>NC_140028.1:35182209-37582209 GCF_963513975.1 Fringilla coelebs | reverse complement strand
TGTGAGTGGGATGTAGACAGATCTGAGAGGAGTTGGTCTAAAATTCACTGTATTTCTTGACTCTCTTGAGCTAGATAATGAACTTTCTTCATGTTTTCTGTCTGGTTAGCTATTACTGTGTACTGTAAATAATGTATTTCAATTTTTTTTTTAATTGCGTATTTTTTAAGCATTCTGCAATGAGCATTTTCTGCCAGCTGTAATGCCTCCATTAGATCTGCTTCAGTTTTCCACAGGTATGTCTTTCCCTCCTGGTGCAGAACACTTTCAAGGGGGGTTCATTTTGCTATTTGTTTACATAGTCCCTGGGGGTTTTGTTTGGGGTTTTTTGTTGGTTGTTTTTTATTAATTTTTTTCCTGCTTATTTCACTATAATAGTTTCAGAAATTTCTATTAAAAAGTTACTGGACTAGTAAGGTTTAATCATGGTTGCACTTAATGACAAGTAAAAGCCAATTTTTTGCTAAACTTTTCAAACTGAAATAGCAATTACTTCATTTATTTGAAGTAGTTAGGCATGCTAACTCTTGTTTAGGTGCAGCCTAACTTAAGAAAACACTTGGCAGTACTGAACATTCAGGGCAGCAGTATATGTACTTGCTGAGCTATTAATCTTGTCCTCCCTCAGTGAGAGGATGGGAATATGTATTTGGCAATCAAAAGATTAAAGTCTGTGACGCAGAAATATGTGACTTCTTTTGTTTGACATGATGCAGCCAAAGCAGGTCTATTTGCAAGCAAACTGGAAGAATGTCTTTGATTAAATACAGTTAATTAATAGTTACTGTGATAAAATATGTAAATAATAAAAAGTGTGTGTGTGTGTCTATGTGTGTATGTATGAAGCAGTCTGAACTAGGCAGGAACAAAGGCTAAGTCCAAGAGCCAGCCAAGGTGGGGAGTGGGAGTCGGTGATGTTAGATTTAAATGGAGTGGGACCAGGAAGCCGGAATACCCATTTGTTAAGAGCCTGTTTACATAAAGTCTCTGTGGTGCATTGAGTTGCCAGCTGCCAGTTCCATCTGTCAGGTATAAGCTAGTGTTTTCCTCTGGGGAGCAGGTAGTAGTAATTCACCTTTGGGTATCTTGTAGATGTGGTGGTCATGATAGTGTATCCTGTACATTATGGGGAGACACTACTTTGCCATGGAAGTGCACTATCATTCCAATGGAAAGTTTTCTGTTTGTGGCTATGGAAGATCAGTTACATTGAAGGGTTATTGTTCATTCTTAATAATTCAGATGACTCTGAACTTCGAAACTTCTCCTATTTTTATCTGATTAGTTGAGCTAGTCGAAGTTAAGGCTAAGTCCAAGAAAGCTAACATTCAAAACAGCAAGTTTTAAAAAAGCTAAAAAGTTCTTCAGGCAGAATCTTTTAACATTACACATGCAAAAGTTCCTGCATTTTTGAGGGCCTTCAGCTTTCATTCCCTTGCTTTCTGTGGAATGGAGGCAGGGTGCCAAGTTCTCTATATTATAGAGTCAGAAATAGCAGACTGGCATTCAGAGGATGAGTGGGTCCCAGCTCCACAAGCTGACAGATGCCTATCATTTGTCTGACATCTGACTTTCCATATCAGGATTAAAGTTATTGTTTCTCATCAGTTAAGATGCTGACTTCATTTGCCCATATGTTGCATTTTATAATAAGCACTGGTTTACTTCCTTCTATGTTCTTCCTTCTTCTTCACACACCACCTTAGAACTCTTGGCCACAAAAAAACTTAGCCCATGGTGAGGACTGGTGCACTGTAATCAATGGGATGGTACCATTTCCTAGTACTCCTTGCCTGTCCATTTGTGGTCCTCTATGCAGACTTACAGGATGTTTTCCTTTGCTGGAAGGGGGAGCCTGTCTTTTATTGTGATGGTAGAGTTCTTCTGATCTTAGCTGCTACAGCAGTGTGAGTGAGAAATAGCTGAATGGAGCAATGCCAGCAACAGAACCTGCCCTTTGTTGCTTTTTTGTTTCCTGTGTGCAATTCATAAGCACAGCTCCTATACTGGCTTCAAGATAGTGTTGAATGGCACATAGAGCTGGATCATACCAGCTGTAATTCTCTTGGTTTCAGTAAACTTCACTGATTTACCGCTGTAAGTTCTCTGGCCATAGGCTTGTAGCCCTTAAATTATGTTATCTGGTTGGAACATACTTGCCTGTGGAGTCTAAGATCAAACTTGAAATTTAAGTTAATTAAGACCATTAAATCTTCATCTTGGTTAAAGTCTTAAAATTCTAATGTTGTCTTCTCAAACTCCTTGCTATGCATTTTTCTAATGCAAATTCAAATTCATTCTTTAGTGGTAAAATTTCCACTGACTTCCATTTACAAAGTCATTCTTTATCTTTCTGAATTTATCAGGCTACTACATTCTTTGTAATAAGGTGTTTTACAAACTGTGCCATCATGCATTGCCAGTAGGTGGAAGGTGACGTTGTGAAGGTCCAATTACACTGCACTGTGAGACTTCACTGCAGATGTACAGGCAGACAGTAACATGAACCTACAACACCTATCACAACACATTAACTGAAGTAATGAAGTGTTGAGCCTAATGTTGTAAGGAAGAGATCTTATTTCTGTTTGCTTTACTCATGACTGGCTACTAAAATGGCATTAATGTTAATTTAGAAAAACAGCCTGTGAACCTTTTGCATGCTGGTACATTTGGAACAAATTGTTTTAGTAATGAAAAAGTATTTGGACTTTGGGATGGAGCTGAGAGGGTGGGGATGTAGGAAAGGGACAAGTGAGAAGTGGCAAGTTAGGGAATTTTGTGTGCTCAGGTGGGTAACCATGACCCAAAAAAAATTTTAATTGCTTAAACCCAAATGTACTTTACTAAATTGATTCAACTATCTTTAATTACATATTTTAAAAATCTAACTTTAAACCATAATGTAGGCATCAAGTGGACATTACCAGAAGAATACAAGGTAGCAGAGAGTTTCTAACACTGAGAGCTTGTTCTACATGGGGAGGATGTGTCCTAAGAACTAAGAAAAGGAGTAGAACGTACCCACACCTGAAATTAATGTAATGCTGGCAAACATGGTGTGTCCAACATGGCCTTGGGGAAGAGATGGGAAAGGGGAAAATACTAAGACGTTAAGGGAGGGGAGTGTGGAAGCCAAAGAAATGGCATCTGAGAAGTTCACACGCAGTAGATCTGAGAAGAAAGGTAGATTGATGGCACTGTGCTTAGTTAATCCAATCAAAAGTATTGATAAATAGCTAATAATTCTAAGGATTTAGACTTTGATGATCCTTGTTGGTCCCTCCTAACCCAGGATATTCTATGATACTAAGAATTAGTATTCCATTAGACAAATAGACCCATCAGTGGCCATCAATGGTGTGGCTGGAGGATATTGCTATAACAAAAAGGCAAGACAGGTAATCACCTGCCTACTCCAGAAGTCCATGGTGCTTCTCAGCATAATTTCATATCACAAATGAGAGCAGCCTACAGGTGAGGGGTTATCCCCACAATAGGGCTGAGTGCATGTATTGAATCCCTAATTGTGTAGCTCCTCCACTCTTCCACTTGTAGTATCCAAGTTTAGATGAGCTAAGTCTGTTTCTCTTCTTCATAGTAGGCTGCCACTTCCATTTGCATTAATGAAAAAGAATAGAATAGAGCTGCCCTTCTATAATGGTGTGATGCAGGAAATCAAATGCATCTCTACTGGAAGACCATTCTTGCCCCATGGGGAAAACCTGGACAGAGATGAAGTCAAATAAAAAACTCCTTTGCATACTTGGAGTGTAATTCTTAAGGTGGCTCTGCCCACTTTTATCTTTGCTTTGAGCCGGGGTCCTGTAGTGAAAGAGGTGTACCTCGAGACATAATGAGCAAAGCGAATTGCTGGCACCTTCACATCTTCTTTCAATGTGGCCCACACTAGGCTCTCTCTCTATCATTCCTAAGGCAGGATATAAATACCACCTTTTTGTTTGTACAGTGTATAGGTTCAAACACAGTTTGTATGAAGTCTTAATGTATGAGTTTTTATGAGATGGTTTTGTGTGTGAGCTTAAATATGTGTATCTGTTTATTAAAGCCTTACTATAAACAGACTATTGATAAAAAATTTCTCATGGAGCTTCACAAGTTTTAAAAATAATGCTAAAGAGTTTATTTGGACCTACATATGCCAAGATGTGCCTTGGAATGTTTTTCATCCCAGGCTATCCTTTACTGCCAAAGGAGGAACTTGTCTTAAGTCATAATTAGAATAAGAAGAGACAGTGGGAGGTGAAGTATTCCTTTTTTTTTTTTCCTTTTCTTTTCTACTATATATAAAATATCTGAGCTTCCTGGAATGACTTCAAAGCAGGCCTTTCTGCTCACCCCCGTGACTGTGAGTTGCTGGATTTTCATTGGGGGTTGCCAGTGGCAGTATGGAGACTGAGGAGTAGGAGGATCTGTTTACTTTATGTTGTTACTAAATTATGTGATTTGGTCTGAGGAGTGTTTATTGCCTTGTTTATGTATCATTGAAACCATTAAAATACTGTCAGTGATGCCTACAACATTGAAGGGTGGTTTTTAAATCATGTTATCTAGTAAGTATAATCAATTAAACAGTGTAAAAATACATACTTTCAAGTTAAAATCAAGGAAATCTTACATATTTTTTATAAATTTGAATAACTTTATGATGCTGAGTTTATTTGCTTGAGTGTAAAGCTATGCATTTTTATTTTTTATAACAAATCTCATTTGCATGGTAGACCATGAAAATAAATTGGAAGTAAAACATTTAATGTAAATGAAATTACCTTGGAAGTCATCTGCATATTGAAATATAATATATGCTAGGACTTTGTTCTTTTTCACCAAAGAATCCTATAATAGGAAAAAGATAAGAGAACAAGATTTAGTATGCATAATCACTTCTGTTGTGCACCCAGTCTAGAAACAGTAATAAGCTTCTGTTCAAGGAAAAGGTTAAAAAACAAGTATCAAGATCTATGCTACAGAGAGCTACTCAGGACTGCACATGTGAGGAACATTCCTTTCTAATCTTTGTGGGTGATCGGGTTTTACCCTGGCATGGGACCCTGAAGTGCTCATATAACCTTCAGCTGGCTCAGCAAGTGACTATTCTTGAGTTGCTGACAAATCATCCAGCCCCTTAAAAAATCTTGCAATCTGTATGTGCTGTATTCATGTCATAGGGAATGTAATGGTACTAATATAAATCCATTTTATGTTAAATGGCATGTCCTTTAGTTAGAAAGGTGATTAATTACTTCTAATTTCACAAAACAGAAATCTGTTTTTATTAAGAACTTCACAATTCTCTGGAAATACAACTTTTCTTTCCCTAGAGAGAAATATTCTTCTATTCATTATTTTTTGCTCTAGGACGATCTTACTATTCCACTGTCTTTCTTTTTGGTCTTTGCTTCTGTCAAGCATGTACTTATTTTAAACTAACATAACCAAAAGAATGCTAAGTGTTTTCAAGAGTGTTTTTAAATCAATATGTTCAATTCTTCTGGGCATTAGAACCATCAGAGCTGGGAGGGAAGATAACTGTTTGGCACCACAGGCAAAGGGGAACAACCTACCATGTCTAACATAATTTACATAAATCACTCTGAAATTTATCCTAGTTCCACACAGTACTGTTCTCTTCCTGCTTTAGATATTCTTGCTAAGTTAATATTTTGTAATAATGATAGTACAAATACAAATTTTGTAATTTGTTTCAGTGTTAAGAGCCATCCTGACGTAATAGGCAGGGAATTGTGAATTGAGAATGGTGTTTAAGTTTGGCACTATAACCTCCAAAGTTCCCTTCCAGCCAAAGATTTTCTGTTATTTTGAGGGAAGCATCAGTAGTTCTGTCCAAGAAACCAGAAAAGGCTCTCTGAATAAACAAGAGCAAGTCTAGCATTCTTGTTCCAAATCCTTCATTTTGAGGACATGCGAAAAGATGTGGTTTGTGAAATCCTATAGGCTTGGAGTGGTGTGGGGCCGGGCTGAAACAGTGGCAGTTACTGCAGCAGAGGAGGGACTTTCCTTGGCTGGCTCAGCAAGAAGAGTTGTAGTTCCCTGATGGCAATGCCAAGCTGATTTGCAGGATGAGTCCTTTCAGTTGTAGCTGTGCTGCAGTTCAGAGATTTCATGCTTTCTCTGACCCAAACAGGCAGCACAAACATGAATGCCACAAACCTGGCAGCAACAGCAGAGTTCATGTCACAGAAATTAGTCATGCCAAAGCCCTCTGAAGCAGAACTGTGTGATACATGTGTTGCTTGACTGAAACAAATGTGAAAAAAGAGCTAATTTGAGATAATGACTCAGTGGACCCAGGGGCACAATTCTTTTGTGGCTAAACTGTATCCCAGTAAACCTGATAGAGTTAGGAATAATGGTGTGTATTGCAGTGTGTTTTTATACTCTGTAATACTTTGAAGTAGTTTGGTTTTTGTATCCCTGTAGTTTTCCCAAGTAGTTTACCCCAGACTGTACCCCCTTTCCCTTTACGCATGTAATTCTTCTCCCTTGATGAGATCATCCCCAAATCTCTACTCTGGCTCTGTCAATCACTCAGCACCCCATCCCCTCCATCCATGTTCAAGACATTGAGTGATAAGCCATAGGCCAGGGGTCAGCCCCCCCCGAGACTTTCTTTATTCACTGTCCTAAATGTCTATCCCCTGGTACCCATCCCTTAGGGTCATCTATTGGTTGGTAAAATGTTATCTACTTTTGGTTTCCACCTCCCTTTAAATGTAACCTTGGCACATCTCCCGGGGCTCTCGGCAGGAGGCTCCCTAAGGTGCAGGAGCTCCCCTGGCTCCTGAATAAAACCTTGGATTTACTCCTGCTAAGAGTCAGTCCCTTTCTTCCACTGATGTCTCTAGAGTCTCTCCTGCTGCAAAGGTGACCAGCTTGGCTGCCCTCAGCACCCTTGGGGCACAGAGAGTGTCTCCCCACAGTCGGCTGTGCTGGGGTTGCTTCCCTGGTGTCTGCCGACTCGGGCCTGGCCAGGGGTTCCTGAGAGGCTCCCAGAGGGACAGAGACAGTGTGACCATACTTTTCATGATAGCTTTTGCTCCTTTTATTGAGTGTATTGCTCATTAATATGCACATTTAATAGAAATGCAATTGTGTGTCTTCTTTCCTCATTCCTCTTTTTCATACGTACTATCAGATCTCTGTTTTTCAGGGGTTGGATAGGCAGAAACAGAGTAAATATAATTAATGTACGAGCAAATCCAGCAGTCTGTAATTCAAGATATGACTGTAAAAAGGAGAAAGCTTCATTGGCTATGGAAACCAGAGAACCTCTAGCTGATCCAAACTGGGAGGTGTGGATAGTGAAGGTGTGGCCCTACTGCTTTCAGAACATTGTTGGCCTGCATGAGGCAGTTCAGATGACTCTGGCCCAAATAATGTGCTTGAGCCACCTCCTAGATAATGTAGATAAAGTCACCAGAGATGTTCTGAACAGTTGGCTATCAACCAAATATGTGGCTCTCTGTTCACAAAGCCTCTCTGGATTTGAGAGTAAAGAGAAGGTGAACAGGGAGGTAGTTTAGCTTCTCAAATCCAGAAGTATATGCCTGATCACCTGGCTGGCCTGTATGTGCCTAGAGGTACAAAGCAGATTTGACACAGTAGTGTTACAGAGAAGATTCAGTCCCAATAGGATTGGAATAGTAATAGCCCTTCTTAAGTGTTATTTAACCATAGCACCTGTATTTACAAAGAGCAGCTCCAGGAAGATAGTTGCAGTAGCATGAAGATTTGGGGCTGCTCAGATCTCTGAAAGCAATACTCAGAAGGCTGTCATAAATGAGAACAATTTCTAGCTCACTGTGGTACAGCTGAACACCAAAGAGCAATTTCTGCTTTTGTGCCAAAGTAAGGCGGATACAGTCAGGTCACTCAAAGAAATGTGAAAACATCTATAAAAGACCGCACATAAGATCTGCACCACATATCTCTGCTGACTCAGGCTTTGTATTCAAAATGTCTCATCTCTTGTGAGACACTACACTTTAGTCTGAGTCTTTTTTGAAAGGCTATTTTGAGTACCCATACTGACCACCCCCCCCCCCCCCCCCCCCAAAAAAAAAGACTAATTTTAGTCACATGTTTTGTATTAGTAGAAAGGTTTTAAGTGGGCCTGTTGTATGCATAGGGATAAAAGGTCAGGGTTTTTTTCTGAGGTATAGCTGTGTATGTGATGTTTAGATCTAGAGTAAATTTGCACAGCCTCAGACCATGGCTGAGGTCAGAGGAGAATCTTCTTGCTGAGAAGTGGCACAAAGTGCAGAGATACAGTCTGACCTAGTAGGTTCACAAATACAGTTCAGCATTTCACAGACTTAGCAGCTCAGTTTTGAAGACACTGTGTGTATAAATGAGCTTAGCACAGTTCCTGAGCTAATGAGCTCTGACTCTTGCTACTGCACGATAACTGGGGCACAGAGCTGCACTAATGCAGATTTGTTGCTCTGTGGCCTGGAGCTGGCTCATTGTTCTTAGATTCCTGTGAGAATGCTGGGCCCACACTATGCTCAGCAAAGTCAGAGCCTGTTGAGGTCTGTCTGCACCCACCTGTGCAGAGTGATTTGGGAGGATGTTCCCAGTGTCCTTTGAATGAGTCTTAGATGAGTCTTATTTTTCTGCTCTTTAGAAGTCCTCTAGTTCCAAACTACTTTTTGGGCACAAGTAGAGTGTTTTTTAGGCTTCTGATTTACCACCATTTGCTGAAAAATAAAATTACTTTATTCTAGATAAATGTGAGTTCAAAACACCATAATGGATTCTCAGACAGTGACAAAACCTGCTATAAACAGCTTGCAATAATTTGGGGATTTGTTTGGGTTTTGGTTTTGGGTGTTTTTGGGGTTTTTTTGTGGCTTTTTTGTGGGGTTTTTTTGTTTGTTTGTTTGTTTGTGTGGGGGGGTTTTCTGGGGTGCGGGTTTTTTGTGGTTTTTTTGTTTTTTTTTTTTTTTTTTGTCTTTCAATTCTGTTATCAGATGTATGAATGTGCCATTTTGGCAAGGTGTCAATTTCCAGTTCATTGCTTTGGAATGTCATGTGAGAAATGTGCATTCGCATTACAAGTCACTTTAATGGGTAATTGGATAAATGCAATTTAATGAGAGAAATGAATTTTTTAATCAATGTTTATGTAATTCATCTGTCAAGAAATTACCCTTATGATATAACATTAAGAGAGACAAAATAAAATAATGAAATGAATAAATTATCACATTGTGAACACTTGTGTTAGATATGCTCTTTCCTCTTTGCAGTTGTGTCTGTTACTAAGGCTTTTGCAAGAAAAGAAAATCATGATGGGGCAAGTGAAGGTTTAACAGAGATTTCCAGTTTGCTTCAGTCCATATTTAGAGGCCTTTGTGCTAGAAGTCTCCAGGCTGTCTCCTGTCTGAGACTCAGAACTCTGCTGCCCAAGTCCTGCACACAACTTTCCCCACAGCAGTGTCCCAAAGGCTTCTGTGTTTGCAAAGATGTTATGCTGGCACATTCAGGTTCCTGCTTAAGAATTATTTCTATGGTTCTCTTAAGAAACTCCCATAGGACTCGACTGGGATTAGAAAAAGGAGGAGGCTTGAATTCATTTTACATGATGTTGGTGATCTGGGCTGTTTACAGTCAAAGATCAGAAAAAGGCTTGTCAGAATGCAGAAGGTTTTATCTGGGATGGAGATGGGCGTAGACCAAGGACTGACAATGGGGACACTCTAGTAGAGGAAAGTATTTGTCAGTCTGTATGATCACTTTTGGTTCTCAAAGTGAAAGAATGCCTTACATTTTGTTGTATCTGAAGAATGTTCTGACACTGCTGTCAATTAAACATTAACTCACCTCTTTACCAGATTTACTTCTGTTTCGCATAATGGCAGTGCCTTTTAGGGATTTTACTAGGGACTACTAAATGGGATTATAAACTGAAAAGCCAATTTTCATACCTTGGAAATGGAAATAGATTTGTATCTTTTGCAGGCAGAGAGCAGAGAGGGTTTTTCAACCCCAGCATCTCTAGGGACTTAGATACTACCCCACTATATAGGAAGCCATTGACAGTGCTCAGCTTGTACCCCATAACTCTGTCCTGGGGTAAAATTCTCCTTTATATGATTTCTGGTTGCAGTTCCTAAAGCTAGTATCATGAGTTAGTTTGAGCTTAGGGCAGATGTAAATTACAAAGAGCTTTAACAGACAGTGGGTATTCTTCATGGGGCAGGCACTGAAATCCCTAAATTGTGTTTGCATTCACAAGTACGTTCTCTGCTCTTCTTACATAATATAAGAAAGTGTTTAATCTGTCACCTGGATTTTCTTGTTCCTCCAAGGAAGTTTAACATCTCGTCTACTCTCAAGTATTTTACTGAGACCTGAGACACTACCCTGGGAGTTAGTCTTTTGCCTCTATGGCAACAAATAAGTCCTATTTATTCTAGCTGAGCATGTGGTTACTTTTTAGGACACCTACATAGTGCTGCTTACTGTTTTGTAAGAGTATGATTGAAATTTTATTTACTTTGGAAGAAGAAAAATATCTTGCTCAAGACTATTAATCAAGAGCTTTTTTGATATATTAATATGAAGACTTTTAGGATTCATTAACATAAAGTATTTACCTTTACTTCTGACAAAATGTGGAGCTTTGGAGAAATACATAAAAACATAATAGTCTCTAAAAACAAAAGGAGAATTAACTTTTGTTTTTTGTGGTCTATTTAGAAAATTGGGAAAACACTAATGCAAGTTATGTCTTTCTCATATATAATGCAGCTGTTATTTGCAGTATGTAGAATTATTTTTTGTCATTTCCAAAAGTATGTTAGAAGTTATTATCCTCTTTGTATCCTAATTATAAGATATTTTGCACACAGCCAACACTTCTTTTGTCTTAATTTTTTCAGTTTTTGCTGAAGTTTGTGAGAGTAATTGCAACCATGCTGGTTTTCTGCTGTGAATATGTGTTTTGTCTCAAAGGAATAAAAAAATACAATTCAAATTTTTAAGGTTGTACATTTACAGTTATAATTCCATAAATCTGCTCATTTGTTTTCTAGCTGAACTAATCCAGGGCAGGGGTTAGAAAACTTCCTGAAGTTTTTCTGAAGAGATTTCCACCCAACAGCAATGCCCAATTTGAGGCTGAGGAAAAGTGTGATTCTCTCTTTGCCAGTTTAATCTCTTGCTCAGTGCAGCGAGGTTGCAGACTTGGTGGCTCCTGAAGCTCCTCCTACTTTGACTCAGTTCCTGCCCAGGTGCAGTGGATAGGTAAGAGCCTGCCACCACCTTGAGGTGAAGCAAACACTTGTGTGAAGTGTTGGTGAAGCCTTGCTGTTGAAGCACAGAGACCGTAACACAAGGGCTGTAGCAGTAGTGTACTGCTGCAGTTGTGCAGTGCAACACAGTGGCATTAATTGGAAAGCATTAATTTTCAGATAGCTCTGAAAAAAATCTCTGTCCACACCTTTCTATGCTTCCTGAACAGGCAGCACCAAGGCAAAAGAGTGCTCTGAGTTGCTGCTGAGTGATTCATCACTTTTCAGTGTCTGTCTCAGTGCTGTGTACTCAGAGAGCTCATTAATATGTGTCTTTTGGAGTGTTGTTTGTCCTTTTCCCAATGGTGCAAGTAGCATGATGCTGTTCCCATGACTTTTACCAATTCCCAATCTGTGCATAAGTTTAAAACTACCTATAGCCTCCTCAGTAGAGGGAAATGATTATGCAGTGGCATAGAGAATTTAGAAGTCAATAGCACTTCTGGAATAATACCCTGTTATGACTGCTTACTCCACAATACAATGGCATGCAAAGCCCCATTGAGGCTGTTCCAAAATGGCTTTTAGTACAGCATCTGTTTTTGGTCAAGCTTGTTGTGTGTTACAGGGCCAAAGGGACTGTGGCTGCAGCTCTCTGGGAGAGAGTGCAACTTTACCCTCATTTCACAATATTTTCTGTGGGAGTTCATAGCATACAACTGACCCTGTCATTCGCTTGTGCTGGTATTCCCCTGTCTCTTCTTTAAAAAAATCTTCTTGTTCTAGTAATTATCACCAGACTATTTTGAGTTATATAATGTTCTCCTTTGATTTTTTTATGGCAGTTGAAACTGTTAAAACTTCTATTTTTTAAATTATTATTTTTATCTTAAATCCTGTAAACATTATTATTGTCAGCAATTTAGAAAATATACTGTAGCCATTTTCAGGTGTACTGTATTCTTCCTGGGAGCTGAATTGCTCAGTCACTAGAAATAGAAATTCTGTATTGGACTGCTAAAAACACTACAGCTAGTGAAGTTTTCCTGGAACCCTCGATAAAAATATGTGGGAGTCCTAGAGAAATTCCCACAATTAGACAACATTGTCAGTCCCTGGATATTTGAAGTTGTTTGGAACATGGAAACATTTCTGCTTTATTTTTACCCTTACATGGAGGCTCTTTTAGTATCATGTAAAGATAGTTGTATAGTGCAAAAATATGATAACTTGAATAGACTGTTTGAATATGGAAGTACTGTAATTACTGTAATTGTAAGAACTCTTAACTTAGGCATTCTTACCAGACTGTCAAATTATATAATATCAACTATGTTGTGAACTAGGACAAGGGGTAAACAGAACATTATTACAATTGACAGGCATTTAATATAAATGCTGAAATAAAAATACATTAACCACCTGAAGTCTATAAAATACTTTCAAAGTCTTACATAATTTTCAATGCCATGTGCTTGACACAGTACACAGTATTCCTTGGGAGTAAAATTCCTGACCAGTCAAGCACATACCAAGAGGGAGATGTGTGAGACTATTTCAATGGTGTGCTATTTTTACAATATACAATAAAGCTGCTTCTCAAAATACTCAGCTTTCACTGTATTCATGTGGGGTCTGCAAACCTGATTTTAGAAGCACTGTGGACTTTGATAATCATGTACCATGTTTGCAGATTTATTTTAATCTGCTAGTATCTTGGACATTTTACTAACTTAAAGTGGTTAAAAAAATATAATTTCCTGGTTGTATAACCTATTCCTCTGGAAAGCAGCATCTTAGGAAGTATAGCACAGGAATCCAACCCACCAACTCTTGTGAGCATTCCTGCTTACTCTGAGAGGATAAACCCATATTAGGAAGTACATTTCTTCTCCATAAGAATTTCAGGCAGTTTCCTTACTGCTCATTAGAGGTCAGTCGTGAAGCATGATGGAAAGAAGAGTTCAGCAGGCATTTAAAGGACTCAGTCAGTTCCTTCTGTTCAGGATTTGAGACAGGAAAAAGAATCTGGTTTCCAGATGTAGAATTTAATGACAGTCTCTTAAAAAAGATTTTGTGTTAAAATGAATGAGGATATAGTTTATGAACACTGGATAAAACATAAAACTAATAAAGTCCTTGGTTCTAGTAGAGTATCCAGGAATTTAATGCACACTAGATGTTTTTGAAGGCAAACCCAACAGATTTAAATGACAAACAAAATGTGTAATAATTATCTCAGTATGCCTCCAAAAAGAGACACATTACATGAGAGAAAGCCAGATTAAGGACAGTGCCTTAAGGACAGTGACTGTCATCTTCATTTCTGACTAACCAGTGCTATTGGGATATGACGAGTACCATCCTAAAACTTCACTTTTTATGGCCTCTTTTGTATTTTAATGTGGATGTCAAATCACAAATGCATGCAATGTAACTCTCACTTGGTCACTGATGTCCTGAAGGGACATCTGATCTTGCAGTTTCAATATGTATTGTTAAGACCCATCTCCCCTCTCCTCTAAGACCCATTATGGCTCCAACCCAAGTGTGACCACTGTTAAGACTCCATTGCCTCCTACCAACTTTTTTGTCAGCAACTTAAAATAGTAGACCCGAAGGGACTAACAGTTAATACTGGTAAAAAGAGTGAAGAAGTTTAACAGTTTAAAACCAGTGCTTTTAAACATTCTTCAGTAATTTACACCATCTGAAAAAAAAAATCCTCTGTAGTCATCTTATTTCAGAGTGAAGAATCACTGTGATTTTCATTTTGGTCATAGAGACAGAATTATTAGAGTACTAAATCAAGTAAATTGCATATCATGCAAAGGTAGGTATTTTCTGGATTTAATAATGCAAAATCAATAGAAGCATTTACTACATTCTGGTGCTCTCTGAACATGGCCCGAGACAGTTTTTCAAAAAACAGTTTTTCAGCACTCAATCTACTATGAATTGCTGCCAAGGCAGTTCTTCACAAACTTCTCCCAGCAGTCTCTGCATTTAACATCTTTCTTCCTCATCCCCTCCTCTTCAGGTTTTGCTCAAAGCTTCATGTCAACATTTCAGCCTTTACATATAAGAATAAAAATCACAATCAGTCAGCACAAACATGTGCCTCTGTCTTATGGAAGTTTTAGGTTTTGATGTGAACATAAAAAGGGTGCCCTTAAGAATCCAAAAACTTCACTCCTTGTCTTCTCTGTCCCATACTATCAGCTTGGCAAGGAGCTGGGCTCTTTCCTACTCCTGAAATTAAGCTACAAGTTCTTGATGGCTTTTCTGGAAATTAGAATTGCCTTTAAAAAAGATAATATTCCTTACATCAGTGTCAGGGATATATACCCATCTCCATCCAATGCTCTTTCCAAGCTATCTGGTTGCAATCACATTAATCTCAGGAGTGAAACCAATGGAATCCTTTTTTTTCTGTTTGCAATATGATTTGTGTTAAACCTAGTACATGAAGATCCCTAAAGAATTCAGACACTCAAAACTGAATCTTTCTTTAATGGACAGCACAGAGTTACCTGTTTAGACTGAAGTACCAGGAAATCCATTAGCATATTCTGCCTACCATTCTCATAGGAGATAGTTATTCCCAGGAAGTTTAGTATTATAAATATTATATATTACATATAATATATATATATGTATATATTTATACTATATATAGATATTTATATGTTTTTAAAGTGAGATGGTAAAGTCAATATGGTAAGTGAAGAGCAACTGCATTTTTGAATTAATCTCAGCGACTGTATGTACAGTTCTGGAGTTGGTCCTGTTCAGTAGAAGACTGCCTAAGATGAAAGTTTAAACTTGTGGAAGTTTCCTAGCAGGGAAATAGTAAATAAAATATAAATGTTTGGTATCTGACCCAACAGATGGGCCTCAAAGGTAAGATGTAACCACATCTGTTTTTAGGGAAGTAGAGATGCACCCTCCCCAGGAAAAAAAGTATATAAAATTATTTAATTTTCTACTGCATGCAGTGCAATTATGTCTATTATGAGGCAATGAGAAAGTAAATCCCTGTGATTATCATGTAATTCTGTCTCCCTCTCATTTCTCTTTCTTTCTAGTGGGTAATGGCACAGTTGTGGGACTTTGTAGACTTTGCCTAAGCAAAGAGTCTTAGGTCTTAGATACTGAAAAGGCCCAATATTTTATATGTATCTAAATACCTGGTTGTCCCCAGCATAACTTCAAGTTCATGGACAGAACCTCTGGTACTGTACGGTGAAGAATGATGGGGCATTGTGTTTTGAGTACAGGCTGCTTGAGCTATGAAGTGTTTCTAGGTTAATTCAGCAAATAAAAGGCCAGGTTTTCTGCTCCATTAGGTGTGACCTGTATAGGCAGCTAGACTTAAATTGATTTGAATTGGCATTTTGATTCCCCTAGTCCAGGGCTACTTTGAGGAAGAGAACAGCAGGTAGAGCAGAGGAGTAGTTTTGTTCTGCTTGTCAGTCTCCTTGAATGTTTTTTTTTATTATTATTATTTTTACTTCTCATGAGGACTTAGAGAAAGGAGCAAAGAGGCACAAAGGTAGTTTAACATCATTCCACTATCTTTATCATGTCATGCTTCTATTGCACAATCAAAAGAAGTAACTGCAGAGTAGTGTAGAGATTTCCCATATTGCTTTAATGTAGCAGAGGAGGACAGTCTTAGCACTTGGCCATGGTAGCATAGAGCTGCATTTGTTTAAATTGTAGAGGATGTATGTTCTCTATTTACTCTCATTTCCTAGATTGAAGCATGGGGGAAAATTTTTTCTATGCTAGATTTCAACTTCCAGAGTATTATAACATATTTTGAACTTTTATCCTTATTTCTCTTTCAGTGAAACAACAGGGAAGACATGCTGGTCTGACAGAGAATTGTAACTTCCAGGTACTCTTAAAGTCACACTAAAAACTGCTTGGCTTCCCAGGCAGTCTGTGCTTGGTTCAGTGCAATTGTACTGGTCTTCTCTCCAGGAAATGTTCCAGAGCAATGGTCTAACACCACAAGTGTGCTGTGGACCTAACTTGCCCCTACCTTCTAATTTGCTGGCACTTTGATCTATGTAATATGGTATTTATAGGTGCTAAAATGTTGAAAATCTTGATCTGAGATCACTCTGTGCTAACAAAGGTTTCTTTTTCCCACATGATTTCCCAATGCAAGGCCCAACCCAGAGGCAAAACAAATCTCATGCAGAAAAGGAATGTAAGGAGACCAGAAAGGGTATTTCTTTGGGTATCTTCCTATTTACATTATTATGTACCTGTCTACGGCAAGTTAATAAAAGACCATTGAACATATTCTGTATTTTACTTTTTTATATTAATTTTTTAATGGGAAAACTGGCAAATACACTACAGCTGCACCACACATTGTTTCTGTCTCTAGTTATATTTCTGAAAACCTGTGCAGGTCTATTCTAACTCTGTTGCCACTTTTTCATTTGTGTTCAGGAAGGGAGTCAGCATGTAATATTAATGAATAGCTCTGGACAGACAATAACATGATCATTGCAAGCACTCTTTTCTTTCAAAACCACTCTACTGAACATGAAGGTAGCATTTCCCCTGTGTATATAATCAGACTACAATAGACTTAATCTCAGTAATCGCATTTTGGAAAATGAGACACTTTTCCCAAACTGTACTGGAATTTGTTCCATTAACTATTTCAGTAATTAAAAAGAAAAATCAGTAATTTTATATCAAAAGATACCAACTTCACACCATTACATGACATTCATCTATACTGTAGCCCTGCAAAGTTTGTTCAGGCAAGTGTTATGTTGTCTGTGAAGCAAAGTATTTCTCTTGGTAATCTGTACCATCAGCATCTTGCGCCATAGCAATTACCAAATGATTGTACCTTAGACTTAGACCAAATTTCATGGTTCCCTAAATCTCTGAAAAGAAGCTCTACTCTTGAAGTATTTACTCAAGCATTTGAAGACAAAGACTTTTTGCAAATGAAACTTTGGGGTATTGAGAATCCACACCCTAGCCAGAAATACGGCGCAGTGAGAATAGGCAGTTTTGGTTCAAAATATTTTGTTAAAAATAATAAGATCCCATTAGAAGTACAATATAATGACTTGGAAACTTAATAGCCTTGCAGATTCTATTTGTAACCTTTACATTGCTAAGCAACAGCAAAGGGGTTTGAGGCATAGTTGTTTTGTGTAACAAGTTCATGACACAACTCTCATGTTACAAAGGCCTTTTACTGAATGAGGATTGCCATATTAGCCATGGTTTCAGGTAGCTGCAATGCAAAATCTAAGTCCTGAGAAGCTGTTAAGTGATTATTTGAATTTCAAGTAGCCAAGGAGATTCTAAGCGTCCTTTAATGCCTTACAGAAATAGTAATAACCCCCCGCCCAGCAGTTTCAGAATGGCTCATAATTTTAATTTGCTATTTCAGTCAAAAGAGATTAATTGAAGAGAGACCAGAAATCTTATTCTCACACATCTGACTGGTTTCTGCAAAGCCAAAGCAGCTGGAGCACTATCACCACGTAACTCATCCAGAGGGGCCATTGCCATTAGTCACATTAATGTCTGATCAGACCATTAGCTTAGGTGAACTTTCAATCAACAGCCATTTAATTTTTCTTTCATGAATAATTGTTTCTGTGAAGGACAGGTGGCTGGCTCTAGCCTTGACAGGAATCTGAGGGGGTTGTTCCTTCCCCATCTAAGTTTCTGGTACAGGATTAAAGACATTTTGCATATTCTGGTCTGTGGTAAAGACAGATTGTACAAAAGTGGGCAAAAATTAAATAATATCTTGACAATCTCAAATAACTAATAGTTATTAAGCCATTGTGGGCTAAACTCTGGATAGTCTTTTCACAGACCCATACCATGTAGAGAGTCTTCTTTTATGGCTGTTGTGTGACCTTCTCTGAATGCTCAGAAGATACATCTTTACCTCTCAGAAAGAAGCTGTAAAAAAGATGGAAAGGACTAAGTACTGTGCAGCATTCATTGACAAGCCATGCTGCAAAAGTCAGTTGGCATTTTGGTGAGCAGAGCAAAGGCTACCGCCTATACAGTAATGCACTTGCATCAGAAACATTGTCCTGGGACTAATTCTGAAGAAAAACAGTTCTGCCTGAATTCTTTCCCAGATCAAAAATTGACACCTATATCTGAGAGAGTGTTTAAAAGTATCTTGGTTTACACAATCAAAGTGTAAACCAGCAAGCCCAATGGGCAGTTTCTGATCTGTCCTGGAGGAATGTAATTGTTGGGTAATTTGTTGCTGGATTCTGCAGTTGGGATGGGGTAACCCTGGTTGTGTGAATAGTCTGGGGAACAAGAGCTTGGAGACAAATGCTGTGGAAAGACACCTGGGCTCTTGGTTGATAGCAAACTGAACATGAGTCAGCAGTGCCCTGGCAGCCAGGAGGGCCAACTGTGTCCTGCGGGCATCAGGCACAGCATCTCCGTCCAGGCAGGGGAGGGGATTGTCCAGCTCTGCTCTGCACTGGGGCAGCCTTGCCTCTAGTGCTGTGTGCAGTTTTGGGCACCACAATATAAAAAAGACATTAGGCTACTTCGTGATGTCCAAAGGAGGGCTATGAGGATGCTAACGAGTCTGAAGGGCAAACCTGATAAGGAGTGGCTGAGGTCATATGGTTTGTACAGCTTGGAGAAGACTAAGGGACCTCATTGTGGTCTGCAACATCCTTAAGCGGGGAAGCAGAGGTGAAGTTATTGATCTCTTCACTCTTGTGACCAGTGACAGAACTGGAGAAAATGGCAAGAAGCTGGGTCAGGGAAGGTTTAGATTAGATATCAGGAAAAGATTTTTCACCCAGAGGTGGTTGAACATTGGAACAAGCTGCCCAGGGAAGTGGTCACAGCACCAAACCTGACAGAGTTCAACAAGTATTTGGATAACACTCTCAGGCACACGGTGTGACTCTTAGGGTTTCCTGAACAGGTCCAGGAGTTGGTTTTGATGATCCTGGTGGGTTCCTTCCAGCTCAACATATTCTATGATGCTATGATTTCATAGTTTCAACAGTGCAAAAAGGAAACAGCATTTGACTCACCAAGCAGGGATAGACTAAAACCGTATTGCTACTGAACTATGATAAACATCCCAGATGCACTTGAACATTCTGCAACAAGGACCCATATCTGAAATGCAACAGTTGGAAGTACTTTCAAGTTTTCCTCCTGAACTATTGCTTGATTATGTGTAGGGCAGTGGTAGGCTGTATAACCCCATGTGTCTGAGAAAGTGAAAAATCAAAGAATGTTAATATTCTTGTCCATTGCCATTTAAGATGACCCTTCTAGTTCTGGAGGATTCACAGAATTTCTAGAAAAGGGTTTTTATGGCATTGAAGGACAAGGAAGTAGAGCTCACAGAGGAGCATTTCACAAATACAAAATTCCCCCCTTCAAAAGGAAAGCATGTAGGATTGTGGATGGTTACAGTGTCCAGGATCACAAGTAGGAAGTATGATCATATCACAGCAATACTTAAGTAACTAATACTATCAAGTCAACAAGGTCTTTTTATTAGTATGTTGGTTACCCTTATGCCAAATTTCCTGCAGTGTTACAGACAAAGCTGTAGTTCTTAGGTCTGCTTTGTAGTTTTCTGCTCCTGTGCTTTAAACTTTTTTGAAATAAATCCCTTTACTTTGAAAAGTCAAATTGGAGCAAATTTAAAATACCAGTAGAACTGGATAACTCTTTTCATTTTATGTAAATTAACTGAAAAATGCTGATTGGGAAGGGACAAAATTGTTCATGATCAATGTCAAGTTTGGGGAAGAGGAATATTTAGAAAAAATGATGAAAATATTTGAAGAAGTCGAAAAGTTTAATTTGAAAAGTACTAAGGTTTTATGCTGTTTCTCAAAACTGGTTTTGAACAAACAACTTTCTTACATGCCATATGAAAAAGTAAGATATATATTCCATTCTTTCTGTCAATATTTATGCCAATATTTATTATTTATGTCAGGAATATTTATTTATATTTATATGAGCTGAACTCTTTAGAACCCTGTGGATTCTAAAGAACATGTAATTAGATTTAAACACTCTTAGAGCTAATCATATGTTTTAGGGACACGATGGAGCGTCTTTACTCAGTTAAAGCTAGAACACTGATTTTAATGAGTGATTCATAAAAAATTAAGAAAATATTTCAGCCTGCATTAGACTGAAATAGGGGCTTCCGTGTGTGTACATACTAAGCACTGTAAGTGGTTACTCACTATTAATGCATGTATGATTTCTAGAAAACATGCTCCTTCACATCTGGCATTCCTGTGACTGAAGCCTTTCCTTTGGGAATTTCTTCTTTTCACTAGGAAGAAGACCTCTCAAAGAAATGTTCTATGTCGAAGTACTATCTGTCTGCTGAAAAATAGATTTTAAAATGAAATTTGAGGTGTTTCTTTGTTTGTGCTCTACAAACATTTAAAAACTACATTGGCTATACATTCTATTAGAAGATACCTATGGAAATATTAGAAAGAGGGAAATATTTCAAGTCAGAATTAATTTACCTTTCACAATCCTTAAAATGAACTTATAGAGAAAATACAAAACCTTTTGTGATTTTATTTTTCTGCTCTGTGATTTCATTACTAGTCATAGAAATATTTCAAATGCATGAAGATAACAGATGACTAATTACTCAATGATGCAGCAGAATAAATCTGTTGTAACCAAAATTAAAGAGTAAATGTGTTCCACACTACCTATGCAGTGGGCATTAAATGTGTTACATGGAAGAAGCAGACACCTTATTGATTACCTGTGGCCCCCTAATAAATTGAGATAATTAATTTCTGCTGAACATCTTGCATACAGATGTAAGCTTAAGCTTACCAAGAATATTTTTAGAGTTCTGCTTTTTTTGAAGTCACATCCAATTAAAATAGCTGGGGGGAAAAAAATCAATTTTTTCAGCTGAATATCTGTATTTCTCTTACAGCTAAATAAGAGATTTTGGCTGGAATCAAGGATTCATGAAATAAGACCTATGAGGAACAACCAGTAAAAATAGATCTCTTTATGCCCTGCTTTACATGTTTCCTAACTTCTTTAACACTTAAATGATGAGTACACTGAAGGAGACAAAAGTTCTTATAACCCCATTTGTCATAGCGATGGAAAGCTCTGTCAGTACTGGGGACCAGCAATATGTGTGAGGATACCCAATACCCCTCCCAGCGCTTGGTGGGCCCTCCAGCCCTGGGAATAAGAGTCCTGCAATATCCTACATCCATGGCTTGCCTAACCCATGTGATTCCTGCAGAAGGAAACCACAGTTTCATGCAAAGGTATGCTCAAAAGACATGGATTCTGTGTCTGTTTTGTTGTTTTGGTGGACCCCTTACAGGCTGGTAGCAGTGGATGATGCGGATACATTTCATCCTGGCTTTGCTTTGCTTTTTGTAGCTGTGGAAAACCAGTTCTATAATGAGGATCTTGTATGGTATGCAAAAAAAGGACCTTGGTGAGAAGGGAACAATGACCATATAGTCTCTGTCTACCTAAGCACAAGAGAAATGAACACCGTGTGACTCAGGATACGAGATTTTATTTTGCTCTCATAATTTTTAATATTGTCATCATCAAATATTTTGCAGATATATTTTATGTCCACAGGTTCCTTTGCACAAATACATTTAATAGCAACCTTGATTTCTATGTCTAGAAGAGCTTCCTTGAGCTTATTTCTCCTGGTCTTTTAAAATCACAATCCCTACAGGAATTTAGCAAGCTAACAAGGCAATAATTACCTGACATGGAAGCAGTTAAAATGAATTATCCACTTTCATATAAATTTATTTATTTATTTAATGTATGTAACTTACAAATTTGACATGTTTTGCTTCTTTCCTTTTATATAATGCTTGTAGAAATATTGTAGGGGTAGCTGCTTTTGTTACATTGTAATTACATTTGTTCATATAATAAAATGGTCAGATCAATATAATTCTGGCAATGAGCTTTTGTACAGGTGCCTTTATCAACAGAACTTTTCAGAATGGGTGTAAGTCTGCTGTTGTAAGAGCTTTCTGTATAGTTGTTCAGGAATTGAGCTGATACGTGTAAATACTCAACAATTTGCCATTGAAATGATCTTTTGTGGGAAAGTGTATTCTATAAAAATGAAAACTTTGTTTAGGAAAATTTCTGTTTTGGGAGGAAGTTTTGGGTTTGAAAGACAGCTGACATCAATTCAGTGATTCATTTGTGGTTTTAACACTTTGTTAAGTCCTTGACATTGCTCTGAATGTTTCCTGCTTGAGTACTTCAGAGGCATTTCCAGAAGATGGCAGTGAATGTCGCTGTGCCTGCTGAAAACATAATTCCTCTTTGCTAAATCAAGAAATCCAGCCGTCAGTCTCTCTCCAGAGTCCTGACTGCCAGATTAGCCTTCAGCTTGCAAAAACTTGGCACCAAACCTGTTTCCTTAGTGTTTGGCCTGCATTTACAAAAATATTGGTCAAAAAGATACCATCAGCTATGAAGTCCACTTTCCAACAGTGTTATCCTGTGAGTTTAAATATATCTCAGCCTAAAAGTGCCAGATCTTAATTGTAATTTACTATTTAGAATGAATCACTTCCCTGAATTGCTGAGTTGAAAATTATTTGGAGACATTTCACCTCACCTTTCTTGAGGTGCTATTAACTTGATTTTGAAAAGAATTTAACATTTTGAACATCGTGTCCTAATTCTTCTAATATCTTTACTTTCTTTTTGAATTTGAGTCATGAGGACCTAAAAACCTACTAATTCAACAATAGCTCAAGTAATTATGTTGACCTCTAAAGTCTGTTTCCCCCTAGTTTCTTTTTGCCCTTTGAAGTCAGCAGGAATGGTTTACATCCCGCAACAACTTCTGAAATACTTCCATAAAACTGGACTGTGATAATTGCTGTGTAAGCAGAGTCCAGAGAACAAAATATACCAAGCTGACCAAAGAAGTAATAACTCAGAGTAGGGTTTGAGTACAGAGGATGACCAGTATGTATTTTAATAGATTTATTTATCAAAAAAGCCCTTTTATCCTCAGAATTTTCTGTGTTTTAGATGCTAGCTCACACTTATGTTGTTTTGTTGTAATTTTTGTTGCTTGAGTTTTCAGTGCTGTTGACTTGGGTATTTCCTTATTCCGTGCATCCGAGTCTATAAGGTGTTCGTTCCTGACACTAGGTGTCACACTAAGAATGTTTCTGTTTCTGGAGAGAAACAGTAAAGTCCCAGTAAATAAGAATACACTCTTCCCAGAATGTCCGCTCTGTCTGAGTGCTTGAGGTCACTATGAGGTTTTGCACTAATATTGGTGCAGCAGATTTTGTGCCACTGATGCTTATCTTGATTAATTCCTTATAGAACTGCAAGTTCAGACACAAACTGCCAATCTGGCAGTCACTTGGATGTGGTGTCCCCATTCAGTGTCCAAGGAGCCATATAAGTGAAATGTCATTTGTCTCCAAATGTTGACTAGTCTTTTCCAAGACTTGGATATAGAGTTTGTTTGATTTTCCAATACAATATTCTAGCTCCATAACTAAAAGTACAAATGAGTGGTTCTCAGAACAAAATTCAGCAGGATGGACTGTGACCATATTTGCTTTACCTAAGACCCAAAGTCAATGAACTGGTTCCTGGGCTTTGGCTGGAGAATGTGCATACTTCATGCTGAGCCCTCAACTCACCTGTGAACCTACAGTAAGTGCCTCTTTCCCTTGCAATGAGTTTTGTGGGGACACTGCTATGGCCCATGTGTGCATTAGGAGGGTAGTGAGAGAGGTGGAAGAAGTGACCTGATGGTAGCAGAAAGGATTATTGTGCAATAATCATGCTCAGTATAATCATGCACAATATCTTTGGAGTCAAAGATTCCAAATATTTTGCCAGGAGCTTTCCTATATAAAGCTGTTTATATATGGCCTAATCTGAAGCTTGTTGAAGTACAGAAGCTTGTGCATTGGTAGCAGTGCACTTTGGATTAGGCCCTTAGTGCAGATATGAAAAGATGGGTCCATGCTTGAAGTGTTTCCAATTATGAACAAAGAGTGTAGGTGGAGAGACAGATGCAACAGAGAACTTAAAAACTCTGTATTCATTTTCTTTTGTACTTTTGTACAAAAGAAGTACTTTTCTCATTTGAGTGAGCAATTTGTTCACCAGGTGTCTCATGCCAGCTTATACTGATAGATGCAAGAACTTTGTTTTGGAAGGTTCTGAAAGCTTTTAGAGATAAAGCCGTTACTCGTTCTTCCTGCCTGATGTTCTGAGAAAAGAGTTTAAATCCTAAATACTTGCAATTCTTCTACAACACAGAATGGAGCCAAGTTGAAAGCACTATAAAACTTGTTTACAAGGACTCAGAGAGTGAAAAACGGCTTATTTAAAATGTTGCAGGGGAAGTAGGATCTGACAGCTCAAGAACCTGATTTTTTTCCTGACTCATAGCAGGGGTAATGCATGGCCCTCAGAGAGCCCTTACGCCATCTATGCATATGTGGGCCAATAACAAAATAGGGATACAAGGCAGTGGACAAAATAATTTCCATTCCATTCTCCTGCTTCTTTGTGAGTCTTCAATAGCACAAGGGAAAGTCTGCTCTAGTTTTTCACCCATCACTGTTTTCCCATCACTGATGGGAGAAGCAACGGTGGGGCAGACAGAGCTGGTTCCCATATTCCTCTTTCTAAAGGAAGAGATGTAGCAAAGGATACAGACCTCATAGGCCTGTTAATATTGTAGGGAGCTGAAGCCTGTTTCCTTTGTCTTGTATGTCTCCAACACACGAAAAAAACCAAAAGAGCTGTTGATGGTGAAAAATTTTCAGCGTCAGGTTAAAAAGATTTGACAATCTTGGTGCTTGTTTTACCCTACTGTTGTTTGGCATGGACTTGGTCTGTGTTTGCACTAGCACAGATTAGATAGACAGGTCCTGTGGAGCAAAGCCTTCCTAGTAACAAGTAAAATGTAATTTCAGCTCTTATGTTCTGGGATTGCTGTTATGTCCATTAGACAAAACTCAGGTTGTATGTATAATAAAAAGATAATATTGTGCAGAAATGGTCAAGCTGGTGTCCTGGACCTGTCTCATGTATTAGTATGTATTAGCTATTCTGTCACTTTCTTACACCAACTCAGACCTAGACAGAACATTGGTTTACAGTATTCTGCATCCCAAACATTGAAAGATAATACCTAAGAGTGAGAGTCGCTGTCTTGCAAATAAGAAAGCAAAACCAAAACTTTTACTGTCCAGTTTTGTCCTTCTCCATGCAAGACAGTGAATGTATGAAACAGGCTTATCTGCATGCTTGCAGATAATGTAAACTGTAGATGTTCAACATATTCTGTTTCAGATCATGTAGGAGATATGCAGGAAGCTGCACAAAACATAACAGCAGGCAGAAGGGAGGAAGGAGGAGATAGTCCTAGGAGAGCCTGAGGGCAGCATTACTACAGCTTTTACTACTACTACTACTACTTTTTTTAGCTGTTGGTCTCAATCACAGGCTTCTCAGTGCCTGTGGGCTGGGGATGAGGGTTGCTTTTTTAACCCCCTTGTGCAGAACCATCAGCCATAAGATGAGAAACTGAAAAATCATGTGGGTTTTTTTTCTCCTCAACAAACCACACTACCCTTGCTAGTTGAAGACAGCAATTCTGCAGGCCATCTGTCTCAGACCAAAGTTCAGCTGGAGAAAATTGTGACAAAGTTGCCAGGGCAGGATATGAAGTGGGATATCTGATGCCTGCTGGCTCTCTTACCTTATACTGTTTTCTAATCTATGAAGAATAAAAAAACTAAATGCCTTCTATAGTATTGTGCATTGAAGTTCTAGCTCTGTACCTTCAATAACTGGATATACCATAATGTACTTTAGGTTATGTCAAATGTGTTCTTATCTCAAAGAACCACAGAATCATCAAGGTTGGAAGAGACCTTCAAGATGATCTAGTCCAACCAGCAGTGTGGTGGTGGTGGTGGTGGTGACTTCACCACCTCCCTGAGGAAGTTGTTCCAATGCCTAACCATTCTTTAAGTGATTTTTTTTTCTAATATCTAATCTGAACTTTACCGGCTGCAATTTAGGACCATTTCCTCTTGTCCTTTCACCTGAGACTTGACAGAAGAGACCAACCTGCACCTCACTACAGTCTCCTTTCAGGGAGTTGTAGAGAGCAAGGAAGTCCTCCTAAGCTTCGTCTTCTCCAGGTAAAACACCCCCGTGCCGCAGCTTCCCCTCATAAGACTTGTGCTCCAGACCCCTCACCAGATCCATTGCCCTTTTCTGGACACTCTCCAGCATGTCAATGTTCCTATAGTGAGGGACCTAAAACTGAACACAGGATTTGCAGTGTGACCTCACCAGTGCTGAGTACAGGGGAACAACCACTGCCCTGGTCCTGCTGGCCACACTATTCTTTATACAGGCCAAGATTCCGCTGGCCTTCTTGGCCACCTGGGCTCATATCCAGTCAGAAGTTGACAAGAGCCACCAAGTCCCTTTCCACTGAGCTCTCAAATCATTCTTCCCCAAGCCTGTAGAGCTGCTTGGAGTTGTTGTGACCCAGGAGCAGGATCTGGCCATTCACCCTGTTGAACAGCAGGTAGTTTACTTCAGTACATTAATCCAACCTGTCCAGATCTCTCTGCAGAGCCTTTCTACCCTCCAGCGGATCCATACTCCCACCCAGCTTGGTATCATCTGTGAACTTACTGAGAGTACACTGCGTCCCCTTGTGCAGATCATTGATAAAGATGTTAAACAGGATCATGCCCAATACTGAGCCCTGGAGTACATCATAACTGACCAAGCACCAAACTCCAGTATGCCTGTTGTGCCTTACTATGACTTTGCTGACCAACAAAATTATTTATATCATCCCAGGTTTCTAGTGCTCTGAAATCCACTGAAGCTCTACTGTGGGGAGAACCACTATTACACACTTGTTGATATGCCTTTGGAAAAAGAAGAGCCTCCTTAAAGAAAATAATTTTTTGTGTTTGATCTTGCTGCCTTGTTCAGTCTGTTTCTTTTGCATGTATGAGCACCATCTACCCCCAGGCAGCTGCACAAAATTCATCACAGACTAGTTTCTTTTTGATGATTTGGTTTTCTTTTAATAGCTGTCTAGAGGCAAATGCTTCTCAAACCATTGAGTCTGAACAAAAACCCTACAACATTTGGAGCAATTTGGATATGAAGTGTTTGGCTTGGATCCATTTCTGTATTTCATTCTAGAGCCCTTCTTCTTCATTACTAGCACACTAGATATAATATTTTCCTTGTGCTGCTTATGGTACCTACTCTCACCTGTACAAAAGCACTAAAAAATTGAGTGATACTCGGAGCACCATTGCTAAGTGCAAAGTGGAAAGACAAACGGAGCCAATCAGCTTCTTTCAGCTGGTCCATTCTGACCACTTTTAGACTGTTTTCTGAGGTATTAAATTCTCCTGATGTTAAAAATGCAGGAAAGTTAAATGTTATCTAAGAAGCAGTGTCTAGGACCAACTCTGATTTCTGAAACAATGTTTACCAGCAATTTAAATCATCAGCGGATCACATGAGAGTTAACATGGTATTGCTCTCATGTGGTTCTCAGCAAAGCTGAATAAACTCTTGTTTCTCTTTGTGTTTCTTAATCTACCAACACAGTTCCAGTGTCAGTGATGCAGATAAGCCTGTTGCATACATTCATCATGTGTCTTGCATGGAGAAGGACACTGCAGGTCCTTGTTACTTGTTTCAGTTTGCTCCTTTTGGAACTCAACTTTTGCATTGTGAAAACACTGGAACTCATGAATTAAAGTGTCTCCAAAGAACACTCAGGGCCAATGCAAATCTGCTTACATGACATATAGGAGATTGAGTCAATCAAGGTTCTGTCTCCTATCACACTTCCAGGGTATTTCCATGATAAAAAGAAAGGAGAATATTCTGATAATAAAAACAATTCTATCAGGTCTGCTTCTTTGGATGGCTGCATAGAAGAGATCTGTAAGTATTTTCTCACATAATGCTGTGTTATTTCACTGTGGGCTGATCTGCTCTAGTAAGTGCCGGACTGTTGGGCAAAGTTAGCACATGTGAATTGTTCTACCTGTCTCATATGCTCTAAAATGTTTGTAAAGTCCTGAAGAGCATGTGGCAGCTTTGCATGCTGGCACCCTTATTCCACTAAGCAGAGGACTCTAAAAGGACATCTGTGTATACAGGATGCTGGATATCACTGTGGGATCATAACTTCCAGCTTTACAATAGAAATGAAAATTAGAGAAAGGAGAGATAAGAGAATCTTCTCAAAACATTAAATTTTAATTCACTGCCAGCTATGAAGCTGTTGTCTCGCTAAGAATATATTTGGGTGAAACTTCCCTCAGTGCAGAACATAGCAAGCAGTATGTGAAAGACAAAGCATGGTATTCTGAATACATGCCAATTTGATAGTTAGCAGTTTTGCAGCCTTGGATTAAAATAAATGTTCAGATTAATTTAGGGCTCAATTTTCATTCAAATTAATTTGGGGCTTCAATTTTGTAAGGACAAAAAGTGGGACAAACCATCCTTATGCAAATATCTATTTCAGACAATCACTTAATTCCATCTGCAGATACATTGCAATGCCTTAAGTTTAAAACAACAACAAAAATTATCTCATACAGCCAATTATTTTGTCCTCCCTAACTATTTTTCTGGATTTTTTTAGCTCTATAGCTCTGTTTTTTACTATAACTTATCTCTTTCAGCAAGATTAACCTTGTGCTCTTTATAGTACCAATAATTTCCCCAACTAATATTTCCTCCTGCTCTCAGCCCTTCAGAGAACACTTTTTACTTCTTATTTAGCTGTAAAGTAAAAGCTTCAGTTTGATCAACTAGTTTTGTGGTCCCTGACCTACTGCCTGTTATATTTCAAGCAGCAGCATCTTAGACACGCATTTGTTTTGATCACCTGAGAAATATTCAGAATTATGTATGCTCAGTCTTTAGAAACACTTTGATGTGTGGGTACATGAATACTTTCCCTTCTGGCTTGAAACAATTCCAGGTTCCCAACTTTGAAAATACTCAAGAAACCAGTTGGAAGAAACAGATGATCCTTTTTGCCATTAAATTTCTCATGTGATTTGGCAGAGTTGCCATGAATGAAAAGGAAGTGTAGAAACAGGAGGACAGATTGCATTCATTTTAGAATCTGAGGATTGTGGCTTAAGAAGACATCAGCTTTTTTTCTTGCTTTTTTACTATTTCTTTTAGCCTACTCAAGTGTGCCTGGAACAGTGTTCCCATTTTGATGTCTTTTGCAGTCTTTTTTAATTAGACACATAAGTGCCCATAAAAGCCTTGTAGAAAACCCAGAGCAGCGCTTTTATGTAGCCCTACTGATGGATGGCAAACTGCCACCTCCTGCCCCTCACTCATCCTCTCTGACTGATCCTTTTGGCACTGCCTTACTTCTACACAAGACTTATTTATTTAAAAGACAACATTCTCATTTTTTACTTTAATTTTTCTCTGTTTATAGTTTTTCCACAAATGCTTCCATTAACTTTGCCTAGGATGTATACTGATCATGTCTGTACCTGTTATTTATTGGTTGTTTCTTTACTGGCGCTGTATGTTGTGCACAGTTCTTTTGCTTTGACCTTGAAGTCTGGCATTTTAGAGACTTCCAGATGTGATTTCTCTACCTAGTCATAGAAATATGTGGATGACTCCCTCAAATTTTTTGTCCAGTTCTGCTGTGGCAAGACTTATACAAACCAATTCTACAACTTAGGTAACAGAAACGTTGGCATTTCAAAGAAATACATGACTTGGTATTATGTGCTGTTGGAATATTGTAATAATTATATTTCTGAAATAAAAGAGGAGAAAGGTTTGGAAGGTAGCAACACTCTATAGTGTTTATTTTAAACCTAATATTATGAATAGTTGCACCTGCACTGCCCTGTAAGCACACCCACTTTGTTGTCATAAGGCCACCTTTTCTGATCTTTCCACCTCTGGAATGCTGTATTGGGATAGTGTGGTAAGGTTTTGGTAGTGGTGGGGCTTTAGGAGCAGTTTCTATGAGAAACTTCCAGAGGCTTTCCTCACATCTGGCAAAGCCAATGCCAGAAGGCTCCAAGACAGACGTCCCACTAAGTAAGTCTGAACCCATCAGGGATTGTGAGAGCACCTCTGGGAGAACATATTTAAGAAGGGAATAGAAACTACTGCACAGAAACAATTGCAGCCAGGGAGAGGAGAGAGAAGATGTGAGAAACTACTCTGCAGACCTCGCAGGGCCTGTGAAGAAGGAGGAGGTGCTCCAGGCACACAGCAGAGATTCCCCTGCAGTGCAGGCAGGGGTGAGGCAGCTCATGGAGGTCCATGGAGGAGAGGATAGACACCTGCGGCCTGTGGAGGAGCCATGCACTGGAGCAGGTGGGCGCCCAAAGGAGGCTGCTACCCCATGGGAAGCCCACGCTGGATCAGGCTCCTGGCAGGACCTCTGGAAAGAGGAGTCCAGGCTGGTGCAGGTTTGTTGGCAGGACTTGTGACCCCTTGGAAAACCCACTCTGGAGTAGTGTGGGTTCCTGAAGGACTGCACCTGTAGAAGGGGTCTATGGTGGAGCAGTTCTGGAAGAGCTGTACCTGTGGGAAGGACTCACATTGGAGAGGTTTGTGGAGGTCTGTGTCCTGTGAGAGGCACCTCATGCTGGAGCATAGAAAGGAGTCCTGCACCTGAGGAGGAGTAGCCAGAACCTCCTTGGAAGATAGCAGGGCAAAGACAGTGCCAGTGCACCACTTCTTCCATTATATGAGTCAGAGTACATAGCTTCCTTGAATGTTAGGTTGACTGCACAGCAGCACAGAAAGAGTGTGCCAGGAAGGAGAATTTTTCTCTGTCCCATAGAACAGTCCTACCTGAAACTCTTGCTAAAAAGCATGTTTAATTTCCTTCATGAACCCACACCAAATCAGTGGTTTTTCAGAAACTTGGATTTCTAAAACAACGTAAGCCTTTGTTCTCATCTGCACTTTCAAAGTCATTCAACAATACTTCATTTTTTAGCCTGAGCATACTTATGTATGAGTTTAGTTATTGGCAGTCATAAAGATTGAAATTCAGTATTTATTTGGCAAATGGGGGAAATGTTAATTTGTACTCTTACAGTGGATGAAATGTTCTACAGTTGGAGGGACCATGTCTAGTCTTGATAGAGTATTTTATTCACGGTGTCTTTGCAAGTACCTGCCAATGGTTTGGCACAATGCAGTTTTCTGCTTTTCCACTGCTTAGTCGGGTGTAATCTGTGTCTGGTACAGGAGCAATGGATGTTGTCACAGGTGAAGCAAAACTGAATGCACAACCAGCTCTTAGGCTATTGTCTGTGTTGGTATGTTTACATGCAATTAACCAATGTCAGCCTTACTTGTTTTTACTTTGGATGATCCTGGATGTTTAAGTTTCCAATGAAAATAATTCTTCCCACTTGGATTGAAATTTTGGGTCTAGTGCAATTAGAGAATAATTGTGACTGATTCTAGTTTTCATACCTTTGAATACCTAAATATCCTCCATTGATTCTTCAATTAGTTTGTTGATTTAAGTCTATAATTTTGTTCTAACACAGAACTGTGTCAGAAGCAACTTCAAAAGTTATAATTATCTTAGCAACTGGTAAAGCATTTGTTGTGGATGTGATCTCCCAGCCTTTGAAATGAATCATGGAGATTTTCTTATTCAGAACTATATCTTTACTTCGTGTATTAATCTTCCACAAGACAAATATATAATAATATAATAATAATCTTAGTAATACAAATACATAATAATCTTTTTGAGACCCTGGAAACTTTTGGTGTCCATGATGTCCTAAAACAGGAATGTTGACTGTACATAATGTTCTGAAGTCTCTTTCCCGGATTTGGGTAGGTGGTTTGCACCTCCTCTACACCTCTAGTGATTTTATAGATCTTTGTCATAGTCCTCTCAGTTATCTTCTTTCCAGTTTAAGGCATTTAGTTTGACTTAATTCTTCCTTGGTTGACAGCCATCTTTATCACTGTTGCCAATGGTGCCACCATACTATGCGTCAGTACATCTCTTTGGTTTTGTTCCTATTTCTCACCAAATTATTGGTCATTTTTTGCTTATCTTTGTTTTTACTATTGTGAGGCACTGAGTTGGCGTTTTATAGAAGAATTTACTATAACCTTGAGATTCTGTTTCTGAGTGGTATTAGCTGGGAGCTTCACATTCACTTTATAAAGTTAAAATTGTCATTTTTTTCATTATATTACTTCACATTTGTCTTTATTGAATTTCATTTGGTGTTTTATTGCACAGTATTGTGAAGTACTGCTGCAACTCTTAATCAGTCTTCATTTTTACTTCTGTGAGTGATTTAAACTTTTTCTCTTTGATACTCATGATCATTTATGAATATGACAAATCATATCAGCTTGAGTCTATGTCCTCTACAGAGACTCCATTGGTGACTCCTTTCTTTTGTGAAAATTAACCATTTGCTACTCCCTTTAGTCAGCCAGTTAGCTTCCCTTTTTTTCAAAGCAGCTTTTTTTTTTTTTCCCTCTAGGAGATCTTCACGAGGTCTTCATGACATTTTTTTGGGGGATTTAAGTAGTTAGATTCACAAGATTCACATACCTCTCCTTGACTCCTTCACAGAACTGACAGAGATATGTGAAACATTACTCTGCTTCATGAAAGTTTTATCAGCTCTTCTTAAATGTTTTGTAATATTGCCTCCCAACCATATGCAGTAAACCAGGTCCCCAGCACTCCAAAGAAAACAAAGTAATCATAATATCATGGTACTATATAAATAATGAAATGTTTTTGAACTTAACAGAAGGGAATAAATTGTAATATTGTAATATTAAATTTTTAACATGTGTAAAATCTTAAAAAACCCTGACATAGTAGGTGCTAAATATTATTCAAAAAGCTGAGTTAAGTTGCGACTAAATTAGGCTGTCATTTACAGATCTCAGCAGAAGTTGGTGCCGTAGGGATGCTACCTGGGGCATCTCATCCCCAGTATAAGACTTCTTTAACACAAATAAGACAAGCAGATGCAATGTTTTGTAGTTAGCTTCTCTTTTTGCCAATGTCTTTCCCCTTAGATTCTTCTTCTCCTGGCATTTCTATTTTTGCCTGTGTATGTTAAACACTTCACTTACAAACCGAAATACAAGAATTCAGAAATGCATCTGAAAGGTCTACAAAAGTCAATATGTGTTACTGCACCTCCTTTATCAGTCTTTGTGTATTTTTTCTGCTTGTTGTTTGGCCTAGAAGCAATCTGCTCTGTGCTTTTTCAGTGTGTGGCATAATGGGGTCATGATCTTTGAGCAGAGTTTCTAGGTACCACTGAAAGTTTAGCAGGGTTTCTCCAGTTGCCCATTGATTCTATTCACTGCTACAGTGTTTTGTGCAGTATAGCATTATTACTCTGATGTTTCCTGGATACTTCCTGGAAGCAATTACTGAGGCATTTTTAAGTGAGAGGTTACATCCTACAATGTTTATTTCAGCTGTTTCACAGTTAAGTTCCTTTAGCCCTGGTCCTGGAGTTTTGTTACTATCCATTATGTCAATCTGACCAAAAATGTTTTCAGCACACACTTCAATTTGAGATAGGACTGTGGTGCATCTGCTGTCATGTTTCAGTGTGGGACCCTGCCTGGATATTGAAGAGAGTCCTGCATGCCAAAGAGGGATGTGAAATTCTAACCTAAATTTTGGCTGTAGCTTTAATTCATGTGCTCCATTATTTCTTCATCACCTATTAGCCTTACAGACTATCTGGTCAGCTTCCTCTTCCTTGTGTATTTGAACAAGACTTATTTTTATTTTCAAAGCTTTTTTGAGAAATGTTTGTGATATTTTTATTGGCCTGCCTTAAGGAATTTTTACATTTAACTTGTCTGATTTTGTTATTTTCTATTTTCCTTGTCTGGAAATAGTGTCAGCTCTTTTCAAGAAAGCCATCTCAATGTAATAGATTTCCTTGTTTAATCTTACTAGCCTTTCCTGGGCATTTGAGGGGAAAGAAGAGGAGGAAGGAAGGTTTTAGTGCTGAAGGGGTTTTATGGTTCATACTTACTGCTTTAAGAATGCAGAATTGATTTTGTGGCATCATTAACCAACATTTAGAATGCATATTATTATCAAAGAGGAAAAAAAAATGCAGAACTTTCTCAGCATGTGTTAGGGTTTTAGCCCTTATCCCCACAAGTGGATATTATGTAAATAAGGCCATTTAAAGTTTCCACTTCAGGATTCAATTGATCACGAGACAGCCTAAAAAATCCCAGGACTTCTAAGAGTGAAAGGAAAAGACAAATAGTCCTTTTCAGAAGCCAGTGTAATATCTTGCTTTCTCTATGGTAGCTGTGTCCTGCAGTGTTGTGACAATCTTCCAAGCTGTGCCAGATGTCCGAGCTGCTTCTTCAGTTTCCCAGTGAAGCCAGAATCCATGATGCTAATGTGCAGTTATTTATGTGCCTACCTCACATCTGAAAGCTGGCCAAATGAGATGAAAGCTAATTCATCTTTCTAGACACTGCTCAAAATGTGTATCTGCTTTGCAGGAAGCAGCTTGGCAACAAGCTTGTGCTATTTTACCTCAGGTGCAAAGACACTGACAGAGGGATTTACTTTTACTGTGTGGGTAGAGCAGCTAACATAGCAGGGTCCTGATTTATGGCCGATACTGTTAGGCACTGTTGTAGGCTGAATAATGGGACAAATAATTTATTGTAGCAGAAAATATGCAGGGGGCATTGACAACTGCTTGTATAATTTCCCACACTTGTAACAAGGTATAACTACAAAGAACAGTAAGAGTGAAACCTTGTTTGCAAGCTAAGGATAACAAGTGAGAGTAGTCTACAACCTCTCACCCCAGCTGTTTTGCCACTGGCTGTAACATTTCTCTCCTTCTCTCTTCACTCATCTTTCAATTCACCTTGAAAGACCCCAAGGATTATATATAGAAAATGCTACCAGCTCTCTAAACTGGCAGTGGTGATACTAATAGATGATCACTGTTACAGCTGCTGCCATTGGCAACAAAAATCCATGTTCTGATCTCCTAAGTCTTCTGCATTCCCACAACACTACTGTACAATAAAGTATAGCCTGATTTAATTTTTCTTCTCTGCACCTGCTTATTTTTCTGATAGGTAGCAGGGGATAGGACTGAGAAATGATCCTCCTTACTGCTGAAGAAGAGAGTCCCCCATCAGCACAATTTTTTGCTAGTTAAATGCTGGTACATTTACCTAAATGGAAGGAATGAGCCCATATGTACAGAAATTCTACCATCAAACATGGAACAATAACTATCATACATTTACTGCAGCTTGTCATGATTTTCATTGCTCCCATAATCTATAGAAGGGTTTTGTTACCTGCCCAAGAGAAAACAGTGAGTCATTACTCAAGATGCTGCATGTGCTAAAGGGAAAGGAAATTGAATAAGTAAATAACTGGCTTTTAAGGAAGCTACTGAAAACAGAAAATGAAAGAATTTAGAATATTGCATGGGAAATCATGTTCCTGAAACTAAAAATAGTTTTCAAGGGGAAGAAGATAAGAAAAGAACTATGCAAAGATTGAATTAGTTTATCTGCATATAAATGACATAAATGATTTTTTCAGAGATCATTCAAAAGTGTTTTGAATTTTTAAATTGTTGTGATTGTAGACTTCTTTATTCCCTTCCCTTCCCTTCCCTTCCCTTCCCTTCCCTTCCCTTCCCTTCCCTTCCCTTCCCTTCCCTTCCCTTCCCTTCCCTTCCCTTCCCTTCCCTTCCCTTCCCTTCCCTTCCCTTCCCTTCCCTTCCCTTCCCTTCCCTTCCCTTCCCTTCCCTTCCCTTCCCTTCCCTTCCCTTCCCTTCCCTTCCCTTCCCTTCCCTTCCCTTCCCTTCCTTTCCCATTAATCTTGAGGAAATTTCCAATTTAATCTTTTTTTTAATCAGGAAATATTTTTTGGTTCTCAGTTGTTTTCTCACACTGATTCAGTTTCTGTCAGAATGTGGCTTGGCAAATTTGAACAGCTGGGAGTGTAAAAATTCCCCCTTGTTTGTCGATACAAGTCTTGACAACTTTTAATTAAATGTGTTTGTATATCAGCTCTCATAATGGACTTCTGTACATGATTGGGGCCCCTTGGTACTCCTGTAATAAACTCTGGAATATTTGAAATGGTTTAATGATTTCAGAAGATACACTATAACAATTGGTAGAGCACACCATAGCCTGTCCCTTGCCATACTCCTGCTTTGCATGTCTAGGCTTGAAAATTCAGGCTGTATTTCTGTTTCCTGACAAGTTCTGAAGGATTTGTTATTAAAAATTAAACTCCAGATATAGCTTGGATGAGATTTGAAGAGTGAGTCTGGCTGTGGACCACCTATTTGACTCCTTCATGCGCAGAAAAAGAAAATGACAAATTAATGCAAGTTTTACATGTGTAATTATATTGTGCACAGTTTACTTGGGAAGCAGCCCCTTTCAAAATAGTGCAGTCACTGATGCACATCCTCAGTGCTGTGCTTGTCTGGCTCTAGGCTTGCATGCAGCTTTGTTTCCAAGTGTAGTGGCCAGAGACAAACCATTGGCAGTATGGATACCTCCAGTAACTGCTCCAGGGGAAGCACTATAAAGACTGTCAACTGTAGAGCTAAACATGTTTTACTTGTATGGAGGAGGAGGCAGTAGGATGAAGCTCATGGAAATCTGTCTGGCAGAGAGTTCTTGCAGGTACATCTAAAGCTACATGGGACGTAAACATTTCTTTTCTAATTTCAAGACTCCATAGCTATTAAATCTCATACTCTTGTTTTTACTCATAATTACTCAAGATAGTCTTTAAAATAGGACAAATATTGTACCAAATTACAATGGTCCAAAATGATGGACACTTGAGATTGTATGAGTGCTAGGGGGTCAAGATAGAAATATGTTAAACATATAATGTGAATTCATTTAATAATTTAAACCAGAAACATATTATCAGAACTTATTTAATTTAAAGCCCTTCATTGCTGCTTCTTTTCTATTTTGTGTTACCATTCACTATTTTATTATGCCTCTACATGGTGTTTCTGATTATGATGTTTTTTGTCTTCAGGAGAGAAGACAGATGGAGTAGCTATAGACCTAATGTATTGCCCTTTGAAATCAAATTCTGTATGTGGGCTTTTCTGGGATATCTCCCTTTCTCATATAATACTTTTCTGTATTCAGAAGTAGTTTTAAGAGAAGTAAACCACCAATATCAATATTTAATATTTTTAAATTTTAAAAGTTAATTTCAAAATGAACTTTGAGAAAATGCTTGTACCTATGTTACAACTGTAATGTAGCCATTGTCTTGTTGTAGCTAGACAATGTTCGAGTCTAAAGCTTGGTGTAATTTATCATCCTTGCATTGAAACCAGTTAATAAACCAGTTGAATCACTACAAGTTCTTTCCCAGACCCCCCACTCTCTTCTGCATTCTCTTGTAAAATGTTTTGGTTTAAAATCAGTCTCCTAGTTCTTGTTGCAGCATTATCTTTTGCCTTTTTTACATATAATTCTTTCTTCTGTCAAACCGGTTTCCTCCATAAATTATTCCTGCATTACTCTTCTTGACTGTCATCTTCTTTCATTTTTATCTGTGCCAGATCTGGTCCAGGACTTACACATCTTAGATTTTGGGCCATTTAAGGACAGAAAGATCTCATGCAGTTTAAAGTCAGTGAAGGTCCCTCTCCCAAAAGCAATTACATATAAACAAATTTACTGACTGTTTAATAAATGTACAAACACAGTAAGGAGATAAAGCTGATGACCAATACATCTTTTCTATCTCTAACTTTTATTAATGAACCATAAAAAATGCACTACTCATTAAGTCTTAATGCTTAATCATGCTAGTGTCATTAAATAGAAAATGTATATGCTCCATCTGGATTATTACAGAATACAAGAGAAAGGCTAAATAAATTCTACATTTAATTTACTTGTTTCTTTAGCACAATAAAGTAAATTAAAATCAATGATTGATTGTCTTTGGAACATTATAATCAGAGCTGAATACATAAACAATGCACCAAATGAATGCTATTTAATCACATTCTTTCTTATATGTGTCTCAGTCAGTATATCAAGATTCAATAGATGCCATTTATTTTATTCCAAAGAGAAAAATGAATGCCTTTATTCAGTTTGATTGTTTCTCCCATTTTGATTTTCTTTGAATCTTTTTCATTTAAGAAAATATCTACAAATATTTAAAAATATTTAGAAACCTCTGGCATTATATACAACTTTTAGCAATATATTAGCTAGTTAGTCCTTCTATCAGATGCTTGGGCATGTTTGCTTTGGGTTTTTTTTCAGCTGAAATAGGGATTTCTTTTGATTTTTATTTTAAAATAGATCTTATTATCTTTTAATCTTTAAATTAGTTCCTTTCTATTCACTCTGTCAAGGCCTCCCTGTCATGTGTCTTATGCTATCTTTCAATGAACTGTACTCTTCCACAGTTTTACATATCTGAATCAAACTGCTGGTAAAGCAAAGCTGAGGTGTGTGTGTGAATTACTGATGTGAAAAGTTAATTCCACACGTGGGTTTTAGGAAATGCGATATATTGATTATTGCATGTGCATTTTATACATTAATTTAAATAAAAATTATATCTGCATTACAAAAGTGAACAGAAGAGGCATGATTTATTGCCCTGAAATAAACCAAATTGGAAATGAAGGAAATTTCACAGAGGTAAACTTGGTTGTGTGGATTTTAACTTGTTGATTTAGGAGGAGTACTTTTAATCAAGCAGACATTTATGCAGGTCAGAGGTTTGAAGTTTTCTTCCCAGCCAACTAGTACTGAAGTTTGATAGCAGGGAAATGGAGGGGTGGGTGCCCTGTCAGAGAGTAACTTGAAAGAACTAGAAGCTAAATGTCTTTCAGAGCAAAGTAATCCTAGGGAAAAAAAAGTTCAGAAAAATAATGGAGAAGTGGGAGTAAAGGCACTATGAAATAAAAGCTAAATAGAATGTACATTTGATGGTGTATTTGGGCCTGCATGTAATGAACTCTTCTTTTTTTTTTTCTTTCTGTTTTTTTTTTTTTGTTTGTTTGTTTGTTTTGTTTTTTGTTTGGTTTGGGTCTTTTGTTTGGTTTTTGGGGCTTTTTGCTTTTTTTGGGTTGCTTCATACCTTTTCAGCAGTATGAAGTACTTGCTCTGATGTGATTCCTGAGGCTGAGCTGGGCCTGCAGCTGACATTGGTGAAGCTGGAGGACCAGTCTGACTATTTTCAGTTGGAATACATTGTAGCAAATGAATATATTGGGAAATAGGTCATATGTAGGGAAAAGAGAGGTAGGAAAGGGGACAGAGTCAGTCATTTAAACTTGTAAAAATGTAGCTAATAGCCAGTGCTTTAGCTAAGTTTCGATTAACTGTCAGTATCTTTCAGATATGCTGGTTCTGCAGACATCCAATGTCCCATATTGCAGCTTCTGTTTCAGAATAATGAAACATTTTCCACCATGAAGTAATTATGTACATGGTTATCCTCCACAGTCCTGTCGTGTAATGCACTTCATCTCTGCATTTCCTGGAAACTAGTGTAAAGTCAGGTTTCCAGCCTCACAATGAGAAGGCTAAGGATTTAGAGGCTACAGCTCAACTAGGGTCCCCTTGTGCCACTGCAATCATTGAAATTCAGAGCAAGTTAGAGCAGTCTAAAACACTCCCTTTTGCTCTGCAGTCAAATCTGAATTTAGCTTTCTCAGGCTAGTGGCATGAAGAGAGTTGCTCCTCCTTTCCTCCTAACTGTTCATCACACAGCTGACAATACATTTCCCATTTCTGAGCATGCTGCCTCCTAGTCCTGTGCACATAAAGTTGGGTTCCTGGGATTTCAAACATCCGTAATTATGCACTTAAAATGTATTGTTTCCAGATGGTAATGCAACCAGTTATTTCAAACAATGAAAAATCCAGTGATTTAATTGTTTATAACAGATGAGTAGAAAAGCTGAAGGAATAGAAAGGTGTAAAAAGAATGCTATATAAGGCCACTGGTAGATTTTAAATACAAAGAATTTTGCTAGAAATGTGGGTCCATAGCCTTAAAAAAATCCTCTCATGCAATACAGACTTGGAGTAATCAAGAGGTAGAAGCTTGTAATAATTCTGAGCACTTCTCACGAATACAGATATGATTAAAAGCTGCACAAACAAAGGAAACTGCACATTTTTCTTCTTGAGTGAAAAATTTGGTTCTAAGGCTGGAACAGGGAATGAGCAGAAATTTTTCAGTTTCATTGTTTCCCGCAGCATGTTGATTTCAGAAAGAGCACCTTGAACTACGTATTTCATGAACCCAGAATCACCACCAGTATGAGCACCCACGGAGGGAACACATCTCTTCATCAGTTCTTTCTTGTCAGTGAATTCTTTTAGCCAGATGTGACAATCCCACAATATGATTTTACAAGTGTAAGGAATGCTGCTCAGGTTCATGGATTGGTAACATGCTGTGTCCCTATGATCTACAGGTGTTTAGCCACCTCAGAAAAATGTCCTCTTAATATTATACAATGGTAATTAAGAAATAAGGTCATCCTGCATCTCACTTTTCCCTAGTGCTGATCATTTGCAGAAGCAGCAAGAACAGTTCCCAGTCTCAGGCCTCTCCCTGTTTCCCACCTACTTGGAACCACAGTGATGTGAGCAGGCAACAGGTCAGTGCACCCTCCCAGGAGTTCTTTGGTGAACCCTTTAGCAGTTCTGTGCCACCACAGCAGAATTTCTCTCACTGCGCTGGGCTTCCTGCCAGGACACTGGCTCAGGTAAGCACACATCTCATCCCACCACTAATCACACTGGGAACCATCAAGCATGGGATGTACTGTACTCATGACTGAAAAAGCATGAGTTGCATAATAGAGGTGGCTTTTTTATCATGTGGAAGATGCTTCATGTTCATGGAAAAAAATGAGGTAATTACATGCTCTAAGCACCTCCTTAATAAGCTATGTAGCTTGTCCTGCCCAGAGATCCCTAGGAAGTGAACTTCCTATGCACTGTTAGATGATCAGATAGCAATTAAGTGCTTTGTGTATTCCAAATCACAAGCAATTTCTCACTTCCATCAAATATATGTTATAATCTATCAGTTATCAAGTGTTCCAATATACATAAACAACAAAAAGAATCTTTTTCTTTTACTGGAAGGTATTTAATTTTCCTGGTTTTGTTTGTTAGAGGGCATATTTGTGGAACAAAGGAAGTTGTGCAGCCAAGGACCCCACACCTCACTCAGGGCAGAAGCAGCCTGAAGGTGTAAACATCCACTGCTATGCCATTCTTACAGCAATTTTAGGTAAGATATATAGGCTCTGGACTGTACCAACAAATAAGATATATAGGCTCCGGACTGTACCCTGGGACAGATAAGAGAGTCTCAGATCAGGCATGATCTGACTGCGCTCCCTTTCCAGGCAGAGAAGTAACCAGCTGCCAGGAGAGCAATGGTGTAAGACATGCTGTGCCAGTTGCCTGCATTAATTGGCTACCTTGGCTTTAGAGCTGCTTTGTGTCAGCAGCACAGTGCTAACCAGCTGCAGCACAAATCTGAATTTGGTCTCCACATCACTTCACAAAAGCTACATAACTGATTGCTCCACTGTTGGCTTTTAAACTATTTACTACTCAAGGCCTCATTACCAATGAACACCCTGGCCACTGTAACAGTGTGGGGTTTGATTGTCTTGTTTAAAGCTCCCATCCAGCATAGCTTGCTCTGCTTTGGTTCTGTTAGCATAACCAGAAATAACCTAACAGAGTTGGGATGGGATGCTTTAACATTGCAATTCTGCAAGCAGTATAGCACTGCTGCCAAAAAGAACAGGCCTGCCCTTTCTCTGTTCCCAAATGCTTGCTCTTGTCCCTTTGTTGCTCCCTGCCTGCTGCCAGTATAAGTATTTGCATTGCCGAGCAATGAGCTAAATGGGAGAATGGGTCCACTTCAAAGTTCGCTAAAAAGAAAAAATAGTCATGATTAATTTTAATCCAGATTAATTCAAACTGTTTTGCTGCTCAGTAATGAGAATGCCTTTGTCAGCCTAAAGCAGAGGACAACTGAGAGGGCAGCAGTTTGTATTTTGAGGCAGATGAAGGGCAAGGCTGCTGTTCTTGGCTTACACTTCCCAGAAATGTGGTAAAATGTGATCCTGTTCTCAAATGCCCTTAAAATGACACTATTATTCTGTTCTTATTACTCTACTTCTCTCAGTCCTCACTTGAGGTCTTTTTAAAAGCATTCATTAAGGTGTTTTTATTGGCCCTTGTCATCTGAAGTTTAATTTAGAGTACGCAGCACTTTTCTTCCTGGTTTGATGCTACCAATGTTCAATAACAGAAACATTTTTATTGACAATATGTAGCACAGAAAATGTACTTTGTATGGAACTCTCTTTTCAGAAGAACAAACATAGTGTAAGCTCTTGAATGGAGAAATATGAACAGAACATCTCTTGCATGTTCAGAGATATTGGTTTCCTGATAAGTACCTACTTAACCAAAAAGCAAGGAACATTGCTTTATTTTTATCTTCCAGAGATGCACCTAGTCTACAAGAGCATAGTGTTACTGGAATCAGGAAGGATGTGGATGTGTGGACATTAAAAAATGCAGACATAAAGAATGCAGATGTGTGGACACAATTCTACCACTCAGATTTTAGGTACATGGCTTCAAATCCTGTTCCAAAAGAAAGATTAATGAGCATAGTCCCTCACCCAAAGGAGCAGAACCTGTTAAATAAAAAAATGCCATCATTTAAACAGCAGCCTCACTGTTTCCACTTTCTTAATAATTCTTTTTCTGCAAAAAAAGAGCTGATGAAAGCTGATAACATCTGTACATGACAGCAAAACATTTATTCTGATTTTAGAGAGTTCTCTTAGATTTCAATATTTAATATTTGGAATACAAGAGTACCCTCACAGCTAGACTCCAGAGTCCCTGTGTGTCTCCAGCCTGGCTCACATTACCCCTCAGTTCCTCAAGGCTACCAGAACCCTTCATAGGCATGAAGAATGAACCACAGGTAGGTCAAATTCATACCCAGAAGTTCACTGCAGTTTCATTACGCTATTGTTAAGTTCCCTGTTCCTGCTGAAAATATGACATTTTCTATTGAACACTGACATTTGGAAATTTAAAACTAACATAGTACATTTCTTCTGAAATATTTGACTCGTGAACAAATGACAGACACATATATTTTAGATTTCATTGGCTTTTGCAAAAACATTATGCAAATCGTTATTTGGTCCCAAGTTTTAACATCTTTTTTGCTTTACTTGGGTAAGTGGGTAAACAAAAAAAAGTATGAGCTGTTTAGAGTAACACCACAAAAACTTCTCTGAAGTTTAGTTTTTTATGTTTACCATGGAAACATTCTTTGAGACATTAATTAAGAGCCAAAGAGAGATTAGTCAGTGGAACATAGTCTCTGCCTAGAAGTGTTGTATGTGTGTATCACAACATATCAGGAAACTTTTGAAAGGATAAATAGCAGACTCTGATACTAGACATGCAAATATCGCCCTCAATCCAGATTACCATTTTTAAAATGTGATATGAAAATCCACTGCAAATGGCAGTCTCAAACAGAAACACTGAAACATTCTAACCTCTATAGCAATCACTGCATCTGTATACAGCTTTGTTAACTACAGTATTAAAAATTAACTGGGACTCCAGTTAACAGTCACAGTTGTAAATTTGTTGTGGTGCATTAGAGAATCTGGCCCAGTGTGTGTCACAGTTGTTTAATTCATCTAAAGTTGGCAGGGTTTCTTTTTACTTAAATATATTCACACCCATGCAAGCTGTCAAATTGGAATTACTCTTCAGGGCTTAAGTTGAGCTGCAGCTGCAGCGGCAATGGGGGCAGGGAAAGGGGGGATTGCACCACTCCCTCTTCTGATGCCCAGGGCTGAAGAGGTTGCTCCTGCCACTGTTGTGTGGCCATGTCTTCCCTGAGTGTTGATTGAAGATCTGCTTGATTTGTTTGGACTTCACATTTTATGTAATATTAAATGACTTAAGGATGTCCTTTTCATTTAGCAATGGATAAAAATCAGGTATGGAAGAGAATATCCTTGCAGCTTTAAATGAGTAAATGATCATCTATCATCACAGCCCTATTCTCTCTTCTGCTAGAACAAACTCTCCTCATTAGAGCTGGGGAAAGTATTTGCAGTAAAGCATTTATTCAGAGAATGTAACCTTGTATTCTTTGCTTTTTCCTATTGAAATTTATCTGCAAACAGTGTGATTTTTATGTGCTGTCCTATTACTCAGAGTTATTCAGCTAGTTCTTTATGCAGCTGTATTAGAGTTTATGCACTGCTCCTGAGCTGCTCACTCTAGCCGTTTTTCTCAAATATGAGCCAGTCATAGTTTGCTATTTGTTCAGGGGATGATTCAAGTAAATTTCTCAACATTGCCTTCATTTTCTTTTGAACATCCTGGAGGATTGCTTAACTTAGGGCAGGATCTGTTGCCTAGGGGCATCCATGCTGTCCAGACTCTTTGTAAAGTATCCGGGCTGTCATGATGGCTCTCTCTCTCTGACACATTTCCTTCCCTTTGCTACTAGTGCTGTCTTTGTGTTAGAATTTTTGACAGCTTTCTATAATTCAAAGGCACTTCCTGGTATTCTATAGGGTCTTGGTATAGCAAGTATCTATGTGTCATCCACTTCCCTTCATTAATTTGTCAACTCAATCTAAAAACTCATTGGCTTAATTTGTTTCTCCAAATGGCTTTGGGAAAGTTGTTCTAGAATCTCATTCCTTTGTTGGCTGGAGTCCTTCTAATTCCCAGCATAGAGTCATTATCATAATACTGCTTCCCACATCCTTCTTTGAATCCTGGGACTGCAGGTTTCTTTCCTTTAAGAGCTCTTTAAAAGCAAGTGCAGAGCTTGATGAAGTAGTAAAAAGTTCCAACAACGTATTTAACTTTAAGCATAGGGCTGTAACTTTAACAAATGTCAAATGAACGCAAAACTGTGAGACTACATTACGTGTGTTAAAATAATTAAGTAGTACCCAGCTTCTCAGACAGTATTGGTCATCCAAGCTAAAAATTCATCAGCACTACCTTCTTGATCAGTGTATAGATACATGATTACATTTAACAGTCAGAGTGTGTGCTATTGAATTCTGGAACTGCTTCAGCTTCCATTCAACCAAAGTGCTATTGTTATCCTCACACACTTTACAGCTTTACTTTGTCATGGAGAAGACTCAGTTTATTTTTCTTTATGCAAACTAAGTTTCCTGTGTAAACACTTGACTCCTGGAGGTGCCCTCATACAACTAACAAATATTAGCAAAGATGGTAAAATCATCATCCTAAGTGGTAACATGTATTGCCAGTATGTATGGACATCGAAAAGTGTGCTTATGTACTGGCAATTCAAAGTCTACAACAGAACAAGTAGGTTACACAGAAATATATCTGCAATGTATAGAAAATTGATAGATAAAACCAAGAAGGAGCGTATTTACCTCCTTGTGCCTTATAGATCATTATCATACAAATCCATCATTATGAACTCTCTGTGAAGAATTGTTAAAATCTCTAAAAGTAATTTCATATGCTGGGCTCAGACAAACAGTGAGTCTGAAGAAAAGGTTCACTTTGAAAGATAGGTAGACAATTTTGTTGTAGGCTTAAGGTTATTACAAGCATCACATTTCAATACAATGTAGAGAACCAAGTTTAGGAGCCTAAGTTCTGCACATTGGAAGCAGTAGAAATCTTATACAACAAAGTCTCTTTAGTTGTTTAACAGACTAGAGTGAAGAGTGCCTCTCAGCTTCTCCCGTTCCTCCAGCTTCTAGGGAAGGATCAAGCTTTACTCACCCCATAGGTAATCCACTAAGAATAACAAGGGAGACCCTGTCTGTAAATTCTATGTAGGTACATGTATGACAGGGAATACTATCATTTTATTATTAATTCAGATATTCAGGGACTAAATTATGAACTCAGGGAAATTGAAAACTAAAAATTTATTTATTTCAGAGCTACACATAATTATATACTTCTAGTTTGCCCTGTCTATTTTAAATTACCTTATGCAAATCTAATATTCAAGGATTATGTATAGAGTAAAATTAGATGAGTCCTTAAAAAGCGAATATAATATAATTGTGGTATTATTGTGTGTGTGCATAGTGTGTACATAAGATCTAGATGTTAATTAGTAAATCAGGCTGATTTAACAAACAGAAATTTGTTCTGATGAAGAACTGAAAGGAGAGACAATTACATCCTAGAAAGTTATTGTTTGTACTATGAGCTCACTGAAAGGAAAAAAATTAACATAGCGGAAAAGACTTCTAGAAAAAAAACAACAATTAAGCCATGTACGCAGGAATTCATTGTCACCAGTACCTAGTCTGATGGCTTTCCACAAAAAGACATGAGTTGTTTACCCTGACTATTGATTGTGTAATGGTAAGGCAGCTTTATGCAGCCATATCTTCTGCTTGGGTCTTTCACTGCATTTCACTTGGCAGTAATGGAGTCAGAGAAATTTGCATCAGATGGGTATGCAGGTCATTAACTCTTCTTTTGAGGAATACAGCTGGCTCCAGAGGGTTAAAAATTTCATCAGTGTTGCACCCTAGTCACTCAAACTTAGGGCTAAACCAAGGTTCTTTTGCTTCGGGTAGATGCAAAGGAAAAAATTCCAACCCAATATTCTTGAGGTAAAAATACACCAAAGCTTACTGGCAAACTATAGATAGTTAAAGAACATTGGCAAAGGAGTAAATACTACAATAACATCACTTATCACAGCATAGACTTACCCCAGTGAACATAGAAAACCTAAAAAACCACTTGATGTTACATTCTGTGAGATGACAGAGGAAGAAGAAGAAAGAAGGAAGATGACAGAGAAAGAAAAACAGGCATATAGCTACCAACTCCTTGCTTCCAGCAATGTGAAACTCCAAGATGAAGGCAGAGTTAAAGGACAATGTCCTTGCCTTGTAGTGACCCTTCTTAAACCTTTTTGGCCCATCTTGGGCTTTCCTTCCAGGAGAGACTTCAGTCTCTCAGCCCTTCATGGACTGGGTTGGGCAAAACTGGGGCTGCCTCCAGTGAGCCATGATTGATAGACCCTGTGTGGGTGGGGGGATATGGGGGGCAGGGAACCACCTCACCAGAGCAAGGTCTGACCCAAGCCCTACCACGTATTCCAAGCTTCCAAGAAGTCTTAAAACAGATTACCTTTTCCAGTCCCTTTTCCATTGACAGTCAGCCAATGTACAGTTTTCCTGAACCAAAATTCCCCTAGTGTATCTCCTCAGATGGATGCTGAACAGAGGCTTGGTTCAAATAACAGCCTTGCACTTTATGTAAAAAAAAAACTTAAGGCAAAATATTTCTGCTTCATAATCATAACAAAAGAAGGGTTTTTTAACTACAAATATAATAACTGTAATTCAGGTAAATTTTGTTATTTAGAATGAAGTGGGCAAGTCAGCTTTGCCTTTCTTATTGAAAGTTGACATTTAATGCCTGAAAATAGATGGGAAATGAGTGTGAATTACTCAGAGAAAAATGCTGCTGACAACAGAAACTTTAGAACAATTGCATGGAACAACCTCTCAGCTTACCTTCCCAGCCCTATTTAGGCCTTAGCAATGTGTTCATTGCTTCCCAAAACCCTACTGACTTTAGTGGGAGTTCTGAACAGATACAGAACAGATCCAGGAAGTACTGCCCACATTTCCCACTGTGGCAAAACCTCTGCTGTGACCTGTGGTGGTTTATCACTGATCCCCAGATCCAAAATCTCATTCACCAGGCCACAAAAGCTGAGCCTGAGTGCAGCAAATGTCACAAGTATTTCAGACCAACCTAGCATCTAAAATCCTCGGTTGTGAATAACACAGCTGGTATCTTTATGGTGCCATCTTTTCAAGTCTAATGCAAACGCCTCAGTGAGCAAAGAAAAAACAATCCATTCTATACTCCATTTCAGATGCTATAAATTCAGCTTTGTATTTTGAAGGACTTTTCTATATAAATATGTATGTCAGCTTTCTTGTCAAGTTTTTCCATATTAAAATTGAGGCTTGTACCAATATTTATGTACAAGGAATGGTTCAAAATTGATACTGATCTGCAAAGAGAAAGCCTTATAGTATCAGGATCTTTAAGTCCCAATCCTGGCCCTACATAAGACGCCCCAAGTGTCACACCTGAGTGATTGTCCAGACAGTTCTTGAACTCTGTTAGGCTTGGTGCTGTGACCATTTCTGGGGAGCCTTTCCATTACTCACCCTCCATCTGTGTGCAAAATCTTTTCACACAGATATCCAACCTAAACCTCCTCTGACTCAGCTTCATGCCATTTCCTCAAGTCCTGTCATGGAGACTGAAGGGACAGGAACATTTATATCTTTATATTTATATATCTATAGGGTTTGAATTTAGATCTGTATCATTTACCAGCTTTTTGGTTCCTGCAATTAATATGGGAGACAGTTGCAAAGAACTTGTGCTTTATTCCAGTTTTTCTGTTCCTAGCTGTGGGGACATGCATTATGCATTGTACCAAAACCGAAAGAGAATTAAAAAAAGGTAAGAAGAGCTAAAGACAGAAGAAAGCAAACCCAAAGCTGAGCTGAAGTCAATCACTGACAAACCAGAAGGAGTTATAGGGGCTTAAAACACTCATGTTTTTAAAGCTGCTTTCATACCGTCAGGGTCCGAGAGGTACCACCAGTACTGCCTGATCCTGCCCACCCCCTGGGCTCCCCCAGTCCTGCCCACAGCCCAGGACCCCATATGAGCCCCAAAAGGGTCATCAGTCCCTGACCCAGCATTGCCTCAGCAGCAGGGCTGATCTACAGCTCCCCACAGCTCTGCCTCCCCAGGCACAAGCCCAGCCTGGACTGATGCCTTGTGTCTTGTGTCTCTGACACTGACCAGTCCCCATTCCTTTCCCCATGGACCTGCCTGGACACCAAGAGGCTGTGCCTCACCATGGTTCCCTACACTGACCCTGATCATTTAAAACACTTTTTTAAAATAAAAAAAAAAGCCATTCACAATGAACATATATTTTCATTCCATAAAGTACTTGCATTTTAATGAAGAATGCAGTTTCCTAGCAGCAGGTGTTAACATCGAAATGAAAAATTAGATCATTATATTGTGTATCTACTTTCAGAAGGATAAATTGAAAATAGGATTTACTAAAAACACTGATAATATCTTAAAACCCTCATTTGTCTTTAAAGCTATATTAAATTTCATAGGGTTTCTAGTTTGCTGGAAGTATTTCAAAGCTTCTGGGGAATACACAGTGGAATGTTTTTCTAAGCTATCATAACTGTAAGTCTGCCTGAAGTGTGACCTGTTGATAGCTTTATCGAGGTGTGTTTGGATCCCTGTATCCTCCCTCATTCTGGGAAAGCTTAAAAAGCAATTACAAGGCTTCTGAATCTCAGTCTTTCTGAATCAAATGCCATAGTGAAAGGTGAAATCTGAGGCCACAAGAATCTGCTCTTAAATTCTGATTCAGCAGACCCTAAATGTATTTGCCTAATCTCTGCACAGCATAGATGGCTATGCTTGGTGTTAAAAATTAAGTACACAAATCTCTCCAGGATTAGGATTATCCTTTGACACTGTAACTTATTTTCATCACTAATTTCCTCTAACTAATATTCATGATGAAGAATGGAAAAGTCAAACTATGAAGGAAGTGTTTCTGCTGTCAACTGCAATTATTACTTTAGTTCAATGGGCAGAGTCAACAAAATGCATCTCCTTAAGGCCAGGTCCATGACAGGATAATTTGCAGGCTGAGGAGATCTCCAGGACAGACAGATAAATAAATGCTCATTAGACAAATAGTATATGCCATTAAAGAGCTACAAGGACAGTCAAATATTATGAATTTCACTTTGTCCTCTTGATATAAGATCTTTTACTGATGGTTTTAGTTCTTCAACCTGAAAATTTTCCAATCTTTTATTCTGGAGATTATAACCTAACAAGGCATAAACCTATAGGAATTACAAGTCTCTATGACATACTTGCAATGTCCCTTATTGCTATCTGTGATGCTGTATTTCTATGAAAGTGAACAACCTTGGTTTTCTGCTTTGAATGCAATCAGATAGGAAACACAAGTTTTGATGTCCGACAGTTACATCTTTCGCATAGGAAATCATATACTTATGTGAGGGTATGGCCATGTGTACATACACATATCATAAAGCTTTTGAGGACATGCTTTCTTTTCAAGAGCACTGAATTTGCATCCATGCCCAGCACATCTTGTTGGGCATTAAGAGAGTCCACAGGGCTCTTTAGAACTTACGCCGTTTTTTCACCTACTTGGCATGCATGGTGCTGAATTAGGGCTGACTTCATTATAAAGCTGGAAATTATTTTCTATGGTTGACTATCAGCTTCTATGCCCAATTTGTGAGTAGAAAAATCTGTAAAATACAGTTCTTCCTATTGGCTTTGTACATGATTTTATTCTTATATTGCTCTCTGATATGTTCTAGAAATCTTATGCTTTCTCATAACCATAATTCATTTTTAGCCTTCTTCTGATCCAGGTTCTTTCTCCTGTACTTCTCCTATTGTACAGTGTTTCAGCTACAGTGCAAGGTTATTTTATCATTGTAGTTCCTTGAGCTCCTGTGGAAGTCATGCTCAACAGCATTCTGTTGTGTATTTTTTTAATTTGTGAAACCTTATACTCAGGGATAATTCTTATCACAACTATCCTTTTTTGGGCGGGTGGGGGATAAATTTTGACTAGCTAGAGGACATAAATAACTAAATGCTTCAGGAACATGGGAAAACAAAGAGAAAATTATTAGAGATTCATAAACCTCTAAGAAACTTACTCTCATTTGTCATGATTTAACCTCAACTGAAAACGCAGCTTCATGCAGGTACTCACTCTTCCCCCTGATGTGAGGGGAGAGATTGAGAGAGTAAAAGAGAGAACACTCATGCGCTGAGAGGAACACAGCTTAATAGTGAAAGCAAAAGTCATGCATACAAGCAAAGCAAGACAAGGAAGTCATTGACTATTTCCCATGGGCAGACAGGTGTTGAGCCATCCCCAGGAAAGCTGAGCCTTGTCATGTGTAACGGTAACTTGTGAAGAAGAAAAATGGTATCACCCCTAATGTCCCCCTCTTCCTTTTTCCCCTAGCACTACATGCTGAGCATGATGTTATATCGTAGGAAATATAACTGTGGTCAGCTGGGGTCAGCTGTCCCAGCTGTGTCCCCTCACAACTCCTTGTGCACCCCCAGCCCCCTTGTTGGTGGTGAGGGGTGAGAACAAAAAGGCCTTGAGGGTCAGTGAACCCTGCTCTGAGGTGACTAAAACATCCCTGAATTATCAACCCTGTATCAGTGCAAATCCAGAACACAGTGACATAGTAGCTACTGTGAAGAAAATTAACTTGATTGCAGCCAAAACTGTTGTGTTCCCCACCCCTAATTCCATAAGATTTAGCTGCTTCTCAGAAGAGCACTGTTCTTGGGGAGAAATAGAGGAAAGTTATAAACTTCCTGCCATTGATGTAAAAGCAGGGCCTGATTATGGTGAGCACAAGTAAAATCTCTTCAGCACTAGCTCTTGGCATTTCATTGATCTGGTTCCTTACCCATCCTGCCATTCTTATTATTAATCTCCATATTATTTGGTTTAACTAAAAAGATTTTGTAATCTGCTAAATACTTCAGTGAAGGCCAGAAAGATGATGCTTCCTCTAAGTCTTCTCTATAGAAAACCAGTTATCCATAAAATTTACCAGCTCACAGAGCCTGGAACTGTATTTTTGGTAACTATCATATTTTCAGTTTACTTTCATATCTTCAGGTATTCATCTTTCCAAATATATATGTTCTCAGAACATGTAACTTTAATAAACTTCAGCCCCAGGTAGAATTTTGTCTTAAGAGCCATACATAGAATGTGGGTTGTATTTTGTGCTCCTCAAATACATACGTAGTCAAATACACATCCTGGATGAGGAGAATCTGCTTCTTACTTGTCTTCCTTTTGCTCCTTCATTTTGGTATTTAAAACTGTCTTAATGTTTTCCTACTTAAAAGGGTACAAGAAAAGGGTAGAAAACCGCAGCTTTCCAAATCTAATCTGACACAATACTGTTTTAGAGTAGCCTTGTAGTTATTTGATTACTGTCACTACTATTTAATATACAGATGAAGATCTGTATGTAGTTGGGGGATACAATACTGTGTATTTCACAGACACAGTAATCAGGTAACTCACTAAAATGCCTTGTAGAAGACAGGGTTTTAGTTTTGTGTTTAGGCTTTGGGTTTGTGATTTGGTCCCCCCCCACAGGGCAAGCTTCAGTGTTTTGTGGCAGAAGTCTCTGTATGGTGGAACAGCAGCTGGTAACAGGTTGTAGGAAAGTGCTGTCTAGTAAGTGGAACGTGCCTTCATGCCCGTAAAAAATTAATCTAATTTATCTATACTTTGTTGAAGAGGAGAAAAAAAACAGTAGCCAACACTTCATGCACACATCATCCCCACGCCGTATTTTTAAGAGCCGGGGTGTATATTCGGATTTATTATCCCGCCCCAGAAGATTACTTGTCTACGACCAAAGAACGCGTAAAGATGTAGGGACCGCAGTATCTCCACCGATCCGGTTTCTCCCAACTGCCCCCGGAGAGGCCCCTGGAGAGCACTGTTTGTTCATCCGTCTCTTTGTACGCTGTGGACTTGGCGGTGCTGAATTAACGCTTGGACTTGATCATCTTAGATCTTTTCCAACCTAAACCACTCTGCGATTTACCATTGCCAGGAGCGCTGACTGCCGGAGCCCTGTCCCCGGAGCCCATTCCCAGTTCCCACCCGCGAGGGGCAGCAGGAGCTGGCGGGCTCTCCTGGCACAATGGCGCTGCCAGGAAGGGAAACCCCTTCCCCCAGCACGGCTGGTGCGCGGACAAGGAGGGGACGGAACAGCCCGAGACACTCGCCGTCCGCGGCTGGGGCGGCGGGACGGGGACAGGCTCACTGGGAACCGCCCGGCACCGCTGGCAGAGGGCACCCAGCCGCTGCCAGAGGGACGGGGACAGGCTCACTGGGAACCGCCCGGCACCGCTGGCAGAGGGCACCCAGCCGCTGCCAGAGGGACTCCCTGAGGACCGGGCTCCTGGCTGCTTCCCCTGCCCTCGGAGCCCGCTCCGACCGTGGCACAGCGTGGGCGGCGAACAATGGCCAGCGACCGCCCCCGGGCTGCTCCGGGCCCGCCGGGCTGCTCCGGGCCCGCCCCGCCTCTCGGCGGCCGCCGCTCCCCGCCCCTGCCCGCCTCGGCCGCCCGAGTCCCTTGAACTTTCCCCGGGCGCTCGCAACAAGCGGCCCACGCCGAACTGCCCGCACAGCCCCCCTCCCCTTCCGCCAAGTTCCCCTCAAGCACAGCCTGCTCTCGGAGCCTCCAAAATCCCTGCAAACTGCCCGCCCGGGGACCCCCGGCACGGCGCCTGAGAAAAGCCCGCCGCCGCCCCCGCTCCTCTCCCGTTCACACCTCGCACAGCTCCCGCCCTCCCTCGCACGCCCACCCGCGCCCCCCGCCTCCCCACCCGCGTTCCCTCTGCCCACCCCGCCCCGGTCCGCGAACGCCCACCCCCGGCCGCTGCCCCTTCCCCAGAGCCAGACCCGGGCAGAGCCCTCCGCTGCCGCCGGCTCCCCGCCCTGGGGCCGCGCCGACCTCCGCGCGCTACTTCCCGCCGCCGAAGAGAAGCCCCTCCACAAAGGAGCGAGGCAGCGGGAGGCGGGGGATACACGCACGCCCGGCCGCTCCGTCCGGATGCGGTGAGCCCCAGGCTCGCCTCCGGGGCCGCGCCAGTGCGGGAGGGAAGAAGCGGAGCAGCAGCGGCGGCTCTCCGGCTGCCACCATGGGCTGCTGCACGGGGCGCTGCACGCTGATCTTCCTCTGCTCGCTGCAGCTGGTGAGTGCCGGGGCACGCTTCGCCTTCGCGGGGGTGGGCAGGGACGGGCGCCGTCTCCCCCGCCCCGGGCACGGCCGCCGGGGGCGCGGAGCGGCGCTGGCCCGGCCGCGGAGCTGTCCGCGCCCGCCGCCCCGACGGCGCGCCCGTTCCGCGCCCCGACCCGTAAGTTTCGCGGTGCGACGCGGCGTGGGACCGGAGCGGCCCCGCGGCTGGGGCACGGAGAGGGCCGGCGACCTGAGGCGTGTGCCGCGGGGCCGCGGCGCCCCAGCCCGGGCGGCTGTCAGCGCTCCCTGTCTGAGGGAGAGCGGCTCCCCCGCCCTGGTGTCGCTTCGAGAAGGTGTCAGTCCCCGCTGGTTCCGGGCAGGGGCTCTCCCCGTCTGCCCAAAGAAGAATGAGGCTGACGGTGCCCCCGGTCAGCGCCCGCGGGTCGGCGGTGGGGCCGGGCACTGCTGGGCGCTCTCGGCGCCGTGGGAAGATGCGGTGACCGGGTTCGCCGCCTCTTTCTTTTTCTATTTTTCTTAACCTGTGTAAAAGCGACGTGTGTCGATCCTCTCCCGTGACTTTTCTTGGTGTTCCTTTCCTCGGCTTAAGTATTCCTCACCGTGGGTTTGAAACAACAGAACGGTGCCTCTTCTTCTCTTTGTTTAGTGGAGTTGGCATGTTTATTTTAGAGAAAAGAGTTGTTGAGATAAATCACCGCCAAACAACAATAATCCTTCATCTGGCTCATTAGCAGGATGATAAAATAATGCTCTGCCCTTAACGGTAGTCCCTGGTCCCAAGAGTGTTTTAAAAGATTTTTCCCTTTTCTAGTGACTCAGTGTCATCATTTTGCCACATGATCTCTCTTAAAATGAGTGGAGTTCCTTGTCTGTGTGTGTCTGTAAACAAGAAAAGTGGGATGCATTTAGTGTGTGTCGGGGGATGGGGGGGAGTTGTTTGTTTGTATTTGTAATCCTTTGCGATCTTTCTATTTTTCTCTTACAGCACTTTGAAATCGCTTCTGTTTCAGAGGTAATACTCCAGAAGTAACTGTACATATTGCATTTATTTGAAAATCCCCTTTCGTTTTCAAGGCTTTGTGCCAGCTTCTTAGCCTGTGTAAACTGGTGTGTCTCCATTGTTTCCAGTGTAAGCCTGGACCTTATTCACATGTGAATAGAGTGATGGACTTAGCGTGGTATGAGTAACTCAATGGCAGAACCTTGCCCAGAAACAGAGGAGGCATATGATTTGTACTTAGTGTAAGGAAAGTGTTCTGTATACATTGCTGTGTATACATTGCTGTTATTTTTTTATTTCTTGTTTTGTATCAGTTTTCTGCTAACGACTGCAGCAGAATTGCTCCTGATTTACATCATGCATGTGGGAGGGGAAACAAACCCTATTTCTTCAAATATATCTCTTTGCCACTTATGAGGATTGTAATAACTGTATTTACTATTCTGTGGAATTACTGGGAGTCTATAAAAATTGAAGTAAAGTGTGAATGGCCACCATAATCTGTAGAGAAATGCATAAAAAGTCTTTCAGGAAAAGAGTCGTGTTTTGTGAAAGACCTATCAGATGATTTAACAACTTTCAAAAATTACTTCAATGCATAGTTTTTTCTGCTGTTCTTACATGTTTCATAGTGATGTTCCACTGTAATATCTACGTCTTTCAGGTGCTGATAAATGTCTGTATGGCAAAATGCTGTAATTTTTATTTATTTTCATTTAAAAATAGATGCCTTTCTTTATATTCAAGAAGTAATCTAGTAGGTATTATGTCCTGGATTCAACCAAGATGGGATTAAGTTTTTTTTGCAGTAGCCTGAAGGGGACATAGCTAGGACCTGGAGGTTATCCTCTACTACCTCACATCGTCGCCAGGGGTGGAGGAAAAGCACTCTCTTCCAGGGAGAATGGGGTAGTGTGGGGTAGTGTGGCACCAGTCCCAAGCTGGAGAGAGCGGTGGGGTCGCCCTGGTTCCAAGGCAGGGGGAGCTTGCTTGCATGGCTGGGGTCTGGTGGGGCTGAGGCAAGCATTTTCTATCTCTTTAGCATGCTTTTGTTATCAATATTGTTGTTGTTGCTGTTCCTTTTCTTATCTCATTGCCTTTCCAGTAAATAGTTCTTCTCTCAACCCATGATCTTTGCCTTTTGTGCCTCTAATTCTCCTCTCTAGGCACCGGTAGGGGGAAGGAAGAGGGGGTTGAGGGAGGAGAGAGTGGCAGCATGATCTGGGAAGTATCAGTGGGAAAACTAAGTTGGGGAGTATCATTCCTGAACCACAACACATGAACTTAAAGCTCAGATGCTGTCCATGATCTCAGTTGTGGTAGTGTTCAGTTTATATACGTAGAAGTTAACACCGCACAGAGTTAAATCTTTTTCTAATATCTTAGACGGGAAGAATATAAAAAATATGCAGCAAAACTGCATCCCTGGACATTACTCTCATTGAGATTTATTTTACATCCACTTTGCATCCACTTATGGGGGGGTGATTGTAGACAAAATTTAAATTAAATCTTGTAAAATCCAAGCACTTGTAGTGCTAACTTGTAGAATTACAGAAGTACTGATGACTTGAGGAAAAACTTTATAAAGGAAACATATGGGCACATATTTTAAAAGAAGTTGTTTTTGTTAGTTGTGCTCCAGTCATGTCTGAGAAGGGCAACAGTTCAGGCTTAGCCTTTGGATTAACCTTTAGATATTACCTGAGAAAGGACTATCTAATGAAATACAGTTGGCACCACCTTTCACAGCGTGTGTGTACTATGTAGATTCTCTTCTGTGTAAGATGGAAAGTAAAAAAGCCAAATCCCTGGAGACATGTTCATAAACAAGATTGCGTCTTGTTCTAAAGAAGAGTGCACTGTTCAGTGTCCTTAAGGCACAGTTTCTTCATTCTTTAAAACTTCAGTCTTCTCTAACTTTGCCTTCTTTATCTCAGCAACATATAAACAGTCGTGACAACAGTGAAGAGGAAAACTGTTACTGCATCACTGTGAATAAAATACCATTTCTCTAATGTTAACCCATTAAGTGTGTTAACTGCAAGAAGATTTGCTTGTAACTTTCACTGCTGTTTGTCAGGGATTTTTGACAAAAAATGGCAATAATAGCGATTTTCAGTTATGCTTTAATCCATGAAAGTGGAGGTTTTTGGCTGACACCTTTTACCTCTTTATAATGAACACATTTAAATGTTTCATTCAGTAATCCTAAGGAGAGTCTGTAAATAGTCTTCTATCTTTTAATAATTACTTCATTTGTAAATGGGAATACATATCATTATGTGTAATATAGAAAAAAATAATGGAAAGAAATCATGGAGATGGAATTGCAGGTGGCACAAGTTCTGGAAAAGCTCTTAGTCACTTTCAGGGTTTTATTGTACCCATTCAGGTGGGTTCTGCTTCTGAAAACCAAGGAAATTTTGTGTAAGGAGAACTGTATCTTGCCCCACCACTCCTCCTTGATCTTTAGCTGTTTTGCCCTTCCTGACTGAAGCGTTGTCATACGCCATTGCCAAAGGTGTCTGAGCAAAGACCAGTGAAGCGTGTGTGTACCTTTTTGTGCATAAATATGTCATTAGGATTATTAGGAGCTGTGTATACATTGGGAAAATATATCATAAGGATATATGAATCCATTGGATTAGAGCCATAATTCTTACTGATGCCACTAGAAGTCTGAGACATTGGCCTTGTCTGTATCAGAAAATTAAACCAGATGGCAGAGATTGTGCCTGTGCTATTGCAGACACCATGCCATAAAATACTGAAAGATGAAAATGTTTGGCAAATAAAACAAATTCAAAAAATATTAAATTCTGGGAGGGGTAAATTGACAATGAATTGCAGCAAGATTTAGCTGTGTGAATCCAATTGGTGTTAATAAATGTCACACAGTGAAAACCTTCATGCTGGTTTGAAAATGTGTTTCTGAGGAACTACCTTTGCAGGCTAATGTTGTTACAACACTTACAATAAGTGGAAGTTTTTGGGATGTAAAAGTATATGGATAAACAAACACAAAGAACTCTAAATACAGGGATGGTGAATGGGATTTTCAAAGTAGTGAAGGGATGGTTGATGGAAAGTGTGACTAAGTCCCTTCATGACTTTGATGGTCTCATTTCATGTGTTTGTCCTGGGGCTCCTCTGCACTGTGTTAATTCTGCAGGTGCTGATTTAGAAGTGTATAGCTAGTGTAAAATAGGCTGTTCCCTACTTAACTTGTTATTTTCCAAATAATGAAAGTGTCAGCAGGCCACGTGGAAAATTATTCCAGTGGAAACGACTTCTATGTACTAATGTTTTGACTAGTGTTTGTTTGGGAAGTGCAGTTGGTCATTTTAACAGCCTAATCCCTTTCAATATTCAGAAGATTTATATTTATGGTTGCCATTAACATTAATTATATTGATGTGTGTAAATCCTTACATTTGGAGATGAGACTGTATCCATTAGAATGAACAGAAATTAGAATACTGTTTCATCATTTGTTGCTGGACATCACAGAATTTCAGCAGTTGTGTGGGGAAGTGATATATGTATGTATCATGCATAGATTTTCATCTCATTTTTAAATACTTTATAGAGCTGGGTACTCTAATTTTATGACTTTGACTCTTGATGCTTGTATGTTAGAACAGATAGATACCAGTTATTCAGTTAACAGCTCAGGGATTCAAGGGAATTGCTAAATTTGAGAGAGTAAAATCTTTGAACCAATAAATTGCTCCACTTTTTATGTTGATAAAAGAATCACCAGCCCATTGATCTGGAGATGAAGCATCTGTCCACTGATAAAAGAGGAGGAAGTTGAGGGAGTGCCTATTGTACTAGCAAGGATGGAGAAAGCTTGGGGTTGCAGGATGTTGCACTTTCTGTTATAACAGCTGATGACTCCGCATATACAATGTCTGATGACTCATATGACATTCCCAAAACATGTAACCATTGCTGGTGGCTATACCTAAGAGGCTGATACACTTGTAATGTGGTGGAAGTAATGCACTGCATCCAGTAGAACTACTTGAGTTAAATATTTGCAATCCAAAAAATATATGGTATTATATGCGTTTTATGATCTCTCTCATCAGGAGCAAGAGAGTAAAAACTAACACTATTTTCCACTTTGTGTCTTTGTTTTATTTTTCAAAATTGTTGGGAGTTATCTGTTGCAAAACACACATTCTGAGTTCATCAACACTGAAGGATTTAACCTCTCCATGCACCAGAAATTCAGCTTCAGAAGTGAAATCCCCTCCTGTAGAAGCTGCTTGTAAGACTTCCTCTGGGCAGTGTTCCAGAGTTAGAAATTCAAAACTTGAGGAAACATGAACTTTCAGAGCCCTCTGAAATTTCTCAACCGGCTAAATTAGTGAAAAGAATCATGCAGCTCTTGCTTAGTTTTAGACTCCATCCGCCACAGCAGGTTATTTTTCTACAATTCCTGGTTGCTCTATGGCTGAGGGACAGTTAATTGTAATATAAATATTTAACAAATATATTTATAGTGATCAAGTGAAGGAGTTAAGATTTCAATGATAATAATGACAATTAGTACACTGAAAATTGTGAATTATATAGCCACTCTTCCTGTCTGTAAGACCAAAAGGTTTTGTAAATAGTTACCGTAAGAACTTTTATTTATGCTGCTGATCTGCTTCTCTTTCAAGAGCTGCTACATTCTACCTAGACCTCATTCTTGTGACTAAGAAACAAATATTGTGGTTTGGAAAGTCATTGGAATTCAGGATAGTATTGTTGGATCTAAATGGAATTTGGGTAGGACTTGCAGAACTTGAATACTTCGTAGGCTTATTTTTGGAGATCTTTTGGGATTGATTGCACTTGTAGTTGTTTAGGTGGTGTTTAAATATTGCCAATTTTGTGAGGTTTGGATCTGAAATAAAACCTTGTAAGACTAGTTAATCTTAGCTTGTATCTTCAATCTGTATCTGACTTCGATCTTATAGGTACAAAGAGGCTTTTTTAGTTTCAGGAACAATTTGGTAAATTTACAAATAAGTCATAAAATCACAATGCCTTAATTTTTCAGGTAAAAGTGTTGCATTTTGGCCCCTCTATGATATGAATTTAATTGATTAGATGACCAAAGAGAGAGTCAAACCAGTCACATCAATCATTGGCCCTGATGTTGTACAAGAAAGGTGAATGGAGGTTTTGTACTTCACTTGATTAGAACTGGAGTAAATTAAAGTGTTCCATACCTGCTAAGACGATCACTTCTTGGATGTGCTCGGTGAAGCCGAGAGGCAAAGGATCCAGGATGCAACATGGGGGAAATTCTGATTGAATACTAGAAAAAATGTCATAGTGGGATTATTGGATCATGTTTTTCAAAGAAGTTTTGGAAACTCCATCCTTGAATAAATTCAAATTGAGCTAATCACAGCTCTCAAAAACCTAATCTAACTGAAGCTCATCTCCTGTCAAAATTGGCCCTGCTATGAATAAAGGTTTTACCAGATGACCTTTAAAGACTTCTTGCAACTTAGGTTATCCTGTGATTATATGATCTTACCAGAGCATAAGGAGCAAAGTTCTTCAATTCTCTGTTAGGAGGGTGTCATGGTTTGAGCCTGGCGCAATGAAAATTCATTGGTGCCCCCATGAAAACACTTCTTTCTTGGTATCTGCTGTGAGATGTGATCAGAAATAGAGCAAAGCAGGCTCCAGTTTAGGAATAAGAAGGGAAAAACTTTATTAACTTATAGCTATATATAAAGAGAAACACACAGAACTTGGAAATGAAAACTTTACATATCACATTCTTCCTCTCCCCCCAGCCAAATTTCTAATACATCTGCCTTTCAGATCATCAACTCTCAATCTATCACCATCTTTTAGATAATCAATTCTCAGTTCATCAAGGAGAGAGGAATCCTTCTTGTACCATAGGCTTCTCCTGGAAACACAGTTGAAACGTCTTGTGTTTCCATGTCACACGTGGTGCTGCCCAGAGATCATCTGCCATTGTGACATCTTCCTTCCATGCCTAGTGCTCTCACCACTGCGCATGGACCAGAGCTGCTTCTAGGGTTTTCTTTTAATGGTGCCTTGCTTAGTTCCAAAAAGAGTACAGTCTCTCACCTTTGGGACACCTGCCCCCCCCAAACTTCACCCCCTGGGGCTGAGGGGTCCCGAGAACAGAGATCTTCTTCTTCCTGGAGGGCATTACCACCACCCTCCTCACCCGTTGTCTCTGTTCTCACCACTCCTTCACATCACATCACTGCACTCTCTTGGCTCTGAGCCATTGCCTCCCCCTAAATGCAGTCTCTGTGTCACAGGAAAAATGGTTCTGTCCATGGCCATACAAGAAAAGTCCAGCCAAAGGCCACTCCATCATCTCCTCCCACCTAGGATTCTTCTCAACTCTTCTGACATCTTTCACTTGCACGGACTTTCATCACACTTGCTCATTTCCTGTTATCTCATCTATATCTCTCTTCTCATTCAAGTCCAGGAGAATCAGCATTTGTAAGGTTCCCATCATCCAAAAAACGGTTAAAAGTCTCAGGCTCTGCCTGTCCAGAACTCTCACTGCTGCCCTGCCCTACATTACCGCAGGGCTTCCCCTCCCCTGCCCAGCTCGGAGCCGGGCAGGGGAGGTCCAAGCTCTTTCACAGACCTGAACCAAGAGAGTTTTCCCCCGGGAGTTCTCTGCTTTTAACCCCCTGTGTTCTCAGAGGGGTATCCATGTCCTCAGTGGCCACACCAGGTGCCAATATTCAAATCTGAGCACCTATTGGTTTGACCACAGCATCCCAAAAAACTCACTTCCTCTCAAACCATGACAGAGGGTATTTAAAATACACAGTAATTTGAGTTATTTTTAAATAATTAGTTTCTTAATTTGTTATGTTTATAATGCAGTGGAAATAGGCTTAATATGGCAATAACAATTCTAGTATTCTGTTATATCTATTAGCGTCAAACTTTGGTGTTTAAGTAAATGAGAAGTACCTGTGATTGCCTTGAGATTTATTATTTCATAAGTAACAATGCTGTGATACAATGTAGTTAGATCTTTCGAACTCATTAATACTGAAGCAAAATATATTTCATTCAGTCAGTCTTGTAATTAATTGCTAAGCAGTTGTTTTGGGGCAAAAAGCCTGTTATTTCTGTCTGTACAGGGAAATGAACTGCATATTTTTGGTTCTAGATGACTAATACAAAGGAGCAGTAATAAGTGACTGTGGGGTTCAGGAAACCGATAACATGATACAGAGTTTTTCCCCTCTAGGTCAATTTTGAAATTCACTGCAGGTTAGATGAGGGCAAATGATATTATGAAATGTTTATATTAAGTGATACTGGTTTTGCTATAGCCTCAGTATAAAAATGTCATCTTAATATAGAGAATGGTCCTAATTTCCACCTTTTATGTTGTACATGAAGAGTGAAGGTTGGTGGGCATGAAGACAAAAATGATGGTTTTGTCAATGTTTTCTTCAGGTCAGCTTATGAAGGGTGCTAGCAGGATAGTACAATGAAGTTTGCACCACTGTCTTAGCTCATACTAGACATGATATCTTTTTAAGCTTTATAACTGACATTAAATTAAAGTGAAAAATAACGTTAATTGCATTGGTTTTGTGTAAAAGTCATCTTTTTTATTGGTCAGAAAGAACATTTCTTACTGCTTTTTATTTAGTACAGTTTGTCTTGAAAACAAAATTCGGTCAGCAAATGGAAAGTGTCTCACTTTGAATCTTGAAGCAGCTCAGTTTTGTCCAAGATGAAACAGTTTTCTTCTCATCTCTCATGAGCAGTTAGTGCATACCTTCCTGAAGGGTATGCCAGCAGGTTTTGGATCAGACACTCCTACGCTGAGTGAGACTTGCAATTCCTTGGCACAGCTGTGCCAGCAGCACTATGACAGGTTTTACTGTGTCATGGGCTGTAGTTTTTTTCTTCTATGTGTGACCAGTGAAATCTTTGTGTCTTGCTGTGGATCTGTGCCTTTGGTAGGTCTGTAAAGGACAGTGGTAGGAGGCATTATCACTGTACTCTGATCTCAGGAACATACAGAGTGCTTAAGACCCTGGTAATGAAATGGTAGTAAAAGATTTTATTTTAGACCTTTTACTTTTTACTATACTTCCTTATCATCTTGTCTTTCTTGAAACACAGCCCTATCTTGCATGTAATCTCAACTCAGATGGATTTTTTAATGCTGTGGTGATTTGGGATTTGTTCTTACAAGTTGCTGAATGCCCTACAGCTCTCATTAAAGTTGCTGAAAGTCATTCTTTTACATATAGGCTCTTTATAACGGTAGGTTCAAGCAGAGGCAGCAGTGAACCCCTTCCACCTGGTGAATGCCAGTAGTACAGTAAAATAAAAGGAAAAAGGAAAATTTTCTTCTTAATACAATGGCTAGTTTCAGCTGGAAAAATATCCCTTACAGAAGTGAATGGCACAAAGAAATAAAATTGAAGTTCTTCCACAAGTCTCTTCCACAAGTCTCTTTTTTTTTTCTGCTTTTTTTTTTCTTCTTTTGTTCAGTTTAATCAGTACAGAATTTTTGTCTGAGAGTAAGTATAAATATATATAAAGGGTATATGCTTGACAATGAGCCCAGTGGAATTCTCTGAGGAGGGTTTTGACACACACCAAAGGAACTACTGATATAGCAAAGTAGAATAATACTTAGGAGATGAAGCATTAGCAGGAGGATCCTGAAATGCTTTTATAGTTAAGGAGATTGTGGGAGCATGGGATGAAAAGTATAGAAAGGTGTATTTAGATGAGTGTAAAAAAAGTGGGATGTGGAAGCCCTCTTGATCAGAGCGATGAAAGTTTTCTCTGTGTGTGGGAGGAATTCCTGCCTAAGGTTTCACTGAAAATAAGATCTTAAGGAAAAGATTTTTATTTATCTTTTCTAACATACTGCTGCTGCTGTGCCAGTTTCTCACTATTCTGTTGTAAAGTTACTGTGTTATGTCAGACCCTTTGAATAAAAAATGCCAGGGGAACAAAATGATATGATGATGATGATGTTTCGTAGGGAGATTGGATGGCTGGCATGTTTCTCATCTAGCTCTAGTTTTTGCCTTTGGTTGAGCCTTGAATACTCTGTGTTCTCCTGGGAATGCTGCAACTTCACTTCCCTGCTGGCAGTTCCTGGAATCTCCTTGGAAAGTGCTCCTGGAGCTTAGGAGCATTCAAGTGAAGCTCAGCACAAGTCACAGTGGAAATGAGTAGACATGTAAATCTGTATCAGCCTAGAAAACAAAACCAAACCAACCCCCCCCAAAAAACCTCCCAGTTAAATGTAGTTTCTTAGATGGACTAGAAAGAGCTCATTTCGAAATGCATTTTGGAAACAGAATTCTGTTAAAATGGAGTGCACAGAAAAACATTCTTCTGGAAGTTTAGTCTCCACAATCAATGAATGAAAAGCTGAAGAATTCTAAAGCTGGAAACTGTAGTGCATTATAGTAAGGAATAACATCACAACAATATATAATTTCCTCGTGAGCTGTTTATTTCTCCTGCTAAAAGTTTGCTGTGTCTTTCTGTTGCAGAGTAAGCAGGGTGTTTAATTTCTCTAATATATATTTGTTTCATCAATTAAGTAGATATCACCAGGGTAAGTATGTTTATATTTTAACTGAAACAGAAGCCTTGCTTCTCCTACTGATTGAACATCATAGAAACCTGAAAAGTCTTTGGATCCTCTAATGCAGATTCAGCTATTCAGAATACTGAAGATAGATGTCTTCCCATGGAGATCCCCATAGATACTGAAGGTACTTTAATCAGACTATAGTCAGTGAGACTGACTATAGTCGGTCAGTTAGTTTATAGTAATTTGTAAAATGACCAGTTTTAGTGTCGCCACCAACATGGGCATTCAGGAAGCCTAAAAAATGCCCAATTTTGGGAGTAATTTTTCTCAATTACCTCTGTTTCCAGTTCTTATGTTCATTAGTCGCAGATTTTTGCTCAGCCTCATTCTTCTGATAAACCATTTCTGTTCACATCAACAGGAAATCTTGTCTCATTTCACCTAGCTGTGAAATGATACACTATTTCCATTTTCACATTAATAATTTTTTTTTTCTGGAGCCAAATAATTTGCTCCCAACTCTCCTCCCAGTTATTTTGGAACAACATCCAAATTCTGATCTTCATCTGTTTGTCATACTGAGATTCAGACCCTGTTCCCCAAAGCAGTCACAACTGTTAAAATTCACTTGTGGCTGTAAATGTACATTGTTCTTATCTAAGTGTTTTGCAACTATAGGACATAAGTTTTCTTTAGTTGTATAGTTGGCACTGTTATTTGTGGTTCTTCACATCTTGGTTGCACAGCATTATGGAAAGGTCTGGTTAGTTCAGAAAAGAAGGGAATGTGAACAAGAACATGGTGATAAGTAATAGTAACTGTAGTTGATGCAGTTATTAGAGCACTTGGAATGGGAGTGTTAGGAGGGACTGAAAAAAATGCTTCCAAGCCTGGATTTACCATGAAAAATTAGACATATGTATGGAAGTAGCCTATATCCAAACTTCATTCAAATATCAGAAGAGATTACCTTGAAATATTCTAGATGCCGTGAATGGCTTAAATTGTATATTACTAATGTATAATTTAGTCATAGTGGTTTGATGAAAGCCAAAGCTGACTGACTTGTGCCAGAAGTAACCACAAGGTGCCAAAGTTTATTTAAATTGGATTGAATAATGAAGCCTTTCATTTCTCTCATTTCTCTAATATGTTTTTTTCATGAGTTAGACATCATGAAGATGTGTGTTTACATTTTAATTGTAACCAGTTACAGTTGTTAATCTGTACAACTGCAATCAATTGAACACACATCAGTGCATTCAGTTTCCAAGTGCAGCCTGTGCAGCAGAGGTGTGGTGTGCTGCCTTGCTCAGCGGTAATGCAGGGTGTGAAACAGCCTCGTCAGGATGGTACTGACGCACAATCAAATAATTTCATTGCAATTTTGTATCTATGAAAGGTCCCAGGTTTCAGTGTTTTAGTCAGTATGTGATACTTACTTTCCTCAGCACTGAAAGCTGAGGAACTGTTTGTGCGGTGCCTTGTGGCCAAAAGAGTGTCCAGGTTAACCCAAGATCTCACTGAATTGAGATTCTGCTATATTCCTTTGGGTTGTATTAATTTAATTATTTATTTTTTAGCTTTATTATGTATTATTATCTCTTGGCCTATCTGACCCATGAAATTCTTGGCTGTGTGAATTTCTTAGTTTCTGCTGAGATTTCTGGGCTGGACTGTACTTGGTCCACGTGCCAGTCATGCTGGAGGGCTCCAATACTGGTGGGGTTTCACTGTGTGTATTCATCTGTTGAGAAGCTGAAGTAAATAATGCCCCAAGTTCAGGGCAGCCTTTGCCCTTTTAGAGATCATTTGAAGCACACTGCAGCTGAGGTTGGCTCTGGAACAGGATGTGTGTCTGAGATACAGCCTGCCTCAAGCACTTACAAACCAAAACTGATAATGGAGTCAGAAAAAAAAGCATGCAAATGTTTTTCTTTACGCTCTACAGAAAGTCTCTGAAGTTGTAGTTCAGGCTGCTTTTATGCTTAGTGGTTCTTCATGTTTCGACACACAGTTATGATTATTCCTTCTTTTATATTGGCCACATGTGACTGTGGGCATGTTAACACTTCAATACTCAAGTTTGCTGTATTTGAGTGGGCTCATAATTTGGAGAACACTTTTTATTTGTGTACTCTTTGCAAACTGGTTTAGAGGTGCTAAAATATATTGCAAAGACAAAAATCTCTTTCTGTTTCAGGAGGAATGTAGTAAGCATGGATTCTTTTCTGGAAAGATTATTTTCAGGAGGTGACAGATTTGAGTTGATCCCTACACAGTTACCTCTCCTGCAGAAAGAGACTTGCAAATACCTACATCTGCATTGTTGGGATGCTTCTTTGTGGATTCCCCCTTGTGTTGTCACCTCTGGCCACAGGCACATGGGGAAGAGAAGAGTCAGTCTCTTAAGGACATTCTGGATAACAGGAAAATAAGCAAGTATCCCCTGAATACTGGACCTGGCCATCTGTATACAGAGAAGGGGCAATTTTAAGTCTTCTGCTGGCAGAAGCACTGTTCAATTTGTACTAAAAGGACCGTGAGTTTGTGGTTTTCTTATTATGATGCTTTGTCAACTCATTTGCTCAATCCAAACTGGAACTGGATAAAAAATTACAGGATATTCCCTGCAATAGCAAGAAGAAATCCAAATCTCCTGGGAGGCAAACCTTAATTGTTGCATTTTCTCTGAATGACAAATGCACATCTAATCCCAACTGTCTAGGCAGATGAGTAATTTCCAAGGCAGCCCGCTCACATTCAATTCTCTTCCTCTAAAAGTGAAGCAATAAATTATGCTGGTGTTGAAGGGGTAATCTCTGTGACTTTAAAGAACATAAACTATCAGAGGCACACCAGTCTGACTGTGCTAAAAGCTGAGCACCTCCTCTATCCGAGTGAGTAACCTCATCTCCCACAGAAGCAGCAGGAGCTACAGGTGCTGGCATCCTCACTCAGTAGCATCACTGCTCAGAGGGATGGAGCTGTAACCGAGGCAGCTGTGCTGCTGACTGGGCTTGGTGAGTGCAAGCACTATTAGAAGGTGCCATTAGATGAAGTCACTGAACCATTAGGAAGCCTGCAAAAATGAGTGCCCTCTTCTAATCTGAAAAGTGTTGTGGTTGAGAATATACCCACTGGACTTCCTCAAGGGAAGATTTCTTTCACACATAGTGACTCTATCTGGATTACCAGCTGGCATTTCACCAGCATGAGACTTAGTCTTGTAACATTTCATGGATCTCTACATCATGCTGAGTAGTGCTGGTCATCTATTATTAATGTGCTCACATTTTTTGCTAGACTAAAAGTATATTATTTTCTTATTAAATCTTCCATTACTTTAAGATGCTTTTAAGGTCTGTTCTGCTCTCATTCTATTAGTTGTGAACAAAAGCTTTTCAAATGTCAGAAGTTAATATATGCTGATATCTGAATAAGCAAGAAAATACATCCGATTCAGAGGACGTTTTCTTATATAATGATGTCTTTAAGACTCATACACTGTTCTTATAAAATATTTCCCTTTTTGCTATGTGAGTGCATATTCATACACAATTCCAGTTTTGCATTAGAAATATTGGCTGCATGATAATGTGAGACTTTCTCCTATAATGGTTATTATTTGGCATGCAGAAAGATTTCAAAGAACTCTTAAGTAAGAGAAGTAGTATTATGTTTGATTACACAAATTGAGGGAGGCAGTGACATGTTTATTCTGCTTGGAGGTGGCCAGAGGGAAGCCAGGAGCACCTAGGAGCTCTGAAGTAAGTTAGCAGGGAGAGTTAGAGAACTCTCATGGCAGAGAAGACAGAATCTCAGTGCTGCATTAATAACCTGCTGCTAATGGCCAGGGTCATCTGGAATGGTTTTGCCTTTGTTCCCCCATGACTGAGGCTGAGCAGAGGAGCAGAGATTCAGAACTGTGTTGGAAATTGCATCATACTTTCTAGAGTTCCCCTGCAAATATCTTGCTATTTTTGTTTCTGGAGTTCTGTTTCCTAAAATTGTACACAAGTACAAACTAGTGTAGAATAAACTTTCCCCTAATCATTCAGCTGATGTAGGCATAATTTTAAGTGTGCCATCCTTATTCTGTTAATTTCCAGATTGATTTTTACTTTACCAGTAATAATCCTAATGCAGGCATTGAATATTACCAATAACCCCTCCTGCTTAGTTAATCTATTTCTGTCCTTCTTGCACATCATTTTTAATCTTTAGGGAGCTTTGAACTATTTCTCAGAGCTATGCTCGAAAGTGAGTTTGTAGCCTTTTATTGCCATTGCTGCTAGTACACCTTGCTCGAGGCCATAGAGAAGTTGGGACAAAGCCAGGGAAAAAACTCAGGCTCATGTCTTAAGCACAAGATAACCATTCATCTTTTATAAGCTTTTCTTGTCTGATGCTTTCAAATTCTCAGAAAAGATTGCCTGGAAATTGAAGTGTTCATGCTTTTTCATAGCACAAATACAGATTTTTCTTTGGAAATTTTGGTCATGTCATGCTGGTGTATTTACAAGCAGCAAGGTGCGTGGTGATGGTGCATATGAGGTCAGTATCCCTTGCTTTTTCTATTATTAGATCATTCAAAACTCTCTTTCTGTGGCTCTCTAGCCTCTGTAAATCCATTAACATCACTGGAGGTTTGGTCATTTATACATGCTGAATATGAGTTATAATAGATAACAGCTGAATACTTGATTTTAAGTGTTCTTCACATATTTGAAAAAATGCTTTGACATTAAATGCATATTCAAAAGTATTTCTTACCTCCATGTTTCAGTAAAATGCTTTGTAGAGTTTGAGATTATAATGGTGTCACTGGTAGTTTCTCATACCATCACCAAGTCTTTAGGGGGTTTGTGTCTATCCACACTGTCTTCATTCATCCTTGTCCTATTTTGGAAAGTGTAAAGGTCCTCACAGTTTTTAGCAGAAGGTTATTGTTACAGGGAAGACTCTGATAGTCTGTGACTTCTGACCTTTCCAGAATATATTTTTATACCTCCTTGGAAGTAGCATGGAGGGATGATGATAAGGAAGTTGAAAATATGGCCAGCATACACACAAGTATATTCAGGAAATAATATTACCTTCTTTAATATTGAAAGAAAAAACCTGCAAAAATTATGGGATCCAGAACCTATTGGAAATCAGTCAAATATTTTCACACTGATTTCAGGTATTCAGCCATGTACAGTTTTCTTCAAATTTTTTGTGTTTTCCTCTAGTTTTTATTTTTTGGAGATGATTAACTGTGCTTTGTTAGAGTTGCCGCAAGAGGTAAAATTTAGGCTTCCCTGCTGTGCTTTATTGAAAATCTCAATCATAACATTGCATTAACAGAATTCTTCACGTTTAGCACTTTTACTTGACAGGGTAGAAACTTTATTGTGGCTGGAATTGTTGTCTAAAGACCTTTCCAGAGGTATGGGGAGAGACACATTATTAATGCTGTTGTTCACCTTTCAGAAGAAGGGAAGAGTTGTGAGCAAAAACTGTAACTAAGGGCTGGAACCAATACATTCCACAGCATTGTGCTAAAATAATGGTAGAAGGAAAGAAAACATAATAAATGGTCACCTTTCTGATAATGTAAGACAAGATTCTTGAAATACCGATAATTTGGATTCTTCTCTCGAGGAGTGGTAAGAACTGGGGCAGTGAGAATATCACAAAATCACAGACTTTTTTGGGTTGGAGGGGACCTCTGGAGAGCTTCTCGCCCAATCACCTGCCAAGGCAGGGTCACCTAGGACAGGTTACACAGGTGGGTTTGCAATCCCTCCAGAGGGGGACACTCTGTGAGCTCCCTGGGCAGCCTGTAGCAATAAGAAGGGCAATCCCTTGCTTTAAAGATGTTTTCAGACACAGGTGAACTTTTTCATTTATGCAGGTGAAGAAAGCCTTGGCTTAGTTTTATTCCCTTCAGAAGAAAAGAGAAATATTCTCACTGAATTGTGTGGCAAAAGGTTATGATTCTGGTTTGAATGGTGCATATTTTTTCCCATTCTCTCTCACTGAGGAATTATTTTTACATGCAAAGTATATATACTTTATGAGTTAAACACTTCTCCATCTTTACTTTTCCACAAAAACAAAAAATTTCCCAGGGATTAGGGGTCCTTTTACAGGGGTGTTTGATTAAGAATGTATTGTTTATATAGTTGATTCTGTCTGGAGGCAGGTGCTCTCTTGTGGCTGCTTTTGACCCCGATTTCAGAAATGGCTGAAAGGAAAAGTGCACAGACTGAATTAAAACCCACAAAGGACTTGCAATAGAAGTCAGATCTAAAGATCATGTAACAAAAACTTTGTAGTGTTACATAATGCTTAGTTTTTTTTCTAATTTGTGGTCTGCCGTCTTAGCACTGTTAGCATAGCTTCATTGCAAGAGCCTTTTGGTTTAGATGTGACATATGTCAACAGGATTTGCTTTCTTTCTGTAGGCTGTTATGACACCTCTTTAAATGTAAAAACTAGGCTAAGACAGCTCTCATCTATCCACTGATGCAGCCACGTCCCTGTCAGGGGCTTTGCCATCCTAAAGCAGATAGCTGTGGTGTTAAAGTTTCCATGTGAGCTAAGAGAAGTACAGGGCAGTTATGGAGCCATTTTTTGATATAAACTGGGTAGTACCTGCTTAAGCAAAAGTGAGAAACATATTGAACTGCTATCCATTCGGGGCAGCAAGGCCCAGTCCTGGCCTTGGGTCTCAACAGCCCCATCCAAAGCTACAGACTGAGGACAGAGTGGCTGGAAAGCTGCTCTGAAGAGAAGCATCCGGGGGTGCTGGTCAGCAGCCAGTTGAACATGAGCCAGTGTGTGCCCAGGTGGCCAAGAAGGCCCATGGCATCCTGGCTTGGGTCAGCAATAGTGTGTCCAGCAGGACCAGGGCAGTGACTGTCCCCCTGTACTCAGCACTGGTGAGGCCATATCTCAAATCCTGTGCTCAGCTTTGGGCCCCTTGCTACCAGAGCATTGAGGTGCTGGATCGTGTCCAGAGAAGGGCAATGGAGCTGGTGAAGGGTCTGCAGCACAAAGTCCTGTCAGGAGCAGCCGAGGGAGCTGGGGCTGTTTAGCCTGGAGGAAAGGAGGCTTAGGAGGGACCTTATTGCTCTCTTAGGGCTACATGAAAGAAGGTTGTAGTGTGGTGGGGGTCAGTGTCTTCTTCTAGCAAGTGATATTTGGAAAAATGTCATCCCTGAGTAGGGATTGTCAAGCATTGGAACAGGCTGCCCAGGAAAGCGGTTGAGTCACCATACATGAAGGTATTTAAAAGACATGGAGATGTTGGCCTCAGAGACATGGTCAGCGATGGCCTTGGCAGTTTTACGTTGATGGTTGGACTTGATGATCTTAAAGAACTTTTCCAGCCTAAATGATTTTCTGATTCTGTAAGAACTCAAGTTAGAGGAGCCATCAAAACTGAGGCAAGCCATTACTGAGGCCTCGGGGCAGTATCAGTGTATCTTTCTTCATTAAAAAAATCTAGTTTTTGAAATCTTATCTTTCCACTGCTTAAGTTTCCTTGCAACTAGAAAATATGTCCCAGTGGCTTTTGCAGACATGGATTTACTTGGGAATGGTGGGGTAAGTATCCCCTTCTCTCATAAAAAGTTTTTGGATGCATGACATGGAGGTGCTAGATCCACACTGCTGCTAGATCCAGTCCTAGTGCGTTTTCTCATTTGCTTCAATGTAAGACAAGGATTTCCAGTTCTTTTCCATTTTAATGTGTATATTTGGTATGTATGGCAGGATTTTGGTAGCAGGGAGGCCACAAGGGTGGCTTCAGTGAGAAGCTGCTAGAAGCTTCTATGCCTTAGAGAGCCAATTCCAGCTGGCTCCAAGATGGATCTGCAACCTACCAAGTCAGCAGCGGTAGTAATGCCTCTGTAGTAACATATTTAAGAAGGGGAAAAATTATTGGGCAGAAGTAATTGCATCCAGGAGTTAGGAAATGTGAGAGAAAAAGTTCTGCTTCTCTTTTTCCTACTGTGATTTAACTTGTAGTAAATTGAATTCATTTCACAAAGTCAAATCTGTTTTGCCCATGGCTGTTGTTGGTGAGTGAACAATGGAGTGGTTAAAGTGGATATTGCTCATGGAAAAACCCATGTATGTGGAGAAAAAAAGTGGGTTGAGTGGCAGTTTAGACTTTGATTAACCTTGAGAATTGTGCATTTTTTTCTTTGTCCTCACCTTAGGCTGCTAAATAAATATTTTTGAAACCATACAATTTATAATTAACATCTTCTCTTGGTGGCTTAGTGAATATCTACTAGTAAATCCTCATAGAACTATGTTCAAAAGTAATTTTCAGGAGATAGATCTTCCTCTTGGCTGGAATTTAGCAGGGAATATTGCTGATAATATACTGTATTGTTGTGGGGAGCAAACATGCTAAGAGTTACAGATCTGCTGTAAATTCCTTAAGGACAATCTTGGCACTTAGCATTTTCATAATTTTTTTTTCCACTAATGTCTTGTCCTAATTTTTGAGAAGTGGAGTCACACAGTTTATTCAGTTTGAAAATCATATATCCAAAGCTTGGAAATATGCTGGAGGCTCTAGGATTTTTTTTCTGCATATTGATCATTACATTTTGATACTGCCTTCTACTTGTTGGTGTTCTTTGAGTGCTCAAAGCTTACTGATGTTTCAAAATATGTGCAGGTGTATTTTCAATTATCATCATTATTTATTTATTTTCAGGGTGTGTCCTGTTCTTTACAAACAAGTGAAAAAGACCAGCATCTTGTTAATAACTTTCAGGTCAGCCTGTCACCCAGCATCCACTCCCTGTGGTGGTACAAAACAAACAGTGATGCTGTTGCAAGGACTGTCACAAGCACCAGGTTAAATACATCTGGAACTATGGCTTCCTTGGGATCAAAGGTTCATACATGATTCTGTTGCTTTCCTGGCTGTTGAACAAACAACCATGGAGTGGTCAAAGTAATAAATGACTGCATGTGCTCTTCTTCAGCATCCCAGTAATTTAGATCATTCTGTTCAGTCATTGGAGTACAGAGAGCCCTGTTTCAGATAGCTGACAATTTACTACTTAAATCTTAATCACTTAGTTTGAACAGCATCTGGCACCAAGAAAAGGGAGCACTGAGGTATATCCATACCAAATTTATAATGTTTTCTACCTCCTGTAGATTAGAGTCTATGAACTCTATGAGCGTCTAAGGTATGCAAAATAATGGTAGATTCTAAATCAGCAAAGGTAAAGTGTAAAGATCAAATCTTATAGATTGGCTTGTGGAGTGCAACCATTAATACATTGGTTTAAAAAGAGACTGCACTATTTGTTACCTTTTCCTAGCTATACATTCTCTGGGAGAGAGCTCAGTATTGACACTGAGTATTAATATAGTAAAAACAAGTTCATTGTTCAACCAGATGTTTTACAGCTAGAAAAACAGCAGGATTTTTGGTAACTACTGATAGCAGATCTCTCAATATCTTTTTAATCTTCTTTTTAATATAAACTTAAACTATTGATGCTGTTGCCATACAGAGTGAAATATACATATTCCGTAGTTAAAAGTTACATATTCCTCTATTACATAATGGTGTAATTTTACTTGAAAAAAAATCAGAACTGGTAAAGAAACAAAAGAAAAGGTTTTTCTGATAGGCAAAACCCCCTTCAGTAGGAAGAGAGAACATTACTTTTATTCAGAAACACTACTGTGGTGCCTCTCTGAGAGCTGACACCTGTTGATGTGTTTTCAGTCTTCTCTGTGGATGTCTAGATTAAGATGACATACTTTTCTTTGTTAACACATAATATGAATCTCTAGTCTTAATGCATAATGACAGATACAGTACAGGTGAAAAGCACCTAGGAGAAGGAAGACAAAGCTGCACAAAAATTTCCGAGAAGCATGAAACAGCACTGTCAAATTCATTTTGTTTGAATTTTATGCAGACTATTTTAAACTGAAAAGTCAAATTTTCACATAATGTTGAAATTTTAGTTTATTCAAAAGTCTGTCTGTGATACAACCATTATTACAGAGAAACTTGAGCCATCTCTGTAAAAAATATAAGCGCACATACATATGGAACAGGAAAATAGAAGTATTTTAGAAGAATGTTACTAAAATGAAATAAATTAGTGTGTATTGTGTATGTGTGTGTGTTTGTGTGCAAACACTGTTTTTGGTTACTTCCTGCTGCCTACCTCCATGTGTGTTTGACTCTCAGGAAGAAATTAATCCTGCAGAAGTTCTTCAGTCAATCCAGAAAAGCAGTGGCATGAGGAGTTTGAGGGTCTGAACTTGTAGAAAGCCCACCCATTTAGTTTTTAAATTATTCTAACAGTTAAGGGTTTGTCATAGAATAGTTTTATTACTGTTGAATCAATGGTTTTGGATAAAAAGTCTTTCTCTGAAAGAAATGCGAGTTTCAGCTGTCACTGGATTGGTTGCTTTTAATTCTGAGTAGACTCAGAATTTGAAATAGGTATATTGGGAAAAGAGTCCCATACTGAAAAACAAACTAGTGTTTTCTTTTGTTTTGTTTAGATTGACAGGCACAAAATTAAAAGAGAGTCATATAGCTAACATTAAATGTATTAAAGAGTGTATCTAAGAGAGAGCTCTAGCCTGTCAATAATTGTGCCTTACCAATTTATTTATTTATTTATTTTTTTACTATAAACCCCTATTTTAACTGAAAGGGATTGATAAGTAAATTTTGGATGTGACATAAAGGGCAAATAGAGAAACCACTTCATACTTAATGTATCAATCTTATAATAAATAGTCTGGAGACTAATGACTGCAGGAAAACGAGGCACCAGAACAGCTGGCAAGTGGATTTTCATATTTACAGATGGAAATAAAAAAGAAGTAATTGTTGGAATTCTATTTTGTTGATATATGCTCACACAGTCTTTCTCTTCTTTCTGCAAAGGAATTAATCTATAAGTGTATGAAAAAAGACACTTTCTTTATGTTTGAGCTCAAAAACAATTTTTCATGCACCTCTTATTTCTTACTGGGTTTTTTTAGGACTTTCAAATATTTATTTTAGGAGGTTTCATAGATTATTGTCTCCTGTATGTGGCTCTCACTCTTTCTGTCTCCTATTAAATGTAATGTGAAGGTCAGACTCTCAGGCTATAGCAATAGCAAGGGGATGTATTTGAGTCAGTGTTGGATGTAGTTTCTTTTTGATGTGAATGTGATTTGCTAGGTTTCATACATCCCATAAAATAACTCCTGACAGCTACATGCTTAAACAGATAGCTTTTCTTCCTTCCATAAACCTTTGACTTGACTGTTCTCTCCACTGCCTTTCACTAAATAGAAAATTTGTGCTAACTCTTGCCCAATAGATGTTCAGAAAGCATGTTTAAATGTGGCAGAAACCCATGAAAATATTTTCAGGGATCAGTTGGCTGCAGGTGCTGTCTGTGCTGAGATGGAAATGAATTATCTGAAGTTTTGTGCCTTCTGGGGTCAGGTCCAGTAGTTATTTTATCGTGAGGGAAATGTCTGTACCTACTAGTAAGGTACAGATTTGAGCTATGTGATGACAGTAGCTTCCCTCTTCTCATAAAATCTATCCTGACCACCAGACCAACCTTCCTTTTTATCCCCTCACCTTGCCAGGTAGTCCAGTGTTTTCCTTTTTTTTTTTTTTTTTTTTTTTTTTTTTTTTTTTTTTTTTTTTTTTTTAAATCAAAAGCCTGTATTTCCTTTCTGAAGAGGCTTGAAAATGCAGTGTTACCACAATTGTCATGTTTCAAAATAAAATTGAATACCCTGTAAAAAGAGAAAAATTATTTTCCCTGGTTTTACTTGTTTGTGTACTTATGTGTAGAAGATCATGTGTATGAAATTAAGCAAAAAAAATTTCCTAATTATTTTGAAAACCATTTTCTTTTGCCTTTTGAACCACCACCTGTGCAATTGCTAACATGGTTCTAACAGAGCAAATGTGTTCATGTTGTAAATAATGATGAGGTTTATTAACAATAGAAATGTCACAACAGAGTTTATTTTAGCTATACACTGTATTTTAGTGAACTTTCCAGAGCAGCCAGGTGTGAGAGAAATACAATATTAGAAGATCATAAACTAGGAACTATGAATAAGGTCAAAACGAAAGCTGGAAATAGTATGCTGAGTACATTTATGAAGCTGAAACTACTCATAAAATTGCAGATGAATTGTGTTCTCCTTGCTCTGTGTGGAGCAGATTCCCAGCATGAATTATCATTTGTGGAAATTGTGAAAGGATAAGGTGTACAAATGCACCATATATCCTCTTTAGTGAGACAAAATTAGAATGAACTATGTGTGACTTGGTCAAACATAAGGACAGCATAGAGATGAAATACATGGGTTGGCACTGGAGACCCAATTTCTTTGTAACTGGTTGTCTTTAAAGCAGCTTACAGAACTTACTGGTTTATACACTGCTCTTCTGCTTTAGTTAAGGACATGCATACTGTTTTTCAAACTGTTTTTTCAGTACTGTTATTCAGGAATTATTCTTCAGGATATGATAGTATAAAACTCCAAGGTGGGTTTATTCATGACTACCCTGTTAGTTTACACAGTGCTTCTTTTGTGCCTCCTCGAAGACAAGCACACAAGTCACTTGAGTTGAAGAATGGAGAAAGAATGGAGAAAGAAAGCATTGCATGTTGTACTTTGATAATCAGCTTCAAAGCAATAAAGGCAGAAGGATTCAGAAATACAGTAATTAAATCCAATAGAAAGAGATTCACTGCAATAGATAAACAGTGAAGCACACAAGAAGAGCTGAAGGCTGTAATCACATCTTGTAACGTTTTTCAGTGTGTGAATTCAGTCTTTGCTGGTGTTACATCTGACCTACACCTGTGGCAAGGAAGCAGTGCTGCATCTGTACATGGAGATCCAACCATGGCCAAATTTTGCTCACTTGTAAAAGGATGCAAATGAGTAGTCTTTATCTGACAAGTGCTATCTCTTTTTTCTAATTGCATTAATATGCACTTACCATTTACATATTAATTATTACATTCCTGTTCCACAAGTTGCAATCAAGTTGTTTGAAACTATTTCTTGGTAACTGAAAGTTGTGCATGCAGTCCCAGGTAGTGCTAAGGAAGAACTCACATTCTTGCTTTTGCTTAGTGTTTTTTTGAAAATATTTAAAACACTGCAAACCAAAAGCTGATTTTCATCTTCTTTAATTGAACTCAAGACACCAGAGCTAGCATCTGGCAATCATTTTGATAGTGTACTGTGTTGTCTTTGAGAAAAAGAACTGCATCTAATGAAATTGTCATGATGTAATATGAATTACTTCATAAACACATTTTTTCATTAATAGTAGTAGCAACGTAGTTGTATTTCTTACCAAAATTGATTTTAGTCAAGTGAATAAGATAAATATGCTCTTTTCTCTTTAGTTCCTTACTCTTTTCTTCCAAATAAACACATTTATTAACTTTATGGCTCATACCATTACTTGCTGTCATGTAGGTATTGGCTAGCATGTGCAGGTGGGATAAACTTCCTTAGGGAGGTTAAATTTTAACCTCCTTTCCATGAGGTGTTGGGTATTTGAAGATTTGAGGAATTGGATAGAAGTGTTCATACAACCACTGTGAATATAGTTCTCTGTTATTCTGCACAGATTCCTGCCTGGAGGAGTATCTCCACAATTAGTCTACTCCTATTGTACAAATGGCAAACTGGTCTCTTGAGCTGATCATTTCCCTACAACCTAGCAGGGCAGATGGATTTGGATATGGGGATGCAAAGTGATCATAGGACATACACATCCTTCGCATTGTTCTGCTGGAAAACGTTTGGAATGTCAATATGTTGAGTGGGTTGCAGACTGGCAGGGTAAGGTTTTCACTCTGGAATGTATTGCTAAACTCACAGGCTGCTGAAGTTAGAAATGTTTTGTGGTGAACGTCCAATCACTGACTAAATACTAATTCTCATTTGGGAGGATGTGAAAAATACATAGAAGAAGATGGATAATAGGGACTTCTTTATGGATGAGAAGTGTTATTTTTTAGGCTGGTGTATGTTTGCATGCCTTGAATCTTCTGTAGTTCTCCAGTTGCAGCTTTTTATTGCTTCTTAGCAGCTTAGTATGACTTTGGCAGAAAGTAGTTGATGATGCATGAGAGAGAGTGGTATCCACTAGGGTGTTTTTTTCCTCTTCATTTTAACGCACTGCATATGGGTATCTTCAGTATCCCATTTTATGTATTTTTACTATCAGTGCAAAGAAGTGGAACAAATGTGAGCAAGAACAGATTTCATTTGCTATTCCACTGCCATTATCCTGTTAGTACTTTATTACTTACTGAAAACCTATCTTGGAGTAATGGTGTGGTGCTGCTTACGAGCAAAGATGTGATTAATGGTGAGGTTTTGATCTTTTTTCTTTTGTAATGGGAAATGCTGACTTAAAGCAGAAGTTATGTCATTTACCTTACTCACTGAGAGTTTAATGTAAGCAGCGTGGAAGATGCCTGCTGTTTGCAGTAGAGCTGATAACATTACTCATTAGATATATTTTCTTACAGTTGGTAGAGGGAAATACTGCACATATAGATCTGAGTTTCTACGTATGTATGCATTAGTCAGGATAAGTGGTTAATCAATTTATGTGGATGTATTTCAGGCTCATGTCTGTTTGTAAACCACTCCTGGTGATTGTTCCAGGTATCAGAACTACATGATCAGTTGCTTAGGTCACAGGGGATTGTCTTTGCTTCCTAACAATGATGGTCGAACCTTACTGTGCATGCAGGAGTGACAAAACAATGTAACAAAGAACTACAGTGACCTTTCCTTTTCTCATTAACCACTGTCTGACCTTACTGATTTCCTCCAACAGAGAATGGGCCTGGCTAGGACAGCACTGCCAGAAGCTCTTTTGGGAGAATCTTACTGCACCTCCTGAAGTGGTCACTTTTCACTGAGGCATTCACTGTGCTGGAGGGATACCAAGAATTGCGTGAAGATACATTATCCTGTCAGCTATGAATGAGTCTGTTAAGGCTGAAAAGAGTTCTGAATGTCCCTTCAAGTCTGCTTATATATTTCAGTAATTGCCAAAATACAGCAATCAGCCTGGAGTAGAGCCCAAACTCCAGGTGGTCTGATAAGCTCTGAAATATGGTTTTATGTTATTCTCTGTCCCCAGCAAACCGAGTGAAACAGATACCCCTCCTTCCCTGTCCTCATCAAATCCTTTTTCTCTTCTCAATTCATGCACTCACTCTTGGAGTCAGACTAGCTGGCAACCTAGTGTTTATGGTAATGGGTTTGGCTTTTGGAATGCTGAAGGAAGAATTTGGCTTGTCTTCCATTACCTAGGCAAGTGCTCTTACTGCTCTAGGGTGGAAGCCGGGTACTCCACGGGATGCTTTAAAAAAACTTAGTGCTGGATGGTGCTCTAAAAATGTGCTGCTAAGAGGTGTGAAAACTCTGAAGTGTCCAAATTAGGCTATTTCAGATCCCCTTTGTTTGTGAATTCAAATTGATTTAGGCCTGAACTGGATATTAAACACTTCCTCCCTCTTTTAAAAAAATTGGCATAAAGCAGAAAATTACATTTTAAAGTGCCAAGGGAGGCCTTAGAACATAACTGTGGCTGCAACTGAAGATGGAAATAGTCATTAATCATTCCCAACAATGCAGAGTTTATCAGGTTCAGAGTTTGGAACCAAAATCTTCACAGCCCATTTAGTCTGTAATCTTAGAACTGCTGATCTAATAGGTTTCCTATTCTTGAGATGTTTCCTTTGAACACAATGGATCTTCAGGGGATCGTAGGTCTGATATCAGGATAAGCAGTTCATAAAACTAGTTTACTGAAATCAATTTTAGCCTTAAATATTTCCTCAGAGCTTATGGGACCAAAAAAAAAAAAAAAAAATCAACAGCAATGATGTAGCAGTAGTGAAAAGGCAGTGCAAACTTGACTGAAATGAAATCTAGTTCAGAATCTGAGAGAAGGACTGTGGGTGGTTTTGCTTCTCTGACTGACCTTAGGATCTTCTCCCAAGTAATGAGGACTATGATATGAGAAGATTTGAGGAGAAAATTAGACAGATATGAGGGAGAACTTCTTTCCTCTGTGTGTGACCAAGCACTGGCACAGATTACCCATGGAGCTTGTGGAGTCTTCCTCGCTGGAGAATTCAGGACCCTTCTGGACACAGTCCTGTGCCATGTACTCTGGGATGACCCTTGAGCAGGATGATTGGACCAGATGACCCACTGTGGTGCCTTCCAGCCTGGCCCATTCTGTGTTTCTGTGATTCTCCATTACTCTGAATCTCTGCCCTATGTCATCCTTGTACTTTCCTCCCATGATTCTCCTAGGGTGCTCTTTCATAACATCCAAAATCATTGTGTCATTCCATCAAAAACCCACCTTGCCTTAAGAAAACCCAATGTAAACTATGATTTGCTTCCTGTCCACCAGGGTATATATACCCACAAGGTGCAAGTGTTTCCTTTCCTTTCTTAGCCATACTTGAACAACACACCCGCTGCCTCATTCTTAATCCTTAAAACAACATGTAAACTGCTTTTCTGAAGTCTGTGGTATACTTATGTATGCAATTACTTATATGCTTTATATACAAAAGTAAATTCCATGTCAAGTCACTTGCTTACCAGTGTGAACACAGAGAGCAGGACCCACCATTATTTGCTCCTTTCCAGTTGTGTTTTCTGTTCAAAGTTTAAAACAATTATGAGTTGCAGAAAATAAGGCCTAAAAATCAAAGCAGATTTACATCAAAGCAGAATTAAATAGTCCAAGAGCTACAGCACAAAACTTCTTGATCACTCACAAAAGCCATGTGGTCCATACATGCCATCAGGTAAGAATGTGCATCAGGGTATAAGATTTTTTTTCTTGCTTGTTACAGAATTTAGTATGTTTACATGTGGATACCCATGTATTTTAGAACATTTTAGAAGATTTGGAAAGAATTAAAAAATATTTTTGGTGCTTTTTAAATAGTTAGTGGGTGGACTTGTGCTATCCCAAGTGTGTATTATTGTCTGGCTTAATTCTTGTGGTTTATCAGAAGTAAGCTGCTGATGTTTTTCAAGACAAAGGTTTATTGATTATTATGGTGCTCTCAGGGAATCATTACTGTCTTTCTAGCACAGGTAGATGTAACACTTTGAGAACTGACTTCTGTTTAGATGAATTGTCATCTGTTTGATCTCTGAGGAGCCATGAGAGGATTACAGGAGACGTGGGACATCACACTTTTTTGATTAACAAATTTTCATTGAGCTGAAATGCATGTTTCTATGTTTTTAATATTCAAGATAGACCTAAAAATGTAAAAGCAGAGAAGAAAGAAATTAGGAGAAGCTATTAATGACCCCCAAAGCAAATACAAAACCATAATGTAGGAAGAAGAAACAGTCTGCTGTTAGAAAATTCTAACAAAGAGAGCAATTAAACATGCCCTGTAAATTGTAGCTATTAATTTTTTCACTGAGAGATGTAGAAGTCAGCAAGACAAGAATCCAAAACATTAACAGTGGCTGCTGAAATCTGATCAAGTATACTCAAACAATTTAGAAGTCAATTTCTCAATTGAAAATTGACTCAATTTCTACACTGACATGGATTATGAAAACAATGCTGTTTAGGTTTTAGGATACATTTTGAATCTTTACAGAAGTTTCTAAATATTAGTAAAGTAATTTTTGCAGTCTCTGAATCAGATATATATATTTTTAGCACAGATAGGCTATGCATAGATTTGGTGTAATTCACAGGATAGTTTAACATGAAATAACAACAATTACAGAAAAAAAATGAAGCAGGTCATGTAGCACATGATAAGCTTTCAATTCTTTAAATACTGTACATCAATGTTAGTGGTCCATGCAGACTGTAGTATAATGATAAATGATATGGGAAGGTGCCCTTTTAAAAGAATTTTCCTGTATGAAAGCTCCATATCTGGCCGAGGAAATTTTTCTATTCAAGTTTTTTTTTGGTTTATATATTTTCCTAATTATTAAGATGAACTACATTATTAATTAATGTCCTCTGTGAATGGTGTCTAAAGCTACTTAATCCAACTCTATGTTCTTAAATTGTCTTTGCTTTTATTAGTACAGTTAAAAATTGTCAAACAAGAAACTGTTTGGGTTTTTTTATTATTCAATAAAAAATTGGAGAAAATTGTTCTTATATTGATGTGCAGTATTAATACATGTATTTATTTATTGGAACTGTCCAAAAGCTAAAGACAGGGTTTTGCCCATTTATCATCACAACTTGTTTCTGAAGTACAAACAGAATAATTATTATTTATAATTAGAAAAAGGGTGTGGGGAGAAGTTAATATATTAAGGATGAAATTTGTATTACAAATTTGAATTTCTAAAAGTTTGAGAACAGTTTTGTGTTAAACTGAGTTAGAGCATACATCGCACAAGCTTTTAGGATTATTTATCTCTATGTTCTCTAAAAGTTACAAAATCAATTAACAGCATGTGCTTTTCGGTTTTTAAAGATAAAACATTTTTGAGTGTTTGCAAACCCAGGAAATATCTAACAAGTTCTTCTGCAGTAAGGGGAATACTGTCTCCTTTCAAAGTCCACCATTATCAGAGGTGAAGTTCCTTCCTGAAATGTACAGTATGGAGCTCTTTACTGTAATTACCTTGCAAACATGAAAGATGAGAATATTAACACATTTGCAGCTTTGGGGCACAGATTAAGAGGTTTTTCCCTATCTTTATGTCTTTTGATCTTTGGATTTGAAATGCATAGAGAATAAATTTAAATAGTACTGTTAGAGCAAACCCTGTCACAAGATGTGTTTATCCCTTTGGGAGAAAAAAATCAGGTTAGAAAAAGTCCAATTGATTTCCTTAGTTTGCCAAAAATTTACTTGTTCCTGTTACAAGCATAAATTGATTATTTGGAATAAGTAAGAAGTTTGTAAAGAAAATAATTTGACTTTTCAAGTTTTCATTTTTTCAGTTTTGAAGCTATTAAATAAGCTCTTTGCATTTTTTCTTGCTTTTTAGAAAGTCAATAGGCATTTTATGTCCTGAACATTGTCTACGAATAGAAATTTCATCTTAAATCTTCAGTAAATAACATGTGTTGGGTTTAAAATGCATGAAGAGAATTAGTGATTTATGTTGGATGAATACTTTCTATGTATTAGATATCATGTAATCTTTAGAAAAGACAGCAGTTCAGTTTCCTGAAATACAAAGAAACTATTTATACTTTCATTCTGTATTACACACACTGGTTGAAAGAAATCAGAAGTTGAAGCTAAGAGATATACAGAACAATTATTTATTATTTAAGTATATGGAATGTATATTTATATATTTGTCTAAGCACTCCAACAACAGCTTTACCTGAGCTGGGGCAGAGGCAAAACTGATGTTACTAAATGGGCATGATTTGTATGATATGGAGGTTGTTTTTCAGCATTATAAGTAGGCCATTTATTTTTTCCCATACTTATAAAACAAAATAGTTCTAACCAGGAAAAGTGTCTTTGGTGTTCTCTTTGGTCCTGCTGCCATTTTCCAAGCATTGAAAAATAATATGGGCAATGTCCTCTGCAAAGATGCTCATGGAGAGGTGGGCAGAGAGAAGAACCTTCCAAAGTTTAACAAGGGCAAATGCAGGGTCCTGCACCTGGGGAGGAACAACTGCATGCACCAGCACAGGCTGAGGGCTGACCTGCTGGAAGCAGCTGTGCAGAGAAGGACCTGGGGGCCATGGTGGACAGCATCTGTCCATGAGCCAGCAGTGCCCAGTGGCCAAGAGGCCAAAGGTGTCCTGGGCTGCATTAGGAATGGCATTGCCAGCAGGTCGAGGGAGGTGATCCTGCCCCTCTCCTCAGCCCTGGTGAGGTCATGTCTGGAGTGCTGTGTCAGCTCTGAGCTCCTCAGCACCAGAGAGACATGGAGCTCCTGGAGCAGCTCCAGCAGAGACCTACTGAGTTGGTCAAAGGTGAGTAAAATCTCTCTTATGAGGAAAACCAGATGGCGCTGTGCCTGTTCAGCCTCAAGAAGAGGTGACTGCAAGGTTGCCTCATTCATGTGTATAAATATCTAACAGGAGGTGTCAAGAGGACAGAGCTGGCTCTTCTTGGTGTTGCCAACCAATAGGACAATAGGACAAGAGGCACCCAATAGGACAAGAGGCAACAGGCAGAAGCTGATGTGCATGAATTTCCACCTAAACATAAGGAAGAACTTGCTTACTGTTGTTTTTCTTCAGTATACAAGAATAGGGGTTTCATGTCTAAATAAAGTTAGACACTAACTGTTTGGAGCTTTGAAGCTGAGAGCCAAGCTTGTTTCCTAAATGATCTAGAAGGGCAATTATCTTTCACATGTGAAAATATTGGCAATTGCTGCAGTATGTGGCTGCTCAGAAGCCCTGTTGTACAAGCGCTGTCAACTGTTTTGGAACATTTTAAATTTCTTTTTTTAGACCCAGCAGAGAACTGTAGAAGAAAAATACGTTCACATTTTGGTTCCTAGCAGCCATCTCCCTTAATTGACTGAGTATTTCTGCCAAGCAGAGGTTTTTAGTGTGATAGAGCAATGAGACCGAGGAGCTGTCAGACTGTTGTTTCACAGCAAATGGATTCATGATGGATTAGCTGTGTGCCTCCTACCAGAGGTGACAGGCCCAGTGACATGAAGTCCTCTGCCACCATGCCAACAGACCAGCATCCTAGGGAGATTCATTGGGATGCCATCAATGTACAGTGCTCTTCAGGCATAAATTCAGATCTGGAATGCCATTTCCAATGTATTTCCACACAAATGAACTTTATTTTATCATTACCCCTCGCAAATAAATACTTGGATCTCAGAACTTTGTTTCCTCTGTAGACAGATACTGATATTTCTCTGAACTTTCTTGCTGCTGGGAAATTCTACTATCCCAGTGATATCACTGTCTTTTGATACATGTGCATTTTTATTCAGCAAAGGTGTTTGGTATTGCTAATTTGTGGTTCATTACCTGTGGGGTCTATTTCTGTAATGATACTGAGAAGAACAATAACCTCACGTCATTTTACAGGAGCCCAATAGCATGTACTGAAGTGATTTAATTGCAAAGCTTATGTTTTTTTCATGTGATTTTGTCATTGTTTGTATTTAAATATGTATAAGTGGTATAATAGATTATAAATGTTATATGTTACAAATCAAGTAACACGCCCACATCATCTCAATAAGGGATGATATTCAGTGAAGATTAACACATAATAACTACTTTGGGCTTGATGTTACTGTGATTTATAGATAGAAACAGTTGTTGTTTTCCTAATCTGTCCCTTTTGTTTTCTGTGTGGCCTCCTCAGCAATGTCTCACAGTGAAGTCTTTCAGTCTCTTGAGCTTCACCCTTTCCTATCACCCATCCCACTTTTGTATGGAAGGGGAAGCAGCTTCCTCTCTAAGAGTACTCTATTTATTCTCCTAAAAAGAAAATATTGTTACTACTTTCGAGGTTAGGCTGTCTAGATACAATTCTCCGTAAATTTCACTGCTGAAATGAGAGAGTCTCCTTTTAGGGAAGAAGTTATTTTATTAGTCATGGCTCCATGCTGGCCCCTTTCAAGAAGATGCCTACTCCCAGCTGCTGGGTTTCTTGGTATGATAAGAAGATCTTCCCTTATGTGAATCCCCAACAATCAAACTCTCTAGGTTTTCAAACATGGTAGTTGAACTTAGCTCGTGAAGATCTGAAGGCAAAGCATTCATGAAGACTTTAATGCCACCCTGTTGGAGGAACTAAATGGACCAGTTACAGTCTTGGAAAGAACTCATATCACTTGTGTAAAACACTGCATTCTATCTCAGTGGGAAGAAAAGCCTTCTAATGCTACCTGTAATACCTTGTCTTCTGTTATACAAAGGAATTAGACTTTCATAGTGATCCAGATTTAGGGTCCTTCAAAAAAACCAACTTCTTTGCAGGATGCTGAAAGATTTTGACTTCATCCTTATCCTGCATATTAAGTATATATGTATGTGAAAATAACTTTGTTTTCCCCTTGTCATGTGTTATTCGTGTATTTCTACAAGATATTTAAATTGACAGGTTTTTTAAGGATTTTTGCTTTCATCTGGGCTGAATAAAATATGCTGTACTTATTTTGCACTCTTGTTCTTGTTCAATAGCATTAAAATCAATTAGGAGGAACTAGTTGCTAGTAATACTGTTTGTCTAATCTTCATGATTTAGGATACAAAGACTTTCTGTGTGGCATCTGGAGGACTTTTGATACAGCCATATGATAACATAATTCCTCCTTTGGATGAGGTGCTGCTGGAAGCATTTGCCAGTAGGCTGGTAGAAGGGAGAGGCTAGCAGTCATCTGCAGCACATTTGCAGACAGCAAATAATTTGGGGATTTTAATTCAGGCTTGAGAAAGAGTGAATGGAATTCAGTGTCATGAAACGTGCAAAACAATGTGAACTGGAAGGGATAATTTGAGATGCCTTGGATCTAAATTTGTGGTGTCCACACCATTAAGTAATTCTAACAACCTGGCTTGTTCTTTTTATGTATTTAGTTTTTAATCTCAGGGAAGCTCTATCATTTCACTGATGGCTTTGCAACCAGAAGTGTCTTAGCAGTAATTACTATGGGTGCCAGTACCCCTGGTGGTTTCTTACTAATGAGGTGCTTTTCTAGGGCCACCTTCTTTCTAAGGAGAAACTTCACCGGCAGGGTAGCTTGAGAGGTCCAGTTTGAGACATGGCCCTTCAGGACACATTTTGGAATTCTTTTGTGTCCTGTGATTTGTGATTCTTTCACAGAAGAATCACATCTGTGATTCTTTCACAGGACACTGAGTGTGCAGTCGATAGCGGTATCCGAAGGTGAGAGCCTGCTGAGGCTGCCACCAGAAACTGTGGAGAAATCGTCAACAGGACTCGTTATGTTTAACTCCAGTAGCTCAGTGAGTTACTGCTTTACTGAAATAAATGGGACAGCTGCAGTTCAACACTGTTCTGCTCAATCAGCAGGCAAAATTTAATAGTGAACTGCTGCACAAAAGAAGCGAAGGGTCACAGAGAGAACATCAGTGAAAGAAGGCTGGAAGCAATGTTTACCCAGGGAGATTTAATCGATGCTCAGGTGGCTGGAAACAGGGATGGCCAGTGTTAATTAGTCCTTGGAGACATGAGAAACATGTGGCAAGCTACTTACTGTTTGTTTTGGATAAACAGAAAGTGCAGAATGCCCGGCTCTACACTTGAGGCTGCAATTAAGGCCACCACTTTTCATGCTGCTGGTTACTTAGTCAATAATTGGCACAGCCATGTGTTTTGGTCTAAGCAAGGTTTGTTTACCTATCTGTTACTAAAGCTTCTGTTTTTCAGTCTTGACAATAAGACATCAAAACCACGGAGAAAGTACAAAAAAGACATGAACCTGTTAGAGTGGGTCCAGAAGAGGGCCACAAAAATGGTCCAAGGGATGGAGTCCCTTTCCTCTGAGAGAAAAATGAGAGAGCTGTGGAAGTCCAGCCTGGACAAGAGGAGGTTCCATGGAGATCTTATTGTGGCTTTTCAGTACTTAAAGGAAGGCTTTTAAGGAAGGGGTGAACAGACTTCTTAGAAGGGCCTATTGTGGTAGGGTAAGGGTTATGATTTTAAACTAAAATAGGGTAAATTCAGACTAGATATAAAGACATTTTTTACAATGAGAGTGGTGAAACACTGACACAGATTGCTAAGAAAGGTTGTGAATGCGCCATCCCTGGAAAAATCCAAGGCCAGGTTGTGTTAGGCTCTGAGCAACCTGACTTAGTTGTTGTTCCTGCTCATTGTGGGAGGGTTGGGCTACATGGCCTTTAAAGGCCCTTCCAATCCAAACCATTCTATAGTAAAAAAATCAGTTTATTTTTGTCAGTCAATTTTTTACTACTGGAAAGCAGTACAGGGCTGATGACCTGATGCATTCCTTAGTTAAAATCCAGTGTAGAAAATGGAATTTTACAGCCACACACTGATTTTTTTTTTCTTCCTCCCTCTCATTCATCTGCCATCAAGGCAATCCCAGTAATTATCACAGACAAAACAAAACTAAGATTATGGTGATGGCTTTATCTTTGTTATGCATGTCCAAAACTAACCAGTTGTATTCTACCTTCATAACCCTGTCCTATCCAAAATATAATTTTGCTGGGTAGGGTTTTCTTTTTTTTTTTTTTTTTTCCTGGGAGACATGGATTTAGTGTACACAGAATTTAAATGACATTTACTGTCTGACATGCCACCAATTCAGTAACATGTCAACTTAAAGCAGTTTTTCTCACAGTAGCTTACTTTGTTACCTCAGTCTGCTCTAGCAAGGGATAAGCTAGCTCATCATTCCTTTGTGAATTTATTAATGAGAAAATGATAACTGATGATATGTGGAATAATCTATTACAGATTTTCTATAGGTTTTATTTTAGAAATCCCTGTATTCTTATGAGGCAATATTTAAAATTCAGTTCTATGATTGTATCTTTAATTCTGTATCATTATAATGCATGTAGTAACTAAAGTGTCGTCTTGTGTGAGCTAAATGATATTAATGTTAACAGAAGCACAGCTAGATAAACCACAAGTGTGCTCATGTGTGCTGTATGAGTTAAATGAAGTGGAAATTTACTACTGTGAGCTGTGCAATGTGAGATAGCATATGGTCTGATTTGTTTGCAACTGATCTTCAGGCATGTCCACTGGGGGCAAATAAACCTAGACATCTTTTGTTTGTCCATTGCAACTTTTCATTTGTGATTCCTTCTAGCATGTCCTGAGGGAATCAGTACCCAGTTGGTACAGAAAGGAAGGAAGCACAGTACATTCCCTGTGTCAAAGTGGCATGGAGGCTGTCCTACATATGGAGCAGGTAACCTAAGGGGGGATGGCAGCACTCTGAGGCACAGTTCCTAGTAAGGCACTATTGCTATTTGCTGTTTCTTCATGAGACTACTCAAATTTAATGTGGTGTTATGTGTTTGGGGATCCTGTGGCATTTTCTGGTATAATATTTCTCCTGTAAAAGTAGGTTTGCCAGTTGCACCTGCACGAGCACACCTGTTTGCAGAAAAAGTCTGGCTTAGACAAAATTCCTATACTGGAGTTAAATAAGTGGTGAAAATGTCCTTTTTTAATACTTTGAAAATATTTCAAGGGAAGAAGTAGCAGAATAGTGTTCATGAGGCTCAGTCTGAGCAGCCTGTTTGTTGTCTTGTGCTGTCGACTGAGAAGCCAGAGGTTCTCTCTGCTGTGTTCTCTTGAATGAACACAAACACATGGATCACATGCATGTTGTTGCAGAAACTTTCCCTTCTGGGCTTTCATTTCGTAATGAGAGTAGACAACAAAGGTGTATGTAGGAATACAGAATGCCTTTTACACTTTCTTACTTAAGCTCTCCAATTGAAAGCTTTTTATTAACGATTTAGTCTGCCAATCGTTGCCAATTTTTAATTGTCTTAAAATCTTTGTATCCAGTTTTCCCCTTGGGAGGAAGTCCTGAGTGGTTCCTTCCTGTCCATTCATCTATTCAGTTCATCAGATCTGAGAAGTGTTGTTTTCATCAACTGGTCAACCTTGCAGTAAGCCATTCTTCATCTAAGTTCTCTACCTGCCAAGCACTAAAGAACATTAGGAAGTTTTCTGTCTCTCTTGCATGCCTAGAAGGCTCAGAAGTCACAGAAAGTCACTCACATGACCACTTCAAATCACTTCCAATCCACTCTTGATTCCAGTATTGGCAAAGATTGTGTGACAAAACAGAAGGAAATGATATTTTCTGAAGTACAGTCAGTCATTCTAAAAAACACAACATTGCTTCCTTTTACAATGGCTGCACATTAGGGTTGTGCTGTATTTAAATTCCTGTCAGGTGAAGTCTGTGTAGTCTGTGAAGAAGGAGTGACAAACTCTGCAAGGGCAGGAAAGACATAGGATTTTGTTGAGCGGGGGGATCAGAGGAGAGATTGTTTAGAAGTTTAACAAGCAAATGTTGGTTGTACAGTGCTATGGTCCTTTTTGCAGTTTGCTGTTTATCCTGTGATTATTTAGTAGTTACATTGGCACTGTGGCATATTGTTTTTGAAATTGACAGTAATAGTGATTTGGTACTCCAGCACTGGTATTTCCCTGAAATGTATGTACCATTGTGAATTAAATAAAAAAGTCAGTTGTTTTACTCCAAGATGACATAAAAACTGCTGTAATTCTTTTGGTTTAAATTCTTTTTCTACCCCTACAAATGTACCTATTAGCACATAGTTAAGACAACAGCCACATTTTTTGATAGAAACTTTGACTGCTTCTAAAAGAGAGAAAAAATGCTGCAGAGTAACTGCAACACTTTTTAAAAAATTATTTCAAGTTTTCACATGCATTCTTTTCACAAAGCATAGGAACTTGTAGAAATCAGGAAAAATAAAAACAATTCTAATAAAGATACAGGTGTCAACTGACAAACTGTAGTATCATTATTTATGGTTTATGCTTAGCTCATTCTATATTTATTTCCTTTGCTTGCCTAAGTCTGATGTTTTAAAACTCATCATTGTGCATTTGGCTGTCTGTCCCTGAAGAGGTTTCAATTGTGCCTTTGCTTTCTGTATCACAGTTTCAGTTTCAGTTCCAGTCATGTGGCCCCCAGCATGTGCCAGGAGAATGTCACAAGAGCACTTGTGGCATGACCATAGCATTTCACTGCTGTACAGAAGACAGCTACCTCGAAGGCCTTGAAAGCTCCCAGTATTTATGCACATATACCAGCAGAAACTGGGGAAAAGGATTTAGTAATTTGCTCCTTGACAGGAGTCTCCTATGATTTTCTGGTCCTGGTTCCTGGTTCCATTCAGCAAGGAAGCACAGAGGACTTTACTTATTGGGGTTTTTTCAGTTTAATGGAGCTTTTCATGTGTGCAGGGACAAGGTCAGAGATTATGGCAGTATTTATGGACTTGATTCAGAGGGATGGCATACACAGAGTCTGTTAGAACAGAAACCTATAAAGTAGAAGAGGGTGATAGATATGTCAAGCTGCTTTTGTTCTTCCCATGTGTTTATTATGTGTCTTACTTGTAATAGTCTTACTTTAGTTTCCGCTCTGGTGCCATGTAGTACTTCAATTTTTAAGAGTACATTGCAACCTGTCAATCTCACACTGCATTTTACTTTCTCAGAGAACTGTTTGAATTTGAAATCAAGTTATTTACATAAGACTGCTATAAAATCTCTGTTACAGTCATGTCTCTGCTTGTTTGCCGCTTGTGGATGCTCACCAGGCATCCTCAAGTATATATGTGGATATGTACAGGGCTGTATCTCAGGATGACTGAAGCTGAGGAGTATTCAGAACCTGTCCTTATGTCTATAGAATATTGCACTTCCCCGTGTGGTGCTGCATGATCAAAGATCAATGGTGAGAAATCAGTTTCTCTTTGTGGAGGGTATGAATACCCCTCCAGAGCTCTCTGTCCTTGTGGGCTTGCTGCATTGCTATTTCACCTTGAAGGGTCTTATGGCAGTCTAAGCCATGTGCACTCTATCATGCACACAGAGACTAAAAAATCATAGGTGTCTACCACAAAATCTTCCTCATTTGGCTTCCTGACAGCATGTTTGTGGCTGTCAGTGTCCTCAGCAGACTGAGCTCTCCTACCCAGCTCATGGTCAAAGTTACATCCTGCTGTTCTGTACCAGTCAGTGAGTTAGAGTCACTAGAAAAGCAATCAATAGCCCTGGGCTGGTGGTCTTGGTTGTGCTGCAGCCATTGTGCACAAGGACAGGCTCAATCAGTTGCTGATGGGTCTTTCAGGGACAGAGGAAGGGAAGGACACAGAAAGTGAGAAAAGCCTCCCAGCAAAGTTATAAACTAGAAATCAGGATTTGAAGTAGATTAATTTCTATGTGGTCATAGTTTTGATGCATATTAAGGATGCCACAGGCTAAAACTTGATGATAAAAGTGAATTAGCATTTGTTGGGAAAATGAATTCAAATACATTTTTTCCAGTTGTTGATTTAACATTTCCTTTGAAAGCAGCTGTAATCTTTGATGACTAATTCTGTGACGATTAAAATGAAATGTGTAGAAGTGCTGAATTATCTCTGTCTCAGCACAATAAAACTGGCCATATCATGCTTACCAATGTGAGTAGATCTTTTCCCTTCTAATTTGCTAAGGTTATCACAAGAGTTTTGAAATATAGCCTATTTGTGCAGGTCTAATTTCCAGCTTACTCAACCCCTACATCATGTTTTTTTAATATGGTTTGTACAAAAACATAGATTAGGTATTTGGAAGGAAGTCACTATATTTAAAAATACCCAAGTGAGCTTGTTGCAGGGATCTTGCAATTAAATTGCAGATAACATTGCTGCAAAACTGTGGCTCCTTTTCAGGATTTGCAGTTTAATGTGTTCAGCAGGGATGGGTCCCTAACTGAGTAAAACCAAATGGATGGCTTTTGCTTTCATGTGTTACTAATTCTCTCTACTCTGCTTGGGAACTAAACTAACACAATGCTGTTTCTCATGTTCCATATACACTGTAAAAAGAGGTGATTTGAAACCTATGTTGTTTTCACTGACTTGTAGCTGTGTTCAAGACTTTAGTACATTTTACACCTTCCTTTTCTCACCAGTTACATATACATGTATATTTATAGATATTGTACATTATCTTAATAAACTTGTAGGAGCAAGTGTTATGTCATTGCTGGTTGTTTCAGTAATAGCTTCAGTGAGGGAGCCCCTGTTGTTTTAGGTGCTTCTTCATTAAAATAAATAACTTTATGGCATATAATGTTAACAACTGTTTACAAGAAAGATAAAAAATACTGTAAAGTATATTGATAGTGTAATTTTAATTTGGTTCTGATTGGAATATTTGGTAGAGTAAAAAAACCATAAAATTTATGTCCAGTTTTCAAGCCTGAATTCTCCTTCAGGTTATGTAGCTCTAATTACCTGTGTACATTAGGCTGCTTCAAACTTGGTTATTCACTAGATAGAAAAAACAAAAATTAGCACGAAAGCATGTAAAATAGGCTAAGTTTAGGTGAGTTTAGGTAGGGTGTTACTCTTTTAAAAATTTGGAAATCATCCTACAGTTAAAGTCTCAAAGATTCTGCATAGGAAATGTTTTGGTTTTTTTTTTAAGGTCAAAGTGTTGTGTGATAGAGGAGGTGCCAGCTTTTTTTGAGTGTGGAATTGTTGCCTTAGAGCAAGGATACTGGTCTAGTGCCTTGAAGGGTAGTTTTGGAACCAATTTTAGCATTCATGTTGATGACCTTGCATAAAAAGTAGCACTTGTGAAATGTGGTGATGGATGAAGCCACGAGGCATTGTCAAATCAAAGGCAGGATAACAGAAAGGAGAGAAATGGGCAAAACTCAACAGTGCAAAGTGCAAGACCTTGTATTTAGGGACTGGTATTGGGATTCACTGCTCTTAACATAGAGCCACTTAGCTGCAAATAGCTGAGGAAGAAAAAGCCATTATTTTATCATTTGCTAAAAGATGTCTATAAGCAGTTAGGGAAGAAGTGCACTAGCAACAGGATGGACATGATGACCCATAAAGTTCTTTTCATTTCAAAGTTCCTATATCAATTGCTGGCTTGACAAAAGTGCATTACCGCTTGCAAAGAAAAGGTGAATACAGCAACATTTGTTCAATAACTGATGTCTCAGCAATGTATATATACATTCACAAGCAGTATTTTGAATAAACCAGCATGCAGTGCTCGATGGAATATTGGCACTTACCGTTCAGTCGTTATTTCTTCTCGCTTAATTCAGTGTTTCTGAATAAAGAGTTATCAGCTGATAACATTCAAATGAGTAATTTTTTTTCTCCTTCATGTACTTTCATGCTACACATTGTGCATACAGCTTTATGCCTGACATAGAGAAGACTGCAGCTTGTAATTGAGAGACACTAAGCTTCAGGGAAAGTTACATAAATCAGAAAACCCTCTGACTTTGTAATAATAGATGGAATATGATAGTCTACCCTATTGCCTGGAGCTTTAGTGTTTGGTGTTTTATAGTGTTTATGTTTTTGTATTGATTGAAATGCTTTAATTTTGCATTCTGTCTCAGTTACAACTGTGCATTCAGTGCTCCAATTTTGAGGAAGAGAATATTCTAATTAAATGATTTTTTTTAAGGGAAGTGTTTAATGATGTGCATGTTTGCATGATTATTTGCATCTCTTAATTTACTATGGAGCTTCAGCAGATTAAAACAAGATAAATTATATTTTATAGTGTCATTCATACAAAGTATCACAAAATGGTTCAGAAGGAAGTTAGTTTTAGACAACAGGGACAAAACCAGGCTTTAAGGGGTGATTTAAGGAGATAAATTGGTTTTGTGTCTGAGAAGGGAGAAGAGGATTGAATTACAGGCAAAGGAGGAGGAGAAAACAAAAGCATGACCTTCCCATTTGGGGAAGTATGAGGACACCAAAAGGGGAGAGCGTGGCACCATGAGAAGAGGGAGTGGCTGAGTGCGAGGTCAAAGTGGTCAGAGGAGAAGGTCAGCTGGAAGTTCTACCTTACAGGAATGTGCTTTTGAACATAATATAACCTCTTCCCTTTAGATTCAGAGGTAGGCTAAAAATGGGAGATAAGTCATTTTTTCTCACGCAGTAAGGTATGTATTTGGCTAAGACATTTCTGGTGTTTTTAGAGCTGGGGGTTGAGAGGTGGGAAGAAAATGAAAAAAGAAATGGGACAAGCTGGGATGTGTTGAAGAAGATCTATCTCAGCTTTGGCTGTTGTATGTAATTTTCTTTTTTACCCTGCTTGTTGGCTAGTACAACATGAAGTTTGCTAATATCTCGCACACAGAACAGAAGGCACACTTAAGCATAGCTACAGAGGAAACAGGGGTAGAGTTTAGTAAGACAAGGAAAAGGGGTGATAAAGTGCTGGTCTTGGCACCTTGGTTACACTTGGCTGGGCCCTTTTATCTCCCTTCTCTCCATTTTCCCCTGCTTGTTCCTTCCCCCTACACACTTGTCTCTTTCCCAAATAAAAAAACCTTTCCCTAATTAGGTTTCCCCTGCTGATCTCAGTTTCACCACATCCATAGCCAAATTTGATGTTACCAACAGTGTTACCTAGGTGGTCTCAGCCTTAAAGGGTATCACTACTACGGCCACCTGAGTGCTCTTGGCCTTGCAAGACTCTTCACTGTGCTATTGCACTTCACTGTGCTATTACTTCACATCAAAGTGAAGTGCTTCTCATCAAAGTCTGGCCATTTCTCACATAGCTTCTCCTTAGCTAACCATGCAATTCAGCCATCCTTCCCTGCACCATCTGTAACTTCTGTCATCTTCTCACTCTGTTATTTGTTGCTGCACAGCAATTTCTTGTGCCATCTCCTGAGTTTCTCATGTTCTCTCTGCTTGGCTGTGATGAATGCCTGCATTACCAGAAGAACTTCTATGGAAAGTGGATTTACTGCAGGTTCAGGTGGGACACAGTTTGGGAGCCTTCTTGTATCAAGCACATAGTGAGGATGAATAAACACCCCTACACAGTCCCCAAGGCTCTAAGCTGCTTGTACTTTTTGAATTTTGTGTGTACCTGGGAATAACTCACATAGAGATCTCTGTAGATAGAGATGTATTTTCTCTTTCACTGACAATTTGCAGGTAGATTCTTTTTAAGAACTTGGTGAGTGGTATAATTTTGTCTTTAATATATCCTGGATGAACCTTTTTTTTAAGCAGCTACAAAACAGTATTTTTTTAATGTAATGTAGTACTTTTGACAAGTTTCCTTTTCAGTATATTGTGTTCTACTTTGAAAATGAACTGTTTTTGTTATTAACAAAAGGTTATTTTGTTATTATGCACTTTAAATGATGCAGTTGTACATCACTTTAAACACTGAGCAGCATATTCTGTAGTATTTGTGAAATTATTTATGCAATAATCATCTTTGTATTGACAGTTTTAAGCAGTTTGAAACACTCTTGAAACTGTTAGATTTTAATAAAGTGGAATCTTCTGCTTCTATCTTCATAATAGTTTTTCTTCACACACTTTTGGCATGAAACACCTAGCACATAAGCATATTCTTTCTGCTGTCCTGTGGTGTCATTTGTAACTTGCCCAGAAAACATGCACTGTTTTCCTTTTAATGGACTTTAAATAGCATTATCAATTATATATATAAATGATATATATTAGCATCAAGCATATGCAGAACTGTACATCAAGAAACTCTGACCTTGGTCCATCATGCTGAATAAAAATACAAGTTTTACTTCACTACTCACAGGAGCTTAAAAAACTTTTACTGTTTTAAGAGCATCCCTTGAATTAACTTCACTATGTTTGAGAGCGTTGCCTGTTCCATCTGGAAATACTGAGGAACTTTTGCATGACTAAAGGCTGCAACTGATCATAAAATGTCTATTGCATGTATTTATTTTGAAACCTAGATCAGAAATATAAAGAAGTATCCTGAGGTCTACCAATGTCTGTACAGGTTCCTGATGAGAAATTTTCTTTGTAAAATGAGTCATTAGTCAACTTCTGCTTTTTGAACAAAAATTTTTACAATGTGTGAATGATATAGTAAATCACTCTGACAAGTCACTTTATTGAAGTCAAATTGGAGATTTATAAATGAATAATCCTTATTTAACATGGAGCTTTACTTGCCTCGTGAAAAGTTAAGAAAAAAATCTGTTGTTCAGCTATTTTGTTATTGAAACACAAATGACACTTAGCTATCATTGTGGTGGGTTTATTCATAATTGTAAGACAAGAGTTTCTATATGCTTAGGAAAGTGAGTGCCCAAGGACTTGTATATCAGAAATTTAATGAGAATGATGATTAATTATTAACAGCTCAAGGGTGAAAAATTAGATCTCACCAGTGGGAATCTTGTAGATAGGAAAAGCTGTATTCACTAAAAAGGAGATGTTTTCTGCTTACATTCCTTCAAATAAAAACCTGAAAACCAACAGCTGCTGATAGACTTTCTACAGGGATGTGTGAACTCTAATATTTCTGTCCAGCATTCTCTATCAAAAGCTTTGGCCACTGTGGACATATTTGTTTTGAGAAAGTACAAAATCAATAGATTCAGTCCTGTTAAAAACGTAGGTTTCTGGGTCTTAGTTCTTTAAGGTAGCATAGAGAAGTGCACCTGGAACCTAAATTTTATATGCTGTATCTGAAGGAAAAAATAAGCCATGTCTGTTTCATGTAATTTATGCAAAAAGACTTGTGAGGCATTTTTGGACCTCAGTAGCACAAAAGTGTGCATTTCCTAAGACAAATTTAATAATAAGTTCCTAAGGCAGAATTTAATAATAAAGATGAGCTATGAAACTTTGTGAATATTCCCTTTATGCTAAATTAGCCTCTTTCTTATATAATTCCACCTTATTTTATTGACATTTCTTGTTGAGTCTCTGTGCATGTTCTCACATTTCTAGCATGATGCTCATGGGTTCTGTAGCATCCTGTGCTTTAGCTGATATTTCCAAGCAGAAAGAGACTTACTTGCTTTATCAGCTGATGATTGATTTTTCTGATGCAAATTTTCATCTTTCTGGTAAAAGAATGGAGAAGTGGAGCAATGTGTTAAATTGTGGGGATGATGCTTCAAGAGAGGGTTAATGGATCACTGTGGATAGTTAGAGACGAGAATACTCCAGTCAGATGGGAGAGGTTGAGAAAATGGCAATCACAAAACTGAATTACTTTAGATGAATTCTGATAGTTTCTGCTGTGCTGCTTTCTGTAATTTTTCTTAAGACAGGAGATAAATGTCATCAAGGCTCCTGGAAGAAAGGTAGCAGAACCAGGATTCAAACCTGGTGTCACAGAGCTAGCCAGACCATACATGGAAGAAGTGGGAATCAAGTTTGGCTCTATGACTGAGCCACTCAGTTTACCTGGTTGTTTTGAAAATCATCAGGTATTTCATATGCTAATTTTTAGAAGAAGGGCAAGACAGACACAGTATGTGCCCACCAGGGGAAATGAGAAGCTGCACCTGCTGACATGCTTACATTGGAGCATAGGAGTGAAGCCATCCATCCATGTGCCTGCTGTTTCCATGTTTGACTCTCTCTTCCTGTGTTGGAAGGTATAGAGAAACGCTCCTAAAAACCCCTCAGTGCAGGCAGTGACTGTGTGAATGTCAGAGAGGGGGCACTTCATTTGCCTCTGCCTCAACAAAAGGAAAATCTAGGGAAACAAAACTTCTCAGTTGCATGTCTTCCCCTTATTTTGTTCCAAATTTGTACATGTTCCCTCTTATGGGTTTAAAAAGCAGTGGAAGGTCACCTATATTGCACAGTTTTGGTAACCCTGAATAGCAAATTCAGATCAAAAATCCTCAAAGCAGTTAATAAAATTGCTGCAACAGACCTCCCACTGTATCCTGCTGGGGCTCCTGAGAAAAATAATTAATCTCAAGCCTACTTATTTCAACCTTGCTCATTCACTGAACAAATGTGTGGGAAAAAAGACCTTCCTGATATAATTACCTAGTTCACAGTTTATAGTTCTGAATAGAGAAAAATAGTTCTGAGAAAAGTACTTAGCCATAGTGGAGATGTCAGGCCATTTTTGTTACAATTTGCCTTGTGTAGCTTTCCCAAAGGGAAGAGTTAATCTCAAAAGGTGATGTCCATGAGAAGCTGTATTATTACTACTGGTATTATTTTAATTTTTTGTAGCAATATTTAGGTGTGAAAATCAGGATTATGCTTTGCTAAGTGCAAAATAACGAAGAGACTGGCTCTTTCTTTACAGGGCATACATCATAAGTCCAGCAAATTAATGAGCACCTGTCCTATTTTGAAAAAAAGAAAAATTAAAAAGAAAAGAAGTAAAAGTTGTAGAATCATAGAATGGCCTGTGTTGGAAGGGACCTTAAAAATCATCTAGTTCTGATTCTTCTCCTGTGGGTAGGACCACCTTCCACAAGACCAGACTGATCAAATCCCCATCCCTTCTGGTCTTGAACTCTTCCAGGGATGGGGCATCCACAACTTCTGGCAGCCTGTTCCAGTGCTTCACCACCTGCTGGGTAAAGAATTTCTTCCTGGTATCTAATTTAAACTCAACCTCTTTCAGTCTGAGGCCATTTCCCTTGTTCTATCATTACATGCTCTTGAAAAATGTCCCTCTCCAGCCATTTAGGTGCTGAAAGGCTGCAGTAAGGTTTCCCTGGAACCCTCTACTCTCCAGGCTGACCAACCTCCAACTCTCTCAGCCTGGCTTCAGAGCAGACTTCCAGCCCTTTGGTCATCTTTGTGGCTCTCCTCTGGACTTGCTCCATCAGGCCCACGTTCCTATTTTAGGGGCCCCAGAGCTGGACTGAACATTCCAGGGGGGGTCTCATGAGAGTGGAGGAGAGAGGGAGAATCCACTCCCATGGCCTGCTGGCCATGCTTCTTGTGAAGCAGCCCAGGGTGCAGCTGGCCTTCTGGACCACAGGTACCAGATCATGTTTAGCTTCTCATCTACTGACACCCCAAGTCCTTCTCCTCAGGGCTGTTCTCAATCCATTCTCTGCCCAGCCTGTATCTGTGCTGTGTGGTGCTTTATTTAGGTTGTTTTCCCTAATTTTGAAATACACAAATTTTCCATAGTTTTTTTTTTTTCAAAAAAATTTTTGGAAGCATAGCTCAGTTCTCCCTTGCAAATTTACAGCAGAATTGTGTGATTTGTGAAGGGCTAAATGTAGGTGAAAAGGAATATTCATGGCCTTAGTGACTCCTTCACTGACAATGAAGAAGACAGCATGACCAGAAACAGTGATATTTCTATTGCAGCTGGGCAAGTTGTGGTCCAGATCATGGCCAAGCCCGTCCATCTGCAAGGAGGGAAGCAGAGCAGTCCTGGCAGCATGGTTGCATTCCCAGCCTGCTCCAGTGAACAAGATCTGCAAAAAAGCAGGAACAGGCAGATTCTTGGCTTTATGATTGTCACTTTAGGACAAAACAAACCCTTTCCACAATGAGTTTCAGAATTAATAATTCTTGACCCATTTTGGGAGACATAACAGCAACATCTTGCATCAGACACAGAATGAAGGAACTGCTGCCCCCTCCAATCCAAGCCTAAGGACTTGGTACTGGGGAACCATTGTTCACTTCCAGTTTCTTATCTTTGTCATCTCTTTTCTTGCTGTACTATCTGTTAAAAATAAAATGGAAAGAAATGGACAGGTTTCTCAATATGCCCATGTGTCTGTTTGATACCTGCCTTGTGGGGTGTGTGATTTGATTTTTGAGTAAGAGCATCTGTCTCATAGAGCAGTGTCTCTGCAGTGAGGAGCTCTGTGCCATGTTCTGATTAAGGCAGCTGGATTTTTTAGTGACTTTGAACAAATTTCCATGAGGTTTCATTTTTCCTTCATCTGAAGAACAGCAGGTAATTCTAACGTGGTTGGGGAAGCCAGTAAGGAGGCTTAAAATCATAGTGGTGTAGCAGAACAGGTTTAAAACTGCGGTGCAGTGCCTGTTCCTTCAGCAGCAGCAGCAGCAGCAGCAGCAGCAGGGGCTGTGCAGGTGGGCAGTGTGGGTGGTGTGTGGCACTGCCCTGCACAGGATCCAGCACACGAGCTCTGGCACCTGTGGCTAAAAGTGTGTCGGGCAGTATTTGTGTGCTGAGGCGCTGACAGGCACCGTGGCTGAGGGTAATTCTTCTTTTAGATGTTCTGAAAACAAATTGGACTACACAACAAAAAACATTTGATCTGGAAATATTTATTTGTAGGCAAGTGAGCTGTGAAAATATAAATCTCTTGATAAACTCTCCCTGCTGTATCGACATTGATGGTGCACAAGGCAGTTTCTTGCTGTGCTCCTTTCTTTCAGGGAAACCAGAAAATCCCAGGAAATACTCTGTTTCTCTTTAAAGCACAGCACTAATGATCTTGTTACAAGTTTATATCTGACAGGAACAACTTTGTGTTTGCAAATGTTTCCTTCTTCTTGCTAAACAAGTTGTAGCTGTAACTCATTTGAAATTGAGCTGTGGCAGCAGCATACTATAAATTACCTATTAATTCAGAAGATCATTTTTTGAATGCTGAAATTTCAGAACAAGTAATAATGATTTTTATATTGGTTCCATCCTCAATACATACAAAAACTGCTAATTACCTCTTCATGTTTCCTATTGATCCATTTTTTATACCAGTTTATTCCATTCTCCTGCTTACCAATTGCAGCCACGAGCCTGAATTTATTGGAACAGTTAAATGTCATTTAATGCACCGTAGCTGGGAAACAGATCCAGTAGACAAACCTATTATTATACTAATGGAGTTTTTTGAATTACATTTCACTAAGCTCAGTGTTATCTTCCATGTTATTCTCCAACCCAGTGACAGGTGGGATAGTTTAATATCTTCTGAGCCGTGTACAGTTTTGGTCTGTTTGCTTAATGAACCCATGGTTTTCTGCTATTTCTAAAGAAGCTTAAATGTTTTAAACAGTTATAAGCAAAAAAAAGCAATCAGCAAAATTGTTCTGGACTATAGAGGCAGTTTTCCTTTCAGAAATTTTAGGAAGTAGCAGTGCACTGCCCCAAATTCTGAAAAAAATCAGAATAAGATTATTTGGAAAAATCTTTTTAGAAACATAAACCAGCACTAATATGTGTAAGGACAGTTCACCTAATTTCAGTGGAATTATGCAGTTAAAAACTGAATTGTGTCTCTGGATTGAAAGTTACACCATTTCTGAGAAGTAGGAGAAACCTCATGCCAGAGTGACCTGCTCTTTCTTTGCTGAGAAGCAACAAATGACTAAAGGTAATTATTAAATAGAAACATTGAATCTCTGATACTCCTGACTGAAATCACTGATAATTTCTTTTGAGTAGGACTTCATGTAAGTTAAAAGGTGCTTAAACAAACCCCAGTCTGCCAAATCTTTTTCAATTCAGGGAATTCATCTTCTTACGAAATTTATCTGGCAGTCTCATTGGAAAACACTTTGCCTCCTGGAGGGTGCAAGGTGCAATTCATGCATTGCCACCATTCTCTTGTAGATAAACAAATGCAGAATGACCAACCTTGTTCTGTCCAGTTAATAAGCAAGCAGAAGATGCTAGTCAGTGGAAAATTAGGAAAACCAATTTCTCTGCAGGTGAGTAGCATCTCTCATGTTTGCTGGGAAAATGGGCAATGAAACAGCTAGTTATGTTTGGCTTTTTAGTTATAGGAAGAGATGATGGCTCACCTTATTCTTTGTACCTTTAACAAGAGGACAAATCTCCCTGTCAATAAGGGAGTTTTACCTGTAAACATAGTAAATATAGTATTAGCAGTATTAGCTTTGTTCTTGCTGTTCTAAGGGAAGCAGTCATACAATCAAGCTCTGCTGCTGAGGCCCAACATATTATGCAGTTAATAAAATCCATTGCAGAGGTGACAAAACCTCCCCTGAGAGCTGAGTTATCCATGCAATCCTTGTGCTTTTCCTTTGTAACAGAGCTTTCATTCTTTTGCACTCTGCATTCATGGATGGGGTTTGAATCCCCCTCCCTTGCATAGCAGCAGGCTCTTGGCTCCTCACTGATGCTGGAGTAGGGAGGCTGCTGAACAAAGGCATTCCAAGAGCTTTTCATTTTCATGATCCAGTGGCACAGCTATTCAGCTCTTCTTTTCTTGATGAACTGGGTTTGTCAACGAAAGAGAGGTTATCTCATCAGCCGCAGCCTATGTGGCACTGCCTGCTAACATCCTTTGTCGCTGAGCCTGAAAAGAATCTATTACCAGAGTCAACAGTTGTCTGGGATTGCCAGTGATTCCTTCAGCAGCCTGTTTAGAGAGTGTGAGGCTGGAGTCACCTCCCCTCTGTCCCCTGGGCTTTATTCACAAGGAGCATTCTGCAGAGGTGTCAAGAGAAACCACAAGCCATGTTAGAAAACAGACCGGAGACCTCGCTTAGGATTCATCGATGAGCTGAGTGACACCGCAGAGCTTGATTTGCACCTTCCTGAAAATCAGATAAACTTACCCCACATGGATCATGTGCTGGTGTGAAATAGGATACACCTATCCAAGAGTATTTAATCTTTTCAAAAATCTCTGTAAGCTTTACTTCTGCTTGTTTCCTTTCCCATCACACACTTTTTACTGAAATGACTGCTCTCCTAGTAATAACTCTTCTGAAGGCATTTTACAAGCTCTTTAGTATCTGTAGTCTTAGTATGAATTGTCCTAGACCTTTTAAGGAATTTACTCCTATGGGAAACAGAAATGACCAAAGGAGATTTACAGTCATTCTTTGCAAGCATAGAGAAAGCCAGTCTTTGGGTAAACTATCTCAAATTAGCATTATTGTGAGTTTAGTAGACATTAGTAATGCAATTACCTTTCCCACATATATAATAATACATAATCACCTATACTAACTTTGATGTATAAACCTACTTTTTCTCCCCTAAAGGAGGCAAAATTATCATCTACGTGGATATGGTTTGCACTCCAGATTCATTTGCTGTTACTTTTAGTTGAAATATCAAAAAATGATATTGCAAGAGTATTGTAAATGTAGGGTCACTGACAAAGGAAGGAATGATGAGATCTGTCTTATCAGAAGGCTAATTTATTACCTTATTATACTATATTATATTAAAGAATACTATAGTATACTAAAGAATACAGAGAGGATACTTACTGAATGTTAAAAAGATAATAATGAAAAATCATTACTCTTTCTAGAGTCCTGACACAGCTTGGCCCTAATTGGCCAATGAGTCAAAACAGCTGCCACTGGAGTCTAATCAAGCAATCACTTTGGGTAAACAATCTTTAAACACATTCTACACGAGCACAACACAAGAGAAGAAAATGGGATAAGAATTGTTCTTCTTTTCTCTGAGGCTCTTGCTGTCTTTAGAAGAACCCTGGGTGAAGGGATTGCATTCAGAGAATGTGAGTGCCGCACAAGAGCATATATCTTTCCTGTGGTCTGTCATGAGCAGTCTTGCTTAATTTTAGGAATATTCAGATGTGCTTCTCTGATTAATTCTAATTTTTTTTTGTAAGTAAGAAAATCCCACAAAATTTCATGCAGTCCAGTAATGGAGGTCATCCAAAATCAGAAGAGAGTGAGTGGAGACATAAATAGTTATCTCAGCCCAGTCAAATGGAAGAACATGTTTGAAAAGGAGGATCTTCTTAGTGGTTTTTTGTTTTGTTTTTCACTGTGAATTGTTACAAATCTTGGTCTCTGCTATTTTTTTCCAACCTAAATATCTGTGCTGTCAGTGCCACTGGGAACTATTGGTGAGTCAAGAAAAATAAAATGGCTTTTCTGTGCTATTTAAGATAACTTTTTTTAAAAAGGGGGTTACAGACTGTCTAGGAATCCCTATAAACCTCTGTTAGCTGTATTATGAAATAGATTTCAGTGCCAGGAACTTGGCAGGAGTTTCACCTAAATAATTTCAGCACAACCATGGTGATAGAAATCAAAAATATATTTACGCAGGAGAGGACTGAATTATTTGTTATGGATGGTTTTGTGTAGAGTTTTTATTTTTAATGAATGGTTCTCCAGCAGTAAATTTATGTAACTATAAAAGTTTATAAAAGTACAGACTTCTGCCTTTGATGACAGAACATTTCTTCCACTTGCTGTAGAGCAGGTGTGATTTCCCTTCCCACTTTTTAAGAAAAATTTGCAGCAACTTTGTTATCCACAGTCATTGATTTTTGGTGGTTAAGCTGCTTAGCAGGAGGACATGCTTGATACATTTGGGGACTGAACTATTCCATAACCCTAGATTTAAAATGCCTCCCTGGCCTGAGGGAGGGCAAGATATATGGCAGCTCCTGGCTGTTGGATAGATGCTGGAGTCAGCATTCTTCTCTCACATGTGCATAAAATGTTTATGTTTGTATTTGCATAGAGTGCCACTTAGGAATGGTGAGTATGGAAATTTCCCATTATTATTTGATTAATTGCCTGATAACCAGGCTATTCCAAGGAATGTTTAGGTAACTCTTGTATCTTCCCTGATTGGCCTATCTGATAAATTCAGTAATTAAACTGTATGGTGCTATCTGTGCAATCACTAAATTTTGTTTGTCCCATTTGCTTATCTGTGTCTCCCTCAAAATGCTGTGAGTGTGGATGAGAGAACTGCTGAGTGTTCAATAAGGTGACATTTATGTATCTATCTACGAAGTTGGCTTAATTTCCTTTCACTGCTACCCTTACTAACCTCAGTCACAAACCAGTCCATTGCATTTGAGAAAAAGCAAGTGTAATTCACACTCCCAAATGAGACTCTTTCTGCTATAAAGATACCCCTTTCTGCAATTTACATTGTTTTCCTTCCTGCCCTCACATTGAAATGATATTTAGGTGTTATATTTGAGAAAGCTAGTGCTTTTGTCAAGTCTTTCTAGCTTTTTATCCCAATCACTTTCAAGTATAGATGGCCCAGTCAGTTTGGGATAGACACAATTTACTTGAATTACAAATACAAGAAAAATCTTATGACTAATTTTTCATCAATATTCTGTGGTGCTACCTTCCCTTAGCTAAGGGCAGCCTGGAGTGTGTTATAAAATAATAGGAGATGTCTTCATGTAAGCTTCTCTAGTTGATTTGTTAGAGATGGCATTCTGTTCCAACTTTATGGCCATTAAAAAAATCCTAATTTATCAAAAAAAGGAATGGTTTCTTTTTTGTGTGTGGTGGTTTTTTTTTTTTGGTTTTTTTTTGGTTTTTTTTTGTTTTTTTGTTTTTTTTTTTTTGTTGTTATTCATTCACATCTGAAAGTTGTCATAGGAATATTTTTATAAAGACCTGCCTGAGGAATAAATACTTAAGAGCAAGGTAGGCTAAGTTGCCAAGTAACTGGGAAGTTGCATGGTAGTTGAATGTAAATTGCTTATTTACATTGTCTTCTTTTATTTGCATTGTGATTTTACACTTCTTGAAACAAATGTTCAAATTTGGAAGAAATTGTTCTGTAAGTTAGATGTAGACACAAACCCACTTCAAAACTGTCTGGGTTTTGATTCTATTATTATTTTATTTATTAACTGCTTAACCAGGCTTGCTTCACTGGTTTTACCTCTTCTTTATAGTAACTATTCTTTGCAATTCTAGCTTTGCAAGACCCATGTGCATGACATCATGTCACACCAGTTGCCAAATAGCCTTGGTTGAACTTGTCTTGTGCTGAAGTCCAGGACTTGCTTTCTTTTGTTCCAGCTGTGGAGTCAGTGGGATGCCAAAATAGGTGAGCAGCCATTGTTTTGGCATATCTCTACATCATTCTGCAAGAGAGTGAAGGAATTGGACAAGAGTTGTGAAAATGCTGGCTACAGCAGTGGCACCACCCTTGTGGGCTGCAGTGTTCCCTCTGTGGCCCCTAAATGAGAGCCTTGTGAAGAACCAAAGTGACCAGGCTCTGTCACTGTTGTGTCACTTGTGTAAAAGTCCATCAGGGGTAGAGTGTTCAGTGCATGGGCCATACTGCTCAATAGGAGTTTAAAAATGATGGTGACACTGACTTCTGATGGGTAAAGGTTGTGTGAATCTGATGAAAAATTCAAAGGCTGAGAGAAGATACACAAAAAACCAGCTCAATAATAATAGAAGCTCCATAATTTGTGATGGCTGTGCAGAGGTTTGCTGTTAGCACCTCCTCCAAAACAGGTTATATTTACTTGGGAAAATTAGAGATTTGTGTGGGTGCAAAAGAAGAGAAATGCATGAGACAGCTATAGGAAAACTGTGTGGATGCACAATGTGTAGTATAGCCCTTCCCAATTAGTCTAGGTAGGAGATTGCAGTGCAAAATAACTTTCAAACTTAGATAAACTGTAGCACATACTCTGATGTTAATATCATGCTGAACTTTCTGAAGTTCATAAAGTGTATTGTTGGAACTAATTAATCTGCTGGTTTTTTTTTTTTTCAATATGCCAAAGGCCTCAAGTTAGTAGTTTGATAATTAGGCTGTGTTTCGTATTTAGATACAAATTGCAGATAATTAGAAATGCTGAGATGCCATGTGGGTTAAGTGGGCACCATTATTTCAGCTATTTAAAGCATTTTTGTGGTAGCTGATAAAGTGCAAAGTAAGCTGGACAGAGAGGTTCTTTTCCATTATATATTAAATATGTAGGCATAAATAGAGTTACATTTTTCTAATCCAGCTAAAAGAGACTGAAACTCTCCATAAACTGCTACAACTAGTAGTCAGCTACTGCTGACAGCAGCATCTCCTCATGACGAGGTGTGTTAGACTTTTCAGGAATGAGCTGTCATTTTCTACTTTGCACTGGGGTGAAAAAGGCAGTTTTTAACAATGCCACACCATGTCCAATTGCTTTCCAGAAATCCCAGTTTCTTAATTTTTCTTGAACTGCTTTTAAAGTTTAAATTGAACTGCTTTTGTGTTTTGCTGCCTACTTTCTGTTCCATCTTCCTCCGCTGCCAAAAGGTATTCAGTTCTGCCTGAGGTTTGTGTCATGAAGCACTTTAATACAGTCTAATACAGGCTGTGGGATGGACATGCTTTGCAGTAACAGTAGCAAAAAAGTTACAGAAATTTTAAAATGTAGCAACAAAAATTCCAGGACAATTTGTGTGCTGTCTTTTCCAGAGAGGTTTTTGAAATTTGGGACACTGATGCCGTGCAAATGAAACATTTTCAGTATCTCAAGTAAAAGAAGCCTTTATAAATGAAAGCAGTCAGTATAACCTGGTATTTCAGAGAATGTTGAGAGAGAATTTTTCTGCCAGCATCTCCAACTACTCCACCTACCAGCTATTTCTAGCAAATTTTCCTTAGTTATTGCTTTGTCTCCGGTGTTTAGCGCACACATTTTTCTGGAAGGGCTGCGTTGCAAGTCACTATGGGGAGGGGAAAGGATAACAAATTCTCATTTGTTGTGGCAAATGGTATTTCTGCCATTTTTGAGGAGCAGTGGAAACTGAAAACAGTAGCCTGCTGAGGAAAGGGAGACCTCCAGCCCTTGGGATGTCGTGATATGGATGAAAAGAAAACTTGTTTCCAGTATCAAATTGTACAATATTGAGAAGCAGGTGCCCTTTGGGTAGGTTTTTAATTTAAATTGCTGCATGAGAGCCTTTCCTCACTAGGGAAATAGATCCTGTGTAAACTGTGCTTGAGCTGAATACATTCCTCCTAGGACCTTTCTGGTGCATGTAATGAGGAGAAGCTCCTACTGGTAGTGACAAATACAAGACAAAGGGAATGAAAAAGTTCTGGTCCTGTTTTGAGTACCTTTTACACTTGTAGAGGGTACTTAACAGAAAAGTTAAGTGTTATTAGTAAAAGACTTGGTTGAATTGTATATTCAGGGTCAAGTTTATAGATTGTGCTATCATTGAATGGGTCAGGTTGGAAAGGACCAGAGTGGGTCATCTGCTCCAGCCTCCCTGCTCAAGTAGGGACATCCCAGAGCACATGGCACAGGATTGCATCCAGGCAGTTCTTGAATATCTCCAGTGAGGGACACTCCACAACCTCTCTGGGCAACGTGTTCCAGGGCTCAGTCTTCTGCAAGGTAAAGAAATTCTTCCTCATGTTCAGGTGGAGCTTCCTGTGACTCTGTTTCTACCCATTGCCTCTTCTTCTATTGGTTGGCACCACCAAAAAGAGCCTGGCTCCAACCTCTTGACACCCACTCTTAGATATTTATACACATTAATGAAATCCCCTCTCAGTCATCTCTGCTCAAGGCTGAACAGGCCCAACTCCTCAGCCTTCCCTCATAAGAGAGATGTCCCTTAATCATCTTTATTGCCCTTTGCTGGAGCTGCTCCAGGAGCTCCATGTCTCCCTTTTGCTGAGGAGCTCAGAGCTGACACAGCACTCCAGATGTGGCCCCACCAGGGCTGAGGAGAGGGGCAGGATCACCTCCCTCGACCTGCTGGCAATGTCATTCCTAATGCAGCCCAGGACACCTTTGGCCTCTTGGCCACTGGGCACTGCTGGCTCATGGACAGATGCTGTCCACCAGGACCCCCAGGTCCTTCTCTGCACAGCTGCTGTTTTTATCTTGTGACAGGTACGTACTGCTTGACATCACACTTGAAAGATACTGAGAGATGAACTGTTAACTTTCTTAACAAGTTTTGTTTAACTGTGAGTACAATAAAACCCCTTTTTTTATCCTCAAGAACTTCCAGAAAGAAACAAGTTGTTGCCTTTATTTTCTGTGTATAGGACAGACTCCCATGCAGCAATTTAAATTAAAAAGATACCCAAAGAGCACCTGCTTCTAAATATTGTACAATTTGATACTGGAAACAGTCAGCAGATATAGAAAAAAAAATATAATTTAGGTTTTTTTATCTCTATCTTATTTTATCTCAGTCCTTCTACAGAATTTTGTGTCCTCGGTGATGTACAAAATTCTCTCAAAGTCCAGTATCATGAAGCGTGTAACTGTATTGCTACAGCAACAAAAAACAGATCAGGTGATGAGAAGATGTTAGATCTTGTTTCTAAAGAGCAGAAAGCTGACTTTTGCAGTTCCTTGGAACTTCTGGAAGAGAGTAGTAGTGAGTGTCAGGAAAGTTTTCAAAAGGTACCTCTGGGAATATTGAGAGCCACTAAGAAGAATACAAACAGCTGGGAGTTCAATTTATGCCATTCAATTTCCAGTCATTAATATAGTTAAGTGTACAAAAGTAGGACAAATATTCTTATTATGATTTTTATAGGGGAATATTATATATAAAGGCCTGAGCTGATGTTTGGTTTGTTGTTTTTTTTTTTTTTTTTAATGGATACAAAAGGCTTCCAAACCTAAGATTTCACAGAAAACATGGAGTATTCATGGCATGGGTCCTTTACTGCTTTTTTACTTTTAACTTACAGTCTAATGAATTATAATGGAGCTGGCATGGAGTCAGATCCCTACAGAAGCAGAAGGAATGTCTCAGAGAGAGAATGCCCTCTGCTTTGGTGCCTTATGGATTTTGTGGATGAGCTGGGCCCATGGAGGGAGTCCCTGTGCTGCGTGGGCATGCAGCTCCAACAGTTTCTTTTCCACCATTTCTGATTTTTTACAAGTCATATACACACAGTAAAGATGCTTCCCCTGTCTAAATAGAAAGAAAAACATTCATTGAATCTGTCATTGCTGGTATATTCAGTCATGTGTTTAATCAGGTTCTTCTATTTTGCTGTTCTTCAGCCCAACTGAAGCAGCAGAAAGCATTCATCATGTACATAAAAATGTGGAATTGATGCCTGATGGATTGGTCTCTCACCATTCTTCTCAAAGTGACAGTTTATTATGTTGCCTTTTGCATTCTCTCCTGCACATACATTCCTCCTTTATTTCTCTCTCCTGTATACATGCACTTAGCTAAAACCATATGACAAGTATATATACTGGATATGTAAAGGAGTTTATTTCTATGTATGATGCATTTTTTCCCATCAAGTGAGGGCATTAAAACAAATTAGAACATTGCTTAATGTGGTGTAAAATTATTGCCATATGAGCAGTCAATTAACAAGATAAAATTCACAATAATGCCTTAAAGGTGAAATGTGAGAGCTTTTAATAAAAAGGAAAATGTGGAAAAAATCAAAAATCCTTCCCGGTCCTCAAATCATTATCAAAGTATGCAGGCAAACAAACAACTATGACAACTCCATTTTATTATACGTGCTTTAAAGATCTCTTCCTTCATTACTGCTTTTTAAAGGCTTAATTGAGTGCCCATCCTCATTAAAGCTGATGAAGTCTATGCAGGGAAGGTGATTCCAGAAGGGCAGACCCAGAGGAGTACCCCATCACTGGGTGCAAAATTTACCCCTTGCCTTTAGGTACTAGAAATTACCTCCTTTTTCTTACCTTGTGCTAGGGACAAAGACATTCCTGGCTCCAGGATGAGACTGAGGGCTCCAAATTCAGAGATGCAGGCAACAGAGGTGATAAGATGCCAGTTCTCCCAGGAGCCAGGACAGTCAGCCTCTTCCCTTCAGTGTTTGAGAGGGAAGTGCAGATGCTCACCATCACTGACTGCTGAGTGTCTCTAAGGGGACAAAGGTCTGGCAAGGTCTAGCAAGCCTGAAGTCACGCTGCTAGCAGTGCCTTCCCTGTTGGTGTGTTGGCATTTTCATATTAAATACAACTCAGATCATAGTTCCAAAGACAATTGCTGCCTGGGAGCTTGAATTTAATGTAATCTGAGCAATCTGGCAGGTTGTGTCTAAACATATGTAACATACTGAGCTTACACATGAACCAGACTGGTATGATTTTAACTATCTTCTGGATGTGCATAAAGTCTGTTTTCAGAAATATCAGGTTGGCCTAATGCCTTCTAGAACGTGACCTTAAAATTTACTATCTTATATTCTTAATGCTTTGTTTGAGCACTGTTTCCTTTGAAAGAGAGAGGCAGTGTATTGCTTGGGGATATTTACAAAGATGGTCCAAGGGGCAGGCTCAGATCCTGAGCTTGGTGTGTGGTCCTCCCTCACAACAGCTGTACAGCTGAGACTCTGTCTGACTTAGGACAGTATTTACCAAAAGTCTAAGAAAAAGACTAGAGAGAGGATTCATTACTTTGATTTTGACTCCTGTGGTATTGAATATGATCTCAGGTGAAACTGTACCTGAGTCATCAGTGTATTTTTCAATCTGAGTTGTCCTTTTTCTTTCCCAAGTACTCAGAATTTTAAATGTTGTGATGTCCTAGCCACAAAATATCCTACATACAGAGGACAGAGGATTTCCATGATTCAATTCCATTTTGAAGCTCAGTATTTTTTTCTAAACCAAAGAGCATTTCTTAAAATGCCTTTTAAGATCTGTAAGGAAAAGGTATTTGTTCTGTGGTGGTTTGTTCATGTATGTGTACCAAGACCTTTATTCCTCATATATATTCCTCATACCAGTGTGCATGCAAGTTTTTATTTAAAATTCTATGTTGGTACTGTTCTAACGCAGGCTTTTGGCATTCAGTGAAAATTTTGTTCTTTATGTATAAATTCAAGTCCTAAAGGCAGCTTGCCTGATTAAGAATGCACTTAACTAAAAAAAGTAGCTTATTTTCATTGTACTGAATAATTTAAACAAATATTTACTGTGTAATGGATGCACAGAAAAATTAATTGGCCAAAAATTTTGCTAATACCTTGTCCATTCACCATTATGTTTATTGCAACCACGACTCCAGTTTATGGTGGAAGTTGCACAGAAAGATTAAGAAACAGTCTGTGCTTGAGGAAGCTTAAAGCCTAAAGGATTCCTGTAGAAATGATGAAACATAGAGCTCAACAAATTGAAAGCAAATCAACAGTAAACTCTGATTTGTATCTTACTGTGTCTGTCCAAGCTTCAGTGACAAGAGAAAAATCAGTTATAGTAGTAGCAAATGTGTGTGTTTAAAGAGTTTGTTCCAAAATGGATAGATTTGTTTTGTATTGATAATAATTTTTAGAATATATATTATGTTGCCTTTCCTTTGTAAATGAGATTGCAAATTAAAAATGTATTACCTCGGTTGACAAGCAAAGTGCTTCCTGAGCACAAGACTTGAAGCCAGTAATGTATGGTTACTATACCTCTTCGACCTGTACAGGAAATCTGCCTAAGAGAAAGATTTTGATTGCAAGACAGCAGCTGTGCATATTTATTTATTTAATATTTGGGGTTTTTTAGCATATCCCCCACTGTGGCAGCATGAGGCTGTAGAATTGTGCACTCATATAAACCTATTTGCAGGCATTACTGTCTGTGGTTTGTGGAATGCACAGTTTGGTGTAGTACGCTTGTCTTTGCCTGAAGGATTTGATTGAATGAGCTGTCACATCAGGAAATTCAGTAAGTCAATTTGTTATACTGATATTCCTGTAAAAATACATGAGTACTGAGCCAAGAGCTGCTGTCTTCCAAGAGGTGTTTCAATAGTCCTGTCTGACAAATCAGATTGAATTGCATTCAGTTAAGTGCTGTTTCTTGAATTTCCTTCTACTCTGACTTAAGCTAGACTAGGAGAGTTGTACAAAATCCTGTCACAAACCTCCTGGCTTGAAGCATGACATAAACATCACCATATCTGAACTCTTAGTAGAAGCAGCAGCTAGCTGTAGCATCTTATAGGCACACAGTTTGTGGTAATTGGGAGTGGGGCTGTGGCTGAGCCTCATCCCAATGGGCTACAGCTGTGCAGGACAGGTGAACAGCTTTGAAGGTAACGAGACACAGGGTGCTGAGGTGTGCTGACCAACCTCAAAAAGAGGAACGAGAGGGCACACAGGTGTAATGAATGTGGGATGGAGAGTATAAAGGGTTGTACTGCTGCCCAATAAAGAGCTGCAGATGATTGAAGCTTTTTTTTGGTGTTGATTATTCCTCCACTGTTATCCCAACAGTCCCATGTTAGCTTAAATGAAGAGATCAAATTGTATCTGTGGTGGTTTGTTCATGTATGAAATGGACTTTATGTGTTGTTGTATTATGAGTACATACTGCGAGGATTGGTGTGCAGAAGAGTACTGAAAGGTATGTTCATTGCATCTCAGTCAGCATCTAATGGATTATGTGTGTCCTGAGGAGGGCATTGTTTTAAGGCTTGCTGGCCTCTGAGTCTTGGCCCAGAAGTGGGAAGAGAAATGATTTACAAATCACCTGAAGAGCATGAAACTGTTTTTGTGTCCGTAGTCAACCCTTGTGATCCTTACTTGTTCTTTGATATTGGCATCTGAAATACAGTTTTGCAAGGAGGGTATTGACTTTGGTAATCCAGAAGTTACTTTTTGCATTCCTCATTGAATGAAATTGCTTCAGAAATGAAGTATAGTGCATAAGTGCTTCAGGATATTCAGTGTTTTACATAATATAGGTAATTTTGTTGATAGCTTTTTAAGATCAGCAGGTACTTGAAGGGAAGAATATATTCCTGGCTTCTGCTATTAACCACTTTATGACCTTAAGTCTAAAATTATTAGCTATGATTAGGAGGGTTTCTACTCATGATGCATGAAGTATTTGTCACCTCAGTTATTGTTTAGGCCTGGAATTTACCCTCTCTTGGCCTTAACCTAAAAGACTTTAATACAGTTAACTTGCAGGTTTTCTTTAATCTTTTTACCTTAGGTAAATAATTAAATCTGATTAGAATTTCATAATATGGATACTTTAGAATGAGAAGATTACATTGCTCAAACTATGTTTACTTCCAGCAAATACAAGCCAGAGTTGCTCTTGTGAGACTGTACACAGGGAATGAATTGTGATGGGGTGGTCTCTTAGGATGTGGGAGATGCTGTCAAAACCTTGGCTAGAATTAATCAGAGTAGAAGGTTGTGCTGTGGTCTTCTTTATCTTGGGAAAGTGCCCTGAACATAGAACTAGTTATTTTACTTATGGAAGGATGAAAAAATTGTTTGGTAGAATAAAACTCTCTGCCCCCCCCCAATTCATGCATATTGTCAGATTTTCATGAGCTAGGGCTTTGCACTTGATTCCATCTTTTCACCAGTTTGCCACACATATGTGTCATGCCCTATTAATTAGTAATTTAATTAGTGCTGGTAGACTTTAGCTCATCAGGCAGGTCTTCCTCCTGGTTTTATTCCTGATGTGCTTTCAGAAGAGTGCTGGTTTCTCAAGTAAGAAAGTGGAACATGTCTTAAGGATGTTGAAAGTATCTTATCTAAATGAGAGAAAAACAATATTCTCAGAGGCTGTTGATAAAATGAAAACAGCTAGCTACTGTAAGTGGGAAAAATCCTCTTCTTTTAAATGGCGCTAAATGCCAGCAGAATTTCTGATGTAACATAGTTTTTTTCTGTTTACGCATTTCTCCTCATCGTAGAAGGATGTGGAGTAACCAAGCCTCAATATTTGATGCTGTGTAAGTGGACCAGCAAGGGTTTTTTCAGTGGTTACGTACTTTTGTTGCAGTCTCTGCTTTTCAGTGCAGAAAGATGATTTTTGCAAGGTAAAATACCCTTTTGACCTTGTATACCTGTCTAATTTCTACCCTCTCCATTGAGACTTCCAGCAGGGCTGCCAGGTGTGAATTAGATTTTCTTTCATTATCAGGAGTAAAGCAAGCATTGTTACATCAGTGACAGATCATCAGACAGCTTCCATCTAGAAGGTGCACTGTGCTTTTATTGTCTTCTGCCACGGCGCTCTAGTGACCCAAAAGCAAAATGGTTGGTTTTGCTCTAAAGCCATTCAGTGTCTTCCCTTTGCTTTTCAGCTCAGGTGGATGAAATCATGGGCCACACTTAGGGCTCATCACTATTGCCCAGGTGGTTGCCCACAGCCAGCTGTTCCCTGTACAACTGCAGTGGGACACTTTTACCCCTGCAGCCCAGGGGTGCTGTGTGAGGGGGCGTCTGTCCGTCTCATGTGCTGCTCCATGGGCACTGAGGCTGGCAGGGGAATTGCCCTGGTCCCTTGGCCTAGCTACCCAAAGAAGGAGGCTTCCTAAAGGATTCTCCCCAGGAAAAGTTTAAAAAAATATTTTTATGTTTGAATGGTTGTTGGGGAGATAGGAATGCAGCAAGGTCAGGGACTGTGCCAGGAACAGCAAAGCCACAGCTGCCTCTCCAGTGAATCTAAGTTGAATGGGCAGTGGAGCTTTTGATTAAATCTTTCCTTTGGAATTGCTTTCTAATTAAGCTTAAGGCAGGTCCCTGAGTACAGCTAATACCTCATTTTCAATTCTTCTGGTAGCACAGCCTCTGGAGGAGATCAGAGGAAAATGTGACTTCTTACACCATTGGTTTTCATTGGCACCCCTCACCTGTAGAAACACAGTATATTGCACCCCTCCACCCTCTGAGCCTACTGTAAATCTTTATTGTTCTCCTTCTCTTTTTTCATACTATCTTTCTGATTTCTGCTGTGGTGCTGTCAGGTTCACTGAAGTATGTGAATGAAGGTGCTTTGTTGTTGGCCGTTCCATTACCTTGAATGGATTTTGGCAGGAACGTGCTATTTCTCCTGTACTTACTGGTACTTCCTTCTTTCATTTGGCTGGGTCTCCTTATGACTTTTCTTATCTATCTTCTGTCACTCTTCCCAGTTGCTTCAGTATTTTGCTGAATTTCTGCTTCCTTCTCTCCCTCATCATTCAGAATATACTTTAATGGAACTGTGACCAAGAAAGAATTTTAGAAAGAATTAATGGACTTATTTGCCCTTTTTATATTGCCCTTTTACACTTGTCTCCTTTTTTTACTTTTTCTCTTTTCAGAATTAGAATTAATGGTTTTTCATGCTCTCTTTACTTTCTTTTATCTCACAGGAGTTATTTATTTGAAAACAGAGTTTAAAAAAATAGATATTTCTGTTTGTCACAGGAGGCGGATAGTTGCCTGTCTTACTCTGCATATAACAGTTTTGGCCTGGGAAATCTGACTTAGGGCTGAAGTAGGTCTGTCATCTAGAGCACATAATAGCAGGTCTTAGATGCTTCTATTTACTCCTGCATTTCCCCTAGAAGCTGTTCAGAAACCTTGGTAGTCAAAATGTTTTACTCATGGTTCTTAGGGTTTGAAAAACCATAATGTAAAATGTTTTCCTTGCTTTTAGCCTTTTTGAAATGGAACATACTCTCTCTTAGTCTGCCCAGTTACTTGACTTGTTTTAAAGATACTTTTATGTTATTTACATATTGAAGATTGTTTGTCTTGTTGGCATCACCTCTGAAGTTTTGTTTCCATTGTAGATGGCCTTTCATTTTATGTCCTGTTGCTCCCTGCTCTGAAATACTTGGAGCAGTCCTCTCTGCTCCTAGAAGATGTTCAGAAGAGATTTTTTTTTTTATTCCCCTTATTGAGCCATTAAATAACACTTTCTCTCGAGTCCATGCAGTTTAGCTGATCAATGGTTTGGCACAATAGCTATAATGTGTGAGTTTCTAAGAAAACCACATGCTAGAAATGGTTTGTCCAGCCTGCTCCCCAGATTTTTATGTAAAACCTCTTCTCAAATAATCCACAAACCTGACACAGTATTCATGGGAGAAAATCCAATTGACTCCATTTCTTCTGCATCCCTAACAGGCTAAGCATGCACAGTATTTATTTAGATCAAACAGCATGTTTTATAACAAAACCAAACAGTGATGTCCTCTACAGAGCAATGACAACAGTCCTTTGGAACATACAGATTCCCACTTTGTATGCAGGGTGGAATTCTAATCTGTACTCAAATCAGCCACTCTCATCCTCAGTATCATGAAGGCTTTGCTTACTAAGTGTATTTTCAGTGCAGTGTTAATATATGTATTGTCAACATAACCCTGAATGCTAGAGCCTTTTAAATTTTGAAAATGCAGCCTTTGTTTAGCAGTGTATTCATCACCAGGTTTTAAAGATGTGGTGCTATAAAATGAACCATTTTAAGGCAAATATGATCCCTGAAAATCACCTCCAATACAGTTTTATATGCAAGGTAAGAGCCTTCCAAAAGACTGAATCAAATTAATTAGCTCTAGTTATGTAGCACTGCTCCTGCCTCACTGAACTGAAAGGCACATCAGACTTCACAGTGCTCTTACATTATTCTGCACCTCTGGAGAAGTCTCTAGGGTCAAACCCAAAGAATATCTCTGCTGCCAACAGAAAAAATGGGCAGAACTTTCTGCTTGCTGAAAGTTCCTAATGTCATTTTGCACTTTGACCCATAAAATGAGGATTATTGGCAAGTTATAAAAGATTACAGACTTAGATATATTATGCTGCAGATTCAACATTGTTAAATGTTAAATAATAACTACTCTTATGCAGCTAATAAGCAAGGTTGTGGGAATCAGGACACCATTTGGGCCAGACTCTTGCTAAGATTCTTCCAAAAGCTGCTTCTGTCAGATTAAATGAATGGCCCCTGCCTACCCACTGCTGCTTGATTGGTGCTAGCTGCCTTCAGAACTGGCCTAGCACTGACTGGATGGGAAGAAATCTCACCTGCAAATACTACACATGCAGTTGGTGCACCTGCCAGTACCAAATTGCAGGTTAAAATGCCTTCTCAGCCAGTACAAATATTAGTGAGCTGTGAAAAGAAGAGGTTGTGAGATGTCAGTCACTTGAGGTGCAAACAGCCATGCAGTTTCACCAAGAAGGAACAAGAGAATGATGCAAAACTCGAAGTTGAAGAATTACTTATAATGAGCTGTTGAGAGAGATGTACATATTTCTCACTGTGCTGTGCATGTGTATAGAGACAAATACCTGAATCCTAATGCATTCAGCTTTTGTGAGCTGTGGTTGATTTTAGCCATCATATAAGTCCTAAAGAACAAATACAATTTTTCTTTGACATTTGCTTCTGTGCTCAGATATGGAAGAGAATTATTTTTTATAGGCATTTTTCATTTTCTGCACTTTTTGTGTGGTTACAATACAAGAGGGGAAAAAAGGGAGGAAAAAAAATAGACTAGAATTATGTACCAGTCTCATTCATAAAGGTGCTATGCAGTTCTGAGGGAAACTATTTTGGCAGTGATTATGTGACTGAATCTTTTTCAATGGGGAAAAAATACATCTGAGACTTTTGTGACTTTTTTTTTTTAATAAAGAAGATCAGAATATCTCTAGAAGAGTCTAATATCCTAAATATTTAAAATTGCTTCATGAAGTACAAAATCCAAGAATCCAAGCAACAAAGGGAGCTGCACCGTAAAGTAGAGGATGGATTATGAACACAGGAGTAAAAACACAAAGATGATACAGAGACATTTGCTTTGGCCAGAACAGTTTCTGTAGGGCAGATGGAGAGAGGCTTTTACCAATGCCTGCAGTGGCAATGCTTTTACACTAAAAGAGGGCAGATTTAGATTAAACACAGGAAGAAATTTGCCACAATAAGGGTGGGCAGACACTAGAACAGTCTACCCAAGTGGATTCTTCATCCCTGGATGGAGGCCAGACTGGAAGAGGCTTTGAGCAGCTGCTGTAGTAAAGATGTCCGTGTCCATGGCAGGTGGGTTGGAATAGATGATGTTAAAGGTCCCTTCCAACCACAGTCATTTTGTGGTTCTCATATTCTATGTACACCGGTTGTTGATTTCATCAGGGGCACTGAAGGAATAGACAGACATAGAAGAAATGTCATAGTGCTGGGGCATTGTATTGGAAAGCTGCCTCACAGCACCTCAGTACTGAAGGACAATAATAATCAAAATATGAAGCTATGAATCACAGCCATACATCAGAGGATCTTACTGAGATTTTCCTCCCTCTTTACCTAAATAAAACTGGAATTAATGGACCACTTGGAGATAAACTGAGCATTTTATTAATTATTTTTTTAAGTCAAAAAGAAAGAATTAATGACAGACTAAAATTGGTGGCAGTTCTGAAAATTTGTTCAAGTGGCACTTAGTTTTGAATAAATCCTAGCAATCAGTTAATATTTCCTCCCCCCCCCTTTTTAAAGCATCTTATCATAATAAAGACCAGGCTGATAGGACAGAAGAGATTGTCATCTCTACATTCAGTGGGCCCTCCCAGTTTTTTTCTGGAACAGCGAATTAGCAGCCTGTCAACAGATAGATAATTGCTGTATTGCTTTCAGAGTCAGTTAAATAATAAGAGCCACCTTACTAACAGACACCTTAAACTCCATTTGCCTGGAAATATGTAAAATGTCTTCAAAAGACAATTCTAAAGTCCATGGACCTATACAAACATTGTTTGCACACATACAATTTCCCAGTGCCTTTCTCCCAGCTGCAGTGTCCTGTGTTACAGTTGGTAATTGCCTCTCTCTTCTCTCCCTGTCCCACAGGGACAAGCAAGCTTTTCATCTGTCTCCTTGCCTTGCTTCGCAGATGCTAGCCATACTCTCCTTGCAATCAGTTATCTAAATGATTAACATAATTAGGTTAAACTCAGTGAAATTGTTCCTAAATTGTATTTGGCTTGAGGGTTGTTTTGGCTTGGAAGTGGAGCTGATATTTCCAAACCTCTCTTTGTCTATTTTTTTTTTTTTTGTTTTGAATTTAGGTAGAATTATATCAGTTGTTTTCCTTTGATTTCGTGTTTTTGTTATAGATTATAGCTTTAGATCAATGTAACTAATTTTGTGGACCCTCACGATCAGAGGTAGTGACTTACTTAAAAGAACAAAGTCCCTTTTCTCTGAGCTGTGCATGGAGTTATTGACGAGATTGTTAAGTTTCTAAAAAGTGATCAGCAGTATAGCAACTCGGCCAATGCAAGTATGTGCAGCTGTCTTTAGAAATAGCAAACGTTTTTTGTGAACATGTTTTTGTATTTCTTTATGTCCAGAGAACAGGGAGAACATGTTTTTTTTTAAGTCTGTGGTTGAATAAAATTATTGCTTCTCCTAGCTGAACTGGCTGTTTGATGAAGAAGTGCAAAGAACATGAATTTGTGAACACTGACATTTATAAACAACCTGCCCCTTTTTGCTTCTCCTGTTGACACAGATTTAGATTAGCCTAGCTGTCCCTATTTTTCATCATCACCTGTCTTGCAGATATGTTTCTGCTCCAGAAGTACCACAGTACTTCAGTAAATCCTAGTAATGCTGTATTAGAAACTGAACAGAGCTGTACTGAGCCCTGACCTGACATTGTGGAGATTTAAATAGAAATGGCATCAAACTCTTGTGATTGTACCAGTGTAACATAAACTGTCTTGTCTACAAGCTGTGCAAAACCATCTATAGAACAGAATTTTTTGCTGGTGTTACCATTTTATATGTGTAAGCTGTATAGATAGATGACTCTTTGCACTGATGGAACAAAGTATTTTTAATTGCAAAATTAATTACAAGAACAGAGTGATGCATTTAATTTCATCATGCAAGATTGCTGAGAATGAGCAACCACATGGGAGAATATGGAACAGGATAGGAGTGAAAAAAAGAGGAACAGGAGAAAATAATATAGTGGCAATTTGGCCTTGCTTCCTGCTATTTAGTCACTACTTCCGAATGTGGGTGTGGGTTTTTTTTTTTTTTTTTTTGCTTGTTTGTTGTTGTTTGTTTTTTTTTTTTTTCTGTTTGTGTCTTTTTTTGTTGACATGTGAATGACAATGCTAATTGTCTTGGCTGCCTGCTCAGTCAGGCTGGGCTTGTCTCCCCAAGCACCGCTGTTTGGTGTTACTGTGCTGAAGTTGCATTCAATTATTTGCAGTCATTTGGGGCACAGCACATCTTCCAGATGATTCTTCATGCCACAGGTGTTGAAGTGGTTCCTTTTGTTTAGCAAGACAAAACTGAATTCTAATGAAAAAGCTAATGTATTGGAAAATGACTCCAAATGGAGTAAAGCTGCGTTTTGCTAGCTAATTAAATGTATTTTTCCTCCTTTAACATAGAAATATAATCTTTTATAGAGCCTGGTATTGCCTGTCTTTCAAGGCCTTTGGGGAATGTATTTGCACTCACTCTCTATCTTATTTTCTCTGCATTCAAGAGTTTGTTTCAAATGCAGACCAGTGTTCTCTATCACAAGGATTCTACTCTTCTCTTTTTGTTGTCTGGTTTCTTTGTGTTAAGGACTCTTGCTTTCCTTTGCAATGTGTAGTACTTTTGTACTGTAAGTCTTTGTTTCCTTGCACCATTCAAACATATAATCTAAGTTAAATCAGTCAGCAGTTAAACATTTGAGTTTTACCTCATTCTAAGTTCTTGTGTTGGAGGAATTCTGCAGAGTTCAACATTTTTGTAACACCTGTAATAACTTACCATGAGTTTTGATTTCACCTTATAGCAATTTACTTGGAGAAATAAGAACACTGGGTAAGAGGTGCATTGAGAGACTTGGAACTGCCTCTAAGGTATGAGATCTTCTGTATCACCTGGTATACAAATGGGTGGCTTTTGGCAATGTTATTGCTGTGGCAGGAAGGCTTTCAGGTAGCTCTGCTGCTAAAATAATTGCTACCTCTAGTATTTCCTTTAATATTACTTAAACATCTAACTTTATTCCATTCCATTTTTGGGGTATTCAGGTTAGAGATCCTGACAGGGGAAAAAGAAAAACAAGACTGTGGGAATTTTCCCCCTCTTTTGTGACTATGACAGAGTAATTAATGTAGCTGTGCATGACTTGCTGTTTTAATTAGTGTCCTGTTACCTTACATGTAACGAGTGTAGATGGAAAGAATTCTAGCCTTGCTATCATCAGGTACATTAGTCTGAACACTTTTCTGAAGTCAGCTTAAGATTTGGGCCTTTTGAGTTTTAAAAAGAAGAATACCTACTTGGGGCAGTGGTCAATTGAAGCAGAGTAAAGTATTTTTTACAGGATGGAGCACCATCTTTATTGCCATTTTAAGCTTTTTATAACACCAGTGTCAATCTGTTACAGACCACCCTCTGATCAGCTGTGGAGTATCAGGCATGATAGCCAAATTATTAGCACCAGCCTGACCACAGCAGCACTGCTTGTGTGTGTGAATAGTAGTTGGCATTGGAAGTAAAAATAAGGAAGCTGTCATGATTCTAGCAGGGTTTAGTTTGTCGACCAGTAGAATCACAGGGTTTGTTTCATTGGGGCCTAATAACTAGTCCTTCCCTTAAGAGAAGGTGACCAATGCAAGGGTATTTATAATTTCAAAATTGATTTTAGCTGTGCTACCCTATTGAAAATCCCAGTAAAAGTTCAGACTGTGTCCTTAATCATCCAGCTTGTGCTAGAACCTGGATAAGGAATACAACAGGCTTTGAATCCTGCTCACTTATTTTTAAGGGAGGTGCATTTTTGCCCTGACTTGAGACATCAGATTTAATTTCTTCTTGTGGGTTTTGAACTGGATTGAGGTCAAAAACTGTGGAAAAGGAGGAGGTACAGAGAAGAGCAAACTAAGCAGAGATGTCTCAAAGGGGTGGATGGATTTCAGCAGCAGCAGTTGTGACTGTAGGACCTTCATGGGGAAGATGGCAACTGTATGTGTAATAGGTATATCAATGCCAAAGAGCTCTTGTATCCAAAACTCAAGAGATTAATGTGCATGAGCACTAGCTAGCAGTTAGTATCCATGTGGTAGTCCTGTTCTTTTCTATGACTTTGGCATTTGCTTCTGGTACTTTGCCATCCCTCAAGAACTGCTGGGTAGCTTTTAGTCACACTGGCTTGCTCAGCATTGGAGAGCCCTTGCAGCTAGTCAGGAAAAAACAGAGATTAAATATTAAATGTAGGATTCTTAATTCTTTAAGTCTAGTAAAGCTTTTTGGATAGCATGGGAGTAAAAGTATCCAGTGTTTGGCATTGCTCTGTCTGAGCACATTTAAAGAATAATCATACACACTTCAATACTGGGAAATAAAAATAGAAGTGCCATGCCCAGGCAGATCATGTAAGTCAATGAAAAAGCCACAGATAGAATTGATGGCCCTTGCTTTCCCTTTTCTCTTGGAACACCACCTGTAGTTTCCAGGAAAAGAAGAAAAGCCACCAAAGAAAAGCTGAACAGGGCTGCCAGTCCTGGTAGAAGTCAGTGGAGAGAGTAGAGAAAGGATAAAGGACCACCTCTTACTTTAGCTCAAGGGCTGATACTATGAAATAATATTTATATGCTGAGATATATAGGTTGCTTTAGGTCTAGAGACATGGGACAGGTATCAATTAGAGAAAATTTCCATAACATATTTAAGAGATAATATTTTGCTGCTCTCATTTTTTTCTTTCGCTTGAAATTCTCCATTAATTTTAATTAAGCTTGTCTTGGACTCATGACCATAATCAATTTGACTGCCCCCCATTTAACTGCTAGCTTTGTTCATCAAGGAATTTTTCCCAGGTGTAACACGCTCTAGTTAAGAAGTTTCATTTTAAGCTATTCAACTACTAGTTCCAAGGATGACTTAAAAATGCCTTCAGAATACAGAACTAGGGTGTGAATGAGTACAATTTTTCCAAATTAGTAAGTGCATATTCTCAATTTGCTGTGAATGCTTTATGCTTCCAGAAAAAGCAGACACTTTAAATACTAGGTTTCTGGTGGAAAACACTCGAATAGAGCTTTTTTTGTATTGCCCTAAGAGGAAGGAAAAAAGGGGTGCTCGCTAAATGCTTACTTGCAAATTTGAATAGTCATTGTAATGTTTGTTATAACAATTTGAGAAATCTACTTAGTGTTTCTAGAATCACCATTAAGGGCTTTAATCTTGCATAGTAGTTACAATAATCCTGCCAAAGGAACCATTCTGGGTTGTTAGTTAAACCAAATTGCAGATGCTTGAATGCTGAAAAAAGTTTCTTTTCTAACGGATTTTTCAGTTTCCTTTGTAAGGGATTTTTGATTCCTTGTGGATGTTTCTGCTAGGACTCAGAACCTGATCTCTCTTTCTATAGAGTCTCATCCTTCCTTTAGCAGGAAGTAGCATCTAATTCCACTGATTTTCAATAGTTTGCTTTGCTTTGTTGCTTGGTGAATTTCAGGCAGTGACCCGTAGTATGGGCTCATGTCCTTCATGTCTGATTAAATTTAGCTAAGAGACAAAAGATCCAGTAGCTGTGCAGATAGTCAACAACTGTGTAATGGAGGGCAGCATGCTAATAAAGACCTCTTGCAAGTAGTATTCAGTTCTTTTGAATATGTGGTTATTAATTTCCTCGTGGAAATTCTCAAGAGCACTTATCTGCCTTTTGAGTGCCTTACAAATATTAACTGATTTCTTCTGACAAACCTTTAGTAGGAGTTATTTTCCAATTTTTTTTCCTGGACCATAGTTATTTCTTTCTGTTGAAAATTTCTTGTTATTTAAATAAAATACAACCTGTGAATTTTTCATCTGAATACCAAACGTAGAAAGTGTTAAGTCATGACCTTGAAAAATTTACATTGTTACTTCCAAGAATATCCTTTAATTCAAGTGCTTTTAAAGTTCTGAGTATTGTCTTTAACATTCTTTTCTTACATACAGTGATTAGAAGCTTCTTATGTTCACAGACTGAAAATTTGAATATTTTTCATATGTATGGTTCAATAGCACTGTGAAATAAGGAAGTGCAGTTATTCCCATTTCACAGACTGTTAAGTATCAGACTCTTAGCTAATGGATTTACATTGCTCTGGGATCTGAGCTGGCATCTCTCCTTTGCTGTCCACTTCTGTATCCACTGTGCTATACTCTAAATTTCATCCGGTCTTACTTTTAACACCTAGCTGAAGTGCTTCAGCAAGAAAGTAATCATACTCATCTGTCAGTGGGTAACTAGAGGTCGAGTTGTTCTAGATGGAGTACAACTTATTACATTTAACGTGTGAGGTGGCTGAATGCAAATTAAACTCAGTACTATGTACTTCCTTATTGCCATTGATTGCGGAGGGAATCTTGTTTTCCTTTAGATTTAGCTATGTTTAATACCTGAATTGCATCAGCAAGTAATCCAAAAACCAGCTTGCTTGTGAGGAGCACAGACTGACAGCCAGCCATGGGCTGGAGCTGTTAGTATGAGACCTTTGCCCTTGTCTTTTAGTACAGCTTTTGTTTAGTGTAAATACAAGGAGTCTCTATATGAACATTGCAAAATAGATCTGTGTAAATAAACGAGTAAGAAAGTAAATCCCCATGACCCTAATACAGTTCTGCAGGTCCCAGAGGCTCTTTGATTAAGTAAAACTGTCACCTACCAGTGTTATCTTTTCATTTTCATTTTACTCATTAATCTTCAGTACTGCTAACAATAAGACATATTTAATGTGTACCTTAAGTCACTTGTAGCCCCTTATCTGTCGGTTGCTGGCTCTTGTCCAGCTGCTGTAAAAGTGATTAAAACATGTTACCATCTCATGGCTGAGACAATCCAAGTCCTCTGCCAGTGTTTGAATGCCTACATCAGCTTGGCTAAAAGCAGTCTTCATCCAGTTTCTATGCAGTTCAGAGTCTGGTTCTTACATGTGGAAACAGGTCAGGAATGCTGCACACTTCAACTCCCATCCCTGTTCTGTCCTGTGTCCACTCTGTGCTCGTGGGGAGCTCCTTGGTCTTCCTGACTACCAGTCAAGGAACTTTTGCAGGCTGAATAGTACCTAATTATAATCCTTTGCAAATCAGGAAATACCTAACTTTTACCTTTTAATAGTCAGGAATGATATCTCAGTTAAATTTCACTCTACTCCCGCTGATGTGGAGTTTTTAAAATTGTTTAGGATGCTCAGGGCGGCCTTGTCGAGTGTTCAGCATTCAGTCCCTCATTTGGGGGCTGCTGCTGAGAGATCAGAGAGCTGAGGCTGGCAAAGCTGGCTATTCATGCCTTGGATGGAACTTGGCTCCTGGCTCTTAGCAAAATTCCAGTTGAATCAAAGCTTCACAGCAGGGAGGCTGCAGGCACAAAAATGCTCCACTTAAATTGACAATTTTACAATTTGCAGATTAGCTACCATGAATTTAGGAGTAAGAAAAACTATGGAGCTTTCAGAGAGGCTTGGCCATCTTAACAAAGAGAAAGGGCTTGATCAACTGGCTAACTTAAAATTTCTGGGTTTGTAGTTTTCATGATGAGAACCTGAGGATCTGGTTCTGAGCAGTTTTACTGGAATTACCTGTTCATCACCTTCTTAACTTTAAAGTGGCCAAGAAATGGCCTTTTTTCATTGATTTTGATGTTAAACTTTGGTCCACTTAATTTTATTCTTCTTTGACTCTTGTAAGTGCAGTAATACTTTTGTTTCTGTATCTTTCTGCTATGAGTTTTATAATTTCTCTCTGACTTCCAGCAGCTAAGAGCTAATGTGCAGAGGAATCATAGTAGTTCAGATGGAAGAAAAATATGTATGATCTGTCTGAATGCAGAAAGTATTAATTAAGAATATACATTATAAATACACTTTTTTTGTAGAAGCCCATGAAATTGCTAGGCTGAGGTAAATTATTTTTTTTATTTGCAGTAGGAGTTATGAAGCAGTGTAGATTTTAGCACTCAATCTACTGTAGGATTAATTATAGTCCTAAACTCATCAGACTTTCAGGAAACAGAACCTGATCCCTGAAAAGAATGAATGGCTCCAATGAGAGTGCAATTTGAGTATGCTGGTAGAGGTTGAAAAAGAAGAGCTTAGTCTCTCAGTATCTCACAGGATTAGGCTCTTTATTCTTATTAAGGATATGCATTTTGAACAGTGAAAGTGAATTCAGATCTGGCATGGTTGGGAGCAGGTAATATATTCAGAAGTCTGTTGAAAGGCATGAAGTTTAGTTTAAAAATAATTTAGATAAAGTTTTATTAATAGAAAAAGTGTTGAAACATTTATAACATTTGCAGAAACATTTTAGTATATTAAGTTAAAGAAGTTCTGCTGCTTATTGAATCTCTTGATTATGCAATGAAAAGCTCCAGTTTATAATATTCATTGAACCATTAAATGGAGTCCAGCAAGTGATTAAAATTAATAGGTCAGCATGAAGCCTGGGTGGATACTGAGGAAAAAGCCCAGGGTGACTTGTTGTCAAAATGCTGTGTCTATTTGTCAAGGTGAGCGGAGTAGCCCAATTTTTTCAATAATAGTCTTCCTATTTGGGCTTTATTATGATTCATGTGTGCTTTTAATCTTTAAAGTGTTAGATTAGAAACAAATGGGAAACATGCATCTATCCTTTGTAACAATATACCATGATATATTTTCTAATTAGCTGCCAAAAAATTTGATTTCTTCTTCATTTGTGATATTTTCTTGGAGTAACGGGTAAGGAGTGATAATTAAGTTATATTTGCACTGAAGACCTACACAGAAGTTTGCCAGCTTGAGAGCTGTAGAAGAGGTTGTAGAGCCAAAGCAGACATAGATAAGAAGAAGAGGAAACAGCCAAATGTGTGCTGCACTCAGTAGAAGTGACCAAAATGGAACAGTGTGATCTCAGTTCCCAGTTCTATCTGAATAGACTGCTGCTTTGGCAAATAAGAAATATGTAACATCAGGCAGGAGGGTATGGTGGGTTGCTGCTTTCCTTATTTATATAATTTGTTTCTGAGAAGAGTTGTGGAGTTCCTGAGTATGAAGAGCTTTTAATCCATTTGCTTCAGAATAGATGGCAGGTATGTCTGTTGGCTTGCACCTCACTGTGCTACTGAGTTCTTGTTGCACTTTTGGTGCAACACTAATGGAACATCTGCAGTACAGCAGGGAGCAAGCTGTGCTGCAGCTTGCCCCCAGTGAAGTGATCCTACATTGCTGCAGGTTCTGATCCTAACTGGTGAGTGCTTTGGAGTCCTAGCTCCCTTGCCTTTCTCATTTATTACAGCAGACAGCTTTCCTATTTCTATTAATCTTGTTGCAGCTAAGCTTTACATACATGATGTCAGTAACTCTTTTGCATTCCAGAGACTTCTCTTAACTTTTGGTGTGACTAATACATATATTTTGAATTAAAATGAGAGGGCACTGGAGAGACACTGTATGTTTTTATATCATGTTCTAAGTCGGCAATCTGAAACGGCAATACATTGTAAAAAGCCTGACACAGTTTAATCCGTTAGTAACAAAAAAAAGCACACAGCTCCATATCTGGCTTTAACTGAATTAAAATGGCAAGACTGGATTCTTATCACAGTTAAGCAAGTATGAGTCTGAAATAACTTTTCTGACAGTGTTATTGTGGATTTACGCCAGCGTAATGGAGAATTGAATATGGATTTTGAATTTAAATCCTTTCACCTCTCACTTAAATTTAAAAGTAATTTACCTGAGCCTTTTGCTATACCAGTTCGTAAGTCTGGACAGCTCATGCTAAGTGCATGATCCTTCTGAGTGACAGCAAGAATACTATCAGGAAATTAGGCAAGGATGTTTAGAGATGTGGTTACACTAACTTGTGTTGAAACCTTCTCTCACTGCACCTGCACTACACCTTAACTCCTTCTGAGTCACCACAATATTCCTTCCTAATGCAGTGGACTTCTTCTGTTTCAAATCATGTATATTGCATTCCACAGGAAACCACAGACCGTTGGTGTTAACGGGGGAGGATGGTGGTGGATTGATTATTGGTTTAACCTAATTAACTCCATGATGATTAAACAACAGTTAGTGGTAGAAATAGCTCACAAGTCTGTATTTATTAAAGAAAGTAATTGGATTCAGATCCTGTAAAATGGTGCATCTTACCATTCAGATTCATCTTAGGACCCACTGTGGTCCTTACCCAGCCTGTGATTCTGTCATTCTGTAACCTGAGATGCCACTTTGCACTGCTGGTGGGAGGTGGATAGGAATCTTTTGAGACACAAGTCCTGAAGTCTTCCTGTTGACCTAGAGGGAATTTTATAGCTGCAGAACTGGCATATCAGTGGGAGGGTGTCATGTTCTGAGGTGCAGAGCTGCACAGAGCTGCACCTGGCCTTACCCTTTGCCCAGTGTGGAATGCTGCCTTGGTGAGGGACCATTGCACATCCCTGCAGCTGTGCAGGAAAAAGAAGCCCGATATTGTTTCAGGAAATTCACCATTTTCTTTGGTTGAAGTATTTAGCTTCTGAGGAAACAGGAAGACCTAAATGTGGCTGTGGAGCTGCCTTAGCTCAGGTAATCTCGGCAGGATGAATCTATAGAGATAACAATAAACCTGCTTTTGTTAAAACAAGCGGCATGGACATCAGTAATGAAGAATGTGGCCCTTCGTGAATATTTAATCTTCATTATCCAGCTGCTTCATGCATGAATATATATATTTATATACATCCTATCCTTATTTTAGGGATTCTTACGCTAATGTTCCTTAACAACTCTTAAGGAGCTCAAGAAAGACTTGCCCACAGCTTACCTACAACCTGGTTGAATGAGTGTGCCTCTTATTTTCAGGCATATTTTCACTTATCTCCAATATCTGTTTTATTCCCACTTTTGTAAATCCTATCCTTAAAAATCACCTGGGAAGGTACAATATTATCACTTTATCAGTTTAGCTCAGCTGAAATCCAGGATACTGTACATTGACAAAAAAATCTAACTGAGTTTATCGTTTCAGATATGCATTAGCCCCCAAACAGACTTAATGAAGTAAGGATTCATTAGGCAGAGGTACGGTAATTAGGAAGGGAATTATCTGTGCCTTGCAAAAGAAGTTTCCAAGCTTTCTCATTTTCTTTTTAAAGGTTCAGTATTGGTAAAGAAATAAAATAATTTCTGACTGGGAACATTATGCGTCTCCAAAAAATAATAAAAGCGTGGATTATATTGCTATACAATCTGTGCTTTATTAAGGGTAAAAGTAATACTGTGTAATTGTGTAGTTCATTTTTAATAGAAACAACAAAATTATGTGTGAAAGTGACTGTTTTGAAAGACTAGAGAGTTAAGGACAGAGGAGGATGGAGGATTTTAGGAGTGTGGAGCATTTAGAGCTCCACATGAAGTCATGGTGAGTTTTAAGTGAACCAGTGAAGCTCAAATTTGACCAACTAGTCAAACAACCCAAGAGCAGGATTCAATCTCTTCACCCTCTTGTCTATGCTCAGTCCCTTAGGCCATGTGTATGTTCCAATATATATTAAATAACTAAAATAATAATTACAAATCCATATGGTAATTGGTTTTAGTTCTCTTTGATGTGGATTTTGGAGAATTATGGGTTGGTGCCAAGTGTCTTGGGAGGTCATGGATGGACTCATGGGGCTGTCACCATGGCAACACTGATGGATACAGAATTTCCAAGCAATGGATTTACAAAGGAGAGGGAAAAGAGGACTCTTGTGCTTTATTCAGGCTGACAATACCTGTTCAAACACAGGGAATACAGATTGAATGCTTCTTAATACAATTATTATTGTATTGTCTCAGCATAATAATGATGCAGTAAAAACTACTGATTAGCAGCTGAAATTTAGAAATAAACACTCTGCCATATCCCAATTTTCTTAGCAGTGGCTATTCTGTCTGTCCTGTGACTGCTGCAGTGTGTCTGTGCAGCTAGAGGAAGTAGAAAGAGAAAGCACTGGAAAAATGATGTGTGTGTGATTTCATTTGTATTTTGATTGTGAGCAAGTGGTCAAGTCTTCAAGTGATCCCTGTTTTCCTACTGGAATGATCAACCACGTTTAGAGGTGGGCAGGAACTCCTTGGCAAAGTCTTGTCTTCAAAGGCACCAATTTATTGAAGCCTAAATATTTAGATGCATTTACAAACTTTCAGTAAAATGAAAGTATGAACTTTCTAGTTTTTTAATCTCCAGGTTGCATTGCCTCTAATTTTAAGCCTCTAGTCTGCTTCCTGAGCTGGGAAGGTGGGAATCTGGGAGTGCCGAAGCTCCAAAGAGCAACTCTGGCTCTGGAGCAGGAGGCTCTAAATCCTACCCCCAACCCCTGTGACAGGTGTCTCAGGGCTCCCAGCTTACTGATGGGGTGCAACTCTGGAGCTGGTGGACTTGAGAGAAGTATCAGTAATCCTGCCTGGGGTCAAAGACCTGCCATGTTCCTACACTTTTGGTCCAGGGTGTTGCAAAATCTGGAAGTCTTCCCTCTCGGTTCGTGGCTGTGTTTGAATAGAATACATTTTTTTCTCCTCTGAGGAGTTTCAGAAGGTCCAGTTCCTGTTATGTGTGGGAATACATTTTCTCATGGTTCTGCATGCAGATCTCTGTTTTCCCCTAAGCCAGGTTTCTTTGTTCTGCCTTCTGCACTATCTGCTCTGAGGGAAAGGCAGAGAGGGGGAGGATGTGCGCACAGCTATAGCTTCATCTTTGTGAACTCCCATGTCACAGTGAAAGGAATCTCTTAAAAGAAATAAAAGAAGGAAGTGGTCAAGTAGCCTAGAAGCTCCCATTTACTAGCTTTGGATTTGGAGTTTCCCTGTGCTGAAGTAAAAATTCAAGCCCCAGCCACAAAATGTAAGGAAAAACTTATTGCAGAATGTGTGTTGACATCTTCCTTATTTTATTTATTCACACAATGCTGCACTTGTCAGTCTGCAATGCATAACTTTTGTTACTGTAAATCTAAATAGTGACTGTAATGCTTTCTTTGTTGTTTTGCTTCTGTTGCTTTAGATTTCGCTCTCTGTAGTGAGCTCTATATCCCTAGAGACCAGCCAAGACTTATTTATCTGAAATTCCCTATTATGAAGATAATGTGCAGTTTTAAAGTGCACTGTATTTAGAGATATTTGGACCAGTGATTATCTACGCATTAAAGGCATAAAAGAAGAAAATGAAGAGATAAACACTGCAGGAGGTATATAAATGGACACTTAAAGGCTTTAAAATGGCCCTTCTTGCTTTCATATTCATATGTCTTAGCACTTTTATAACTTACAGCTGGTAAAGTGGTTGTCATAGAATGTTTTGCCAGGAGTTAGATCCATCTAACCCTCTGATGAAGCCTCCTAAACTAGTAAACATTAAGTCCTCTAGAAAGCATGTTTGGCAGGGCACAGGCTTTGTTTGTTTTTACTTCTGTGCACAAATCTGTCACCTCTTTATTTGCCTTTCTGTTTGTCATGCATTCTCTGAATTCAAACTGTTATAAAGCTAATGGTAGAGGAATTTTTCTGCAGTAAAGCCTTGGGAGTATCAAATGTTGCCCTAATGCTCTAATCCTGAGTACAATGTGTACCCCGGTGTGAATTGGGATATGCATGTGTTGGAGACAGTTTCACTGCTAGTTTCATCTGCTGTGTAGGAAAGCAAACTGTTGGCCTTTGAAATGACTACTATAGAGACTTGGATTTTAGCAAGAATCCCATGTGAGTCTGTGGAATCATAAATAAGGCAAGAAGGGATTGAAAGGCTCCATCTTCTCAGTCTATTGGGTCTATGATACAAGACCAAGTGTGCTTACACTCTTCTTGATAGATGTTTGCTTAGTGTGCTCTGGAAACATCCAAAGGTGGTAATTCTACAAAGCTTTCATAAAGTCTGTGTGCTTGTCACTGGAAAGTTGTATTTTCCCCTCAAGTCTTTTCTGCTTGGCCCCTGATGCTTTTTAAGACATCCCTTCTCTTTCCATATTCAGAGCAACTAGAGAGGTTAAAGCATCACCTTTTTATGACTGCCCTTAGCATATTTGAAGAATGCTATTCTGCCTCCCCTCGGTCTGAGCTGAATCCTGATTTTCCTCATTTTTTTTGATCAAGTTTTCTAGATTTGATCATTCTTGCTGTTGCTTCTTAATACCTCTTGGTATGTCCACACCTTTCCCGAACTACCGTGCTCAAAACTGTGCAGCACTCCAGAACAGATTTTACCCATGCCCAGGTAAGCAGGAGATTGATTAATTTTGTGAATCTCAAAGATGCTAGTCCTCATTTATACATTCCAGGTAAGGTGAAACTGCTGGCAGCAGGAGAAGGGAAAGAGGAGCTCTTCAAGGCCAAATGTCTTTCACCTTTCTAGTTGTGATGGACCAAACGAGGGGTCCATCAAACAGCACCGGGCTAATCGCATGAGTAAGACATGCAGGATTCTGACTTCAATAAATGCTATCATTTTATGTCATCTCAACATTTTAAAATACATTGAGAGAGTTTTAATGCAATTTCCTATCTGATTTTAATTTAATATAGTTTCACATCTGGCTAGGTAGAGATAAGTATGCTGGTTATTTCAAAGTTTACCAAGTTGCTAGCTCAGTATTTTGCAACCAGGGTTTCATAGTAGTCATCATAACACCAGAGTTCTAACAAAGTGGAATATGCAGCTGTAACCCATGGAGAATCACATTAGCATTTCTGCATTGCTAATTCTGACAATGGTAACATACTTCAGTTTGATAAGAATATCATTAATGGGGCACAGGCCTGTGTCCTAGTTTCACATTGCTTTAATATTAATGGTGACATGCCTGAGACCAGATCACATCTAAATGCCACTAGAATTGGTGGGTGGACCATGATGGGAATAAATTATTCACATACAAACAAGTTCATTAATGGTTTTATATAAGACTTTTAACTTTTGGCAATGGCACTTGTATACCTGACAAGAAATCCTAAATGTATCTGGCAGGAGAAAACTGCAATATGGCTGATTTTTTGCCAATCTACAGGAATAACAGATGTCTATTTAGCCTTTTTTATGTAAAGACATAATTTAAACCTAACCTCAGACTCTAAATATCAAAGATATTTAAAGCAAAACAGGAGTGGGTTTTTTTGTTAATTTAGGGAAAGGTCACCTATAAATATTTAATTAGCAAATTCATTAATTTCAATTACACATAAATTGTGTCTAATCCAATCACTCTTCATCTTGACGACAATTAAAATATAAAATGTGCTGAATCCACTTTGGAATATGCAGAGCTAACAATTAATAAAGTAATACAAATGAATTTTACAGTGTTGCTGTTTATATGAAATACATTGAAATTAATAAGGACAGGTCAATTTCTATTCAGTCTTGCCAGTCTTGTGAAGATATGATTGGCTTGAATATTATATTTGGCTGAGTTTTTTTTTTTCAGTTTTCCTTTGATGTAATGCTACACATTATGCAAAGAGAAAGGCAAAATAATGATATAAAGATTTTTTTGTGCTAGAAAGTCTTAGAGAGAAGATGAAATACTGAAGACCTGTGAATGAAAGACATGACAGTCTTCTTTCTTGTGCACCTCCCAGCCCCCCTAACTATGTTTTTTGTCTGAATGAGTTATTAGTCTCTCCCTGAGTTCCCTTCATCTGAGTGACACACTGCATGTATAAGATATCAGGAATGTGGATCAAAATGTAGAATTAGCCTATTAAATTATGCATCTGTGTTCAGGTTTGTTTTTTTTTTTTTATGTTCAGTTTTTGCGTTTAGATTTTCTCAGTCTGACTCTCACGTGTAGCTATCACTGAACTGTCACCATTGCCTGGGTAAGTGTTTTAATTCACTCTGTGTCCAAGAGAGTGGAAATGTCAAATACTACAGTTTTGGGAAGGCCAGCTCTGGACTACAGGTACATCCCCAGAGTTCTCAGCTTAAGAGCTTGGGAGCCTGTTCTAGAAGCTGTCTGAACTATTGTGAGCAAGAAAGAGGCTTGTTAAAATTCTTAAAATGAAGCCTTCATTGTCTTTTCAGCTATAAGCTTTGACAGAAGTATTTAACTTTGCCAGCTGCATGGTCTGTAAAGGCCTGTTGGACTGGACTTTTATTCCTGAGCTTTGAGTTGCAAATATCTGCCTGTATTCAATGACTTGTCTTGCTACATTCAGAAATATCTGTAGACAAATGAAAGCAGTTCCAGGGGTCTCCTCTAGCTTCATATGTATTGCTTAGTTATGCACATATAAGTGACTAGTCTCAAATGTGCATGCTGATTATGGCAATAATTTCTCATTAGAATGTTGATATTTCAATCTTTCTGAATTAGGAAAAGAGCCAGGAGTGATGCAAAGGAGAAATAAAAATAATAATTGTCAGTTAAGCCGCATAAATACCATAAGAAGTATATACTAGTATTGCACAAATCTTGATTCAGCCAGCAAAGTGTAAAAAATAAGCACGTAGTATGTCACGAGAAGTAAATCAGATTTAAAAAAATCAGGTTTAATGTTTTGGAATGAGATTAGTGGAGGGAAGAAGACTTTTAAATATGATTATAAGCTATCTCTTATGGGTTATTTACTTAATTTGGGATGTTGAGGAGAATGTGATATTAATCTTTAATGTAGTTTAAATGTTGTGGAGGAAGTTCAAATAGTTATGACTCTGAGAGAGTAGAAAAAGATGCTTTATCCTGTATGTAAGTTAAAAATCATGTTTTGCATAGGTTGAAACATCTGCAATTATTTTTATTAAGTACTTGCATAAAAAGAAGCTGAGCTGAAAGTCTGAAAAGTGTGATGAAGTCTCAATTACGTGTCTTATGTCTGGGAGACTGAAACCTGCACAGTGTGTTTGTCTACAAACAGAAGCCGACATAAAGTTTTTCCTTAGTCTAGAGTCTTAGTATAACTGGAACTATTTTGGTTTGAAGTGTGAACTGTTTCACTTAGAAGCATAGTTGATGATCTTGTTTCTTGTGTAATTGAAGACTCCAGCTCCAGAAAAGTAAAAACTCAATCCTACCAAAACGTAGGTGAATATTTGTCGGTAACTTTACCACGATTCATGAACTGACTGAATCTTACTTGAAAGGTGTGAAAGTATCATCAGGCCTGGGCTGTCTCTAATTACAGATCTAAAGTGGATTCAGCTTATCTGTGGTTGTACATATAGAACTCCTTCTCTTCTGAGTGCAGCTTTTTTCTGTATAGTTTAGTTCAATAATGGACAATTACTCTCCTGAAAGCACTTACAGTTAAAAAAATGCCAGAAATATTCTTTGAGCTGGGTTTTTTGTAGGCTGAGATACCACACCCAGCTCAGTAGATTTCTGTCTCTAAGTCATCCTCAAAATCTGACATATTTAGTTTTTTATTGAAAGTACATCTTCAACTGAACATAGAAATTTCAGAGACTTTGGTTTTGCCAAAATATTAGCATAGTAAATAGACTTGCCTCTTTCTTCTTCAGATACAGGGCCTGATAGAAAGCATGAAGGTGAGAATGGTGAGCCCAAGAATAAACAACGACTGTGAGGACTTGCAGGCAATATCCATCTGAGAGTTACACACATCTTTAAAGTGGTAGTCTATTTTTTAAGAGTGCTTAAAGTTATGCCGTGGAAATATGAGTTAACTGAGTAAGTTAATGACTTCAAAACTAGTTTCACTCTTTACATGTGTGAGACAATACCTAGAGCAAACCAACAAATTTATCTAGTCAAGGATGTTCATTTAATTATCTGTTGACTTCAGCTGCCATGGTGCTTGTCTGCAGATTAGAATACTCTTGGTGAAAATCTGTTTGAAGGGAGAGGGGGGGGTTCACTGTGCTGCTTGTAAATTTAACAGCTTTTTCTGTTCTGGGTAGTGTTTTGTGTCAAGCACTGTCCTCCAGTGTGCTTCTGACAGCAGGAGCCAATGAAGGCTCTCTAGAAGGTGTGGTGAGGAACTGTGTACACCAAGGAACTGCGTAGTTTTGAGAGGGACTGTCGTGGGTTATCTGTAAGGAAGAATCTGTCTGTACAAGTGACACTAGGCTGCTCAAAGGTAAGACAGAGATTCTATCAGGCTGAGGAGGCTTCAGTTACATTTCAGAACCAGTGCAGGTTCGTGATACGTGCCCAGGAGGAGGGAGATTTGGAGTTTAGACCCAATGTGGGTATACCCAAGGCTGAAAGCAGAAATAGCCTGGGGTGAGGGATGATGCTTTTTATGGCTTTGATCAGCACAATTTTTTGGTCCACACTACAGAATTTTGCCAGTGTAAGAAGCTGTAGGGTTAGATCATTATTTGTGCAGTGTAATGGCTGATTAACTCATTCTGTGCTGTTGTTCATTCTACAGGTAGTAAAATGCATCTCCCTATTCAAAGTCTCAGTTAAGCAAGGGCATATTTTGTTTCCACTGTTCTGCTGTGTTAATGGAAAATTTTAGTTCTGTGCTTTTGCAGTGGAGAAGTTAAACATTTTTCTTTGGAGTTCAGCTGACTGGTCAGCACTCTGTGTAACCTTTGCTCATCACCAATATCTGAGCTCTCTTCAGTAGCCAACATAGCTAATGTTTGTCATATATTTCCTCAGTGGATCCTTTATCCTCAGCTAATGAAGCAAGGGGTCAGCAGTATATTTCAGTCATTTCACTGTCTGTGGTGCTTGAAGCTTGCTAGTTTTGTTTTTTAACTAGGTTCCTTAAAAGGAGCATTGTCTGTGTCAGACAAGTTGATATCAAAGCAGTAACCTCTGTTCTAGGAAGAGAAAATAGCAAGACCTGTGAATTTTTGTAGCTATTCAGAAAGTTCATTCCCAATCTAGGTCAATTTTTTCTCCTCATCCTTCTCTTGTACCACCACCAGTGCTGTCATTAAGCACAAGTGTCATCTTGCAGTGTTACAAGTTCATAAACTTGAAGAGATAAGACAAGACCTTGCACCTGATTTTCATTTTCACTGAAGTCAGTAACAGACAACAAGGAAAGAGCTTGATTAGCTCATAGTAACATATTCTGCAGAGGAGATGTGTTGTAGTGATCTTTCCTAGTTGGCAATTGCTGAACAGTGAGGGTGGCACATCCATCTGTGTCTCACTGCTGTGGTCCAGACAAGATAGCATAAAAATGTGAGCAGCATGAGTCATGTCAAGAGTCATCCATGCACAGTGGCCAATCCTGTGTTTCTAGGAAAGGTGAAAAACATTATTTGTTACTGTAGGGAATGTTAGTTTCAGGAAAGAAACCAGGATTGGGTATCTGAAAAGGTAACCAATATAGTGTCTGCTCTTTCAGTTTCGTTCAGGGGAGTATGAGCAAGGAAATCTTAAAACTTTTCTTTCTCTGCTTCCAAATAATTTAGGCTCTCACTATAATGTTTCAGAGAAGATCTGTACTTTTTTCCTCTTGTGAAGACAACAGTAGTATGAAAAAAAATACTATTGCTTTATGAAAAGCAATGGTCCGCAAGTTATTTCACATATTTGAACATCCAAAAATTTTGAATAAAGTCCCTATTGTCTATGTTGAAGTTTTTTCAAAAGAAAAACAGAAATTCTCATGTTGCTGGTCTTGAAAAGATACTTCTAAGACATTTAGTATTTTATAAATAACTGTGTAAATATTGCTGCCTTAAAATAAATCTGCTTCTGATATTTGAATATAACTGTAAGTACATTGGACAGTGTTTGTTAGAGAATATCAGATATTGTATCATTCTCTGCTCTTACCAGGAAGAAACTGAATGCAGGTTCAGTGGGATATAGTGTCTTGTCTTACTACTTTGAGGAAGGCATTCAGGCATCATATTATCAGCTGACCACACTAAATCACTGTAATTTTTTTTCTATAGGATTTGATAAATGGAAGAGAAGAATAAAAACAGCTTTCCCATGCAGTCCCTTCATTACACTTGTATCAGCCCTGGAACTCATGTTTGAGAGCGTTTAAGGAAAGTAAATTCATAGGAATTTGTGTATGATATAAAATAAGCAACAATAGAAAAACATGAGAAAATCAATTTTTTTTTTTTGGCTGACAATAATTCATAATAAATATAACCAGAGAGTCAGCTTGATATTAGGTGATGATACAAATATGTACTGACCATTAGACAAAATCAGCAGCAGCAGTGGTAGTCTCCATGGTGACAGAAAAGCTAACAACAGCCCAGTTATGTAAAAGGGAAAATAATGCTTTTTGTTGCTTTTAAAAGAAAGGGCTTTCTGACCGTTTGATCCGTTTTGAACCTCTATTTGCCTTTGAACTAAGAATGCAGTACACTGGTGCTCTTTCTTCTTTTTTTTCTTTTCTTTCTTACATCCCCTCCTCTTCCTCCTCCGCATTTCTTTATCAAGGCCTTGTCTGGCAGGCTGTTAAATGTACTTATAAAGCACAATTCACTATTGGGTTTCAGATAATCTACTAAAAATCTTGAAACAGTTTTTAATTTGGAGAGAAGGTTTTCTCTTTAGGCTGTAATCATATATTTGTGGAAAAAGTGAGAGGTCTCAGAGCTTACAAACTAGGGAACCTGTTTAAATCCATCCAGAAGCATGCTAAATGTTTGTAATTATTCATGTCATAACTGAATACAGCATACTTTGTGCCTTTTCAAGAGCATTTTGCAAGAAGCAAGTAAAGGAAGTGAAACACCTGTGTGCACAGTTTTGGACTCTTGGCAGTAGTGAACTGCCCATGACTTAAGAGGTAGCATTTCCATGCACAAAGTAATTCTGAGGCTATTATTTCATTGCAAAGTGCATGCCTGGATGGTGCCATGTGGTGCTGGTAGTACTGTTTAATGACACAACTTCATCCTGCTCCCACATCCTTGCACAAATTATGTTTGAGTGGAGCATTGTTTCTGGTTGATGGACTCATAGCCTCTGCTATATGACAGCAGTGGAATCCTGGAAATCATTCTGATTTCTAATTTTTATCAGATAATGAAGGACAGGCCTGCCTCTAAATAGAGGCAAATTAGGCACAGTGCTTATGGTGGAGCAAAGTAGACAGATCACTTTATCTAACCAGGAACCCTGAAAAGTCAGGTTGTCAGCTAGTGTTTCCATTCCCTTCAGTTAATGGGTGAATGAGGTGTTAGCTACTGCTAAAGGAGGGACTGAGATCCTCACAGAGGTTACTTCAGTGACCCTTTATATTCCAACAATTGCCCGCTGCTTCTCCCTCTTTGTTCCCAACAACCATTTACCTAAAAGGAATAGCCCAGTCCTCACCCAGGTCATAAGGCTTCTTCCTTCCTGGCAGGCTTATGTTATCTATCTCAAAGCCTTAAGCTCGTTCTTAGCCAAGAGAACATAGCACTCTTGTACCTGTCTTACCGACTGTGACAGTGTCACTGTTTGTCATATTAATAGCAAAGACAAAATCATTCTAGATGCAAAATAATTTGATCTTTGTTGCTCTAGCCTAGCTGGAAATATCTGTTGGATTAGGAAGACGAGGTTTCAAGGTACTGACCTCAAATACTTCAGGCAAAACTATTCTGAGTTCAGTTTTCAGAACTTCAGTTACTAACTATCCCTGCACCTGTGTTTGGAAGAGGTTCAAGGCAGGAATTTATATGGATGCAGAAGCATACTGCAGCATAACTAGCTAGCTTTCCTCACCATTTCTAAGTTCATACTCGTGTTTTCATCCACGATTTTGCAGAAGGTTGATTAATTTTATGGTTTTTTTCTATAGATATCTGTTCCCTCCAATCCACTATTGTGAAAGAGGTCTTACATCAATGCACCATGAATCCTAGGATCATTATTTCCTGAAATTTTGGTTCTTGCTCTAGCTAAGGTTCTCTCTCCACAGTTAGTATTGAGCAACTTGGATGTTTCTCTCTCTTACTCATATGCTGGCATGGGATCATTCTCAGTCTGTCAGAGTTACAGGCCTGTGCACTGCCTTGCAAGCCACTCAGGTAAATGTTTAATAATTGACTTACCCACTGGTGAAATCTGTTGTGTTCTGTTTGAAATCTGCATGTTCTGTTTGTAGTCCAGACAGGAGATATTTCTACCTAGCCATTCCCAAGAGATGTTTGTGTTTCTAGAGTGAGCTACGGGTCAGCTGGTTGCCTTGGGAGAGGAATATTGTGATGTAATTAATTATCATGTGTATGAATCATTGTTAGTCCTCAGAGCAGTGTGACTACAAAAAGGATTTCCTAAGGGAAAATGGGTATATACTTATAAATCCATCTGGAGATGGTCCTCAGTTAGTGAAAGGGTTTGATTCTCATAGCTGAGAATTGTATCCAGCTGTCCAAGCATCCCAACAGCTTTTAAACTAGATGGAACAGAAAGGAAAGCTCTGGAGGACAAACTGAAATATAGATGGCTTTAAATAGAACTCTTTTATGTCTTTGTAAGCAGAAAACTTTTTAAAATTCTGTTTCAGATCTGAAATAGATAATTACACCATAATTTGTAAATAAATGGTTAATAAGAGATTTTTATTGTTTGGCTTTTATTTCTATAAATTAAAAAAGGTGATTGGATTCAATTACAGTGCATGAGAACTGCAACGAACTGCAATAGTATCCTGCTATAATTGTGCTAGTAAACTGTCGTGTCACACAAGCTCAGAAATACTGAGTATTAGTGTTCTCTGAAGGTGGGTGCACTATTTCAACATTTGGTAGAACAGATTTCTTTTTTTGGGAGAGAGAAGGACAAACACTAGCCAGAGAAGAGCTGTGAAGAATGTAGGAAAATGCTTTATCCCTTGGGATCTCCTACATATCACTAATTAGGCGATGTATTACAAATATGGTGTGGATAACTGTATTTTATCATCAGCAAATTTAGTGAGTCCTATCTAGGTGACTGCTAGACTATTCTACCTACTCATAGGTGTCAGCTATGGGAAGAGCAGTGAAACCAGTCAAACAAAACCAGCACAACTGTCTGGAGCTTGATCATGAGAATAATGAAAGTAGTATTTGTCAAAGGACAGACAAGGACTTTGAGGGGTGCTTAGTGCTTTCACAAGATGAAGTGGATGTGCAACCTTTAATGCTATCAGGATTATTCTTAAGAGCAGAGCCCAACAGAAATGGGTGCAAGAAGAATGGACAATGTTTGTCTTGCCATGTATCTCTCAGTTTGAAGGTACTGGCAACACAACTTATACTGGCAATGACTTTGCGTGGAAAAGCTGTGACTTCAGATGCCTTATCAACCTCTCTCTCAAAGAATGGATAATGAAAGGTTTTTTTTTTTTAATTTTAAGTATGCAGTTATAATTTCTGATGTACCTACACTTAAAAAAAAAATCACATTTTAAAATGTCTAAAGTTAAAATTCTATAAATACGCTTACAGACTAGTATAAATATTTGATCTCTTTTCAATTTTAAGGACACTGACATAAAAGGAACAAGCAAAGGGTGTAGAAAAGTAAAACAGAATGGCAAAACAATGTGAGATTGGTATAAAATGGCTAATGTTCTCAAACATCATTCTAGTTAAATAAACATTTCAGTAACATTTTCTGTCATCCTTTCTGCTGTGTCACACATACAAGGCAAGCTTCTCTGCAAACTCTGGCCAACTTCAGAGCTCTGTACTGAGTCATTGAGTTTGCCATTGCTGACATGTAAGAGGCAAGAGTGCAACAGCTTGATGTGCAAGTATAGTCTCCATTCAGATAGAGTAAAGATTTTGGAAGGTATCTGATGGATGTCTGTGATCATCCTCTCCACAGTCTTGTACTTGAAATTACTATTTTCTTGTGTTATATTGATTGTTTTTCCTGTTACTTCTTTTTTTTATCAGCAGCAATGTTTTTTGTATTCAGGTAACTTGACACTAGAATCTCATTTATTTTCTGCTAATGTTGTTGGTGATTATTGTGAAGACTGACAGTAGCAGTGCCTTGAGCTCTAATTATCTTGTTCTAGATGTTCAAAAATATTTCAAACAACTTTTATGAAAAGGAGTCAATTAATGTTTTCTGCAACATATAAACTTTCGGATGATAGTAGATGAGTAATTGGCTTATGTAATGTAAGAAACTCCTACATGTTTGTGTAGCTCTACTCCCAAATAGAAGCAAATGAATGTGATGCTCAAGAAAGTACAAATGGTTTTCCCCAATGACAAACACAATGTGATGATGGAGTTATTTCAACTCTTTGACTGTGTCATGACTTGATAGACTATTCATCAAAATTGACACTTGGAATAGAGCACTATTTGGAGAGAAAACTTAATCATTCTTGAATGACCACCAGTATTGTTCTTATGATAATTTGGAGTTACAGTAGGTTTAGAGACCCATAAAAAAAAATCAGCATTTATGGTCTGTACAGGATATGCCAGGAATTTCTACATTCTCAGAGTGTAGTTCACCGCTGAGAACAAAGTCCAGCTGAGAACTTTAATCTAGTTTAATTTTCAAGTTTGACTTTTCTTCCCAGAAGACATTGTCGCCATTCAAGTCTCTACTCACACCAGCATAACTTGAAGAATTCTCAAAGCTTATGCCTGACCAAGATTACTTTCCTATATCTCTGCAAATATTTTTAATGAACTGCTTCTGTGTCAAAAGGAGATGATGCCATGCCTTTTAATTTGGTGACCCAGAAAACTCTGTGATGTTGATGTGACCCAAGGGCTCATGCATTAAAATTATTCTGTGACAGACACTGCATATTAACATGATACTTGATACCTTGTCATAATAATTTGAGACTTCATGCTTTTCATGCTGTCTCTGATCCTTTCTGGAGAGCAGAGTTCATGGCTGGGAAGAGCATCCTAAAAGGAAATGCAAGTATACAAGCGAGTGTTGCAAACCAGGACAAAATTGCTTTCATTTCTGTAAAAGTGCATACTTCTGGTTGCTGAAATTACAGAATGGATATTTGTAAATTTGAATAAATGTCAGCTATAGATGATTGACCTGTTCCTGCCATTAAAGATCTTTAATCAGACATAGATAAGCAGGATGCTTGTTGTTTGTGAGTTTTCCTTTAATAAGCATTTATGGCATTGTTCTAAAGAGGGACTTTCAAGTTTCATGCTCTTGAATTGGCCTCCAATCCAATTTGCAGTTGATGTCTTTATTTTCCTACTCCTGCCCACCTAGACATCCTCGTATAGTTTGGGTTGGAAGGTGCCTTTCTTTCCACTTTTGTACTGTGGACCTACAGGATGCATGAGGTGTGAACAAATGTGAACAGAGCCTACCCATTTCTAGTAGGAGCAGCACAGAACTGTGCTCCTATTTTGGCAGCAGGAACTAAGTTCAGCTCACTGATAAGGCAGAGAATTAACTCCTCATAATGAACAACATCATAGTTTGATGCCAGCTCAGTGAACTGAACAGCTCACAGTATGTCAGAGCAGCATCAGCTAGTAAGTACACAGGGCAAGGACTGAGTGTGCCTTAGATACCTGCACAACCACAGCCTAGAGCCAGTCCTGTGTGCTCAGCCCATATTCATGCTCAGGATGGCTGTGGCATTAGCTGGGAGTCAGCTGCTCTCAGCAGGTGTGTAAATATCAGCTTGCTAATTCAAGTGGCAGGAGGATTCAGGGTGGTGTCTTTACAAGAAGGTTGAAATGGTAGTGGAGAACCCCTTGATACTGACTTTTTGGAATTCCAAATGTTGCAGAACTATGTGCTGGCCTTCCTTCTGCATTGATTTTGTTTACACAGCCAAGCAGCAGACTGGCATGCTGTGTGTGCACAGACCAAAGAGGACGAGCTGTCGCAACCAGTTCCACATGCAGTGCTCAAACTCCTACCCTGGAAGGCAGCATGGATCTTGGCCTCTAAGCTTTACTAAGGCATTGGTCTTTGGGAACTCATGGTCTTGTAGGATTTGTGGTGAGCATTTAAAAAGACAAAGCTAGGTGGCATTCTGTGTGGTATGTTCTTCCATATGGAGTTGAAGCTTAGCCATTACATCAAGATTGCATTGTAAAAGACAATCCCAGTGTTCCCTGTTATTTCTGGTGGGTATTTAAAGATACATAAGAAAACCAGTATGTTTACACATAACAGCAGATTGGAGATTTTATTTTGGGATTGTTAGCTTTGTTTTATCAGCAATTCTCTTTTATACTTGGAAAATATCTTATGAAAGAGTTTAAGGACTTCTGTTTTTACTATTTTTACCATTGCAGAGGATGTCTGGAGGAGTGTTTTCAAAAAAAATTTACAGTTTTGAAAGTTCAAGTCAAAATACAGCTGAGTCACCATATTTTTATTTGATTGTCACATATAAGTCCTCCTGAGAAATGCTGATTTTGGATACATAAAATTCTTTAAAACAAACCCCCAAAATGGTGGTGTCTTAACTGTATTTGTTTCTGGAAAGGGTCTGATCACTCAAAATGGTAACTGATCTCTCAAAATGGTAGGAACAGCATCCTGATTCCTGTTGTGCTCCAGAATCCATATGCACAGGTGTAGTGGGTGAGATACAGTCATCATCACTCCCGCATCAGAGGAAAATTCAGTGTGCAGCTGGGTGGGTGCACACTGGGAGAGGAGAGTGTGGCCAGTACACTATCTCATAATCCACAAATTCAGATTTTGTTTCTTAGCATTCTGTGAACTTGTGAGGGCTGTAATCAGGTGCCTTATTGGTACCTATTGATTATGATCTTTGTGCAGTAATGATCTATACCCACTTATATGGGACTATCACTCGTTTCCTTTTTATGCAAGTGAAATACATTTTCATAATTTAATCTTTGCTGTCGCTGTTTCCCTGATCTATTATTGTTGTGAACTGTAAATCTATGATATACAAAGATGACATCAGTTTTTAAATGAGAAAATCAGTTTATTTTTGGAATGAAGAGCCTAATAACTTTGAGAATGAAGTGAACAAATCAAGCACTGGAAAGCTGAGATGCCAACATCAAACACTATAATGAACTGAGCAATCATTCTAGGAACAGCAAAAGAACAGATAAGAGTGAAGTTTATCTTTGCCCCAGGGAAGCACTGTGAAACAAAATACAGGATTGCCTGTTTTCCTTAGTTAAAAAAGAAAAACAAACCTCAAAAAACCAGAGAAAAATAAAACACCTTATCAGTAGTAGGAAAAAAAATTTGAGTTGTTTTTTAGATTCAATTTCCTGAGATCAGAAAAATATATAATGTATATTAAAGTTAGTACTTAGTGGATTTTTTTTCAGTGAGTGGTCTTTATTTCCTTTTTTTAAAATGATGAGATTGTAACACTGAACTTTTATTAGTAGATTCTATAGCTATTTGCTACATCTCCACAGTTGTATGTTGGAAGAAACTTTAGGGATGAAAGACTGTAGTACCTGATCAGTTAGTTAGATGGACTGATGGATTTTATGTCCAAATCACTGAGAAGCTGCAAAATCACATAAGTAATGTTTTAATGCAGAAAAACTGTGCCAGGATGAGTTTTGACAAAATTTCTCTGAAACCCAGAATTCAGACTTAAATCACTGGTTTGAATTTTCTTGGGTCCAAGCTGAAGAAAAGCAAAGCCATATTCATTCACATAATGATGCTTCTTCTTCACTGCACTTCTGCCTTGCTGCCTGGTGACACTTGTGTCTGAGCGCTGGTGTAGCTTGTGAGCTACAGCAGGTATCTCTGTAGTAGACCGTGTCTAAACATCATAATTAAATCAGCACTGCACAGCCGAGCAGGCTCCTGAAAGTGCTTCTCTGGCTATGTTTCAACAGCCATAATTCAGGAGAGTGGTTTTCTCTAAGTTATATTTGATCTAATTTACTTTTATTAATTATTATGCAATTAGCGCATGAAGAAATGCGAAGTTCCTGCCTCGCGCTTCTCCCAGTAGAAAGGCCTGACTGGTTCTTACCCAAATCAATGAAAGGTTACCACTGGTTTTGATTAGATTTATTTGGAATTTGAAGACAGTGTTTCTGGGATTATTGGAATGAAGAGATGCTAAGATAAAGAGCTGGTGGGCTTCTCAGGCTTCTTAAGGAGTGAGAGGATGGGAGTGCCAAGAGCGTGGGCGAGACAGGGCTCTTGGGTGCCAGGTTTTGTAAGGCCTGTCATCCTTATCAGTGAGTGTCTTGATACTGATCCCACTGCTAATACTGTTCCTTCATTGAGTTTAAAGCATACTCAGACTGATATTAGATAACTTCATCTTCTCTCTTCATACAGGATAGCAACAACCTTTATTATGTGACTGCATAGAATTAGTTACAAAAAAAGCACATCTAACTCCTTAGAAGTATTCCCAGGATTCTCCTGATTTTGTGCTTCTCCTTCTTTTTGTCTGTAATTTTCACCTTTGGTGCTGAGGTCCTCTCTGTCACTTTATATCCTAATTTATACCATTCCAGCAGACTGAAATGGAGCCTAGCTTTCATCTGTGCCTGCAGATGTTGCAGTAAAAGCACACTTTTTCAAATCCTGCCTTTTCCCAGTGAGAGCTGAAGATGGTATCTATATCCAGAACGTTATCCATGAATGTTTTTATAAATAGAAACAGTGAAATCCGTTCGATGAGTTTTCAAATCCCACATTCGGTCATTGTTCATAAATTTTTGAATGGATGAAGAGTCATTTGAATTTATTAAAATATTAATGAACATTGACTAAGTTAACGTGAAAGTATGGGGAACATTTCATAAATGAAGAAGCACTCATTTATATGTGAATACTATTTCTCCTGTCCACTAAAGTGTCCCTACTAGAGCATGTAAGAACTGCAATTTGTCATCATGTCAGGAGATGCAGTACTGTTATTTTAATGAGTAACATGAAAGCACAAATAGCAAATGTGAATAACATTGTGAAGAGTAGGAGTAAGTTGTAAATTTAATATTATTACATAAGCATTTTTTATATTTTCACATAAATGGTACACTAAGCTATTTTATTTTAGAAAAAAAAAGAAATAATTTGTAAAATTGTGCATACGTATTTATATCTGTTCTCTGGAAAAAGAAAAGCGGAAGAATGTAGTCAATAAACTTCATTTTAAAAAATCTTTACTATTCTCAAATTTGAAGAAGATTGTCCAAAAATGAAAATCAAACAAAAAAAAAAAAAAGAAGAAAAAGAAAAAAAGAGGATTGGACGATGGGGTTAAATGGATAGAGGGAGGAAAAATTTTAGGGAGATAGTGTTAAAAAAATCCCACACTTATAGAAGGTATTTTGTTCATGGTAAAAGTTTGGACTAGTAACAAACTGCTACATATAAAGGAAGTGTTACTCAATACTTTCTGACATGTTTACAGTTGTCCTGATTCTTTAATTGTTCTTCTCTTGTTGCAGTGAAAGATTCAAGTGAAATGGTTGTCTCCAGATTTTGGACTCACTTGTGAATACTGCTAACAAAAATTTTCACTGATATTTATGTTCCTCTCTTCATATGAACTTTTGCCAACTTCATATGGTAAAGAATAGTTTAGCAAAATTTTCTAGTAAAAATCTTCTTATATTTCCTTGCCCCTGAGCTTAGTGTTGAGTTAGATCTCCAGAGGGTGGAAAAGCAGGGAGCAGTGTGGAAGCTCCTTTTCTGAAAGGTGTGTAAGGCCTTAAACATTTAGAAGACTAAGCTTTTCTTCATTTGGGAAAACTTAGTTATCCTTTTATTTATCCTCTTCACTGGTCACCAATGGGGCTCAGAAGAGTAAAAGTTGAAAATTTTACATTTCTGAGTCTTTCTAACTGATTAAAACCACTTAATATTAGTCAGGTAACTAGTAAAGCCTCAACAAAAGCAAACACCATGTCCTGCCTCCCCTCAAACCAAGCAGCCAGGCAAAGCACAGCTAAGCATTACACTCTTCTGCATTTGGAAGAAAACCTAAAGCCTCCTGACCTCATCTTCATTTCAAATTCCCTTCTTGCTGACATGGATGGTGGATGACACTTGTGAATACTTCTGAAAATTAGACCATGTGTTAGCACCAAAATTGGAGTTGGATGAAAAGATGCTTTTAATGTGTTAAGTGTTCTCTAAGAAATTGTCAAGCTTTTTCCTTTTTCTTTTTTTTTTTCTTTCTTGAGTGTTTTCTGTCTTGTATACCTCTTATGCAAGGGAGAAGAGGCATGTCCTTTCCCCTCAGGACTAGCAGTGTAGCTGCAAAAGCACATACTGGGCTCAAATAATTCCTACCTACTTACCCACTGCATGAGGAGTAAGGGTAATAATCCTCAGTCTCTACTATTTATAGCCATCTATTTTTGTGTCAATAATTAAACACTAACAAAAGCTAGAAACCAGGACAGGGAATTCCAGCATCCCAAACAGTAGGAAACTTCACTTTCTCACTGTCTTTAGCTGAAACATTTTCATTTTACTACTACAGCATGCGAGACAGGCACTGTGGTCCAGAGGGTATCACAATTAATAGGCATGTGGACACACCAGAGTCATATTCCCACCCCAGTGAAGCTTATTAGTCATTCAAGGTGGAACAGGTCACCCCACCCACAATGACCACTAACTGGACTGTAAATGCAAGCCCATGGGTCTCAAAGACTAATTGAACAGTTTGTAGCCTGTGCTGCACAAATTTTCGTGTTCAGGGGAGTCTTTTAATTTTTATCATAATGGCTGTGCAGGGTAATTTGTTTCTAACCCTGCTGTGGACACAGCTGGAAAAAAATCTCAACAAAATGGGATTCATATTTTTGCAGAGCTTCATTTTCATTGCATTGGCTTCTTTCTGGAATGATTTCTTGAAAATGTTTCTGAAAACAAGCCCTGGATACTTACTGGTGTGAGTCTTGCATGCAGTGAAATCACCCTGGAGGGTAGGCTGGGTTTTGTCTCCCAGGGCAAAGGAGAGGGAGTCACATGTCTGTCAATTTTTTGGCTAACATAGTAATAATGGATGCATTTTTGACTGAGGAACACTCAATGACGATTTGGCAGGTGATGAGAAGTGATAACTATAACTGTTTTGTGCTGCCCCACAGGTTTTGGAAGCCTCCATCTGCTATTTCCCCCATTAGGGATGGTTTGTTACCTCCTTGGGGCAGTGGTTACCTTTCCATGATATGCATGCTTTGCATTACACCAAGGAACTAAGCAAGCCCCAATGGTGGCCTTTACATGCATCTGCAAAATAAATAATTCAGCCCCAACAGCAAGAAGTATCTTCTGCTGGGACTATTTGCTGGTGATATGAGAAATCTCATTACAGCAATGCCACAGGAGCTGTTCTGCCTCTGCATCTTTCTCTCTCTCTCAGCAGAACTTGTCTCAGGTTTGCAAAGGGATTCAGTGATTTGCTGATATTTGTATAATGGGCCAGGGACAAAACATGAGAAATAAAAAGTAGGTTTCTCTGTTCCCAGGGTATTGCCTTTATAGTACATCTCTCTCCTCATCACTTCTTTCCTTTTCCCTCCATTAGTTACTCTTTCCCTCGTGCAGTTTAGCTCAGCTGACCTTTTTTCTCTCCTGTTTCTTGGGGATATGGCATCTATTAAAACTGAAACAGAAGCACAGAAATATCTGAACTCCTTCTGTTTTGACATCATGTCTCTGATCATAGGATTTTAAAAAGTGAATAGACTGTTCTTTTCCTGTACAAAGGTATATTTTCTCCTTTCAAGTATGACTTGCATTGTAGGCTTAGGATGGCTTACTCTGTGGAGTAATTTCTGATTCTCAATTTTATAATTTCTCTGCTTCCTTCAGGTTTTGCTTCAGATTTTTCTTTAATCCCTAACCTTTTTTGTTATTTCTCCAGTTATTTCACTGTCATGTAAAGGTAATAAGAATATTCATCCCTCTGTACCTTAGTTACTGTTGCGGCATTCAGGTGACTTTGGTGAGGAAACCAACAGAGTCTTTGGTTGTTTAACATATCTACAGCTGATCAATATGGTCAAAAAAGACAAGCCTATGCTTTACAGATATGCTTGTCTGTAGACATGCTCATGTCTAAAACCCAGCTCTCCTCTAAAACTGACTTTTAATCAGCTCAGAGGCCAAATTTTCTTCCCATTTGTTATGGGTTTTGTTTCTCCCAAAAGTCTCTTTCAGAACAGGCCCAGGATTTCACACTGCTTGGAGGCTAACAGGCAGAGCTTGTAAGGCTGCATGCAGTGGTATCACGTGGGAATTTTCAGCTAAATTTTAACTTCAGAACTTGAGTTAGAAATATTTTGAAGTTCTCTTAGCCTGTTCACTCTTTTCCAGCTAAACACGACTTCGCTGTCTGACTCAGAGCTGACTTCAAGATGCTTTGCTTGAAGGAAATGGTTACGATACATCAAATACATTATTGAATATCTGACCTGAAATCTTCTGGGTTGCTGGTCTTTGCCATACAATGTTTGTATCAGTCAGAATGATAAACAAGGATAAAAAGTGATGTACAACAGAGCTGTATTAATAGAAAACCTATTTCTGCTAGGATTTGTTATTTTATGGATGCTATTTGTTATTATGTGCAAAGTCAGACACTGTGGAGACAATGCAGTCAAGATGTCTAACACCATACTGTTCTGGGGTAAGGTTCTTCTTGGCAACAATGTACAGCTTCCATTTAAGTGTCAGGAACTGCCAAATAGTGAAAAGTAGACTTAGAGAAGAATCAGAGAAGTGGGAAAACGTGTTTTAGAGGTTTTTTTATGCAAGAGATCACATTATCTTTATAATCAAACTGTGAAGCGGTGCTCATTTGTTATGTGAAGACAGGTTTATTTTTGTTCTATCACTTTGAATGATAGATGTAAATTGGATGCAGTCTGATATCTTAATTTTTCTTTTTACATGAAAAGGAAAATTAAAATTTTAATGTAATTTGCATGATGATTAATAAAGTGACATGGGAAGCAAAGACCAAAGAACTGTCATATGAAAGGAAATTTTATTTAGTTAGGTTATGATCTAACTTTGCATCTAATCAATAATGACATAATCCCTGAGGACAGGCAAAATGCTAAAGTATAAAAGAAATTTCTTACACACAAAGATCTCTTTTCACCAGGAGACAGTTGGTATAATGCCCATCTGTATGTCCATATGATCAAAACCTACCCGTCATGGTTTGGTCAGGCATGTGTTCAAAATTAAACCAGGTTTATTTTAACATGGTAAGCATTTAGACATAAATGGAAAAGCATGAACAAGGCCATTGGTACCAGAGACTGGACCATGCTGGGAGAGACGAGGTCACAGCTGCACTGTCTGGGCCTGTTCTGCTTCGAGGTGACATTTGGGTGAAAGCATATCCCTGTGAGCAGTGGGGAGGTGCCCACACAGAGCTGAACAGCCACTTAAACTCTGATAAATATTATTCTGACTTCACTATGTTGAGTGGGTGGGGGAGGCAGAAAGGAAAATCATGAATTTCAGGTTTTGGACATCCAAGCTTCCTGCAGCAAGATGTATTCTTTCCCCTTGGCTTTGGTCTCTCCTACCTTTTTCCCTTCACCTTCACGAAAATGATTTTTACAAGAATCTGGCTAAAAGTGGAAGAGAGGGCTGTTGCCTCAGGTGGGATAACCTCAGCTGCATGCAAGGGCCAGGGCCACCTTTCTGCCTGCCCTGGCTGCCTCCCGCACCTACTTTGCCACAGTGGAGACTCAGTTTCTGTTCTGTGCAGCCTGATGCCTGCTTTGCTTTTTACTCTGTAAACAATTTTGAGATTTGTCTTGTCTTCTATTGAGTTTATACATGAATTTTCTGTATGAGCTTGTGGATATTGGGCAATATATTCTGTACTTAGCATTAGCCTCTGGCTGCCACCGCAAGGAGCTGATTTTCATGGTGATTGAGTTTGTCTTAATTGTCACTGTATATGTTAGCAGACAGATGAGATCTGTAACCTGTGGTAATCAAAATCTAAATGAGGACACAGGAAGGCAGGATGTACTGCAAAGACTGATGAAGAATAGGTCTTGAAATTTAGTATGTGCTGTTTGCCTTTTTGGGATATTGTGGAAAAACTATTCTTCAGGCGAGATGGGCTATGAAAAGACCAGTAAATCAGTATGATATGTAGGGTGCAATGAACAAGAGGAACTGACAAAGCAGCAGAGAAACTTGTTGAGCCTTATTTCATTGGCAGGGTTTATTAGTGAAGGGAAGGTAGAGGATGAAGTATGATGGACTCTGATATTCATCCTGTAATTTAGTGTGTGCATTGCACTGTTCTGTTTTCCTTTTCCCCACACTATGCATAATTCAAATATTCTATTCCTTGCTGATAGGAATTCAGATTTATAACAGTTTTAATTTCTGATCTACTCCTGGTACGTGCTATGTTTTTATATTATGTCCATGTATTATGCCTATTATAAAAAACACTTTCTCTCAAAGCCTGCATATCTGTTGTTCATAACGTGTATGCCAAACATCTCTTGATACAAAATGGAGTTTCCAGCTCCTGACTAAACATATCTGGTGTATTCTCACACTTAATGTGTGAATGTTCAGCATTCAGACTGATTGCAGTGAGTGACCTTGAAAGCTTTAAATGACCAAGTGAGTATTTACTGCAGGATCATCCAGTAACGGGTAGAAATTGGCTGAATGACCTTTTCCAGCATTTGTTAGTTAACTAGCTCTACTTAACATTGGGAGCAGGAGTAAAACAATATTCTATTATTGGTATGCAGATTACCAAACATTAGTGTATAGTTTTATTTCCTCTTCTTCCTGTAGTTTTTAGGGTCCCATTTCCCTCGTTTCTTAGGGCAGTAGGGAGTATCTCCTATGGCTTAATTGAGGGGACCATTTGAGTGGCATCCATGTTCTTAAAGCTGAGAGGTAAGCTTGAGTGTGTCACAGGAACTAGGGAAGTTATAGGAAGGCACATGTTATTTTACTACATGTGTTGCAGCCCTCCCTGAAAGACAATTTCAACTATGGATAGAAAAATAGTAATTTTTTATAATCTCATGGGATAATGATTAGAATTAGTTCGGTACTTGGTTTAGAAGGAGAAAATAGACTTTTTAACATAACCATTGTAAATGAAATGAAGTATGTTTGAAGTTTAAAAACTCAAATATATTATTACTCTGACAGACTCAGGAACCCTAATGGAATTCAATACAACTATACGCAATTTCAGGAATTTAAAATATTGAATGTGAAGCTACAAAGACATAAAGGAATAATTTGTATAAGCTGTCAGTCAGAGAAGAAATACATGTTGTACAATTTTTTGCATTTGTCATAACTGAAGGAAAAGAGATGTCAAGGCACAGTTTTGGAAAAGTGGTTTATTTTAAAGGGCAAGATAAATGAGTTATGAGTCACATGGTTGGTAATGAAAAAGAGAATCTTTCACTGCAAAGTCCTTCATTTAAATCCCAGTCCAGGTTACTGTTGTCACCTGATGACTGCTGGGATTCTTTTTATCCTGATGATAAAAACAGAAAGATAAAGTAGATAGATGTAAAGACTTTGTTGCTCTCTGATGCCCTGCAGTAAACTGAAACTCTTTCTGAAACTCTTTGAGTATCAGAGTGCTGCCTTTCTTTGAGTGTCAGAGTGCTGCCTTTCTGATACACATTCTGTTTGTCCAGACATTTTTTATGTCTGGATGTCAACATCATAATCTCTATTACGGTCACTGTGAGACCAGAGGTCATCAATAAATGCGAATTAGTAGTATGATGAGAGAGACTATATGTCCAGTACTTATGGCAGGCCACTGAGAGCCAAACACTTTGTTATACAGACCTTGCTCTTTTCCTTTCTCAGGCATGTTATGAAGAAGATTATTATGAGCAGAAAGCATGTTTATTTTCTTCCATCTAAGGTTTGACTGAGTGGGTTTGAAGTTTTTCAAAAGTCCAGCTGAATGAAGGAAAGGCAAACCTGTGTTCATTTAATCTACAGTTAAAACTTTCTATTTCCTAAGAATGTTTTTGTCCTCCTCTGCTCCTGTGATCTGCTACTTTAGGCAACTTCCTGTATTCTGATTTCTTTACATTTTAGACTGGAAGCATTAACAGATTAGAAAACCTGTAAGGCACTGCAAACTCCAGAATGCTCTGTTCCATAGGTTTGACATTACACTGAGTTAATCCATAGTCAGAATAGCTGTTTTGTTATAGTTCAGTGAAGTTCCTCACAGAAGTTAAACTAAACTTTGTAATATACTCTACCGCCCCAGACTTCAATTCTCACCTGCTTGGATAATGCATGTTGGATTCCAAAAAACAGAGTAAGAGATTTACTGCATTCTGTAATGAGTGACTGAAAATGGTTGAACTGGAAGTACACCTTGGAAAAGCTCTAAATCCCTCTACTCATTTGGCTCTTGCTGTTTCTGTATCTTGCTGAGCTGTTTGTATGAGGGGAAATATTTTTATTTGACTGAAGAGGAGAGTAAGTCAACCTAAGGTTATAAGACTTCCCTTTGGGCCTGAAGGAAATTCATTAATGTCCACAGCATGTGGTCCTCTCATGCTAGGACTGCCACCTGTCATCAGCTTAGTCTGAAAGTTTTGACTAGCAGAAGTGTGTGGGAGGGTATGTATATAAGCTGCAGAATAAAAAGAGTATTTCTGTCCCAAGGGAGGAAGTGGACAATATTTGAATATAAAGATCTTTTAAGTTTTATCCCCAGTAAGTGTCCAGTTAAAGCATATTTAGTATTTTGTAGCTTTTTATTTTCCTTATCTGCAATCTCTTCCTGTACTGGCTCTTTGGGCCAAGTTGCCTATAGTTCAGAAAACAGAAAAAAGTAGTAGCTTTAAGAATGTAAGGGCTTAATAATGAAAAATGAAGAAGAATTAAACAGGATTGCAGTAAGCCCCACCAACCTGGAGAAGTCCCCTATTAATAAACCAGAAGACCAAGGGTTCAATAAACGAATCAGAATATGTGTCCTATGCCATTACTAATAACTCTCTGCTTGAAGGAGGAGATTTTGTACTGTTAATAAAGAAGGCTCTTTGCAGCCATTGGGATTTTTATTCCTTAATAACCATGGTGCCAGTTGGCCTGGGATTTCCTAGGTAATATTCTGCATTTCTAATGAAGTAGTGTGTTGAAGCTACTGTAGGGATGTGCACATTCAGGTTTTTGTTGCTGTTGTTTTTTCAATTACCCTTTTTAATGTGGAAGGTCAAAGGATAAATATTTGACTTGACTGAATCTCCTGTGAGCCCACAGTGGAAGTTCCAGCATGTTTCTTTCCGGAAATTGATTTAGGGAAGCTCTGAGCTCAGCTGTGGCTGCCAGATTGCACACATTGAGGTGTAACACGTGGGAGAGGATGTTGGGACTATCTCAGTGCAGGGGTTTGCAGGAGTGAGGTCCTTTCTTCCCATTGCACAGAAGGATCACCTGCTAGGCCAGACTCTCAACTGATGTAAATCCATATTGTTCCAGCCATATTGTGAAGATACAGTGACAGGTGCCAGCAGAGGTTCTTACACCCTTACCATCCATGGGAGTGTCAGCAGAGGGCTGATGGACCTGCAGCCTCCTGCTGGCACATCCAGGCCAGTCCTGCTGAGAGCTGATGCCACTGAAATGGTTCTCAGAGCAGTCCCAGCACCTCACCTTCTCTGTGCTGTGTGAGCCTCCTTCCAGCCCCACAAAATTACTGGCTTTGTCACTCCTCAAGGTACAAACTGATGTGTTCTGCTCCTTTTGCATGGGCCCTTACTCTAGGGATATTGGGAATTTCCACAGAAGCTCTATTGCAGTCAGGGGTTGCTGGCCTGCAGAAGTTGGACTGTATGGGTTGTACCACTATCAGCAGACTTGCCTACCAACAGTAGTAGAATTTGATCTGAAATTAAATTAAGATTAAAATATTTTATGTCTTGCAAAAATTCATATTTAGTCCTATGTGATGGGTGACTGTTTTTAGCATCTTGACCATTTCTGCTGTTAGAGAGCCTTCTGTCTTCTGATTTCATCACTACCTGAGGAGATAACTGATCATAAGTGAGAACTGAAAAAAAGGCAGACATGGCCTGTCCTTTTGTTGCTTAAAAAGGCTATTCTCAGAATTTCTAGTTCACTGGAAAATTATTTGGAAGGAAAAAAAGGTTCAGGTTGGATTAAAGAGAAATTCTGAACAAACGTAAGTGTTTTGTGAAAAAGCAATTCTGCATTTTTAGCCCGCATTTTTCTGAGTAGGTATTGCTTATTCATTATACAATCACTTGAGTCTCATATTTTTTTTACACTGAAGGTAAAAGCCAAAACTTTGGTTAATTGGCTTCAGTGACGTTACTGAAGGTGCAAATCAAAGCATATTGTGTATACTTGAGAACTTCTATTGAAATCATTCATTCACTCTCCTGAATAGTGCAGTTCCAGCAGAAAAAGAGGAGAAATGTGCTGTTTTCTACTGCATTGGGTTGTTGCAGTTTTTTGGTTTTGGTTTTTTCTGAGAGTGAGTATGAACTGGCTGTTAATTTCTGACACAGAAATGTCTGAATATTTAAACAGAAGAAAAGGTTGTTTAGCTGCTTCTCTGATTAAGCTTTTTTTGCTGTAATTTTTCTGTCTTGTTTAATTGCACATTTTCTTGCTATTGCAAAGAAATTTGCTTTTGAGCTACTTACATGCAGCATACAAGAATGAGCATAAGAGTTTATTAACTTTACAACATTTCTTGGCCTGGTTTCAGACATGAAGAGGAGACATTTTTTGATCATGTAATTTAACAGCCACTGGCTTTAGACTTACCTGAGTATGAAGTATAATATGCCTTCATATTTCAACATCATATAGTCAATAGCCCCCCTTCTCATAATTACTTTGGAATAGATTGTTGCATATTTGTCAGTTTGAGTTGTATGCTAGGAAAAAGAAGCCCTGTTTGGAGGAATATCTTATCCTGTTGAAATGACTAGGATATTATTTCAGAAAAGGATTTTAGCTCAACACAAAATAATGGTGGAGTGAGTCATTAGGAGAGAATCACAGTGTTTTTACACCAACAGCTTGTTAGAAAGACTTGTTTGCCAGCACACCATGATTTAGAGTTATTACTCCTGAAAAATATCTAAAGAAAGTTTACCTTTCATTGAAATACTCTGCATCCTTTAATATCTGGGACAATGGGATTATTATCTTATTCATATGTGTACTTAATAGATCTGGTTTTGGCTAAAGATAGATGTGTGTGTATATATATATATGTAAAGGTGGACTGCAAGATTTCTTTCATCCAACAAAATAAAATACTTTCATAGGTGTGTTCTTTGTCGTGAAAATTGGATTGTCCTTCTCACTAAGAAGTCTCTGCTCCTCACTGTAGCTGTATTTCATACACTGCTTGCAGGAAGAATTTGTCACCAATTCTTTTTTTCACCAAGGAATCACAGTTTACATAAGGCAAAGAAATATTTAAAACCTAGCACATTACCTTCTATTTGTTTTATTAATACAATAAAAATTTTCCCTTTGTCCAGGTACATAGCATGTACTAGTGCCTTGTTATTTCTGTGTGTTAGACAAATGCCCAGAAACCACCTGAGTAACTGCAGGATTTTCACTATTGATCATATAGTGATTTTCTGTCCCTTTTGTTTGTTTTATATCTCTATGAGAAGTTTAGCAATAAACCACAATAATTAACTCCATTTATGGCCGGAGCAGTTGTAAAAAGGTTTCAGTAATTGTATCTGGATCTGTCTGTGCACTCAGATTTGATTGTTTTAATTAAAACTTTATTTTGCTGTCCATTAAAAGTTGACAAGATAAGGTCACATTTTAATTTTTGCTCTTCATTGGTGTCATTCTTGTGTCATTCACTGATTTCAGATTTCAGGCAGGAAAAAGGCTAAAGAGAAATATGAAGGTACTAATATCAGAGAGCTGGTGGACACAGTGTTTGTAAAGTGTGCCAATGTACAGAGATGTAGTTATCCTGCTGTTCTCAGGTTTCTGCCAACGCCTCCTTGTGTGATTTTTGACCAGCCACAATCACCTTGTCCAAGCGCACAGAAGTGCATTTCACACCTTGAAACTTTGACCTGAGACAACTGCTGACATATTAGTGACTATTTTTTCCTTTTGTGCACTTTTGTCTTGTCCAAATGTTCCTTAAAATTTGATGCAGATTCAAATTTACCCTGAAAATCATTTTTCCTCCATCCAGTTCTTAGTGAACTGGGTTTCTTGGGAGAATTACATCGATCATCAACTGACAGCTTGAAGGGCAACGTAGAAGAAAGGCAAGTGTTGATGCAAGAGCTTTATCACTTTTTTCATCTTGTTATTAGAACTTATTTCAACTTGTTTAGAGGGAATCTGGTCATATTAATAGCAATGTTACATTTTGAGTGCTTAAAAAAGTTTCTTGAAAAAGGCTTGAAAATACTAAGGAAAATGTTGGGAAATATCTTTGTGTGCACATTTGACCACGTATCTTTGCAGTTTCCCACTTTCTTAATTGTATTCTGAAAATAAATGCTTTGATACAATAGGTCAAATGTTCCCTTCTTTACATTACTTAATTGCAAGACAAAAAGAGTTCTCTTATTATCTTACTTTCAGGTTTGTATGTAGTTTTTTCTGCTTTTTTTGTTAATACTTTTTTATCTTACTGAATGCCTTTCAGATCTTTTAGTCCAGTCATGTAGAAGAGTTCTTTACTCCGTAAGTTCTAGTTTTTACTGCTCCCTTAGTAAGAAAGCATAATTGCAGAGAGAGATGATGAGAGAAGAGGGTGCTACAAAATATCAAAAGAAGTTTCAAAATACTTTGAAGCAGAACAAAGGTATCTCATGGTTGTAGGCTAAATCTGCATCTAAGAAATTCTACGAGAACTCTTCCTAGTAGTCGTGTCATAAATAGCCAGAATGAGAAATGGTTTAACAGTCTGCCTGTAATAACAAGTCTGTTTGTGGTGGTTGATGCTTTCTGAGTACTGTAATTTATTGTTGGTTAGTTCTTTGCTGCTGAAGGATACCTACTCCATTTTTGTGGTATTTTTCATGGAAAAGCTTGTAGCAAGGGTGGTAGACAAATATAGCAGAGAGAGAAATGCAGATGAAAACTTTGCTCCCAAGTGTTTTCCTAATAATTTAACATGAATCAGGAATTAAAGAACTAAGAATTTCTCTGGAGCTGGAATGTAATTATCAGTATGTAGGGAGAAGTCATGAAATAGGGATGGAATATTGCAGGCAGTTGATGAAGAGAAGGGTAAGCAGCAGAGGAGAGTCACAAGGAAAGCTGGTGTAACGAAGAAAAATATTTCTTAGGGAAAGGTATGGGAACAGCAAGCATGATGTGGATGAGTGAAAAAGGTAAATGATATTCAGAAAGTGGAATTGCTTGTTGGTTATGAATATAAACAAGAAATTCAGAAAAAAACCTAAATTACATATAAATCATAGAAGCATAGATTTGAGGTTGGAGGGGATGTCTTCAGATCATTTCATCTTTCCCCCCTCCATCCTGTGCTTGAAGCAGGATCAGCTAGAGCCAATTTCTTGGGACACTGTCCAGCCAGTTTTTTAATAGCTTCAAAGGTGGGGACTCCACGACTCCCTCAGACATCCTATTCCAGTGTTTGACCACCCTCACACTACAAAAGTGTTCAGGTGAAATTTCTTATTTTTTAATTTGTTCCCACTGCATATTGTCCTCCCACTAGACACCACTGAGAAGAGTTTGGCTCCATCTTCTTTGGTCACTTCATTACTTGCGTCAGAGAAGGAAAATGAGAAGGGAACTTGGAGGGGCAGCTCTTGAGCTGAACACTTAATTAAACAGTGCTGAAGCCATCAGCAAAATATTGCCTTCTCAATTCAGAGTAACCGGTCTTTGTATAGTCTTTGTAGGGTCACATTAAATGCACCAGACCCCTCCATTAATGTCTCCTCAAAATGCAAACATTTTAGAGAGCTCTGGAATTTGACTAGCATCCAAAGTTTAAAAAAAAATAAACTGAATATCCTTTGCAATGTTCTTTGTTGTTTCTCTTCAAAACAGCTAATTCATATTTTGACTTTCTTTTGTAAAAAATACACTAGATAAATTATACATTGGGTAAAATCAATTTATGGTATAATTCAGTTAGAATAGTTGACTACAATGAAGTAATAAGAGGTGCATTTGACTGATAATATTTATATACTCTCACAAGGGCCTCATGTTTTTCAAGCTGTGTAATTGGAAACCAAACAATTACTGCAATAGGTCAACAACTGTCTATTTTATGAAGTGCACATCACCTCGTTAGGCAAATTATGGGAGACTCTCCGTGCTGCTGCACAGCGCTTTGTGAGATTAAGCAAGGTCACGTCATCTGAAAATATGGAAAAGCTTGTGTGGCTTTTCTTATCTCTGCAGTATTTTCATCAGAATTTTAGCACTTGAAATTTAAATGGGGTTTGGTTTTCTTTCTTGCTAGTTCAATTTTCAAATTGTTTGAGAGGATCTCTTGCAAATTTGGTTCCTACTGAAGCAAAATATATGGCTGACATAGTAAAAGAGGAATTTTACAAGAAAATTATTTTCAGTCTCCTCTAACTGCACATTTTCAGTCCCTCATAGATTTGTAATCTTATCCCACTCTAAAATAAATGAAAAGAATAAATAAGAGAGGCTTCTCCTGGACCTAAAAGATTTTTCTTCTTTCAGTCTGGTTTGCTCAAAAGTTGAATAAGTTAACTCAAGAGAAAATTCAGTATGTATTAGGAGACTGCCACTAGGGTTGAATATATCCATATATTTTCATTCTGAGGGAATTTCCTCATGGTACAGAAGTCTCCGTTTCACGCTTTTTAGACACTCTTTAAAAACCAAGAAGGAAGTAATGATGAGCTCCAGTAGTGTGAGTAAGGAAATGGCAAGAAAAAAGGGATATGGTAGAATGGCTCATAATATTTATCATATTTCTAAAAAAAAAAACCCAACAAAACTACCAACCAAACAAACATCTAAGAAACAAAAGAAAGGCAATGATCTAAATTACTCCTGTGTGCCATTATTAAATTGTCATTTCCTGCCTCTCATTTCTGAATGGTGAATGCAAAACAGCAGGTGGAAGTCAAGGTTTGAAACTAGAGCAAGAAAATCTGTCTTAAGTACAGTCCAGGTTATGAGAAAGACAACAGTCCAAAAAAATATTACCAAAGCACTTACTTACTTTCTTCAAAAACATAAAAAAAAAAATCTTCATTGCCTTTATTGTCTTGACTTCCCAGCAGAGTCTGCATTTTATTCTGAAGAAACATGATTGTTTCATTTTTAATGTGGAGGTTGAACTGTTCTTGGGAAGCTCTTAAGTTGAAATGGAGTTAACTATGATACTTGAAGATCTCAAGTTGTACATTTTGGTCATGCATGATGTAAACTTTTTTTTTTTTTTTTTGCTTGTAACACAAACAGCTGTAGCTTAGAGATCAAAGGATGGCTAATGAGTAAAAAGCTGTAAAGAACATACTATCAGTGGGAAGAGTACAGGGAAGTGTTTAGTAACAAAAACAGTTATTATATGTGATGAATTTATTTATATGTGATGAATTTATTAGTGAGTTTGTTCTGTAATAATCCAAACAAACCAGAAAAATATTTTTCAACACAGTCCACCCCCCAGATAGAGAATTACGTTCCTGTTGGTCACATGATGCTTAGTCCAATGTACAGAATGTTTCCAAGTTTATTCTTACTAAGTCATTTACCCTGTTGTGAAGCTAACTGGTTCCAAGCTGATGCTCTTTTTCCCTGGAGACACATACCAGCCAGACTAGGGAATAGGAAATTTGTGGTATCTCCCCAAAAGATAAGGAACTACTTTGAGTATTGATCTTATTGCAAGGAGTCGTGATCAAGGACAGTCGAGCAAAAATTCAACTGACTCTAATGTTAATTTATGTGATTTTTGTATCGCAATGAAATGTAAAGATTGTTGTTTTACTACTGGTTAAACAACATATTGTGCTTACATTCCCAACATAGAATTTCAATAATGTTTGATACTTTATGTAGGAACAGGAGCACAAAGTGTTTGCCCAACTAGAGAATACTGTTACCAAGCCCATCTGTTTTCGGCAAGAGCTAGTACATAAAAATCCTTCTCATCTAATTCAATACAGAGATGAATTTGCACTTGCCTTTCTTAACCTGTAACCATTTTTAAGTAAACAGTTAGGAAAAAAATTAACGTGTATATAAATATCCAAGTCTTGTTCCATTGAACCATAGAAGACACAGTTCCTTTAGGCTGGACTTAGGCTGGTCCCCCAGATCTAACATCCCCACTGCCCGTTTCCTAAGCGTCTTCAGGTGAAAACTGATCTTTGCTTTCTGGTCACTGAGTCCTCAGTGGGTCACTCTTCCAAATATTGAGTGAGAAAATAACATGGACAAAGACTTTTTTAGGATTCTTTACACTGTAACTGTTTTCATTTGTCTTTCGTGGTTTTTTTGACCACAGATGTGGGGAGGAGAGGCCCAGAGTCCTCAAGTTATGCAGAACTTACTAAATATCTTCTTAAGACTACTGGATGTCTAGGGAGGGTCTGGGGTTTCATAGCACATGTTGGTGGAGATGGTGGTCCCAGGTCTGACTGATCCTCTTTGCCTAAACTTATTTGACCCTTCTCTGGTAGGGAACTATTCTTTCCTTCCAATCCATCAGGTATTTTATCCAACTGTTTTTGCTTCTACAAGATACTTGACTTGAGGCAAGGACAATAATGGGAGCTCACAAACTGTGGGCAAGAATTGTGGACTGCCCTGGATAAAGAGTAATTGGAATCCATAATATGACAGTGACAGCTGAGGTGGAATGTCAAGAAAAATCCAATTCCCACAGGGTCAGTGTTTCCGAGCAATGTCATTTGTAGCTCATTACCTGTAGTCTGCTTTGCAAGCTTCTTGTGGAACTTACTAATTCTTGTATTTTTTATTGTACTGAGAAAGAGGGAATATTTTCCCACTAGTAAATGTTGGTATTTAAAAGACACAGTGAAAGCTTATTTAAACTAAATAAGCAAAAAACGGTGGATGTAGAATAATACTGATTGTTGCAAAACAAAAGTCTACATGACCAGTGATTACTATTGCCAAAGTTCCACAGCAAAAGCAGGAGGTACTTCAAAGCTGTGCTAACAAATGCTCAAATTCTGATAGATTCTGGGATTTACTGTACTGAAAAGGTCTTTCCTACTTGTATTCCACTGTGCCAGATGAATCTTGCATTAACATTCTACATTTTGCATACAAAGAACCTTGTATTTTACTTAATCAGGTAATCGATTCAAAACTTGTTCTTTACACATGGCTGATTACCTCAATAGATTTTAAGGTATTAAATGTGTGAAATAGTCTATAAAACAGCTCCAGCCAATTAATCCTAATTTCACAACTCCAAAGAGGAGTTTCTGAAAGTACCTGCAAGTACTTTGTTAGCGACCTTTCAGATATGTGCATCCTACCTGTCAATACCATTTATTACTCCTGCTATTTAATTGCTCTTTTATTCAAATTAAATACCTTCCAGCCATTTAAAAAACTGAATTATGTTGCTTCTTCTTGCAATTGTCACACTAGTTAATTAGCTCTTGGCATGCCTGAGTGTCTGAAGAAATTGGTAAAATGATTTGTAATTGTTCACTGAAGTACAAAGAGGCACTTTAATAAAGCCACATAAATGCAGGAGAATAGATGTGTTTTTCTACCTAATTTAGGTGAAAGTTTTTATTTTATCAGCAAGAATTAGAAAAGCTCATTCATTTTATATGCAAGCTTTGTGCTTATCATCTCTGCCTGTACCTTAGCTTAGCAAGGTTATAAAACATAGAGAAAACACTGAAAATATAAAGTGGGGTTTTATAGAAACAAACTGCCAAATAAAATTTTAAAGAGTTCCTCGTGTCCAACCTCTGACATTAAATTGATTCTTAACACTAGCTCTTATAGTAACTGAGATATTTGGAGGTATCTGAATATTACAGCAGCTTGAGATGGGTGGAGCCCCAAGCTCCCAGCTCTGTGTCTCAGTACACTTAAGGTAGCTTTAGTACCCTTCACTGGCATAAGCAGCACTAAAGCCAACCCAAGTAATCAGAAGAGAATTTCCCTGTAGCCTTCCTTCTGGTAGTAGTGAGACTGGAGAAATACAAAGGTTTTAGACAACGCTTTTTCTTCCATCAGTCTTGTTCCTTGGACTGGTGAGTGCAAAGGGGAGACCCAACAAGCTTTCAGTGGATGTCCCTGAGTGATTTTGTCCTGCATGCTGCACAGGGGGTGACAAGGCTTTAAACAGTGTCATGTTTGCAATGGCTGTGTCTAACTGCAAACCAGCACACAAGCAAAGTTAACTTGGTCAAAGAAGAGGATTATACTGGTCTAGATGTGGGGGAGCTTAATGTGGTTTTTCTCCTTTACAGGAACTCCCAGGACACCTCAGCTTGGAAAGGTAGTTTACTCTACCTGCTTGTTATCTCATTTTTCCTTCCCCATGTAGGATGCATGGTGTGCACAGGGAGAAGCATAGTGTATGTACACAGAGAGGGAAATGGATCCTGGGAAGCAGGAATTTCAAAAGTGCTGTTGCCTCATAGCTTGCTGTTTAGCAAATGTTCAGTCTCCCAAGGACTCATGTAGCTGCTAATGAGGATGCCAAGTGCCTTGTTACTGCAGAATTTAATGTACTGCAACAGTGGTGTCAGGTAATTAGCTTGACAGACCAATGGATTTTCCAATAAAGCTGTAAACCTTTTTTATTGTTATTATTTAGAACAGTCATTGTAGCCTTTTGATGAAATTAAAATCAATCCAGAAATAAAGACTCTGAGTCTGTGGGCATTCTTGTAATTTTGGTCACCTTGTCTAAGAATTATCTCTGGATGACTTCCCCTCATTGCTTGCATGCTCACTGCAATTCAGGCTTCTTTGAGAAAAAAAGGGTACATAATTTGATCAAGAAAGGCAATACAGTGTGAAAAATTAATTTTCACAAAGAGTAGCCATTTCAAATAACTTTGCAGTATTTACAGATTAAGTTTTTCAACTAACTATTGTCTTTCCCTACACACTAATTTTAGTCACTCCTACTCAAATTATGACTCTTTTCTGAACAAAATTATTGTATAAAACATAACAAGCATGCTTTTTATTCACAATCTCTGCTTCAAACCATAAGTAAAATAATTGTTATCATTTTTGAGGATACTTGCTGCTGAAGCTGGACTGGAGTGCCACAATTGAGGCCCTCTGGGATGCATCTCAAAACTCAACTCATCCTGACCACATCAGAGATGAAAGCCAGTTATAGTAAAACCCCCACAACTCAGTAAATGGCCACAAGTGCTGTTACCTCATTAGCTGTTAGGCTTTATCTGCGCGGCACAGGAAGAATGTTTTGCGTTAGGAGAAGCATGAATTGCTTTCCAGGAGGCATGTTTGTGCTGCTCAGGCTGGGCTCCATGGCCACACTGGGTGGAGGTCAGTTGTGGTTGTGGTGCTTTAGCTGGCAGTTGTGTGTGACAGTGAGCTGGAGAGCTCAAACCACTTCACATTGTTAGTCCTGCACAAAATAATTGTCAATTACCTAGAGCTTTAGCTGGGTGTCAGTTAAACAGAATAAATTCCCTGAAGTTTTCAGCCAGCTAGATTTAAGATACAAATTGAGCACGGCAAGGAGCTAAACATGGAAGTAAACATGGACAGATCGCTGTGTGATCAGTGAAAATGCAGATGTTTCTTCAGATCCCCTTTTGTAGCTGCTGAAGGGAGTGGGGGCATCGTGGTAAAATGTCCCGTTAATCTGTCTGGCTTAAAATAAAAAAAAAAAAAGAACCAAAAAACCAGCAGGTGCTTTTATTGGAATTACACGGCCTAGGACAGTTTTACCTTTGTTTTTCTTTCTAGAATTCCTTCTAGTGTGAATGGCATTTCAAAAGCATTTCTGTGCCTTTGTGGTGACCTGCAGAGTGGAATGGGAAGGTGGACGATTGTCCTGAGGGGACACAAGCCTCCTTCCACGAGCAGGCTTTCTATGCAGGTGGTGGGGGCTTACCCTTACTAGACAAGGTAGAAGGTCACAAACTTAATCCTTTCCCCCTCTGTCTCATCTTTCTTTTTCCCTTTCTCCATGATTACACGTTACGTGCCTTTTTTCCCCCCTGTGCAGTCTGACAGGATCGCAGACACTTTAAAATGGAATGCAGCACCGCTTTGGGAGACAAAGGAGAACACTCTGATGGAAGGATGAAATGACATGTGGTTTGGCTACCAGTGCTGAGACAGCTTTGATTGAAGTGAGCACAGGAAAGGCATAAGAGCAATCACAGGGAACTATTACAGATCTCTGAGGGCAGAATAAAAAGGCAGACTAGGAAATGTTTATGCAGATGGAGGCAGAGGCTTTTGGAAAGGCTAAGGACACTAAGCACAGAGGACATGTTCAACTGTCCTTTGAGTCAAAATTGTAGTGTTCCCTGTAGGATTTTAGTGGGAACAATTTCTGGAAGGATTTTTGTGAGCTGTGCAAAATCTTTAAAATATTTCTGATAGACATGAGTTAGATGATGCATTATCACTGCGTTAATAAATTCAGAAATTTGTCAGCAAGGGCGATGTGCAAGGCAAAACCCAGTGCAAACAGTTTCTCAGCTGGGCATAAGTGGAGCAGTGTTGGGGTGTAACCATGGCAGCTGCTTTTGCTGGATACAGCTGCTTCATCAGTCTGCCCCATCTTCAGATCCTCGGATATTGCAGTGCCTTTCACAGGCTGGGGGAGCTTGGAGTCCAAAGTCTCCTCCTTTAGGTGAGCCCACAACACTGCTAGGGCAGCGGAACTCTCGTGGAACTCCATCTGCACAATTTACTTCTGCTCAGAGTTTGCCACCTTTACTAAATGTCTGCTGAGCAGTTTCTGGAGCAGTTAATATTGCCAGGGATGGTGTGACTGCAGTGAGTCCATGAAGAAGAGAAATATATGTAAAAAGTCTGAGGCATCGGTCTGTTCAGAAAGAATGTTTGTGAAAGAAATAAAAGGTGGAAGGGAAATCAGGCTTGCTGAAGCTTCTGCATATGTTTTCAAAAAAAATAATACAGAATGAACTGTTATATTTGGCAGGGAGCCATGGAAATCAGAGGGTATAATCTTATAACTAGGAAATTAGGAACTATAAAATGCTTTAAGTATGCAAGAGGGAATAAACATATGTACTAAATTACTGTTCAAATGAGGAGAGCTACCAAGACAGCTCTTAGGCAAAGGGTGAGAATGAGAAAAAAAATGAAAACTAAATTAATCCTTGTGTTTCCTGCAGAATTTCCGAAACCAGACTCTTATAGGAGTATTTAGGAAACTTTTGGGAGAAAAAAAACCAAAACAAACCAATGTTTATCAGTGGCTTGGGTAGCTTAACAAAATAAGATCTCTTTCACTGCAGTTCCTGTTGGGCCAATGCAAAGGGTTTTGAGTTTAAGGAGGTACAGATAAAGTGTGTATTTATCATCTCACTGTATTTAACTGAGGTGAGACACAACATGAGTTCAGAAGGTGTAGTTATGGCAGGCTTTTATGGCAGAGGGTGTTGGGACCAAGGAAAGTATCCTTTATTGTAAAGGGTGAATAATAAGGGGATACTTCCAGAAAATGAGTTTGGAATGCATACTGTAGTCTGATTAACAATAAAAGCTGAGGGAATTTTGTGTGATGCTGATATTTCTGAGTCTTGTACTTCAGGTACTTCTCTGATTGACTCCTTTTCATAAGGGCTTGTGGCAGATGCAGAAGAAAAGCTAAGTCAGACTGGCAAGTCAGGCTTAAGTGGGTCATGGGGTTAAGTCCACAGAAGTCTCTGATTATTTGCAGAAAACAAGATATAAACAAAGTGTAAAATAGGAAACTGAGCTACTTTGAGGATGTGTGTTAATTGAAGTGCTGGATGAAGTAGCCTGGAGTACAGGCATTGTGTTTCTACCTTTCCTCTTTCACACAGACTCCTCAGTTAGCTGTTTCTGTCTGTGTGATGGTAGTTGAACAGAAAAAAATCTGCTGGTTTGGATGAGAAATTTATCAGAGAAATGTTATTGACCACAATTGGACTAAAGCTTGATATGAGCTTCTCAGAACAAAATAGAATATTATTTTGAAATTATAATAGGCAGAATTATCTAAGACAATTACAATATAGTATCATCTTTACTTCTTTCTAGTGGGAGGGATTCTTGCAAGGTGTGTTAGCTTTTATATTAAGCCTCCTTAGATTTGGAATGAAATGTAAAAGCTACTTGATGCAAATTTCTCTGAAACAGGGCTATTCCCATCTTATCTTGATAAATAAAGGCAGAGAAAGGTTTGCACTACTTGCTTCTTTCATTTTGCAGTTTCTGGTCTAGTGGCTTGTCTCAGTTCCCCAGTTCAAGCAGCAATTCCCCTTTTTGTGGTGCACGTGAGAGCTGAAGCAATGTTTTAAGCTTGAAAATATTTAAGTGCATTGTGCTGATCTCAGTGTAAGTCTCAAAATTCCTTGAGAGCTGCAGTTTGTGTGATCAACTCTTATATGTAAATAAAGGCAGAGAAGAAAATTTGAGTCCATTTGTACTCTACATGTGGTTAAGCATCTCAATAAATATTGTCTATATCAGGCCTAGTTTGTCCAAATATGTTGGATATCTTTCTATCATAGTTAATGATCTTTCTATTATAGTTAAATAGATAGATTTGCACCCCACTGTAGTTTTTAAGTAGAGGCTAAGTTCTGTAAAAGCATATGATAACTATTATCACAAATATAAATACTAATTTTGGTGAAAAACAAGTTATGCCTATTAAATTGTCTAATTGTCTAATACTAGGAATTCCAAAAGCATCTTTTAATGATGAACTCAATAATGATGCTGCTCTTTAGCTGTCTTAATGTTGCAGCTTGGAATCCTGTCCTCTGATTTTGATGATGGGTTCTGTGCTACACCCATCAGCATTCAATCAGCATTCAACCAAGCATTTTATAATCTTTCATTGCCTACCTCAAATTATATATGGGGTAGGAGGGAGAAAGGAAGGCAGTGGATCAGTCAGAGAGGGTTGGTGTCCAGCAGAAAACGAACTTTTCTGTGGGGGTTTTGACAGGGTGTGTAGTAAGTAGTTAAAGAATGACTTACTGGCTAGAAAAGCAAACTTCTTTTTTGACTAATGGCCCATGATTTGTCTTCATAATTTCTCACCAGCTTTGTCGTAGTCATGTGAAAGTGAGAAGTTTGTGAATGCTGTTGTTAGTTCAGACTGCAAGCTCGCAAAGAACTATTTACTCAGGTGTCATGAGCTGGGACCACTGTCAGGTCTTTTCTATTTCATGCTAGCAATTCAGACTATAAGCTCAAGAATGATTTTACTTAGGTGGAAGACAAAATTTAGGCTGTACTAAAGATCTGAGTTTGGAGCACAAGGTGATTATAGAACTTTTCTGAGGTGTTTGCTACAACAACAGCAGCAATATTAATAATCATAATGCTATAGCAGGGAATCATATTTTTATCTAAATGTGTGGATCACTAGAGTGTTGGTCTGTGTACATACAAATAGTCCATAGTATTTTAACAATATAATATTTCTTTAAAGCTGTGTAAAAATATCTTAAGAAAACTTAGGACAATGCTTATTTTTTTCTCCATGTTTTTAAAACCGTTTAAAATAAAAAATAATCCTAATAATTTTATTTATATTATTTTTATATTTTTACTGGACTAAAAAGAAAATCTATAAAAGTACCCAGTTTAACAGAACATATTTTTCATTTGCAGATGCATCTTTTTGCTTTAAAATGTTTTTCTATGCAACTTCTATCCAGATCCAAAATGTGTGTTATGCAACCTCTTTGACCAATTACAATATAACTCAATCCATGAATAATAACTAGGAAGTATTTGCATGTGCCTGTTTTTATCCCTTTAGACATTTAAAAATGGCATAAACATTGAATACATTTAAAAGGCTGGAAGTCTCCTGGTACAGATACCTTAGACAATAGACAGATTAAACTTCTGTAATAGTATAATCACTATGAATTATTTGTCTCATTCTTCTCATTTTACAATATTGTTGATAGAATTTTCTGTTGCATAAAACATGCTCATACTTCCTTTATATATTAAAGCAGTTAGCTTAGATCTCTTGAGAGAAATAAAAATAGATATTTATTTATATTGTGACTTTTGAACAGGCACAAAGAAGTTCCATAAACCAGATATGCTCCCCTTGATGAATTGTAATATAAGAAGAAATAAAGAAAATGCTGGTTTAGCTTAGCTCAGTTCAGAGGCTTGTACTTTCATATGCCAGGAGCAACAATGGGGGGATGGGATGTCAGAATTCTGCTTGAAAGATTTAGGTATAAAAACTACAATTTAAATGGAATTTAGGCCTTCCTAAACAGACAGTGAGTATATTACTGATACAACATTTGAAAGTAGGGCAAAACAGGAACTTAATGAAAAATTGAGAAAATAATGTATGAAATAATGAAATTCTGCAGTGAAGGAGAAGAGACAGAACATTTTGTTGGATGCTGCTATTCCAGCTAAAGCTCAGACCTCCCCATATGGTCAGAAATGTAATCTCTACCATATGTTACAAGGTTTCAGCAAAAGATGGCCAAAGAAATGAGAATGCAGAGTAGAGGCAACACATAGCACCAAAAGAGGAAGTTGAAATAAATGTTTATTGTGCCAAGGCGCTGTCTTGGGGCTTTTGGTCTATTGGGTTCTGTGGCGTTCATCACAGCTCAGCTTCAGAAGGAGTCAGACATGTCAGTTCTGAGTGAATTCTTGAATTACAGCTGAGCTGATGAAGAGAAAAATCAGACTTTGTAAGATAGTTGGCAGAACAAAATCTAATATCCTTCACTGCAATTTTAAACCAGTGCCTAGTCCGAGAAATAATTCTTAGGTATTCTACAGTGATAAAATTAAGCTGTAGTTCAAGCAGAAAATACCAGCTCATCTTGATTGCAGGAAGCGATCACAGAGGCATGGAATCAGCCTAATCAGCACCTGCAGCCTCTGAAATATCTTTTCCCCTGGACTTTTATTTAACCCTTTACTCCTGGGCAGGAACTGCTCAGAGATCACAGGGCTGCAGCAGTGGTACATGCTGTTCTGTGCACAGCATCTGGCTCCTGGAGTAACCTGGCAGCTGCTTCCCTCCTTCTCCACATCACCCTCCCTGCGGCTTCCCTCTTTATTCCTGCCCGTGCCTGGCAGCCGGCACGGCGTGCTCACGCTGTGCACATCTGGCGTGGAGCAGATCCCCTCCCCTCATCAGGCTGGCACAGCTGCTGCTTCTAAATGGGACCTGGCCAGACAACTGTTCCTAATGATTCCCCTGACAGCTTTTTTCCTCTTAATGATCCAGCTTTCCTGTTCACCACCTGCTTGATTTCCCTTCCCCAAACACCCTGGCTGGTCAAACCCATGTATTGAATCCTCTGCTCCCAGCAGCCTGCATGCTAAAGCCAATGCTAATGCTGTTCTCCCTGGGCTGATTCCCCACACCTCCAGCTTCACAGTTACTGCTGCTGTCATTCTTGGATTTAGGGGAGATTAGTTCTCTTGTCCCTGTTCTACTATGTTTTGATTCAGATCATATGTCTGCAGGTTAATACTGGAAACAGGATAAAGCAGCACCAAGGTTCTGCTTGGTGCTGACCAATTTAAAAAATCAAGTTTGGATGTTGGGGTCTTGAGCTCATTTTTGTGCCATTATCTCTAATGATGTGGAAAAGATAATTCTAGTAGTTGTGTTCTTGTGTTGTGGTGGGGGCTGTCTCATGGGTGCAGTCAGTCTGATAGTTCACTTCTGCAGTAACAATTTGGGCTGTGAAATTACGAAACAGCGAAACTCAGTCAAACAGCCACCTTACTCCTTTAGAAGACTTGAGACTGCTGCAGATTTTGCTTTGGAAATCATCATTTGGAAACAACAGACCATGGCTAGTGAGGAATCTTATGATAACGGCTTTCCATTTTGGTAGGAGCTGCTTTCTTTTCTGTTTTCCATTTTGGGAAAAAAACATATTGCATTCCAAAAGTGAGGGGTGGGTTTTTTTAGTTTTTTTTTGTTCCTTTTTTTTCCTCAAAGGCAAAGAAACCCAAGACCCCATGAATATTTGGAGCCTGGAAAATTCAGCCAGTGTGTGGGCATCTGATGTTCAGTACTAGGAACTAGGACTATGGAAAAAATATCAGTATTTCATATTCTGTATGAAACCCACCGCTCCACATGGAAACCTTAGAACACTCTTTATGTCTTATCTTTTCCACTTAAAAAAAAAAATATTGTGCCATACCACAGATGTATTTCATTTGTGTTAGGACAGTTCCTGTGGATGCAGAACAGCAAGATCTAAATCTTGAATCTGAATCAGGTCAAATTCAAATATGTGTTCAGCTCTCATATCCTAGGCTAATTCCCAGGCTGCTAGATGATCACTAATGCAGCATTTGCCATCCCTGGGTTTTTCCAAAAGACTAGAATGAGCATGAGTCCTTCCAGTAGTGATATAGAACATTCTGAAATTTAAAAAATTTAAAAAAAAAAGGATAAGTATTTCCCTCCTAAGTCTGCTGCATGTGTTTCTGCTATCTGTGCCTTTCAGGTGTGCATTCCAAGCCCCGATCAACCACCTCTCATATGCATTGGTGAACTGAAAGGCTTGCAATTAATTTACATATCCAGAATATAACATAGTGTAACTTTGAGGCAGTGCAGTATGAACACACCAGCACTGTTGAAGGGTTCAGTCCCTGTTTCAGAAAACATTACAAAGGATATAGCAGGGGCACAGACATTCTGTTCTGAAGACAGTAGAATGAATAGGGAGTACTCTGTGGAAAACCACTGAGAGCAGGAGGAGCAGGATGATTTTCTTCAAAGCAGTCTTTGTTGATGGCATCAAACTTGACTCAAATGAGTAGACCTAATTCTAACATCTCCTGCTTCTCAATTACACTGACTTCCTGTCATTTTTTGTTAAATTAGTTTCTTAGCAGGGAATGTTTCAATTTTCTTTCCCTCATTCCCACCAGTCTAATGATTCTTCACCATCTTAATAAGTACAATGAATGTGCTCCATTAATGGACAGGAGCATTAGAGAATAATGTCATTTCTGAAAACTCTTAATACATTTTACAATTAAGAAGGCATAGATTCAGGGTCTTTTTCAAGTAGGAAAAACCCAAGTCATTTCCCTTGCTACACTTACTGCCCTATCAAAAGTGGGTATTCTGGTAAGGAAGTTTCTTTAAGTTTTTCATATGTTGCTTCATTTGAATGCATCACCTTTATGCATCTTTATGCATCATCATGATCCCAGAAACTGGCTCAAATTACTCATATGCAAATAGCAAGGAGCTACTTGTATCAGGATTTTATACCAAATTTTGAATTCCAGCTAAACAGAGACAGAGAAAATATGTGCAAGCAGGTGATTGTATTTTTTACATATGTGAAGATTATATCCAGTACTATCAAGTCTTTAAAGCAATAATTATTTTGTCTCATCAATTGATGATGTACTCTTTGTTTCATAGTTCCCCCTAGATTTTGCTTGACTTAGAGTGCTCAGAACTGTTTAAGGTATCAATCTTAAACCATCCATTTGGCCAAGCACTGTCCTTTTGACAGCGAAGGGCGTGTTTATCCGGCCAAGTGCAGACAGTCCTGGCATAGTGAACTGGAGAAACATGAACAATATGTACTGCTAAATTCACCTAGACATATCAGCATGTGATTTTGCATTGCTCTCTAGGACCAGTCTCTCAGGACCTTGTTCTCAGGTAACTCTACTGAAAGCATGAAGGGAGGTCTCTGCAGGTAACTGTGAAGACATATTCAAATTGTTTTGCTGAAATGGCAACATGTAATATTCCCACTGAAGCCAGCCTGTACAGACTTGTGTGCATAAAATTATGGATTTTCATGTGTGTGGTATTGAACTATAATTTTAGGGTTTCTTTTTGAGGATCTAATTCATTCTTATGGGAAAAACCCCCACTGATTATCTATGTATTATGCTTCTTTCTTTTTCACTGAAAGCCAATATTGTGTCAATATTAGCATTAGCACTTCTGGAGGGAATATCCTGATTGTCTCCTCTGACTGCACTTGCTTTCTGTCATTGATTACATGCACTAGGGTTCCTCCTAATGAAAATAAACCAGGAGCATTCATTCCATGATACCAGACTAGTCAAAGTAAGGCCCCACATGGAACACCTGATTATTTTTGTTTAATTATTCTTCTTTACAAGGAACAGAAATAATTTATTCCCAATCTCAGGCAATACTTCTGTGTGTGATTTTTTGAGTATTTGATATAATAAAGTGGCTTTGCCTTGTTTTTTTACTTGTGTCCCTGCCAGCTGCACTATATGTTTGTTCCTGGAAAATATTGCATGGGCTGGGAACTTATCAGATGCCTAAGGGGTACCTTCAGCTTTGCTAAGGTTGTCATCATTTATACCCTCCAAAGCTGTGGATCATTTTATGCGCGAGCTGTAATCGCAGCAGCCTAAACCCTCTTTTATAAAATTATCTATAGTGTCATTTTTGCTAATTCTGTATGTTCTGTAGAGTCCTGGGCTAATTCAGAGCATTTTTTCTCCAAGGTGTGGTGTGGTGACAGGATTCTCCATGAAGGACTGTCTTTTTCTCTCCCAATGGCTAGTACTACAGAACAGGTTAACAGTTCAATTAATCTCTCATTATTTCTTGTCATGGTTGAGGCATCTTGAGAGGACTGATAGCATCAGGAAGATAGATAACTTATGATTTATGTGATGAGAAAGATCAACATTTACTAATGTGGGACATCACTCACAGCAGCAGCCCATTTCATTCTGTGAACAGTTAATATGAAATTCAGCCATCTGGAATACCACTTTCAAACCTGTTAGCACAACAAGGCCTGCACTGGTACTTCCCCCCATTCCCTTTCCATCCATTTTAGGACGATGATATGCAGTGAGTCAGAGTCATTGTATATGCCTGTTCTTCATTTGTTTGATGATTGTGTAAAGTGAGAAGGTAACTAGACAGTCCTGTTATTCTTTGTCATGGTTAGTAGGGATTAAATTTGTCATTAAGACTTCTAAAGAGTGAAATTAATGACTGCTTACACATGAAATACTGAAGCTTTCTTGCCAAAACCTAATGAAACAACTGCTTCATCTGAGTATGGGTGACTCTCAGAAGATTTTTAAGTTCTGAAAAATGATCTTACGAAAGGAATAGAGAATACATTGTCTAAGTAGAATATCATTGGGCTAGTTAATATAGTCCAGGAAGACCCCTGACATTTCTTAGGGGAATATATTTGCAAAGTGATTGATTGATTGATTGATTGATTGATTGATTGATTGATTGAAAAAAGTAAGTTTTATTTGTTTGTTCTGGCTTCTGCTGAGACCTGTACTATATTTTTCCCCCTCGTTTTGTTCTTAGTGCCACTCTCAGGTTTTAGTATTCTGCCCATGACTGTGACTTTGGGAACAGGGTCCTTCTGAGTGCCTAGACATAGCTAGTCATTACTGCCATTATCTTGGCAGTGTTACTGTTGGGTACTTAGGAAAGTGTTAGTCCCCATGTAATGTGCCCAGAGTTGAGATGAAAAGTGGTAGAATTAGATGATCAAGGTTATGGAAGGACATAGTATCAACAGCTCAGAATCAACAAGAGGTTTCTATGAATTCAAGTTTAACATATCATTGATAGGACCAATACTTTTTTCCTCTTAACTGATATCTGTGTTTTCTGGATTCCTGCTGTTTCCTCTCTGTCTCCTGTAATGTCATTTCTGGTCTATAATGGCCTCCATTTAAACTCCCATCATTGAGTTTTCCCTGATTTCCTGCTGATTTCACCTATTGAGAGGGAGAGGAAAAAAAAGAAAACTGTATCTTTACTCTTCGAATTTGCTATACTCTATCCCAGCCACACTTGTTCCTAAGATTTTGCGTCTTTTCATATAGGTACAATTTCAGAAAAAAAATCGGAACATGAAATGCGAATTTGTGTGAATGTGTGCAAAGGTCCTTTAACAGATGTGAAAGCCTCTTCCAGAGACCCAGTTTATTCAGCAGTGCACTGTGTGACACTGCATACTGTTAAAACTGATGTGCTATCAACATAGTTAAATATTTCAGTGATTTAATATCTGTGGTTTTGCAACAGAAAAGTGCTTGCTATAAAAATATAAGAGCAGAAGTGTTCAAAATCCTACTCTATGGTACCTATTTTTTTCAATGACAAAACTACTTAAAGGATGAAGCAAAAAACTTCTTAAGATATCATTGGTAAGCTGAATTGTGATAGACTACAAGTATGTAAATAACATACTTGCTCCCAGGAAGTATCAAGAAATGCTTGACCTTTGTTGTAAAACTGCCAAAGCACAAGTTTGTTGCTATTTGAGCACTTACTGTGTGAGACTGAGACCTCTTATGTCTCTCTAAAGTGTAAGTTGGATACATTTCTCTCTTAGGTTACATGAGGAATAATAAACCTCAGACCTTCTTGCTAAGTGGTTTTATACCCATTGCATATTCAGACTTTCCTCTGCCTCTAAATGAAAATATGTTGATTCTCTGAATGCTGTAAATAAACATTTTGTTCCTTAAACTTTGACATTATTTCAGTTCCCCCCTCTTCACCTAGCTAGGTTTTTGCTCTTCAGAGTGCAGTATGCTGGTGCTTTTGTGATCTGGTTGCCTGCTCATCATACAGAAGAGAAGGAACATTTTGCTTTCTTTGAGTTTGTCCTTCTTGACTACCACAGCAAAGTAGTGGCTTTGCAGTGATATTTTTGGATTCACTCTTTTCTGAGTGAATCCAACCTCTGTTTCAAAGGTTAATACAGCAAATCCCATCATGCTGAAAAGCTTTCTGCATCAGAAATCATTGTCTTGTGATGTGTTTCTAAGTGCCTCCTGCAAGGTGTAGACCTTTGACTGGAGTGTCCGAGTTTTTACAATAAACATTAATGGCAGAGATGTGGTCTTGAAAATCTGTCTAGGTTGTGCAACTTCCAACTGATAATGTGGTAAAATTTGATGTGACAAAATTTATTTGATGAAATTTGTTTGAGGGAGCCTGTATAAAAGACAGACACATACAAAGGAAAAGGTGAGAGAGAGTGAAAAAGCATGTTTGGAGAGATACTGGCTGGTGGCTGTTGGTGTCTGTTACTGCCAGGGCTTTTTTTTATTTCCATTCTGCCCAGTAAGAAAGATCCTGTTCATTTGCTGATTTTGCTATCATATTGTATTAACGTAATATTGTAATATTATATTAATGTAATATTGATTTCCACATAAAATTTTGACTGAGTCCCTATGAATCTCTTAGGTGGGACTCAGCCACCAACCTTCTCAGACATTGTCTCAACAGCAAAGAAAATGTAGAAAAAGGACTGTTCCTTTCTCTCTGCTAACTTAAACTGCACTAAGTGGGACTACTTTTTTGCTTTAAATATCAGGCTTAACTGCCTGTGGGAATGATAAGGGCAAAGGGCTGAAGAGGAGGAGAGAATCATTAGTAGAAGAAAGGAAGGAGAAGACACAGGAAGATATATTCAAGAAAAGTGTGTCATTTAAAGGGTTGCATTTGCAGAAAGGAGGGCAGTGATACCTGAGCAAAAATGTATTCTCCAAGTCAAACACATTTGGATGCCTAACACTTAGGGACCTTCTCTCACCTGTCACAGTCTGCTTTTACCTCTGCCCTCATGTGGCTTAAGCATTTTAAGGCTGATGTTTAAGGATTCCAGGCCTTGGTACCTCACAGTGGTCAGTGGAAGGAGGTTGTCCCAACACCTTGCATTAGGCAACACTCCAGAGTTTGTATGTATACATCTTGTGAACAGGTAATTAATTGTATGATTGTCATTGTAATTGTAGTTGTATTTTTCCTATACCATACACTGTCATGGTAATTAACAACGTTTTTACCATGGAGGTGGTACTATTAAAAAAAATACTCCAGTATTCACCATCATTATGTTTCTCACTGCTGGTTATCTTGGCAGATACTCAGGTATTGTAAATCAAAGGCGACTCCGATGAAGGGGAGAGAGAATGATGCATCTGACTGTATTATCAGAAGGCTAATAAATTACTTTATTCTACTATACTGTGTACATTTCATCTAAACTGAATCTGCCACGCACTCACCCTTGCTCACAACTGCACAGAACTGCACTCATCTCTGATCCTCTCGTGACTGTCCTGTGACAGTCCCACGCACACACACACCCACACACACTTCTTGGCCCTGATAGGCCAAGGAACAAAACATCTTCACTTTGGGTAAACAATCTCAATATTGCATTCTGCTTTAGCACAACACAGGCACGGCAAGTGAGACAAGAATTGTGTTTTCCTTCTTCTCTGCTTGTCTCACAGCTTCTCTCTGTTCAGAGGGCATGTGCATACCACACTCAGGGACTGTTGTGGGTGTTTTAGTGAATTAATATCAGACCATTTTTTACTCTAAACAAACACATCTGTGTCCAACATGACCACATCACAAGGCTGATGCTATACTGGGTTGATGTGTACATCTCAGAATATCAAGGATATTCTGTCTTCAAAGGGTGCATGTTCTTAACAAAGGCATGCTTTCTTCTTTAATTCCAACTTCAGAATCATACAGCCTGGGGCAGAGGAATTGCTCTATTCACTTTTTTTACCCCAGAATGGCCTGTTTGACTAGGACACATATACATGCACCCGCACACACACACATATCTATAAAATAGCTCCTTCTTGAACTGCCTGATGCAAAATGACACCTTGTGTGTTTTGCAATAATTTCCTTTTTTACCATTTTGAAAGCTCGTGGTACCAAGTTTTACAATATTTTAAATAATAAATACATGTAATAGAAAGATGCTCTCTGATATAAGCAAAACTGCACGTATCATCAAGGCTGAGATGTGTGTGTGTGTACTGTATTATGATGATTTATATAGGATTGCCTTAGACTATTTGCCATGCTGCTGTGTAGCACTTTGTGGAATAAGCATAGGACAGAATTTTGTCTTTGGAGGATTTTATGGAGAACATCAAAAAGGCTAACCACTACAATTTTGCAGTGTAGAGTCCTGAAGGTGACTAAGTAACAGTTCTGTCAGACATAAACATGGCATTCAAGAAACAAAAAATCTTTCCAAAGAGTGTTTAGAATATGATAAATTACTTTATAAATAGTCAAACACTATGCCTTTATTCCTATTTGTTGCTCTTGCCACATTGTGTCATTTTAATATTCATATTTCAATATGCTGGTATTCACATAAACACATTTTTCTCCAATAACCTTTCAGAGATAATTATTCAGTACCTATTTTGATTATAATATACAGTATGAATCACTTAATAGTAGTAGTGTTGAATATAATTCAAGCATTTTAGTATTTTTTCAGATTCTACACCTTCCTTTCAGTAAAACTCAGATGTTGAAAGTGAAATTTTAGTCCATTCATTGATCTGTGCTGTTGACTTTCTGCTAGTGAAATTCAAGCCAACAGAGACATTGGAAAAACATCTTTATCTTCTTTATTCTTTGCATATAACAGTCACTTTTCCCTATTATTGACATTAAATACAGATCTTAAAATGCTCTTATTAGTTCACATGATAGATTTTCACCTTATTATACCAAATCACTGCTTCATTGGCACTAATTAAAGAGGTTAAGTGTTAGTTGGCTTCTTTTGCTCAACAATTTTAGGGCTATAGGTGAGAGAAAGTTTCTTCTTTCTACAAGGATACTGGAATGTCACATATACATTAGAACAACTGAGGCATTCCATAATACACAAAACATGAAAAACCACCCATCTCTATTCAAACACAATTCCAGAGACTGAACACATCTCTTAAGCAGCCTGAACTTGCCAATGCTTTCACTCACAAACCTGGCCATGACTCTTGTTTTGCATCCTTCTCTCAGCACCTGTGCTCAGTGCTGGTTGTCTCAGTTCACAGACTGCATGTTTGGTGCAGATCAAGAAACAAACTCAACTTCATGAGCACAACCTCCTTCAAGGTCAGCCAGATGAGCTGTCTTGCCCTTCTCTGCCCAGCTGCTGAAATGCACGAGATGCATCTTTCCTTTTCTCCAGGCTTTGCAAGGAGAAATATGAGCTCTGGAAGAAGGAACCAGGTTTTCTTCAGGTTTGTCTTCCAATTAAATGACTTTGGTGTAGGCTTTGCTATAAGATCTGTCCCGTTTTTCCAAAGGGGACTTTTTGCAGAATTTTCCTGCTAAGACGTCTCTTTTACCTTATTGTCTTGAAATATCTTTGAGATATTTGAATTTTTAAGACCTCTGCTCCTGTCTCGTATTTCAACAAGCATTTGAAGTAGACCATGCAAGGAAATGGGGAGAAGAGATAGGGAATGGGCACAAAAACATGCCTGTGGACAAGGTGATTACACACATCTCCTTAGTAAATCATATTAAAAATTTGATGCTGAAGTATAATATTTACAGTTTATTCATGCAAAGTGCTATAGGTGGGCTCTTTTCACAGTTCTGGCTTGTGCAACCTTCTAGAGTATAGGCCTAGATATTTTTTTAAGACATAAAAGGACTTTGAAATAGCTTTTTAGCTGTGACTGGTCAATATGTCCATATGTATATTTATATATGTGTGTCTAGTGCATAGCATGTAGGTTGTTTGCATGCAGGAGAGACAGTCTTGGCAAAACAGAGCAAGTTGTGTGAATAGGAAGAATGGCTGCTGGTCTGCTCCAGCAGAATGATTCAATGATTCCTAATCATTTTCTTCCTTTGTGTGTGCATTGGATGTTTATGCCACTAGAATAGTAATAGCAATTCTTAACTCAGAGTACCTTACTCAAGTGTTTAAGCTCATTTCAGAAATAATTTTCTTGTCAGACTCATCACTGTAAACCTCTCTGATATGTCTGTGCTGCCATATGTTGAATTATATAAAGCATGTTCCATTCATGGTGAAAATAACCTAAATGGAGAGGCTCTAGCAATAAGCCTCACTTAGGAAGCTAAAGCAGAACTTAAGTGCCATGCACATACTCTGACAATTTGTCTGCATGGAAACACATTTCAGCTGCAATTGAAATAGTAATAAGGATCTCTGCTGCAGCTTCTTAGGCAAGTAGCTGGGATATATGCCTGATTTCTCTCTGGTCCCATCTGATTATACTGGCATTTTGACATTTGTCATTTTTCAGCATGTATCTTTGAAAAGCAAAAGCATTTTTTTAAGCCTGTGCCATCATGGCTGTGAAAAATACTTGTTTCACAGAACACATACAATATATTGTGGTGGTGCTTTCATCAGGTTAGCATTTCTTTCTAACCATGCCATGAAAGAATATGTGTCAATGCAAGAAAAATGAAAGGAGCAGAGGAAGAAAAAGCTCACACACTTTTACAATCAGCCAGAATTATAGTTTTTGCAATATTCTTTAATTTTTTTTGTGATGCTAATGATTCATTATCTATTTTTCAATTGCTATTAAAAAGTTGAATGTAAGTAAAAATTGATCCAGACAGAGAATCTGTCTCCTTCAGCTTGAAAAAAACCAAAAAATTGTATTTTGAATGGAATCATTTAGGACATGTATTTTTGTGACTTGTCAGTAGAATTAGTCAAATTACAGTGTTGCAGTGACTTTTGCTAAAATGTTAGTTGTCAAGTGCTTTTATACTAATGCTTTGATGCATATACATGGAAGATGAAATTTGAATTAAACTGTTAATGTAACAGGAAAAGGTAGTTCATTACAAAGTTCATTAGAGTACTGAGTCCTTTAAAAATAAACCCAACAGCACAAAGGCAACGACCCCTTGTTTGTATCACATTATTATTAAAAGGAAAATTCAAATGTTTAAGAGCACTGTCTAGAGCACTGTGCTAAGAATGGTGTTTCCATTGGTCAGTGAGTTACAGGTGTGCTGTGTACAGGTACACAGTAGAGACTGATCAAAGTAAAATGGACTTCATTCCTCTGAAGAAGGTTAGCACAAATCTTATATGTCTCTTCAGTTCTTACTCAAGCCTTTTTTGAAGGGTTAAATTGAAATTTAACGATGCAGAAACTGCTCCCTCTGTCTCTTTGCAGAGGAACCAAGCTCAGTTCCCTCAAGGACATCTCAGAGCTGCCATGGTTGATTATTTGAACTGGGGAGGGGCACAGGCCACAGATAAAGCACAGTCAACTAGTCCATAGATGTGATACATAAATGATATGTTCAATGAGACTCCAAGAAACCCACCCCCAAAACTTGCATGATTTGAAAATAGCTGAAACCAAACATTTATTTATTAAATATGGTTTGGAGCACAAATATAGAAACTTTTGATGATTTTCTAAACTCTAGTTCAAGGTAGAATAAGAATAAAAAGCTGCTAAATGTGTCTCGGTGACATTAGTGAGAGTAACAACCTCAGGCCACAATCTTTTTATTATAAATGGGAAATCTAATCTAAATCAAAGAAATGCCTTCACTTTCTGTCTATAGTATGTTTTTTAGTGAGCAAGAACTCAAGTTTCAGAATTGCCTGTAGAAATTTCCAGTTAATGTGCTAAGGCACCTAAGGGATGCTTGAATGCATCCCCAGATATGAAAGCATTATGGACCATCTCTGAAACACCAACCCTGTATTTTTATGATTATTTTAGGCTCTTCTGCTATCCAGCTGTGGGGAGCAGGGTTGTGACAAGCATTTTGAACTTCTGTGTAATTGTTTATCCGTGCATACTGTGCTTCTATTCAAGAGTTTGAGGAACAGAATTTACGAGAAAAATTTAACTTTTTTCTCTTGCCAAGGTTCATGGTCTAGCATACAGAAAATGTAAAATGTTTTAAGATCATAGAGTAGCGCTTCTTTTCAGATTACTTCAGTAAATTATTATTGCTCAATCGCTTTTATGGGAGACAACCCAATCAATCCTGTGCTTGTATAATAGACAGTGCTCTCATATATGAATGATTTGCTTTGAGGAGATGTTGTTGATCTTAGTTTGAAACAAACATTTTGAACATCCCCTTGGCTTGAAACATTTGTTATTTACAATGTGAGTATTTGAGGACATTATTCAGATAGAGCTTCCTTGATTTAACATTCAAGACAGCCCAGAAGATAACAACCCTGAGAAACTGGAAGGAGGTGGAATTGGGCTTTAACCTCATGAGCCGCAATGGTGAGTCTCTCAGCAAAGCTTGTGCTGAGGATCTGCACTGCCAAATAATTTCCAAATAATGCCCATAGAATTTAAAGGAAAACATATATGCTAATAATAAAATAATCACAAAATGCAAAAATACCCTTTTCAAGACAGGCATGGTTCTTGCAAGATTCATCATGAACCTCAGGAAAGGGCAAAGATGATTTTCTGGCTGACTAGGAACCTGTGTAGGCAGCCTTATTTCACTAGATAGGTTAAACTGAAGGAAGCAACCTTACTAATGAAGTTCAGTATGTTTCAAAGAATGAGACAATGAGGTCTTCTCTCAGGTTGTCTCCTGGCAGGAGGAAATAATTGCAAAAGTACAATTATGTCTTAACAGATGAGGAATATAGTTTTAACTGTGAGGAACAAGAGAAACAATGATGAAGAAAAGAATTTATGCATCTTCTTTTCCCCTCTAACCCTTCTCTTCTCCACATACTTCCTTTTAGAGATTCTACTGTCCGAAATTTAACTAAAAGAGCAGATTATTTTAGTGGGTTTTTTTTTTGAGTGGAGACAAATGATATATGTATAAGATACAATTATTTGAGGGATGGGGGGACAGCAGAAAACAACATGTAAGCAAATTCTCACTCACTGTGTAATGTCATACATAAAACTGCTTTAATGAAGTTGTGATATTTACACCAGGCATGGATCTGTCTCCTGGGATTTAATTCTTCTCTCATTTGCATTGTTTTAAGCATGCTTAACATTTCAAGGGGTTACTATGGATTTGCCACAGTGATGGGCTAAAATCAGGGTGACCTTTTCCTTGCTTTCATAGCAAGATGTTGACTCTGATTAACCATAGGATAAGGGCAACTTGCTCCTCAGCTTCTGCAGGGTTGGAAATATGGGTTGTCTTTAAAGTAAGACATGAGCACTATGTGACATTTTGGTGAGAGCCAAATGAGCCTGACACCTGGGCTCACTTTGAATGTCTTGTAATATATATACACCCCAATCACCTATATACACCCCAAATCATCTATAAACTGTGCACTGATATCACATTATGGATTTTTCAATAATTTATATGGAATATATAAATACAAAATAATTTATATGAAATGAATTCTTCTAGGTCTAAATTAATTTACATGCCATTATGTTTGTGCAAAGTCTGGACTTTTCACATTTTTTATATCAGACTCCAGAAACAGACCTGCTTTTTAATTGCAAATAAGAAAATGAGAGCTTGAAGGACAATGCCACAGGATGGGTTAAAAAAGAAGTCTTCTTACCTAAATTATTTCCAAATGAAAATACACATTAGGTATATAAAAGAAGTCTTCATGTTATCTTCATATGCCATCTTTGCTACAACCTTTACCTTTTGATCTACTTACATAGACAGATATCTATATATGTACAAACTCTCCTACCTGCAATTTTTCACATACCTCACATGTTTCAAGGAGTTATATTAACACATTCTGACTACAGATTTTGATTGAGCCAGCTATTATTAAGCAGATGACATTAACATTTGGATTTTTGAAGGCTGGTCAAAACTTTTCTGAAAACAAAAATGAAAAAGAAGCATTGAATGTGACTCTTTGGAGAGATTTCCACTGAAGTCTAAGAGGATTCCATTGGCAATATGAGATAACTGCTGCCTGTTGACATCTGTGCCTGCTTGCTCGCCCAGACCCCTTTCTGTGTGTTAGTTCAGGAGGCACCTGGAACCCAGAGGAATTTCCATCCTGGCAGGAACAAGGGAATATTATGGTATTTCAAGATGAAAATGTATTTCAAATACTAGAAGTCAATATTCATAAATGCAATTAGATTTTCTGTTTTGCCTCATTTCCATCAGCATGACAAAGACTTGGTATGTTTTTTCCCTTCCTAGTGTCCCATAACAGTCAGCATGCACATCTCCTTTTGTCTCCCACCAATGCTCCAGGAACGACACCTCTCCTTCTGACAATGTTTTTGTTTGAAGGAGATGTTCTTCCATTTCCACCAGCAAAGCTGCAGACAATCTCTGAAAGCAAGCAAGGAGGTGATGAGACAAGAAACTTTGTTTGGTTTCAGACTTGACCATTCATGCATGACAATATTACCTTGGATAAACAGTGTTTTTTAAGCACAAGCTTGAGCAAACAGTGGTATGTAAATTGCATCAGCCTACAAATAGCTCTGGGAGGTATTGTGTCTCATACCACAATTCAGAATAATTGCCTACTGGCTTCCTTTTGCTCTTGGGGGATAATAATCAGCTGCTTACCTCTGTCTGTAGTAAAACTACTAAACATCAGCACAGAAAGCCTAACACAAATGTACACTTGCTCATCTGCTTCGTTTAGCTGCTAAAGCTTTCGTATCACTCACTCCTTTTTGACGCAGAGCGTGCAAGTCATTACTTGCTTCCTGTGTATTTGGAATCTTTCTCTCTCATAACCATATAAAGTTGTAATTTTTATCTCCTTTCACCCGTATGAAGTTTGTGCAAAACTGCAGCCCATGATGATCTGTTTGTCCTTTCCCATTTGTAGAGAGAAGATAATAAAACTTATTCGTACTCCTAAAATGTTAAAGAAACACTGATACTCAGTTCTATGTAATATATAAAATGTATTTACACCGTGTTTATATTATAATGCCATGATGGTGTAAAGCATCTTCTCCCATACAGGAGAAGCAATCTCAATACAAATAACACTCAGTGATTTGTTCATGTGGAAGGGGTAGAACTCCATACTATGGGAAGCTAAGATTCTAGGAACTTCATGTAGTTAATAGCTTGTGTCACTCTGTGCCATAAGATTGGATATATGACCCCATAATCATTATAGTCAAATTTACCCCTTTGTGATTTCACACAGAAATATACTTACTGGATTAGTCTATTTTCTTTTAAGTACATGACCCAGTAGGAGTCATTTTAGAACTGGGCTGAAAGAGAAGCCACAATTAGCTTTCAACTTGAGTGGTTCTTTTTGTTTAACCTCCAAACCTTCTGGTTAACCCCTGCAGTCCAAAGTAAGGGCACCAGTGTAAAATCTCTTTGTAACAGATGCCATTTGCATGGCTTGCCAAAATAGATCTTGAGAGGGTTTATGTTGTTTTGCTTTACTTTTAAAGGATATCAACATACCAACTGTGACATTGATACTGTTTTATTCTAAAGAGTATCTTCCCCATTCTAGAGGAAATTGAGACCGTTCCACACCTGCTCCCACGCACATCCTGACATTTTGAAAATGAATACATACAGGATGCACACCATGCTCAGGTTGAATAGCTGTTCCAGTATATACAGTTAAATTGAAATGTATTGATTGCAAATCAGGCTTAACACAGACTGAAAATTCTCTGAAATTAGAGCCCAGAAAATACCATTCCTTTACCCTGTCAACTCCATCTTCATTGATGCCATTGTAGAAAACAGAAATGAATATGCTCATATTCATTTCTTCAATTAGTGCCAGATTTGTAATTCTGCAAGTTGACAAGTAGAAGTTAAGTTCTAATGGATGGTGGTCTGCTGAGCAGTATGCCATAAATTCTCATAAGAAGTGTTTATAACATTATAAATTTATTGATCAACGTGTTCTTGTCTGGTAATTACAGACATGCCAAAGTTAGTATGCAGAATCGTGGAGGGGGAAAAGGATTTTTAGCAAACCACAACATTTTGGAAGTGTCAACTGCTACAAAATGTTGTTCAGTCACCAGAAGAATCTTAGACAGTAACTATTTTCCTTTTTCTTCATCATCACACCATGTATTTATTTCAATATATGAGAAATAATGCCAAGAGCAGTAGTGTTGTCTTATTCCCATGAAGCAGGGAGTGGACTTGGGTGCATTTTCCTTGATATTGCCATCTCAACATGACTTTGTTCTGAGATTTCATCACATCTGGGCAATTCTTCCAAGGCAACAGAACTTTCTTATTTTCACCATGGGGCATTAGGAAAGAGAGGTGTCATCTGTTTATCTTTAACCCCAGTTACCCAGTTTGAAATCCAGAGGTGCAACTAATTGCAAGTGGTGCCTGCTGGCATAAAGTTTCTCGTCACTGATGGAGTTTATATCTTTAAACAAACACAAGTGTTCCATTAACTTAAATACATTATGTTTTAACATTTAAATAAATGAGGTTATTCTGTTTTCTGATAGAAAATGAGCTGAGACTGGATGCAGACCTTTCAGTAGGTTTGATCTTTAGATTAGATGTTTTATCTTGATTTCATCACTAGCTTTCTCTTATATCATTTTGACAAGACCCACTTATTTACATATGGTGTTTTTACAGATACTAGACCAGTATCAAGGTCCTATAATTTTTTATAATTCATATCAGGTGAAGAATAATTTGCTTGAAATGCAGGCCTTTGACTGTAATGTGTTTCCTTAAACTCATTTATTGTCCTCTTTCTAAACTATGATTCAGATACTTGCTTAGTAAATATTGTCTGACATTTTACTGCATTTCCAAAGCAGCTAAAAAAACGGAGCAGTAAAATATAAAAATATAGGCTCTGAAACCTATAGTTTTATATCTCATAGTGTTAAGTATGATTTTTTTAATAGCAGCTATTTATTACTCACCGTGTCTGCCCTTTTCTGCACACACATATTCATAGCAGCAGAGATTTTGTAGTAGTTTAGTTCCCTTGGGCTGTGTCATGAGGCCCACAATAAAATATAAGACCAGAATTGCTGCTAGTATAAAGCTGTTTGTGGCAACCAAAAGCTTGGCTCATCATTGATTAGTGATTGGTATCCTGCTGTAGCCATTTCACTAATATGGAAATAAACAAAATTGCCTGAAAAGGAAAGAGGAAGCAATATCTTTATATAAGAGGGGTTTTTTTTTTTCTAGTACATCCCCTTAGTTTGCTTAGCTTAAGAAATGCAGCAGGATCACAATGAGGAAAGACCAAAGCTGGGTTATCTTTGTAGTGTTCTAGTGGGTGGCCTGAGCAGTTATTTTATATAACTATAGGGCAGAATAGATTTTAACAATTCTAAAAGTATTTGTCATTTCTATAAATTGTTCTAGAGTTCTAAATTTATTATATGCTATGATGAACAAGACCCTATACCTAGAAATGACTGAAAGTTTTCAGTTTCACTTCCTTTGTTTAATAAATGTACAACTTATAAAACCAAAGTGGCTGCACAGTGGTCACATTATACAACTTATATACAACTTATGGCTTTTGTCTAAACCAATGAATGTACCTCTTAGCCCTTGGGAAAAAAATTGTCCTCCTTTTCTTTTCCCTTAAAACTCAGGAAATGAAGGTCAGTTTCAAGAAATAACCAGCTTCACTTAATGTTAACACAAAAAATATTAAATTTATTGTGGCCAGTGGTAGTATTTAAACATACATAGATAGGAAAATGAAAGTACATCAGGAAAAGATCAATGCATATTCCAGTATGTTGCAGAAAAATATGTATCTGTGTCAGAAGATTGCTGAAATCATCAAAAGAGGGCAATGAAGAAAACTGTGGCAATGGAAGTAGAGCACAGAAATAAGTAATAATGTGTTTGAAGCAAAAAGGATCTTAACAGTGATGCAGATCTCTTAAGCAATGATAGAATAGTCAAATTACTTAAAAATGTATAAATGACAGAAGTGATCTCTTAGTATTTCTTCTCCATTTTAGGGAAAAAAATGAAAGAAGTAAATGATAGAGGTGTTTGAAAAGATAATGATGATAAAACCTTTTTTGATCCTGTGATAACTTGAGAGAATGCCTAGTACTAGATATTAAAATGATAGACATTTTGAAAAGAGCGTTTGTCTTTCATTCAGAGGTTTTGAAAGAGTTAGGTAGATGAGGAATTCTCTCAGGATCTGATCTTCATTTTCACAATTTTTTTGAACAGCAAAGAGGTTCTGGAAGAGAGGTAATGTTGGATAATAGTTTAGAAGGAGTTGTAAAGGAAATTATTTATATTATTTATATTCAGTGCTTAGCAGTGTTCTTAATTGGGCACCCTATGAAATCTCAATCAAGAAATAAAAGTGTTATGAAAATTATATGGCATTCCTCAAATGCACTAATAATTCATTTTCTCTACCTCTCCAAATGTAACTACTTTCTCAGAGATTTCTGTTTAAGAATATTGTGTTTAAAGACTAAATTCCTAATGATTGTATAAGTGCTTTGGGTCCTTTGATGCCAAAGATTTCAACAATGACCAACAGCATAATAATATTTATAGCATTATGTAATATAATAATTTATAAGATTTACAGGAATGAAAAGGTAGGGAAGTAGCAAATAACAAAGATAAATATTTAAATTCTAGTGCTCTTTTCTTCAAAAAGCCTTGAACCTCCAAAGCATTTAGAATTCTATAACTGTTATATCATGAGGGCTTTAGGTTTTTTGAGTCTTTAAAAAAAAAACAAGCATGATTTGATAACCTGATACCTTTACATGTCTACTGAATAAAAAGAGCTTTATTGCAGTGGCTTTTAAAATGGGTTTATCATGTCTTGGGAGAAGAACTCTAACTTGCTATGCTTTTGCCCAAGAAGGACTTCATCTTGTGGTACGAGGCTAATTATGGTACTTCTGCTCAGTCAAAGAGTACTTGCCTAATTGGCAATGGAAACTTGTCAAGTTACCATTGCATCTGTATTCAGAGTTTCCAAGTTTAGTAATTATTTCCTCACATCAAAGTGGATATTTAAGTTCTTAAGAAAGAACTTTAGTGTTAAATTCTTGGAAAAGAACTTCAATGTTAAGTTCTTTGAAAAGAACTACTTCTAGTGTATTAATGCTGTACCCTGATTTAATCACCAAGGGCCATCTTTTACTTTAGTACATATAGTACATAAACTTTGTTGCTTTCAAAATACTAATTTATTTAAAATACAGGAGTTTAATTCCTAATCAGGCAGTGTTAGACTTTACCAAGTATGAGCCAATTTAACAATGTTTCTGAAAACATGTTAATGTGAAATGTAAAAAAGGAAAAAAGCATATTGAACAAGTAAACTCAGAAATAACTAAAGAGTTGTACTTGATGAATTCAGTCTTTACAATAACTATGAATTCAGTCTTTACAATAACTATGTTGTTGTTTCAGCCCTGTTGGCAGAGCTGACTGCAGGTGTATGAAGTCACTTGGAGGTGCAGGTAGCTATGGTGAGAAAGAGCTCCCTGAATGGCTGCTCCCCACCTCCTGCCCACACTTTTCCCATATTCTGGCCTTGTGGCTGTCTGCAGGATTTGGATTCTGTGGACACTGACTGACATAAGCGAGTTTGTCCTCGTGCTTGATGGAGATAAGCCCCAAGGCTGTTCCTTCCCCTGGAATAAGGGCTTCACAGCAGATGAATGGATTCAGTGCTGGTGTGGGGACCATGCTGGTTATTCTGGGTGGTTCTGCAGGCATGAGAGCTGCTGGGAGGACATCAGACATGATCCTGCCCTCCTCACACAAGCTGTCCTGGTTTGGGGCAAATGTGGAGAAAACCTCCAAAAGGGTTCCTCTAGAAAGCAGATTCAAGCAGCTCCTCCCCCAGCTGGTTCGGGAAAAGATTTCTGTGGTGAAAAAGTGGAAAAACCCTGTTTATTTAAGAGGCAAAGCATTCACCAGCACAAAAAATTTGAACAATATTAAACAATAAAACCTCTTGCTGCTCTGAAGAGATGACAAACTCAGAAAGTCTCCTTCGTGGGCTGTAGTTCAGCTCAGTCTCTTATCAGTCCCTCTGGTGCTGGAAATGCCGCAACCCAGGCCCAACCTGGTGGCCACAGGTGGAGCTGCCAGTGCTCTGCTGGGTGTTCAGTCCAGAGCAGGCTTAAACAGGTCCAAGAAAAAGAAAAAACACAGTCCAGGGATCTTCTCTGCCTCAGCTAGCTAAAAACTAACGAAATGCAAACAGCTCTGTCCCGCTGTCCACTGCAGACAAGGAGAGACACTACAGTCTGGGAGAAGGATGTGGAGGAGCAAGTGCAGTTTCTGAAAACAAACTGTGTGCTTCTTCTCTCCCTCCCTTCGCTCTCAGAACCAGTCCTAAAGGTGCAAAACTTATTTCTGGGCTAAACAGAAAAATGGGGATACAAGCATTATAAAGTCACCCCAGGACACAAGTGCATCCTCTACTCAACCTAGTAGTTTTTCTGAGGGAAAACCTTTTGGATTAAATTTTGTTATGATTATGCTGCTATAATTTTGTACTTACAACATTTGCAAGATTTATTTTATTTAGAAAATGGAACTATTTTGTCTCTAGATAAATTGCATGTGTGATTGGGCCAGACTTTCAGAATGAATTCCATATAATTGCCTGTTTATCTAAAGAGTTAGGGATGCTGAATTAATTCCACACACATATATATAAATATATGTATACATGCATACACATATATGTATATGTTAACATATATATGCAATTTGTATAGATACATGCTATGAACTAACTCCCTGCACATTTGGGTATTTGCATGAACATACATGACTTGGCTTCATGTCTGCTGTCAGCTTTCTTAATTTATACACAACTTTATGGGGAGAAGGGCAGGGGCTTTCTGTAAGTGTCTCCTTTGTTTTAGCTACAAGGCTGTTGCTTAATAATTAAAAAAGGGTTTGAATACTTTGCGACATACTGAAGGGAATGCTCAGAAATAGAAATCAAAGAACTCTGTTCTGTATACAGCTCTTTCAAAGACTTGATAGAATGACTTCAGTAAAGCATTTTGGGATATGTTATATTTGGGATATGTTTTATTTCACTGGCTTCTTATAAATTTAGGATGGGGAATGCAAACTGGTAACTTCTAATGCCATGGAAAAAAGGAAATTAACACTGAACGCGGATGAAAGTGCAATGCAGCAACATAATCTAGTTACATAAACTTTGCAAACAGTAAAAAAAAGATTTAGCATTCCTAGTAGACAGACTCAGCATTTTTCACAGATTTATGATTGAAATCTTGGCCTTATGGTGTAATCCTGTATTTGTGTAATGAGAATAAATCTTCACGAAAAACTAACTGGAAGATCATTATTCCCGAAGAAATGCTTGCAGTAAGGTAGGAACGTAGTATGTGAAGAGAAAAAGAAGATAGAAAGGTAATGTTTCCTTGTGTGTTCCTAAAGCCATGAAGCATCTCCAGGCTTTCAATACCAAGTGACAGCTTTAATTTACAGTTGAGCTTAGAGACATTTTTATGGCCCTGCATTCGGTTCTTTTATGTGGGCAGTACAAAGTGCTTATCAGAACAAGCATGTTTTTTAAACCCCAAGGCACTTGATACACTGTGAATCAGGAGCAGGGTCCTGAATTTAGGATTAGAGAAAATATACCATAAGGTGGATCATTAGAGAGTCAAAATGGAGATAAGATTAACAGTGTACCTGAGAACATACATGCCTTTTACATTATCCCTGTCCTATCATTCTTATTTTTATTTTGCTTTTAAGACATGGATTTGCTTTGACTCTGGAGAAAAACAGAAAGAAGATGGGTATCTTACCTGGTTAAACAGGTGTTCATTGCAGAATAGGCAATACAGCTAACACTTATCTTACTGTGCATTGTGCATGCTATGTTAAAAATTTTAAAAGCCTAGTAAAAGGCTGTGCAAGTGCAAATTGAACTGAAACACAGGATACAACCATACTCCCAAAGAGAGAAGGGAATAGCAGGCTATTCTGTGATTTCCATGGTGCACCTGTGATGCAAAACCACAACTGTTCTTTTAGGCGGTTTTCTTCTTTTCCAAGACATAAACATGAAATAACAAGTGCAAACTGTGTTGCAGCATCTTAGAGTTGTGTTTTTGCAGCATTAAAGAGGTTGATAGGTATTTATTGTCTACCAGTGGTAAGGGAAATAGGGAGGTTGAGTATGAGAGTAAGTAGAAGTCCTTGAAAATCAAAAGCCTCCTGGGGCCACTTGTGTGCAAGATATTTTTAAGAGTGGATCGAGAAATCAGCTACCATGAGCAAGTAATACATGAGAAAGTTGAATTACATTTGAGAAAGTGAATTTGGATTTTGTTCTTGTCCTTCTTTGTGTAGAGGAAATTACCAATTTACTGTATAAATATTTTGTTGCTTCCACATCCTCATCTGAATTTTTTCAATTGGAGCAGCAGTTTCCTCACTTTTGTAGAAGGATACATTATAATGAAGGAAATCTGATGAGTCTACAGTGGAAAATGAAAGTAGTGATGATAGCCTCTCACTGTATTTTTTAAGTAGTTATAAAACAAAGATAAAGGTTGATATTTTACTCATCTCATTGAGTTGCAATAGCCATGGAAGTAGTAAGAGATTGCAATAAACTACTCCCAGGAATTCAAGAGCATTCAAGAACATGAGTGTGGTCACACTGAATCAGAACAAATACTTAGGCAATCCACTTTCTTGTCTGTAACAGTGCTCAGATTTTTAGGGAAAGCATACAAGAGACATACAGGGCTTTGGGGGGGATTTTTACAGTCAGAGACTGTCAGTGTTAATATATTGCTCATTTACAATCAAAAAGTGTTATTGTTTAATTAATTTTACCAAAGAATTGCACTAAGAAAAATTTTATCCCTTCTTAGCATACTATGCAGCTGGCTCTTGAGCACGAAACAGCATCTTGTTCCCCACATTTCTCTTGTAGGGGATAAAGGATGAACAGATGGCAGAGTGCAAAGAGCACAAAAAACAATATAAACTGCATCTTTCCTGGCTCCTGTGGTTCACTTTGGTTCTTCAGTGAAAATAGAGGCATGTCATTAAAATTCATCATTGCTGTTTGTGTCCAAAGTAACCCTAGAGCAGAACAGCTAGACATCAACTCTTACTAAGGCCAGGAATAAAAAAATACATAAGGTCAAAGTGGCCATGTAGTGGTATATTTCTGAACAAATAATCTGTCACCTTGTTGAGCATTAAGCATCAAAACATAATTTATATGCTATATTTGCTGTCCATTTTGTTTGACAAACATAAATTCATCAACACTTTAAGGTGTGTATGGTTTACCCCAAACTCTAGGAATCCATTAGAAAGACTTAGTACACCAGATGATGGGATATACCCCAGGCCATACAAAAGTGCAGCAGTCATTATGATTAAGAGTTTACAAAAGAGTTTGTTGGAGACACACAGGAGACACTTTGGTCCTAAAGAACTGGAAGGGAGACCTGTGGATTTGGTGGGCAGCATGTCCCTAGGGAGGTGTGTGAATGTGCAAAGGCAGCATTGTGGCAGGACAAAATGAGAGGTGTGACAGCTCAAGCAGAAGCAGGAATAAACATGTTTGCTGTCTGTCCAATTCTGAAGTTACAAAGGAAAGGAGATATATGGGGGACTTGCCTCCCATGGAGAAATATGGTGGGTTTTCTTTGTATCAGCTTCCTCCATGTAACTCCCATCTGCTGAATCACTGGGTTAAAGAGGTTTCTTTTCTGACAGTGGATTTTCCCAAACTCCTGCAAGATAATAATGCATGTTTATCATTTCTTGCCATGGCATCAGATAAGGTAGGCTCACCTTGCCTTTATGCCTATTCCAGCAATGATAAAAAAAAGAGATTAAAGCACACCTTCCCTGGGGTCTGAAAACTTCCTGTCATAGACTGATTGCTTAGCCTTGCTGAAAACAGGTATCTCTCTCCAGGGAGCTATAGCTGGAATGAGTAAGTCTACAGTGACTGAAATCTACTGGATGTATAAGTCTGTGACAGCCTCATGTGGTTACTGGTGTTCACAAAGACACCTAGCATTTTCTCTCCACGGTCTTCCCTTTCTGAACTTGCACAGTAAAATTAAATGAAGCAGAAGGTCTGCAGCAGGATTTTTTCCCTGGGTTTAAAGGCTTCCCTTCAGATTTTGTACTAATCCATCTATTTAGGGTAGATAAAATGTTAGTAAGGGAGGAAGACAAGTAACATTTTTATCCACTCGGTCTTTTAAAGAATCTTTTCACTAACTTTTAAGAACAACTTTTACAGCATTAAGACCTTCAGACAAATATTATACTAAAGATGAAACATACCAATTTGATAGTCATAGTTTTGGTCATAATAATTTCTCACTTTTGGTAGTATTTGTCCTCAAATAAGATTTTGGAGTATTCTGAATAATTTTGGTTTTTTTTTTTTCGTTTTGTTTTCCTGAATCTTGAAATTAAGTCATACTACTGAAATGTCAAGACCACAAGTCTACTTCTCTGGGGAAACGGTAGACAAAAATCTGTCATCATATAAGGCGTACAACTCTTTGAAAGTCTTGAAGTAGATGGAATTTACTGAAGCCAAATTTGGTGAAGATATGCTTTCCAGCCTTGTGTGTATTGGGCAAGTGAGAATAAATTCTAGCACTGCAAAGTACATGCATGTAATTTGTGTCTTTTGCAGAAAAGCAGGCAAAGAAAATGTCCTCAGGCATGCTTAATGGCATGCTCACAGAGGAGACAAATGGCATTCCAGTGTTCCAACTGCTTTTGCTGTCAGTAATGTGAACTTCAACAGTTTCATAGTAAGTACCTCTAGGTGATATCTTCCAAAAGTCTCACAGTGGCTTGTAGTCCCAATAGTTGTGGTAAGAAATGTGGGTGATTTCTGCCCACAACTGCTTTTCCCAAGTGTGAATTTTTTTCAGCCATGGAGCCAGCAAGACTATCTTCTTCTACAGATGCTTGAGATATGTTTATTTTTTGATCCATATTTTATGTTTATTCACTTATCAATTGATTGGTTGGTCTTACCTTTCTTTACTGCAAGTATCTCTAATCAGATTCTGATTCACCTGACATTCATTTTGCTTAAGTTAATGTCGTGATTCAATAGAGGGAATTACATAATGCTGTGAAGTTCCGGACATTATAAAGATCTTTCTTTATCTCATAGAGCTGATGATGAATTTTGAGAGTTCTACCATTTAGCACACTTGCTATTCAATCATTGATGTTCCCCTGTAGCTCATGTGTTCCTAAAGAACCCTATTGGCTTAACTGGGGTAACTGATGAGACCAAGGGTTCCAGGTTCTGAGTTTTGTCAGGGCTTTTGCTCTAAACTTGTTTTAGCTTCTCACTTGGTACAGTCTCCTTTTGTCCTCCATATAAAAACTAACTTGCTCAAGTTTATAAATTTATGGTGGTTTAGTTGTATCAGATCTGCCACAGCAATGAAGCCAGTACGTTTTGAAGACAGAAACATGCCTTGGAGTTTATTGTATTTTCTAAAAGTTCCCGCTTTTCCACAGAGGCTGTCATAGCACATCTGATGAATTCACTAGAAATCACTAGAAAGGCTCTGAAAAAGGAAACACTTTTACTGTGGGAGGGTGACCAAGCACTGGCACAGGTCTCCCCGAGAGGAGTCCCTACCCTGGGAGATATTCAATACCCACCTAGACATGGTTCTGGGGAAATGACCCTGGTGGCCTGGGCTGGACTGAGCAAAGGGTTTGGACCAGGTAACTTCCAGAGGTCCCCTCCCACCTTTACCATTCCATGAACCACTTTTGCTCTACTAGCACTCAAGTAGGACCTATGCAGTAACTTAAACATTGGTCTCCTGTAAAACTGCCTGATCTCTTGATGTCTCCTGGGCAGGTTCACACAGTTCTGGATGATAGCCAGGAGGGATTTGCACAGCACCCACCTATGCAATCAAGTAGTCTGGAGGAAACATGGCTGTGCTACAGCTCAGAAAAGCACAGCACACAGAGGTGTGATACTTTGCAACTAATTAAGGCCGTTTTGTTCTTACCTCAGCTGTGCAGGAACATTATGTACATAGCATTAACACAAACTGACAAACATTTGAGGAATTTTGCAGATCTTGGGGATCAGTATTCTGAAAACTAAAGGAGAAATCTTTTACCATGGGAATCTATTATACTATACGACTTAAGATCAGTCTCTGTCTTCACTTTTGTCTGTGTAGTCTTGCTGAGCATCACTAGGTAATTAGGAATAATTATCTCCAGCCTTTGAAGAGCATTGGTGTCTTTTGTGACGTTCTGGTAGCCCCCCTGCTTTCCTCAGCTCGTTTGTTCTGCTCCAAGCTTTTTGAGAGACAATTGACAAGTATGGGTATGTCTTGGCTGTGCTTAGGAATGGACAAAAGAGCTGCTGGAGAAGGTTTGACTGATGGGATAAATCGAGAGACCACCGCTGAGATAAGTGAAGAGCTCCACCGAACATCACTAGATATCGTCTTTTTGTAGTGCATACTGAAATACCAGCAGTGGGGCAAGTGGATTGTGGCAGGAATTGGGAAGGTAAAGGGAGATAATTACTGCATCTGTGGTTTGCAAGGACAAGGCTAGATAAACTTTTTTGAAGCATTGCAGTCCAACTGCTATGGAGAAAAAGCAAAAGTTGGAGGATTAAATAGAAGTCACTGAGAGATTAATTATGTTCTGTTAAAATCAGAGAAAAAAATTACATGAAACAATTTGAATGCTTACTTTATGAAAGAGATCTAAATATATAACATATGCAGAACTATTACACTTCTATATGTATACCTTTGAGTTTTTAAATGACCCTGAAAGGTATCATCCCTACTTCTAAAAACATGTTTCAAATTCAGATAATAATTCATCCTTCTCTCTCATAAACAATGAATTACCAGTTTGTAACAAGCCAAAGTCAAGATCTTCTTAGTTGATTCCAAATGAAAATATGTATTTCCATTGGAAAAGGAACATGTGGGAGTTTGTCTGCACATCTAGAAGAGTGCTGGCCCCACATGTTCAGCAAAGATGAATTCAAAGTGAAATGGGTGCTGTTTGAATGATGACATTTTGGAATGGCATTCCAAAAAGGTTAGGGGAATCAAGACAGTTTATGTAGAAATTAATCTCCTTAAAAGGAGTTGAGAGTGGAGGTAATTTAGAAAGAATCTAGCTTAAACAACACAAAAGATATCTTTTATTTCCCTGTAGCTCTATAACAATCATTTTCCAGAACAAGTGTTTCTGTTGACAACTTTCTAGTAAACCATACATGTAGTTATATATATACTTTGAGAACTTTATTCTTCATTCTGTGTGAGGAAGCTACAAATTCACAGAAAATAATGTTAATTTGGAAGTTTTTTTCCTACAAGAGAATGGCCAGATTTTGGAATACCTGTAAAAGAGTGAGATTTAAAACAAGATATGGCTGTGTTGTCACCCACCTCTAACTACAGTATTCTTCTTTCATGTTTGAGAATAATCTCAGACTTCCCATTCTTTTTAATCAAAATATATTTTCATGTCTAAATAAGACAAAAATGCCCATATAGCCCTCTATTGAGAGTTATTCATACAATAAACTTTATTGATGAATTGCTTAAGATAACATGAGGTCAAAATATGTCATGCTGCTATTCAGTCCTATTCCAGCCCTTCTTCTTGGCCAAATAATTCAGGAGGTGGAGGGATGTTTTTGCTAAGCTGTAAACAAAGAAGGATATTTCTGTATTTTACATGACAACATGAAATGATCCAGTATCAGAGAGTCTTCTTGTCAGTGCAATGGCAGCATCAATGCAACATCAGTGGCAACATCAATGCAGTCTCATCACATGCAATGACAGAGTCAAAGGATCCACAAATGTTGCTACTATGCTTGAAATTGGCATTTGAGAGCAAGTGAATGACCTGCAGTGCAGGGACCTATTTACACTCATCATTAGACTTCTGAGCTGGTGCTAAACTGCTTTTTTCCCCCTTGTGCATCTGTCAAATACTAGCAGTCTCTCATTCTTCTGTTTTTGCATGGCTAGCTTTCGAGAGATGCATTTGAGAGGTGTTTTCTGGGGAAAAAATGGAAAGATTATCCAGGCAGACATCTGAACTCCTGCTGCTGTGGAAATAGGCTCTGTGCTGTGGCTTAAATTAGGGGTAACAGCCAGCACATGATTTTTATTACTTGGCTTATTACTTTGTTTTGCCTGAAGAGAATTGGTGATTGAAGATACACTGCCTTTTTGGAAACACAAACTAAACATAAGATGCACCATCCTGTGGGAAACCTTATGTTTCTCAAGATCTGGCATGAATCAATTTGTGCCATTTGATATTTCTTGCCAAAAGCTCATATCAAACAATTTTAGTTTGTTAAATTTGAACTTCTGACTGTCCAACTTGTCCAGGTCCATGTGAACTCTGAACATGTATCTTCCTTAGTCATGGAAGGAGAGTTCCAACTGGTTTAATTTCTGTCTTCTTTTGAAGCCTGCATTAAAACACAGGTTTGGAGAGCTTTAAAGAGTCATAAAAGACTTATTTCAAGAGGGCTGCTCTTTGGCAAGGAGCATGACATTCATTTACTAGAGGCTCTAAGTACTGTTTTAACTTGTTTACCTTACAGGGATTTCAATTCTTCTTTCACCTTGCAGTCTGGGTGCCCATCTCAACATCTCTTCCCTCTCAGTCAGCCTCTTCATGCTGAGGATGGGCTGGGTACAGATCCTGCAGCATAGGTTCCCAGCTTTTTCTTTTTCTCTCGTTTTTCTTGCTTGTTTTCTTTAAACTGTATCCCATGGGCATCAGGATCTAGGAGGGATCTAGGGCTGTCAGCTTCATTGTTATCAAGTTGCCTCCTTATCTGTCACCTCCTTACTTTGCCTGCTATGCCTTGAGAATTCAAATAAATAGTAAACCTGTTCAGTTCTCACTTTTGTTAGTCAGTAAGTACTTCACCATGTCTTAAACCTGTGCATTGAGGAAGCCTGTAAAGGTATAGTGGTTTACTGGATGTATTCAAATGTGGAAATAAATTAAAAAATCAATTACAAGAATTTAGTATTTGAAGATGTGAAGGGATAGAATGGTGTGGCAAATTAAAACTTTCTTTTGGACTAAATTTACCGCATATGCCACTTGATATAGTTATAAAGAAGTCAATTGTAATTTGCTTTTCCATTCTCTCTAGTGTCTTTTGACGTGGACTTTTTCATTCATAGTTAAGTTAGAAATCTTTAAAGAGTTTTAAACTATTACCAAGTCTTACAATGTCTTTTGCTGTATGTGGGCTGGCATTTAAATGAAACAACCAAGGGAGTCTTAAATGCCATTAGAAGCACGTTCATTCCAGCTGTTTGCAGGATTTTATAGGTCAAGCAGCCAAGGGGCTTGACTTTAGTGTTTTGGGATCAGTTACAGCTTCATTGGAGGGTTGAAATTCAATCTTAAATCACTGTGCTGTAACGAGTTGGCGCTATGGGGCTTTATTACAATAGCTGGCTTCTCCCCTCTCATGGCTACCCACAGACTGGAACCGCTTTTTTATGGAGTCTGTTTGGTACAGATGTCACTATCAGCTTCAGGTATATCACCCTGGCACCTGTAGTGTGCTGGGAACTGGAACTATCCGATGCCACCTTTTATATCGCTGCAGTCACGTGACCCTGCAGAATAAACATTAACAAACTCTTCTTTTCATGCTGATGAGATTGTTAAATAATTTGCTTTTGCCTTTCTGAGCCAGATCCTGCAGCCCTGATGCAGTCATGGCTTCTTTTGACTTTGTGTGAGCTTTGTCAGAGACAGAACTGGAGGGCGGGTGAAATACCTAACAATATCATATCAAATCCATCACCCAAAATCTTCCTGTGCATTGCCAGTGTAGTTGCAAGACTTTTGTAGTACACAATTAAACAGTATTGTATTAAGAATTACCTTTGATTTGTGTCTGTCTGATAATGTTAAATAGCGATATTAAATATATGTATATATTTGTTAAAATGCAGACAAAATAATCTTTTCAGCACCCTCTAATTACATTTATAGATTTTAAAGGTATGGCATTTACCATCTCTCCTTTTTATACTAGGATCCAAATTACCTGATGAGGTCAACTTCTTTGCCATTCATTTAGTGGGCTCTTTTGATTCTGAGTTGTTAGACCAGTGCATTGGCTTTCAAAAATCATTGAAAATATACTGCTCGCTCCTTGCCTGTCTTTTTTCTTAAACATTTATCAAAGAACAACTGGTAAAGTATTGAGGAGTGGATTTTTTTTTCTTCTCAGAATTTTTTTTTGTCTTGTTAAAATATCATGTTTTCAGCAATATTATGTGCTGTCACTACCATCACCCTCCACTGAACTCATTCACCAAAGCAGTTACCAGAATGGTGGGAAAAACTTTACTTAATTCTGAGTATTTTCCATATGAGTTGAACAGCTGAATAAGAATAGCATTTGCTGTTGAAAAGCAGCACAGGCTGTCTTAAAAAGACAACATATTTCTTATTGAACCTGCCTTTCTTTTCTTTGTTTTTATGCTTTGGCCTTCACTAATCTTGGCTATTGCTCTTTTATTGAGCTCCTTCAGCACATACATTTCTTTGCTTCATATTTTATTTAAAATTACTCAAGTGACAGCCAATTACCTATCTATCTGACCAAGACTGCAAAGACACTTTTGATCATCAGGTTTTTTTTCTTTTCCAACAATTACCTGTCAGAAAGCGAAGTTTCGCTTTTGCTCCATTAAACTAAACTCGCTATAAATATTTGTGATTTACTCAGAACCTTTCCTGACATTCAATAACCTCCAGACACATAGTCTTATAAATGTATTTAGCAAGTTTTTATAAGGGATTGCCATCCTAAAATCACCCAAAAGCTAGTATTTCACCTGGACAAGTCAATGCAGATCATTAAAAATCTAATGAGAGTTTCTTCTGTGGTCAGATGCTTCCTTTAACTGTCACCAAAGCTATGAAGTAGTGATCTAAGTCAAAGTTAAACATTTAATTGGGACACTGACTACATGCATTTTTGGTTATGAAGCCTGTAGTGAAAGATGGCAAGTTTGAGATAAGGAGGCTGTAATATTTAGCTGAGGAACAGTAACTTGCTAAATAGCATTCTGCAGTTAAGAGTGATCATCTGACACCTCCCTTCCTCTTCAGGTTTAAATGCTCTCTCCTGCATTAAAAACCTGGCATTTCTCTGGTGTTAAATTTTATCTTCCTTTTTACTGAAGTCAAGCCTGTCAGTAAAATTCTGAAATCACAGCAGGAGTATAAAATTTGTATAAAAAGTTGTTTATGCAGTACCATTGGTCTTTGATGAAACTTATTTATTTACTTATTTATTTTAACCTTCTTCTTTCATCATCTGTTAATTTCCTGTTAGAAATCCTGGGGTTTAGCATGTGGTAAGTCAAGCTTTTACTCTCCAATGCTGAGGTTTTATCCACAGTAGCTTGGCAGATTTTTGATGTCTTTTCCCCTTAAATTAGAAAGCGCATATTTTCCAAGTGTGAACGTTGGGCGTTCGCCCCAAGGTTTTACAAAAATGTTTTCTCAGTGGAACATCTGTCAAGGAAAAAGAAATGCACACCCTAGAGCCCTGGAATGTGAAGACAGACTTTAAGCCAAATGTGGCTAGTGCTAAGAGTGACCTTGATCCAAGGTCTTGTCTATTCCAGCTGAATGTGAAGGCTGCAGGGCAGTGTAGGAGGCTCCCACTGCTCCTCTCCTGCCTCTCCATTGCCCTCTCCCTTGTGTTGGTCTGTGGCTTTTTGGGAGTGTCCACCAATCTGGGGACAAAATAACCAAGGGAGAAGGGAAGGAAAGAAGGAAGGAGAGAGATGAGAGGAGGGGATGGGATGGGATGGGATGGGATGGGATGGGATGGGATGGGATGGGATGGGATGGGAGGATAGGTTGTGAGGAAAAGGTGATTGCACTGCTGAGCTTAGCAGAGGTATCCTGGGGTTTCAGAACAGAGAGTACTCAAAGCTGCAGGTGGAGTTTCTTTGGAGGAGGCTGGGAGACCACTTCAGTATTTAACAGCTGCATCTTCCAAACTGGACTAAGCTGTGATTCAGCTGGAATAGTGGAGCAGTTCCACATTGGAACCAGTGATAATGGCAAAAAGACCAACAATCCTCAGAGATTCATCATGTCCAGGAAACTCTTCCTGAAGCCACAGGTTAAATTTATGATCATAAGATGAAGACAAGAACTTTGAAGAAAACATCTTTATCCTTAGGAGCAGCAGTTAGTACTGATAATACACTGTGTCCCAGAACTTCTCCTGTGATAAGTATAAGCAATATCAGCCAACTGTGAGTTTTGCATGTATAATTCAAATTTTACAGATAATTCCTGCCCTGAATTTAGAAAAGGAATGCTATGAACTGTAATGTTTTTTCGCCACTTTTTGTATGCTATTTTAATTTTTGAAAGCTGAGTCTATTTGTAACAGTAAGTGTCCATTTGTGAAGTCATAATTTTTCTCCTTTTTTTTCTCTAGCTTGTAAAATTGTTTTCATTTCGAAAAGGGTTTCAAAGCTATATAGTTTTACAGCTCTCCAGTTATTAAATATTTCTTTGATTTTTTTTAGAGTTCTCAAATTCAAGTGTGTTAGATATACTACTGATATTTTTGTGTTTCTTATAATTTCTAGGGATTGTTTTACATGACAGAGTGATGCAACTTTTTTAGGATCAAATGCAGAGTAGATTATACTTCCTAGTTTTTTAAATTTATTAATTTATATGGTATCAAATTTGCAGCTGGATCATTAATCTTTTATTTTTACATTTAACAATTCTATAGTCTTCTGTTTATATCATGCCACTTTTGGGTCTTTTCTTGTATGAAGTGATCTATTACATATGAAAACTCTTCATCTTGATACAGTGACTTCTTCTGTTATGGATTTGGTTCTATTTATTAATCTCAAACTAACATGTCATTTATAAAACTTTTCCATTAAACTATAAACGGACTGTTTTCCTTGATGCTTCTGACAGAAGAGAAAATTGAGTTTTAACACGAATTTGAAAGTTGACTTTATAACTCTGCTGTGGTGTCTCATCACTCAGACAGCTTCTGATATATATTTTGAAGTATAATAGGGCCTGAGAATTTAAAGAAGGGGTTTAATTCACAGGGCACCCTGTTGAATCCTTCTCTCAAAAATGTTTTTTGATTTCTCTATTGATGAGGATTATCTTGGTGGTTTCTTTCTGCAGATCCTGTTCAGCATTGCCTTTTATTTTGCTACTCCTCTGCCTTAAACTGCTTGTAAAACATTTATGCTACAGTTGCACTATTTTTTCTGTTCAGGAGGTTCCAATTGTGCTGCATATCTGGTTGACCTCTCTAGGTGAAGAAGCTCAGAATTCAAACAGATTAGTTCACCTGAAGGTTTTCCTGCCCTTAATAAAAAAGGGCTTGAGCATGGCTGGAAGAGAAAGTTCACCCTGAATGACTTTATTGAAGCCCCGTTTGGCATCTTAGTGCTGGTGCTCTGCAGGAAGTGGGAAATGGGAAATGTTTGGAAGACTTAGTGAAACAGAGAGGTAAAAACACAAGGCTTCATTAAGTGAAGTGCTAGTCCCACTAGAGCCTTTTACTGCTAGTCCTGGTCTCCCGAGTCTTGCACTTTGCATTGCAAGATTGTCAGTGATGATGGTGACTAAATAACAAAGCACTCCCTTGCCAGCAGTAATAAGAAATATCATACATCCTTTTCCAAGTGTTGTTATGATAAGAAAATGTTATTTCCCATCAACTCTGATAGATCTTTATAAGTTCTAATGAAAATATTTCACTCAGCTGAACATAGCTTTCATTATAAATGTACACCTAATATCTAAGTTGCTGAAACAAACTCTCCTCTTTTATTTGCAAGAAATGTTTGGGGTTTCATTCCCCTTCTATGTTACTCATTTAAAAAAGTATCAAACAACAATTTATTATGGACAGTCCCAAACTTTGTTGTCTCAGTTGTCACAAGCAGTGGAGGTGCAGCCTCTCCCAACTTGGTAGGGAACTGGTATGACAGTGAACCTCCAGAGGACTTCAGTCACATTGTGCATACCCCAGCTGCAGCCTTGAGCTCCTCTGCCCTGCTAAATTGATTATCTGTCTTCTAGCAATGGAAGAAGTTGAGCCAGCTAATTTTGGGAACCTCTCCCTTCCTTTTAGGTTTCAGTTTTTTAAGCTGTTTTCAGAAGAATCTAAAAATGATAATGAAATTAGAAATTAATGTGGGAAAATTTCTTGTTGAGAAAAAGAAAATGCTTGTTGAGAAAAACAGCTTTCTTATTATCAAAATGTTTCTGGTGTAACATTTGGTGTTACTCACATGCACTTAACTCCAAGTGAACCTGTCTTTCACAGAATTTAGGCTAGTTTGGTGGCCAATGATGGAAACAGATTTTGGGTTTGGACAGACATCAACAGTATGGGCTCTTCATATCTGTGAAAAACCAGCCTGTAAATGTCCTCAGGTGCCTGTTTCTTCCCCTTTATTCTGATGATTTCTGTCAAATCAATTACCTGAATCACAGCCTGTGTTATTTGCACAGAGCTTTTTCATTTGCACAGAGCTAAAATCTTTGTGGCTTTCACTGCTTCTTGGGGGCTCTACTAGACCTAAGAACAGCAGCACTCAGAGGTCTCCTCTATTCAATCCATATTGCTCATGGTATAAAGAAAACAGATCTTAATATGTTTCCTCTGCCATGATAATGAATTATTAGGTTTTTAACTTCCGCCTGTGTTGCCTGCAAGGTGTTTTAATTTAGAAGAGAGTAGCAATTTGAGGAGAAAAGACATGCCTCCTACCTCTTTCTTTTCTTTAGATTCTCCTCACCCCCCACACCACCTCTGCTAATGTATTCTGGGGGCTTTGGGGATGAGACAAATTACTCTGACAAGAGCAAAATAAATGAGACTTAGCTGTGCAGGAAGGTCTCTCTGCATAGCCTGATGGTGAAAGCACTACTTGGTGGGGAAGGAATGGTTCTGTATGCTTGGCATCCTGCTTCCAGGGCTCCTTCAGTGGTTTCATGCTGTCACTGTATATAAAATAAAGAGTGAGCCCTGCAGGCATGAAACACGAGGAATTCTCCCAGTTTTGTACAAGTGCCATAGGCAATAGACTGTACCCTCATGTTTCTGCTTGTGCTCTCTTTTTGACTCGAGAAATACAAATTTTTATTTTTTTGCCTGCGACACAGCTTCAAAGAGAAGCTCTTTCCCTTGGTATCCTAATGGATAGGAAGTGGGAGGAGAAGAATGAATAACTCACTAGGCAGCAGGAGAGGAAATTCAACTTTATTTCTCTGTGTTTGTGGCGGGTGCCTTAACCACAGTATTCCACGGAAAGGCTAATAATTTTTTTTTTTCGTGTGTAACTCTGTCTATGGTGAATATATACATGTGCACCCTTATCTTTGGGAATACATTTGTGGCCACTGAGGTATTTAGTGGTAGCCCAGACCTGATGGATGTACTCAGAATTTGCTTGGCAGATATCAGGGAGATGCGCATGAAGGCAAAATTTTTATCTGATCCAGTTTAGGCATGAGCTGAACACCAAACCTTTCAGCATGAGTCTGGTGGCAAAGCGCAGTGGTTGTGTTCATTTATGTTCCAGTATTACATTTTTCAGGCATTTAAGGCGATCTGAAAATTTATCCCAAGGGTCAGTTCAAGAAGGGACAGATATCAAACAGCTTCATTCATATTTGTGCTGCAGGCTTTTGTCTTTCAGATAGCTCTAGGTGTTTCAAAGCTACATAAAATGCATTATGGCATCCATGACCCACCAGTGTGAATTTCCTCAGTACCCACTCTGAGCAAGCTCTCTGCTCCTGACACCAGCACATTCTCATGCCTGGGGAGGTAGCCAGGCAGTGACATTGTGGATGTTAGTGAACCATTAAAGTTTTCTGTCACATTAAACAGGGTTATTGAGACCAGTGGCCTTCCCAAAGAGAAAAAACCCATGGCCAAGGGCCATTTTGAGTAGGTAAGGGTATAGTTTGCACACAGCTGTCCTGTTTCAGAGCCAAGGACACTTTAATGGAGACAATGCTAAGCCAGCTGCCTTCAGTGCTGGGAGTGTGATAGGACACATTCAATTTATTGGTGCAGGTGAAGACCAAAGATGCAGGAGGGTTTCAATGAAGTTCAGGGCAGAGGTGACACTAAGCAAATCCTTGTCTGATTTGGCAGCTCCAACTTAATGTCTTGCTTGCTAATGTCAAGGCTTCAGGAAGAAGACACATTGTCTCTGAAAACTGGTGGTCTCTGAATTTTTTTAGCTGTTTTGCTGACCCAGAAGATTTCTACTTGTAACCTGAATGAAAAAGTCTCTGGCTCTGGTCATGGATGGCTCTGGTCATAAATGCCTTCCTATGTGATACAGGACTCTCACTATGTTATTGCTAGGCCATAAACTCTAAGTTCTGCCTGTGCCAAAGAGCTTTCAAAACTCTTTATTTACCATCCTGCACATGGGACTTGGGGCACCCTTGTGTTGTACTGTGTGATTTTTCATTTATGTATGCTGGGTCAGATGTTTAGCTGATAAAAGTCAGTGTAACTTCACTGATTGCAAAGGAGCTGCACCAAGTTGATGATTCAACTTTTATTAATTTCTTTGTTTAGATTTTTCATATTTATTAAGCTCAGCATAGGGAATATGGTTTTCATGTCTGCTGTAATGGAGGGGTTTTGTACAGATAAAATGGATTCTGCTCTCAGTGACACCTAGCCTCATCTTGCAGGTGAAGATTGGATCTGGCCATAATGTGTAAAATTAAATGGTTTATGTGAAATACCCACATATGATAATACTTTGGTTGGTATTCATAGAGCCATGCTTGCTCCATCTGTCTCAGTTATAAATATTGTAAGTGCGTATTTCAGTAAATTTTAGGGTTTGTAACAATGTAGTAAAATCAAGTAGATGTTAATAAATTCTAGCAAGCACAGAAATTCACTTGTTTCTCAGTAGGTTTCTATTTAGCTGCTCAAGATTATCTTGCTACAGCTGCAAAAAATATTGAACTAAGTTTAAACTCCAACAAATATGCTGCTAAGACAGTTGATTTTCTATCTTTAGAACAGGGAATTGGATTGTCAAAAATGAGAAGCAAATGTGTTTGCAAAAGAATTTTATATCTGGCTTTTTGTTTTTCTTTTTGTCTAATGTTCAGAAATTCAGAATTACCTAAAAACCACATGCTGAGGCAAGGATGAAGGCTAATGCTTCTTAGTTTCCTCCTTTTCCACACCCAACTAAATCCAGACCCAAAATGCCATGAGGACAGTGGGAGGAGAGCTATTACCATTTCTTTCTGATTTGTAGTTGCCCAAAAGTAGTGTAGCAGCTTTTGAAGAGCACAGATGGCTCATTTGGCTGCTGGTTTTGAAGCAGTTTGCTCTGAGGTCTTCCAACATTTTCTACTGCCTCTCACCCCCTGAGCCTACGTCTGTGCCTCGGGAGCTTCCAGCAGTCTTCCTTAATTCCTGCATTAAGGAGCCCCTGGGATCACAGTGCCCATGTCTGGGACTTGTCTGGGCTTGCTCTGCCCTTTTGGGCTTTCAGGAACAGATTGAAGAACTTGCAGTCGAGTGTTGTAGAGAGTAAATCTATGAAAACAAAGACATGGGGAAGGGAGGGAGGTGATGGGTTTTCAGAAACAACAGCAAGGTTTGCATTGCTTTGCTCTCTCACTGGTGAAGCCTCATGCAAAAAAGAAAATATCAATGTGCTCTGTCCAACCCATAATTAAAAAGTGGATGTTCTGTTTATGTGTTTTTTTACAGCTGGCAGCATTAGAGAGACAAATCTTTGACTTCCTGGGTTTCCAGTGGGCTCCTATCCTTGGCAATTTCCTACAAATAATAGTTGTCATTTTGGGTTTGTTTGGAACCATCCAGTTTAGGCCTCGATATATAGTCGTGGTAAGTCTCATTTATTATATTCCTTTTTGTTTTTTGCCATAAAACCTGTCATATTACAAAGCAGAATTTTCTTGTTTTCAAAACACCATATGGTATTTCTGTAGAAACTGTACAGGTCTCCATGTCTTTTTGCAAATTTAGGACTACTAAGTGGGTTTTTTTTGAGATTTTGGGCATTATCAAAACCAGGTAACCTAGAGAAAGTGCTGCCAAAACTATGTTAATAAATAAATAAAGTACAAACTGTTCTTCTTTTTGTAACCGACAAGACTTGATGGTGATTATTAAAAAAATTTGCAATGGCCAAGTTATATTTGACCACATCTTTCTCTTAAGCAGAGAAGAGCAATGATTGTAGAAATTTCTTTGGTCCTGTGACCCATGGGTTCCAAAGAAGTCTCCTTCTTGCATACATGTAATTTTGTCAAGACCTGTATTCATGGCTTTGACCCTAAATTATTGTAAATTCCCTCTGATGCTTGTAACTTGAAGCTTCTCAGTTGTTTTTTTTCCCATGTTCTCAATATAGCCAGGAACAAAAAGAAATTTCAAAGCTGTGAAGAAAAATGCCAACAACAAAAAAAATCTCTGTTCCTCGCCCACATTCAGTTTTGAATGTAAGAATATTATGTCTTTACCTGGTAATGGCTGTATTTGGAACATTTTGGTTGTGTTGTCAGTAATGGATTTTAAGAGGCTAAAGTTATCTTTTTCCTCACAAAGGAATGAAATAAAAGTCTGCTGGGGAAAACTCGTTAAACAAATACTTTAAAAGCTTCATCTTTTGTACTCAAGCCTGGAATCCTGTAATTCTTTGTCATGTCTTAAAGAAAAGTGAACAAAAAGTGCATCCAGGATTATACTCATGTTAGCTAAGCTTACAAGCAGACCATAATGAATTGAAAATTGATTGATATAAGAAACAGCACTTTTATTTATTATCTGTGGTTGGAGAACTGGGCATCCATGAATTGATGACTCACCTTTCTGCTTCATGCTCTCCATTTTATGCATTAGAAACGAGTGTAAGCATCTGTAAAATTATGTGGGAAATTCATGTCTGAAGTGCAACACTACAAAATTTCTTGCCCCTCAGGTTCATCACTGCTGTTCAATGATGCAAACTCCGTTTAAATTTTCAAATGAAATGCAACAGATGTTGACTGTTTCTATATCATTTCCAATGTAATTGAACATTTTAGGCTGTACAAAAGTTGTTTTAAAGTAGAGGTAGAAAACTCATAATTAAAGAAAGAAACACATCCCCAGGTACCTTATGCTGCTTTAACTGAACTCCTATTCTGATTGATCTTTAAGCATATATTTAGGAGCTCTAGCTACAGCAGGTGCCAGTACTCATTCCTGGGGAAGATCAAGGCTTTAGAGCCCAGCTGGTCAGAATACAGTGCTAATAATGCCACAGGTCACAGGTTTGATCCCTGTATGGGCCATTCACTTAACAGCTGAACTTGATGATTCCTGTGGGTCCCTTCCAGCTCAGAATGTTCTGTGATTACCCACTTCTTCATCCCATCACCACCTCTCTGAGTGATCTGTGATTACATCCTTACTACCATGGGGTTTACAGGGAATAGGAGTAGTTTGAGCCAAATCCTGAAGTCTGAAGAGAGCCTGTAACACGAGGTGTCTGTAACTGACCTCACAACTCAACACCAGCAGAATAGGGTGGCTGTCGTGTCTTCCTGTTCCCACTGTTCCCTGACTGAACACTTCCCCAGATCCTCTCCTCCACCTCTGGCAGGAGTTAACTCGATCTGTCAGTAAGTCAGCTCCATTTCTAAGCTGTCAGAAAAACAATCTAGCAAAAAGTGGAGATTTTTTTGCTAAACTGGTGACCTGAATCCTGTCTGTGAGGTTCCAATGGTTGCCAAGGTTGGCATAAGGCAGGAATTGGGACTGCATGTTTATGAACAGCAATGTTGAGGTGGAGAGGAAAGGAGGAGTAGCGAGACTTCTCTTGTTGCTAGCTCCAAACTTGTCAGTTCAGCCTCATGCCTAGCCTTGCCTTCAGGTTGAATTCAGTGAGTACCTCAAGCCAGCATGAGCAAAACTCCCTTTGCTCAGCTGCTGCCTTCAGTCCCTGTGCTGTTCCTCTGGACCAGCACAGGTACCAGTTCAGCCACTTGGTAAACTGTCAAACCAGAACAGATCCAGCTCAAAAGCAACTATTTTCTTTACTGGTGTTAATTTAAGTGAAGGTGAGGTCTTTGATGTGCTTTGCTTATTCCGGGAGATGGGAGAGGGGAAATTGGAAGAAGTAGCCAGAGGAAGGAGAAACGTGCATGGAGTCTTTCCACAGCAGTGCAGGGTCACACCAGCTTTAAGTTCTTGTTGAGCATAGCCTGAGGATCTTCCAGTCTATATCAACACATGCTCCCCAGAAGCTGGGCTTCCTAGGGCTCTGCCAACCACAGTTTAGCTTTGTCCACTGTCCCCAGAAGGAGTCAGTGATACTGACAGTAAAGACCCCTGCCAATGCCAGCTGCATACGGGCTGTATTCACTAAGGCAAAAGTGACAGTCTACCTGTAAACTTGTACTGCTGACTTCAAAGTCTGTTTAATGCAAACCTTCAGTGTTGTCCTGAATTTCAGTATTGAACACTATGCAGAGAGATTCTTACCAAGGCTCTGAGTAGTGAATTAGGCTTCATATTTACAGAGAAACTTCATGGCCTTCCATGTTCATAGGTCCACTTTCAGCCACATCTAAGCCCCTGGATTAGTGGTTAGTATCCCAAGAATTTGGTCCTGTGTCTGTGACTGAAGAAGTATTTTGAGTCATGCTTTTATATACTCTTATGTACTTTCCTGATTTAGATTAAATTTAATCCAGTTTAACTGGAAAAGTAACTAATTGCTTCAAGAAAATTATGCTTAGTATCCATTGTCCTTTCCAGAAGACTTCCCTGGAAATCAGCTTCACCAATGCAGATGATCCCATCACAATATTAAAAAACTGAAGTAAAGAGAGAATCATGTCAGATACAATGGTTTACTTCTGTAAACTGTCTCCACAAAATTAATCTGGCATGTGTGCACACAAGTTGTCCTCATGATAATCTGTCATACTCTGATGGTGATCTTGACTTCAGCTGACCAGCTCTAGAGCCATTGTTTAACCTCAAGAGAATGTTTTAATTCTATCTTCTGTGCAATGAAGTCTGTGCCTGAAGGTTTCCCTGATAAGTGAAGTTACACAAAAGCTTTCACTTTGTCATCTTATGCTTGTATGTCATGTTCAGTCTCCTCAGATTTTGAAATATGTAAGGAATGGGAAAGTAAGTGAATAAATGTAATACATGTAGGGCCATAATTTGAAGCACATCTATACTGCAGTCAAATAAGAAAGTGCTTCTGCAGGCACAGTTGGGCAGGCTTTTGTTGCAGGTGCATAGAGCCAAGAAATTCAGAGAGGGCTCCAATAGAAACTGATAAAAACAATGGCAGTCGCATGCTTCTGACCCTTCCACTGCCATTGAACCCAGGCTGGCCAGTTTATCACTAGGATTTAGTGACCACATAAGCTGCACCATAAATACAGTCACTGCAGATTAAAAGTCTGAATAACAAAATTAGTTTGAGTGATTTAAAATTTGTCATAAGAGCTTTCTACCAAAAAAATGTCTCACTATCTAAGAGCTGCCATGCAGTGGCTGGTACATGAGGCATCTCTGTTGAGATGGAATTCTTACTCTGGGTAGTTAAAGATAGTGGTTCTCGTTCACTGAGTACAGTCCCTCAGATACAGGACTATATGAGTGGTGGTTCTGAAATAAATCTGGAATTTCACTTGCTCATACTTAAAATACCAAGTCCTCAGAGTTTAGGAAACAGAGAGAGAGGGAATGACAACATTGACTCCAAATGTCCTAATTAGTTTAAATCCAATAATTATTTCTAATAGGTTTTGTATTAATTAGTAATTTAGATAAATGTTGTGAACAATTTGTCCTGTCACTAAGCGGATGTGCTATTTTCAGTATTTGAATATTTTGTGACTGAATTAAATCTGTGCAAAGTTCCCAGGGGGCATAAAAGTGCAGAGCTGATTCCTAATTTTCCCACATTAGCTCATTTGAAACTTACCCAAACATTTGCAAAGAAGAAAGAAACAGCTGAATTTCAGTTATAACTATGCTGTTGCACTCTTGTCATGAAGCTCCAGAGCTCTGCTGTGATCTGTTTCCTTGTTCATGCTTTTCCTTTCTTAACAGATCTTGCTATCACCAGCAAGATTTTCAAGCTGTTAAAATTGATTAATGATGATGACAGGATACTTGTTAAAGCTGGGAATCTTCTCCCTCTGCTACTTCTGATATGGGACTTCAAAAGGCTTCTGAATGATGAGTCATATAGCTAAAAGCACAAAAGCCAGGCTCAAAGCTGAAAAAAAAGAGTTAATAAATAGTGAGGGATAAAAATAATACATTTAAATAGGGAGAATCTATGGTGGATATCTCTACTTTACCTGCCTTAGTGTATTCCATTAAATAATATGATATATAGGCAATGCATATAGTTGAAAAACCAGGAAAGAGTTTCTTTAAAAAACCCCAAACAAATAAAAAAACAGAAGAAGAAGAAAGGCTGTATAGGATACTTCATTTCATACTCGAGCAAATATTATACAGACAATGAAAATATTTAGGCTTAATTAAGCCTAATATTTAGGCTTAACTTGTTGAATTATCCTTCCTGTTAAGTCCTGTGTTGTCCCTGCTCCATCGTGCTGGTTTAGGTCACTCCCCTGGCCACCTTTCATAAATGTGGCTAATAAGGCTCTGCAAGTACTGATTCCAGGTATTACAGGGGGATGATTTGACAACTCAGTGGTTGCTTCTTTCCCTTGAAGTATCCTTGAGCCAGCATTCATTCCCTCTAATGCCATGAATTACCCTGTCACAGTAGTTGCTGCACTTCAGATTTAAATATACTCTTGAGATAGTTTATTCATTAAAGCTAAACTTTTCCCACAATCCTTGTAATATTCAAACTTAGAAAACTCCCTTTTTTCTTTTCCTTAACTAGTTGTTCTGGTGATGTTTTGTCCATCCAATGCAATTGTTTTAACCTGGAAATGTTTGTATTTCACTGATATATGAAATGTATCTCTGCATTGGTTTCAGTAAGGTTCTAGAGTCAAGAGGTTGTAGAGTCAAATCTCACTGTTGTAGAGAGGCTGACATTATGAAAGGGAATATTTATTAGATGTTTAACCTGTAAGGTTTAGTGAGTACTCCCTCCACTTTATTGGTAAGACTTCAAATGCTTCCTCACACCACATAGTATACAATCATTAGTGCAAAAGATCAAGAGCAAGAAAACAATGTTGTGCATCATGGGGAGAAACAATGCAAGGATTATGACCTTGTCCTAGGTCCTTCCTCTAGAAGAAAACTGTTACAAAAATATCCAGGTGATTTTTAAGTGATGCATCATTTGGGATATAAAATAAAAATACCAACTCTTCTTTTTGATTCAACCTGTGTGGAAAATTCCTTTTTCATGCCAGATGTGGTGAGGGTTGTGACGCTGAGTATGAGGCCAGCTGAGTGGGGTGGTCAGGATGGGGGTGGCCAAAGAACTAGGCAGGAACTGCTGGGTGTGGGAAGTGAGAGTGAGCAGACCCAGCAGGATGGACAGGATAATGTTCAGGACACAGAGTGGGAGAGGTTAAATGGCAGGTCAGATAATGAAACAGGTTAGGTGCCTGGGAGGGAAGTGAAACCTGAGGGTCAGTATGGACCTGATGTCTCAGACCTTATCCATTTCTACACTGAGAGAAAATTGCCAGCATGCCTGGAATGTCCCTTCACACAGAGGATGGCAATTTGGACTGTTGCTCTGCTAACAAAAATAAGAAATCTGCATCAGGGATCTAAAAGTTACACCTTTCATAATGACTCAAGCAGGTGTTAGTGTGATGCCACATAATGCAATATTGCTTGGTGGTTTGGGTTTTTTAACCTAAAAGGCATATACATATAAATTTACACAATGCATATAATGTCAGAAAGTGTTACAATTTTTTCAGAAAGAAACACTCAGAATTTTAGAAAAGTTGCTTTTAAAGCCCTTCTGTGCAGGGTTTCTATGATTCTTTTATATATTTTCAGATTTGAACTAGACAGACACCTACTAATTCTTATATTTTGCCTCAGTTTCAGTAGAAAGGATAGACATTTGGGGGTTTTCTGGTGATTGCAGATGTAGAATAGAAACTGATTTTCAGAAAACAGAAGACAATGAGTGAGGCACGTACTACCAAGAAAGGATTGCTTTTGCTGTGAAGGCTGTGCTCGGTAGCTGACTTTTATCTCTGCCCTCAACCACTGAAACCTATTTTGACACAAAGTGAGTCATTTAACAAAACCTGTCACATGCTTTGTTTTCCCCTTGCATTCTAGATTCGTGTCTTGAGACCTTGTGGTCTGATTTGCACAAGTGCTGCACGTTCAGCCACAGGGAGCTGAATGCTGAGTTTACAAACTGAGTGTATAACCTCAAGCATTCTGAAAAATGAACTCTTAAGGACCTCAAGATGGATGCTTATAATGTATGAATACTTCTGAATGTAATCTCTGCATGTATCAGAACATCATTTGCATTCTGAAAGCTGTATCATTCCGTTATAACATAAAATAAATTAGTTAATGTTTGTGCAGCTCTCACACATTACAGCGACGAGCATCTTAGTAAACCTCATGAGGAAATTAATATTCTGTCCTCAGAGCAGGGTCTGAGCCACAAGGAGAAAAGATGTACTGAGCTAGCTATTCATAAAAGGTGTTAGGGGAGGTAAGATCTTTTAAAATAAAAATATATCTATGATGATTTTACTAATGTTTCAATTGTATTGCACAGCCACAAAACAGAAAAATTAAGTTTGCATGCACAGCCCGAATTCTGACATTTCCTAATTTTGCTTTCTTGCCTTTGCTGTCTTATAACCTTTCCTTAAGTACCTATAAAACTGCAAGAAAAGAATTTGCTCCTTGAATATCCAAGAAGACAATAACTTCCCTACTTAAAAAAAAATTCTATAGTACTAATTACTGTATATAATGTAATTGCTATGTTTACAAAACAAATGGAGCTCAAATTTAGACCTCTGCAGCTCAGTGAGAGTGTAGGAAGAGCTTCTCCATACACAGCAGCTGGGTTTCAAGGTGCACACCTGCTTTGCACCTGCACTTCTCTTTCAGTAATCCTCATGGTGCAGCAGGAACCAAACTGGTCCTAACTGTGTAAAACAGCACAGCCTGGCCTGGGAAAGCAGGCTCTGACAGTTTTTGCCTGAATAGTACAGCACTGGTGCCCATGGGACAGAATGAGGCCATTAACAGATTTGGCTTGGCCTGGCAGATCAAATAGAATTCATTTTGTTGTGATGACATATTTAGTTCACAGAGAGATAAAAAATTCTTTCTTAAAAAGGAGAATACTTCCAAATAGTCTAAATTCTGGGATTGTATGAGTTGTTCATTAATTTTGAACTCTCTGCACGTAGTGTTCTAAATATAAATGTTAGAAAATCAGTAGTTGAGGATGGCATCAAGTTACTACAAAGCCAACAAATGTGGTAAAACGTGATATACTCTAGGTTAATCATATGAGCAGTACAGACCTCATATTGCTCACAGACCACAACAGCTTTGTCTATTTTATAATAACCCAGCCTTCAGCTGCCACACTGCCCTTCTCTGTAAGACAGAGGAAACGGCCCAGGAGTGTTACTCTTGTTTTGGCTCTTAGTGACCTACTTCTTGGACCATTGCCCAACTGCCTACCTAGCTCAGAAGAAATTATATTAAAGCAGTTGACCTTTTTGATGTGCAGAAATGGCCCTGTGCAGGGGGGAGTAATCAAGGAGGGGAGAAAGTTCAATCTTCTTTGCCTGAACCTGTCATTGTACATGACAGGGAGAGGAACAAAGAGGGGAACAAAACCCAAAACTGCCCAAGAAAGCCAAACTGATGGCATCTGTGCAATGCATTGTAGATCAAGACGTGGAGCTTTAATGATCATATTGAAGAAAACAAGAGGTACTAATCCTTATCTGGCCACAGCTAAGTAGACTTGCAAAAGCTCTTAGCAGTGGTTTTCTCCTCTGTGAAGGCTCCAAGTGTGTAAATGTGAAGTGGCAGTGCTGCTGCTCACTGCATTTGTTCCAGTGGATGCAGCTCCAGCATGGCTGCATGAACACTTGGCCCATCAGGATGAGATGCTCCTGAAGTGGAGTACCTGGAGAGTTCCTTGGGAATAGGGTACAGCTGTATGTCAGTCAGCAGTCATCCCTAGAGAAATGGGGCCAGTCTGTTGTGCTGACAGGTAAAATGCAAAAGATTATTTGAAGTAGATGAATTAATGTCCCATTCATGCTGTGGGTGCTGTATGAGTTCAGTACCATGCTGGAGAACCCAGGAGAGGTGTGGATATGTTAAACTGTTAAGGGTGCTTTTCTGGATCGGATTCATGGCAAAAGGCTTGGAGAAGTAGTGGGCTAATTTTTATGTAATAAAGTATGTTTTACTGTGAAAGACTCTCAAGAGATCAGATTTACACTTTACCTATTTGTTTAAAAAGAAAAAATCTAGATTACCAGATCAATAGATGTGGGTTTTTAGGGTTTTTTCTTGTACCTTTCTTCATAATATTTAAATGTTATTTCACTAATATTTACTTATTTACGCTTATCTGAAATTTCCTTTACTTATTTACGCTTATCTGAAATTTCCTTTAAGAGAGCTAAATTGTGATTTAAAAATGACTCAGAGTTGTCCCAAAACCAGTCAGCATTTTGGACGTCATTGATATCAGTAGGATAGTGTAAAACTGCAAAGAATAAATCTATTTTGTTTGTATTTATTTAGTACAGCAATGAATATTGAATTTGTAATTTCCGGTGGTTCTAAGGGGACTTCTGCAGTGGGAGCTCCTTTTCTGAACTCTCTGTTCTTGGCTGTTCCCAGAAGAACAATGCTTATTGATATCAGTTTTTTATTATTGATCTGCTCAGTATGAAGTAGTTTCATCTTAACGTTTTGTTTTTCTCTCTTTCTTGCTCTCATCCGGCTTTGTGTTTAGTACACGGTGTGGACTGCCCTGTGGGTCACCTGGAATGTTTTCATTATCTGCTTCTATTTGGAAGTAGGCGGGCTTTCTAAGGTAGGTCACTTACCCTTCTTCAGATTTATGGGAGGGAGTTTCAACAGCAGGACTCTCAGATTTCAGAAGACTGCAACCACAGAGGAAAAATGTGGTTGTTTGAACATACAATTTGATCTTCAGAGTTTCCCTCCAACAAGAACTGTAATGTTTGAACTTCTCCCTGCTAGTAAATAGCCACAGGTTTGAAGTACATGAAGGCAATGAATCTGAATTACAGCTGCCTTCTGAAGTATCATCCCAAGGTGAGAGGTGGGGAGGCATTCAGTTGTAAATTTGAGGTGCTTTTTGATTGTTGAAAAGCAGGCAGTGTCATTTTGGTTGAATTTTCAAGTGTTTGGGAAAAATGTGAATTTCCAAGACTGCTTTGAAAGAAAATTACTAAGAAGGTTAATGTGATAACTTGCTGAGCAAATTGATCTCACAGTGAGAATGTTAATTCTCTATAAAAAAGAACAAATGGCAAAGGGGGACTTTTGTCACATCTGAATAAAGCTTTCCTTTATATGACACTCAGTGTTTTAGGTCACTAATTCTTTATTCAGTCCTCTGATTAGAGCAGAACTGTTTGCTGGAATTGCACATCAAGAGATGTGCGCTCGTTCAAGATAGCACTTATGTTAGCATAGGTTATGCTCAGCATTGTATCTGCAGGGAATTTCACACAACACCTGCTGGTTTTTATCCTCCAGTTGGACACAGATGATACAAATCTTAGTTTACCACATTTACCACATTTAAATGATTCCAGGCACAGTATGCCCATGGCACATGCTGATCCCGGCACTATGGATAGAATAAATGTCACTGTTACTGGTTGTAGATTTAGTGGTTTGAACTGCATCTCTGTTAGTTCATGCAATGCTTTTAGAGAATGCTGTCCTGTGCAATGTGCTCTGGGAAGACCCTGCTTGATTAGGGAGGTTGGACCAGATGACCCACTGTTGTCCCTTCCAACCTGACCCATTCTGTGAATTTTTGTTTACTCCACTCAGAGTGGAACATTTATGAACTATGTACTTGCTATGATTAAGCTAAGATTCCTAGCTTTTCATTGACAACAAACAGAAAACTGATGAAACCAATTTAATAAGAAATAAGATTTCATTTACTCAGTAGAAATTCCATTTAAATTTTAGATTTCAGTGATAGGTTCTTTTGGTGATAAAATTTCATGATGAAAAGCTGCAACAGTTTATTTTTCCTTCAGTTATGTAGCTCATGAGGTGTTACAGGCTTGATAAAAAAATTAGCACACTTCATAGAGGATCAAAATAAATGATCCTTATGGTATGTTCTGATGTAAAAATCTATTAGATGAAGAGCAACACATAGAAAAGATGAAAAGCCAAATAATTGTTCATTCTTATGATACAAAGAGGTTGTATACTTTTATTTAGGTGGGTCATGTCTGTTTTTGTAGTGACTATTATATCTTATGTGTAAGGAATATATTTATGTAAGGGCCTACAAGGTGAAGCAAAGCTTTTACTGTGACCCTTGAATTTGTTTGCAAGGGATTCTGCTCATATGCTCAGTTAAGAGGTTTATAAATCAGCAGGTTTGAGTTTAAATCCTTCATCTTCCAGTTTCACTTCTGTGTTTTACTTTTTGCTCTTTTTACTTAACATGACAAATCACAATGCAGAGAAATAGTAGCAAAAATACTACCTGGCAGTTGACAAAATTCCCTTTTATTAATCTCAACATTTTTGTGGAACTTTTATCTTGTGGTTTATAATTACATTTAAAGAGTGTTTCTCAACAAGGTGATAGACACAAAATTACTACTGTGGAAGTTAATTGCTCTTGTACAAATTATGCCAAAGGTATGAGTTGAGACCAACTTAGCAATGATAGAATTAAGAAACTTTTTCAGTGCATCACGGTATTTTGGGTCTATTTATTTGTCTTTCTGAAATTTTTGCTAGATATGATGAGGCCATGAAGAGACTAAGGTCTTTTTGCCCCTTATGCATAAAATACTGGGTATTTCTTATTTGGGTAATATGTCACACCAAATTTAATTGGTACCCATATTTTATCCAAGATGCTAGTTGAAAAAATTAATCATTTCCTCCATTAATATGTTCATGTGTTGTCAGACATGATAGAAAAATGCTGTTATGAGAGTACATTAGTATGGTTGGAAAATCAAATGCTGTAATAAGATTTCCAAGTATGGTTGTTTATTCAGCATTGAAATCTTGGCAGGCAATATCCACTTTTTTTTCTTCCTATTGTTCTCTTTTTTTCCATTAAAGAAAGAAAAAGAAAACTGTATCTCTGAAATGAATACAGATTGATTACAATTTTAAACTTCTGTTGACATTCTATCAGGGAAAATTGTAATGCTGTCTGGCAGGTGACTGATTTCTGTTGGCTTGTTTGTTTTTAAGCAGTACCGTGTTTGCACTTGCTCTGACCAGAATGAGTTAGCTCTTGGTTGACATCCCATGAGTTTATGAAGTCTTCAATCATGAATGCTTCTGAAAATCCAACTTTGTACAATAATAAATGGTGATTTTAATTCAATATCTGCCCATGGACCATGCATACAATGCAGACAGACTTTTCAAATGTCAGTGGAAACCTACCACAGCTGAAATTTTGCTCAGATCTTATTTCTGAAGTGGGGAGGAGGATCGCCTTTGAATAGTCACTGTTTGAATTCTGCCAGGAAGTTCCACTGCAGGTAATGAAAATTTTGAAAGAGAATAAGAAGGACATAGGTCATTTAAACCTGTTTACTGTGAAAGTTTGGAACATTTTCCCTTCAGTTACCTTCAATTATAATTTTCTTAATAAACTAAGCACCCTCCAATAGCTCCACTATGGTGATTAAGACAGTCTCCTGGGAAAAGGATGATATAGATTCAAGTCATCTTGGGTGCAAAAAGGAAATAAACACAGCTCTCCCACAGCTGCTGCTGTCAGTAGAAATCTAATGAGCAACTGTTTCCTCTTTAACTGCCTTATAAACAACATAGAGGTCAAGATCCTTCTTCACTTATGTTTCAGATGCACAAATGAAATTGTAATGCTTTTTACAGGGCTGAAGAAATCATATTTGATCAGAAATAAAATAAATATACCTATATACACCCTTTTTATTTGTATTCATTTTTTTCCCTGATTTTAGCAGCCATGAAACTACCCATATGAAAGAAATGAATTTTGCCTGTCTTTTTTCATTTACTACTTTTCTGAAATTGGAAACATAACTTTTAGTGGTAACCATTCCATATGAGAGAAACAAAGCTGTTCTTATAACATGACCTTTTAATTCTTCGCTGCAGGATGACAATTTGCTACATCCTTACATAAGCTCATTAATTGTTTTGATCTCATTCTATCTTGAAATGAAATTAAGTTCTAATTGTCACATTCCTGAGCATGTAGGAATGCATGTAGAGAGCACAGACTGTTTTCCTGAAGTTTTGTATGTGCTAAATATGTACCCCATAATTTCTAATGTGTGTAAGCCAGCCCTCCATCTAGAGCAAAACATGGTGTTATGTATTCCTGTACAAAGGAGTCTTCATCTGTTTAGAGTGTACAGTTAATAATTATGATGTTACATCCCTCAAGTATTTCAGATCCAGTATGAGAATAACTGCATTCATTTGTATTTATCATTTGCTCTTCCAAAATATTTTTTTTAATAGACCATTTTTCTACTGCTTTTGTATTTGTGAGTTACTGGCATTTCTTTCTGTGTGTTAAAGCCTTTATTTGGTAAATGGATAGCAGCATTGTGGTATTGTGTCCACCATTCCTGTTGTTTCATATGCCTTACTGGGGAACATGGATGAGCTCTTTTCTTTTTCTAGGGTATTTCTGCTTGTCCTGCATGGCTTTTCCATGGCATGCTTCTTTGCTGTGAACCATGCCTCATTCTGGATTTAAGTTTTGCCCTCAAAATTGAGCTGTGTTTCAACTGACTCCTCTAATTTTTTGGGGAAGCATTTGCCTGACACACACTCATATATTCAGTAGGAAACTAGTTCTAAACAGCTTATGTTTGCTATCTTGTCCTTGGTTTTACATATTGAGTGAACGTGAGCTCTCTGATCTGCCTGTGGCACCAATTTCATTAGCCTTTCCCCTGCAGCCAAAGGATGTTTTGCTTGAGTAATTTAATGAAAGAATATTTTTTCATGTGTTTTTTCCTAGTAATATTTACTTTGGTCAATGAATGATCAAAATTTGTAGGGCTCCCATCCAGCTTTATGAAGCTGGAGAGAGAACAGTAGGCCAAATTATTATATGAATCTGTAGTTGGAGGATAGACTTATCTGACAAAATTAATGATTTCTTCCATCTGAGGAAAAAATGGACTAATAATTTACTTATTAAAATGCTGAGAGACTGGAAACCTAGTGCTCTTTTCCAAACAAAATGTTGTATGTCAGAATGAGAGTTAATTATGTGAACTTTATACTGGCTACTTGTGAAATCAAATTTATTCCATCTGGTGCATGTCAGTCAATCCTTAATTGTTCTGCAATTATATCTAATAATCTCAAATGAAGTAAGTTAAGCTCAGAACCAATGCTAATTTGTATTAATAGAGATGTTATGGTGTATGCTTGGGTTTGTGTCTTTTTTTTTAATGTGAAATGAGGGCATTGATTGAATTTACATTAACAATATGAAAGAAAAAGTGATTACCTTTCTAACTTGTGCTGATGTAAGTGACAAAGCAGACACCATTATTTTGGTTTAATTATCGTTGTAATTAGCTCCATAGAATTACCCACTCCAAAAAGCTCAGGGACAAAGTTGGCAGCATCCATAAAACCAATATGGAAAATCAATAGATGGAGGATAAAGGACTTCCTTAGTCTGAGCAGAGGATAGGTCACTGTGCATCTACTCACATGTAAGTGACTTTCATGTGGAGGAAGGGTTTTCTCATATCCACTGGGAAGAAGAACAAGAAATAATTTGCTGAGCATGTGGCAAAAAAGATTTGGTTGGAGGTCAGGAGAAGCATTTTAATAATAAGGACACTGAGGAGGATCTAAAGCTGTTACAAAGCCTTATAACGGACAACTCTTCTACTGCACTATTTTTGATCTATAGAAACAAGCCTCTGCCAAGATAAAACCCCAGGTGAGTGTCCATGGATGGTTTAGGGTAGGAGTGTTTAAATTCAAAAAGTTAGTACAAGTTGAAGACTCAAAACCTTATCTTAATTAAGAGTCTGAAACATTTCATGGTGACTTATTCCAGCTGGGGAGCTTGAGGTGTCTCTGGCTTTTCTCCCCAGAGGGTGTGTAGGGACACAGAAGACAGGAGACCCTAGTAATGTCTCCTGGGAGGCTTTGGGTGTGCACAGATGGGGTTTTGCTTTTCCAGCTGTGTGACAAGAGGGACACAACACTGTCATTGCTGCTCACTCTTGGTAGAGATTAGATCTCTGTTACAGACAAAACTCATGTGCTGTCTGTTTGACTGGTGGATTTTCAGTTGAACACAAATCACTGCCTTCACTGAGAGCAAAGCAAGAGTGACAACAGTGCATTTCTTCACTGCTGCACATAGTGTATACATTCATGTACAGCTCAGCTGAGAATTTCTTCCCCCACACCTCTTGTTCATCATCACATCCTTTTGATCACCACCTCTCTTGGGAGACTACACACCCTTAACTTCCAGTTCTCCTCACTACTGTGTGTTTGTTTGATGCCATCAGCTCCTACCAGCTGAGATGTGCCCAGTGATGGATCATGCACTGGATGTGGCTTCAGGCCTTCTGCAATTTCTAGACATTACAAGTTACTAATTTTATAGCACTAGTTAAATATAATCTCTTCTGAGCATATGCACTAGTAAAATTCAACTTGCAGAAATCAAACCTGATGAAAAGGTTGGGTTTGTTTCTTTGAGGTTTGGACCCTCTCACCTTCTCTTCCTTCCTCTACCTTTTTATTCCCAAAGGGTTTAAAGAACTTTTTTTGTAAGTAGTGCTCCAGAATCTTAAAAAAGGAGGAATGCTAATCAAATAGTACTTTAGTAAATAGAATTAAGATAATACTAAGCATAACCAGACCAAATATAAGTTTTAATTCTCACATCATATAATCCATTTAACTCCCTTGGCCTTCACCCTTTCTTTGAGCCAGCTGTCAGATGTAATTTTTTTGTTTTTTTAAAAAAAGGTTTTAGAAACAGTTCCCTCCTTTTACTTTTTCTTTTGCCCTTTCCTACAGTAGAGGCCCCACTGAAATGTGTTTGCTAAAATATGAACTTCTAATATGACCTTCCTTATTCAAGTTGCTCCTCCCATCCTGCTGCTCTCTCACTATAAAAAGAAATAATCTCCAGGTTCAATTGTACTTAATACTTTTCTATAATGTTCTGCTCAAACAGCAACCCTTTGAATTTTTAATTACTTTGGCAATAAACCTGGAAACCAATTTACTGTGAAGTTATGCAGTGTAATATTGAACAGAAACAACATTTCAGCACTTCAGAATAATGGCTCTGGCCTTGGCTGGTGTTAGGTACCATTAATCATAGATTAACATGGTGTTGGGGTGCCTTTCAATGGTATTTGCAAACAATATTTTTTGTGTTGTGTTAGGCTGACACCAGTACTTGTCAGGAGCAGAAAATCTGTGTGGTAGTTTCTGTATAGAATACAATGACTTTTTCCATGAAAAGTTAGAGAAGAATTAGCTATGAGCTGTGAATTTATAATGATACAGCTATGGAAAATAGAATTTTCTTTTTATTTGCAATTTAAATTTCTCAGACAAAAAAGGTGACTTACAAAAGATGGCCTAATATGTGCTCTCTTCAAAAAAAGAAAAAAACAAAAAGGAAAGGCAAAGAAGGAAATTGAAGAGCAAAAGGTGTGAATCTATTGTAGCTGAGGAGACTCTGTGGCTGTTTAGCTGAAGAGACTTTGATGTTCCAGATTTCATGTTCCAAATCTAATTTGTTGTTCAGCCTATTTAACTCTACTGTGTAAAGGTGTTGCATTGTATAAGGTCTAATGAACAATCTGCTTCTTCTTGAAAAGAGAATTAACATGCAGTAGCTTCATGGCACTGCTTGAGCATAAGGTCATTCTGGGAAAGAACTTACGGAGAATAAATGGGACACAGATAAATGCCAGTGAAACTGCAAAATGTGTCATTCTGATGTTAATTAGTTAGTTTAGGTGATACAATCACATTGCTGAACAACTTAATCAGGAGTACATTCCAGATGGTACAAAAATTGAGTTTTATATCCTTTCAGGTGACATTTACAGTGGTTCAATTTATTATATACAATGAGCATCATTAAAATAGGTGTTTCAATCAAAACTGGTTTTCTTTTATAACCTCTAATGAATGCAAAATCCTAATGTTGATATCTGGAGTGGAAAATACCATCTTCTTCATTGGTTTAAATAGCTGAGGTAATATCTCTGTGGTTTTTTTGGGTTTTTTTTAAATAATCCATTTAATACCATTAATATGAAATGGCTGTGGGAATAATGGGTATGGTATATCTGCTTAGCTAAGAGCTGCACAAATAAATTTATTAATACAAAGATCACAGTCATATTTGTTTTAGTTGTTTTAATTCTAGGATTTTGAATTTTTTTTAAAAGGGAAAAAAACACTAAAACGTCGGTTTATGGCAAGGAGGTAAGGAACTCAAGTCACTTGCAATATTTCTCCAGTGAGACCATTGGATATGAAAAAGTATTCCTGTGATTCAGGAATCCATGCTGCAATGGCTAGAGATGCAGAGAGGGTAAATCCTGCATGCCTAGGGTTTGTGTCTGAAACCCTGGGCAAAAGGCTTGAAAAAGCCTTGGCTAGTTACACGTATAGCCAAGAACATACAGAATAAGGAAAGAGAGAATACAAGAGTAAGAAGGACCATCTAGTCATCTATTCTAATCTTGTGTTTCTGAAATAAGTTGAATTGTTCATGGAGTAAGAAAAGGAAATTTCCCGGAGTTGTAGTTTGGTTGTAAACAAGTACGACACACTCACCTGCAGGTAAGGATGAACCTAGATCTCATTACTCAGGGGATTATTTTATCTTTTTGATATTTGGATATGTTTTGTAGTGATTATTATGCTCTTTTTGTAGAAGTGGGGAGGCTGTTGCTGGTATTTCATTTGCTTCTTTGCAAATGAGATGCCCTTCTGATAAAACAGCAGTGAAAGATATTTTGATTATTTCTTTAATCATATTCTTGTGTAGGCATTAGATCAACCACGTGTGCTGGCTATCCAGCAGCTTCTAACTATGAGATGGGTGTCTGCTGTGCAGACATTTTTGACCCATATCTAAAGCAGTATACTTATTTTAGTGCTACTGCCAGATCTATTTCTTGCCTAGTAAGGTCAAATTTATGGTTTTGATAAAAACTTCTATGCAGTGCTTTTACTGCTGTAGTGTACCCTTTGGGATTTTATTTCCAACAACTGCCAAGTAAGGACTCCTTCCTAATTATGGGGAATTCTGTAATTTCATCAGCCTTCTGATGAAGAGTTAATTATTTAATTGATGTCTAGTTCTGAAAACATTTTAACTGTTTTGAAGGGAGTTTTACACTGATTCATAAGTTGTTTGCTTGGGATTTTTTTCTTCCATTAGAAGACAATACTTTTTAAGAAGAAAATGTAATTTTAAGTAAGTTTTTTTTGGTAGTAATTTGCACAGTCCTAGATCTTGATTAATGTACAGGGGATTTGTTGTTGTTAATGAAAACAACAGTGGACTCTGAAAAAGTTGTTCTCATAAATTGTGATGCTGAATCTCACAGGATTTTTTTAAGCATGCTACATGTTTCTTATGGGACTTCATAATTATAAATCCTTTAATCATTAAGATTGGAAAATACTTCCAAAGTCATCAAGTTCAGTCATTAACCTAACACTGCCAGGTCCACCTCTAAACCATGTCCCCAAGAACCACATGGACATATCTCTTAAACATTTCCAAGGGCAATGATTCCACCACTTCCCTGGGGAGCCTGTCCCAATACTTGACAACTGAAGTAATTTTTCCTAATATCCCATCTAAATCTCACCTGACATAGCCTGAGGCCATTTCCTTTTGCCACTTGTTACCTGTGAGAAGAGATAACCCCCACTTGACTGCAGTCTGCTTTCAGGTACTTGCAGTGCGTGGTAAGGTCTCCTCTGAACTTCTTTTTCTCCAGCTCCTCATTAGACTTGTGCTCCAGATCCCTCATTGGCTTTTTGTTGCCCTTTTCTGTAGTCACTCCAGCACCTCAATGTCCTTGAACTGAGTGGCACAGAATTTAACCCAGGACTCAAGGTTTGGCCTCTCCAGTGCTGAGTAGAGAGGGACGATCACTGTGCTGGTCCTGCTCACCAAACCATTTCTGATCCAAGCCAGGATGCCACTGGACTTTTTGGCCACCTGGGCAACCCTGGGCACACACTGGCTCAAGTTCAGTCAGCTGTTGATCAGCACTCCCAGGTCCTTTTCCACTGGGCAGATTCCAGCTACTCTGCCCCAGCCTGTAGAGCTGTCTGGGGTTGTTGTGACCCAAGGGCATGACCCTGCACTTGGCCTTGTCAAACCTCATAAAAATGGCCTAGGTCCATCCATCCAGCCAGTCCAGATCCCTCTATAGATATTACTTAGATAGATGTAATAGATGGATGGGCTTATTTTTGAACTGGAAAAGAAATATAAGAAGGAGGTTATTGTTTATCATCTCTAGATGTCATCCAGGTGACTGCTTGCATCCTTTGGGATACATAAACTCTAATTTAGTGGAAAAGCAAGGGAGAAATATTGTTTTACTTTTCATAGATCTACATCTGACAACCAAGCAGATTTTTCCTAACTACATCAGTCCTCTATATCCCCTTAGAGTTTTCCTTATTCTCTATTCTTTTCCAGTGTCTTGTAATTAGATGTACATAATCCTGAACTTTCTTTGTTAACATCCTCCCTAAATTACTTCTTTCCAGGAATCTGGTGTTGTAATTTTGCCTTTGATTTTTACAAACCTTGTAACTGTGGTGTTCCTACCTGAAACTGATTTTCAGGAGATATTTCAAAAGAGCAGGTGGAAGAAAAAAAATATGCCCTTCAGCTCCTATTAAGTGGTTCTTTCTTTGTGGACAATATGGCAGTGTCCCTGCCTTTACTCCCCATATTAATTTCTTTTGAAGTCTTCAGCAAAGCTCTAGTTCAATAGAATAACCTTGGATAGGCCTTAAATGTATTTCCAACATGTCAGTTTTGGCAATCTTTTCTTCTTTTGTAGAATGCTTAACATTTTTGTTTTGTTAAATTGTCTTAATTAGAAGAAGATTTTTGATTCTGTAAGGTCGTAGTAAGAATTCTTGTGATCTTTGTGGTTTGAATCTTGGAGCAAGTTTACCTCCTAAATCTGGTTTTCATCTGATAATTTATTTAACCTCTATAAGGTGAATGGGCTTTGAGAACTACTTTTCAATTGCACAAGGGAATTGGAGGGATTGTTCCTTGTCTAGGTTATTATACTCTCTTTCTTTTTCAGCTGTCCTTCAGGGCAATTCCTTGCTTATGTTGATGGTGTGACTGAATTTATTATTCATGAGTATCAGAATTCCTTTGAGCAGACTTCTTCAGTTTGGATTAATGGGGAAAGGGTGAGAGAATCCTATTGGGGATTAAGCTGCTCTCCTGCCCTTTGCTTTGCTAGGAGGTTTATTGTCTGAGTGGCTTTAGTATAGCAGGAATAATGCTGGGCTTCTTGACCTATTCAGTCAAATGGGGAAGGCAGAAATGTTGGAAGAGAAGTCACAGGGACGGCAGCAGTGCCTGACTAACACAAGGGCAAACGCTGCTTGTGAGTAATTTTATTGTCTCTGTGTCAGAGCAGCATGGCATTCCGTACACCTAGATTCCCTCTCTGCTTATACTTTTAGAGAGCGTGTAGAAGTTCTTTAAAATGTTGTTTTGAATGAGGATTCTGTTCCAGAGGAGAATATGTCCTACCCATCTGCTGAGGATTGCTGCTCTGTGTTATTGTGTTACTGTTCCTCCTGCTTGGAAGCCATTTCTGGTTTGTTTTTTGGGTTTTTTTTTTAGGGCTTCCTTGGTAGATCAGGAGCTCACGTTTGATTTGGAAGTTTTGGCTGAAGATTTTTGTTGTTTATCTGAAAAATGTTTGAAGGCTTGGATAGATTTGATGCTGAGACAGTTCAAACTCTGAACTGCCAACTGGTCTGTCTACTTCTGCTTCAAGGGGCATAGGTGTTATCCCTGGACCCCTGATTACTTATTTGCAAATATAACACAGTTGATTCATTTTACTTTTATTTTCTGTGAATTATTATCAATGATATTTGGGTCTCTTTCAGCTTTCTTTTCATTCAGTTTAGTAATTTTCCTCAGTTTGATCAGATATGACCAAACTACTGGCCAGCTTGCCAGGACAGATTATTTTCCTTTTGATCTATGTCATCTTAGCTAAATTGATGTTTCTTTATCTGTTACCAGGGCATCCACAAGTGCTCTTATTTTTTCCACTTCAAAGGTGGGCTGTTGGATAAAAGACTATAGTCAGTGAGGAAAAGCTATGCACATGTCCAGCTGTGAAGGAACTGATTTTCACTAAATCTTCATCTCAAACACACTTGTACGTTGTTTAACTTCAGAGTAGTTCACGCTGCGTTGGGACCATTTTCATGTGCTTTACATCTACCCTGATTTACAACTTTTGTTTGCTTCAGGGTATTTTCCATCCTTATGTCTTGTTTTTCCATGAGGTAGCTATTTCTAATCTTAAATATTCTAGGCATGTGGATATTATGTACTCTGAAAACATTAGCACAATCAGTGTAAACAGTTAATTTAGAAAAGTCAAACTTTCATAATCAGTTTTTAGTTTGTACTTCTTGATGTTTTTATCTATTTTAGGTTTAGATTGCATATGTTTTATTCTTATGAATCAATTGACTACCCGATTAGTTAAAAGTATACTTTATATAGTGGTTTTAGACTTGTGATTCCCTATAAAAATTAAAATAATTTTGTGGCATCATTTTCTTTGAAAAATTCTTACTTCATTCTGATACAATATGCTAATCTTTGTGCAAATGTCTACGTCTTAAAATATGCTTGGGACACACATTTACCTTGTTATAATACATGAAATAGCCAAATGGTTTTAAAAAGTATTTAGAGAGTTGTAAAATGTTGCTAGATTTTAGTATTCTAGCGTATTAATTTCTGAATGTCTAAGTAAGATCACTTTTTATATCTGTAGCTAGGCAGATTGCTTGAACATCCCAGGATCATACCAACTTTTATCCAAACATTTTGATTTCTAGAATGCAGTTTACAGATCTGTGTCATGACTTGTATTTCCTGCTTCCAGGCTCTATAATTTTGCTTGTGCCTGCCTGTAGTTTAATGGATTTTGTTTCACTGATCCCAGCTTACCAAGTAGTCCAGATGGCCCTGTACAGCTGCCTGCCTTTTCATTATTTACCCTCCTCCCTCTCTTTGTGTCATCTACAAAAAATATATCCACTGCAAGCAGGGATTTTTTATGTACTTCTAGATCACCGACGAAAATGTGGAATAACATTAGAACATGCATCAATCCCAAGGGAGTCCTGCTAGGAACACTATTATTCAGCTATGATTTTCCATTGAAAACTATGTTAATTAGCTAGTTTTAAATTTATTTCATTTTCAGTCCATTAAAATATATTGCCATTCAATCTTTTTTTCAATAAGAATGTTTTGTGAATGCCTTATAGGTCTCTTAATTATATTACCTTCTTGCAGCTTGTGTCAACTCTGCATTTAACCTCTGGAAGCAATGCAACAGGGTTTGTTTAACAGGTCCTGCTGTCTTAAGAAATATTATTGACTGACATCAATTATACTGCTTTTTCTGGATCTCAAGCATGTTTTTAAGTCATTTCTCTTCTGCTTGCTTTGGGACTAAAGCTAGATTAATGATCCTCAAACCATTGCATGTGCATTTTCTGTATCTTTTATAGGCTTTAAAGTTTTTCAGTCTCATGCAGTTCTAGAGATTTATTAAAAATTAACTTATTTGCATTCATGGACCTCAGTATCCAGAGCTTTTAATGTGGTTGCTAGCTGTCCAGGCCTAAAGATTGCATGTGAGTTATAAATCCATAGACCTCTTACTAGTGGTTTAAAAAATGCTTGTTTCTCCTCTTGTCATTCTTTATGGAAAAAAAAAAAACAAAATAACAACAACAGAAGAATATTTTAAAAGGTCTACTAGTGGTTTAAAAAATGCTTGTTTCTCCTCTTGTCATTCTTTATGGAAAAAAAAAAAACAAAATAACAACAACAGAAGAATATTTTAAAAGGTCTACTTCTTTTGCCTCTTTAAAAAAAGTCACAATTTAGAACATAATTTAGAAACATAAAAAAACATAATTTAGAAGGTTGATATTTTCTCTTGCTGCTAATAAGCTTAATGAACAACTTTTTACTGCCTTTCACCTTGCTAGCATGGATCTCACCTGACTTACTGTTCTTCACCATTAAATATTCTCTATCTATATATCTATATATATCTTCTCATTTATATTGACTGAAATCTTTTTGCCGTTTTTGTTCTTGTTTCTTGAGGAACGGGATGACACAATCAGTGTATTTGTTTGGGTTTTGTCTGACATGGAAAACTTTTGTACCCAGTGACAGAAATATTCACAAAGGGTGAATGTTTCATAATTAAATTTTTGTATATATGTGCTGTTAGAAATGATAAAAGGTATCCAGAAGAGGGTGGGCAGAAGGACTTTTGTCATGCCGCCAGTGGAAACATTGCTGCAATCTTTCATTAGAAGCTCTATAGTTGCTGTTTTTAGTTTAAACCAGTGGAGGAAAAGAGAAGGAAATCCTTTTGTGTTCCTTCCCAGTTTCTATCAGTCACCCACAGCGTCCTAGTTCTGAACCTGGAACAGTTTTCAACTTACTGCCCCCTGAACCTCCATGTGCCTTTCACCTAAAGTCTCCACAGCCATTCCTCCCGTATTGTGCCTGAACAAATTCTCTTTGAACAAATGTATTGTCCCTCATTGAGAAATCTTTCCTGAGTTCTTAATGTGCACAAAGTCTGCTTCAGAAAGGCAAGGAGAGCATCACCCCTCCAATGAGCTGCCACAGCCTAAAGCACAGGGCTAGTGCGTGCAAATTACAGTCACTATTGTCCTGACACATTGTGTATTCCTACTGCTTAGGTTTCTGTGTGGGGACTTTTCCTCCTGCTTCAGATGCAAGATTAACTTAAAATGCATGAGTGGTCTCATTAAACTCAATAAAATTACTCACATGCTTACCATGCATTTAAGTTTGCAGGATCAGCATTAAAATAAGAGGCAATCCATAGACCTCTCCACTTCTCATATATAAAGTTTGAGAAGGGGAGGGGGCTTTAATATAAAAGCTGAAAAAAACCCTAGGTACTGTATCAGATACCAAAATCTTGTCTAATGCAATGAAGTTGAAATTCTAAGGTTTGACATACAATGTGTTAAATAAGTGCTAGGTATTGGTCCATCTATATCATTCTGTTTATGTATTATGCACATTACAATATTGCCTAATAGTATCTCTTAACAGCCTTTTCAAGTAATCTAGGTTGCATTTGCTTGTATTGATCTTGTATATATTATTGTGGCACCTCTTCTCTGATTCCCTTGTGCTTTTGCTTTATAACTTCTCTCAGCAGATAATAGGAGGTGAGAGAAATTCAATAAATTCAAGCCAAAAAAAGTCAGGGAAGGATATGTAGATGTATGAAATTTGTGTTATATGTTTCTCTTTTTTTAAGCAAACATCTGCCTTAGCTTACTATTTCAGTGCATTTCTGAAACTTTCAGTATTTTAAAAGACAAATCATCCTTATAAAGGAGAATAAAAAATCGCTATGTGTTAAAGCCACTCTTAGAACCCAAAAAAGATTTAGAGATAGAGGAATTTGTACTCTATTAGGATTAGTATTAGGTTTGTGTGAAAAAGACTGCACAATATGTTGCCTTTTATGTTCTGCAGCTTAGTCATTGCAGTGTGTCCTGCTACATCACATCACCAAGGATGTAAATAGCTTAATAAATAATCTTTCTGACATAAATTGCCTTTTAATTTAGTATTTGCATTTGGAGTCCCTTTATTAGCATGGAACTATAAATGTGTTTCTGTGTTTAAATGTTTTGCCAACAGTAAAATAAGTTAGTGCATCAAATAAGTATGACCTAATATTTCATGGGGTTGTGTTCTTCCTAGCAGAATTATCACTTCATTTTACTTGTAATTCCACTTGCCTTAATAGATTACTTTTTCAGTCCACTGAGTGATTGTTTAAGTCAGGTTGCACTGTAGATGAAAAGAAGCACGGGAGATTACAAGCTGCAGGATCATAAGCAAAAGGTATGACATGATAGTTATTCATAGTACTGAAACCAAACCTAATGTTCCAATGCTTGCACACTTTTCTGTGTGGGCTGTTGGTAAATACCATTTTTAGGAGAAAAGAACCCAGGTTTTCATTTTGTGAGTTGAAGTTTCAGAGTTCTTTCTGCTGAGATGGTATAAACTGACATGGCTAAAGAAAAATGCTTTGAAACCTTGATCATGTAGATTAGACAAAAGGTTGACCTTGTTGTCTCAGCCATTTCTCTAATGAAAGGTAAGATACTTGTGTGCAAAGTAACCTCAAAGGAGAGAGTAGGGTTTGTTACCTGTTCTGAGGAGGAAGCCCCTGGAGGGCAGTGATGTAAAGCTTGAAATCTGCAATAGGTTTTCAAGGGTGCAGTCACAGGTTTCACACAGACCTCCCATGGGCTAGGATGGAGCATCTCCTATGAAGACGCTGCCTCAGTGGCAATGCTGGGAAGGAAACTGTCTCTCAATGAGTCTTGCTGCCTCTCCAGAGGCATCTTTTGTATTCAGGACTTCTCCTACTATGCCTTTCCATAAATAAACTAAACCTCTTCCCATCTGTGGTCCCACCTTATCCATCTGCCAGCATAGAAGAAAGTTTGCTCTGATGTTATTTTTCCATTGAGCACTGTCCACCAACTCATTCCATTGCTTTTCACCCCGAGCTATTTTACCTCTGTATTTCTTTTATCCATAGCTTTCCAGACAGCCATTGCTTAGGTGCTTGACTCATGGAAGACAATCTTGGCTTCACTGTGTTTTTAAGAGGGACATGGGTGCTGTAGTTTTATGCATCTCCATGTTGCAGATGCCAGTGACTCTGAGGTACCTGATGGACTATACAAACATAGTCAAACAATTGTATATGTTGGGAGTTTGGAAAAAACTCCACTTACCCTTGATGAGTGAGATCAGATATATTACAGATCTTTGGTACCAGGACAGACTTTCAGTTTTACACTTGAGAAGCAAAACTCAAATATTAGATTTATGTTTATATAGTAAAAAGGCACACTACAGGTTCCTGAAATCAATGACTCTCAAAATTGCTCAAACATTGAATGATATGCATGAATCATTTAAGAATGTTTTGTTAAATGCGCAAAAGTCAAGTTATCCTTGCGGTGAGACTCATTGCAAATCGCCAGCAATTTACTGCGTTTCTGAAAATCACAGGCAGCAATTTACAGAAAAGATTGAGCCTGTTACTATACATGTGACATTTTCTTGATTTAAACTGTCATTCTGAAAAGCTGTTTACTGACAGTCAGAGTTTGGAATGAGGTTATAAAGTTTACTGAGGAATTCTATACCACTTGAGGATGTACTATATTTCTGCTCTGGTAGAGAAGAGCATGTAGACCTCCTACTGCAACTGAGTATCAATGCATGCAAATTAGCATTTTTGAGAGAAATTATACATGATCTTTTTAGACATTCATGTGCTGTAATGGTGTATGGTGCTGTGCTGATATTTTGCATCTCATGAAAAGGAATGTATTTCTAACATATCTGACTGTAAGCGCTACATACACTATAGTGCACTCTAGTCATTTACAGCGGCTTTGTTGTTTTTGTCTCTAAGCAATGGTTATCAAAATAGTTTCTGAAGATGATCTGCTGGCTTCCAGAGTGTCATGTTGGGATAGAGGGGTGAATATTCATCTTTACTCTTTCTTTTTTTTTCATTATTAACTAAACTAGAACTTGTCCTACTACCTTCGTTCCTGTTACATTTCCACAGCATGTAGACATGCAGTACATGCCATAAGGAATATTTTTCATCACACTCTTCGCTGCCTTCTCTTTGACATCCTGAGAGCGGTTTCAGTATGAACATGCACTCAGACATGCGCTAATCTAGATACCCTGATATTCCACAGAACCTAGTTTTGACATCAAATAACTTCTGCTCAGGTTTCCTGTCTTATAAAGAGTTTCAAAGTACTTTCTAGTATCGTCACTCAGCCACACCTGGCCAGTTTTTCAGGCTATTCTGGATAAGTCCTTGGTATGAAGAAATCACTGCAGTTGAAAGAAAGCCGATCAGCCTAAAATTCCATTTCCTGGAATATTGTGGATATCGTGTCCGAGTGATTAATCCAGAAATTAACAATATTGACAAGAGACTCTTTCCTTTGCCATTTCTCTGTGGATACACTAGACTGGTTTTTTCTAGGAGATGGACACAAAGAGTAATGTCTCATAGCGCTGCTTACTTTGAAACTTATTTGACAAATATGATCAGACATTAAAGCAGAAAGTGATCATAAACATTGGAGAACATTTGAGGAAATGCACTGTAACTTGGAAGTTCAATATTTTCAGAAGAATCTCTTGTGAAAAGGGTCTCAGATAGTACCATATGAAAAGGAGACAAAGGAAAACATGCAGACCACTGGGATCTGAATTACATGTACCAGTGCATTGGAGAAGATCCAGAGACAGCTCTGTTCACCTGTATGAGCCAGGAATCCCCAGGACCCGATGAGCACTTGTGTTATAGAAAAATGGTTACAAGAGACAAAGGAAATGTGTGGCAAACCTAACAGAGATAAGAATTTTAAAAAAAAATTGGTTCCCTGTAAACCAGACAAGCTACAATTGTGGCAGTCAGGTGACAGTTTGGTCTTCTGGAAACAGGGTGACCCTCAGGCACTGGCATTCCTGTTCCTGCAGCCGAACTGCTGAAGGGTTCCAGTAGGCATTTTGGGAACACATCTGACCGTGAATTTGAGTTTGTTTCTATGGAAGTAATGGATACTGTGTTCTCTAACAGTGAATCAGTGTTTTATATGCACTCTATTGGTATTATTGCCCATTTGTATTAGTGCTCATTAATAGAGCTAGGCTGGGATTCCATTGCCTTCTTCAGTTGTACTGTGTGGCATTGTCTTTGGAGTTCTGCTTTTGTGAAGAATTTGGTGGGGGGGGGGAAAGCAAGTGATGAGGCAAAAAAGGCAAGCATCAAGGAAGAAATCAGTTCTCTTTCCTCTTAAACAGCTTTGTAGGAAGAACACACGAAACCAATAAGGTTGAAGCAGAGAGTAGTTGGTACTGGGATATTTAATTAACCAATAAGGTTGAAACAGAGAGTAGTTGGTACTGGGATATTTAATTAAAAATAAGTTCTTTAGAACATTAATGAAAAAATAGATGGGAAAATAGAATGAGTGGAGTTATCCTTCTGTAAGTAAAAGTCTAGCTTCAGAGGGAACCTGGATTATTCATCATACCAGAATAGACAGGTTGTTGAAAAAATGTCAGTTAATATGTGGGGATCTAATTGTCCCTGGCTGATATTTTAGTCACTTTCTCTGTAGTAAAAAGTCTCTAGGCCCTGATTTATTGAAAATGCAAAACCCTAACAGCACACTTTCTTGCTATGACATTTTACTGATGTATCTTTGATTCATAATTCAGTGCCAGTACCCCAGATATGCACATGCCTACAAGCAGAAAGTCTCCTTTTCCCTCTTGCTTTATTAGAAGCTTTATTTTTTGTTTCTGTGAGGTGGGTGTACTGTCCACTTAGTTCTGTTTTCTTTGGTAGAATGTTAGTCTGGTCTGCCTGGATGAGACCTTGTGACAGCACAAAGCTACCACAGTGCTAATGGTGATACAGAGCTCTGCTGTTCTCCTGCCTCACCCATAAATACAGGAATTGCCAGTATGAGTTTTGCAGCCTCCTGGGGAATTCAGTGATGCTCCTTGGTGGATAAGCAAGGCACGACCAAGCTCTGCCTGAAGGTGTCCTAGAATATTTTTTTTTATTCCTTGCATTTCAAATCAGCCTACTCCAAATTAGTGTCTCCTTTCATCTCTGGTTTGCCTGAATGGCAACCTTCACTCAGTTTTTTCTCAAATAGGAAAGCTGTGGCAGTTCTTTAATAAATTACTGTTTCTCTTTACATTTTTAGCTTCCATGAGCAAACCAGAAAATGTTAGGACTTGTATCACAGGAATTAACAACTGAAGTGGTCAGTGAATACAGATTAATGGTATTCCATTATTCTGGTGTTACCTGAGTTATTTCATAAGTCAGATCAATATTACACAAACTAGTTCAAAGTGGCCTGTGAAATCCTCCATCAGCTTTTGGTTTTTTTCACAAATATTGAAAGACAGCTTTAAATTGTGTCTGCTACAACTAAGTATTTTACCAGCAGACCTCAAGTATGGAGTTTATCTGAGCTGCATGTTATTTTCAAAGTCATAAGATCTGATGGGATTACAGAATCACTACTTTGAATTATGGGCAAGAAACACAGGTCCTTTATTCTTATTATCTTAAAATCTTAAAAAAAAATCCAAACCTACTTTTCTCATTGAGAAGCACTGAATTAAAATCTGTAGCTCTTTTGAACTGCTTTAAAGAAGCCCTATTTCCAGTGTTAAATCTAAACAAGGGAGATGGCCAAATTAATTTTTGCAAACACCTTTTTGTATTAGTATTAAGTATTTTGTTCACTTGTGTGAGCTCATTTGCTTTGTCTTTCTGATGCTCTACAAATGCAAGTCTCTCCAAATAACCATCCCTGAGCTGTTTGTTGTTGGTGTCCCTCTCATCTTTTGCAATGCCTTTTGCAGTTCTTGGTCACCTGACATGAACAAACACAAGATATTTAGACAGATACTTGTAAGTACCAAATCACACAACAAAAAAAAGCAGTAAGTTAAATTGCTACCATATTGGCCTGCCTCAAGTATAAATATTTGACTTTAAAAATTTTGACTTAAAAACCAATTAGATTGAAACCTGTTTATTTAGAGGAATTGATTTTAAAAAGTTAACTATAGCATTGTGACTAAATGCATTCTAACAATACAGTTGGGGATTCTTTTATGTTTCTCAGTCTATTCATGCACCACATCTAATTTTGTTCTGAGCAAGGTGCAGTCAACTTTTAGTGTCAATTTTGCATTCTTTTAAAATACACTGGAATCCCCATCTTCAAAAGGTGCTGTAATAAAAAGCAGTCCTGCAGAGAAGCGATTTTTCTTTTAGTTTCATTACCATTTGAAATGAAAACATGTCAAAACAATGTAATCAAAAAATAATAAATCATGAGTGAATGTTAATTAATTACTGATTTGTTTGAAGATCCCTGGATTTTTGTATGTAATTAAGAAATAGAGCAGCATCTTGTACTATTCTCTATCAGTGTTTTAAAATGTGATGCTTTAAGATGTTCTGTGACACATAATTCATAACTTTTTACTGTCAGCTTCTGACTCTAGTTTGTTTTAGCTTTGTTTTTTTAGTGGATGCAAGGAATATCTTATTTTATCTGCTTCCATAAAAAAGAGCAAAAATGGAACAAGAGATTTTGTGGAAAACTCAGTTTTGTACAAAGTGCTTTTTGCTGTCTGTGGATTTTTGTTTGAGTATGTCAGGCAATATCTTCCCCTAGAATCTTTGAGTGCTCTCAACCCTAGCATTTTATCATCCGTTTTTGTATTGGAAAATGTAAGCTGCTTTGACATCTTGTGATCAAATATTTTTTAGAGTCATGAGTCATCTGGGGTCAATTCACTTGGGAAAATGATTTTTGGTGAACAAAAAATGGTAAAAAACTCTTGAAAAAATATGAAAAAGCATATTCCTAATTTCAGTAGTTTGGGATTACAAGATCTTTATGAAAATAATCAGGTGTACAGTGAATTTTTAGGAGACGTTTTAGGGAACAAATTAAATAATTTTGTCATGTGTTGCCTTTGAGCACATTGTGTGAACTCAGGAGTTCTGCTATGAAAATGGAGGAGAACATTCTGAATGAAAAGCAGGATGTGGTGGTGGCTGTCAACTCCACACGAAGGTGGACAAATAAAGTGGTTTGAATTTAGTTTGTTATTCTCTTGATCGAGACTTCCATTGCTCATTCTACCTGGTCAGTAATCTTTGTGCACAATGCAAGCCTGTGTCTGAAGATAGGGAGAACACCATAAATTCATCAGGTTGCTATTTTTTTCTAAGTGTCGTACGTAATATACTTCTATGTGAAGTATATTACATAGCAAATTAAAACAATATTGGCATTTTCTACCTAAATAACAAGCTTATACTACATTCTGGAGAAGAGAGAAAGATCAAGAAGATGCATTAGTAGAATCCCTGAATAAACTTATGTTTCAGCTGGGACAGGTTTGTGAGGGGTTGAGGAGCACAAGCTTTAAAGATATTGTTCTCTAGAGACCATTCTTGGTCACATGAGCTATCCCAAATCATGTCTTCAAAACTTTTTTCCTGAGTCAGGTTTTTTTGGGGGGTAGAATTCTTTAATTACATACAGGTAGGATAAATTAGTGATTGGAGGGGTAATGTTTCTTTTTTATATAAAAAAATTTAATGCTTACTTTTAGAATAGAATCTTTTGTTTGGAAAGGGCCTTCAATGACCACCTAGTTCAGCTCCCTGACCGATTCAGGGCTGGTCAAAAGTTAAAGTTTGTTGCTAATGGCATTTTTCAAAAGCTTCTTAAACACTGACAGGCTGGGGGCATCAAGCACCCCTCTAGGGAGCCTGTTATAGTGTTTGACCACTCTCCCAGTAAATAAATACTTCCTAATATCAACCCCCACTGGCACAGCTCTGAATCATTAATAAAATAAAACAGAACCACGAAAACAACAAATGAAGGAAACAAAATCCAAAAATAAATTTGAGAAACAAACAAAATACCCCACAAACATGAAAACAAATAAACAAACAAAAAAGAAAGAGCCTTGATAGTTTTCTTGTAATTAGATTCACCTGAATCTATGGAATGATGTGCCCTCACTTCACAGACACATCTGCACATATAAAACATAGAGGGAAAGTTTATCTGAAATTTTATCTTATATTTACTCTATCAAAAGTAGCATTTTTGGATGTGACTACCTGAGAGTGAGAAGTTTCTGAATTGCTCATCGTCTTCACAGAAAAATCTATTGGTTCTCCAATTTTTTTTGGCAAGTCTTATTAAGGCAGATATTTTTGTTGCTTTTCTGGAATTTTTCATTCTTTTTTCTGGTGATTTGAAGTTCAAGAAAGTTCAGCCAGTTTTAGAAGACTTGGGACTTTTGTGTTTTACTCAGGTGTTTTATATCAGAAATTGATATAACATGTAAAGTCTCTTCTGGGGCATACTAAGCAGCAGCCCCGTTACTGTTACAGCTGAAAGAGAGGGAAGAATATAATTTTAATTTTACTAGAGCGTCACCATTCCCAGCCATCAAGTTATTGACACACCCTTTCCATACTGAAATTATGGTTATATCAAAATGTGGTCCTAGAAAGGCTGAGATTTACATTTTTTTGGGTCAATGATTAAAATAACGAAAAGTGCGAGTCAGTCATTTGAGAACCACAAGATGCATTTACCTGAAAGGTCAGGTGGATGAAGGAGCTGGTGCAGAAAGCTGTGAGCTTGGGCATTAATTCCAGCCAGTTCCTTGGTATCGATTACACAGATTGCAAGTGCTTATTTGTAGGCCAGAAGGCAGGTAGAGCTCTTTGCAGGCCATTTGTCTCCTTTTGTTTCCTAATTAATATCACAGATTTGAAAACCTGTGGTAATGAAATTGGCCTGTTAATTAGGCCAGTCTTTAGCAGTCAGGTTTTGATGTCTCAGTGTTTTTCCAGCACAGTTAACAGCCGCCTTGTTAAAATTCATTCTTGTTTTTCTTTTGCAAAGATGCCTATCATGGAAATACTTATAATGATGTGAGGAATAAACAGATTCTGTGCTTGGTAATCATTTTAATGTTAGATTTTAGAAAAAAAAATGCTGATTTCAAAATTCCCTTTTTCTCTGGATGTCTTTAACCTCCTGCTTTATACAATTGCATTAATATCTTACATGGGGAAAAATTATGCATTCTTTCTTTATTTTAAACATCAGGCAATATTTTGAGTGATATTGTGTAGACGATCTTTTGAGTGATACTGTATTGTGATATTTTGTTGCTGCTTTCTTGGTACAGTTAGTTTTCTCTCATGATTGTGCGTTTTTTTCCAGAACACTGGAAGAGATGCCTTATTATTTTTAGGATTCTAAAAAAATTAAGGCATAACCAAGAAATGAGAGGAGGAGCAGGGATAGCAATGAAAGATGCACTTAAACTTTTTGTGTTTTGTGAGGAAGAAGTTCTGTTTGATGTAAATTAATTTTCTTGTTTGACATTTGCCTTCAATTAGAAGACAACTATTTTTTTTAAATTTTCTAGTAGGTGGTGACTTCATGATAAAAAATAAATAGTAAAATTTTGCTTTCTGTAAAATTCTAAAGAAGTTATCAGTTCCAAAAACAATGATGAAATCCCATCTGAGTTGACATTTCATTCTGTCTGCTGTGTGCAGTCCTTGCAGTTCACACTCAGTGGTGTAACCTTTCATTACCCTCTCATATTTGCATTCTTTAGGTCACTAAAATGAGTATTGCTTCATTTTTGCAGATTTTTGTTGGAGTAATGATATTTAAATCAAAGTGAAGAGACGCTTCAGTCAGAAAACAGGAGTGGGTTTATTAGAAGGATAAGTGATCCCTCTACAGTGTTAAGTCAGAAAATGTTTTTACATCATGAAATATTACATGTTTTGAATCTCCCCCAGGAGAGCTGAATGCAGTCAAGTGCAGTAGGTATAACTGGTCACATACACAGATAAAAAAAGCATTTTTGAAATTACTCTTTTTTTTCCCGCTCTGTGTGCTACTGAGATATTGTGATCTTCCTTTAGGAGACATCCATGATACTTTGTTATTTTAAAGCAGCTGTAAGGGGTAGAAAATATTTTTGGAATTCAAACATAGTTTAAATAAACTACTCAGAATAAAGGAATCTGTTGGAAAATGCTTTTGTAAAATATATAAATTGTTTTTCACAGCCTATGACCTTAGGTAAACTCAAAGATAAATATTATGTCTATCAGCTCAAGTGATGAAATAAGCTACTTATTCTTTCCTTGAACAGTGAAAGAATAGGTTTCCATACTTGGCTCACATTTTCTGGAAAACATTATGATTAAGAAGAAAGATTGAATATATCATCTCCCTGAAATCTATTTTACATTGTTTTAAAGTTGCTATAGGAGAAATTGCACACTTGTTTTAGCTGTAATGATATCTAAGTTTCTGTTGTACATTTTTCATTGCTTTTTCCGCATTCAAACCTTTTTACTGTTTGTAAATCTTAGAAGATTTAAAAAAAAATCTTATATTTGTCTGTCAAACTAACTTTGCTAATTTAAAGTTTTGTCTCAGTGGCATTGCTTTTTCCATTTGTAATGAATCTTTACAGATTTCATAGTTTCTGTATTTGCTTCGTTATTTTTTCCTCAGGGTTTTCAGAAGAATTTTTCCCTGTTTTTCAGAGACACTATAGTATAATGAGGCCTTTGGATTACAAATCCATTAGCTGTGGCCCAGGCAATGTGAGACACATCCAGTTGGTATTTCCTAGGCCAGCCAGGTGAAGCAAATACCTCAGAAAATAATCCAGGAACAAGTTGTGTCCAATGGGACATCCTGCTATGGAAATTTCCATTTTTTGAGCTAACTGGTAAAAGGGGGTTGGATTAAGGAAAGGGAACATAAAAGATATTTAGTCACCAAGTGCATTCTTTTGACAAACCCATGGTTCCTGCCATATAATCTCCTTCATAAATTAAGTAATTTGTTACATATCCTGGGATTGTGAGATCCACTCTTATGTTATCTTGCCATATCATAAAATACACAAATGTTGCAATCCCCATACCACATAATGGTTTGCAGTTGTAAATTTTGTATTTGGTGGACAGCACGATGGACTTCTCTTCATCCTAAGTATTTTTTATGATCTTAGGATACCCCCTTAGTCATCTTGTCTCTTTTTTTAATTCTTTCTCTCACTTCAGCATTGTAACTCCTTAGAGACTCTCACCCAAGGCACATGCTTTATAATTTTAGGACACCATCCTGCCTTGCACTGCAGAAGAGTGGGGATGGTTTTGAACTGCTTTGTGCAGACTAAGATTTTTATTTCCAGAGAAGAACCAATAGAGCATCTTAAAAAACCAACAATAAACCAAAACCAAACCAAACCCAAACCAAACAAAAAACAAAGAAATGCAAAAAAACCCCAAAACAAACAAAACAAAAAAAACCCCAGCAACAACAACCAACAAACAAGCAAACAAAATTTTAATTAAAAAAAAAAAAAACATAAAAAACCCAACCAAAAACAGCCCCAAAGAGCTGAATCCATTTTCAAATAAACAATTGGTCACAACTCTGTGAAAAGTGCCTGCAATAGTTGTGTGTTATTTGTTCTTAAATTTAACAGCACTGAGGGTCTGCAGATAGATCTGATAAAGTTACAGCTGAGCCAGGGTAATTATATTGTTTTATAGGACTATTCAAGTGTTACATTGCTGTAAAGGAAAACACCTTTTTTTCGGTATTCAGAGATAACTGTAAGCAAACCACCAAGAGAAATTGACTTTTTTCAGTACTTTCAGTACTGAGCTAGAGTTGTTAATTACAAGCTGTATCTTTGCAGGAAGTGCTCCAAAGACATTACTTTAATTCTTTCTCCTGATTCTTAGCCTTCTTTCACAGAGATATGGAAAATTACAGCTCATCACTTTTGAGATGAGAAATGAAAAACAAAGAGGAATTGGCAAATTAAGACATGGCATAAGTGATCTTTTGATGCCTGTTGGGGAAATATTGAAAGCTCTGTTCTCTATCCTAGGGTCGCACACAGTGTGCTGCGTACAAGACTTTTCAGCTTTGCTTGTGGGCATAGGAAATTAAAAACATGAAAATAAAACCAGGGCTTTCAAAGAAAGTGAAGGATGATGTTGCCTGCTTCTCACTGTGTCAGGACTATTGCCTGTGGACAAATTGGGTTGGGACCACAGTTTTCAGATATAGCTCCAAGTAATACTGTTCCATTGAGTACATTCTGGGTTACAGCTCTCTCTCTGACCTCACTGAGGGAAGTGTAAGTATAAGTGGAATATAAGAATAGTTTTTCCTGCTGTATCATCATTTTTTTCAGCATTTATGCTAAAAATAAATTCAGTATCAAGCTGAATTGAGGCAATATTTACAGCAATTCAGTGCTGCAGTAAGGGTATCTCATACAATATTCTAAAAAATGAAGTGTTTATTATGATGGACAGAGCTTTGTATGCCTTTTAGAAGCACCTCTGCAAATACTAAGAACACCTTTAGGAGTAATTAATGATTTTCAAGGCATATAAATGGAAAACTAAATTTCCCAGTAAAATTTCCCAGCACCTTTAGTTGAAATCTGATAATTTTGACTCAGATGTGTTCTACAGCATCTCCCAGGACTAAAAGTACAGCCTTGTGTCCCTGGTTCTCCTTTCTGATGTGGAGATCTGAGGTGAACACATCCTTTATTGAACCATGCTCTCCATTCCTGCTGAACCACAGTGACACTGTGATCTGTAGTCAGCTGAAGGAGGAGGAAACAAAGTACAGTTGCCATTAACATCAAGATGATATTTCAGAATCCTTTCTTTTCCACTCCAAATTGTTATCAGAAAGCTGATAGTTCTGTGTGTGTGACTTTATTTCTGTATATCAAGGCTAAGATGTCACTAAACAACAGGTATTTTTCACTCTCCAGTAGTAAACAGAGCACCCTATAAAAACAATTCTAACAGGCCTATTTGAATAATGTGTTTGAACAATTCTGTATGCAATTCAGTTTAAGTTTTGTCACCTTCTTTGGTTTTTATTTATCCAAACTACTAGATAAAGCTAAAGTAGTAAACAATCTATTTATTTCAGTTCTATTTACATCATCCACATCCATATGGGACAGCTTACAGAAGTGTGACTAGGTACAGAGTCATTATTTGCTGGAACAGAGCCCAGCCATTAAGGAGTCATTTTTAACACTGGCCAAAAACTAATGAACTACATTTTAAAATGTCCTTTTTCAAATGCACTAACTGGCACAATTCCCAATGCAAACAGTAGGAAAAAAATATTAAAAATTGTATGTGCAACACATCATCCATATGGACACACATATTTTCACTATATTAATACAGCATTAATGTGTTAAAACTATTTAGTAAATTTGCTTAAAGAATAAGATGTGGTAAAGATTTTAATAACATTTTCTGGTCTGTAGTGCTGCTTTATAGGAAGCAGAAGCTCTGCTCCTGTCAGGTGAAGTCTGAGGTGCCTTAAATAGGTGAGAGGTGTATTGTACTTCCTTTTATGCCAGCTAGGTAAGCTTGCTTTAGCATCAAGAATGAACTGTTTTGTGCTCTGGAAGGACATGGATAGCTTCTATAGCAAATTTCAAATTTTTGTGTTGTATCTTTTTTTCCAACAAAAGGTTCATCTCCTGAAAATCATCAAGCAGCAAAAGCGACTGACCCCAACTCCCCCGAAGTTTCAGTAGTTTGGTTTTTTTGGAGATTTCTTCCTCATTCTAGATTCACAAACTAAGTGCAAATGATGATGCAAATGTGGCATCAATGATCAGAGCAAGTAACCACAAGGTGGGACAAAGAGCTCATAGTGTAATCTGCTAATGCACAGGTGGCACTGCCTCAGTCACAAGGGCTGTCTGCAGCAAGACGGAACTTAGATAATTAAAAGTATTCCATGTTTTTATTCCATACAAATGCTATATAAAAACTTTCAAAGGGAGCTGGTCTCCTCGTAGATTTTGGAAGAAACCCAGATTTTGGAAGAAAAAGAGTTGCTGCTGCACTGGACTGCTTGCTTTAGTGTGCTTTGAAAAAGATATATTGGATGTCAAGCACCCTAGACACTGAGCATCCATTTAGTGGGCTGGGAATAGAGGATTATGCTGTGGCATACCTGCACTATGTGTCAGAGGAAGACACTCTTGTGTATCACTCAGTCAGTAAGATCTGTCTCCCAGGAATCCGAGTGCAGGGGCACTATCTTTCAGCTCTTACAAATGGCAGAGAGGGAAGAAGATTGCAGGAGATCACATCTTTCATTCCTGTTATAGATTAAGTGCCACCAGTCAAATGCCTTGCAGACTCCTTTCTCAGGCTAGGTTCAACAGCCACTTTCTTATTTGCTGGCTCTTACATATTATTTCAGCTCTAAACAGATATATAAGGATGCTGATTCCATTTAGTACCTCATTTGTAACAGGGGAGAAAGCCAAAAGGAAAGGCAGGAAGATTTTCTGCATCGCTCCTGGATGGATACTCTGGGTAATGAATTAAAAGCACAGAAAGTAGACAGTCCGTGAGACAACAGAAAGAAAATTGTTGAAGTTGGTGAGACATGGTTTTGCCTTTTTAATGAACAGGTATGACTAGATCTCTTCTGCCTCCTTATGAAGGCAAAATAATCTTTCATACTTCGACAGCTCATGGGAGAAGTCTCTTTCCCTTTCTAAAAGAGGGATGCAGCAATAACACTGTTCTAACTGGGTGAGTCAATTGTCCTTTTTGCTTCAAAACCTGGTCATCATGCAACTACATGAAAGGGTCAGAGGTACAAATCTCCTGTCACACTTGGTAGTAAAACACAGGTCCCATGTGGCTGTTTTGTTTCCCTGGACTGTCTTTCAAACTAGATAGTAAATCCTGTGTTAAAAAATGAGTCACAATTAATAATAAATGCTATCAGAGAAAGAGGGAGTTAAGGGAGAGAGAACAGAGGAATTTTTAAGCTGGTCTAGAAAATAACTTAATCACACAGTAAAACATTTTTCTAATACACCTTTATTTTCACTTTGCTGCAAGCAAGAAGGGATGGCCTGCAAGGAAATTACCTGCAAGGCTGAGACCACCCTAGAAAAGGCTTTATAGTGCCATAGGATTCACATTTTAATGACAGTACAGTAGCTACTATTTTGTATCAGCTTCCAGAACAAAAGAAGGAGGGTATTTATGCCAAGGAATATTCCTTCTAGCTGAGTATCTGAGGATTTTTCTGACAGTATTAAGAACAGTGTATAAGGTTGCATCATTAATTCTTCTGCTCACACATGTTTCAAATCTAACTTTCTCTTATGGGCTGCTCTGGAAAATCCCTGAAGGACACTGAGATTTTAATTTATATTAGTTACTATATCTTAACACTCACTGTGCAAATCCTGAGTCCCTAAAATATATTAATTAATTCAGTTCACTTACTACATACTGATATCCACACTGAGAGTTAAACAAAATTAGATAGTGAGCAGTAGACTGACTTAAATTGTAGCAAATTCCAAGAAAAGGCATGTATTCTGAGAAGTCCTTCAGCCTCTGCTAAATAGGTGCATTAACTCTCTCAATAAATATTTCTGTGTGTTTAACAATTTCATCCTGTGATTTTTAAGTAGCACAAAGTCTCATTCCAATTTTCCTGAATGTCATTTTCTCATCAAGCTACTTAACACAAACCAGCACAGAAGGAAATGTGCTATTGGGCATTACCGGATTACTGATGAGTTTTTGTTGTTGGGATTAGCCCTTTTTCACTTAATCTTATAACTGCAAAGATGAATGCAGCCTGTATTCTACAACACAAAGCTTACTCAGCAACTCTTAGAGAAATCTGACTTCCTGGGGATGGAATAGGCTTTATGTAATAGAAATCTGAGCTGTTAGGAGAATTAAAAATTTAGTGCCTACAGAACAATTTCTGCAAATGTCTTGGTTTCTGGCACCTTTTTTACTGCAAGTTACCAAATCAAACACTATAGGAACCTAAGTCTGTGCAAAGATGTTTTTCTTTATTCTAGGGAAGTCGGGGTTGAAGAAGAGGAACTGTCATAGCTGAAAGCTCTCTGAGTATTATCTTTTAATATTCCCTTCCACCCCTCCATTTCTTTTAGATCTTAGACATGGAAGGCTTCTCTCAAATCTAATGTTCACTCTTATGTTATAGGTTAAGATTTTCTGTTAAATGATCTATACTGGGTTCCACTTCAAAGTTCTACAGATAGAAGACTATGAGAATCTTTTAAACTTTTGACAGATTCTTTTCAAGATCCAACAGTATAAAACCCCGAGTAACTTGGTCTGATCTCATAGCTGACCTTGCTAGAAACAGGAGGTTGGATGAGAGAACCCCTAATGCTCTTTCCAACCTGAAGTATCCTATGATCCTATAATTTATTATTATAATTTCTCATTTTTTCAGTCTGATTATTAAACTTTGTGAGGTGTGCTTCTATGGATCTCCATGTTGTCCTTGTCTCTTCAGAAATTTGGAGTAAGGGAACAGTATTAATTGCCATGTTTAAGAAAATGCCTTCTGTAAATACTTTTGGTACCAGCTGGACTTCCTGGAGACTCTGTTGTGCAAAATTTGTCATGGAAGAACAGGTCCATCTGTGATTTTAGCCATTCTCTTCCCAGATTTCAGATGCTCCCAGGAGAAAGAAAAAGGCAAAAAAAGCTAGCTGAGGCCTGCAAAATTTCCCTTATAGCAATCTGAAATTGTAGGAGAATAATGTCCCGGTGGAATAGGCCCATCTATGTGAAGCTTTTTCTCATTTCTTGTGATTAAAGCTTCAAATCAATTTCTTGGTTTGTGGGTTGGTTTGTCTCTCAGCAATTGAGTGAAATATGCTCTTCAGCCTCTCATTAGGCCAGTCTTCACAAAATTGCGAGAGCCCAGCTGCTACAAGATCAGCTGTGACTGAACAGGAGGAAATTATATAGGATGATGTGGAATAGTGTCTATTGCCTGAAGCCACCAGCTATTGCCCAACTCTACTTGTGCCCAGTGACTGCAGTGGTTCTATTAAGAAAAAAAACCCCAAAAATTGGCTCAAGTGTGTGATATCCGACCTTCTTCTCACAACCAGTTTGCCAGTTTAGCAAGGCCACTCTCACAGCTGGATACCATGAGCTGCTTCTGAGTCAGAGCATGGCAGGCTGCTTGTGTGTTCCCTTCAAAACAAAGTAATGCAGTTGGTCATGAGCCTCAGTCCATACAACTAAAATTTGTACTTTGGAAAAATAAAAAATAAGCCTCCTCAACCACATCTTATTATTGAGTTTTACTGTGGCCATCAATGACCTAGTGGTGACCATGGCAGTGCTGCCCAACTCCTCTAAGCTGCTGGGGCTGCTGTCCTGCTTCCTTCCAATGTCACCACCTGTGGCACTGGCCAGAGAAGTTGGTGTGTCTGTGTTTGTGCCACCAGGGAAAGAATTGTCACTTTTTTCATCTGTTTTTCACCTGGCTCTGTGAGCTTTGTGGTCCACGCTGCAGCTCTAGGGATGGTTCTGGAGGCAGGTGAGCACAGAGCTTTGCCTCCCCCTGGGATTTCTCCTTGTCGGAGTTGTGATTGTTCTTTCATATCTCAGCCACTCCATAATGGACAGGCTTGTGCAGGGAAATATTTTCTCTGTGGCAACCCCATCTGCCCATCTCACCCTGAACCTTTTCCTATTGCTGAATAACCCATTAGCAACATCCAAATAGATGAATAGGCTCTCCTAATAGTTTTTGTTGCTGGCACAGAATGAGACAGTTCCTGATACAAACATTGTAATTGTCATTAGTTGCATGTTCCTAATTTTTCTCATTTACTGATTAGGCAGAGTGGCAGAAGTTCTGCACAAACAAAGTGTACATTTTTCTTGATGGTTTTAAAAGCAGAAAACAGTATTGGTCTTAATCTTTTCCTGCTTGATCTGCTCCTGCTTCTGTAAAATGAGGTATGTTATAATACCCTTTCAAATACCAAGGAAGTTGTGGAGGCAAATTTAAAGCATGCCTCCTTGATCAAAATCCAGTACAAGTAAGTGGATTGTTTGCAGTAAATATTATGTGCTAAATAACAGGTATGAAAGGAAGGAGTGAATAATTATGCAAATATTTATAATCAAGTACATAATTTTTTAAGGGAAAAAAAAAAGACATGTGCATAGAATTGAATATTGTATCAAAATGCAGTTGCACAAAGGGGCCAAGTAAAGGCTTATTAAACAAATTTAATTCTTGCACTTAATAAGTTTTTATGCTTGATTTCGCCAAATTGAGGTGCTTTAGGCTTCTATGAAGGATTTGGTAGAAAGACTAACCATAAATTAGGTTGTTCACTGATGAATGTCAGAAAGGAACTACTGTCGTTAAAAATAGCACTAGTAAATAATACAATTTGCTATTTTGGGGGTTTATGAAGCATTAATGAGATATGTAGGAGCAATTTTTATTTTAAAAATTTATTGTTGCTAATTTATTGTTGCTAATTACTCTCTTGGCACTGCATGTATTTAAGATTAATTGGAATGTCTGTACTCAGTAATGAGGTCCCATGTAGTTTATAGTGACTGACAACATCTTCCTTTATCTGGAAAATTACCCCACTGGAAAATTTGTAAACAGGGCAGTAGCTCTTGGCAATCAAATTTTCAAAGTCTTAATTGATACAGTAGCTACTGAGTTATGGTAAAAAGATCAGACAGTTCCAGCAGTTAATAATGACAAATAATAAAAAAATCTCCAAAGGAATTTTCATGAAGGTATAACTTACACTCAGAGAAACAGATTTTTGACTCCTATGTAGTCCAACTTAATATTCAGATAGAGACTGATTTCTCAGGATTATACAACATCATGAATTAAAACAGCAGCATTTCTCAGAGATTTATATTTATCACTATTTTGCAACTGTAGATTTAGTCATCGAAGGATGGATGCTGGAAAAGCAATCCTTTAATCTCCATAGTAAAATAACCTGTGAATAAATAATGGTAGGTGTCAATGACAGAGAGGATTGTGTTGTAGTGTGCTACTAGAATTTTTTTAAATGCCTTTTTTTTCTGTGTACATGTATATTTGTGCATATGATTATTTCTTTGGCATTTTTTTGCCTGTTTCTGCAATTCATTTAAATTGCAGAAAATGGGAACATTGTGTCATTCTGTCTTGGATGTATTTATCAGATGGGACTGATAAATAATCACTACAGTCTTTTTTGTCAAAAAAAAAGGGAAATGACTGCTGGTGGTAGAATTTATTATTATTTGAGTTAGAAATCTGGTCTTCCCAGCCACAGCCTCTTTACTGGTGTTGAACATGCAAAAAAATCCAACCACCCAAAAAAATACCAACCCAGACCCTGTAACCTTGTTGCTTCAGCATTGCAAAACTGAAAACTGAAGCCACACTTAGTAACTTTGTCAAAAAAAAAAAAAATGTTTTCTGTGAGCTAATAATCTTCTTACAGAAGATTATCAGTTTAATATATTTCTTAACAGAAATCATCAGTTAACAAGGAGGTCTTTTGCAAAAGATATATGGATGCAAATTTTCATGTAGTGTTTAGAAAATTCAGACATCAACCATTTATTTTGGTTGCCTCCCATTTCCATATATTATGCAGTCAGTCTGATTGTCCAATCAGTCAGAATTGTCTTGAGCATTTCTTAGATGAGCTCTTGAGCTAAACCAGCAAAGTTGTAACATTAATGACCAACAGATATAGTAGTTTATTATCTGCATATTTTCTATTGTTTCAGTGTTCAATTTTATAATTTCTCCTTGGCTCACCTCTCTGCTGAACTGCTGATTAGAGCTGTTAGGACAGAAGTTACTGCAAAATTAGCAGATGTGCCATGAGCAGTATTTGCTAGGAGCACTGTGTATCCAAGCATTATTGTTGATGCTTGAATTTAATTTGGAATTGCATTTTAAATGGAAAAAGCATGGATATTTACACTGGTGTTTAATGGGACTGAATTAGTCTCAGAGAACAATTCCGTTCTATTGATTTTTCCAGGGCATGGGGAAGAGACGACGTCCTGACTGTTCTGGTGATTAGTTACGCATCTCCACAGCATTTCAAAGCTAAACTGTGTGTGAGGCAATGTTTGCTGGTACACATTAGTTACGAGAGGTTCTGCCCAGAAGAGATAACAGCATGCAGGCTCCTTTCAGCTGCCCAATACCCCAGTGTGAGTCAGGACTGTGGATGAAATGCTGCTTCTCAATTCCAGGGCACCTCTGGGGAAATTCACACTTCAGGGCTTGACACAAGAGCAGCCATTCCTTTCCCCAAAGCCTGGCTTTGCCCAAAGGGTATAAAAAGAGCAAAACTCCTCACATGCTTGTTTATAGCCCTTTGCATCTGGGTAAGGGCTAGGGAAAGTCTCTCTCTTGATTAACAACACTGTTTATTATGCACCAAATGCTTCTTTTATCCTTGCTAGCAGCACTCCGACCTTGTTCAGGGAGCTCAGGAAGAGTGAAACCAGAGGTGCTGTGAGACACTGTGTACAGTGGCTAAGTGTGCTCAGAACTTTTGCTTGCTTGCAGTTCCCCTTGAGGGCAGCCAGAGGAGCCAGGGAAAGGGATGGTGTCCAGCTAGGTCAGTCTTGTCACCCATTTTGTCACTGTGTAATCTTTGTTACCCAAATCAGTACATTTCTGTAGGTAATAGCTTTTATCTGAGTCATTTGTGAGATCATTTTTGAGTGGCTGTGCAATGTGAAATGACTGTATGTGCATCCTTTAAGGGAAATCTGGCAATGCTGCTGTCATTCTGTATTGTGAAAGACCCAAGGATTTTTAAAGACTAATTATTTATCTAGATGTTTTCTGATATCTTTCAAAATACTTGAGTTCATTACTTTATCAGAATTATTGCTAAGGTCAAGTACAGCTGACCTAGACAATCAAAGGTAATGAACCAAGCCCAGAAAAATTAAGACATTTCTAAGTAAGATATTAATTTGCCTTCAGATTTCTCAGATCTCTAGATGTCCTCTATAATAATGCCTATAATAACAAAGAATAAATCCTTGCATTTTGAGCAAGGTGCAGTTCTTAAGCATTCTTCTGCTGCAATGGTAGCAGAGCGCTTGAATAGAATAACTATAATAATATATATTCTATATTAATAATATGATAAATGTTTCAAGTACTGATAAAGTACTGGTAAGAGGTTACACAGGGGGCAAAAATAAGCAGACTTACTGCAGAGAAAACAGAGTGGAGTTTCAAGAAGATGGTACCTTATGACTGCTGAATCACAAGGAGCATGTGAGGTGAGTCAGGGAATGTCTCATTTTGCCTCAACAGTAGAGTTCTGTCCACATGGGACGCTGACAGAAACAGATATAAAGAAATTGCATGGATCAGCCATCATACACTTTTACCCCACAGACAGCTCCAAGGCTCCAATGATCTGTAATGCAGCACTGAAATTAAAGGTTTACAAACATTCTTGTTGTCCTCAGTGTTTGGGTGAAGCCATCCAGGTCCAGAAGCCTTCCCTGAAGGTGCCAGAGTTTAGTAGGAGAGCTGTCTGCTGAGCTGCTCCAGCACAGAAGGTGTTCCCAGAGGAGCAGATAAACAGTGCCAACAGGTCTGTTGAAGCTGCAGTAAGGAAAGTTTCTGGTTGGTAATCATGAAATAGTGGGATCATTAACTTAGGTGTGGGTGCTTCTACTGAGAGGCATTAGAGACACCGTTGGCAAGCTGCACTTCATCCTTAAATTTTAAAATTTCTTGGCAGTGGCTTGATTTGAGTATTACCTCAAAGAAATTACCAGCTTTAAACTCAGATTAAAATTAAAGCAAAAGTAGCAAAATCTCTTAAGGGGAGCTACTAATGTAACACAGCCTTTGTCCTTCATCCTCTGAGTTTTATAAAGATTGCCTCCTAGTGATTTTCTAGTAACAGGATTTAAAAAAAATGTTATTCACACAAGAAATGTCTGATTTTCAGGTCCAAGCCTGTGTCAGTCATTCATGGTTTATTAATCCTTAATTGTTATTGCTTTCTTCCCAGTCTCCAATCTCTTGATTAAAATTTTGTCTACTTCTTTATTTGCAGTTGAAATGGTACATTGTAGTTTTAAACATTGTATGTTCAAAATTACTAAAACTTGAGAAATTGAGGGTTTGAGTTAATTTTGCACAATACTGAAAGCTATGACTAGTTTGAGCTCTTGAATGATCTTAATCTCTTATTAGTTTCTTTAATAGTTTTCATCCGACTGTTTTCCCTCAGTAGGCTATCAGCTTCATTAGTACCCATCACCCAAAAACATCAAGTGGAGACAGGTCACTGCGAAATAATGAGCTTGTCTTTTTATTTTGCTCAAGTACTCCTACTCTTCCCAGGTTATTTTAGTATTTCTTACAATTAAAAACCTCTTTTATACATAGTGGTTTCAAAAGCTGAAAAGTAAAATTATTAATGTTATTTTAAAAAGATGCAGATTGGGGCATTTATGTAAAATGATGATGCTTCATCTGTTGCTGCCTCCTTGGGGGTTCCCAGACTATGGAAGAGAATTTGAATCATGTGGAACTCAACACCTGAAGGCACTGGAGAAGAAAGTAATGTCACCCTTTCAGGCATTCCTTTTGAGAACTTCAAAGTGAGGAAATGAGTGAAAGATGTGTTCATTTACCATTATGATCTTAAAGGGAAAAAATTACTGGGTTTATAGGCCATAGGGGAAGATGAAGCCATGCTTGTGTAATACACAGTACTTCCTACTAATATGTGGTAGTTCAGATGCTTGTTGTCTTGATGTTACCTTATATATCTTTAGCCTTGCAAGAGTATTCTCTTTGCAAGAGCATTCTGGTACTTTCAGATAGATGTAAGATTAACTGACTGGCTGCTGTAAATCTTTTTGATCGATAGAAGACAGCACATCCCAGAGTTGCATTTATGAGAAACAGTGGATGCCTTAATAATGTGAAGATTTTTAGTCCTATAAATGGATGCTGTATTGCTGTTCCATGAACATCTTGTGAAAAACATAGGATTCTTATTGCTTTGCTTTGACTTAAACCAAATAAAAGAAACAAAGCAGGAATCCCCAAATGATCATTTACTTCTTAAAGCAATCATCCAAGAAGACTCATTGTATGCTTTGTTTCTTCCAACATTTGAAATAAAATAAGTAGCTTGGCAACAATTGTGCTTGTTACATTTCTAAAAAAGATTTCACACCAACTGCAGGTCTTGTGCTTATATGAATATCACCTTATGCATAGAATCACAGAATGGTTAGGGCTGGAAGGGACCTTAAGCATTATCTAGCTCCAAACCCTTCTGCCACAGGGAAGGATGCCATTCCTGAGATCTGGTTGCTTAGGGCCCCATCCAGCCTGGCCTTGAACACTTCTAGGAATGTGACTTCCTCAACTTCTCTGGGCAACCTGTTGCAGTGCCTTACAGCAGCAGCATGCCCCTGAAAGGGGAATAACAAGCATTGACTCCATGATTGCAGAAGGCAATCAACTGCTTTATTGTTGCTGCACTATACTATGCTGCACTATACTGCACTATACTATACTGCACTATACTGCACTGTACTATACTATACTGTACTGCACTGTACTGCACTATACTATACTATACTATACTATACTATACTATACTATACTATACTATACTATACTATACTATACTATACTATACTATACTATACTATACTATACTATACTATACTATACTATACTATACTATACTGTGAAACTATATGAAAAACCCCTTGCCAGACAGTCTGATACAGTTTTGACCTAATTGGTCAATCAATCAAAACACCTTCACCAGAGTCCAATCAAGAATCACCCTTTGGTAAACAATCTCCATAATACATTCCACATGTGCACAACAACAGGTGCAGCAAGTGAAGATTGCTCTGAGCTTTCTCTGAGCTTTCTCACAGCTTCTCACAGCTGCCCAGGAAGATCCTGGGAGGGAATTATGTGTCTTTGTTCAGAGGACATATGATTACCACAGTGCCTCACCAACCTCATTGTAAAAATTTTCCTTATAGCTAATCCAGATCTACCCTCTTTCAGTTTAAAACCACTACCCCTTGTCTTAGCACAATAAGAACTGCTAAAATGCCTGTCCCCATCTTTCTTACAAGTCCCCTAAAGTACTGAAAGGCTGCAATAAAGTCTCCCCTGAGCCTCCCATATAGACCATCTTTCAGCCAAACACTTAAATGCCTGTCTGACTTCTGAGTTACTGCTAAATCCAGGACATTCTTAAATTCCTTGATGAATGATCTCAGCAATGAAATGTGCCAAATACAGAGCAAGCAAATGAGATAAAGTGTTTTGCCTGAGCAACATATATACCAAAGCAGTGGTCCCTAACATTTGCTGGCAAATAACCAGTAAGACCAGTGATGCATTGCAGTAAGAATCATCTCTTGCTCTTCCTGTGGGATTCAGCTTTCTTTGTTTTAATCTCCTTGCTCATGAACTTCACCAGAGGGGTTCCTGGCTACATGCTCTTTAGCTGAGGACCTATCACCAAATGGCTTGTGTGGTTATAATGATTATACTGGTGACTGGGGCCATGAGCAAATATTTCCACCCTAGATCAGGACAGTCCTTTCTCTGAGGATGTCTAACACTGTTTTCTGTGTCTGCATTTGCAAATGAACATGCCTTCTGAGCATTGCCAGTTGAGCCATACCTCTTGCTGAGGCAGGTTGTTGGCAGCAATTTTCTTTTCTGAGATGAGCTCCTACTCCTTCTGTCATTTACAATTTTATATGAGAGCACAGCCAGTGTAGCCTCAAGGTCATGGAATTCTATCAAGTATATTGTTTGACTGTGTGTGCTCTGGCAGAATTGGTAATTATCACATGCTATTGTTCCACCATAGTCAGGGGCCGTAGAGTCATGAAGTACAGCTGAGCACAGCCAGTTTACATTAAAACTAGGTTTGAGCAATTAAAATTTGCCCACTCTTTCCTCCCTAGCTGAAAACATGCAGTAGGAGGGCTCCTGAAGTGCATTAAACCAATGCATTAAAATAACTCTGTCTCCATTCTAGAATAATTTTACTGTTCTCAGACACCATGTAATTTTTCTGTAAACTACCTATTACAAGACTAGCTATTCATCAGCATAGAGGTGGTGCATTAGCTGCATTCCCTAACAAGAGCAGGAATCCTTATTTTTTTTTAACTTTAAAGCTGAAAATTAAGTTATAAAACCTATGTCTGTTGCTAATTTATGATGTTTTCAAAGAAGAATCTAGGATTCTATGAATCTTTTTAACCTGCAAAAAGTAACTGTTGCATTAAAATATAATGGCTAGGGCAAAAGTAGCAGCAAGAGATAAGAATTCAGATGTACATTAGAGTATTCTAAAGGAATGCAAGAAATCCATATATTATGTAACAAACAAGAAGCTAATAATAATTGGTGAAACCTTTAAAGACAGAAAGGAGACAGTGAGTTTAGTTTTATGTTTTCATTCTCAAGCCTGGTTTGGCCTTTCAGTCACACCCTATAAACCTCGATGCACAGCATTTTGCATGTAACTATTTACTTTTCTGGCAAACACTGCTGTCTTGTAAATGCCCCAGCAGTTTTTTTACACCTTTCCCATGGCATCTGGGTCATGTGCATGATAGGCACTGTATTTGGGCTCATGTGTGTGTGTATATATTGATAGATACCTGTGTGCATCTGTCTGTATATAGAAATATATGTGCATTTACCTGCATAGAGAAGTATATAAATGCATTGTAAAATCTGTGAACATAAAAAGCTTTAAAAGAGGATATTATCTCCCTTAACACAGATACCTCACACTGTGCAGAGAAGCTATTGTATTGCCTTTGTACCTATAGCCTCTGTGAGTAATTTTTGCTGAATTGGAGGTGATAATCAATGGACTTTGTGGAAGAAAGGGAAGCAGTTTTGCTTGTGGTAATGGCAATTATATGAAAAAAAGTTTTAAATTGTTTATCCAAGTAACATATTTTTTCAATATTTCTCCAGTTATTCTTAATTTAAATCTGCTGCAGAACCGAAGATCAAAAAATTGAAGTAATTTGAAAAATATCGTAGTCAGATGTTATTCAGTAGCAGAAAATAAAGCTGCAGGGTAACTGTACATGAATGTAGAGCAGTGACATTTCTCCTCAGTAGCACATGGAGCATATCTTGTAATGGTTTAAACAAACAGTGCCGTTAATAGAAAAGCAACTTGATGCTGAAAAAACATCATGACCAAGTATTTTAAGAACAATAACAAACAAAACACATTATGGTAATGTGTTGATGAAAACAGAATTAAAATTATGAATACATCATTCTCATAATTCCTTTCTCAGAATAAAGCAGTTTAATTGGGTTCTAATATAAGAACTACTAGTATAAATATAACTAAAATAATTAAATTCAATATAGTTAATCCTGGAGATAAAGCATAGTCTCTGAAGACCTCACTTCTGAATACATTAGCTTGTCTTATGCTTTTCACCAGCATGGGGGAGACTTAGGAAGTGAATTTTTAATGGAGTTGTGTTGCTGTGGGGGAGCAGTGGAAGGGTGCTCAGGGCTGTGCAACTCTGGCACAGAGCAGGGATCACCAAGCAGTGGCTCCAGCTGGAAGAGTTTTGCTGTAAAAGCAGCTTTAGGGTTCGAGGTGGGATGCTGCTGACCCCCACTTCTCAGGGCTCCTACACCACCACAGCAGTTGGAGACACTTCAAATGTACACTCCCTGTGCTCTGAGACTTCTGGAAAGGAAGGTCAGGGGCTCAATTGCTGGCTGGCATAGTAGGTTCCAGAGACTTCTGTTTGGCTGGATTTCTTTGGTGGATGTGGCTGCTGAAAGGCACTGGAGAAAGGACAAGCAGTTGGAGTTGAATGGGCAGAGTTGCTCCCATTCCTTGTTTAAACAGAAAATGTCTTTATTTTTGGGGATTTCTACACTGGAAATGCTGTGGCTCTCAATAGCCTGACTTGTTTTTCATCCTCTGCTCTCCTACGCTGATGGTGGCACTTTGTGTAAATCCACAGCAGTAACTCAGTCTCTGACAGGATGCTGAGGGTGGTGGTGCTGCTCTGAGCGAGTCACCAGATTACATACTAGAAGGCTTGGGACACTTTGGGAGAGAGGACTTCCAGATCTGGTCACCCCCCAGACCCAATGCACCCAGTTTGTCTGAGGGTGCACTTCCAGAGATCCAGCTCCTGTCCCTGGATACTGTTGAAAAGCTAAAGAACTTGCACACACACCTGGCAGTCCCAAAACAGACCCCAGCAAGATGAGGGAGATGCAGGCAGTGACCACAGCAAAAGTGAATGAAAGGGAAAAATGTGCCTTCTCTATATTGTTTTGTGTGTTCATCCTTCCATTTTTTTAAATGGAAAAAAAAAAATTTCCTCTCTCCCATACTTCAAGTATAAGTATTGATGAAGAAAGCAAATAATCCTTTTGGATACTCACCAGTGTTTGTAATCACTTGATGCCAGAATTTTAATGCATCAGGTTGGCAGAATATATGTATTTAAATATTGGATTTTGTGCATGTGTGTCTGCAACATGTAGTTTTTTTCTGTGTCTGTGTTTGTTCATCACTTATGGAAGAGTATTTAAAAATAAAGATTTCTGTGCCTCAGCTGCACATATGGAATTGGCTGTACAAGACTTTACTTTTAAAATAACAATCTCTGCTCTCCATAGAAAGAAGAGACCTCTATTAGAAGAGCTTCATCTTAGTCTCTTCTTATTGTCTTAATTGAACCTTTGAATTGCAGTCAGTAAAAGCTCACAGCAAATACAGTATCCAATCAGATGTATATTTTTAAATAAATCTACATTTGAATACCTTCCCTGATTTCCTACCAGCACCTGCAAAGAAAAAAAAAAAAGGGGGGGAAAAAAAAGGACAAATGTTTGAAAAGAAAAGGAATACATTTGCAAGTTTTATTTCCCTAGGGAGAAGTGAGCTTTTCAGAGCAACTTTGATATGTTTCTTTCTTCTTTGTGTAACCTGTAGTTTAATTTTGGTTCTCATTTTTACATTGACATTTGCATGATAAAAGAGGTTCCACTTTTCTTTCAAAGATTGTTCCAGAAAGTCAAAATTATTCATAGGAGAAAACCATTAATAAAATGAAAATTTTAAAAGTGTCTCCTTTCTCAGGAATTTATATATACAGTGCACCATGATTGCCAGTGCTTTCACTGATCTGGTCAGACAGCTCTGTCTGATCATCCCTGGAGGTGTTCAAGGCCAGGCTGGATGGGGGTCTGAGCAACCTGATCTAGTGGGGACCTCCCTGCCCCTGGCAGGTGTGTTGGAAATAGATGGTTTTTAAAGTCTCTTCCAACCTTGCATGATATATTGTTGTACTGCTGTTTTCATAGTGATTTTGTGAGTCTTCATTTTTAGTAGAATGAGGCATCCCAAAGATGAAATTTTTAATCTTCAGTGTTGAAGATATTTTCAGCATATTTCCTCAGACCCAAGTAGATATTTGGGCTGCTCAGCATCCCTTCTAAACTCTTCCTTCATGCCCTCCATCCTGCAGCTGAGTTGATTGTGAAACTGGGAGTGGAAGGAAGTAGAAAATCCTTGGAGCATAGCAGAAGATTTCTGTGATCTGTATTTGTTAGAGCCAGAGGCCTGTGGTTAATTTGCTGCTCAGACATGTTTTACACAGGGATTTCCTTGTTGCTCTTGACCACTGAGAAAACAAAAGCAGCATGTCCTAGTAACTTGTATACATCTCTGCATCTATGCATCTATACCCGATATGGGATGTTTGCTTATCACATAAGATCTGTGTTTTGCTTCCCCGTGGCTCACCTGTCATGAAGAGATATGTGGAGCTTAGTCTAATAATGTATTTTTGTCTTTTCATGTGATGCCTGCCCCTGCCCCTCCTGCTGGGTTTGTCAGCCCAATCAAATGCAACAGGAGGATTGTAAAGCAATGCAGAAAGCTGCAAAACAAAAACCCAGTTTATGTTATACCTCAGGAAGCAGGATCACAAAGAAATTTCTATCTGTCTAGAGCTAGAAATCTAACATTTACTACAACTTCTTTCTATGCTATATATTGCAGGGCATTACATACCAAATCCAAAAACAGATGTCTAGTTCAGGTGCACAGATACATATGTACATACAAATGTGTCTTCTGCCACCAATCATCACCTGCACACCCTTGCTGTGTTTGGAGCAGCTCCAGCTTGCTGGTGACCTTGTGAAGGGGATGGCATATAGGAGGCTATTCACAAGCCCAGCTTCATCTGAACTGCTGGCCCATTGTGTCCTTTGCCTGTCAGCATTCAGTCTTATCCAGCTTTATTCAGCATTGCTCAGCCCCATACTGGGTCCTAGCTGCCAGCTTCTATCCTAATTATCAACTAAAAGATTGTGTCAACGTCTATAATATCCTGATTAGCATCCTCACCTGCAGTAATAGAAATTTTATAAAGTATAATTCTTTGTGTGTTATGTGTTATTGTGTTGCAAGGAGTTTGAATATGTTTAGACTCTTATGTGGTATGAAAAACACACAGTAAATGTGTGAGAGAGACAAGGAGAGGAAAATATTTTTAGTGGAAAATGTGAAAGTAATTCCAGCAAATGTGGAGACGTGATATCCTTCTTGGTCAAGCTCATACTCAAGTTTCGGTCTTTCACTTTGGAGGTCTTTGTCCTTTCTCCTGAGTTTAAACTTCTAAGCTCTTCCTCAGTTTAAAAATTTTAAGTGCACATCATATTTGCACTTATTTGGAGGGCTTCAAACATCCTAAGAGAGATCTTTGTCAGGGGCTAGAGTAAAGGGCAGGTAGGTTCTAAGTAACATGAGAAATCCAATGGTAGTTCTGTAATGTTTGGGGGTTTTTTACCATTACTACTCATGTTTGACTATCATTTGCAAGGATTTTATTCCTGTTCTCTATTTAATTTTATTCCATTAAATCCTTTCCCCAAGTTCTGTGTGTGGACATTCCTAAGCACTGTCTGCTTTAGATTCAAAAGCAGCCCCCAAATATCCTGGTGTTTCAACCACACAGGTGAAGATCTTGTCCTTAGTGGGGAATGCTGCGATAAAATCACATTCTTCAAAGAACCTTGTCTTCTTTGCAAATCCTTTGCTTCAGTGTTTTGCTGAAAAGTAGAAAAAAATTAGTGAGCATTCTTGGTCATTAAGGAAAAAAAAAAGGTGGCTTGTTTTTATATAAAGGAATCCTTAAGTTTTAAATTTTAGAACACAGCCTGTGTTATCTCAGACACCTGTGTGGAAAAGCAGGTGAATCTATTCTTGCAGGAAAAGGTTTGATGTATACAAAACATTCCTGTAGGGATTCAGTCTGGGTGATACAAATAATGTAAAAGTTCTTCCCAAACACCTTACAGTCTCTTCAAGGAAGGAAAATAGACTTGGTGTTTGTCAGCAGCTGAGCTCGAGGAGAGCTCTTGGACCCTGCAGGAATGTGCACCTCACTGCTCTGGGCACCAGGTGCCCCCTTGGGATCAAGCCCTGAACACAACTCCGAGAGACAAAGGGTAACCTGCACTCCTGAGCGCCAGGCCAGCTCAAGGGTGAAGGAGAGAATTCACCCTCAACAAGAACTGCAGCATTGCTGGAAGCCAGAGATGTCCCCAGACCCTGCAAACACTGGCCCCACCTGCTGCTGCTCCTCAAAAAGGTCAGGTCAGAGCTACAGCCCCTGTCCTTGGTGGCTCAGATTGCATCAAATGCTGCTGGTGTGCTGTTTGAAGCAGCTGCTTCTTATTCTCTGACCTTTTCCTGTCCATGTGGGGTGTTGTTGTTCAGGTGCAGTTTTTATTTTCCTGATTTTCAAGCCATTAAGGATGATGATTTTGTGTTGTTCTTTAGTCTATCCCAGATCACCTTGGGCCAAGGACCTTGCTTCTTTGTCAGTAGAGTGTGGGCTTCCACAGCACTGATACAAAAACCTTTTCCACTGTAAATTTCACACACATCCTAGGAGGCACCAGGTATGTGCAAAAATTGTAACTGTTGAAAATGTACAACATTTTTAAAGAAGTCTGTGTAAAAAGAAGTAAAATGTGCCATTAAATATTTTTCACACTTAAGTCACTTTTCCTATTTTATTAATGTTTTTTCTCTAGCTGAAATGGAGGCCAAATGTTTCTTGTTTGTTCAGGAGCAATAAAATGTTTGTTATTCACACATTTCTTCACTCTCTGTTTACTGGATACTTTCTGATCAGTTTTTCCATTAAGTCCTTATTACTTGTAATAGTAGAATGTCAGGATTTTCTGTATAGTTGTGTTATCACACATTTTAAGTTCAAAATTTACTGCATTGCTTACAGTTATAAAATAGAATGACCAGGATGGAGAAAAAAACCAATCTTTAACGGAAATCTTAGTGTGTAATTTTAAATTACCATTTTTCTTGCTGTATTTTTAAAAAATCTTCTCATTAATATGTGTACATACACCCACAGAACCAAAAGTGCTTACTAATGCCAAGGCTTACTAACAGGATCACAAGAAACATTTCATCTTATTAAAACAAATTTGATATTCTGGTGTGAACTTCAGTGCTTCTAAATTATCTTCCAGCCTAAAGCCCTTCTCTTCATGCTCTAGTGTAATAAAAACAATAAATACATGTCTTCCTCAGCTTTTCAAATATTTTAATCCCCAAAATCTTACCTTATAAATGCAATGGAAGTCAAACCAGCTGCAATCATTCCTGATTTCTTTTTACTTTTCCAGTTTGTATTTTGAAACAATTGTCTATTTTATTATCTGTTCATCTGTATGTGTAGATACAAATATAATTTGATTTAATTTAGTGTCAATGCTAGTAGGAAAATTGCTTGTAAGTTTTCCTATATAAAACACTATGTCATGATTTTTCTCTCACCTACCCTCCCCATAAACAAGACCTTTCTTTTATAAAAATAAAATACTTTTCCACCAGATAGGAAAACTGTATGTATTTGATTAAAAAAATTACCAAAGAACAAAAGGTACTATGTTTATATGAATAATAAAACCATCTGGTGTCAGAACACATTAACAGAAATGCTGTTGCAGGGCTAAAAGTGTGATGCTTCAATCTGTAAAACTGAAGCTGGACTAGGATGCAATTTTCATAGGTGATAGTTTATTTCCTGGTAATGGGCCTGTTGCAATTTCACACAAATTCCCTTGATGTTCAGTCACTAACTGGTCTTACAGTGAAAAAAAAGAGCTTGGATAGTGCTTTCGTTTTCATGATGCTGGATCAGGAAGGAAGAAAAGCAGAGTAGTTCTCATTCTGAACCAGCAATTTATGTGAGTTTCCAGTGCATCATGTTGCTGTGAAGAGCAGGTAAATAAAGAAAATTTAGTTTTAGATGGAGGTCCAGGGCCAGGTGGGGTAGAGGCACAACTCTAGCAAACTAAAAAGTGCCATAGTGACATCTTCAGTATTAAATATTTTGGCTTAAGGCTATTTGTTTGGTAGTTTCTCTTTATTTATTTATTGTACAAATAAACCCATCCCATTTCACAAGCAAACAGACAAAAGCATTCAAAGGAAATACAGTTTTTCTGCTGCAGTTAATTTTGACAAAGAACTTGTATTTGGCCATAATAAATGTGCTAAAACACTTGAAACAAGGTACATTACTTGGCTTTGAAAGCAGTACAGGCTAACTGGTGACATTAAGGAGCTCCTCACATGATGCATCCATTCCCTGCCGATGGTGAGCAAAGGAACATGCTGAGAATGAGATTTTCTTTTATTTTGTTCACTTAGCAGGTGGATGATTGGGTTAATTTGATTTAATGGTGCATTACAGCAGAGATATTCTTCCTTGCAGTCATGAGCAGCTTCCCTTTATGAGGGGGATATCTTTGTATGGTCTGCTGAACAAAATGGGGAGCAGTGCCTTCCCAAAGCCATCACACACAATTTTCTCAGTGCTTAGGGCTTTTGGATCAAAATTCAACAGCACATTTGTGTTTGATCACGTAGGGGTAGAATTTTTCTGGCTGAATAATTGAAAGTTTTTATGTTTGGATGCATTTGAGCAAGAGCCTCTGCGCCTTCACTGAGAGATTACATTTTGTGCAAAAGCTCCTGACTGTCCATGGGGTGTGACCAGAAAATGTCAGCTCAAGGCAGCAAGGGCCTAATGCATCAGTTAGTTAACATTTGGCTAAGGCTTTTTAAGTGACCAAAAATACCAGTTATGTAACAGCATGGCAATGTGTTAATCGGTTCCAAGGTGTTGATCATTCTCATCCAGTTTGGAAAAACAACTGAATAGCCCCACTAAAACTGATTGCATTTCAGCACTTTTTCTGCTGTTCACAGTTATGGTAAATAAAAGCTGTAGTTCAATTTGTTTTTATAAAACTACTTATGATCATCATTTCCAGACCTGATCTCTGAACCATCATAATTTGAATTATTTCTAGAAAGTTTCAGTTAAATGGTTCAGACACAAATACCAGTAAGTAAGGAAGCTGTAAAATAATTTATTCCAATAAAATATTAAGTTCTCTTAAGTAAAAAAGCCATTAGGAAAAGTCATGGCAGTTCTGCTTGTCTTCCAGTGTTGGTTTTGAGATTTAAAAAAAAAAAATTATGAAATTTAAAGCACCATGGAGAACATTGAAGTACTTGTCAGAAAGAAGATTGTGTTTAGTAGAATTGTGTTAATTATTTCTAAGGAATTTTTGGGGTTTTTTTAGTTCATTTATACTATTAAGGATTTACTGGACCCTGCTTGTGATGCTGGCACATGTTCTGTGGTTCTGTGAATGAATGAGAAGGGGAAGAGGTGGGAATACACAACTGCATGGTCTCTCCTGCACAAGGTGCAGCCAATGGGCCTCTCATGCCTCTGGTCCTTTTCATTCCTGTATCTCTTCTGCCTTTGCTGTGACTGCTCCATCTCAGGTCTGAAAGGAAAGCTTTCCTCATAAAGCCTGCTTTGTGTCTCTGAAACAAATCTGAGCTGCCCTCGTGAGAACGAGATGATTTTTCCGTATTGCTTCTCTCTCTGATTATTCCAGCCCAATGTGACAAAGTGTTTCTGCATATCCATAACTTTTCAGAATAAACAGTCCTGGAATGGACTCATGGTCTTCAGATTCTGTACATGAACAAGCCCAAGGATTGTCTGTTATAAAAGGAATAATTCAGCATTGCCTTTCCAAAACTCTCAATTTGCCCCAACTGAACTTTAAACTGTATAAAATATTTACTGGACAACAGAGCAGATAGATAAGAAGGTAGTTCCACAGTTATAAGGCATCTAAACAGGCTGTCTGGAAGAAAAAGAGGTGAAAACTCTGAGTAACTGATAGGATTAAGCTGAGAATCTGCACCTTTAGGAAAGGCTTCAACATTGTCCCATCTGTATTGAAAAAATACTGCTTGTAAAACATCTTTAAAGAACCAAAAACCAAAAAAAAGGCAAAATATTTTTTCACTAAACATTAGTGGCGTAAGACTTTGATATTTCATTTATTATTTGTTTGTTTATACATGTGTTTGCTCACTAAGTCAGGCAGTCTTTGAATTGGTCATTGTAATCTTTTGTCAGTAAAGCAGTCAGGGATTTCTGATTGCAGCGAAATACAAATTGATTGTGTTGAGAACCTTCATATCCCTGAACTGAACCACGATTTGGTGCTGAGTCTCTGGGCCCTGATCTTGACCTCCTTGTTGCTGAAGTTAGCTAGTCAGCTTTAAAACAGCTAACCTTTGAACAGACAATATTGCTAAAATAGCAGTGTTCATGAAACTGGAAGCTACACTGACACTGTCTGAGCCCCAGCTTTCAGACTGATCATTGCATTGCTCCATCTTAATGAACAGTTATATTACATAAAGGTGCTGATTATATGCATGTATATTTATATTTCTTTTGTATTATATATATTACATTATATTTCTATTTCTTTTATAACATATATATATTTTCTTGATTTGCTTTTAAATAAATCCCTTCAAAGCATGCAGAGCTAGTTTATTCAATTGTCTTTCAGTATCACATATGAACTCAAAGGCTGTGGGTGACCTCAGATCACAGCTTTAGGAGTTGCTTTCCTACGCTTCGAAATAAACGTCCAGGTCCTTCCCAGGGGCTGTGAAATTAATTTATATAAAAACTCTGAATGTTTTCTGTAGAATGTAGAATGTGTCCTTTGCAGGACGAAATGTAAAAATTCCACCCTGCTATTTCTGAGACTTAAAAGATTTAATAGAAGGTTATGTTCTCCAGCTCACTCTGGCATTAATTTAAGCAACATTTTAAAGCTTCCTTTAAGTGACAGTTGTTTGTTGAGTTTTTTCCTAACACATCTTTTGGAAAAAAAAAAAAGTATTATGCATACAACTGTTGGACCAGAAACCAAGATCTGCCTGCCTGTATTCATTTAGTTTACTGTCAGTCCTGCTTAATCCTGTTTTCTGTGTTGTAATCTCTGTTCAGAGAAGAAAGTCTTAGTGTGCCCTGCAACACAATGTTCACACTAATGTCTCTACTATAGAAATAAATATTACAAGAATAGCAAATAAATTAACTTGAGGCAGACAGAGAAAGAGAAACATTTCCAAGAACTGCTGGAATGCCCAGAGAGTTTATGTTATGCTTTCACGTCTTCTTTCCTTTGACTGCTTAGAACAATTCTTATTTTGCATTCATTTGGTTGGAACAGTCACATGGAAAGAGATGAACTATGATAGATGGAGCTATCCCAAGTCCTGCTGAGATGGATATTGAACTATTGGGCCAGTGGATTATATTTGCTAGCAGCTGTACTGTGGGAAGTTAGAGCTGCCTTTACCTCCCCTTTTCAAGCTGATAAAGCAGCATATGGGGGGAAAATCTATACAGATTTTGAAGTAATTTAAGGGGCACTTTTCACTTCTGCATAGGCTAAGCGTATCAGACAGATGATTGCACAAAGATTCTGTTGTCAGAGATTTTCAGTCAAAAAATGAGTAGTGCCCTTCTAAAATAGCACAGATGGAAAATGAATCCATGACAGTATCACATATTATTAGGTGAAACACAGAGACCAAGTCTTAAGACTCAGAGTACTTTAATGAAATGAGAAAAGAAGTGTCATGAAAGGACAGAACAATAATATTTTCTGGTTTATGGATCCTCTCCTGGTTCTTCCTTGTAAAACATATTACTTTGGCATTTCAAAATAAAGCAGTAGGTGCTTTCCTTTTAGATACCTTTTTCAGTCTCTTCTTGTTTCTTGGAAAGCTGAAGTTGCATAACCTGTAAGTCTTCTGAGTGATATATTTTAATTTTATTTGAAATGTCATGACTCTTTCTTCCATAATGAAAAGGGAGAATATTTCTGTATATTTGCTTCTGGAGCCCTTTGCCTAGATTCATATATCCACAAAAACTTTTTTTTTTACTTCTCTTTTTAAATTAAAAATATATAGATGAACAAAATCATTACTTGTAAGGTAGAATTGAATATTTGTAAATAAAAAATATTAAGGTGGTTCCTTTCACTGCTTTGATAGTCTTTGTGACCTGGGATATGTGTAATGTGTAGCTCTTCAAAGCTGTGTTAGGTCACAATAGCCTCATTTTATTCATGGTAAGAGTTGAAGTTGCTGTCCTGTAGCTGGGCTGTGGGAGGAAGGTACCCAGGAATGGATCTGATTTTCAGAGCACCTTCAGCTTGTATGTATTCCAGGGAGCTTCCTGTGCATCTCCTCTAGATCCAAGATTCTGGGTTCTGATCCCAATTAATACCACTTAAAGGGCCCCCCGTGGTGGGGATGGGTTTGTGCTGATATCTCTCTCCCCTTGCCCCTGACACCAGCATTTTCCACTCCTTCCTTTTTCCCTGATCAGTGCACAAACCCTATGGCTTCCATTTGGCTTGGCCTAAGCACACCAATCTGCTGGTCTCCTCTCAGTCTGTGCTTCCAGTCTTCCCTGAGTGCTCCCATAAATCTTTGCCTCTGCTCCAGTTTTTGAGCTTGGGTGATCTGAGCTGAACATTTGTGACTGACCAGTGCTCTGCATCACAGTCTCCCTATTTCTTTGGGAATTCCCTCCAATGGATCATAGCTGCCTTTTCCTTTCTACACTAGGAGTTCTGAATCATTCCAAAATGTGCTGCCATGTCTGGTCCTGCTTCAACTCAGCCCTTTTCAAGTAATTTTATACCATGGAAAATTTGTCATTTAAAGTGAAAGACTTTGGGAGGATTGGATTTCATCTGTTGCTAAAAATTCAGTTCATTTACACCACTTATTATTGTGATTCTAGGGTTTTTTTAGATATTTTTACTTCTGGTGTGTCCCAGAGAATAAATTTTTACCAGGTCATAACTACTTTTTTTGCCAGAACAGCTATTAATAGGGGACACTACTCATTATAATCTTTGGTATCCCTGCTAACCTTCTGTATTCTGTTATTTTGTAGTAACAGGATAAAAGTGTCCATGGAAAAAGGCTGATAGAGTGTCTTTGTACTTAATGAGGACAGAAACAGAAATGAGTTCTTGCAACCTCCTGGGGTCTGATCTATACCTGATAAGGAGAAAGAGGATGAAATTTCTTGACATCCTGTTTCAGTGTTGTGTGCCATAAAACTACTCACTCCAGCAGTACCAAACCCCTCTTCTGAATGTCACCATTATATGTTCTTAATCAATAACAATTTTATACGCAACTGATAGGATTTTGCTAAATCAAATATCTTCCTGGAAAACAGCTTCCTGTAATAAGGATGTTTCCTGTGAAGTCTAGGCCAGGCTTGTATGGCATATACTATTCAAAGTAAAGATCTTTCTATCTAAAATTTGAAATATATGGCTATTTCAGCTAAAATAATAAACAGGCAAACAAAAACCTTTAGTCTCTAAGTCACCTACATGTGAGGAACCATTCACTGAGTTATGCATGTGATCATACAAATGTGTTGCATGCAAAAGTGCCCAGAAGTGAATGAGGTGCATCTGTAATTTATGACAGCCTAAAAGCAGAGCTTTAAACCACCTGTGCATTAAATAACATGTGGGCAACACAGCCTAGATTGGAAAAAGTAGTGCAAGGCAAGTCCTAGACTTCAAAATATACAATAAAGGTATTATTTTGTCTGAAAATGTGGTTTATTAGTTTGGGAACTCTTAGTTTAAGAGAGAATCTTATTTCCCTTGGATCCAATTCATATCTGTTCTCTGAATAAGAAACAAGAATCAGGTCTCTGAAACAATTGCTGTTGTGGCAGCCACAAATTACACTGTGGTGCTGCTAATTCCTTGTGGAGCACAATGCATCTACAGCCTCATTTTTTTATTGATTCTTTCTGTTAGTCTGCACTCAGCTCTACAATAGAGATACAGAATTTCCAGTGTAATTTCTAGCAAAATTATTATTATTATTATTATTATTATTATTGCTGTTGCTGTTATCATTTTTATTACTATGTTGCCTTTGAAGATGCAGTATTGCCAGAAGAAATTGAAATAATTGTGGTTTTCATCTATGGGTAATAATCTGTTTTCTTCAGTTACTTTTTTTGTGAGGTTTAAATCAGCCAATACAATCACAGTATTTCTTCTGCCTTTACCCTGAGTGTCTTTGGTTTGCACATACTTTAAACTGTTACCTTATGTGCCCCTCTGCCATCGTTGGTTCTTGGCCACAGAGTTACATAATAAAATAACAAAAAAAGAAATTTCAGATTACAGTGGAAAAGTCCAAATAATTTAATTTATAGACAGTCACCAAATGGCCTTCCTGTTCAAGCCCTCAGGTTTCCATGAGCCAGTATTTAGACCAAAAAGCCCCCCTCTACATGTATTTATGTTTATGCAGATGAACTGAGCTCCTTCCTATCTACATGCTAGCTGTATTTCTGCATGCAAGTGCTTTTCTTTTTTCCTTTTGTTTTTTACATAAATTGAGAGGGTATTAAATCATTAAAATTTACAAGGCAACAAGCAAAGTCCAGTAACAAAAGCTTAAGTCCTCAGTCCATCTTAGTCTTTGACAATGTATTCTTTACACAACGCTTTCTTTTTTTTTTTTTTTTTTTTTGTTTTTTTTTATTAATAGCTGTCTTAAGAACCAGGGTTTTCTTAGTTTTCCTTTCCTTAGTTTTCCTTAAGAATCTGCAACACTACAAAAGGTATTTCATTGCTTCATTTCTGTTTCACTCCTCTTTCTCACCCAGTAGTTTGTAAACCCTTTCAAGTTCTGCAAAGTACTATCACCTTGCCACATCCACAGATTTGGGTAAATACTGGAAAGAAATACTCTTTTTGAAGGACTGACATTTTACTTAGAATTTGCATTACATAATGTCTATATAATATAATTATTATGAATGTCTAGGCTTTGGTTTCAGATCTTTTATATCACCTCCTTACTTTCTATACTGCATGACACAGATCCCCCTAAATAATTATTTTCTGCATTTATCTATCTATGGTCTATTTTTGTCTACTTTTGAAAGATTGACTAGTCTTTTACTCCAGAATCCTTCCTCTTCAAGGTGGCTTCTTTTTGACTGAGACACCCCTCCATTTCTTTCACATCTCTTTGTGTTCTTCTACTGCGCTTTTTTTCTTCCCCTCCCTTTCTTCTTATCTGTTTTATGAGATCTGAAGGATATATCTGAAGGATGTCACTCGTCAGTCCCACTCCACCATGCAGGAGCCATGTCCTCTACCTGATAATGCATTCCCTTGGCATCTCTGTCTTTTCCTTCTTCCTTCAGTGTTGCGTTTCTTCTAGACCAGGACTAACAGTCCCAATCTCCCTTTAGGACCTTTTGTTCCCTTCTCACCTTCTCTCCCTTATATAGTATCCTTCTAAGATATTCTCAGCTCTCCAGCTGCACATAAATCCGTTTCCTATGCTGCAATTTGAAACATCTTTTAGTCTGAACTTTATTGCTGGTAACAAACTGTCTCTTCTAGATCATTAGTGAACGCATGAAATGTTACAGAGACAAATTACATTACAAGAAAGGTACTTTGGGAGGGTTTTACATTTTATTACATGCTTCTCTGCTGCTGGAGATCTGGAAGAAAGAAAATTAAATACAATTTTACAACATGGCAGTAAGTCAAAGAAGCATTGAAAGTTTAAATTTGGATGAGTCTGCTAATGATTCTACTTCTGTCTTGCTTCCAAAACTATTAGAAAGTGTCCTCTATGTAAAAACTTTCTGAGTATGGACAAATAAAGGTGTGCACAAAACACCATGGAAGAGTCTTCAGCACAGTGAGTTAATGAAGAGATGAAACAGAGAAGAACTTAATGTGCTCACAAATTAATTTTGAGCACCTTTTTTGCTAATAGCTTATCTCAGTAATGGAATTTTGCGAAGAGGTGAGCAAGTATAGAAGAGCATGGAAAAGTGTTTCTGTGCTTGGCAGGATGAATAGTTGTGAAGGTCAGTAGAACTTCAAGGTGGACTTTTTTAATCAATGAGCATGGGAAGTAAGGAAGTTTTTTATGATTGGACTTGCTCTCCCAGAATTACCTGTAGTGATGTCTCTCCCCTGCTCACATCTCTGTCTATCCCTTTCCAATTTTGTTTTCTCCTTTGTAATTTTTTGTGTACTTTGCTACTGCTATTTTCTCATGCTTGCTAATGACCTTTTCTTCAGCTCTAGCCCTCTTTCTGTCCTATCCCATCAGCCTTCCACTACCTCTATTCATCTTCCTTTGCCCTGGTGTTATTTCTCATTTATTTCTCACCTTTTCTAATTTGATTCTGTTACTTTGAAGAGTCAGAACACAAGTGAGTGGAATAAAAGGGACATTGCTGTTCTTTCTCTTCAATTATTTTTTCCTTCCGCCTCACTTTTCTACTTAGCTGTACTTTTAAAGCAGCTTTATCTTTCTCAACTGAACCTATTAAAAATATGGTTTTGCACACTTAGCCTCAAAACTTAGTGATGTCTGTATGTTATTCCATCTCTTATGGTGCACACAGAGAAAACTGTAGAATTTGCAGGAAGAGCAGAGTGATAAGCCTTTGTAATACTCCCAAATTGATTATTTCATTTCCTATAAAAGGGAGCTGGAATGGTTTCATGCTGTTCCTGAAAGAAAACAGTGCTGAGATCCACAGTCATCTCAATGAGATAGATTGAAACAATTTCAGAGCTGGGCTGCCTCACCAGTAAACCTGAGTGGCTACAAGAGGGAAGTGAAAATCTTTCTGTTGTGGCAAGCAAAGGGTGTTATTTCAGGAGGGGTCAGAGCCTTCAGGACCATTTGGCAGGTGTAAATACATAAATAAGATGAGGCACAGATGCCCCAAATTTCTCCCAGCTGAGGTTTGCTCTGTGAGCCTGCCAGGAGCCCAGCTGGGAGATCCTAATGTATACAATAAAATAAAGTAGATTGCTCTTGGCTTTATAGTTCTTCATCTCTGTTTCAGAGACAGGAGACGTGACAGGGACATAGCTCTGATCCTTCCTCTGCCAGTACGAATCCAGAGTCAAATAGTTTTCCCCAAAGAAAGGTTAGAAAGGAAAAATGTACAAACTATATTGGAAAAAATGTTGTCTGTGTCATCTAGTACACAATGAAAGATTCTCTGATAATACAGTCTGTAAAAAATTACCAGCAAAGCCACAAAACCCACTAAGTGCTCTAGAGGAATATAGCATATATGGCATTAGATCTCCTAATTTTGATTTGAGAAATGCACCATGAATGCAGAAGATGAAGGAATCTGGATACAAGGCAATTTCTTGAAGTAGATCTATATATTCAATCACAACAGTGCCATGATTAACTCAGAGTAACTAAGTTATGACCTTATCAGTTTTTGTATTTTGTGCTGCAGATCTTACATTTTTTTACAAAACTCTGGGAAGGGTTTTGTGGATAGATACAGGAATCAGTTGAAAGATAACCATGTGGGCTTTTCTGAACTAAAAATCTTCTGTGCAGTTGCCCATAGTTCAGAAAGTTAGTTTGGAAAATAGGAAAATTCTTTTTTATTTAACTTTTGTCTTCTTCTTGGAGACAGAGTCATGAGAGGGAATCTGAATGACCTAGAGCCACACCTTCTTCAACTGTCAGCCAAACTTTTCAGTGTTCCAGAATGTTTTCAGTGTTTCAGAATAACTCCTAATAACAAGGAGTTATTTAGTCATGAAATGGAGGATTAAAATTTGGGTAGCTAGAAAGTAAGAACCAGCTTGAGGTACTCAAAAAGAACTTTGCATTCCCCTCCCTATATGTTCTCTCTGTGAAATCTTTAATATATTTCTCCCTCACAATGTTTGTTGGTGCTTGCAATGGTATTAAAAGTCATAGCCTGGGCAATGACACTTGAGTCCGGTGTCCCTCATTGAATTAAATCCTATTTCATATCAGAAACAGCACTATGGAAGTGCTTCTTTCTGGGAGAGGAAATTATTTCCTCTTTGGCCTTTCCTCTGACATCGACACTAAGGTGGCATCCTAATTGTGCAGCCTCACTGCCTGTCAGCTCTTATTTTGCTATACAATAATGTAACATCTTCTTAAATATACCGTAAAAACTGATGACACCGTACCCTTAGTGGTACATAATTATCCCTCCTTTTTATTTTCCCTATATTCTAAAAGTCACCATTTTAATGAGATCTGAAGTCTGCAAGCTGTGTGATAATTAATCATTAAAAAACTGGGTTATTTCATACGTGCCTGACAAATGTTATTCAGAAATAGTTCACTTCTCTAGGATGTACAAAACATTTCTCATGGAATTATAGAAGATTTTTTTTCATGTTTATGCATGCATTGAAAAAAATAGATAGGAAAAATTCTCCCAAGTGATGTAAATTAAAGCCATAATTTCTCTGAAATTTAGCACAACGGTTACTCATTGCAATAGCCATTTAGAAAGTAATTTACATAAATGTCATCTCTGATGGTGTTGATTATGTAAAGATGCTACTGGTAACTTCAAAATATACCTGGTTACTTGAGAATGGCATTTTTCATCACTTTGTGTGTTTGGGTCTGAGAAAAAGTCTGCTGGCAACTCTTTACAGCCAATGTACTCATTCAGTCATTTGTCATCTAAAAGGAGTCACACCTTATTTATTCACATGGAGATAAAGGACATTTCAGTTGATGTTTGATGTCAGAGTTGCTTTGTCTTTATTTCAAAATTCCTGCTGGGTCAGCAAAAGTTTTTTGTTAAAAATAGGTACTGTATTTTGCAATTGTTGCAGTGATCATCCTGTATGCATCCACGTGGAAAGAGAGAGTGTTATTGGTGGGTTTTGTACAGAGTTAAGTTTGATGAGAGGCAACAGAGGACAGGTTTTCCAGAGATTTTTTTTAAGTGTAGCTGTAAGGTCAAATTCTCCTCCTGACTACAACCATAGGAAAGCTCCAGTCCATCTTTCTCAGAGAGGAACTCCTCTTTTAGTTTTGCTTCACTACTGACCATCAAGAAAGAGGACATGTAAGTCCTCAATGTGTACCTTTCCTATTTTATGCATTAAATTATTGAAGGACTTAGTTTTCCTAGGGGTGCTACATCAATTTGTGCCTCTTTACCAAGAGCAGAATGGTGAACACAGATGCTGCTGCCAGGAATAGCCAGCGAACTCGAGACTGTGCTACTCATCAGACTGGAGTGTATGAGTTATCTCCTATAATTAACCAAGAACTCTTTTTGTTGTTGTTGTTCTTTTATTTGGAAAATTGCTAAGATTTTAATCTTTTTTAATAAATCATAGGAGGAAGAAGCCACATTTATTTCTGGTTTTGGCCTCAGCCTGGACTCCAATGAGAAACACACTACTGCTCTGACCATATATGCCACTTAATCTCAAGCAATTTCATAGCTATTGCATTTCAATTTCATACCCATGAGCTGGATTCAATAGACTAAACATAACCTTACATTATATCTTTCTTTCCATGTATGCATGAGAACTTTTCTCTGAACTGTTCTAGAGACTTGTATCTTTGCAAGAATAATTCAATTATCTTGGTGCAATTATTTTTTTAACATTTATTCTTCCAAGGCAACTTTTTCATGAGGATGAATATTGCTGGTATCCTTATTGGCTTAGGAAAATGTGACTTTTTGCCACAAGAGAGCAGAAATTCTGCCAGATTCATGTCTGTATTTATCCCTATGCAGATAAGACTGGATGCTGTTCAGGGAAAAAATGAGTTTTTATTTGATTTGGTTTCACAGAGAGAACTGATGTTGACTATTGGACAACCTAGCTTTGTTGACCCAGTTTGCTTTTAACTTATGTAGGTGAAAAGAACTGCATCTCATTGGAAAAATTAGTATTGTTTTCCTTATTCATTCTGCAAATTTCACTTTGGAAGTTCTTAGCTATAAATGATGAAAAGTTAGTGAAGGAAAGTAGTGAATTATTGAATAATTTATTTCCATGCTATTCTTAAAGGAGTGTTTGAGGCGTTTTTCTGTCATGTATTCATCTTCTGCAGCACATTCTTTGAAATCCAGCTCCTCTCTGGACTTGAGCAAACTGTCATTGATGCTGTTTAACATTATTCATGGCCCTCTGTTCACTGAGAAAATCGCTGACTCTTAGGCATGGAGTATTATTTGGGTTTGTACTTTCACATATTACACAATTCTGTAGCTGGCATTAAGTGCAGAATTCAGGCACTCTACTTGCAAGAGTAACTGCAACTATTAAAACAAGAACACTCACAAAACATTGGCTACTGGAAGTTTTCATTTTTTTCTCTTTTATGGAGATTAACGGTGTGATTTCTGTGCCTGGAAGCTGTACAAGAAGGAAATGTAGGAAGCAACTTCCTTAAAGCATTAGGAGTGCTTTCTGGAGAAAATTGGAAAGCAGTATTTTTGCAAATTTGGTTTAAAACCTACTTGTAGTAGGTCTGCAAAATGCTATACAGAGGAGAAGGTTAGGGATAAATCTAGTTTATTGTAAGGTGAGGAGCAGAAAGGATTATGTACCCCTGAGGAAAGGTTCTTTTCAGTTTGATAAATGCAGCGTACATTATTTGCTACAAAATGCCAAGCTACTCTGGAAGTACACTGATCATGTCTACTTTGGGATTGCAGGTTGCTTTCACATTTTATAGTTTGAAAGAAATCAAATAATTATGAAATGGCTATTCTGTAGATACTGATAAATTGTGAGTATGCAAAAAAATCCTTTTTCCCCCTACACATGGTACAAATATAAATGTATATAAACCATTCCTTTCAGAAGCTCCTTCTGGGGAGATTTTAGAACCCAGAGATTTGGGGTATATAAGGAAGGTATATATGGAAGGCAACAGGGATCAGGTTTGGTAAGAAAGGAATGGCAGTCCAATGCAACAATCTGAAAGGAACTGGAGATTTGGTGTTGGACTAGCTCTAGACTACAAACTGGGGATGTTTTGGTTGCTTCCACAGATGGATGGCCATCCTGTGATATCACATAATTTAGGGTCTTTGCCCTTTCAGTGTGAAGGTGGATTATAAATTGTCTCTTACAGATGACATGACATTTCTGTGGGTTTTTTCCCAGCATTTTATTCTCCTGGGAACAAATTAACCCAATCTTCAGTGGTTACTATTGAAAGCAATGTGGATGGAGGGCTTGCAGCCTTGGGGGGCTGCCCAGCATGCTCCTCCCTGTGCTCCCAAAGACCCTTTGGCTTTCTTCTTAGGACCCCATGACGCTCTTGTAAAGTCTACAAATGCAGTTTATTCACTTGAACATATTGTCCTGCTTTGGAGTACCTGGTACTTAAAATGTTTAAGCCTGTCCAGCTCCTCCAATGTGCCCTCAGAACAGCCTTTTCATTTGCTTAATCATTTTCTTTCTCTTCCTCTTTATCCTCTAATTGTCAACATATTTCAAAATCCGAAAAGCTCATAACAGCGTTATTTATAGGCTGGAAATTGGATTAGTTTTTCACTACTAAAATAAAAAAGATAGAAATGTCAGCTTGGAATGAACTGGTTTATTAAAGGAAAACATTATTATTAATAAATGCTAATATAATTTATTGGTATGATTACTGTATTTAAAGAAAGCCAAGCTGTTGCCTGCTTCTTAAATTACTACATTTCAACTTTTCAACATGTTATTTAAAAATATGAAGTAGTCACCTTATTATACACCATCTTTCAGGATTTGAAAGCAACTTATACATATAAATGGATTCAGCTTCATCAGTGCCTCTAAATGATGAAAAAAATGTCATTTATTAAGTAAATGCATATAGTGCAGATCCTGTCTGCTGGATTTAAAGTCTTGATTTACATTTCAAAACACTTTGGAGGATTAATCATCTCAAACTAGGCTAGGTTGATTATGTGGGCTCCTTCCACCCTCAGCAGGAAGAGGGAGAGACATCCTCCAGAGGCCCATCACACTACTTTTAAATACCCATTTGCAGGAGCGACCCTAGAGGCCTTTAGAGGGATAGACAATTGGGTGAAATGAGGTACTTAACTTTTCAACAGTATAGACCCACTGAAGATAGGTGAGATTGATCTCTTCTCCCGAGAGCCTATTCATTAGTTTCCTTTTAATAGCCTGAAATAGAACTCCTACTCTGTGCCATTGAAATGCTTTAGGTAAGTGGTGAATGACTGCATGGCTCTACAAATTGGATTCACCTATTAAGTAGTAAGAATTGGTAGAATTAAGCATAAGCTTAAACCAATGAACTGATAAGGAAAGGCAAAATTCTCTTTTTGTCTCTCTTGCCTCTTAGATGCTTAAGATTCTTTCTTTGTCACCTTGCTATTAATTGACTCAGAAATTGTTATCCTCCATAAAAAATCTTCCTCTACTTTTTTATTTAAGTGTAAAAAGATTATTATCAAGGAAAAATATTGAAAACCTGTGCTGGTTGATCCTTCCATTTAAATATTAATTCAAATCTTTTTAAATGGCTATTTGTTTGATACAGAGTAATTGGAAAGCCAGAAATCAGATGGGACTGCTCTCCAGTAGCAATGGTAATTACTACTTGCATGCTGTCACAAAATTTGGTACCCTGGAGTCTGCCTTCTAATTGGAGAAGGCTCAGTTATGATATGAGCTGATCATTTCTGTGACAAGCGACATGAGGAAGAGTGCACACCTTACCCCCAGGTCACCAATTCAAATTGTTTTTTTCTGTCCCACCAAGTTTCGTTGTTTGTACCTTCCTCTGAACTAAGTGAAACTTCTTTAACAAACAGTAACTCTTTCATGGGTTCCACTTCAATTGTTCAATCTTCAGCAGTTAACAACAAATTATCTCCTTGTCCCCAGTCTATATGATCAGCAGTCAGTTTAACTTCAGCTGAGTAAAGGGATGTTGAATTTTTTTTCCTTTTTTAGTCTTTGAACTAATGGTAGCTTTTACTTTCCTTGGTTTTTTATCTTTGTTTTTGCTATTTCTCTTTTGCCTGTCAATAATTGGAGTTTTTCATGATTTTTACATAGACATTCAAGTGTCATTCAAGTAACATAGACATTCAAGTGTCTTCTGTAAGACTTTAAGGAAATTAAAGTGAAATCTACATGGCTGACTTATGGGCCATTTAGAGCACAGAACCAGCACATGAGGAACATCTTAAACATATTAAAGAATAATGTCCCATACTGTATGAATATGCTGAAGCTTTACCAGAGACCAAAGGGACATGAATGAAGAGACTGTGGTTGTCCTTGGGATCTCTTGAATAACCTTTTCAGCAAACCTGAGCCTATGACTGTCTCAAGATGTGCCCTGGTCCTTGGGGAACACACAAATCAGTTTCTTAATGGGAGTGCAGAACAAAGCAAATTCTGTTGCCAATACAGAAATTATTTTCTACATAGAATGAATTAACCATGAGACAAAGATGAGAACTTAGAGTGTCTGTGGCAGCATTTCGTGTTTGGTTGGGTTTTTTTAGAAATTCTCTTAAGGTTATGAAGTGGGGCTTTCATTTAAAGGATTACTTTGTGGAGAGTCAGAGGAAGAGAAAGGACTGGAAGGGCTGTCCATGGAGAGAGTGTCCCCATTAGCCATATAAACAAAAGAGAGGCCACTCTCACATTGTTTTACACATAATGAAATAGTCCTCTGCATAGCACAAAAATTCCTTCTGCGTTAAACGAGGATTTCCTTAACGGTTATGTGGGTTGTGAAAGAAAAAAAATTGTCTGTTTTTTCTTTCTTACTAAGATTTTCTTCTCTGAAGGAAAAGATAGAGTGGATTTCAGAAGGAAAAATTTACTGCAAGTGTCTTGGAAACTCTAACTTTTTCACTTTTGTCAAACTTATGTAGTTTAATTTAAGAACCTGTCAAAATAAAGCTAGTCAGCCTGTATAGCTTGTATCCTTTTGTTCTTTGACGTTTTTGGGGAAAAAAATACCCTTGAGTATTTGCTTTTAGTTTTTTCAGAAATGAGAGAAATCCTTCATATATGCAGTGATTCTTCTTTGCTATCTGGAATAAATACAAAGATTTACATAAAGTCATGCAATTATTTAGTATGATATTATTTTTTTTTTAACGTTACATAGCTACAGTGTAATAGTAATGGAAATATTCTAAAAGTTAAATTCTGTAGGGGAGAAAAGACTCCACACAGAGTTCTGTGTCCATCTCTAAACCCCCAACATAACAAGGATGATGTAATAATCTATAATAATGTATAACCTGTTTGACTGAGTCCAGAGGAGGCCATGAAGATGCTCAGAGGGCTGGAGAACCTTGTCTGTGGAAACATCCTGAGAGAGTTGGGGTTGTTCAGCCTGGAGAAGAGAAGGTTCCAGGGATACCTTATAGCAGCTGTCTAGGGCATGAAGGGGACTGCAGGAGAGCTGAAGGAGCACTTTTTACAAAGGCATAGAGTGATAGGACAAGGGGAAATGCCTTTAAACTGGAAGAGGGAAAATTTAGACAAGATATTAGAAATAAATTCTTTACTAAGAGGATGGTGAGACACAGCAACAAATTTCCTAGGGAAATGTTGGATGCCCCATTCCTGGGTTGGATGGGGTTTAAGAAACCAGGTCTAATGAAAGGTGTCATTGCCATGGCAGGGAGGGCAGAACCAGATGATCTTTTAAGGCTCCTTTCCACACAAGTCATTCTATGATTCTATAAAATTTAATCTGATATTTGCAATACAAAAGTTATCCAGAACTTCAATGTCAGAGACAGTACTTTTTGTGTCTTGACCTTAACTTTCACCTCCCTATTACAACTAAGTACAGAAACACAGGAAACAACTAAAAATATTTCAGAACTGAGAACAAAAGAAAGCATCTTAACTATTTGGAGCTCTGTCTGTCCTAGGTCTCTGTTTCTACTCTGCTCTTGATATTGCAACTGGAATATTGGGAACTGGAAAGAGACCTGCCTGTGGCTTTTATATAGTGTGTTGTTCTTGTTCTTACTGGCTAGCTGGATTTATTTTGTTTTTTAAGGATAAGTAGCAGGCAGAATATTTCAAATGGAGAGAAGAAAAGCAGGCTATCCACTTGAGTGTAACTTTTCTCACTGCATCTCTAGTGAGACCCACTTTCTGAAATGTAGGCTGTTGTGCCAGGGCAGATGTGGAATCTGGGAAAATTTCCAGAGAAATCGTTGTAAAATGAAGTTCTCAGCATTGTGTTTACCCTTTTTTTTCTCTCTTGAACTCTCACTGGCAACACTGAAAACACTGGATGATGGACTGAGAGCGTAAACGACTCACAAAAGACCTCTGAGGCAAACACTGTTTTCCAAACACTTTTACCCTTCCTTGGAAATCCATGGCCATTTTTAAAGAATAAGAAAGCTCTTACACTGCTATTGCACAAATTTCCTCTGGGCAAACAGGCCACATGCTAGGAAACTGAAAGTTTAGGCTTTTGCTGTGATGCCTGAGAGGTAGTGCAGTGGGAGTAATTACGTGATTGCTGATGGTACTCAGGGTATTTCCCTGCCTGGCTGGTAGTGCTAATCTATTTTACATATTGTGCTTCTGGGAAAAAAAATCATTCCTAAATTGAAGAGGGAGGTGTTAATGATGGCATTGCCTCCAGCTTTTTGCTTGTGACATCTTACTGATGTTCCTCTCAGTACAGATGGTGTCTGTCAGGTGCCACCTATCTCACCTATTTGCAATATTAAGAGTTTAAAGAAAAAACCTCTGAGAAGAGCATTATATACAGAGAAGTGCATTATGCACAGAAGATTCCATTACAAGGGATTATTTTGGCTGGTGAAATAGGGAGCTACAAAAAGATTGAACTGAATCTGATCAAGATCTGGCAAAAGAGTAAGACTGAATTAGAGCTACTTTTCCCTTTTTTTAGACAGCCAAAATGCACATATAAACTTAACCTAAGCATTGGATAATAAGCAGAGTTGTGAAGAATCTGGATTAATTGGTCAACATTAGCATGATCTCAGATTTAGTAGTCTATACAGTTTACAAAATCAAATACTGAAATAGGAGAAATGTTTGCGCTATTTACAGTTTCCAAATTTCAAGTATTTTTTCTCCAAAAAATAGTGAAAATATTCCGAATCCTCCATAGTACTCTGAAAGCTGAAAGCAAAAAGATAGGACAACAGACTTCTCTGAACATGGCAGGGATTAAATATTAACAAGATCGTATTGGGATCACTTTATCTTTCAGTTCAGTCACCTGGAATTATTAGTGGCAATAGACAATACTGTAAAACATGATGGCAGTAGTTATCTGACTGGAAGTCTAATGTGCAACATTAAACCTCATTCACAGGAGATTTTTAAACTTTTAATAATCACTCTATGGCTATAAATGACAATGGCATTAATGCCTAGAATATTGCAGCTGCAGAAGCTAATTACCCAGCTGATGCTGTCAGTATCCACAGCTGTTGGTATTCCTTATTCTTTTACTACTGGCTTTCCCAAACAAAAATCCCATGCCTTATTGCTGTTCTTCCCTGACTGCTACATTCCCAACACCAAAATTCTTAGTGTGCTCATTGTTCTTTCCCACATTCACTCCAGTGCAGGTGCATCCATGCCTTTAATTGCCCATTTTCTCTAGCAGAGAATCAGATTTAGTGAGAGAGGAAAGGAAATATCCTAGAGAGACAAACTTTTTTTTTCCCAGAGATACTGTTCCATACTGCCACAGTCTTATGTCATGGTCTGTAGCAGTAATTTCCATGCTATGTAGCTCATTTGCATATTGGACTATAGTAGGAAAGAAATTCTCTGATTTAGTTAGAGAATATTTTAAAAATATTTTGGTTTTTAGATAACAGTTGTTTTCAATTATTCTTTACTTCTGTAGGTTTTAAAGAAGCACAGAAAAAAAGCTCCTAGTTTTGGTGCTTGGCAAAATTTAAGGGAGAAAAGATTGTGATAGGAAAACCATTCCAGCATGGCATCTGAGTTGGGAATGAGAAATGTCTGGAAGACAAGGACAAAGTTTCCGTATATGAGGTGGAAACTTTAGACAGAGGTGGAAGCAAAAGTAATGCATCTGGAGTTAAACTTCAGCCCCAGTGGAATCAACACAGAAACATATGTTGGTTTCAATAGACCAGCATTTCACCAGATTTGATTATGTAATTTTTGCAGCTGTTTTCTGTACAGATCCAAATATGCAAAAAAAACCTGTTTTATGAAAATAGAACAATGAAGAATAAATTATTCATATTTGCTGATTAACAGCTAGAACAAGATATAAATCAAAAAAATATAATGACACAGACGACCCAGATGGCTCCTAGGATAATACATGTGGCTTGATGTAAAAGTCATGGCGGGAAATGGAAAAAAATTATACTGAAAGTGAATATTACAAGAGTTAAACGAGAAACTCTCTTCTGAAGACTTCCCTGCTTCAAACTGTGCAGGAAGGGGTGTTTGCTGTTAAGTAGAGCTCAACTAGATAAGTCCTAAGCACTTCAGCTTTCTTGCATATTTTCTCTTTTCTCATTCATCAGTTCCCCATGATCGTGACAGTCTAGAATCTGGTGGATTATTTTTCAGACTTTGTTAAGACTTTGCTTTATACTTCCCCAACCTACAACTTCTTGGCTTTACTCCTACTGTTTTTTCTTTTTTTTTTTTTTCACTTTCTCATTTAAATTGAAGCCATATACTCTTTAGAATAGCAAGTATTGTTTACAGGTTTGGGAGTGAGTTTCCTAGCTTCCTCTAGTCTCTCCATTAGATCGCCTTTTTGTATCTGATTGTCTATTCACAGCCTTTCTTCTTTTTTTTTTTTCAACTATGTTTCCTTCCAAATTCTACATTTGACTTCTATTTATTTTTTCTGTGTCTTAAGGTATCAAAAAGGGAAATAGGAACTACCAATCCCTCTTGGTTGGGAATACACACAAAGAGGCTGAGACCTGAGAAGCTCCTTTGTAACTTTTCAATACAGCTTATCTAACTGTTTTTGGGATTCTTCTTCTGCCCTGTCTTCAGACATTCTTCTGTACCCATAAAACTCAATGGCAACATGCTCTTTGGCTGCTTATTCTTATTGCAACAACCAGGGTCTGCCAGGAAGATGTTCTTCTTCTCATGGTCTTGGGTCAACCACAAGCAGTTTTTAGGATTTTGAACCTCTCACCTGATGCAATGTGTATGCTTTGTTTCAGCTTTGCTTGCTCTTAGACTCTTCTACATCCAGGCCCTAGACATTCTGCCTGAATGCATCAGCCTGTGCCTCTCCATGCCATTTGAGCAAGCTTTTTTTCAATTTCTTTTTACTTTTAATGGGTACATAATGTATTTTGATAATTTGATAACAATTCACAATTTCTGGTTGCCATTCTCCCAAAAAAGTAGTAAATTCATTGCTTGAAAACATTCAATTTTAACATTGTTGCAACCCCAACAAATACATACTGAGAGCGGCTGTGGGAGCAGCGGAAGTAATTGTGCCTCATTTTATACTTGTGCATTGGCATCAATCTCTCTTATGATTTCTCTGTTATCAGAAAAAGACAAACTTTCCCAAGGGTTCTTATTCTCTTCCTGATTTCTAATTTTAATGAAATTTTGAGATTAAGTTAGTATATGTGATACGTTTGCATAGCTGCTAAGATGCCCCAAAGGACAGAAAGAGAGGCAGAAATTGGTGTGTGCTGAGATGCTGTGAGAGTTCTTTCTTTAGGAAACCAAATGAAAACCAGGTAGGGTGAGACTAAAAAGCATACCTGATTTTTTTATTCACCTGTGAGTATTGGTCATTCAAGATAGGTCCCAAAATTTCCCGCTAAGAATGACTCCAAATACTCAGTTGACCTCGCACACACAGCACATCTGCACAATATGTGTTTGATGGTTGAGTTCCTCTGCACATGAGCTGTGGTCATTTGTTCAGTATTTCCAGAAACCTGACACATCACTATCAGAATTCAGTGGATTACTGGTGAAGTTGTCAGGTACAGATGAAACAGGCTTTCTCATCTCCTTAAAAAGCGTCTGTAAGTACCATGTGCAGAAGAATTCTTCAGTCTTGCCTTCAGTGAATGGCCAGTTCTAATCTACTCTGCAAATGCAATTTACCCTTATAGTTTACAGACAGTAAAGGCTTGGGCTAAACAGCAATGCTGCTACAAGAGTTAGGTGTTAAATTTAGTTTAAATCAATTATGGAAATGGTATGGTCCCAGCTGGTAATTATTATGCCTGTGAATTACAAAGCCTCCTCATCTTGTTATGGCTTATTCTCCATACTGTAGCACAATAGAAGGATGGTTGAAATGCCTTTATAGTATTATTAATTGTTTCTGTGGGGGTGGAAGTCATGACAATTCAATCATAATAATTTAGCTGAAAAAGTACCTCTCTGTGACCAGGCTTTGGCTGTCACAATGTGTGATTTACTTCTCTATATTTTCCTGATAGTGTATTAATAAGAAATTTTTGTTTGGTAAGGATTTTGTAATTTTATTTTTTTTTCATTCATGAGTTAGTACAATCCACACAAGAAGAGCTCTTAGAGATAAAAGATTGTCCAAAGAATCATCTGTGACAGCATTTAAAGTGAGTGTAAGCAAACCTCTTTGTTTAGAGACGTTTCCTCCTTTTTGTTTTACTAAGAGAACTCCAAAGAATTTATTTGACACATTCCTATATGAAGTTTGTCAGCTTTTATGGCTTTTATTTCTGGGAAAATAAATTGTTTGCTCTCTGAGAAATAACGTGTTTTAAAGAAAGCCAGCCTGTTCAGAGAAAAACTTTGAGACATATGGTCTTTTAATTACTGGGTTTTAGTACTTTTACTTTGGAAGTGCATTTGCAGCTGAAAAATTGCTTCATTTCAAATGAGTTTAAAATTCAACAGAACAATGTCATCATCCAGGGATCTTTTTGGGGTCGGGTGGAGTGTTTTTCTATTTCAATATTTTGCTTTTTTATTTTCAGGTCATAAGTTTTTACTGTATAATATTCACTTTTCTTGTTGCAAAGGGAAAAAAAATCATAAACAACAGCTACAGTTTTTAAAAGTATTGCCAAGTTCAGATATGTGCCTGTGTGTACCTTGTTTTCCGACTTGCAAAGCTAAGTACTCTCTCCCCACAACATTCTGCCAGCTGTGCAAACACCTGCCTGGTTACAGTGTACGAATGATTTAATGCCCTCTGTGTGTTTGCATGAGTAGCTGTATTTTTAAAAAGGACATCTCAAGTTGGCAAAATCTATTTTTGATGCCAAACAGGAAAGGTCAGTGGGGGACAGTGAAGGTGTGTCTGTTTTCTAGGTTGTGCCTCTGTAGCTAAGCTGTCATCTCCAGTCCCTCTGCTTCAGTGGTGTTTGTGCTTCCCTGCCCCACGGTTGTGTTTACAGGGATCCAGTCCAAAGTGTCTGAAGTCCTGAGGCTCTGCATTACCCCTGGCTGACTGAACACATCACTGCTGTGCAATTTACTTTTCAAACCAAGCGTGTGGGTGTTGAGACTCGCAGTGCTTTAGATGTGAAGACATGAACAATACCTAAAAGTACCAAGAGGGGCTGGCATCTGGTGAGAATTTTCCTGGTTGTGTTTCCTGCTCCTTGCCCTTGTTAGACAATACCCAAATGTCGCTGTAGGACACGAAAGAACGCACGCACACACCGCTTTCCAGGTGAGAAAGAAAAGAGGGCGTTTATTCTCTGACTCCATAATTTATAGTTTTACAAAGGTGACAGTGGATTGGAGGGTGACAGTGCCACCTCTCCACAGACACTGGCTTAACCAACAGTCCATCAACAGTGTCCGTTTCCACAAGAATGTAAACTATAAGTTGTTTACAGAAAAGTGTGTGGGAAAGTTCTTTACAAAAATGTCAATATCAGAAGGCCTTTCTAGAAATCTCAAAAACCCAGGGTGACACCCAAATGCACAACACTCAGGCAGCATTCCTGGGCAGGGCTGACTCCTGTTCTTCCCTTCACCTGAGCTGGCAGTGCTTTGATGCCCGCAGCCTGTGCCCAGCCAGCACACAGTTAAAGCTGAGTCATCCCCTCTCAGCCCTCAGCGGAGCTTCAAGAAGCAAAACTCTTGCACAGTCTGTGGCTCTGAGGAGAGGTAATTAGTGAAGGAGCGGCAGTGGGAAAGTCTGCAAGAGCCAGGGAGCAATCAAAGGCAGGAAACTTTCTCCCATCCTTCCTAATTTCTCCACATCTTTAGATTTCCCCGTTTTCTCCTATCTACCGTCTCCCCAAGACAGGTTTAGCACTGAATTTGTCTTTCTCTTTGCTGTTTAGCACTGTCATGGAGCTTGGTTGCTCCAGGCAGCACCTGAGCCCCACAAAGCTGCCTCAGCTGTCCTGATTGTGTTCCCTTCCAGCTCCAGCCCCAGCCTGCTCACTGGTGGCGAGGAGCAGAAAACAACTGCGCTCACACTGCTCAGCAATAACAAAAACTTTCCTGTGTGATCAACACTCTTTTCAGCACAAATCCTAAACAAAGCCCCACACCAGCTACTCTGAAGAAAATGAACTTTATCCAGTTCAAAACCAGCACAAGCACACAGACATTAGCTGGCTACATATGAAGAATAAACTAAATGTAAACAACATTTACTCTCTTTGTATTCCTTGCCCAGAGACTGGAAGGGAAATTCACCTATAAAGACATATTCTTGAACCAGCAACTGTTACACCTGAAATTCTAAAATCCACTAGTTACCTCTGGATAATTTTGATAGACTTCACTAAAGTTTCACAGCAAAATATGCCACATTTGTTCAAGAAAACCTTCCTCTCTGCCTCAGTGTGCTACACACCCCTGTATAGGACATGCTATACTGAAAAGAAATTCTGTATTTTCTCCAAGAAATACACAATTAGGCCTATAAAAATATGCCCACATGTCCATTCCTTTCTTGTCCTTTTCCTCTCATGTATTTCTTATTGCTTTTCTTGCTGGCCCTAATCCAGCAAATATATGTAGATCCCTGATGTTAATGGGATGCTTGTTGAAATTAAATAATGCACATGCATGCTTGTCAAATCAACTCTGCAGCTTTGTAGGTTTCTCAGGCTTTCAGCTGTCTCCTGGAGTCACACTGACATCCTTTATCACTGCTCCTAAAACCAGTTTTAAAACCAGAAACACTTAAAAAGTGAAAATTCTAGTGATGCTAGTAATTACTATTATATATAGTAAACTTTAATGATTTCCAAAATGTATTGGAATTTGTAGATACTCATCAGCTTGCAGAAAAAATGCCTGATATTGACAATATTTTGATTCTTTTTTCCCTCAGGCAAAGTGAAAATTCTTTATATAAATAGATATGTATGTGTATATATGTTTGAGGAAAGTCTTTATACAGTAGTCTTGATTTTGTTTTCAGTAAATAAGTAAACTGATGTTAATATTATTTGTCCTTTTTCTGTTGTGTCCTGCTGTCATTCACAAGTCTATCAGTCATCTTTCTTCTCTTTGTTAATATTATTTCAAAATTGAGAGTGAAACTAAACAATAATTTCAAATATTAATATGGTCTTATATCTTTGTTGTGGTCTCATTTTGTTCTTATTTATTAGGGGAGAATATATTGAAACTTGCATGATGAAGGATTGCAGACAAGTCTGTGATGTTAAGGAGTGAATGGATCATTAGGCTTCCCTGTGACTTTATGCATCTCTTAAAGTGACCAGATTTATAGAACATCTGTTAAAGGACCATTAACTAATCCACCTAGACTTGTTATTAATAGAGACTTTTATAGTTGCCTCTTTAATTAAAAATATATTTCTGAGGATCATAATCAACTGCATTGGTTAAAGTAGTTTCTGTGAGAAATTTATTCAATATTAAAAAAAAGAAAATAATGAAAAATAGGTTTAGCACCTCACTGATTTCTTTGGCGTGGAAAACTTGAAATTGTCCAAAAGTTTCTGGACACTGTCAAATACTTTTAATTAATCTTGTCAAAAGAATTTGAGAAATTTGATTGGTATAGTTATAGACTCACCCATAGGAAGGTGATGCCAGAGAAAAAAAGATCCTTTTTTCTGAAATAGTCCTCTGAAAACATGAAAATTCCTGAGAGAACAAATAAAAACACTCTCTTGTGTGAATGTCTGTGAGAGTTTTTGAGGTTTGGAGGTGGATTAGGCTGCAAATTAAATTAATCTGATTAAGATCAGGGGAAGATGTAGTGCTGAAGTAGATTGGTAATGCTGCCTTCTTTGACCACAATTGGCATTTGTTCATGGGAAAGCACTATTGAGTCATTAATTTGTACAGCTAAATATGATTATATAAATATATGCGTACTGCATATGCAAAAATAAAATAGAGTTATGCATATATTTAGATATTTACATAACTATATAAAATGTTTCAAGGAACTTAAAATGTGGACTAATGCCTGTAGTAAATGTAAATGAATGATTAAATGAATTGTATTAACTGAGTTCTGCTGTTGCAGATTCTCTTTTCTGTAGTCATAGGTACTTTACTTCTGCTGGAAAAAGGAGGATTTCAGATTTCACCATCTGACCTGAAAGTTTCTTTAGGGACTGTCTTTGCTGTTTAAAAAAAATGCTACCAAATTCTTTTTTGAGACTGTCATTGCTTCAGCAGAATGCAAATGAAGCCTGTGATTAAAGGATTGCTCTGCTAAAGCCAAGGTCATTGGCAAACAGCACCACAGAAATTGAGGGACTGGCAAAAATATGATGACTTTTTATCACAAAGAAATACAGAAACAAAAGTGTCGTGAGGAAAGGTATTTTTCTGAGAGCATCTTGTGCTTCTTTGAAATGAAAGCAAGTAAGAAAACAGACCCCTGACAGATCAATAACTTCTGCTTCTTATTGCTTCTTGTCTCATTTCACATTCTGAGTCTTCAGAGGAGCTTCTGGTAGTGTGTAGTCTCACTTCTTGGCAGTCTGTTGTGGCAGACAGTCTTATCCTGTGAGCTGTATCGAGGTCATTCAAAAGATGGAGTGAATTAGCACATCTTTCTCACTGCCCTTTGCACATGCTCTAAAACAATAATTTGGATCTTCTTAAAAAATTTCCATGAATCATGGAGTTAGATTTATATATGAATATTCCTTGTTGCCTCTTTTATGCTATAAGGGTGCACCTGGGTCATTGTCTTTGTTGAAACATAAAAAAACAGCTGGCCCTTCCCTATACCTGATGTATCCATGATTGTCCAAGATGAGGGACAATGGCAGGTGATGCCCTGGATAGCTGTGATCTGAACTTGGGATAGAGAAGCCTCCCTTCCAGACTTCAGGATCCAGCTTTAAGGAAAACAGCAAACACTGCAAATTACAGCACGGAGTGGAAGTGCCTAGTAGCAGAGCTCATGACTTTTGAAGTTTTCCTATTCAGCTCACTTTCTCACAACAAGACAAACTTCTTACTGTAATTTCCTGTCCCTGGGAATGAAAGCTTTAGCAAAAATGCTGAACATAACCAGACTTGTCATAAAACAAGAGTTGGCAATATCATGAACAATTGCATTGCTTTGAGCAAGCAAAGCAGAGAACACAACAGCAGTTGCTTAAACTGGCCTATTAATCTTTAAAAGTGTTTCTGGATGCAGGTAGGAGCTTTCTGGCTAGTCTTAAAACAGGGAGTTATTTTTCTTGTCAGAAATTTTAACATTCAAGGGAGTTTTTAAAAGTCTTTTAATGGTGCATTTTAGTGCCATCAAAGTCTGGGATAAACCTTTAAATTTAGGACCCAGGCTCTCATGTGCATATTTCCAGCATAGAATTTATCTCCTTGCATAGCAGGAGATGTTATGGTATTCCTATAGTTGAGATGGACAGACAAAACACAGAACTCACCAGAAAGGAAGGGAAATACTAAAATTAACTGTACTATTGTTACAACATTATATTCTTAATCATGCCTTTATCCCCATACTTTGTCTTTGTTCACAACCACTGTGAACGAAATATGGTTCTTTGGGTAATAATAAAGTTAAATCCTGTTTTAGCTAGAGGCTACATTGCATCTGTTGCTCATATGGGATTATGTGGGGTTTTGGCACAAAGTGTGTCCTCTATTTCCATGCATTTCATAGTGACATTAAAACTAAAACTCCATGGAAGGTTTATAATATTTGGGTGTCCATAACACAAGACAAAGTGCTATAAAGAATTAATACTTTTAGTATGACCAACCCAGGCCAGACCTCTCCATTTTAACTGTAGAAAAATCCAGTTCCTATCCACACTGCAAGAGTCTTCATTTCTTTAAGCAGTGTATTTCTTGAATATTTAGAGATTGTAAACATGGTGAGGTACTCAGGTACATGAGTCTGATCCTGTCTGCTTTAATAAGAAATATTAAATAAGAAAAATTATAAGAATAATTTAATAAGAAATATTGTAAATATTATCAAATAGTGTGGGAGAGTTTTCTATAAGAGTTTTCTATAAGTGTGGCAGCTTATTTTTGAGACATCAAATTTTAATTTTGTGATATTTCAAATGTATGAATGACTCCACAGGGATCTCAGCAATTTTGCTCAAAAACAGCAACAGCAACAACAAAGCTAAAATGTTCTTGCTGAGCCTTGAAATTGTTTTATGTTATAAACTCCTTTTTCAAATGCTTGTAGTTTATAAACATTTTGGGCAGATTTTTTTATGGCCCATATTATACTGTTTTCCCATTTTTGTACACCAAGATGTTTCAAGCCTTTTTTAACCTTTCCCATCTATCTGGCCTGAGATGTTTTCCTACATCATTGGTATAGGTGGCTGTACATGGCTTGCCAAAGATGTTTTTATTTCTTCACTATGTTACTTTTCAGCCCTGCCTTGCTTCTTCATTTCAGTCAAAATCACGCATGGCTTGAGTGAGGGACATACCAATCTGCACAAACCTTTGGCTTTATACAAACCCTTGTCATATTCTCAGTCTTCAAAACTCAGAGCAGTGCTCAGAGTTTGGCACCACTCCAAATCTGTGATCTGTCGTAGCTCTGGATCATCACAGGTAATAGGTGAGAGCAATTTTCAAAGTGTTCAGCTTAATCACACGTCAAGGACTCCACTGGAGCACAACAGCTTTTCTGGGCAGTTGCAACTTGTTTGTGTTCATGTTGAATTTCCTGTGACAAGTGGTAGGTAAGACTCGTATTGATCCAATCACCCCATCTCAGCCGCTTTTTCCTTGTGTGTTGAGGCTTTTTCCTGCCATACTCTGCTGCCTCTCTGGGCTGTTTCTCAGACAGAGACACTGCCACACAAGGGAGGCTGAACGAGGAAAAGTTGTGGAGCTGGGATTTGAGCATGGATCTGAATATTGCCAAAGACCAGAGCGCATCTTCAGGGGCAACAAGCTTCAAAACCAGCCCCTTGCTAGTTCTCATAATTTCTTCTTGCTATTGATAGTAAGACTGCATGAAGAAGACAGCGGTATGCTTCTTTTGTTGACTTCTTCCTTTTGGCTTCCTAAAGACATTCCACTCCATTCCACTTTTCTAGTAAGTTTGAGAAATCTAATTTTACAGTTGCTTGTTTTGCAAAAGAGTATGCAGATCCTTGAGCATGTAGCAAATAAAACAATGCAAGGAAACTATTTTTATCACATATGTAGATCATCTGCCTAATTTCCAAATAAATTTCCAAAATTATTATGTTCACTTGTAAAAAATAAAATAAAATATGGCAACAGTCTCCATAGCTGAAGGAAAAAAAGTAGTAAAAGAAGGAGAAGCCAGTACTTGGTAAGCTTAACTCATACTTTTTTTTTTTTTTGAGGGTTGTAGATGTGGAGGGTAGCCTGTCGGCAAGTGATTAAAAAGTATTGTAGTGCAGATAGACTTGGGGAAAAAAAATTATGCTTAATATGGAAATCTTTCCCTGTAGTCATGGTCTGATGCCAGGCTGTGAACTAATCTCTGTCAGTGGGAACCAAGAGCGTCCAATCACACCAACCAAAAATTACTTTGCCTCTGTACCTCTTTTAACCATTCTCAGCCCATGATGCTGGAGTTACCTCATTGTCTATGTCTGAAGATTTTGATCCTGTGAATTTTCTCTTTTAGTGGTAATAAATTTAGGTGTATCACATGATTGCTCTGATTTAGTGTGCACTGCTAGCACAGAGATGAATTTACTATGTCTTGTTTGACATCCAGTTCAGACAGATGAATAGCCCTAATAGAGCTTACCCATAAGTTTCAATTTAAGAATGCTCTTCATGTCATTTATTCTCCAGAGTGCTCAGGATGAGGTGAAGATACTGAATGTATAATATCTTGAGCAGCCTGGAATCAGCATGCTTTGTTGTCCTATCCCATTAGCAGATGAGTGGGCTACCACAATTATTGAGTGGGCTACCTTCAACCTCTAGCTCATGGAATAGGTAAAAGCCATCAGTGAGGCAAGAGTTTAAATTAAAAACCAGCCGGAAAAAAAATTAGTCAATATTCAAAAATTGTCATCCCGATAAAGACAATGTGGGAGCTAGTGATGCAAAATTCCCCATTTGGAAATGGGAAATGGCCTCAATCTTCTTCAGTATTGTTTGCCCAGGCCTTCAAAACTGTTTGTTCAGCAGTAGTGAGAGGAGGTGGAATGTAACTGGTCACACACAGAGCAAGCTGGAATGAGAACCTGTTGTTTCATGTAAAAGCAGGGTGGAAATGTAAGGTGATGCTGCCAGTGAGGGTCTTTGGCTAATAGCTGATGGTCATGTTTCCAAGTACTTGCACAATTAGAGTTGATTTCATTAATGCTGGGACACATCATTTGGATCTAATGAAGATTAAGGTCTCCTTGAGATTAGATACTACGGAATGTGTGCGTCCCTTGTCCCTGCCAACACCCCTGCATCTTAATTACAAACATAATTGGGTCTAGGGAATTGCAAGGAAATGTGCTATTCCTTTTCTAGCATTATGCATATAAACTTTTATTACCTGTTGAGCAAGTGTTCAATTGAAAATCTTTTCTCCTCACTGCTTAAACAAAATATGTGTAGCAAGTCAGAACAGAACATCCTTGTTACACTTAGGAGATGGAATGGGAATATTTAATGCCTCAGACTAATGTCCATTTATAATAAGCAATATAGTATGTGTCAATAAAATAAAAAGTGTTAGGAAAGGCTAGGTGCCACACAAGCAACAATAAAGTCAAGATTTCTAACATTATGTTTTGCCAGTCTTTTGTGCTCTTTCACTTGTCTATAAAATTTTAAGTGTTGACTGCTGTTTTCTGAAGGAAAAAAGGGATTTTCCTCCATCCTGCTCAAAGCACTGTTTTTGTTATACTTTTCCTAAGAGTGTATTTTTAAATGCCAGCAAGGAATGAAAGAAATAGAAAATAGCATGTCATAAAGCAGAAGCACACTGAAAAAACAAATAGCTGTGGTGGTAATCATGTCGCAGCATAATATTTGTTTTTTATGCAAGGCATTCTTGGTGCATTGGTTTTTCTCCCTGGAGTTTCAGTGCCTTCTTTTTGTTTTCCTTAAAACTAATGATTTTAGGTAGTCCTCATTTCTCATTAATGTTTTGTGTTGTTGTTATAGATACTGTGTGTAAATTTTACACAAATAAATGAAAGGAACATCATACCTGTTATTACTCTGTAGTTTCAAAATAAGACATCTTATGCTATGATTTGTTAAATTTTACCTAGATTCACCACCTAAAAATTGAACAAAAAAGTTACCAGAATGCTTTGGATCAGAAGGCACCTTCAAAGATCATCTAGACCGACCTCCCTGCAATGGGCAGGGACATCTTTCACTAGATCAGGTTGCTCAAAGCCCTGCCCTATAGAAAATGTCCACCTGAAACAAAATGTAGAATTTAAGCAGACATAATTAAATTAAACATTATCCCCAAGCACTTGGAAACAGCATTACTCAGACTCACAGGGATTACATCTCACCTTAAAGGAATGTATCTGACATAGCAATGATTTCCAATAATAATCAAAATTAATCCTTGGGCTGACAGCCAACACAAATCCTATATATAGTTTAAGGGCTTAAAACGCTGTAGACAGTGAATTGGGACTCTACATCAGTAAAGTATGATTATGGGGCTGATCCTATACTCAGTAGCAAACTTCTTACCACAGATTGGAGATTTGCTTTAATGCTGACTAAAGAAGGGAGGAGTAGGAGATGGGGTTTCACTTCCCTGTGTCACTTTCCTAAGTCTCACAATTTTCCTGGAATACCTGTTGCCTGTGTTCTGCCCCCTCTCTGTTCATGGTGTCTATCTGAGTGGTTATCAGCTGAGGAAGTATAGTTTATCTGCTGATGTATGGTATTAAAGTCAAGATACATGCTCAGAAAAGAGCAATTTTAGATCCATGATAGAAATTTCAACTTTTACATGAATCCCAACTGGGTTAGTTAGAAGGACAACTTGGTTTCCCTTGCACAGAACCTGAAATTTGAGTCTCATGCTTTGAAGCAGCAGCATTTTTTTTCCTAAGAAACAAGTATTTGAATTGTCACTGATGATTAGACATTTATACAATTTTTTTTTCAATATGAAAAATTGGAAGATAGTAAATGTTCTACTGAAAAACTTTAAGCATCTGCTTGTGCTTTCTGAAAATTCTTATCTTTCATTTAACATAGTACTGAAAATATGCCACTTGGGTAGCAGCTTTTCCAGCTTGCTCAGAGTTTCCAAGCTGGGAATTTACAAATACCAAAACACTCTCAGGAGTGAGTTCACTGATATTTAAAACCTCTACATCCCAGCAAAGAGTCCTTGAATTTTCTATGGTTCTGTAAATGACTATAAAGATACAGGTTAATTTTTTTAATGCTTGTTGCATTTGACTCACTTTACGGATTAAGAATCTCCAAGTAGTTAGTGAGAAGTGTTTCAGCTGCTAAAAAAAAAAAAAAAAAAGTAAAAATTGATTTTTCTGTTGTCAGGCTTTCTTATATTGATTAGCAGCTTAACATTTATCAGCTTGAACAGCTTATGGCTGCCATTTTGTGAAGTGATATTTCAGAGGTCAAGCTAATGCACCAAGTGGTTTTGTTTGCATTTCTAAAACTGACACTTGCTGGGCCATCATTATCTGCTTTTACCTGCTTTGAGAACTCAGATGTAATACACAAAGTGAAAAGTAATTATGAAAATCTCTTCTTTTAGACTTTATCCAGAATTTCTGAATGAGAATATATTTTTAAAAAATGTGGCAAGTGCTCTAAATGCTTTTTGGGTTTTTTGGGGTTTTTTTTTGCTGTTTCCTTCTTACCTGAATCACCAGGAGCCTCGAAACATGAATATGGTCATCAAGTAGGCAATTTTTTTAATTATCAAAAGCCACACATAACAGTATTCCAGAAATGAAAAGTTTTATTTATTAGGGGTTTGTTTGTGCTGTTCATATGCCAAAATCTAACATTTTACAGATGTTGGCAAAAATTTTCTGTTTCCCTATGGGATTTTGGCAATGGCAGTGTGGCCAAGTATGAATACTGTAACAGACTATAATTTTGAAAATGTAAAGACTAAAAACAATAAAGGATAAATAAACCTTCAAGAGCAAAGGAAGCTGTGCCGTCAACACCATGGACATCACAATTTATTCCCACAGTTGTGATAACAAAGTGTTACCTCACAATATTTGACACTAACCCACCAATCCATATTCCTTCTCAGCAAAGGGCTGCTGAGCTAGGTTAGATTGAATATGTGTGTGCTGCTTGACAACTGGCATTTCTTTGAGTTGACAATCTTTAAAAGCACTTGATAACACTGTGCAATCTCTGGCATTGTTGTACAAAGAAAGCCCTCCCTGGCTGTTTCTTGTGACTCTATATTTATGATTATATTTTCATTAAACTGTGTTGATTGTCAGCTTGTTATTTCACAAGCTGTTTTCATGTTGCAGCTGAAAATTTTCTAAACCAGTATCAAGGATTGACATGCAAAATCAAAAGACAAATGCCTCATCAACTCAAAATAATGCATTTGGAAATCTAGCAACTCTGTATTTAAAGGGTAGAGAAGTGGTGGAGAAAAAACCTGCAGATCACAAAGGCAGATTTCTTACTGATAACCAGGATATAGTGAGGATGGCAGGATTTAATTCCCGTGTTAATTTTCAGGTGTGGCCAGAATAAAGGCAATTAAGGAAGGAAAATAACAAATTAACTACTTCTGCAACTGAAATCTGGACTGAATTTCTCTTTGGTCAGGGTAGAAGTAAATGGCCCCAGACAGGACATATTTGTGGGATGCAAAGGGCAAATTGGTGTCATGGCAGTGCTCACAAACTGTCACGTATGGAAGGCAGGGGTATTTTGTGGGCATATGGCTGACAATTTTGCATACATTTTTTACTTGGAGTTCAGAATGGGAAACATGGGAACATAAATCTGAATTAATTATTTAAAGTGTCAGTATAACTCAACTCTCATTTGTCTCCAGCGAGGAGGCTTGGGGGTTTTTTTTTACATTTAAATGGCGTTCATTCAACTTGAGTCTATTTTTATTCTTTTTATACATGCATTTTTTTTATACATGACCAAATGTTTTGCTAATTCAAATGAATTTTCCTGCTTGTACTTCATAGGTAAGCTCTTAGAAAATCTTTAGTACATTAGTAGTTTTGTCACTTTGACTGTTCCACATGGAAGTGGTATGATGTTTACTAAAATGCGCACACGTTATACATTCTGTGTAGGTTAGAGTGCAACCAGTACTCATCTGGGTAGGTTTAATATCTGATCTGGAAGATGATTTGAGTGAGGAGAACTTACTGCTTTTATTTTAAACCCAGATTAGTTCATCAATGTAGGTCCCTTCTCTAAGCTGAGAAGTCCGTAATCTGGATGAGAGGCTCAGGAAAGAAAAGAGAGCAGGGTGCTTGGCTGGAGACATGTCATTTGAATCTGGTGATGGAAATCATCAAAGATGATGTAAATTTCATTTGGGTTGTCTCCAGTACCATGGGGTAAAACTGGTTCCATTGTCCGTTGAAAAAAAAAAAAATAGAGTCCTTAAGAGACATTCTAATAAATTAAAATTACTTTTCAGGAGATAAGTCCAAGGGAACATGTGTTTGGACAGTACCTGGTAGGATGGTTCTTATGCCAGGCAGAAGTTCCTGTGCACAACTGCAAAATAATCAGTGAATATTTGCCATTTCCTCTCTCCACTTTAACATTCTCCTTTCATGCTAGAATTACTGGGGTGAGGATTAAGGATAATTACCTCATTGCCCTTTTATTTCCCCTTTCTTTACCTTAAAAACAGAAAGTCAAATGTGTTCACGCTTTTCCTCTCCCTCTCCTAGGAAACGGATCTCATGACCTTTAACATCTCCATGCACCGCTCTTGGTGGCGGGAGCACGGGCCCGGCTGCATACGAAGGGTGGTGCGCCCCTCTTCCCCTGGCATCCTAGAGGATTACTCCTACGTCTCCGTGACAGGCTGCATCATTGATTTCCAGTACCTAGAGGTCATTCACAGCGCGATCCAAATACTCCTCTCTGTAAGTTCATGGTTCTTCTCCTACTGGGATTCCATCGGTCCTTTCACACACAGCCTGCTCTTGTTGCATGTCCTGGAAAGGGGGCTTAGGGGGTGATGGATGGCTGCAGAGATTTTTAATTGTGTTTTGAGTTAGAGAATTATATACACGTTATTAAAATGTGCACTGTTCTTCTTTTCTTTCCTTATATCATTCCAAGCTCTATACAGGCCTAGTACCCATTCTGGCTACAGCTGGGATAGGTGGAAATTAACTTGAGTTCTTGGCTCTCATTCATTGAGATGTAGAGCCAAGCAAAGCAGATTTGCCCAAAATTAATTTGCTAAACCTTTCTGTAGTTCACAATCAATGATGCCGTTTATTCAGCCCTGATTGTAAATGTATTTTACATGATACATAGGTAAGTTTCTTCCCAGACTCAGCTCTGGATTAATCCTTGAAAAAGGTCCGAAAAATATTAGGAATTAAAGTATGTGTTCATATTTAGCCATGTTATTTTTTCTCCCCTTGAACTCTGCATTATCAGAACACTCTACCTCAATTGTCCACATTCATTGCAACACCAGTCAAAAATACAGCTACAAGAATTCCTATAAAAGCCTGCAGTGCAGGGAAGTGCTGGGACTTGAACAGTTGCTTTGAGAGCTACAACCCAGTCTTGGCCACAGTTTTTCCTCTTGGCTGCTTCTGCTTGTGACTAACAGGTTGTTTGGCACGAGCCGTGTGTGATCTCCTAGAAGTGGCAGCTCTCTCTCTTCATAGCTGTGCGTAGTGCAGTGCAACTGACTGACTCTAAGTGGTTGCACGCAGCATCAACCACCCCAGATATCCAGACCTATTGTGAGAACATAAATGCTTGTGGGTCACGGTCCTAACCATGGCCACCAGGGCCTGGTAGACAGTGGAAAAGAGGTGCAGTCTGCAGTCCACACCTGCTGGTCAGGTGAGCTACCCGGTCTGAGCAGGCAGAAGGGATGCATATTTATGGTCTGTTCTGTATTTCAATCTGTTCTACTAACAATCTGGTTTATACTACCACTTGCAAAGTAAAAGGCATCTGTGGAATAAATCTCCCTGGTTAATTTAAAATTATTTTTAAATTTAAAATTATTTTTAAAATTATTTTCAAATACAGCTGGTTGTTAATCACAGGATCAACACTTATCAGTGCAGTACAGTTCTGTCAAATTGCAGGAATACATATGTTAATATTATAATATACACAATTAATATATATAAACTAAAAATATTAAATTTAAAGATATAGAAATTCTGTAATAATTATAAATTGAAAGATGTAACTGGCCTTCCCTTTCTAAAGAACCAACTGATTGCTGTTCTGGATTAAATAAAACGCAAAATTTAAAATAAATTGAAAATTTAAAATGTGCCAGGAACTTATAAGGCATGACTGTGAATTAAAGTTTCCCGTTTCAGACAGCGCTTTGATTAATATAAACAATGCTAAAATTAAAATACTGTACGAAAAGCAAGGTTTTCCTCCAGTTTTACTATCTTGCTATGCCATCCGTGACATGTTATCATTAACATACCATGAATCTGTACTTCAGTTTCCATTCTGAAGTGTAATTTAGGCTTGTTTCATGTACCGTGCCAATATACAGAAGTCACCACCTGGATTATCAAATAATTTGCAGTTTTCTTCCATTTTCTGAATACTACTGGTTTAGGGAAGTTCCCATCCATTTTGGATGCATGGCTTCTTTTCCTAACTGGAGTACCAATTTCGGTTGTTAGTTAAAAGGTCATTTAGGTTGTCTTTTCAAAAGACTGGGGAACTGTATGTAGATCATGAGATCATTCTTTTTACCTTTTCCTGGTAGCTAGTCCCAACAGCAGACTATTTCTTTTTGGATCTTACAACATACTTAATTTTCATAACATTTTTATGTAGCAATAGTAGTGTAACAAACCATTTTACAGTGTAAAAAAACCTTTATTGGCATAACAAATCATTCTATCATGCTAAGCTTTGTCCAAATGACTGGGAAAACAAACACTTCCATTTGGTAGGGAGTTAGAGGCTCTGAAAGAAGAAACACCTCTGAGGGGTAAGTATTGGATACCTGTCGAGATTTATAACTCACTAGCAGCATTTTTGAAAGGTGACTTTCTATTTTTTTATTTTTTTAACTGGTATAAAGAGTTTTATATGCAGAGAGTGCTGCAGCTGCAACTACATTAAACCCCACTTCAGGAAATAGGCTTAACAGCTATTTATTTAATTTTAACACAGTGAAGGTATTTTCACATCTACTTTATAGTTGTTTCTAAAAATATATTTTTATTAGTGAAACAGTAACTTTGTATCTCATCCAGATTCTGCATGCCTGTTTAAGTGATTGGTAGTTGAAGACGTTAAACATTTCTTTAAATTGAGGGAGAATCAAGAGAAGTATGAGAGAATGGGATGCAATAAATAGTGAAGAATTATTATAGTTAAATTGTGTGTTTAAAATCTATACTTATTTGATGTAGGGCACAATATATATATTATTTTGATGAATAAATTCTTCTGCACAACACCTTTAAAATGCAAGGCAGATCATTATTACAGAAACATCAATTTTCAGGGAACAAATTATTAATACAGTCAAAATGGCGACAGCTTAGCATCTTTGAGAAAGACAATTCATACAATTTTTGTTGTTATTTGAAAATAGATAATGCACACTGAGAGTATTAAATGCCAAGTACACACTGGCTTCAATAGCCTAAACATTAAAAATTCTCCAAGTTATTGCAGAGAGATTTGTATTAGACCCAGAGCCTAATATGACATTAACACAGTGCAGCACGAAGATCCAAGCCAGGGGTCACTGTGCTAACTCTGGAATTAGCAGCCACATGACTTCATCAGTGCTGAAGAAGCAAAATTAAGAAATTTTGGCAGAGCAATAGGCTGACACAACTACACGCTTCTGGGCCAGGAGACGTTACTTTCATTCAATGCTGCATTGGACAAGGTGAAGTTACCTTTCCTTCCATTCTCACCAAGGTATAGAAGGATAACCTAAAATCCAGACCACTGAAAGATGGGGGGAAGGAAAGAAAGTGAAAACCCTAAGCCTAAAAACATGCAAAACATGCAAGCTCTTTGGCATGTTGATGCAAATTCAGGATATTTTGAAGGAAGCTTCTGGTTTACTTTGTGGATGTCCATCTGTTGCCTCTCATGAGGGTCAATGAGTGTCAGGCTGCCTGCTGGACCTACAGAGGAGGAACAACCACAAAAAAACCCCTCAAACCCTCTCTTGCAGGGTCATGTATAAATTCAGACAAAGATGTGATATAGGGAGATTAACAATACTGAAATTTTTCCATAGTGAAGTAAGAAGCAGTGAGCATATCTGTGTAAGGTAAAGTTATCAGTGGTGTATAGCTTATCCCATACACTGCCAAGCACAATACAGACATTAAAATAGAAAAATGCATGACTTTCTTCAGAATATAATGAAGTTGTAATATCAGAAATATAAGAAAAAGCACTCCTGGTAGCCAAATTTGGAATGGGATACTGTGGTCACTGTGAGCAGAGTCACCATCTGCTAAAGTGTATGTATGTCCCAAAAAGATACCTTTCCAGTGCTTCTTTCAGCTCATGAATTTATAAGTGTTGAATGCTTTCCCTAAGAGGCTTCTAAAGCAGCTTCCAGCAGTGTCTGAATGCTCAGTAAAATGTCTATCACTAGTAGAAAAATTGCAACCTCTGTATAAAAAAATCACACAGAAGGGTTGAGGTGGGAAGGGGCCTCTGGAGGTCTCTGATCCAACCCCCCTGTCCCTTAGCAGGCTGACCCTAGAGCAGCCTCCCCAGGACTGTGTCCAAACAGCTTCTGAATATCTCCAAGGAGAGAGACTCCACCATCTCCCTGAGCAACCTGTGCCTTGGCTTGATAACCCACACGCTGGAAAAGTGTTTCTGGTGTTCAGAGGGAATCTCCTGTGTTTCAGCTTGTACCCATTGCCCCTGGTCCTGGCACTGGGCACCCAGAGAAGAGCCTGGCTCCATCCTCATTGCTCCCTCCATTCAAGACCTGGACCCAGACCAGCAGTGCTGAGCAGAGGGGCAGGATCAGCTCCCTTCATCTGCTGGCAGTAGTCTGCCCTATACAGCCCAAGCTCTTTCTTCATTTTCTATGAAAATGGTCCCTACCTGCCCAAAAGATTCATAATTATTGATATGAATTGATGTAAACACTTTTTAAAATCTACTTGTTAGTATTCTTAGTCTTGTCACCATATATTTGCAGGGTTATCCTGCTTTAATTAACCAGTTATGATGATTTCAAATATTTTGAGGTTATTATTATTATTATTATTATTATTATTATTATTATTAGTCATAATAATAAAATCATTTGTGTCATAAAGATCATTGCATCCTCTTGTTTGTGAGGACTCTATTGCTCTTACTTTTTCCTCACAGTTTTCTGATGTTCTTAATCTCTATTCTTCTCTCCAGTACACACAAGCATCACATCCATAGGGAAATTATAAGCAAGGATCTGACTTAATTTCTGAATATCTGTCACCAGTCAGTGCCTCATACTGACTCCATGCAATTGTCTTGCTTTGTGAATTATTTCTGCCCTGCTGTCTTCAAAGAATCTGCCAAATGTTGATTGTTTGACATAAGAATTAATTATGACATTTGGTAGACCTAAGTGCTTTCTTTTTTTTTTCATCATCAGAGAAAAATAGAATTTAATTTAAAAAGATAATTAGCACAACAGACATTAAAATGGAGGTTATGAGTCTTGTGTACATAATTATTCAAGAGAAACACTGTGACTACTGAGCTATAGAGACTATGATCATGGTCAGTGCTGGAGTGGCTTAATGTATTTCAGGTCATTGACCAAGATTTTACTACTGACCCATAAATTTGAACACTTTTTGGGTTGATTTGGATGGCTCTTCCTCTATCCCTGATGTTTAGATGATTTTCTCTGTGCCATTGGGAAAGCTCCAGGAATTACTCCAAAAGAGGTTGCAAAGCAGCTTTTGCCCTTGCCTTCATTCAGCCAGACCTGCTGTTTGGTTCTTATTTATTTAAAGGTAACCAAAGGTTTAATGATATCGATATACAATGTGGCTCCTCTGGGGCATTTTCCCATTAGTTATGGCCCTGCTATTTTTATAATTGGACAGAAAAGAATGCAAGGAAGAATATAATGTATAGTGTTCCTCAAAGAAAATCCCTGTAGGGGCTGACACCAGTGCTCAGACAGGTTCCTTGCTCTCATTCCATTTCCTTGAGTGACGTGTGATTGATTCAGAAAGCCAGTCAATATTCACATGTGATAAAAAAAAGCATGAGATAATTTAGAGTTAAGAGCTACAGGAATTACATGAGTAAAATATAGTTGTCCTCAAGGTATTACATATTTTCTTTAATTTTAGTTTGCACTCTTTCCACATTTTTCATTTAGAAAACAGTTGTTCTTCTTTTTCATAATAAACAATTGCAAAGTGGTGTGGAAATTAACTTTTTTCATTGTCTGCAGAGCTGAACTTCAGCATTTCTTCAGAAAAGGGTATGAAAGATATGCCTGTTCTTCATCACAACTATCATCATCATCATCATCACAACAACAATAAACCCAAAAATAGGCAGGAGCACTTGTCTCTTGGCCATGTGAATAGATAGTCATGGTGAGCTGTCACAGATTTATTAGTAGGCTTAGTGAGATCACCAGATTATTGAAAATCAGAAGAATTTTGTCAGCCTAGGCAATATTACAGAGGAGTTGTCAATCTCTGAAACAGACTGCAAAGAGGCTGCAGAGGCTTGTGCAAATTTGAATTTACCTCCAATGCTTTGTTGCCATTGTGTCATTGTGTTTGTATCATAATCTATGCCTTGTGTAATTCCTCCACTGTTTGTGGTATTGGTTCAAGGATGCATACAGCCCATTTCACCTTTGCCATTAACAAGCCTTCAGTGGTTAAATGTATAACCAAGAGAAAGAAAAATAGTGAGAGACTGTATCTGCACTATTATTCTAGAAATGCCTTTATCCTTTCTTGCTAAATTTAGTTAGACATCATTATTCATGGCAGTGTGTAGACAGTAAAATACACAAGTATATTTGTCTAATTACCAGTCTGGGTCAATAAACCAGCTATGTGAGACAGGATCAAGATAAATCTGTGGTTTTACATCTCAGTTGTCAATCCAGGGATGTCTGCTTTTTCAAGCAGCTCATTTAAAAGGAACTGAAAACCATAATAGTATAGCTACTTGCATTTTCATTTGTTAACTATTATGATAAAGATTTGTCAAAAAATCTTGGCCAACTCCTGCATCAGAGATAGCTGAGACTGAGGGAATAGCAGACAACAGATCAACCATTAGAAATATAGAGGTGCCCTCACCTTGACAGTTAATCTACATGAGAACTTAATTGTTCTACATATTTTCTAGTACTTGAATAGAGTTGTCTGCCATTTTACACAATACCAAAAATTACTGTGACAATTTCTGAATTGTCAAAAATGCTAGTGAAATTCTGTACAGGAATTCTGAAAGACTTTTTATTTACACAAAAGTATTTATAGTAAAAATAATGTTTATTTTAATTTTTATGGAGCTCAATAATATTTCAGTGCAAATTATGCAGAAGAACTGGAAGTAAATGGGAGATTTGGAAAATAGTCAATTACCCCCCTTCGACCTTTGCCCATAATTGCCACGCCCATGGCAGAAACACTGCCACAGACTAAATGTCTGCAACTTAGTTACTGCAATTCTCAGATAGATACCTTCATTTTGATTAGTTTCCTTCATTGGACTTCATTTCTGAAGTTAACCTGAACTAGAGCTGAGCAGGGAACTGCAGCAGCCCAATGCACAGTAAACACGGTGATCATTGATTCCAATACAAGTGAGTACCTCTGCAAATAAGCAGGAGAGGTGGTGAAGGAGGTAAAGACAGGTTACAGTGCCTCAGCAAACTTGTATGCTTACATGCTATCTTCAGAGCTGAGCAGAATGCTGAATGTTGCACCAGGCATTTGGAAATCATAAGAGAATGAAGTGAAAAGTGTAACAGAGATTGCCAATCTAAACCTTTTTTTAGAGAACACGTAAATCAAACCATTTTCATTAAGAAAAGTGAAAGCAGTATTTGCTTTGAACTTTAGGGATATTTTCTTGACTATATCATTGGAAGCCTTTAACTCTTTGATGAGCTGCTGGGACACCAAAGATCCTGGAAATTCCGAAGGCCAGAGGACATTATTTCCTAGGATATTTGTCTTCATGCCTCTCAGGATACTCACGAGCTTTCAGCTGCCTGTGTGAATCAGTGCAGGATAGTTTACTTGGAAGGTGGAATAAAATTTGTACCTTTCTGCCAAGCTACAATTCAGTGCAAAGAGCTTTGCTGCATCAGATTTGGTCCAGCTGTGAAGTTGATAAACCAACCAAGGAAATTATCTTCTTCTCTAGGCTAGGAGCTCACATGGTGATTGACAGCTCTGGGTAGGCTTGACTTTGCTGGATTTTTTTGGTTTGATTTGGTTGTTATGGGTTTTTTTATTTCCAAAGAACACAGTTCTCTAACTGATTTTTACATGCAGATATGATTTGAAGTAAAGTTGTTTTACTATTTTACTTATTCCTTAGCCTGCACATGTAGTGTAAAAGACAGGGGCAAACCAGAGGTGAGCCTCCCACTGCAGTGCTCTCACTGAGCCTGACAGCAACAAATGTGTGCTCACTCCTGCTCAGCAGCATGATTCTTTCTGCATATTGTAGTTGATACCCATGTGCCCAGACTTTCTTATATGGGGGAAAAATATCCACTGATTAAAACCCATCTCTGTGTGAGCTTCCACTGACAGGACATTTTTCTTTTAATCATGCACTAAATCCACAGCCTAGCTCTTCCACTGAAATTTGTTGCCTGAATGTGACTGGACTGCAGAAAGAATTCTTTTCTCTCAAATGCAGTCCCCAGTGATTTGCAATGCTCTCTGTTTTTTCCTAGGGAAATAAGAGATGCCAGGGGATGGATTTCACTAAACAAGCAGTGAAGCAACCCATACTCCTCAAGATTTGAGGAAATTATTTGATTTTCACTGAGGAAGGAAGTCAGGGTGCCTATGCACTCATAGAACTACTTGCTCTCTGTGCTGGTTTTGCATTGGAGCCACCCACAGAAGTGATTTTTTTTCCTGAGAGGAGCTGCTGAGAGCTTCTTCACCACATCAAGCTTGGTCTCCTCCTTGTAATCCCACTTCTGTCTGCTGCCCTGCAGTATCTAGCAGTGTGTGATAACATTTAGCCCACACCAAACCCAACACATTAATTGGTGTATTTGCCAGAAAATCTCAAATTGGCAAACCAAAATCACTGCACTCTCAGAACTACACACAGAAAGACAGATGAGGTTTTCTAAGAAAATAGACTGTGATACAGGAAGATTGCAGTGCAGAGTAAGTTTTTAAAGCCCTGTGCTCTGCAAATCTTGCCTTCACAGCTTTTGTAGCTACGTCTTCTTGCCCAAATTCTGTAAAAAAATTTCTCATCTTGGGACCATTCTTTGTTTGCTATCTAGTAGTATGGAAACTTAAAAATGTAACTGTTTCCTTTTCTATCCTTCAAAGCAGAGCAGGGAATCCCACCGGAAGTGTGAGGTCTAGCTCAGGATGTGCTTTTCCCGTGTTACACCCATGTTGGTGACACATTTGACTACAGGGCACAGTGGACTTGTTAGGGGACTGTTCCATCCTTTGCCATAAATACTTATCTCCTCTCAGATCTCCTCTGGAAGGTGCTGGGCATGGAAAGAGCCCAGTTCATGCAAAATCCTTGGACACATTGTGTAGGGAAAGGCACTGAGCTGCAGTAGTGATGCAGGCGTGGTTCTTCTGCTGCTTCTGAGCCTGCCAAAGGAGATGGCTGGCACAACACTCCTCACTCACAGATCAGGTGTGTGAATAGCTCCATGGGGGGGGAAAGAAAGTGGGGAGGGATTGTAGACAAAGTACCAAGGAGCAGAGTTTGGGTACCACTGCAATATACCAAGAGAGACTAAGAAGTTTGTACATGAGTGCAGTCAAGATGCATGTTGATAAAAACCTAAGAAATGATGCTTTACAATATTACAGTAGTAAGATACATAGAGTTCCCTATCGAATTTGCCTTTTTTTAAGTTCAAATTTTTCAGTGGTTGTCTAACTTGCCTAAGTTAGACACTTTTAATACACTTTTATAGAACAAAAGAGGCAAGACATGCCATCGAAAGAAAAGCAACAAACACAGATGAGAAGGACAGGTTGTGTGAGGGTAGGTCCAGGAATAAATAACTATAAGGATTTTTGTGTACTCTGGAGGTTCAGAATAGGTAGACACTGAGTGAAATGGATGTATGAAGCATTTCTTTTGTGTATTTTGTTTATGAGTTAAATAGGTAAGATTTTTAGAGGTCTTGAAAGGGAGACTGATGTCAATTACTTTCAGTTTGTAAGTGTTTATGTGATGCCAGTAGCTGTTCCTAAAGGACAGAATCATGTTAAAGTAGAAGCCTGAGAAGCAAATTCCATTTCTTTTCACCCATGTAGAAGGCTTAAGTTGAAACAATTGTCCCCAGGGAAGGAAAAGAATGACGAATAATGGTGTTGTTCCATAATGCTGATGTTAGTCTGAAAATGATAATTGAATAAATCAGGTGTGGTGAAAGACATCTGCTGGATCTGTCTGAATCTACAATATAAGTAAAGATTTTTCAAGAAAACATTCTTAGTGATGTGAAACTTTCTAGCTTAACTTTCCATTACCTCCTATGTAAATTAATGCTATGTAGATTAATTGATAATCATTGTGAATGTCAGTAAAAAGTGAGAGGTAATTAAACAGCCTCTTAAAAGAACATGATCATTTCCATTTTTACATATGAGTTATTTAATTTATTTTTATCTTGTTACTTAACTTATAATGTACCTGATATCTTCACACACATACATGCATAATATAAAAATATCATATTTTAATAGTAAATTAAAATATAAAGATCAACACAGAAAACTAAAGTTACATCGTGGTCAATTATACCAGACACCAGCTTGAGTGTTTATTCAAGTAAAATGCTGATTCCCAGAGACTGGGATTCTTCAAGAGTTTTCAAGAGTGAAGTCTTGTGGATGTTGAAATATCCTCATCATTGCCTGGAGGTTTTTCTTACAAAGTTCATCTTCTTGGTATCTCTTACTACTAATGGTCAGGGATTGCCAAGTTCCCCTCCCTGGATACTGATTTTTACCTTGGCAAGCAGGAGTGAACTGGAACGACCCAAGTGTTTTGTTATTACTTCTTCTCCCTTTCCTCTTCCTGGGACCATGATTCTACCAGTAACCTCACACAAAGAAGCTCTCTCCAAACCAGCCCAAAGAGGAGCTGAGTCTAGAACACAACTGGACTGCAAGCTTTGCACTTCCTTTACTTCTCCACTTTATTTTCTTATTTTCTTTACCACTTTTGCAGTGAGATCTGGCTTAACTATGAAGAGAGACATATTTTCCTTCCCTGACATGGCTCTGTCATTGCTTTAGGCAGCTGAAATCAATTTGCTACATGTTTTGTTATGGATACAAATGACCAAGAGTGGGAATGAGCTACAGAAATCCATGTGTGCTGGGATTACCCACTACTGATCTCACACATAAGAGGCTATGCTAGAAGGTGCAGTTGCAATTTGTTTGGCTCTGGTGTTGATTTCTCTCTTCTTTTGCATGTGCTTATTTTGGTTTTGCCTGAAAATGGTCTTAGGCCTAATTAGCAATAACAGCTACCCCAGACCACCTAACTTACTTTAGAAAGCAACTTTAATGCTATTCCTTAAACTTTCAGATAGAGAAGAGGATTTCTTCTTAAGAAAAAAAAAATCACACAAGTTTACTATGGTAAATTACTTCAGCTTCCCCAGTAAACATACTTCAAAATTCCTTTTCCCACCCAAAATTCAGGGCAGCATCTGGGACTATGTATTTGTCATATCCCATGGTCCCTACGCAGGGTCTTGGTTTTTGGAGTCATAGAATGGACTTTGGAGGGCACCTAGCTCCCTCTTACTGCCATGGGCAGGGAGGGGCACCTAGCAAGTCCAGCACACATTCTAAACTTCCCCTTTTTTGTGGAAGGCAGTGAGTTTGCTGCCTATGCTAGCAGAAGATGAACCATCAATGTGATTCTTGACCAAAACTGAACTATAAAACAAAAGAAAACTATCTGTGCTCCATTTGTTATTTTTAGGGCATGCTCATTTGTGGGCTCAAGCTGCAGCCTCATTTAAACACACTTCAGTCTTCAAAAATCATTCCTGTTATCTGGGCTGTCTTGTTCACTGGTAATCAGCCTCATGCTACCAAGCTTTAACAAGTGGTACAATTTATCAATAGATAATCTGGGACAGGTCCTTACAAAAAAAAAGTTTAATAGATATAATTTTAAAAATAGCAATTATCTTGAGAAATATTCCTATTATAAGATTTTTTTTTTGCCTTAGCTTTTTGATTTTCTTGTGCAAATCCTACATAGTGATGTAAAGATGATACTTTAATCAGGGCTTGTTATACCAGAGTTTGTCTGCTTTTTTTAACCATGGAATTTTTTTCTAATGAAAGCTAGAATATTAATATAAAATTGTATTGATATGGTACAGTGTGTGATAATATTATCATATGATATATCATTAACCAGAGTACTACTATTACTCTCCCTAATCTTGTCTAATTACAATATGTTTGAAGTCATTAGATACCAAGGAAAAAAGCACAAAAGACTTCAGAATATTTTTAATCTCCACATCTTTCCACTGGCAGTTAAATGGATTATGAAAGTCCTAGAAAGAACATTTTGCCATTCCCCTCCAATGCTCTGCTTTCTCTATCAGTCATACTTATATTAGCAGGACATCCTCATGCTGACAACACACTCAGTGTGTGCTGCAGTTTCTGTAGCCCTGTCTGGACTGATGAGCCCAACAGGGGCAGAAATTGAGTTTGGGCATCATCCCCTGTTTTTCACATTGTGTGTGCATATTACTGTCATGTTTTTCGTAGGGTTGTAGAGTCTAGGTGTGTGCTGACCATTTTGTCCAGAAGGATACTGTGATAGACAATATCAAAGGCTTTACTGACCATCAATGGTGGACACAGCACAGGTCAGGGATTGTGCCCAGGAGCCTGGGCGCACGAGCCCACCCTGATTTGTCTGGGCTGGGAGAGAGACAAAGAAAACATAGGTGCTGAGGTGTGAGCCATGGCAGACACACTACTTACCCTGGGGTGGCTGGGATTGTGCCTTGGCTTGTTTTATTTACACCTGCCATGTTGTCCATGGAAGCAAGAGTGCTGCTGAGTTTCTTTACTTGGGTTTTCTGTGATTCAGCATCACAAATGAGACATTTCTGTGATGTTTGTGCAGTCACAAAAACTGTTTAGGGTGTGGGATTGTGTTGGTCTTTCTGATTCCCCTTCTTCCTTTCCACAGGCAGTATGGAAAACTCCACACCTCCTGTCTGGTTTTCATTGTCCACTACAAAGAGGCTTCATTGGCCAGTTGTGAGATTACACACAGCCCCACATTAATGAGAATTCATACTTCACCACCAGGAATTCCTGAGGAAATGTACTCAATTTCACAGGAACATGACTGCCTGGTAGCATGCCTGCAATTTCATACAAACTCTTCAGGTCCTTTATCAAACATGGGGGGATGTCCAATTTACTCTTGTAATAGAGTGCCTGAAAGAGTTAGGTGTTTGCTCTTGGTTTTAAGTCTTTCAGAAAATCTTCTTACTTAAATGATTTGTGGGTTTTGTCCACAGTCAATGGATATGGGACTCCACAGGAGGTCTGTAGGCAAAAAGGATAAATAAGGTTGTAATCTCTTAGCTGCTTGTTTCTTCATGATCTGAAATTGGCAGATTCTCATGCCTCCAGGCTAAGAATACTTTATAGTTACTGGTGTTTTCTCCTTTGGTCTGTTAGTTTCACTCTAGAGGTCCTGCTTGAAAATAGCTGATGTGGGATTTTTCTTTTCCATAGGGGAGTAATGCATTTTTATTAAAATATTGTAAACTAACACCACTAAAACACACCACCTTTTTCACCGGAAATAATTACAATGTAATAAATGGAAATATAGAGTTGCAAAGCTGATGCGAGTGTAAAAAAAAGTCCCTAGGTGCTCATTGATAAAGAATTTATGTCGGAAACAATAAATAAGGAGAAAATTGTGTAGACTTTGCAATTTCCAGGATTCTCACGTTTCCTAGCAATTTTCTTGAACCTACAGCACTCGTTGCAATAGATAGTGTGTTTCTAGGCACTCAATTCTTTGCAGGGTTTTACAGAGGGAATGAAAAGAGTATTCCCTTGGGTAAAAAGGAGTGAATCCACACATTAGCTATGTAGGGTGCCAGATTTCATGAAAAAGGATTATCATCATGATATATTTATTTTTAATTACATATTTAACTGCATATCAAGTCATATGAGGAAATAATGTAATACAGAAAAAAGGCTTTATTCACTTCAAGCTCTCCTAACTTGAATATTTTTTGCTGTTTGAAATGCTTTGAATAGAAATGACATTGAAAAGTTCTTGATCTTTAAACCCTTCCAAACCATCTCTTTTGCTTTCATATTAATATTCTCGACCTCTTTCTTGGGGTTGAAAGGCTTTCAGCAGTAGAGCTCTACCTTTTGGAGTCTCCTTCAAAGCCTGAACAGAGATTCAAAGACTTCACGGAGGGAATGAAGAAAACTTCCAGATGAAGAGATGCTGGACTTCTCTGCTCCCTGTCATCTGGGAACTTTTTTTCATTGAATGAAGGCATTTTACTATTGCAGCTATTTCTTTCCTTGTTTGAGAAAGTCACCTCGGGCACCACATCATCCCACAAAGCCTGCAGACAGGTGACAGGAAACCTGGGGACAGACAGCCTGCTCTCCGCCCCATTTTTCAGTCTCATGGATCAGAACAGGCAAAAATGTCCTGCAGCTTGGAGTCTGACCTTGCTTTTGTTGACACCTGCAATGCAGGCTGGTTGACAATGACTGTCTCATGCATCAGAAACAATTACATTCCTCTGGCTGCTCCTGCTTCAACACCAACACCTGCTCCACAGATTAGAAGCCCCCTGATCTACAGAGGAAGAATTTTTGAACATGGTGGAGATTGATGGTTTCCATTCAGTGAGAAATTGAAGCACTTTATCGTGAAAAGTAAGGGAAAGAGACACAGAAAATAGAAATATCCTCAAATGAGTTGGAATCTTTGTAACTTAGCCTGGTTTAGATGAGCTGAACTGATGAGGAAGGTTGTACAGAAAATTTTCAGGGAAGAAAGTATGAGCTTTGATTTGGCTTTTACTTGAGCAAAATTAAATATGCAAACAAAGCAAGTGGGATGTGGGATTATCTGTAGAGCTTTGAAGTGGCAGTTGCAGGATATCCATTCTTATGATCCAACATATTCAAAACAATAAAGATAAAAGTAATGCTTTACATGGAACATCATCTGCGCCTTTAGCATATGCAAAGACTTTGCCTTGAAAAGTTTTCCACATTTCCATGGTGAATTAACCCTTTTTTTTTTTTTTTTTTTGGTCAAATTGCCTTTCATTTGAGGAAACAGAGGCTCTTGAAAATGAAAGTACATCTGCACAGTACAGGCTCCCTTTCCCACTGCTTTCATCTCTTATTTTTCAGTTTCTAATTTGTGGCTGAAATCAGCATTTCAGTCCCTGGCTCAGTTTATGATTTTCTGATAAAAGAGAACTTTCAACAGCAAATAAACTGAATACTGGGGAACAAGCAGGAAAAAAAAAATGAAAAGACAAGACACATTTAGGGCTGAGTTTCACTATTTACATCAGTCAGAAATAGCAGACCTTGCCAATTGCCCCAGTTATGAATATGTTAAATTGAAACTCAAAGCCTACACCTGAGCCATATTAATTCTGAACATAAAATACTGTAAGAAAAATCAAATGCAGTATTCCTTTTTTGAAAGCATAGAGTTAAGTTGTTTTTGTGGATTTGCTCTACTTGGTGGTAGAATTCCCTACCAGGAGCAAAAATATAGGATGTACATTTATAATATATCGATTTGCCCTTACAGAACACCTTAATGTGAATATAAACTATGCAATATATAGTTTTGTTCTTGAAGAATACACGCACTTCTAATCTGTACGATGCCAGGTCCCTGGGCATTTACAGTCTTACATTGCCAAGTTCAAATTCTAGGTGCTTCAAGGAGCTCAAGTAGAAATCTGAAAACGAAAAAAGTGTTTTGTAATTGTGTTCTATCAGACAGACAATATAAACACAGGAGCTGGGCTGGTTTACATCAGAATGCATTTGGTTATTCACTACACAATGGACTGGATAATCCTTTAAATATTTATGAGTAAGCCACAGAGGATTTACTCTTTCTTCCAGCATGTGGAGATTTCGTAATGTGCACCATGTTAGTTCAAACTAAACCCTAATGTTTCGCTTGCTACTTAATACTTCTAACAGCATGGCTCTGCATCACATATGCCTATTCTCTGGACAGTTACACACAGTATTTTGGGGTGTAATTCATGAAGAACTAGGCTATGACCACCTAATTCTCAAAGCCAATACATGCAGCATATATTGGAGAGGATGTAAGGTAGGAGCTGCTTTGCATTGCAACCTGAGGCAGCATCAGCTGAGTTCTGTGGATTAGTACTTTTTAAATGAGTAGTTCACTCTGAACAATAATCCTAGAGAAAGGTAAAGGAGACAAATAAATAAAACTAAAAAAAAAAAAAATCAAGTTAGACTTTATTGGTTGGATTTTTATAGGTACAATGGCTTTAAGAATGCCAGCTGGCAACTTTGTGAGCCTTATGGTCTGCAATGCTGCCCTGCTCCTGAAGTGGATCTTTCATTTCATTTCTGATATTATCACATGGACTATGCTCAAGTCAAATTTATTAGTAATATCTTTCAACTGAGAGTAATTTCAATGGTTCCCTCACTGACCTTACTATAATTCACCTTTATTCATCAAGCAGACTAATTTATTCTCTTTGCAGAGCAAGGCATTTGCTCCCTTCCCACTTTTCTCTTACCTGTCAACTTTAGGACTTTTTTTTAATTTGTCAGTTGTTCTGAACTGAGGCCTAAGTCATTGATGTGTCTGTTTTGACATTTCTCTCTTCTGCTCATCAATCGTGTCACTCTGAAGAGTGGACATAGGCAAAGATCATTAGCACCAGCTTATGCAGAGGAAAGAGGGAAGAGGAGAGCATTTGGTGTATAACCTCGATATAGCTCCTGCAATAATACCCTTAGTACTGGTACCATGGATTTATGTTAGGGTTTCACTTCTGAGGAGAGTTGGCTTTTACAAGACACATCTCAACCACGCCAGCTCGTTCTGCTGGGGTTCACATCAGGGGGACATCTCCACGTACATAATCTGGATTCCTTCTGCATGAATCTGGACTGGAAGAGGAACTCCTGAAGGACACATGAGGCATGAGAGCCTGAAACAGGCATTCAGCTGATGGATCAGAGGCAGGCTGTAAGTTAAAGGCAAACCAAACCAGAAGAACTGAGTATGTGTGGAGCTAGGGTATGAGATTCTCAGGTCCAGCTGTTTGACTATACAGTTCTGTGCCTGTTGGTCTGCACTGTTGGCTAGGGTAGCCACATCCCTGGTCTTGATTGTCATTAAGGCTGCCTAGCTTTACAAAATATCTTCCACTCTCATATAATTCTACCAAATTTGAGACATTCTGCCTAAAATTTTCCCTAGTATGGTAATGCCTGAAACTTAATTAGCTCAGCTGTCAAAACTTTTCTGAGAATGAGACTGAGATAAAATATTCCACTGTACCAATTATAAAAAACAAGGAGGTCTTTGTTGTAGAGCAGGAGTTTGAAGTCTGCAGGAGGGAAGGGATGAGGGGAAGTCCAGTATTTTTGCTCTCTTGACTACACAGAAATATGGTGGAGTCCTGTTTCAGTAACTGCTCTTAAACATTCTCTGATTATCCTTTGATCATTATCATTATTATTAGATTGGAGTAGACATTAGGAAAAAAATCTCAATGGTCAAGTATTGGAACAGGGTGCTCAGAAAAGTGCTTGAAAAAAACATGTAGCTGTGGTGTTTCAGGAGATGGTTTAGTTGTGGGCCTGGCAGTGCCAAGGCAATGGTTGGCCATGATGATCTTAGAGGCCTTTTCCAACCTTAATGACTCTATAATTCTGCGTTAGTTCAGGGCAGGCTTCATCCCTTAGGGTTGTCTTGCACTGACCCCAGAGGTGAGTTGCAAAGGCCCAGCAAATTGTTCCCTTAGAGCAGCTCCTCCAGGAGTGATCCAAAGGCATTGCCTCATGCTTTTGCTGGTGACAGTGAGGAGGCAAGGTAAGCAAGGGCTCACAGAGAAGGCAGAAAAGTGAAAAATGTATGAAGATACTTCTAACATCAGGTGTGCTCTTTAGAGAAGACATGTAAGCTGACTCTAAGCAGTACATGCACAGAGTATATGAAAGTACAGATGCTCTATATCTTGTACATATTTTGATCCATCCTTCAGAGTTAGTGTTAAGCACCTTTCCATATCAGTACCTGAACTGTCGTGCATGCCTAACCTAGCCTGACATTTCTAGGTTAAGTGTTAGCTCCAGTTAGTGTGTCTGAACTCAAGTGAAAGAGCATTACTAATTAAATACCAATTTTGAAATACCCCAATTCTCTTCACTGTTCTTCTATGCATTTATGTAGACAGTAATTGACACCGGGCCATGTCATACCTGTTCATATTTAGGACTAATTGCTGTTTACTCTTTCTCAAGAAAAAAAAAAAGGATGCAAAGACTAAAAAGAATTGCTAGTTGGTGACATTTACTGTACAATCTAGGGCAAATTAGACTATCATTGGTTTTTTTTCCTTTGTAGTGTCTTTGGTAATTTTTCTCTCATCTTTCTGATTTTTTAAAAAATGCTGAAGAACTTCAGAAGGTGATGAGCACCTCCCAGACTGAACTCTTTGATATAAACGTGTTGGCTGAGCGATTCTGTTTGTACTTGTTCAGGTAAGCACAATGCTGGTGCTTAACAAAAAGAAACACCCTCATCTGCCTGTGAGTGAAATAAGACAGCTCTGGAAGAAGTGTGCTCCATACAGCACTGGCCAGGCTCCTCGTGTGCACCACATGATGCTGTGAGGTATTTTTTCCCACTCTTAGTTATTTTCGTTTCTGCAGTGAGCAATTGCTTGGGCACTGTGTTTAGGATTTCTCCAGTAATAAATTTCAGAAAATAAGTAGTCTGTTTAAGAGAGAGTGGGTCATTGCTTTCAGCACTCTGTTTGCCTGATGATGGGCTACTGTCATGCAGGCACAAGGCATGGTCAGTAGTAATCAGAGACTTACCAGATCTTCTTCTGGATACCTTAGTGACAAAAACCCCTCATGGTTTAGATACTGAAATGAATTTATCTTGGAAGTTATAGTCCTGAATAAATAAGAACACATTGCATTTGTCATTTCCTAATTGGCATTTTGATTTTCTCTGAACATTCATTCACTCAAGTTTCAGTAGTGTCTTGTCTGTGAGTGATGATTTACAGTGAGACCCGTGATATGAAGCAGACAGAACAGTGATGCCTGTCACACAGGCATGTACTACTGCTTTTTAACTTCCAGGCAAAGATTTAAATGAGCAAGCAGCCTTCAAAGAAAGCATCAATCTCAGTAAGCAGTAAAAAACCTGCTGTCATTAACACAGTTTCAGCTGAGCAGACATGCTCAAAGCAATGCTCCAGATTTGGAACTGGGCAAGTACAAAGCATCAAAGGAATGCACAGACACCATAGAAATTCCTCATGGCTTTTTGTTAGGAAGTACATCACAAAGAGAGAGGACAACAGTATTCAGCTAAAGAGAATTTTCTGGTTCTTTTCCACTATTAATATCTATGATTGTGCATTCACAGCCTGGGTCTGTTGAGTTGGAGAGAATATTTAGAAGGCCCAACTAATAGCCATAAGTAACTACAAATTGTTTTCACTCACATTCATTTACAAATCTTATGTGCGAATAGATTGTGATCTTAGTGCTTTTATTACAGAAAGTTGTTCAGGAAATCTTCCACATAAATAAATTTTAGACACAACATTTTGATTGTACAAATTATAATTATTAGCTGGAAATGGTTATTCAGCCCTGTGCTTTAAGTCCGCTTCTCTAGTTTTATGATAAAAGACTGTAACAGAGAAGAGGACTATTAAGATGAAATACCAAAACTCTTGATTCTCTCAGGAATTCAAGAGGAAAATTTCTTTTGGGACTAAAGATGTGTCAGAACTTCAGATTTCCTGTTGATGAGATAGGATTTCTTTTCACTGACATGTTTTTCTTTCATAAATAATTTCTGGATCTGGCTCCAACATGTCATCTCCATGAGCATCGTCACACTTGCTTTGGAAACTTCAGGTTTGCCCTTCTTGTTAGCAAGCCTTGGTGGGTCCCAGCCCAGAAGTGAGGTGCAGTGACCATGCCTTTTCATGGGTGCCCCACAGTACCTGGCTCGCCAGCTTGCCTGTCTTGCAGGCCCAAAGATAAGAGGAGACTAAATTCAGCACAGTGTGATATTGACATGGTTGTATAAAGGGCTAAAAGAGATGGTTGGTGAGCACTATGGCATCAGCAGCATTTTAGCCATATTCCTGTCCTTCTGAGCTCTCAGACTCCTTACTCCCTCACCTCTACCACCTACTGCTCAAAATGAGACAGTTATGGAAAAATATACAAATACCTAGAACTTCCCTAATCAGACAACACAGCCATGGCACACCACTTGTCTTCTCTACCACTACATAGGATATTTTGGTTTGGTCCTTGTTTTTCACTGTGTCCAGGGTTAGGGGACTTCACAGGTTACCCATGTTAACATTCAAGGGAAAAAAGAACATTTATGGCAACAGCAGAAAACTAGCAAAGAAGAAAGTTGTCTTGTAGTTACTTTACTTTGACCAGATATGAAGAAATAAAAGATGAGTTCTCCAACTTTTATTTGTAATTTTTTTGTAGTCTGAAATGCCCCATGTGTTGGTTTGCAGGAATGAGAATGAACACTGTGGTGTCCTGTATTGTCTCTGCATGGAGCCCACCCTGTCAGGCCCAGCCATGCAGCTCTCCTCATCTGCTGCCAGTTTTTTGCACCTTCCTCTTCTATATTAGCTCTGGAGTTAATAACAACAACCACCCCTGCCCTGTGTTTTCTTGTTGCCTTTCTGCAAAGAGCTCTCTGGGGCTTTTTTGAAAGGCACCTCCAAAGAAACAACAGATTTCAGAAATGCACAAGGAATATTTGCTTTCTTAGACCCTTTTTACCACCATCAACTAACCCATCAGTAGGTCAGGGAGACATATAGGCAGTAATTAGCACCTATAGCCTAGCAGGAATTCCTTAGTTCTTTTCTTCTGTTATCATATATGATGTACACATTTTGCTTTTACCTTCCTAACACGCTTAATGCATTTCACAAAAAGACATGTGTCAAAACATTGCTCAAGCTCCCAGAATTCTAGAAAGCCTTTGGAATAGGTATTTATGAAATACCTAAGAAAAAATGGACATTGACTTTTTATCTTCTTTGTATCTTTTTCCAATGAGAAAGTGGTCTGGGGGTTAATTTACAGCAGTTATACCTGCTGGGGAAAACAGATAAATAAACAACTGACCTTGACACATGGCCATGGAAACAAAAATCTGCTCTCAGTTTATCCTTTTCTAGTCTGCAATGTTTGTAAGTATGGTTCAGCACTGCATATGTTTGCTGGAAAAAATATTACTGCTGCTAGCAACGCTTCCTTTGGTAATTTAATATTTGTTTATTTAGCATATAATATTTGTTTAATAAGACATTACTGAATAAGTGAAAAATGTTCTGTGGTATTTCAAAGAGATCACTGGGTCTTGCTTTTGCACTGAGGCAAGATCAAGTAATGTTTGCCATCTTTTATAGTTGTTCATGCAATCTGTTCTGCAAAGTCTGGCTATGCCAGCATTTCCAGTCTTCCTAGTTAAAAATTCTTATAGATAGAAAGTTTTCCAACCTAAATTTCTTTTACTAAAATTGAAGAACATTTTCCTCCCACTTTTTTCATTCAATAGACTGGAGAAAATTTTTTTCTAATTTCTCTCTTTTTTTTCCCACATATTTAAAACTACTATCATATGGACAATAGCCTTTCTTCTCCATATTAGCTGTACTTATTCTTCCACCTGCAACTTTCAGTCACAATTGCAAAGTCTGTGATCATTGCCATTGCACTCTTGGTCCTCTACAATATTTCCTGAGGTGTGGTGCCCAGCAGAAAATATGGTAACTAAGTTAGTCTTCAACCACCGATGTCATATTTGTGTTGAATTCCCAAAATAGAACATTTAAAAATTTCAGCCACCAAATGGTGAGTTGAGTTCAGCCTCATTTATATCATAGATAAAGTGACCTTCCTTCTTCATGGGTTGCTTCTGCTCTTATGGTATGACTGCAGAGCATCTGTGAGTCTGGGCCTCTTCTGTCTTGCCAGTCTAATCTTTAGTCACATTTGTTTGCTGGCACATGTGAAGCTTTATCCTAGGGACCTACAAAGGTTGTACAAAACACAGGAAACAGATATCAGACCAAAGGTTGTAACTGGTAAGAGCAAACAAGGTTCTGTTACATTATTCCTTCTTCGTGTCTAGTAATTGATTTGGTAACAGGTGTTATCTTGTTATCTCACATATTATTTTAGTACTGAGATAATTGCTAGAAGTCACTTCCTCCATTTAGAGACTCCTTAATATAAAGGGAGCATTGTGGAGTAATCCTAGGAAGTGCTATTTCCCCCTATTATACATAGCAGCAAGAGGCAAAATGATTTTTCAATTACTTTTGCTGTAAATGAAACATGCTGAAGGTATAGATTCTCTCCTAAGGAGGTCAGTGTGGGAATACAAACAGTTGTGAACCAGTAAGAGATATGTAAATACCAACACCTTAGTCATCCCTTAGTAAATATTTGTGTGAAATGTGTTAAGCGCTGTCTAATGTAGCCTGAAATTACCCTGTGGACTAGAAGCAGGAATATTCCCTCTTCAGGCAGACCATGTGTACTGGTTTAGGGCAAATTTGGGAGGGAGCATTTGCATGGGGTCCCTCTAGAAAGCAAATTCAAGCCACCCCTCCCCCCAGCTGGTTCGGGAAAAAGATTTCCCTGGAGAAAAGTAGGAAAAACGGTTTATTTAACAAGCAAAGTATTCACAAGCATAAAAAATGAATAATATTAAACAATAAAAACCTCTCGCTGTTCTGAAGAGATGGCAAATTCAGAAAGTTGTGCTGAAAGTGTGGCTCAGCTCACTCAGTCTGTTATCAGTCCCTCTGGTGTTGGAAAATGCCCCAGGCCAGGCCCCTGTTAGCCACAGGTGTGAGCTCCCAGTGCTCTTTTGGGTTTTCAGTCCAGAGCAGGTTTGAACAGTTCCAAGAAAAAGAAAAGCCAGGGTCTGGGGAACTTCACTGCCTCAGCTAGCTAAAAAAAATAAAAAACTATCTTAAAAAGCAAAAAAAGCTTTTTCATGAAAAAAAAAGTTAAAAGCTCTCTCCCACGGTCCATCCATGCTGCAGACAACACGGTCTAGGAGACAGAATGCGGAGGAATGAGTGTAGTTTCTGAAAAAACACCACCACGTTTCTTTTTCCCTCCCCTTCACTCTTGGAACCAGTCTTAAAGGCACAGAATATCCAGCAAAAACAGAACAGACAACTGGAGCACAAGCATCATGGAGTCCCCCTAAGACACCATGGTTTGCCTCCTACCTCATGCCCTCGCTCTGTGGGGCCGTGCTTTTCTGACTGAGCAGCACCCGAGAGCAGAGGGAGCCCAAGAACAGCCCTGAAGGAGCTGTACAGCCAACAAATCACCAGATGTGCACAGAGACAATGAGGTCTCTCCCATGGGCGTCTCTTATGGGCTTTTCTTCCCTGGCAGGGCACTGCCAGGGTCAACCCTTCCCAGCACAGCATTGTGCAGTGTTGTGTTAATAAGTGGCTCAGTCCTGTGACCTCTCTCCAGTGCTGACATAACTTGTCACGCAGTGTTAGTCACAGATCAATGTCCTCCCCGGCTCACCGCTGAGCCAGAGGTAGTTGCAAGAAAGGTAGACACTAAAAGAAAAGCCAAGTAACAGTAGGGTTAATAGTGTACAAAGGCAAGGATGTGAGTCAGTCACAGGATTCATAGATGTGTTTCAGGCAAGCTGTCAGTCAAATTTGAAGTAATTGAGGTTCCTTTGAAGACAAGTTCTTGAGAGAAATGTGGAATGAAATAAAAAGCTCTGAGCAGCTTCCAGGCTGCTGAAAACTTGCAGCAGGCTCCAGTAGCCTTGCAAAGCAGCAACAGAGAGAGCTGTGAGCAAGTTAGGGAAATCAAGTCAAGCTGGCTGTTCCTGATATGAGAGCCAAGCATTCTGTCAGGGCTGCAGCACAAAGCTGTGCTGATCTTACTGCCTGGAGGACTGGTCGTCTTCCTAAGGGGGCTCTTCAAGCCAGGGAGCACTTGTCTTCAGTCCTATGTCCCATTGATGAAGTTGCTACTGAAAGAGAGATGAAAGCATGGGTACAGCTGGCAGAGCCTTTAATTCTCCATATTAGGATGAGGCATTGCAGCAGCACTAAGTGTGTATGGTGGCAGGCAATTAAAATCAGCTTGATTCAGAAAACGTGAGCGAGCTGCCCAACCTCTGCTTTTGCAATCAAGCTTGCTCACCATTATAACACCTGCTAATGAGTGCTTCACAGGATTGAGCATAGAACACCTTGTATAATTTAATAGGCATCATAAAAACATCTAATTGAGCACCTACATGCTTCAAATGAGCCTGTGGACCAGTGTCTGAGGCAGACCTGCAGGTGGAAGCAAGGCCAGGAAGTGATCCCGGTTTGAACTTGTCTCATTATATTGGTGCTATCTGGAAGTGAGGTTCACATGCATGCAGGCACCTTTTTTTACATTTATGGTCTTTTCTGCCTTATTACCTTTTCATAAAATGCTTTTACAAGCAGAAAAAGTGAGAGGGATATTGCACTTGCCGACCTATGTCTTAGCTTGTTATGTTCAAATTACTCACAGGATTTTACCTGCATATATTGCAAGCTGATATGTGTCTCCAGGAAAGAAGCAGCAACGAAAATAAATGAAGGGTTTCATAAGAAACTAATTTTGTTGCAACATTACATTAATAAATATTTGTGCTCCTCAGAAAAGCAAACTTCTGCAGGTATTATAAAGTGCCACCCTTTCTCAGTGGTTAATCCAGCTGGCTTCATGGACCAGCTGCATTCTGCTCCCAAAGCGTTCAAAGAAAAAATTTATATTAACCTAAGTGGTTTATATAAATAAGAACATATGTTCTCAAAAATTCTAGTATTTCCTTCTGTCTGGGTTTCGGTTTTGTGGTTGAATTCTACAGATATGAGTCCTTAGAAGAGCAATGCATAAAAACGTTACTATAATATAAAATATAAGTACATAGATATTATATATAGTGTGTATATATATTCATAAACATTTGTACAATTACTTCAGAATTCCAGGCTTGTGGAAAGATTTTTAAAAGTGGGAAGATAATTTTCTTAAAATCATTTAAAACTGTGCTTCGCTACAATAGTAATCAATCACGCTAAATATTTGTGTTGCTCCGGGGCATAATGTGGCTCTGTTGGCCAACTTGTCCTCCATTTCAGAGCTAAAATATCAAGAAGTTCAGGATTATTGTGATCTGTTGTTTATTTGTTGAGTAGAATGAAATGGAGAAAAACCTTTACATTTTTAAAGTTTTTAATGCAATCTTATTTTCAAAATAATCTTTACACATCTTAGTTGATTAATATGCTATTTAAATGATAAATAGTTTAAAGGTTATTAAGTTGCTTTAGGTTAATTTTGGAAGAGAAGTTTTTTAAAGGTCAGTTTTGTAAATTGCTTTCAAGGGAAAAAAATATGTGCTGAAAATGCAATTTTCTATTTAAGTTAGCAGACCTTTCTGCACATATTTCTGTTCAAATAATCACCAGATGTATTTTAAAAGACTTATGTTTTCCATATTGTGTCAAGATACACTGTATAGCAGGACCAGCGAGCAGCATCTGCTGCTAAATTTGTAAATTTCATAAATTTGTGCTATACACGCTTAAAACAAAAATGTTTTTTGCTTTGGTCAGTTTGATAAAAAACATCCATTAATTTCACAAAATAAAATTTTAAAAAAGGTAAATTTTGAGGCCCTGCCTCTGATCTTAACCTCAAGAGGTGTTTGACAGTGCATTCCAAGGAGGTTTGAATGGCATCCTGCTCCAGCTGTACACCTGCCCCTGTATCCCAGGGCTGGCACAAGACTTGACCTGCCTGCTTGGCATCCCCTCCCACCAGTCCTTCCCATCCACTGACTTGCTGTCACATGTGTTACTGTGCTCTCTTTCCATTCTAGCCATCCTTTCCCAAGGGCAGCCACCATTCCCTGATCAATGCAGCTCCCTTCAGAAGGTAAAGGACTCTAAGCATGAAGTTGTCAAGACAGAAAACAGGCAAGCACCAAAAGTTTCTCATTGCACAAATCCTTAAGACAAACTCAGTGATTTTGTAGGTCAGTCCAGGCAACACCTTGCGGAGAAATTTAAGAGGTTACTGCCCAAACCAAACTCTCAGAGGAATTGTCTGCAGGAATTTTTTGTGAAGAGACTGACTAAAACACCCCTGAATCACAGGAATAAAGATACCCCTAAGCGTTGAGTATCTCTGCATTTTCAAAAACGCTGTTCTTGTTTCCATAAAACATCTTTTCTGTGAGATCATTCAAGTTTGTCTTACGAGACTTCTTTTTCCAATTTGAATATCTCTGTTGGAGTCACAACAATCAAATGAAGTATCAAATTCAACATGCAATAACCTTGAAAATCTACCAGAGAATGATTTAGAAAAACCTTTGCAGTGACCCTTGCTTTTGGCTTTTTAAGGGGTTGATCCCTGATCTGCTGATTAACCAGCCTCAAAAGTCAGTATCACTAACAAAAGCTCCAGAAGTGGTGTCATCATATTGCAAAGCTCCCGTACCTTCTCAGTGATTTCTCATGGGCAGCTCCTCACAGCACTGACTCCTTCATCCAAACATAGCCAATAAACATCATCTCTCTTTTCAACCAGCTAACCCACTCTTTTGTAGCACTCTTCTAATTGGACACAGCTGTGTCCTAATAAGGGCAGCCCTGTTCCTAATCTTTGGTGATTAGTACGGCTGCAGCTCCTCAGGTGTGAGACTACCTTCTGCACTATCTTTATTTTCTTATATTCTATCCCTCCACACAGAAGGAGTCTAGGATGAAAATTAAATACCTGCTCTTTTCATCAGCAATCCACATTTATTTCTTCAAGATATCAAGCAGTTTGTTTCCATTTATTTATCCAAGTCACAGATACTTATATATGTTACCTGCATTTCAGAGCACACCCAAATTTTGCCATTAAATTCTCTATAAGCTCAGTACTAATCAGACTTTTTTTAACTTGGGCAGCTCTTCTAACTGGATCCACTTTCCCTAGTTGATATTTTCTTTGATATGAAAAAGAAATAACAATAAAGACCTAGGGCTCTACCTGAAAATGTCCCCTGATTTACTTTAATAAACCCAAGGCACTGCTCTATGGCCTAACATTTGGTCAAAACCATCTGACATTTTGTTCTGGTCATGGCTATAAATTGTAGCAAATCTCTCAGCTTTAGGAAAGAAAAATGCTTGGGGAAACCAGAGAGCCCAGTGTCTTTCTGTCCTTGAGAAAGAGTCATCAGAGGAAACTGGGACTGTCAGGAAATACTAGGCAACCCTCATTTCTCTTCATGACCTCACTGATTTTCACATTGGAAATGGTGAATCTAAGCAATTTTTCACTGTGTCCTGCCCTGAGTAGAGGCTGGGTTGGCTCTGACCTCCTGCCCTCTTTCTGTCACTGCTCTTATAAGAGAAGGCAAAAATTAATAGTCAATTTAAATGACAGATGCAAAAAAAACCAACCAGTTCTTTTGTTCAACATTGATACAGGGCAAAAGAAGTTTGCTTCAAAGTAAATCCATTTTTAAATTATGGTTATAATATTTCCCATTGTTTAATGTATGGGTAAAAATCTTATTCTCTCTCCATCTCACCATCACAAATATTTTGAGATTCTTTCATCTTTTAAAAGTATTTTTACATATGTGCATATAAAATATTCTGATATCCTCTCCAAATTAACACGCTGGAGCCAGGAAAAGATGCTACAGCTATAAGAAGTGAAAAACATGAGCACTTGCTCAGAATATACTGAAGTGCAGAAAGCCTGAAGAAATTCTATCAACTCTATCATAATATATTTGAACAAAGTTCTAATTTTTCTTTCTTCAATGTTTCTCCTCCTGAAATAATTCAGCACTACATTTAAACAATGCATTATCACCAGCAGCTCAAAATGAAAACTGGAATAAAGTGGGTTTAGCTGCCAAATTTAAATATGTGTCAAGTTTGGCTTTTTCTTATTAAGTAGCTTTATTTTAAAGGTGTCAAGGAGAAATTCTTGTTGTTATGCCAGACGAAGATATATTAAGTAAGTCATAAATATAGGCATAGAGACATAAATTCAGGAGTTATGTGTTATATTCCCATTTCTCAAGTCTTGGTTGGACTTTTCTTGTGAATTTCATCTTTCTGCATGTAAAAACTCCATTTCTTACCTGCATATATTTCTTTATTTTCCTCAAATATTCTCTCTGTTGGCAGTTTCTAGTACTGAGATGGAAGATTTTAGATGTGGTTTTGTCATTGCTCGGTAGAACATGGCTCTTGGTGTCCTTGCCTACACTGTTTGTGGGTATCCAGCACAAAATCATCCTGGCATTCTTAGTTTCCCAGCACAGATCCACAACCAGTTTACAACCTGTATATCCCTTTAGTGTCTCCTAGGATTATTGCTTTCCAACTATTTCCATCAGGAAAAGTTATGGTTTAGATTGCTGTTTTCAGAATGTGCTGGACTGCTTTTTTTTTGAAGCTCAGGCTTCTAATCCTGCTTATGTTGCCACCCTATTCCTTGCTATTCTCTTTTCTGTGCTTGTAGTTTTTCCTAGCTTAGCATAATGTGGATAATTTGGGAAACTATGTATCTCTTTTTCTACACCACCACCAAATTTGGACTTTCCTCTGAAAAAACGTTGACTGCTGAGTGGACTGGATGGTTGTGAATCTGGAGAGCCCAGTCAGCCTCACTCCCAATTTACTGCCTGGTTTTGGACCAACAGAGTAAAACCGAAATTACGACTTCGCTTCAGAACAATACATCTTTTTTTGTAAATAGGTCTAGGGTTTGGAGGTTGAGTAATTGAATTTCTCAGCATGCAAAAAAATTTTTTTAACCTTCTAGAGTTTAGTGGGGTAAAGCAAGGTCAGTTTACTCATGGTGCGACTGATTTCTGGAGTTGTGTCATACAAATGGATTAATTCTGCTGCTAGTTGGGAAGAGTGAATTAAATAATTAGCTAATGCACATATACATTTATTTTAATAATACATTTTTTACATGCATTCACCTTGCAGTATGTATTTTAATTCACAATATCAGACACATTTTGAATAGTTTTTCATTTAGACAATATCTATTAATAATATTGTGGTGCACAGAGAGCTACAAATAATCTCGTAGGCAGTGGTAATATGTTGTTCAAATATTAATGAAAACATATTAATTTAATTCCTAACCTTGCTCAGTTAATCTTAAATGGCATAATACTACCAGTCTCCCAAGGATAAAGCCTGCACAGATACTGCCAATAAATGGAGACAAGTATATGCCATTTGTTTAACTGCATAACTGAAAGTTCCCTCTGGACCAGAGAGAATAAAGGTCTAATTTTCTGCTACTAAAAGTGATTTTCTCTTCGCACAGAGCTGAAGGATCTACTGTTTTCTGTTCATCACTGCTACTGCCAGACTTGGTTAATATCTATTTTCTGAGAAGTGCCAGCTAAGAGTCAAAGGCTTAGGCTGTGTTATAGAGGCTATGAGGAATATTGCTTTGTTAGAAAGGCTAGGAGGAACATTGCTTGAGGAATTAACATGCATGTTTAATGAGTGTGCACTCCTGTGTACGTCCTGTGACAGATTACTCATTGCAGTCTTAGGAATGCTTTGCCCTTCCAGATACTGCCCTCCACTTTTGTCCCCATAAATAGCTGTAAGTTCATTTCTGAAAGAAGAGGTCCAAGATCACTAAAAAAAGAGGATGATTTGTTATTCTGATAAAACAAAAAGAAAAAATAAAGCTGTAGCCATAATGCAGTTTTAGATAACAGTGGAGGAGAACAGAGGAATTTAGAACAGTTATAAGGGGAGAAGTAAGAAGATTAGTTTGTGTGCAAGAATACTGATATGAACATAAAAGGCAGGAAAAGGAAGCTAATCAAAACCAACTTTAATATTTTATATCAAAGTAACTGAGATAATACAGTAGTTGAAAAAAAGGGAATATGAAAGTACTTTCTGTGGAAGGGGCACAGAAGTTTGGCTTTTGGGAGTGTCAACATTCCTGAAAACAGGGAAGGGGAGAGAGACAGAGACATAAAGTGACATGCTCAGGGAGTCACACCATGTGTGAAGAGATGTGTTTAAGAGCTGTGACTGTGGATAGCATATAAAGGACTACAGGAGCTGATGGGGAACAAAAATGAAAGGAGAAATTTTGGGGACAAGGAGAGACCATGAGAACACCAAGTGGAGAAGCAAGGACAGAACAGTATGGGTAACACTGAGACCCTGAATTTGGCACAAAGATGCAGCTGACATCATGACCACATCATTTGAGATGCAAGAAGTTATAGAGGATGGAGCAGAGAGCATGGGGCTAACACATGCTTTTAGAGAAAGTAAAGCAGTTAACATTATGAGAAGAAAAGGAGCTAATGTGGGACAAAGAAAAGAACACATGTCCTGTCTCTGTCCTGCAGCCTCGATGCAATCATCATTTTATCAGCAAGCTACAGAGAAAAATAGTAGAATTGCAGCAGTAGGGTATGCAAAGTCTCTTTGACAAGGACAGGCTGAAAAGTGGCACAAAGCAGTAGCCTGTGATGTCTAGAGCTCCCACTAAGGAGAGGAAGTGAAATGCTCATTTTATTGTAACCAGCAGTGTCTATGCTGTTTCTCTTGACAGCCCCTCTTTAATTTTCTTGAATTTTAGTTGAGTAACAAGCTGAATGTTTTTGGTTCTCCACAATGTATGTGGGAAGAGTCATGACAGCTTTTATCTTCTACTTTTTTGCCCTGAGATATCTTGGTTCAGGACTGCATTTGGGTTTAAAGAGTTTTTTCAGAGTAAGGAGGTCTCTTGGCTCTGAACAATAATGTTTTATCTCCTCTTTAGCAGTACATCACTGTGGCAACTTTTATTCAGACATTTAGACAGAAAATGCAGTCCAGAGCTCCCTCAAGAGTTAAATAATCCGGGACTGCAGAGAAAGAAACAAAAAAGAAGATGTGGTTTTTTTTATAATCTCTGGGGATATGTTATGCATGCTCAAACTCAGGCTTTATTGAAATAATTCTTATCAATCTGACTGTGAAACAATGGAAGGTGTGAGATGGGATCGAGGAGCTGAAGACTCAGTCCTAGAAATCTTTGCTCATGTAAATAGTCCTTCATTATGTTCATAGATTTGAATTATGTGGTTCTAGTTGCCAGAGAAATATTTATGACATTTTAAAACAAAATGAGGGTTATAAACAAAAAGTTTTAAATTGTTTCTGGGCAACTAAATTTGCTGGTATATGTAGGGAGATTAGACCAGCTGGTAGACCTGAAGCTGATTAATAATGAGTGCTGTTATTTTTTTATCCTTAACATGCTTTCATTTTCATGTGAATTTTTAAATGGAAAGCCCACAATGAATGAGTTCCTTAGGAATATCAAGGACATGCTGGATGCAAAACTACTGAATACAGAGTTATAATAGCCTCATTAGAGATGGTCAGTTAGAATTCAGGAATATTTCATTTAACCAGGCTCAATGTTAATAGCAGTCTACATCCAGTGATGTAAATTATTAGCAACTTCAGAAGCCCCTGATAAAAATTGACAGGCTAAACTCTTGCTAAAAGCCTTAGATTTGTATACAGAGGTAGGCATAGGACAGCTGCAAAATGAGTTAAATCACCATAAAAAGAGAATGAGGATGCAGAAAAATGGAAATCACTTTGTCTTTTCAGCAGGTCATTTTGAATCCCTTTCTTTTCTCTCATTACTTTGATAGTGGCTATGAAAAAAACTGGCCCATTTTTATTGCATGCATATTTAAAGGATGTGATTTTGAAAGATCAGTCTGTACTTTTGTCTGTGTGGTTTCATGCACATGTTTAATTGTGGAAATTTTTTTCCTATTTGAAAAGTAATGTGTTCAGAATCCAAACAAGATTGATTTTTTTTTCAACACAGGGTTTACTTATCCAATTCAAATGTGGTCTGTCAATACAAATGTATTTTAGCACAACAAAGGCAAAAAGCAGAGACATGGAGAATCACATAAATGCGTATGTTAGGAGAGCCAGGAACTGACAGAAAAATCCTCTAAAATTAATTGTGTGTGAGTGTTACTTTTATTCCTTTCTAGGTATATTATTCTGTTCATGCTAGATAGTAACTTGAGAAAAAATATATTCATAAAGTAAACTTGAAGGAAAGCAGATCTGGAACAGGTGCCTGAAATTGCAAAGCCATCATCACATTGAGAGCCATGACTGTAGTAAATGGTCCAACAGTCACAGCTGAAGAAATAAAAACACTGAAGCTGTTTAAACAAGAATTAAAGGATATTGTGAGGGAGTGAAGGATGTTGGAGCCCACTGCTAGCAGATGAAGCAAGTATTGCAAGTACTAATTGTTTCTGTTCAGCCCTTCTCCTTTCATATATCAAGATAATTATGCTCTAAGTTGTTTGATTAGAAAAAAAGGGGAATGGATAAAGTTTGAATGAACACTTTAAAATACTCAATGCACTCCCTAGCAGCCCATACTTTCTGCTTACCATAATAATGGATGTAACATGCTATGCCTCTGACTGATTTCAGGAAACTTGATCTCAGCTTTCCAGTGTGGGAGGGTACTAGAGCCTCCCTGTCACATGTGTTAGACATCTGCAAAGAAAACACAGGAAATTACAGGGTGAGGTGGTGATGGCTGGTGGCACTTCAGTAATGCACACTGGAAATACAGCTCTTCTAATGCTCCCCTACACCTGGCCAGACCTTTGCCCTCCAGAGGTCTCCCAGATGGATTGCAGTGTGTTCCTGCTTTCACCACTGCTAATGGTTTGATTTCAAAGCAATCAATCATTTAATTACTAATGAGAATTAAAAGTCAGGAATGACAGTTTTGTGCAGCATAGTTCACTCACACAAGCCAAGAGCACATGGCAGCAACCATACGTGTGTGTAGTTCATTAAGCATCAAGGCTTAATGAAACCCTAGGGAAATTTTTTTCCTTTAAATCTATGATTAAAAATACTGGGCTGAATTTAACAAAAGAAGAATGGATATTGTGCAAGGGTTTCAATTTTTTTGAAATTATTTGGCAGAAATGAATCTTTTTATATGATATTTAGGCACTATGGCTAATGACCAAAATTTGTCTTTTCAGAAATCAGGTGCTTTTCAGGATACAGGACACTCCAAATCAAGGTGTATATATGTATCAAAAAGGACATTTTTAAAACAAAATCCTTGTATATTCTCTGTGTTTTATATTTCTCATATAATGTTCTCGCTATCTCATTTTTTGGTTAACTGTGAGAAGAACATTTTACATTCTAAAATGTCAGTCTCTCATTATGTGCTGGTGCCCATCTTCTCTCTCATGAAAAATACATAGCTCTATGACTCTTTGTGCACTCATTTATTTATGGAGCAGGGAAGCCTGTACTCCCCAGGCTTCCCTCTTTGATTCTCCACTGGGCATGCTTCTGGAGCAGCACAGCGAGGTTTTCCTGATGTTTTGTTTTGTTTTATTTTGTTTTGTTTTGTTTAGGCAATGAACCTGAAGGAGAGAAGTTACATTCTGTTGGTCTTCTGTAACATCTCCTTTTTTCATTTTTCTTTGGGCAGCTCTCACTGCTCAAAGTCTATGCAGTGACTCCTCACCTTTTTTCCAAGAACACTGGTTGTTCAAGAATAGAATTCTCTGTACTCTTATGGTCTACTCTGTCTTTTATTGTGCTTGAGCTTCTGACACTTATTTCTAAATGTTCTTATGATACAATTCTTTCTCAAAACATTTTCCCAGACAGTTTTTATTTCTTTCCTGCATACTTCCCAGGTTTTTGCTTGCCTGTATAAAGAAGGGCCAGCATCCAATTAAAATATGCTGCATGTCTATCAGAAGGGACTGAATGTCGCCTCTGGCTACCAGGGTATCAAAGAAACATCTATCTGTGATTTTTTGGTCTCAGTCCAGGTTGCTGGCTTTCTAAACTACTGCAAGTAACTCAGTAAGTGAGATAGTTAATGGAAATAGCAATTATCCTTTACTATGGTTTTCAGGAGTATATGGCAAACCAATTCCCACTCTAAAGCATTGCTTCTGCATTAATATGAGGGGTTTTGTTGGTGTGCCAGACAATACATTTTATGCTCTTGGCAAAGACAGTGTCTTTGCCACCAAGAGAACTGCACATAATACTCAGGAAAAAAAAAAGCAAAAAGCTGTGTCCAAAGGAGAATATGGCTTAATTCTCACTCCACACATAGATTGATGTATTTCTAGTGCTGTTAACTGAGCGACCTTTGATTTTGCTAAGGAGAATTAAAGCCAAGTCCTATATATATATAAAATTCTGTCTTTATGTATATTTTTACTATTTGTACAGAAATGAAAACCCAAAGAATTCAATTACTGTCATGGTTTCACCTGGGATAGGGGCAATTTTCTTTGTAGTAGCTGGTACAGTGCTGTGTTTTGGTTGCAGTATGAGAACAAGATTGATAACTCATTACTGTTTTAATTGCTTATTGCTAAGCAGTGTTTACCCTAAGTCAAGGGCTTTCCAGGTTCCCATCCTCTGCCATTGAGCAGGTGCACAAGAATCTGGGAGGGATCACAGCTGGGACAGCTGACCTCAACTGGCCAGAGGGATATTCCATAGCTTAGAACATCATGCTCAGCACACAAACTGGGGGAGTTGGCCAGGAGCCACCAATCCCTGCTCAGGGGTGGGCTAGGCATCAGTCAGCAGGGGGTGAATAGCTGTGTTGGGCATCACTTCTTTCTCTTGAGTTTTATTGCCCTCTCTCTCCTTTTCATTAGTATTATTAACTTTATTACTATCATTAGTATTGTTAGTATTACATTAGTGATACTAGTATATCACTACTGTTATTAATTTTATTGCTGTCATTAGTATTATTAGTAGTATTATACTTTGCCTCAGTTATTAACATGTTCTTATCTCAACCAATGAGGGTTTCTCTTTTTGTTTCCCTTTCTCCTCCCCACCAGGGAAGAAGAAGGAGTGAGCCAGCAGCTGCATCATCCTTAGTTGCTAGCAAACCATGTTAATTACTTAGATATAAAGCTTTTTTTGGTTAAATTAGGGGTGTACATTACTAGTAAACCAATTTAATTTGTTTTCTTTGTAGGCAGATATTAATTTCCTTTCCTAAAACCATGCTTGCCTTATTTTCTGTAGATATGAAATATAGATAACATATATTTTAGTATGTATGCATGAAGCAGATATTATGTTGGTTGAAAGTAAAAAATGCAAGTGACTTATTTCACAATCTAGCTGTTTAAAAATCTCATCTGGAATATGTTACTGAAATCTGATTTTATAGATAATTCTTATCACCATCAATACAGCCTATTTTGTTATATTTGTCGTGAGCAAAAGTGTAATAGATATATTTACTAGTTCTAAGACCATCCATACATTTACAAGCTTATAAAGAATAAATCTGATTTTTTATGGAACTTGAGAAATTTGGAGCTTTCTTTCATTTGCTGTTAACAACAGAAAAATATGTAAATGAGTGAAGGAATAAAGCAGGGTCGATTTGCAAAGACGAGATATAAAGAAGCTGATATAAAAGGTCTTTTATCTAGTGTAATGCAGCGCTTCTGAAACAAATTGAGCCTTTTAGTCCCCATATGGCACTTTTAGGGCTCTATTATTGTCCTTATATCCTAGACCTGTGCTCTAACCAACCAAATTTCCCCTCACACAGTGCCTTATTTATTTCGTTATGTGCCATTCACATTTTGCATTTGACCTCCGGTTCTGATTGGAAGGAAGAAAATGAATCTTCCCATAAGAACAAATGGGGATGTTAGTGAAGGCAAGAGCTGTAAAACTGAGCAGCTGTCTCCTGCTTTTCTTCATTGAGCAAAAAACAAAAGAAATCCATACTGCTTTTATCCTGTAGGTAAAACTAGGAGCAAAGTGTGCTCCCTTACAGACAGGTACAATATTAATTCTAAGCATACATCACACGAGAGACTAAATTGTTATAGTTGAGTCATCCCTGGAGGCATCTTCAACATGTGTAGATGTGGCACCCAGAGACATGGCTCAGTGGTGAACTTGGCCATGCTGGGTTAATGGTTAGAATCAATGATTTTAGAGGTCTTTCCCATCCTAAGCAACATTATGATTCTACAGGTCTAAGCATAAGTCTACTGGATTAAAAATAGTCACTGTAAGTATCATGACATAATATGATATGTAAGTATCATAACATGTAAGTATGTTATAAAACATATATTTAGAGAGTGAAAGAGAGAGGAAAAATAGAGCCTGATCCAGGGAACTCTGAAGTAAATGTCACTGCTCCCTTCTACCTGAAAATGGACTCTCAATCAAATCTATAAAGACATGACTTATGAAGGCATTTTCATTTTCTGAATAACTTGGAAAATTAACACAATCATTTACTTCAGGGAAAGTTTCACACTCATTGAAAGTCATGATGAAAGAGCATCAGACAAAAATGTGATTTTAATTCATATTTTAGTAGAGAAAAAGAGAGAGGGAGGAAAGCATGAAGGTTGAAGACTGAGGTCATAGGTCCTTCATTTGAAAGGAAAACTCTGATAAGTTAAAAGAGATAATGTACCCTTTACATAAGGACTTCCAGCATCTCTGTGTGCTTTCTAAAAGTTATCAATTCAAAGTAAAGATAATTAGGTTAATCCTGCAGGTTAACCTGTCAACAGAGTAATAATGGATATAAAAAGAAGTGGAGGAGAAAATTGTGCTATCTTTTTGATTGATAAATATACTATGGATTTGACAAAAAAAAAATTAGTCAAGCATCAAAATCCATCCAAATCTTCAATTCAGTTAACGTTTCCATAAAGAAACAATGTGATAGGGTCATGACTAACAAAGAAGGAATGAAAATCCAAGAATAGTGCTCTGCATGGCTGATCAGTGCTTGTGCAGTGCAGACGGAGACCTTCAACCTTCACAAACAAGGAGAGTTTTCCAAGTGGGAGCAGTCCCTCCAGGCACAGCAATAGCAATCTGCTTTCAGAGTGGGAAAACCAATTTTGGAGAGTTCTGACCCAGCATGCTTCAACTCCGTGTTTTATTGATGGAAATTCTTGTGCTCACGTACCTTAAATATTCTTTGCTGACTATTAAAGATTTTTTTCACCTGTTTCAAAAGCTCAGAAATCCCAAAAAGTTGGATATTAGGAAAAATTTCTTCATCAAAAAGAGTTGTCAAGCATTGAAACAGGCTGCCCAGGGAGTTGCTGGAGTCACCATTCCTGGAGGTATTTAAAAGGCATGTAGATGTGGTGGTTAGGACATGGTTTAGGGGTGAACTTGAAAGTGCTAAGTGAGTGGTAGGACTTGACCTTAGAGGTCTTTAACCTTATCTTTACCTTGATCTTAAAGGTCTTAACCAACTAAAACTGTTGTGACTGAGCATTTCTGCCATCAGTCTTTCAGCCTGTGTGCACAAAGGTGAGAGAAGAGCAGCAGATCATGGCACAGACAAACAGGAGAGAACAAGGAGGATTTGAGGATGCAGGGGGAGGAGTTCACTTTGCTGGTGATGGAAGTGGCTGGGTAATTTCAGCCTCCATTGCTAAATATTCTTGGTGCTGAAAGCAAAATGTTTTCTTTTTTCTGTATAAATGAAGACAACCGAAGTCTTTAAATCACTCCTCTCGTTCCCTTGTCAGATAAAAGAAATAGAAGCAGTTAACAAGAAAAGGCAAGTTAGCTGCTTCTGAAGATGGGAAATTATTTTTAGAAATCACTTTTGTTAGCATAACAAGAAGGAGGAATCTGAGAGAAGTTAAGAGTGTGGATGAAAGCCTGGCCCTGCTGCAATTAATCTCAAAACTCCCACAGAAGTTTAAATAAGAAATGAAATTTTTTTGTACAGATTCACCACATATACGAAATACATTCTGCAATACTATTTAAAAATCAAAAATGCTGAGAGTTTCAGTGATAAGTGTAATTTAGATTAAGTAATAACAACACCTAATGAAAAGGAAATAGCACATCAGTCTCCAATGAATTTTCAGGGGCCATTTCCTTTCAACAGCAATAATAACCATAATAATGATAAAGGAAGAGAAGCTCTTCACTCAGTACATCTGTCTGCTGCCAGGAGTGTTGCAATCAGTACAGAACACTGCATTCTGCTCACTTTCATATTAATTCTGCCTCCTCACAGAGTGTCTTGTGTTATTCCCCATCCCCAGAGTGTTCTTTCCCTTTTGTGCCTGTTCCTTGGCTGTTAGTCCTCCTTTCGTGGCCAACTTCAATGAGGCCACACAAAATCTGAATGGCAGCTTTGGCACCATATCAACTGTGGAGGCTTTTCAGCAGAGCAGGCAATGTCTATTGCAAGGACATAAGATTTTACAAAATACATATAAATCTTGTTAAATGTATAATTATTTAGTGATTTGACCGCTGTGTCTAAAGTATTTAATAGTATCTGTCAATAACTCTGGACAAAGATGAGTTTCCAATCTAAATCAGCTTTGAAATACAAAACAAATAATTAAACAAAACAAAAAAAAGTGCAAAATAATTTGGGAAAATGCCCTGAGGCCCTCTCAGTGTTTGACCTGCTGGATTCCTAGACATGAAGTTTGAAGACTTTGTTCTGGATTTCCATGGCTAAGTTTGCATGTGAAATACCATATTGTTTCACTCCATTGCAATGAAGATGTGGGGACTGAAAGTATGAAAACAAGCTTTATTAAAGGCAAATAGCTTCAGTCTTTAAAGAGTGAGACTAATTTCTCCACACAAACACACTATTTAGTGAAATTCTGAAAACTCACTGCTAGTTCTGTAAACACTATATGAGACAATCCTTAGGGAAAACAAAACATATTAGACAGAAAAAAAGTGTTAAAAAACAGAGTGAATGGACTACAAAAAAAAAAAGCAAAAAAAAAAAGTTCATTGGAATCCTGGGAATTTTGGAGACCCTAGATTTGCCTACTATTGTGTTTTGAAGTTTCAGCACTATTTGCAAGGGCTGTGTAAAAGCTGTTATTTTTGCATTCTTCTCTATTTTGTTGTGAATCATCCTCAGATCATATTTCCTTGGGTAAGGAGGGTGGAAACCAGGGAGATAATAGAAGGACTTAGTGTCTGAAAGGCAGAAGAATTCCTGCAGCATGGCTGGCTAAATGGTCAATCAAAAGCAGCTTGGGGAGGCTTTTTCTGTTACTGTGAATTATGACTGAGTTTCTAAATGCAGAGGGAGCCAACAGTGCACCTGCACGTTGGCATTTGTGAAGTAATTTGTTCTACAAATGCAGTATTGATTTCTTAGAAGAACACAGCATATACCTTCAGAAAACTTTCCTCATGCGATGAGATTTTGGCTTTTTGCTTTTCCTTTCCTTGCAAAGGGGTCTACAACTTGGAATAGGCTCCCTGGCTACAGTTATTACAGTATAGTTCTGTTCTTTTCTTACCCTTTAATTTGACCTTTCTAGATGTAGTCTAATTATTTTCTGTCCCATAATGTTAATTAGGAATCAAACATTTCCACCTGTTAATGCAGTAAAGTGCAGTTTTTCTTTTGCTAGAGCATAGTAATAATGTCACTAATTGAGATGATAATTGTCATGACACAGGATCCCTCCTTTTGCTCTGAATCAATTTTGCCTATGGGAGAATTAGGCTGTGACCTGACACAGGACTTGTAAAGTCTAATAATGAGAGAACATGTTATAATCTCCCTGTGAAACCAGAAATATCCACAGCAGAAATAATTACCAGTGGGCAGGAGAGCTTCTCTGGGACTTCAGCATTTTTGTGCTATTGTTAGGGACTTCAATACATTAGTTTGGCCAATATTAGCTGTGGGGTGCATCCTTATTCACCTGCATGCCTGTGGAGGAGTACAGTGTTATGGTGGCTCAGGTTCCTGCACTGAGACATTTTCCTCTGCGGAGCTGGGATAGGTGGGTGGTGTGGAGCCACCTCAAATCAGCCTCTGGAAAGCCACAAAAATGCTGCTAAAAGCCTTTGGGTGCAAGTGGTTCTTAGACAAAGTTTTCAGAGCAGTATAAACTGCTGTTGTCAGAAGAATTGCACTTCCAGGGAGTAACTGAGAGATACAGATGTATTCAAAGCCTCAGGTGATGATGGGATGGCATAACCCTGGTTTTGCTGATGCAATAGGTGAAACATAAAGGGCACAGTGGGATGATTTAGCAGATCTGGGCAAAGAAACCAATTTCTTTGCTGCCAGAACAGCTTCTTATTCTGTATATCTCCAAACCACTCAAAACCACTGTTTTGAAGTGTCTTCATTAGTCATGACATTAGATTGTCATCTGCTTCACTTTGGAAAAACTCGGTGTGAAGTACTAGTAAAAGTATTTTAAAGTAAAGAAAAACAGGTGAAGATGGGTTAGAGACCTGATTTTCACCTGGCAGTTTTCTTTACCGTTTGTGTTAACTAACGTGGGATTTGGGATGTTGGCTAGCATGTGACATGGGATCAGGATTATGTTTCTCTTACTCTACTATGCTTTAATAAAATTCCAGGACCTAACTTTTTTTTAATATCACTTTAAGAGCTCATGTCTCTTTGAGCCTCTACCACAAAAGCTCTAAGCTATGTTCATGAGTTGTCATTATTTGGCTTGATACCGTTTACCACACTGTGTGCTTTTTAAGAGCTGAGACAAGGTCTAAGTGGTTTGCTGATGGAAATGCATAAGCTGCTAGGTCTTGGTCCTTATTCTTGTTCTGTGTGACACTTGTCAGGGGGAGGGAATAACTGGGTAGTTGGGCTTCCATATGCTTCTTTACACAGTGGGTGGTGAGACTGTGGAACAGGTTGCTCAAAGGGACCTGTGGATGCCCTGTCTCTGGAACTGTTCAAGGCCAGGCTGGATGGGGCTTTGAGCAACCTGGTCTAGTGGAAGATGTCCCTGCCCATGGAATGATGGTCTTTAAGGTCCCTTCCAACCCAAAACATTCTAAGGCTCTATAACCATTCTGATTCTATACCTATTAAAGTAATACTTCAGTATGTAGCTATGTACCTCTTATGAAGGTTAATTAGCAATGTGCTTATAGAATTAAGCATGATTTTTGCATTTCTGTGAAAGGAAGGGAGTGGCAAAGTATCTGCTCTGGAATTATTCTAGTTTGAACAGCTTCTGCTCATAGCAAAACAGGGACAGGCATTTTCTATAGTCTGTCAGTAGCCAAGTGTTAGAGATAGTGATTACTGTGATCTTTGTCTAAAGGTAAGGGCTGCTCAAAGTATTAAAATAAGTATTTGCTAATCCTTTACATATGTGTCTTTCTTTTCAAGATTTGAAGTCCTAGCCAGGTAGGGAAAATCAAAAGCATGGCTTCCTGTCTCAGGAACGCATTTTGCTTGGCTACAGTTGCTTTGCTTTTATGTGCTGCTACTTTTTGCCTGAATTTAGTGCACTCAAGCATTCTCTTGATGCTCTTAATAGCTGCTGCCTATTATTCAGATATCTTCATCAATCTCTTCATGATTGTTCCTAAGGATTTTTTCTCCCCAAGACTCCAGGCTGTTCAAAGCCGAACTGTTTGTTCAAAGTCTGATTAAACTTTTGGTAAATCTGACAGGCCCATCTGCAGGGATTCCAGATTAACCATCTGGAATCATTTGATCTTAAACTGTATTAAAATAACATTTCAATAAACCCATGTTTCAATGCTACCATGTTTATCCAATAAATAATATCTCAGTATTGGCTTCTATTCACTGAAGAAATTAATTCTCTTTCAGCTGCCACATCTGCAATATCTAGTCAGGTTTGGTTTGTTTTTTTTTTTTTTTAATTTAGCTAAGGTACTCACTCTGTCCAATAGGGTACTGTATTTTTATTGAGCACTTGCTTCTAATATACTATAAAAGTAAGAGCTCAAACAGGTTATGGGCAGGCATTGTAAACCATCTTTAGGAAGATGTAAACCATTTTTAGGGATAGAAAAGCTTTTCCCATATTGTGTGAAAACAATTTCTATGGTCACCCATTCTTCTGTTAATAAATCAGCCACTAGGGCAGTGCAGCTGAATTCACCTGAGATTTGTTGTCCTCCCCCAAGGTCCCCAGCAGCCCCAGGTGTGCCTCTCCTAAGAGTTGCCAAGCTGATCTACTCCTAGAGGGAGGCATCATTTCAACATAGGGAAATTGCTTTTCCTAAGTGCTTCTCTGTGAATTTAGCTGAGCTTTGACTGCTGGGTGATCTAGATAAATAAATCCTGATCCCTGGGCTCTCTCTTTTCCTGATCTTAACTTGCTGCTTTGACTACAAGTTATCTTTGTGAGAGCTGAGGACAGAAAATTGCTAAGCACCATGATGGAGTACGTCCTTGAGCTCTGCAGCTGAAGATACTAACCATAACATCCAAAGCATGCCATCTATATGCAATATAAAAAATAACTTTCCAGTAGATCCTCCTTTGAAGGGTAAAATAAGCAAGGCAATAGCATTAGAAAGCACAGTTAGTCTGAAATCCTTGCTAAGATGCAGATTATCCACAGCCATTTCCATAGCCCTTTGTGGAGTCAGCTGGCCTCCTGCAGCAAGGAATGAGAAAATATAATGAAGGATTTTGCTCTGGTTTAGACAGACTTTTTTCCCACACAACCTCTGGTTCACTTTTACTATCTCTTCTTTCCCATGGCATTTAATATTTTAATATTGCTTCTTTCCTAATACCTCTCTTTCCTGTCAATTTTCATCATGCATATTAAAAAATCTTTAGGAAACAAGGTGAGCTAAGCTGTTAATGCCTGTTGTGTATTAGTTGTGTTAAACTAACTAAGCTGGGCAGAAGACCAAACTGCAGCCACTCACCTAAGAGAAAGTTATATTTTCATATGCACTACACTTACCATAGTTCTTTATTCTTGCTAGTTCAACCCTCTAAAAAATAAGGATATTTTGAATAGATGGAACTTAATCTGTAAAGCACTTGATTAGCACAAAGGATTCATTATGCTAATAAGATGTTATTAAAAATATGGGAAATGCATGTTAGAAGAGTTGCTTACCCAACTGTCCATATGGAAATATCTTTTATGTCTGTTTCTGTTTGTAGCTTTGTACCTAAAATGATTTTCAGACACATTAAATCTCTTTGAGTTAAATGTGTCCCACAGGTAGGAATTCAGCTTCAGTAGGAATTAGTTTTTACATATTGTAATATAATGATTGGTTTTCTGTGCAACTCATCTGAGGAAGTTTCAGAAGAAGTAAATATATTTAGAAATTATTTGGGAGATATGTAATGCCACAACTAACAGTAAAAGAAACTAGAAATATCAGTCAAAATACCTAATTTCCCAGGGTTTTATTCAGACAAATAAGCCAAGAAAATTCTTCCCATCTGGATTATTCACCTTCTGTAATGCAGATAGGGCACAGCATGGGCTACAAAACAGATGGGAGATGCATATAGTGAAAAGGGAAAATAAGAAAACCAACAAAACATTATATGGGAATTGCATTCACTGCTTACTACAAAAATGACAATTTCATTTTATGACAAAATGATAAAACAATGGTTATTTTGCTGGTGTAACCTCTTGACCCATTGTAGAAATTTGAGCTGGATGCAGCTTTCAGAAACTTCTGGGTTGAAATGTTGCAATTATAAAATATTATCATTATGTGTAATACTATTTTTTTTTTTCAGCTTTGTTTGTGGATTTATTTCACTAATTTTCCATTCTTCCCAGTTGGGAAAATATCTTGTAGCTTCTAAATTAAAATATTTGGTGTCATTGTCCTATCCCACCAAGATTTCATCTGGCTATTTTAAATGCCTTAGGTATCTGTGTATGGTAAGGGGGTGTGAAGTTAGACCTACAAGGTATCAACCTCCTGGAGTGGCAGCTGGAGGCTTGGCAGAGCACTTTATGATTCCTAAATTTATAGCAGATGCATATGTTAGCCATCTATTTACCTTCTGGGTGGGTGTGGACATTTGGATATCTGTCTGGCAATGTTTCAAAGGTGTTTCTGAGAAAGAATTAAAGAGTTATTCTTGTGTACAGCCCAGCATCCATCCAGTAATTTACTTCTTTTTTTTTTTTTTTTTTTTTTTTCATGTTGAAGATGCTTACTGTTTCATGGTGGTGTTTTATTTAGCCTGTTGGGAAGGTAATATCCCATCTTGAGTAGTATCTCTTCACCATCAGAGAATAATACACCCACACACAGCTTGTTTCTGTTTTCAGCTTTGGGCAGATTTCCTGTGTGTCATATTTTTTTCATAATAATTGAATCTTGCCCACATAGTAGCCAGCACAAAACCTGAAGCAATCAGATTCTGCTTTGCATCTCCTCTGCTCTGGTTACAGCTGTCAGACAAGGTTATACCCTGTCCAGATTCATAACAACTTTAATTATGCTTTTCATATATTGGTCTGAAAAAAGACAGTTCAACTGTCTTAACATTCTCCCTTACAATGGGTACTCAGCAAGAAGTATGAATCATTATTGACACACTCAAAATAATCTGTCATGCTGCTTTAAAATATTAATGAGAAAAGCCTTGAGTCTTTTGATATTAGTAATTGTTTCATGTTGTAATTGAATTTGAAAAGCTCTGTTAAGATTTTTATCCTCTGACAGTAACTTATTATTTCTAGAATAAAATTGTTTGATGAGTGGTTTAGGTGGCAGCATTCTGAAGAAGCCCTTTGCACTTCATTTTTCTATGAACAATAAAAACTAACAATGCACTGTAAATACAGGCTCACAGGTTCAGAAGTTTTAAAAGAGTGTGTAATTTAGTATCCTAAGATTTCCAAAGAGATCATGTTTTCTAGATGCTTGATCATTCTTATAATTCTCATCTGAAATCTTTCCGATTGGTTCTTCTGATTGAAGGGCAATCTACAAAATATACACAACGTGTCATCTGATGCCACACTGCTGCTCGGTTCCAGGGCACTTCTGATTCATCTTGAAATTCACTTCTGCATCCCAGCATGACATCTAGGTTTTTTCCCCAATACTATGATATTATGCAGTCACAGCCTGGGTGTGGGTCATTATTCTGTGGAATTGCTATGTAGTCTGTTGCTCACCCTATTTTGTCTTCAGGTAATTGATTCTTCCATATCCCTACTCAAGCACAGTAATTTGCACTTGAACTATAGTTTTCTCCAAACCCATTGTCCATTTCCCAATATTATTTTAATCCTATTATTGTCCACCACAGGGTTTGCAACCACTGCCAGCTGACTCCATTGGAATTGTGAAAGGCATAATATCTCTGCAGATAACCCAGTGACTGCTGAAACTGCTGGGTAGCACTGGGCCCAGGTGGAATTCAACAGAGCCCCATCAACAACTGTCTCTTTATTTGTGGAGACAATGAGTAACTATTTCTGAGTGCAAATTTCAAGCCAGTATTTCAGTCTATACAACAGTACTTTGGTCTAGTCATAGTTTGCTCATAAGAATGTCAGGCAGTGTCAAAATGCTTATTAAAATCAAGGATTGTCACATCTGATTCTCCTTCCCTAAGTACAAAGCCCATTATCTCTCCTAAGAAGGAACAAACTTACTATAACATTATTCAGTACTTAGCACTTTGTCTTCCTACTAGTATGTTTATTTACAGACTAATAACTTTATTCTTTTTAGGAAGTTTATAGTAAATGAAGGTAGTGATAGAATTCTGTGTGTTGTCTTTCCCTTCTTTTTTCCTGTCTTTGTGCAGAGAGATGGGTACAATCTTTGATCTTCTGATCTCTGGCCCCTCCTGTTCTTATTAAATTGTTACAAATATGTTCTAACATGCCTGAGATTGCTTTAGCCAGACCTCTACATGCTTTGAGGTGAATTTACCATGACTAGTACATATGAATTTTTTTCAGTTTTCTATTTTAAGCAGATGATCAATACTCTTCCTTATTCCTTACTCTGAGTATTTTATGAGCGTCAGTTGCATTACTTCACCAACCACTAGTAATCTTTCTGCTGAAAAAGGGAATAAAGAGAAAAGACACTGAGTTTTTTTGCCACCCTAAGGTCTGCAGCCCCCTGAAGGCAATGCCATGGAATATAGCCAAGCCTTAGATCCACCTCTCAAACCCATGTCTTCAGCCCTGGAGGAGATGTTTCCATCTGGAATATAATTATTGCTGCCATATGAACCTGCAGCCTCAGGCAGGGTTGTATCACTGAGGGCTTTGACAGCTCATTACTTGAGCTTGCCCTTTATTAGTTTATGCCACTGAGTATTTTTTTATTATGCTTTATTCTCTTTTTAGTTGTAGCTTGTCTTGACCTTTCTGAGCTCATCCCTATACACTTCTGGTGTTATTTTATATTTTCTCTGCTAATCTGTATGCAGGTCACCCAGAAGACTGTTATTGAGCAAAATCCATCATTTTCTATGTTTCTGCTTGGAAAAGTTTGTACTTTTTCAGTATGTGATCTTCCAGTCAGTCTGATCACTTTCCTGAACTTCTCTTTTCTGTAGACCTCATAGACCTGGAAGCTATGTTCCATCTCAGGTCACTGCAATCTGGTTCCTGGGTGTTTAATGTCCTTGCCCCTCTCCTCACAGAATTGTCATCTCTAGTAGTTCAGGGCTGCTACAGAGGAAGCTGTTTGCCCATTCAATGTTATTTCTTGTAGATATTATTTGGTTTATGTATTACAACATCAAAAGGAAATCTCATCCCTTTCAGGACTTTCTTTATGAAAGTGAGTAAGATCATACAAATTTTAATTTTTTTGTAGTAGCATTTCTTACCTCTAAGAAATGTGAGAAATACGTCATATTTTTCTTCACAGTGATGCAGATTTTTAGAGAAATCATACATAAGACAGAATGACTGTGCTCTAAAAGTAACAGTAACTATCCAAGAATATTAAAATTTGCAAAAACCCCAGCTATTAGGTTTGCACTGGGTTCCCCAAATTGTCAAGTTTAATAATTGCAAAAAGCTATATAAGAATTTGATAAACTGTAGGGTAGTTTCATCCAAGTAGATCATCCAGGTCATTGATAAACAAATGGAATAAGAGTGGACCCAGTACTGATCCCTGGAGAATGCACTGACTACAGGGCTCCACGTGGATTCCACTCTGCTGATCACAGCCCTCTGAACTCAGCCATTCAGACAGTTCTTGACCCACCTCTGTGCCCCTTCATCTCACACACATTTCCTGAGCTTTCCTATGAGGATGTTGTGGTTGACAGTGGCAAAAGCCTTGCTATATTTTGCAACATATTTAGTAAGTTGACAATGGATTAAAAATCTGAAAAATACGAAGAGCTCATAGGTTAGTACTGGCCAGTCTGACATCAGTTTTAGAGATGGTTGTGAAAATGGGTCCCACAGTGAGCTGAGTAGTATTTTAGAAATGTAACAACTAATGTAACACATCATTCTTTTCATTTGAGAGGTCTTTTTTTTTTGCCTTGCACTTTTTTTTGTTCTTAAGTATTAATTTTTTTATTACTGTAAAGATTGCCTGATTAATGTGACTTTTTGACTTTTTAAAGACTTCAGAATGAAATCTATTAAGTATTTTGACATTTTGTAATAGCCAATTTAGTCTTAGTTAAACAAAAAAATGTTTTCCTGGCCCAGCTCCAGTCACAACCCATATTTTTCACAATGAATGAGGTTGCAAGGAAATTTTAGATTATGAACTGCTAGGAGTAATCCTAGAAATCTAACCTTATAGCTGATCATCACTCATATCTATTCTCAATATTTTATGTGGAAGCATCAACACCATGTCTTCCTTTTCATCTGGAATAGGCAGCACACCTAACTAAACCATTCCATATGAATTTCAAAACCTGATTGCAGGGGACTTCAATTTATTCTTTTCAATTCAACAAATATTGGGCTGAAATTATAATGTGTACATTAAACCTATACTTAATATTTTAATCTTTTTCCCATTGTGTGCATTAGATTTCCATACTTCTAATTTCCAACTATAAAACAGCTGAATTTAGCAAATGTAAATAGTAATAAATTGACATGTTCAATGCAGCAAAGATGAGGAGGGCTTAATGTCTCTTGGGTATATTGGCTGAGACTTCCCTGTCATATCTGAAGTCTGGTTTCTCACAGCCTTTGATGAACCTTTTTACCTGAAAAGAACAGCTTTTGATCCATCTATAGGACTGATCTTTCCAGCGTGTTCAGGGCTTTGGGTTCCATGGTTTATTTCTGATTTGTGTGGAAAATGTCCTTCCTTCAGTTTGTGATGAAGGACAACACCTTAGTCTGTGATCTGATAATTTGGTTTGATTTTCCATTGATCTTATCTAATGAAAAGTGGGATTAATTATTTTGTATCATTACCAAGCCATTAATTATTTCATTTTTTCTATGATTCTATCATTAATTGACTCCTTTCCAAAGGTGAATTTGTCTAATCTCTCCCTTTTCTAAACCCACCCATATCTTTGATTATTTTTGATACTTTTCTCTGTAATTGTTCTGATTCAACTACTTCCATTCTGAAATGAGGAGAAGGAACTGCGTGTAGCATTGAGGATGCAGGACACAAGGGATTTGTATGGTGGCATAATGATGTATTCTACTTTCTTTCCTATTGCATTTCTACTATTTGATTCTCCTTTCTGACTGCTGCTGAGCACTTAGCTGAGGTTTATAATGAACTATTCACAAGTTTCCTGAAAGCCAATATCAAATTCACAGCCTATTACTGTATGTGTATAGTTACAGTTGGTTTTCCTTGTGTGCATTACTTTGCATTTATTGACACAGAATTTCAGCTCTAATTTTATCACCCAGTCACTCAATGCCCTTAGATCCATCTACAACGTTTTGCGGTGGACTTTTGTTTTGCTTTGCTGCATTGTGTAAATCATACATGGTTTTCATACCCTTATCCTTCTCGGGGGGCTGGTTGGCAGCAGGCTCTGGAGGAGTCAGCAGTGTGCCCTGGCAGCCAAGAGAGCAAACTCCACCCTTGGGTGCGTCAAATGCAGCATCACCAGCCAGTCAAATGAGACGATTATACCGCTGTGTTCTGCATCAATGTGGCCCCACCTGGAGTGCTGTGGGCAGTTCAGGCCCCACAGTTTAAGGGGGCTGTGAAGGTCCTGGGATGCCCCCAGAGGAGGACAGCAAAGCTGGTGAAAGGGTTGGAAGACACCTTATGAGGAGCAGCTAAGGACATTCAGCTTGTTTGGAGACAAGGAGGCTGAGGGGTGAACTCATAACTGTCTCCAGCTTTCTGAGGAGGGCAAGTGTACAGGCAAGTGCTGATCTTTCCTTCAGTTTTGATATCCTGTGATAGAACATGTGGGAATGGTTCAAAGCTGCACTGTGAAGGTTTAGATTTGCCATTAGGAAGCATTTCTTGACTAGGAAAGTAGTTCAGCACTGACACAGGCTCCCCAAAGAGGTGGTTGATGCCCCCAGTTTGTCAGTGTGTAGGATGCATTTATAAAATGCCCCTAACAATAAGCATTAGTCTTTTGTCAAGTGAAATGGGCAGGCACTTGGACTAGATGATTGTTCTGGGTCCCTTCCATTTGAAATATCCCAGACCTATTCTGTTCTTGTCTATGAGGTTAAGAGACAAACAGTTTTTATTCCATGACAGCTACTGTAACTACTGAGAAGCTGTGGTTAGGGATCTGGTCAAAGAAATTTCCGGAGGTGTGTTCTGTATCAACTGAATTATCCCCCAAAGGGATTTTATATGGGACATGGCTTTCCCTTTCCATTATTTTTCCTTCTACACCATTCTGTCATGTTTGTCCCCATGTCCTCGTATTGAATAATTACAGTTTGTGCCAGTTTGCTTATTACAGAAGCCAGACTGCCTCTCTCTTATTTTCCTTTTGGTCTGAACTGGCTTTTGTAAAAGTTAACATTTCAAAGAACTGTGAGAGTTGCCATTAAAATAGACCTACCTGTGTTTCCTTTAAATGAGGCAGCCCTACTTCTGCTCACACTATGAGGAAATTGTTTCAGCAGGGGAAAGAGTGACATAAAGTTTAACCTCCCAGGTATTTATTCAGCTAGTCTGAGCTGCACAGCATGGTTTAATAGGCTTAAACTTATTTGTAACTGAAAGGAAGAAAAGAAAGAGAGTTCAAACACCCTGTCCAAGAGCACAGGAACCCTAGAAACATATTCTAGATGTCCAAAAGTGCCTGTTTTGATGATACCTTCAACTTCCCCTATTGTATTTAAGGGAATGCCCTGACAAAGGCAGGAATGATGCATCTGACACCATGTTCGCAGAAGGCTAATTTATTACTTTGTAATTCTATATAATTTAAAGGAATAAAGAAAGGACACATACTGAATGCTAAAAAGATACTAAGATACTAAAAAGATACTAATGTGTCATGACTCTTTCCAGAGTCTTGACACAGCTTGGCTAAAGAGTCAAAACAACTCACACCAGAATCCAATGAAACAATCACCTGTGGGTAAACAATCTCCAAACACATTCCACTCATGAGCACAATACAGGAGAAGCAAATGAGATAAAAATTGTTTTCCTTTTTTCTGAGGCTTCTCAGCTTCCTAGGAGAAAAATCCTGGGTGAAGGGATTTTTTTCAGAGAGTGTGAATGCCACATTCCCCCAAGTATAATAAGGTTTCTTCCAAGGACTGAGGACCTGTTCTTGAGTATCTGGTGTCCCTCATGTAAAGGGGAAGATTTCCTGTCAAAGATGCATCCCATTTCTGGATGCACAGAGAAGGAGGAGAACATTTTCTCTTCCTGACATAGTCTCCTTCAGTCTGGGTAGTTCAGAGTCTCTCTTCATGCCAGAACATGACCCAAATAAGCACCATCATCTCTGTCCTCGATTACATCTGAGCTTGTTTCCCAGAAATAAACTACCTGCTGTAACCAGAAGCTCAGCCTAGATAAGCCAGAGTCAGGGAGTCCAAAGACACTCCCTGTACAGCTTGTCTCCAGTCAGGACAATCTCAGTGCAGCAAATGAGCAGTTACTTTTGCCAGGTGTAGGCTCTCTTGCTGCATTTGCATTTCTTTGCAGGAGTAGCCTCATGGCAGGAGTTAGGGCCAAATCTACCTCCCATATGCTGTAACATCCTGACACTTGGCTCTGGGACAAGACAAGAAAATGCCTCCCATACACCCAAACTATGGGGAATGTGGGGACACACTCACTGGCCACAAAGGGATGCTTGTGCTGTTTTTTTGTGCTGATAGTGGGAGAAAAGTCCTTTCTAGAATGGCTGCAGTATAGCTTGTGTGTTTGCATGCTGCCTGATTACAGGCTGAGCTTAGATACCTTGGGAAGGAAATGCTGCTTTGGGATTCACCCTGAGCTTCAGGCTGCAGAATCAGGCCCAGATGAAGGCAAAGGGAGCAGTGGGGTGCGGTGTTAAGTGAAAGCAGAAGAAAGAGGAGTGAGCAGGACATGAAGGCACAACATATATACAGGGACCATCTACTGCAATCTAATAAACTGTGCCAGGGACATGTGATAGAAGAGATCACAGTGGGTCAGACATGACGGGAGAAGCGGCTTTGAAAATTCATTAGACACTGATAGAAAGCAAAGCTTCACTGCTATTCTTGATAGCTTTTCTGCCCAGTGGGAATTCTGCACAAAAGCCTTTTAGCACACAGTTTAGCTGGGAATACCTGAGCAAACTGATAACACTGCAGCTTTTATGGTATTCTTGTTTCTCACATATCACAGCAGACCCTTCCACGAAGGATTATCAGGACGTGTGTGTCTGTGTGTCTGTGTTTACAAACATCCCTCTGCACATTCAGGTAGCAGCTTGAATGAATTAAACAATGTTATCCATAGTGAGAACTACAGTGGGAAGGATCAAACAAGGACGTCGCTTTCCCCTTCCACCATCTTTCATCCTACACCATTCTGTCATGTTTGTCCCCATGTCCTCATATTGAGTAATTACAGTTTGTGCTGAGTGAAGAGACTGCTATATTTGCTGCCAAGCACATAAATTCTGCCATGTTTCTAATTATTGTATTGTTCCTTCCAAAGGCAAAAAAACACAGTTCAACTGTGGCTCAATACTGAATCATTTGTTCTATGGTTTAAATATGGCATATTTATACACAAGGAAAAGCACACATGGGGTAGATCATCTACCAAATATGCTGTTAGATGAAAATTGATTAGGAAAAACAAGGGGATGATCAAGAAAGGTCATCATATCTCCAGCTCTTCTGTCATCTGCTATTGTTCATCACTCTAGTATTTCAACAAACACACCCAGAAAGGCAAGAAATGTCTGGTGGGCATAGAAGGGGTTTTTCTGGTGTGATTTTCTGTGCATATATTAAACAAAATAATTATAGGAAAAGGACAGCGAACTATGCAATGTCCAAAAATATTTTTGAATTGATACCCACAGAGAGAAATACTGTATGCTACTTTTCTGCCCTGCCCTGCACACTAGATTATAGGAAAAGTTTTCAGATAACCTGTGCTCATTCATGCTGCCTTATATGAATTTCTACAGTCTTGTGAATTCTAACCAGCTCTTGGTTATTATTCAAAGCTTTTATTACTGTGTGATTTGATTAATGGCTGTTCTAAGCTATTGCATGTCATTCAGGCTTTGCAGATTACTTCTGAGGGGCATTTCTGTGTCAGCCAGTCCTGCAAGTCCTCTCAGAAGGTTCCACTTGGGTCAATAATATGAGCAGGCTGGTATGGGTAGAGGTTAAATTCTTACTTTCCATTCATTGGATCATAGAGCATTTCCTGCATAGTATGATGAGGTGGCTTTGGGTCTATTTTTTGGGTTGTTTTTTGTTTTTCTCTGAGGTATAATAGAATGGTTTGGATTGGAAGGGACCCTAAAGATCATCAGATTCAACATCCCTGCCATAGGCATGGACACCTCCTGCTAGACCAGGCTGCTCAAAGCCCCATCCAGCCTGGCCTTGAACGCTTCCATCCACAACTTCTCTAGGCCATCTGCTCCCCTGCCTCAACACTCTCACACATGCCCCTTGTCCTATCACTTGTAAAAAGTCCCTCTGCATCTTTCTGGTAGCCAGCTTCAGGCATTGGAAGGTGCCCTAATGTCTCCCCAGAGCCTCCTCTTTTCCAGGCTGAATAGCCCCAGCTGTTTCAGCCTGTCTTTACAGGAAAGGCTCTGATCATCTTCATGGCCTCCTCTGGCTTCACTCCAGCAGGTCCATATCCTTCTTATGCTGGGGGCTCAGGGCTGGACACAGTCTTGTGAGAACAGAGGAAGAGAATCGCCTCCCTCGACTTACTGCTGGGGCATAACTGTTGTTACTGAAAGCTTTGCAATTTTTAAAATTTGATTTTAAGCCATATTTATGGATTAATAGGAGCCAGGATAATATTATGTTCATTCTCAGCTATTATTAATTAGGTATTTAAGATATATCTATAAAGGTGCTTAGCTAATAGTGGTGATCAGACTGTTATAATTCACTGAAATCTTGAACTAGGCATTTTTGTTTCCATGTCACAGTTTGTATTTAAATGGGTACTGCCTTATGGTAATACAATTGTTTCATGCATGTGTATTTACATTGTACATGAAGGGAAAGAAATTACTCAGTAGAAAAGAAGTCATTCTTACAGATTTCAATGCATTGTTGGAATTAAAATACATTCTCTGTGTCTGTTGTAAGAAGTAAGTGGAAATAATACTCTCATTATGTGCCTTCAGATCTACTAAGGAGGGAAAAATATCTTTTGGCATTCTGTCAACAAAGAACATCTTTCATAATTGCAGTATAAGCTGTGAAAGAATTTTAAAAGGAGCATTAGCATAAAAAATGGCCAAGATTTGCAATATTCTGCTGTTCTGAAAGCAGTTTGCTTTTGTACCCCCTGCATGCATAATCAGTTTCCCTGGGATTCAGAAACCTTCCCAAGTACCTTGTCACTTGCCAAAGAGATTTACATTGGCTTGAGTCACTGGCAGACATTAGGTATGTGCAGCTTAGGTGGAGATAAAGTCATTGCCTGATGAGTTCCTTAGGAAATACTTTGGGTTACAAGACATCATCAAACCTGAATTTCATATCAAAAGATAGGAAATATAGTGTGATCTACAAGTAGCTCTGAAATTATCCTTAACACTGATAAGTAAAGGTGAATGCAGATAAAAGCAGGTATTTAGAAAATATAAAAACAAGTAACACAAAGTTGGTTTGGCAGAAATGAAGGAAGGTCGTCTTTTCACCTCCTTGTTGAAAAATTAGATGTAAAGGGTTTTCTCAGTTCCTGTTATTCAGCTGAAAAACTAATTAGTTATTAAATTAAATATGAGAACTTTGACCCTGTTCTTAGGAGGACTTTTATTTTCTTTACACTCTGGACAAAAGCTAGATCTAAAGTCTCACTTGTTTATCCAGTTCTTTTTTGGTGATTTTGTTAAGTCTGCTCAGATGTAGATCTCATTTCTCTTCTTTCTTACTGCCTTCATCACCTTCACTTTCAATTGTTTCACTCTTAAACTTTCAATATTTAAGGTTGGCTTTATTTTGCACTTTTGACTTGCACTGTATCCAGTTGTATCATTAACAAACAATTAATATATTTCAAGATAAAACACTCTTCTGACCAGTCATATTTAAATACTGTGTTCAGTGTTTTTACATATTGACACTTCCTTTTCATTCCAACTAGGAAATTTAGATCTCTATCACACAACAGACAACCAAATAGATAAGAATTAATGCTTAATGGGGTTTATTCCTAATCTCTTCTCTGAGTAAAGGACAAAGTTTCCCAGATCACTTCTGTTGCCATAACTCATCTTGGAGCACCAGTACCCCAGCCTGGTCTGTGGGGGCTGCTCTGACATTATCATAGTGTTTACAGAGTACCTAGGTGAAATTCTGTGACCTGTGCAGTTATACACAGGATTGGATCACACAGTTTGCTCAGAATCTTCCATCTTTCAGATCTCAGAACACAAAATATTTTTTCTAAGGACTTGCAGCAGAAACAAAGGAGGGAGAATAACTCATAGCTAAGCTGAAGAACAAGAGGGGAGAAAGAACACATTATGTTTCCCTTCTTGCTCTCAGCCCTAACAAAACTGGAACACATCGTGGTAACACAACCCATCAGTCCTCCCTCTTAACTGGTAAAGTCATTTTGGACAACTGGGTAACAGGGTGGTTGTACGTTTGTGCTGCTGGAGAAATAAATTCCCAGACCAAGGGCAAAGTTTCTGATCTTGGCCCGGGAAAATTAGAGTGTCAAAAGAATTTTTAATTTAAAGCCCAAGAGACGCAGTGGGAACAAGGACTTGAGAACAGCAAATACAGGGTAGAACTTCAAAAAGCACAGCATCTATCAGGTGTAAGTAGTCTCTTCCAGCTTGCTGCTGGGCCCCCAGTTCTAGCTAGATGGTATTTGAGAGGAATTGTCTCCTGCAGTATTAGCCAACAACTTCTATGTATTTTAGACACTTTAGTATCTGCTCAATTGTTTCTCCATGGTAGATATACAGCAAAAGTCCCTACAAACTCCTGTCATGCATTTTTAGAATCCTTAGCACATTTTAAAGGGCTCTCAGAGTTGTACTCTCTAGGATCTCTGCACTACATCTGCAAATGGCACAGTCAGGCCAGACTGGCTCTGTGCTGTGCTGATGAAATTGTTAGACAATACCCCTACAGCCTGAATTTTGTTCAACTCAAATCAAATAGATTTTAGGAAGATGAAGGAGAGGAAAAAAAACCAAAGCCAGACAACATAGAGTACTTCAGCTATTGCTGCTACCTTTTCCTGCTGTGTTTTCTGGACAATCTTCCAGTTGTTTGTGCACTTTTATGGTTTTAGATTTCTAAGTACTTTCAGGTTGAGCCTCCCCCTGCTACCAGTGTAAAATGTTATGCATTTCATAATGCAATTCTGGAAAATGCAGACATGCCTTTGAGACTGTCTGTTCTTAAATTTTAAAAATTACATTCAGTTTTGAAATTTTCTGTAGTTTTACAATATGTTTCTAGTAAAATGTTTATAATCATGCAGATAGGGCGCATAATTGTATAGAGTCACATAATTGGATAACTCTATACTATAGTAGTAAATGGTTACTATCCTGCTTCAAATAGATACTGCTGTTACTCTGGATCTTTTTCCTTTGTCACTGTCTTGAAATATGTAGAGTTATGATTTCTTTGTGCCTGATAATCTTAGTCATATTTCTATCTTGCTGAATCGTGAATACACACAGATACTGGGATAATATCTTGTTTCCCTTATGTATCTCTCATTCTGATTTAGTACTTTTCTAGTCTTTAATGGAGGAAAAGGGCTTTACAGTCCTCTCTGCAGAGTAATAAAAGTGTTAGTGGCAAATAGGTAGCTAAGAAGATTAACTACTCATGTTTCAGCTTCTCCTCAGTAGTTAACTCTTGTGAAAATGCTAATCAGGAGACAGTACTAAGCAGGATGCTTTGTAATTGAATGCATTTTTACTTTTTTGCTCAGTAAATTCACTCTTGCTACATAGTTTCCATTTTATAAGTTAAATTTAAGACATCTTGTCAAGCTTTGTATCCTACAAATTTTTAATGCATAAAGATTCAATTCTAAAAGTTTATTCTCTGTTCATATTCCCTCAGTCTTTGTGGGAAATTAGGCAATAGTGGAATATCTTGCAGAATAAAAGGAATTGTGTTTGCCAAGTTACACTTTTGAAGAACCTCAAGACATAAATAAGTAATGATTTTCAGTTCTCATCAGCAAAAAAGAAGTCAAGAAAAGGACATTTTCAGTGTGATGGCAAGCTGAGGGGACTAGATGCTTACAAGGAACAGTGTGAAGCACAGTTTCCATTTTTCCAGATTGGAGAAATCTTCCAAATCAATGTCACATGCATCCTCTTGGAGCCAGGAGTACTGTACATTTATTTTGTTTATGTGGATGGTTCCATGTTGTTGCAATGAGATCTCTACAAAACTCTGTGTAATTGCTTGACCTTGAAGATTAACCTGATAGCCCAGGGCACTGCTCCATGTAATCTTAAATATTTAGGAAAGGCTCACATATCTACTGTGAACCAGTGCAACTGCAGTATGTGAAGCTGATAGGAAAGTAATCTCATACTGTGAGAGTGCATTCAAAGGCCACAGCTGATGATGACAAAGCAAAGCAGGAAGACTTAAATCAAAATTATCCAAATCATCAATTTTAATAAAAAGTATTTCAGTCTTCAGAAAATGGCCTTGATTTAAATCATCGCTCTAGTTTTATTTTGCATTTGTCCTTGCTTTCCTAAGGAAAGGTTAATCCACATTAAGTAGCAACTATTAAAATACATTAATTAGCAAGTAAACATACATTTTTGCACTCAGTTTGATTCTTATTTTTAATAGCATATATTTTAGTAATATCCATTTATTAAAGCAATTATATCTCACAGCATATATTTGCTCAAATGATTAGTTTTTTAATTTCTTACACGTTTTAATAGTTCCTCTCAGTTTAATGATGGACAATTATATAATCTAATTTTACTTCTATTAAACTAGGCATTTACATTTCATGCGGATGTCCATAGCTTAAGCCTGGAGATTTTAGTTAGACTAAAGCATTAAGGTCCTCTTGAGAATCTGCTGCCTGCATGGGAGAAAAATAACAGAGACTACTACTATTTTATTTCTACCTAAGGATATCAGCAGAAAATAAATTATGCATCAAAAGCCTTGATAATAGCATCATACCAATGTACCCATGTTCCACTGATAAGAAATCCCTTTGTGGACTCCACATTGAAGTCTCTACCAACTTAGAGCCTGGGTGACAGCTGTTTCTCACATCCTAAGCCTATCCTTCACTATGACTTGGAGAATTCAGCAACACTTCTCATTGAAGAAATAAGGTTTTGGTAAGAAAATTCTGATGGGTCTGAAAATACTGTGTGGTCAAGTCCAAAGAATTATGGCTCAATGTTGAATAACAAGTGGTATCACTCAGGGGCCCATAGTGGGACCAGTGTTATTTCTTGTCTTCATTACTGACATAGCAGTCTTGCCTGTGCCCCCAGCAGGTTTGCTGATGGCACCAAGCTGGGTGGTGCTGTTGGAGGGCTTGAAGGATGAGATGCCACCCAGAGGGACCTTGGCAGGCTCAAGTAGTGGGCTCGTGTGAGCCACAAGAACTTCAAAAAGGCTACGTGCAAAATCTTGTACCTGGCTCAGGGCAATCCATAATGCCAGTTCAGGCTGGGGGATGAATGGCTGGAAGGGGGCCCTGCTGAGAAGAATTTGGAGATCATGGTGGATGGCAAATTTAACATGAGTCAACAAAGTGCACTTGCAGTCCACAGAGCCAATTGTACCCTGGGCTGCATCACAAAAGGTGTAGGCAGCAGGTCAAGGGAGGTGGTTCTACCCCTCTACTCTGCTTTCATGTTACTCCACTAGGAGGACCATGAGAATATTTGGAGGGCTGAGAGAGTTGGGGCTATTTAAACTTTATTTTGGCCTTTCCATTTATAAAGGCGGCTTTTTACCGTGTCTGTGGCGAGAGAGCGAAGGGTAAGAGTTGTACATTGAAAGAGCATAGATCAAGATTGAATATAAGGAAGGTATTTTTTACAATGAGGGTGGTGAGGCACTTGAACAGGTTGCCAAGAGCAACTGTGGATGCCCCATACCTGAAAGTGTTCAGGGATAAGCTGGGTGAAATTTGAGAAACCTGGCCCAGTGAAAGGTGTTCCTGACCACAGCAGGGAGGTTGAACCAGAAGAGTTTTAAAGTCCCTTCCAAACAAAACCTTCTGTGATTCCCTGAAATATTGTATGTATTGCTTATTCTTTCTAGAGAAAGGTTGTACCCTAACCACTGTGTAGATGGAGGAAGGCTGGGGACAGCAGCCTTTACCCACAATTTCCCGCCTGATTTTCTGCATAAAAGCACAGATAGGTGTCTTCTGAGACACTTAACCAGCCTGGGCTCTCCAGGTAAGACAGGGAGTCTTGTTTCCATGCCTTGAACTCAGTGTTGTCAAGACAAGGCCTCCTGGCTGTCTGTATTTCCCTCTGGATCAAGCCAGAGTCTCCTATTTATCCTTTCAGGTGCTAGTGATCTTTGATGCTTTGGACATCCTGTCCAACCCCTTCATCAGTCCCTTTGAATGATTACTGCAACTCAAGATGACCAAATTTAGACTCTTCCAGCTCAAATGCATCATAATAGCTTTGGTTATCACGGAACACACATTCAAGTCTATCACTTGGTGCCAGGCCAACAGCCCCAACATTTCCGGTACCAAGATTGGCAATTAGCCTGGTGGCTAGATGGGTTCACATGAGCATAACACTATTAATTAAACAGCAGCTGTGTTAATCAAGATACCAAAAGCAATTTGTTGGAATAAATATTTTATTAGCATGTCCATCAATAACGCAAAATAAGAGGTTTTAATTGATTCATTTACAAAAATATTCACACAGTGTTGGCTGTAACTCTGTTTAAGGATGTGGAAACAAGTCTCATCTGTCAAAGGGTATGTTCCCACTTTATCTCTTCTTGTTGATGGTGCTGTAGATACCAGTTACCCAGGTATAGCTATTTGTTTGTTAGTTACAAGCCAAGCATCGCTGACCCCTCGAGCGGCCATACTGACAATTGATGCTAAAGGGCTCTTTTTTCTCTCCTGGTTGTTTTATTCTTTCAGAAAAATGCATTCTGACTTTTAACTAAAGAAAGATATTGTTGGATTATGGAGGGCTATACTTAATCACCTCATCTTTTTTTTCCCATTGAAAAGACCACAAAATTGAAAGAGGGCACATATATACTGGTTTTCATTTCTCCTGGTTTTAATAACTAAACAGATGGGGGAAATGGTGTGTTTTAAACAAATTACATCATAAATACAACAGCTAGCAGTGATTTCTAATGCTGAGGAATATAAAGAAATATATTTCTGAGAAGTAGAGAAAGGCTGCTGATGCTGCAAGAAGGTCACAGATTAGGCAAAGTGTGTTTCAAACATTAAAGAGAGTGGGAAAAGATTAAGGAGAAGGTCTACTAAAAGAGCAGGATGTAAACTCTTAGGACTGTTGAAACTCAGGTTTTTCATGACCCACATTTTTTGGAAGACTTTTTTGAGCACTTTTCCCTATGCTTTCTCTGTGTCAGGTCGTTTATTACTTGCCAGAGTAGAAGTCTTGCTGTGCTTTATCCGCTTGTCCAACATCTTAGACATTTGAGAAATCTGCTGGAAGCACTTACAGAGATATATCTTATATAATATGCATGGATATAGAGAAGTAAAATGTATTTATAAAAATAAAGTTAATTTAATACAGAATACTACTAATAAGAAAAAAAAATACATCATGGGGAAAGAGTAAATAATTCTAATATTTGATCTTCCTTCACAAACACTTAACTCACAGCCTTTACTACAATTAATGCCTATCATGTTCATTATTTGTTCAGCAGTTTTAATCTTCAAAACATCTTAGTCATGTTTAAGAAAAAGAAACAAACCCAAGTGACTTATGCAGTCGAATTGCACAACATAAATGGTGATCAGGAAACATTGTAAATAAACAGGTGACATCCTTTTATGAAAAATCACCTGTGTTCTGGTTTTTCTGTGGTATTAATGCAATATTTTTAAATTATATGTAACCTTCAGGTGGCACAAGCACTGCATCCCAGGTATGATTTGTCCTTTGGTGTCTTGGAAGCCTTTATATTGTATTGTTTTAATTATCATGCCTGAAAGCTGCTCTAAACTGTGAAGTTTAAGGAAAAAATGTGCTTAATCTGTCAAGGAGTCTGTAAGCCACTGCTGGCCCTGGATGTGCTGGCAGCTGATCCATAAGATCCATGTCATTAATAGCAGGAGCTGGAGTGCTCACACAATTCTCAGCAGGTAAAGTGAGCCCTGCAGTGCCTGTGGGTCCCATATCCTGCTCCATGGCACCAGGCACATGGAGATGGGCAGCTCAGGCATGGATCCATCCTGGCCATCCTCCAGTGAGCACCTCCTCCAGAGCTGGTTTGCATTTAGCTGGCTCAGAGTGTCAGTGCAGCAAAGTGCTGCTCACCTGAGAGAGGCTGAGGCAATACCACACAGCAAACTGGGCACCAAAAAGCAGTCAGGAAGCTGCTGATACTCTATCTGCTCAGAATGAGAGAAAAGTTGGATTAAAGTCACTTTGTGAAAACAGCAGTGAGGTGAATGCCCTGGAGAGGAAGCTCTGACAGGACTGTGGCACAGTGCTGTGACAGCCCTCATTCACAAGCAGCTCAGCTTCAGCATACTGTAGCTTAATTCTCCATGGGGAGATTAATCCCTTGGAGAAGGATTAAGCTGCAGTGAACTAGGGCCACTTTATTTCTGAATGGGAAAGGCCACACAGGGATTTAATGTACTTTATCTTATGTGCATTGATTTCACAGCTTTAGTTAATTCATCTTAACTTCCCTGAATTCCCTTGTGTGGACAAGCTTTTTTGTCTGCAGAGAGGCTTTTGGAGCTGCTTGTAAAGCTCCTGGTGCAGCCCAACCAGAAAGCAGGTTGGAATGATTTTTCTGTTTCTGAAGGAGCTTATACCTGTCTAGATACTATTAAATTGCCTCTTTCTCAGATGGTTGATCTGTGACATCCTTAGAATAACTATTTTAATTAGATTTTTTGAATGGACCAGAGAAAAAGGAGTGTTCTTAAAACTAATCTCTGGGCTATTTTTGAAATCTCTCATGAAGAGTCTTTTCAAGGCTTTCAGATGGCATGAATTGTGTACAGCTGCACAAACAATATTTTCTCAAGATTGGACCTGTCTGGCCGTGCAGTTTAATAGGTTTCCTTGCCCAGTGGGATTTTCTTAGTCTTTGGTCATGATCATAAGAAAACATTTTGTCTATATGGATAAGGAGAAAGTGGAGTTTCTATTTCTTGATCCTGAAGATCTTAATCCCTTCCTCTTGGTGGCACAAGTTACACGGATCTGGGTTAAGGATCTGTGAGTGCTGCTGTTAAAATAATGGCAGGGTTTGACTGTTGTTGTTCTTTGGGGAAATGATACTGTCCATTTCCTGCACAGTTAACATGAATTACATGAAATAAGGTGTTTCCTGATGTCAATGAATCACAGCCCAGTTTTACTGTTCAGTTGCATCATGAAAATTCACCTTTCAATTTGAAATTTGGCCTAACAGTTCTTCACTGGGACACTTTATGTAGCACCAAAAGACATCTCTTGTGGATTCCATAAGAGTGTTACTATGACTTAATTCTGTAGCAGTCAACAAATATTTTGGCATTTTAGTAAGCATAGGAAGTGCATAGAGGCCAACATTCATGTGGGAAAAGCCGTGTGACAGCAGAGGTATTGAAGAACAAAGAAATGTAAATAACAGCTGAATGTCAGGGTATAGATGTTTTCCACCAATATTACTCAATAGTAGTATTCATCAACACTGATCCCAGTGAGACTGGGAAGATATTTTGAACTATAAAAATGCATATTTATATATAAAATATAAGTTATTCAACATGAGCAGAAGAGAGGAAATTAATTTAATTGTTTGTGACCCTTTGCACTGAAATAGAAGTAAATATCTTTAAAATTTAGTTGTATATATCATTGTAGTAACAGCTTTGTGTGTTCAATGGGTTCTAATGATGGCTTTTCCTCTTTTCACACAGCTGATTGGATTTGTGTATGCCTGTTACGTGATCAGTATTTTCATGGAGGAGGAGGACAGCTGTAAGTACTGATACACACCTCACCATCTCTGGAGCCAAGGTACCTGGGCTGAAACTTAGTCTTGCATTAAGCCACCAAGGCAAAGAACAAAGTTTGAAAAATGGCAGAATCTGGGATTCACGTACACAAGCAAATATGCTTAAAGACATACGTATTTAGGTACTAACAACTTATCAAGGTGGGATTGCAATTTCTGAACTTCTTCATGGAGATTTGAGAACCTCTTACATGAGCCAGTCACAGAGGTGAAAAGTATGTGATCCATGTTGCATATATATAGATCTGTATGTCTTTATGGATGTACATTTACATTTGAATCAAAGCTCCTGAAGCCTCTTAATCCGTTTTTCCAAATGACATCTCTATCAGCAGTAAAATTAATGCAGAGGACAGACCAGGCCATTTGCAGCGTGCAGTATCCCTCTGATCAATAATTAGGCAAACCTGATCTATGCTTACAAGCACCTAGACCATGTATTTAAGATGCTGACCCCATACTCTTGACTTGCTTTTGTCAATGAAACCCTTATATATGTACTCATGTTGTTCCAAAAGTTTGAAAATGTGCACACCTTAAGAAAGTATTTCTCAAAAAGTCATAAAGAGAGTATTGGAAAAATCTGAATATGCTGAACATTTTGGTAGGATGCTGTGTGAAAAGTGGTTGTTAGAATTGTCTGAGGATGTCACCGTACCCACATGACTGGGACCCATTGGTAAAAGCAGTAGAGAGAATGGAAAAATATTGGATGAGCAGAGGAACGAATACAAGAAAAAAAGGAACAACATGTGATCATTTAAATTAGTTCTTATTTATGAGGAGGTGAACAATAAAATAGCTCTCTTTAGGGGGAAAAAAGAACTAATGTCAATAGCATTTTATGGTTATAGCATAAATAACATGCAACTAAATGTTTATTTATAAATTTTTATTCATAAATCTTTACATAGTTGTTCTGGTTTTTCACAGAACAGGTCTAGTGGGTGAATATCATAGGAAAAATAAATTTAGCTTATAGGAAGGTATTTGATAATACCTGGAAAATCTTATTAAAAACATAATTCAAGTAATTCATGTCTGTGATGGAAAAGCAAATTGTTTCATTGAAAGCAGTGTGAAGGAGTATAAACAAAATATTTTTTCTATAGCTACAAATTATACAATGTTCAGTTCTCCATCATAATGCAACAGACATTAGTATCAAATCTATTTTAACACTTTCATTTAAAGGTTTTTATTAAGAAGAAAATATATCAAAGAGATCCTGAGATAAAATTGAGTGGTAAGGCATAAGCACGGTGTGCACATGTTGTAGTGTGGAAAGGCAAAAGAAGCCTGGATAAAGATGGATGCTGCAAAGGAGAAATATGAACACTTGGGGAAAAAACATAAAGAAAATGTAGGGCTTGAGGAGAAAAAGCCCAGGAAATGCTTCCTAGGAGAGCTGGAAACTGCCATTTAGGCAGAAACTGGTAACACAGGGCATCAGCAGATGGCACAGCAGCACCATGGCTGGGTGGTTTGGGATGCACAAACACAGCCTTTGCTCAGTGAACCCAGACACTGCTCCTGCCCCTGTGGCTGTGATGAGTCAGGGCAGTTACCAGGGCCTTGTAGGGACAGCTGGAAACTGTTTATGAGACAGGTACTAAATGCCTGGAGCAGGGGGGACTGCATCAGGTGCTGGGGGAGGCCGGCAGGCTGATGAGGAAGACACAAACTGCAGAGCCTGTGAAGGAGAATCGTGCGCGCACATCCACACCACATGCCAGCACAGATGATGGGTACATGGGAAGACAGACTCTTCCATTATTTCCAAAAGTATGTTATATTACTGTTGGCTCTGTTTAGCCCTCTATAGTGTGCTTCACACACCCTGTTTTAGGCATGTGTGAAAGACAAAACTCCCAGGAAACTTTCCGTGTTCATGGAAATTTCAGTCATGTGCTACAGACCATATGTGACTTACACACTCAAGGCCTCCAGAGGGTTTTTTCCGAGTTAATGGCCCTGTTCACTTGGAAGACATGTCTATTTCAGAAGAGATGGGGACTGCTTCATTTTCCTCTGATGGTGGGCTCACCTAATTGTCTTTTGAGGGTTTTGAGCCACACGATACAGATGGAAATTTAAATCACTGAGAATGGAGAACAGCTAAGATATTTATCAACCAATAAAACACATAAAGTGCTGAGGTGATCCAGTATGTTGAACTAACCCAGTTCCCATTCTCCTCAACTGACTCAGGGGTCTGTATTTAATTTCTGCTTGTCTTTCAGAACTGTCAATGACAATTTGTTCTACTGTTAACAAGTGAAGATCACCTCACTTGTCTTGGAAAATATGGGGTAATGTCCTTTGTTAGGAATGGACAAATTTCCCATTTCACTTGTATCTTTGCATTTGATCTTCTATACTCTTGTGTGAATAGGTTTTCTTTGTTGGCAGAGAATGACCTGGGGCAGGGGCCAGAGCAGTGCACAAAGGACAGAAAAAGAGGAGCAAAGAAGTGGCATAGATGCAGCTAGGAGATTTTACAATCATTGGAAAGAAGTAATTTCTGACTTGCTACTTTTTTATTGTCTTCTAAGATTCTGAATTGGATCAAAAGCAAATAAACAGCCCTTTAATATCTCACTTTGTGTCTTAGTGCCCATTTGTGTTTTAGAGCCCTCTATGCTTACAGATAAATACATTATAGACAAGTGTTAACCCCTTCATAGGAATCCCACAGATATGTTTTGAATAAAGAAATGTCTGTTTAAGGCACAGTAAGAAAGGGTTTGATGATTAGCTGAGAAGAACAGGACTTATTCTGGAGAAATTCACATTGCTAACTTGCAGCATAATGAACAGAAAATTATTCTAGATGTAAGCACAATGGTGCTTCAAAACATATTGAAAGCAGACTGTTTATATTAGGAAAAAAGTCCAAAAACCTGCAATTAAGACCAATTTAATGCATTTAAATACGATGCAGCAGATCTTTTTCTTAGGTAGATGCAGCTATTCCATCATATTTTAAGCAGTAGTTTGCACAGAATAAATCCTCAGCCGTCTGAGTGTCAAAGCCTCCCTAATTAAATATACTCTGCAATATTTAGTGCATTGAGTTAACCCCAGTTCTTGGTCTAAAACCCATCAAGCAGACTTAAAAATTAATAATAGCTGCCTGTTTAGCCTCTGTGCAGTGCTTAAATGGATTTGGAGCCTGACATTTCAGCTGATGGACACTTTTCTGAACAGTAATAATGCTTGAGGAAACATTTATTTCCAGCTATTGCTCACCCTACCTACATTTCATACTGTAGTTAACTTTTACTTAGAAGGAAGATGGTAGCAGGTCAAAAGGAATGAAAAAAAAAAGCGACATGTAAAAGGCATACTATGGTAGTGAGGTTATTACCTTCCATCATTCATCCTAATGAAAAAGTCTATTTATATCTCTTCCCTTCATTTTTTCATTTCTTTCTTTGTAGATCTATCAATCTCTATAAGCCCTTTTGAAGGCGTAGAATTTGTGAAATCTGTGATCATAAAAGCCTGTCACTTTCCTGTTTGTGAATCATTTTCTCCTAAAAATGAACTCAGAGACTGATTTCCACCTTATCAGAGTTACTGTTTTAATTCAGTGGAGTCTGGAAACTAGGCAAAATACTTTTGCTAAAATCATGATTAAACTTCTAAATAGTTTCTTTGAGAAACAGTTGTTAGCACTACTAATGCTAAATACTAGTTCATAAATGTGACACTGACACATGTCAGGAGTGATAGTTCTGTACTGTACTGGATTTTGTGGAATTTTGTGGAGTGGAAACTGATTTGCAAACAAATTGCATAAAGAAATAGCAGTGAAATCAGAGGGGAAGGTTTGCCACAAAACTACAGTTGGATTTCAGCATCTTTGTACAAATGAGGCTGAAATGCCAAAAGGCCAATCCAATGAAACTTAAACTTCTTTTGTGCATGAGCAAAAATAAAGGAAAGGACTTCCATTCACCATGAAGATTTATCCCCTAAATTAAAACACAAGGACAAAATTAATAAACAAAAAAAATATTCTTTTTTGCCTGTCCTCTGTGCTAGTTGTGTTCACAGCTCAGCTGTGCTTTCAGAACAGAGAGGAAGATGAATTTGTTTTTACAAATTACAAGTTTCCCCATATTGTGGTACCAATATGACCCTCCATATGCTATCGTTAGAAAGATATTAAGTAAAGCAAGGTACATTATTACTTCCTCTGAAAAACTACTGCATTGCCTTATCTGACATATGGCATTGCATTCATACACACCATTGAGCATCTGTTCTCAGTAATCAAACAAGAGATAAAGAATTTTATACCGCATTTAATTTAATATTTATAGTTACATAGTAGGTCCAGCAATGATAAATTTCCTATAAATATGCTATTTTTTGCAAAGTGAATAAACAACTATGTAGCAATAGCTAATATTAAAAATATCTAATTACCTTATATATAATTATCCGAGTTCCCTTAACTATGGAACCCACTACTATTTTGGGAACTCACTACTATTAATTGCAATCATTGCAATTAATAGTAATGGGTTCCCAATTATTGCAATTGCAATTGTACATGCAGTTGAGTCCATCTAAATTCTGAGAAAAGAATTTTTGTGATGAACTGTTTAATATCAAAGACCACCAAGAAGGAGAATTCTGCACTACTCTTCTCTTGGGCAATACAAGAATCAAACATCCTCAGTCAACAACTGTCCTAAATTATCTCCTTGAAAATGAGGACTTAACAAATCTTGTCAAACTGCTGCACAGGTGATCTCTGGGCTTTAGCACTCACCACTCTCACCTTTAAACCTGAAACAAAATGTGTTGTTCCTGATCAGTTGATGAGGATGCTTGACACAGACATTTAAAATTATAATAAGCTTTACTGCTTGGCAGAGAAACAGCACTATATGTTGATAGCATACTCCTGACTTTTGTGTTTCTGGAAAATGAGGGTGATTACTGTCATTTTTGGAAGGCTTGAAAGCAGTTTCCATCTTTCAGTTCATCTGGACAAGAAACCCAAAACCCCAGAATTCTGATTCATCTGTTTTGGAAAAGCAACAGGATTGGGTATTTTTGCCAGGTATACATTATTGCTAGGCATAGGATAGCAGTGGGTTCATAACCAGATATATTCTGTAGTTCAGCTGAACAGTTTTCTAAGAATAAAAAGTGGCCTCATGCAGAGATGAGGTGTCCAGCATACCTGTCCTCAAAGGTGGTTTTCAGGGAGGCTCATTCCCTGCCAGCAGCCTCTGGGATCATCGTGCAGATGCCTACCATGAACTGAAGGAGAGGTTGTGGTGTGACCAGAAATGTCGCCAGGCATATCCAGGGGGCTTCCTTCAGCTGTGGCCCAGGACAGCCCCACCAGACATTTAATGGAGATAAATGTCGGGTTGCAGTTTCTGTGGGCTCTGAGGTCTGTCCAGCTGGAGTTTGTTGATTAGATGCAGACTCATCTACTACCCTACTTATACCTGACTCCACTTTCTCCTGTAGTGGAACTATAAAGGATAAAACTAACAAGACTTTATGGTTTAACAACACTGTATGGTCCTACAGTCCTACTGATGTCCTCTTTATTTATCACTAGCCTTAGTGTGTGAATTACCTGAAAATGCATGCTCATTCCTACACTAAACTAACACAATGAATTCTGAAGCTTTTAATAAAGCAAGAAATACTGCAGGAATGTTATACTATTTAAATTACCTCTACATACTCTTTCAATTTATTTTTGTTTCTTTTTTCTTTTTTTTTTTTACATTCAGTTATCATACATTGCCCAAGAAAGCATTTATTCTAGTTCCTATGGAAACATATGCATAGATAAAATGCACACAACCAAGGGTAAAATCTTTGAGGTGGTGTAAAACAAAAGCAATTAAACAATATAAATGCAAATACTAGGGGGAAAAAATCTTGATTCTAGGTAGGCTATTGGCAAAAAATTGCAGCAAAGACGTGATCGCCCTTCTTTTTTTCTGCTGAAAAACCATGGATGAGTAATCTCTTACAGGAAAGCAAATCTGAAAAAAGATACTCATGCAACTGTCTGTTTTTACATTCCCCTAGCAAAATGTGCAAAATGGTCTTCATTTCCAGTTGTATTCTCCATTGAGCGTTGCAGAACACTGTTCTAATAGATTGTCTTTAAATAATAGATGGTCAAAGTGTACAGAAAGAGGAGTCTTAACTGTGGAGTATTTCTAGCAGCAGCAGAAGTTACCTGCTTGAAACTACCACGTTTCGTGTGGGATCCAACACGTAAGGTTTGTCCAGAGAGGGTGCAGACAAAGCATGAGGAAATGGCATCATCTAAATGAAGTGTAGTCTGAGTTTCTAAACCAATTCAGTAAAATATTTTAGTCTATCTTCACTAAAGAATTAATTTCGTAATGTTGGGTTGCTTGAATAGATATGGAGGTAATAGTCAATGCATCTGCATGCAAGCCAGCAGCTCATTGATTTTTCATTAAGGAAGGGGATAAATCAGTCAAATAGTAAGAGTACCTCCAGTGCATTCCCACAATTCCTCCCTTAAGCACAAGTCAGAAATTTCTTCTTGAAATTCAGCAGAAAAGAATCACCTCAGTCACTTTAGCAAACATAATATTATTGGATATTCTCTAGAATATTAGCAGGTCACAGCAGTCATGATTAAGTCACAGTACAGTTTTGAAATGTTTTTTTTGTGAGGGACAAAATCCCAAGTGCCCAGAGCCAGCTGTATCTAGCACTAAAGACAGCTCAGTGGGTGAGGTATATTCTCCTCTGCTTCATACATTGAAATGATACCTGGTAATTTTGATCAAGTTGGAATTGTCCAGTAATTATTTCTTTTTTAAAGTTGAGGAAGAGTTCAATTTAATATTTTTTAAAGATCTCTGTTATACCAATGAATTGTGTGAGCATCAGCACTGCAGAGCTGCAATCACTAGCTTCCATCCACAGTTCTGGATTCTGACTGTAGAAACATGCACATATATTATATGTAGTCATTTAAATGAGACTTCAGGAGCACAGGTAAAGTATTTAGGAATATCTCTAAGGAAAGCAAAATAGATTTTATGTACTATCTTCTGAAAGCACTAACACAGTTTTCTGAACACAGATATGTGTCAGAATGGTATTATATCATCATGAGACAATTTTACCTGTTTTGATAAATATCTACATGTAAATATATGTATATATGTGTGTAGGTGGGTATGTATATCCATATGGATGGGTATGTAGTTGAAAATATATATATATTTTGGTTCAAACACAGGTTTATACAGACACCCCCTAAGTTTGAATTGATTTCCAGACTGATAGCTAGACAGTTTTAAAGGCTAATTCACTATTACCTGATTAATTTGTTTTACAAATACAATTAATGTTAGGCATTTCCACCATTGATTCAGAACATTCAGACTAGATACATGAAAGAATTTTTTACAATGAGGGTGGGGAAACACTGGAAGAGGTTGTGCAGAGAAGTGCCAGGTGCCTCATCACTAGAAACAAAATTGAAGGCCAGCAGCTTGATCTAGATGAAGATGTTCCTGTTCAGTGCAGGGGAATTGGACTAGATGGTCTTAAAAGATTTCTTCTAAACCAAATTATGCTATGATTCAGGGATTCTATGAATATTATATGCCATATCACATATAAAATATATATATATATATATATATATATATATATATATATATATATATATATATATATATATATATATATGCATACGCATACACACATCTGTGCAACTGTGTACAAATTCAACAAAGGCAAATGCCAGGTCCTGCACCTGGGGAAGATTAACCCCTTGCACCAGCGCAGGCTGAGGGCTGTATGCTGGAAAGCAGCTGTGCAGAGAAGGACCTGGGGGTCCTGGTGGACAGCATCTGTCCATGAGCCAGCAGTGCCCAGTGGCCAAGAGGCCAAAGGTGTCCTGGGCTGCATTAGGAATGGCATTGCCAGCAGGTCGAGGGAGGTGTTTAGTCCTTTTCAGTCTGGAGAAGAGATGAGAGGAGAACTTATCAATGCATACAGATACCTCAAGGGTGGGTGTCAAGAGGATGGGGCCAGACTCTTGTTGGTGGACCCCTGTGACAGGACATGGGGTGCAAACTCAAACACAGGCAGCTCCACCTGAGTATGAGGGAAAAAGAAGCCTTTATTTAAGGGAAGCAGGGCACTGGAACAGGCTGCCCAGAGAGGCCCTGGAGTCTCTTTCTGTAGCTATTCACCAATAGCACCTGCTGTAGGTACACCTACAGCAGGTCGCTATTGGTGAACCTACAGCAGGTTGTTTGGACTTCACAGTCTTCAGAGGTCACTTCCAACCCCAAGAAGTCTGTGATTTTGTGATAGAAGAGAATTATCTTTAAGTAGGAATATACTTATAACCATGCAGTTTTCTTTAAACTGGAGATCATACATTCCCTTAAGATTTTTTTATTTAGTAAATAATATTCTTATTAAAATGGAATAATAATTCTGATTTTAGGGGTTATATCATTTAATGAGAATTCCTCAATAGTTCTTAGATCCATGCATTGCTTCCTTACTCACAAATATTCAGTATGCCCTTTTTTTTAAACTGGCTCATTTGATTTCTACTAACCTAACTAAATATTGATTTTGTTTTAGTCTCCACCTTCCACCTCCTTGGCCTTTCTGTTAAAATTAAATCTGTCTTTAAATGGATGCTATCCCAACCCCCAGTTGCCAGCACCTTAACCTTTTCACTTAAATTGCATCTATTGTTAAATCAATCTTACTCCAGCATCCAGCGTTGCTCTCTTGAGCTTTCCGCTCAACATCACATACAGGCCTAATTGGTGCCCATTCCTGTCTGTACCTTTCATCCAGCTGTTCCATTAAAATGAAACCTCTTTACAAATCCATTTTCCACTTCCAGTAGCAATCCTCTTACTTCTCCATCTCCGAATGGCAGCAGCCTTGTGGTCTGTTTTAGTTTGTGGAGCTTAAAAAGAAACTTTTCAGACTCGCGCACTTCTTTGTAAACACCATCTCTCCCAAACCTTAACTGTCATGCAGATAGGTTATCCTAATTTTTGGGTCTCAGCTTGAGTAATGTCCATTTCATTGTTGGTGCTGCCTGAGAGGTAATTTGACAGTCAGCAAATCATGTCTAAGAGCTTTGTCTGGGAATAACTGCTGCCTTGGCATGGGCTGCGTCAGCCGGGAGCGAATGATGTGCCCCCGTAACAAAAGGGTGTGCTGAGCCAAGGGGGGCACAGGATTAGTCAGGCTCTACCCTGGGCTGTAAACTGTCTTCATTTTATGCTGAAAAGGAATCTGGGAATTCAGGGAGCAAGGAATGGTTAAGACATGTTCATTGAGACAACTGTACCCACAGCTTTCCTGATTTGATGTGTAACTCCACCCGTTTGACAGACCAAACAGACTAGCAGATGAATTAGCAGTTTTAGGGGTTAGAGTTCTCAGTGTCTTTTCCTTTATGCTCATGCCTGGCCTGCAAGGGAGATGGTGAGGCTTCTCAGAAGAAAGAAAAGTCCTCCCTTCTTCTTTACAGATAATAGCCTCAAAAGTAAAACAGATCCATGCATACTGCCTGAGTTGAGAGACTGCCACTAATTTTTCCTGAAGATAAGGTTTGTTCACAATTCTAGCAGCACTAAGCTTTGAAATACAGCAGTAGAAAAGCCAAAGCTGCTAGTTTCTTGTTTTAAGGGAGTATCCATGACAAAAATCATACAATATGGGTCTCTTTTTATGTAATGGTTTCCAATGTATGTAATCATGCATTGTAGCCTTAGAGGACATTCAAACTACCTAGAAAAGTGGGTATTATAAATTTAAAAGGAGATGACTAACCAGCAGTCAGTGAAGTACATTGAACCAAGCCATGAATTTCAGGTCATAGTCAGGTAAATTTTGAAGATAATTTTATTTGGTAATGCATACTTTCTCAAAATGTGGCAAAACTGAAAAAAGTTGGACAAAAATTAATTATCCACCATCTTTGAAAATCTCAGGTCCAAATCTCATAAATCTAAAGGCAAGCAGCATTTTCCACCAAGAAAAATTGTTGGTTTTGCTTGGAAGAGAAAGGGATAAACAATGTTTACTGACAAGATCAAAGCAAGAGAAATACCCTTGAAAATGAAGTATCACAAAATTACTTAGAAGAACCATAGTCAAAGAGCATGAGAAAGGAGAAATTATTAGGTCAATTAGAGCATGGTGCTAATTAACACCAAGGTTGAGGGTTTGATTCCTGTATGGGCCATTCACTTAAGAGCTGGACCCAATGATTCTTGTGAGTGCCCTCCAACTCAGAATAATTTGTGGTCAAAATATTGAAAATAATTTGTGTGATGGCTGGTGAACACTTTCCTTTATCCTGTGAAATTCTTACCTCTTCTTTAGTTCTCCTTACTGTGTTTCTGATGTCATCACAACTTCAACCTTTTTTAATTCCTCCTGTTTTAAACTTTGACTTGTTGTTTATATGTTGTCCCTTTTTGATTTTTCAGTTGTGCTATTTCAACAGCCTTAATGGATTCAGATAAGCAAGATTTCGAGCAAGAGGTGTTGTCTTAATAAATCAGGAGATATAGCTGTTTTGGTTTTCCAGCTGGGCTAGTTGGTCAAATAAAATATATTTCCTGCTCCTAGAAAAGCTGTTTTTTAAAAAGTCTACACTATATTTACACTATATTTGCATTTAGTATGTATTGCTGATGTGCTTTATTAACTCTGTATCATAAAAAGTCTTTCTCCTACCAGTGCTCTGTGCTTTGGGTCACAGCTGGACTCATTTTGAACTTCATTTGACATTTTTTTGCCTTGAATCAGTAAATATACCGTTGGTTTTGCTAGCAGAAATTTAATCTCAGCTCATCTGTGTTTTTCTCAATATCACAGACTAGACACAGCAAAATTGTGGCATGTGACTCTCACCATTTATATGACGGCTTTGATTCCTTTATTCCTTGGCATTGATTTCTACTCATTCTCTTTTCCTCCTTAATAATGAAAATCTGTTGATTTGGAGGACTGAAATTTTGGAGTTAAAAGATTTTCTGAAAAGTGTATTTTTACTTTATCTTTCTTCAGGAAGATTTTTTTTATTGAGGGCAGTATGGCATTATCTTTCTTTTTCATTAGCAGATTGATTCACTGGTGGCTTCAAAGTGAGTGTTAATCCTGTTACAGACTCTACTGCAGACATTCATCTTTCCCCTAATGTGAAATGATGCCACTTTCTAACAATGAGAAAACCATTTTCCTAGCCATCATTTTTGCTAACACATGTGATATTTCTTTTTTCACTCCATCATATATGAGAAGACCGCTGGTTGTTGTAAACTCCCATTTTATAATACTCTACCTTCTCAGTTCTATTTTCAAAGCTGGAAAAGTAGTCATTTTATGTTTTGGGGTGTTAAGGAGCTAATCTGAGTTGGTAACAGAGATAGTAATACCAAAAGCAATATTAAGAGATGAGAAAGTTGACTTGAATGTGAAGATAGAGCAAGAAAAAAATCAATAAAAATATGAGGAGCAATGGATTTCCTCATTTGCAGAGAAACACAGAGAGGCAAATGGGTGCTCATGGATGCACTTGGATGAGATTAAGTAGGTAAACCTAGCAGATATATCCACAATGGCTCTAAAATGGTCTGTGGTCATATATTCTGAAGAAGAACTTGGTAGCACATTTACTGGGGTTGGAAAATGCTCACCTCCTGATTCTGATAAGCAAAAGATTATTTTGCTGACTTCCTCATTTTGAAAAACTAAAAGCAAGAAGAAACAGAAGACTAGAGTTTGTTGATTCGTATTCATTCACAGAGATGAAAAATTAAAAGGAGGATATTGAGAACTTGGAGATCACTGAAGGGATTTATCCACTTCCATTTGCAGTCTGTAGGCTTTCATTCAGAGAAGGCACAGTAGGACCACAGGCTTCTGCTGGGAGGGATGTCCTGCCGGGATGAGAGGAGGGCTCCATCAGTGCTGGAGGAAACATTGCCTGCTTAGCAGAGGAAAAAAGGTAGTTTGGAGCTAAAGACACTAAAACCCTGGGAGGTTTGTGGTAGAGAGCTTTGGGGTCTGCCACCTGAAGGATTGAAGCAGACCACCCCTAAAGGAGGTGTAGCTGTGAGCGCAGTGGAGATGCAGGGTGGGGAACGCATGCAATGCCCCACACAGAGGAGCCCATATCATGTGGTGAGGCAGGATTTCTACTCAGAATGTCACTCATAGTCTGTTGAAGACAGGTAGAGGAATTATAAAAGAAATGCCTCATAAAATTAGGGCTTGGTCTGCTAAATTAATAGCTGGCCTGTCACTTCTGAGTGCAGCTCAGTAGTTTACAAGTTCCCATGTGAAAATAATCTTGGGAATGAGCACCTGCTAAAACAACAATCTATTTCTAGGGTGAAAAATAAGTGCACCTGTGTAATCAATAAGCTCTGTCTCATGAGAATCAGTAAAAAAAAATATAAGCTAACTAAAAATACAGAAGTTTGATGGATATGCAAAATACCATGTACTGACCGATGAACTAAGTGTGAATGTATTGTCAGCCAATAAAATCAATAAGATCTGACACAATACCTTCTGATAATTCTATAAAATATGACCTATACAATAAAGATGGGGCTTTTTCTGCATGAAGAAAATGGAGTCATGGCTGTTTTATTACAACAGTAATCATGAGGGCAAAGGCAGGATGATAAATGAAAAGGAGGATGAGGAAATGGAAATGGCCTCATCTAAAATGGAAAAAAATGTTAAATAGTGAATGTTAAATAGTGTTAATGGGTTTGATGTCATAAAGTGGAAAATAGCATCAGATCAGTACTCTTGAAAAGGCTGACAACTGACCTATTGGAAGTACAAGTTTTAGCATCTGTAGCCAGGTCAAGATACAAAGTCTTTTGAAGTAAAGATGGTAGCTCTGTACCTGGATCCCAGCAAAGTCAGCTACTAATAAAGGAGGGGCCAGGGAAGAAGGAGACTTCCCTGACTGGCAGCAAAAGGCATTTACTGGCAGGCATGTTAAGCAGATTTTAAAGCAAATAAAAAAGAGTTGTAAAGGAAAGAAAAATTGCAACATGGGCTCAATGTGACAGAACTTTAGTCAGCCAGACCTTTGAAGTGGATGTGCATGATTTCCTTTCTAGAAAACGTCCCCAAAATACCACAACACAAAACTCATAAAAGGCAGAATTAATTGATTTATAAACTAGCATGCTTTTTAAATGGAAAAATTCAAAGTTACTGCATCATACAGAACAGAAATGAAAGGCTTATAGCATTTCCTTCATTGTTTTCTATGTCTGTGTATTTGGAGGACCATTTGAGTCTCAGCCAAGTCTCTGGCTTCTTGATTTGCAGGTGTTCTGCTTGGCCTGCCAAGTTCTTCCCATCTTCTCTTAAGGCTGCCTGGTTTGCTGCTCCCACTGCAGTCTCTGCTTGAGGAGCAGGTTGGCAGCTCCTTCCCTCTCTGGCTTGCACCCTGTGAACACATGAACACAGACACTCTCCTGAAGGTCCTTGGTTCACTTTTTATGAGACAAGTAAAGATACAAACGCATGGAGCAAATATCATGCCATAAAGGATGATAGTAGCAAGTTTCAGAAGCAGTCTTTCATTCCTAGGAAGGTGGGAAGCTGGGAAAATCCAGAATCACTCAGTGATAAGAAGAATCTCTCCAGTCCTGTAACCTACTTTTTAAGGACAAAATTAATGTTCTGTTGTGAATGGATGATGTGAACTTTCTTCAGTACATAGAAATCCTTTCCTCCAAATGTCACGTGTTCTAATATGTCATGTATTTGATCTTGCAAATACTTTTCTCTAGGAATTTTATCTTTAAATATTCATTAGGGTTGAACAGGTTCAGCATTAATTTTAAAAATAGGGAACATTTATTTCTCAAACTAAAATATCAGTGGCTTGTAGTTAAGGTTAGAAAAAGCAGCTGTGGTATTCTTGGGTGTATAATAATGAAGTAGGTATAAATATTTCAGTGTTGACTCAAAAATAAATTAATTGGATCATACTGACATATAACTGAACCCAAAAGAAACCCAAAAGAAATGGATACAAAGAAAGACAGGTCAGGAACAGAGCCCTGTGGGGCTCAACTGATAGGAAAAAAGAAACAGCTACCAACTTGAAAGAACAAAACAACTAACCTGCAACTTAGCAATGAACTGAAAGTGGAATAGATGAATTCCAAATGGTCTGAGATCTGCACTGAGCATGTTTGAAAGAGCACTGTAGTTTATGGCTTCAAACTCAGCAGTAATATAAAAGCACACTAATACATAGTGTGGATTCCTGAATTGAAATACCAAAAAAAGATCAAAGCATAACTTCAAAAAGCAGATTGAGAGTTGTGTCTCTTTTGAAGTCAACTTGGACACATTTATTGTGAAGATCACGTGTCTGGAGGCGTGACTGAAGCTGTAACAGCATTCTGTACAATAGTCTTGGGAATATTTGGGTTGCCATTTTAGTGGATAGATTGGATGGATTAGTGGGTAGAACTCAATGGCTTCTTTTTCTCCCAATATTGATAGATATTTTCTCCCAATATGATAGATGTAGTTTCTGGGCATTTAATGTCTTTCATTTATGTTTTATTTTTCCTTTGCAGGTTTAATTTGTACATAGGCAGTATAGTAACTTAAAGAAGAATCACAGAACATTCTGCACCAAAAGGGAATAGAACAGAAAGGGTACTAGAAAAGGAAAAATAATTAATTAGTGAAGATTAATTTTTACCAATTTTTCATCTCTGATTTTCTCACTGTATTAAAAGTTATCTAGGAAGTTTTGATTTGAATTGTTTACAATTTACTTTGGTCATACACAGAAAGACAGCTACCCTTCACTGTATTTGACATCTCAGACTAGAACTAGCAATAGCACCTTTAAATACAAGCCTCAGGAAAAAAAAAACCAGCTTTATCTGTTTGAAATGTTTTAAATACAAGTTCCATATATTACTATTCTCACGGGGATGTTAGCATTTCATTAAAATGAGGAACAGGAAAATATAGAGACCTATAAAGGAAGAAAATGTATCATCAGACATACTTAGTTTGGATTGTATTGCTGAAACATAACACAAGTCACAGCCAGCTATGCTGAGATGGTTGATGCCCAAGCTGATAAGTATTTAGAGACAGTACAGTATAGCATTTTAAAGCAGAATGGAAAACTACTCCTCATCAACTTAAACTTTGAATGTGAGTTGGCAGATAGCACCATATCAGGAAAAAAGAATGTTTTCTAAAGTCTAAAGGAAACAATTTATACGTACCTGCAGTGTAAAGTGTATATATATATATATATATACACAGTGTATATATATATATATATATATATATATATATATATATATATATATACAGTATATATATATATATATACTGAATTAGTGATAATAAACTTGTAGTAAATATTACTTGATAGCAAATATTTTCCTACATGCCTTACGTGTGATAACCATACTTTTCTAGGGACTTTTACCATGTAGTGGCCAGGAGTCCTTAATTACACAAAAGTGACTAAAAAATACTTACTTTTAGGGGAAAAAATCCAACCAAACACCATAATCAGGCAGCCTTCCATTTAGTTTCAGTAATGGGATGGTATGGCTGTAAATATCTTTCAAAGGCATGGCACAGGGAAGATTTTTGGAAGATGCTTTCAGATTTGGAATGACTGGGGAGGTCTGAATTAAGAAGGTTTGAGCAATTTTCACTTACTAACATTGTGGATCATCTTCATACTTCCTTTATCTTACTGGGCAGTCATATCCTTGGAGAATAAATGATATTCATGTCTTGGATGTCACATCACTGGCAAAATGAGGAGACAGTTCAGTAGCAAAGACCATAGATAAAATTTCCTTGCCAGTGCCCTTTCTAAGGCAGCTTCTGGGAAGATCCTTCTTTCCGTGCCACCCTGTAGAGAAGTGCTACTTACATGTTACAAGGTAGAGCAGTTTTTAAAATTATGATCTATCCCACTGGTGGAGACTTAAGTAGAAAATCTGGTGCAAATATCTTAATAATTACTGTGGAACACTGAAATATTCCCCTTCTAGCTTCCAGTAATAAAAACTTAAGTAAAAGGTTGTCTCTTAGTAATTTCCTACCACTTTATCCTGGTTTAACCTGATTACCATCTGCCAGTACTTTATAGAGACAGAGAAGCAATCAGAGTGCCACAAAGGATTACTGATGTCTCTTCTCACTTTCTTAATTGTCCTGCACACATTTTCCCTCCTTTAGTCCTCTGCATAAGTGAGAAGCTATTCCTGCAATCCTGCAATGGAATATGTCATGATTCTGCTACATGTCTTGAGACTGAGGTGCTCAGGCTTAGTCTGGAGAGGGGAAAATGGGTAGTATTGGCTCCAGACACATAGCTGGGTCAGTTTGGCTTGTGCAGTGAAGGGTGTAAGGGCAGTGGATCTCTTGAGGAGGGAAGACAACTGAAAAAGCAGTTTTTTCAGGAAAAAATATGCTTATCTGGAAAGTTTATGTAAGTTACCAGCACAAACATTGGAAAGTCCAAAGTTTGGGTTTCATGCATGTAGCACTGGCTTATCATCAATCCCCCAGTTTTGCTTCCTGTTCCTAATTGATTTTGGTTCTTTTCTGCTAGTTACACCCTCCTCATTTGCATGCCTTTTCTTAATGAATGTAATTGCATTCGATGTATTGCCATTCAATAAAAAATCTCAGTACAAGGAAAATACTTCAGTGCAAAACAGGATTTAGAACCCCGAAGGTTAAGAAAATCTTCTTTCCATAAAAATACAAGTTTGAACACCTGCTAGTCCCCCTCTCTCTTGGAAAGGGGACATCTGAATGTGCCAACCATTTGAGCCATCAGCTTTGGGGCTTATTCCCATTTATAAAATGGGGAGGCAAGCAGGAAGAGAATATAAGGTATTCCAGGCTAAGAGACTGCAGGATCTCCTAAGAACTGTGCTATTGCCATATTGCTGCTCAGTTCATACCCTGCACCTCCTGACATGCTTAGAATTTTCCAACTTTGAAATAAGAAATTAGTAATATGCCAATGAGCTGACAAGCTCTGGCAGCTGTATGCACAGGGCCTGCCAGCAGGTCAGTGGGATATTGCCAGAGAAGCTGAATTCCAGATGAGAGGGTGGAAAAGGAGAAAGGATTGTTTTTTTCTGAGCTCTGATTCTTTTACGCTAACTTCAAAGGAAAGCAAATTTTAACTTGCATATGGGTGAATGCACTGGATAAATAGTAGTAAGGCAACCTGAAATGTCATCTGTCCAGAAAAGAATAACCCTCAAAATTACTGATGACAGTGGAGGCGCTTTCTCCAGTCAGCAGCATAGTGCCCTTTTCTCACTCAGGCAGATTATGACAGCCCTTGCTCTGATATGGCCCGTGAATGAATGAACATCACTTTAATGGACTGCCTGCGGTGGACAGCCAGCACAGATTTGCACTTCCAAGCACAGCAGGTAGTGAACTCTAAAGGAACATTTCACACTGGCCATTAAGCATCCAGCATGACCACAAAACTGAGGTGACACAAGGAGAGAGCAATTCCCTGGGAATAGGGATCATGTTTTGCAGCCAGCTGCAGATAAAATAACCAGCTTCTGCTGTAACCTGCTATTATCTGTGGGATGCTAAAAAATCCTCTCCCTGGGATTTTAAGTTTCTCTCTGTATGACAGTAGTTAATGACTGGACTACATGGGGAGTTTGTTATTTAGTGACTGAATATCCCTACTGCTGACAAGTTGTGGTTGTTGGTTTGGTTTGGGTTTGTTTTTTTTTTTAATTTGAAGCATAGTACTGTAGAACTTTATAGAACACATTTTTTTAATTGAACTTTCTTCCAGGCTTATGCAACTTTCTGAAGCTATTTAATGTAGTCCTGTGAATCTATGGGAGAAATTATCCATAATCCATTAACCAGGCAGAAATAAACAAAACCAATTATTTCAAATAATCCCTAAACCAATGTTTTCCTCTTGGAAAACCTACATAAATGTTGCTGTTATTTACTGTTGGCCAATTAAATAGAGGTTTGTGTGCATCCAAAAGTTCATTCAATGTAAAGTTTTAAGATATTTGATGCCTGCTTACACTGAAATGTACATAATAATGTCTGTGCCTCCAATGATAATAAAAATTAAATTTCCTATGTTTAATGACCACATGTGGTGTTAGTCCTGGAAGACTAATAATTACAAGGGATGAAAATACCAGGTAAAATCAAAATTAATTTTTAAAACTAGAAGTAACTTATAATTCAAATAATTGATGACAAATCTTCATATTAAAGAGCTATAAGCCATAAAATAGAGTGCATAATGAAAAATGGCACATTCCATTGCCTTGTGTGATGGAACAGCTTCTCGCCTTGAGAATGAGCTTCACATAAATTTTAAGGTGAACTTCAGCTTTAATACTGCATAAGATATCTTGTATTGCAAAAGACAAACCCTCAGCTAAACAGGCTTGAGCGGCTCATCTCAACAGTTCCTGTATGGTGCTACTAAATATATTCTCCTTTTCAGAACAAAGACATGTCTATATTGTCAATCATTAATACATCTCAACTTTATTTCTTGCTCAAGAAGATTTGTTGGTAGAAAGGCTAGTTACTTTAAATTCTCTATCTGCTTGCAATTGCAGATAATGCCTGTGATTGCTGAGAGGAATGATTTGAGGATCTGAAGTGGTGAATTGCTTCAAAAACATTCTTTTTGCTCCTTGGGTTAATGTGTGCTCAATTAAAAAAAAAAAAAAAGCTCCAAACCCACTGTGGACATGATTTCTTCTAAAAAATTATTTAGTAAATGTGTAATGTATTAGACATCTAACATTTTGCTCTGAGGTCCCCAGCAAATGAAGGAGATCAATCTGTTAAAGCATGTCCAGAGGAGGGACACCAAGTAGATTAGAGGGATGGAGCACCTCTCCTATAGGGAAAGGCTGAGAGAATTGGGATTTTTCAGCCTGGAGAAGAGAAGGCTTCAGGGTGACCTAATTGGAGAGGGACATTTTTGAAGAGCATGTACTGACAGGATGAGGAGGAATGGCTTCAAACTGAAAGAGATTTAGATTAGATCTCAAGAAGAAATTCTTAATTGTGAAACTGAGGAGACCCTGAAGCAGATTGCCCAGAGAAGTTGGATGCCCCATCCCTGGAAATGTTGAAGGCCAGGTTGGATGAGTAGGCTGCTCTAGTGGAAGGTATCCCTGTGGCAGAGAGGTTGGAACTAGGTGATCTTTAAGGTCTTTTCCAACCCAAACCATTCTGTGTTCTGTGGTTTAAGAACCAACATTTACAACAGTTCATCTGCAGCTATTTCCTCTGTAAGGATTTGATCCCACTAGTGCTGAAGTAAATTTTGAGGCATGTTAGAGCATATAGTGACAGCATGCTGAAGGAGAGCTGTGACCTGAAAGAAATACAGTAGAAAGAGGAGGTGCAGATAGGCTGGGATGGGCACTCAGGCTGTGCACACTCTTCAGCACATTATGTCCTGCTCAGACAGTTTTAAGAGAACAGTCTTCAGGGAGCAGTGATGCTGTAAGATTGAAGTTCAGTTCAGTATGATCAAGTTCAGTTTTCAGCCATTTCTGACTCAGGAGGAGAAGCAGACTGAAATCAACAGGAGCATTTCCACAGATTTCAGTGGGTATTTTATTAGTCTGTCTATCTCTAAGCCTCATTTTCCCATCACCTCACCCTGGATAAGCACTCCTGGTCTACCTAGTGCACACATTGAGTGGGAAAGGACTGCTTGGTCATTCATTGCTCATTCAGCAATTAGCATAATGAGTATCAGAATTCTGCTTAGGACTTTGGTCTATGTGCCTATATATAACAAGTGAAGGAGGTTGTTTTCCATGTGACCAAAGAATCCTACTGTACTGTGGGTTTGTCAGCTCTGGACATGTCTGCAAAAGGCCCTTTGAAATCAATAGAATAGTCTTTTTCACAAACCTGCTGTTAAGATTTCTAGAATAGCATGAAATTTTGGCCTATTGGAGCTGCTTAAAATCTTACCAAAAAAACAAAATACAAGACTCAGACTAAAGTGTCTTTTTTAAAAATCATTATTATCATAGAAGGCACTAAAAACTTCTCAAGAGCACATTATTTCTGATATAGAAGTAGAAGGATTCTGAAAAGGTGTCCTGACCCCATGAGTTTATCCGGAGAAGATGCTGCCGCTTTTTCATATTTAGTGATCACTTGTTTGTGATCACTCAGCTCTCAAAATGCCTTTGGTTTTTATTTGTGCTTTTCTACAAGTCCACTGAGCCTGAAGAGTTTAGGTGAAATTAGGTTTACAGGATAAACTGTTTCCATTGCCTATATTTCTAAACACTTATAAAGGAGTTAAAGGGGAATTATTAAATTATATATATACATATATATATATATATATATATATATATATACACATGCACAGAGCTATTTCCCTAAAGAGAATCAGCTATTTTACCCTGTAGTGGTTTCTCTTTACATGCTCTGCACATCCATGAATGCTCCTTTTGCACACACACTGGCAGGAGTGTGCATGTCTGCTCATCCAACTGCTGCCTGATTTTCCAGGCATGGGGCTCAATAGACCCCATGGAAGACAGAGCATGGAATCTTTGTAGGCAGTTTCCACAGCATCTTTATCTACTCACTTTATTTCTTGTATGCGAACCTGTGCATGAACTTTTTTTTTTAATAAACATAATTTATCCACATTTCTTTTTCAGTTGACATATTTTCATTTCCATTTGTTCATTTCTGGAACTGTTGTATTTTCAGTTGATTTCATAGGCGGACTTGACACATACTCCTACCGACAGCCCCCCCAGGAACATGTTGAGTTAAAGCCCGTAAAGCCTGTAGGTAAGGTTCTGGTCCCACGGACCACATTAATCCTTCTAACTGAACTGAACTGAAAGCTAACCTTCTCCTAAAATAATTTGGGCATCAGATTACTGATAATTTAATTATATTTTAATTAGAACTTAATTAAAAATTAATCCACGTAACACATTCGAGTAAGGACACTTTGTCATTGATGGCACATCCGCTAAAGCGAGGATTAGGAGATATCACCACGCCGTGCCTCATCTTAACGCAAGGAGAGGCTCTCACTGAAGGATGGAATTGCTTCCTTGCTGAATTTTTAGCAAGAAAAGAGCTGGTTTAGAGATTCTGCGGCTGCAGAAACCTTAATGAGATTAACCCATTTATAGAAAAGCAGTATTTTTTACATTCATCTAGCTACTGAAAGAAAAAGTTTTGCTGAAAAACTGCTTGTCAGCTTAAAATCTATCTGCAGAATTTCACTGGAAGTTAATTATCTCTTTGTCATCACTTATTTGCTTGAACCATAAAAATCATTTTCATAGACTCTTCCTGCTTTGCTACCTAATGATAAGGTTGAATGCATATCTACTCTTTTTATCTGGAAAAAAATTAGGATATGGAGTGACATTACTAGTATATTTATTTTGGCAGAAGCTCATATAACTTCAAGTAGATGGTTTTTCAAAGTATTGTTGGTAAACCAGAAGCTGTTAATTTGGAAATTCTTTATGGCTAGAACTTTTTGTGATGCTGCTCTCTGTCTTTAAATTTACCTTTGGGCCTTTCATGCCTCTTAAATGCAGCATGAAATGCACACACAGCTAATTGACTGAAACTGATTTAATGACTCTATTTTACTTATCAGTTAACAGAATTAGAATGGGTTGAAGGTTTTTCCTACTATATGCATGTGCTCACGTGCTAGGAGTTTTAATTTAAAATGGACAATTGCTAAAAAATTGTTTGGGGTTGGAACTTGACACCTGAACTTTGTGACTTTATTAATTTTTGCAGGATTTTATATTTTATTCATGATGCAGCTTTCAATTTGCAGAAATAAAGAGACAAAATTTTACTAAAATTTATCCAAATTTTATAGAATATGGAGGCCCAAAATTATGTTGTATATTAGAAGAGGAGCAAATAACACATTAAGACAACTAAACAAAGTTATGAACCTTCTGACTTTTGACTAAGTACATGCTCTACATTGAAGCCTACATTTCTTTAGTACTATTTCATTAAATGTCTATTTTGCTGCATTTTCTATGAGAATGATGACTGCAAAATGGGGGTTTGAACCTTCTGAGTAAGCTGCTAGACTAAAAAGTTAAAGTGATATTCCGGAGCAAGAAGGCCACACCTGCAGCATTTACACCTCTCCATAAATGATTTTAATCTCTAAACCTGCATTCAGACTAGTTTTAAGCATCAAGTGCATAAATGTTTGGTACTTTCTTAGCAAACCTAGTATAATTAAAGAAGAGAATAAAAGAAATATACATTAAATACTTACAAATATGTTCCTGCAAAATATATCAATTTTTTCAGTAGAAGAGTCACAGTATCTGATAATTTGTTCTTGATAGGAGATTTTCAGTAAGTAGCTCAAGGGATTTGGAGGTTGTTGGTGATCTTCCAATACTGGGGAATAAGAGTTATCTTTCCATTTCCTATGAATGTGTATCCTTGTACTGCTGGGAGGGCCTCTCTGGCCTCTTTAGTGCTTCAAGGAGTATAAAACTGGGACAGAAATCATATTGAGTTTCCTTTTTATTGACATTTTGGTTGTATGTACTGAAAGATACAGAGGACCTTTATCCAAGCTGGTAGGGAAACTATGTCAGTGATCAAAGTCTGGGTTAAAAGCCAAATTGCTGCAAATAATTTGGTTAGTGGATTGTGCCAGAACTTAGCAGATGCTTATCTCTCTGCAGCAGGTTAGCCTTCTTGACTTCTTTTGATAAGTTAATTGCTGTATGTATCAGTTATACACAGTCTGAAAATTCTTAGTATCTCTAAAAAGGGACTTCTGGTGTCTAGGCTGTGCAAAACTCCATTTCTGAGAGTTAGAATTCTCTTCGAAATGAACATGAATAATGCTTGTAGAAATACATGAAAAGCCTTTTTAAATGTTACTTTATAGATGAAAGCTTGGCTATATTTCCCTTTTTCTCATCCCTTTTTTTTCCCTTATTTCATTCAAAAATTAACTAAACATAGCCCACTGAAAATACAAGGCTGTGTGGTCTCATCCAAGCTATGCAGAAGACAGTCTGCTTGTCTGCTTTTATCAAGGGCTTACATTCAGTATAATGTCTGCTTAGTGATTATTAATGATTAGCAAGACTAAGCTTAGTTTTCCTCCTCACCTCTGAGAAGAAGTTAAATTTGAACTTGTTCCCATGGGGAACAATTTTTAATCCAAACACGAATGACCATGGCTTGCCCGTTTGCTCTTTGTTCTGCTGTAACTCCATCAGGCTACAGGACAAGGAGCAGCAGGGTCTCTGCCCTCAGCCCTGCAGTTCCAATAAGGGGTGTGGAAGGCAGGAGACCACGGGGGGAGTAGAAAAAATACCATTGTGTTGTGTCAGTGGGACTAAAGCATATGGACTATGCAGAAGAAGACTGTTGTGCCTGTTTGAATCACAGGATCAGCAGCCAGGTCGCTCTGGAAAACAGGGGAGCATGATGGCTAGCAGGAAAAAATATGAAGATACATTTTGGCTTGGTTATTATTAATAATTATTATTATATTATATGTTGATAAGATAATATAATAATCATGCTATAATAAGAGCAATGTACTAATATAGTAATGAAAATTTTAATTATAATCGTAATAGTAGTAATAATAATAAAATAAAATAAAACTGCTACAGCTTTGAGCAACTCTATCTGGATGGACACTGAATCCCTAATTCCAGTTAGGGATGTCCCTAGCCTCTTTAAGAACAATACTAATTTGTGCTTGTGGAATTGATCCACTGTGTGAGAAACTCTGCCAGTGGAGAGGTCACCACTCCGTGATGCATCTGTGTGATCCCGTCCTCTTTGTGTCTTCTCCTGAGACTTTACCCACCTTTAAATTGCTCCGAAAGACCAACATAGATTTTCCAAGATTACACAAGTGAAAATGATTACAGAGAGAATACACAGATTCAGCAGATGTGTCACTGTGGTGAGGACTATAAATAGTGTGAGTTCAGCTCAAATGCTCATGTTTGTGATCAGATCACGTCAGAATTTTATAAGTGGGTGAAAATACGTCTCATGCTGTTGAAATATATTATGCAAAAATGAATAAGTGTACATATATATATAGTATCATATTATATATAAAATATATAATGTGTATCAATATCATATACTGTATGAGCTTCAGATATGCTTTACCAGCTATGGGACTTCTCCCAAATGTTTTTTGCTTTTGTGGTATGCATAGTACAAAGCTGCTGCTTTGTACCCAGCCATTCATTCTTGGTCAAATAGGTGAGTGTCACAGCTGATGAGATTATTGACCACGTGAGATATATCCACTTGTTCATTAGTTACTAACCTCTCAATTTGTATGAACTTACAGCTTATGAATTAGAAGATAAACAAAATAAATTTTCATTTGTGAGTAATTCTTATATCCTGCTTTTTAGGTCGAAGTAAGTAATGAACATGGACTCAAGACTTCTGCTGCTGTAGCTGAAGAAACAGATTTTAGAAGAAAAGACCAACCTTGTGAATCATCATTCTGGAAGAAACCCACCACATCTGTTCCTCACAGCATGTGGATTGTTCTTCCCACAGGCTCAGTGTCATTATCAGCGTTGTTATTTCGTAGATCCTTGTAGATGATCTTGAATTTTTAAATAATTTACTTATATGGACACTTGTAAATTGTAAAATTTTTTCTTTTTTAATTTCAGTATTTTTACAATGTTTAGTGTTGAGGCATGAAAACAAAACAACCTGTGAAAACTAGGAGGAGGGTGCATCTTTTTCAAAAGTTCAGTATTTTTTAACTGAGAGGATCATACTGTGCCTGGTCAAGATTGTGTCAGTAAACAGTAATTTTGACTCCAAAATATGCAGCGGGAGTCAAACCCTAACAGTGATCCAGAGATCATTTCAGTGCCGTCTTTAGAATCCACAATGTCCACTCCTTGCATTTTTGAACTGCTGAATGCAGCAGGGATTGATGTATGACTCTTCTTCCCCAGATGTTCAAGCACTAATGTACTCACCTAATTATTGCAATTCATATGTGACTCCTCCTTTCCTAAGCTCTTTTGCCCCAAGTCCATCTCGAGTAGCTGTCTCTGATTTGAAGAGAAGTAGGATGGCTGCTCAATGGATGTCCATCTCTAGGAACCCTTACACCCAGGGCTGTTTAGATGTCTGTGATTTGCACATTTTTAAACTCCTTTCCTCCCTTCTCCCAGGAAGAAGCCAAGCATGAATGTACAGTACAAGGCACCAACCGAAGCCTTAGAAGCCTCTGGGGACTAATTTTCTCTTAATTTAAAAGTAAACAAGCAAAACTGAAAAAATGTGTGTAAAAATTTGTAAAGTTATTTGTAAATACTTCTAGACAAAGAACATGTATGTAACTGTGGCATTTTGTTTTCTATTCTGTCACCACTAGCATAAAGTGATACTCAAAGCTATTTTCTCTGGAGAGCTGGCAGTCTTTTTAACAGAACACTTTGTTTCTTTCATCTTAATTACAGTATAAAGTGCTGTGTAGATTTCTGTGCCCCAGAGAGTCTCATCTCTCTACAGAGCTTATGTGCCTCAACATTGGGCAGAAACATCATGAGAGTTTTGAGTCTGTTTGTGGTTTTGCACTTCTCTCACCTAAGCATTTCATTGGTGGGGCAGCCAGGAAGGCTGTTCTTTCTGATGTGAATTTCTCTGCCTCTGCACCAGAGGCTGAACAGCTGCCCACAATGTTCCTCCATAGGTACCCTAAGAAACCTCCAGCTGATCTAAACAACATTCACATCCTGAATTTTCAGTCTTCTCTTCTATCATGTATTTTCAAGTCTGAGCAGGTGAGAGCTTGAAAAGAGCTTGTCTCCATTCTTTCTCTCCTAAAATCTGTGTAATTTACCAATATGAACCTATTGGGGGTGCTAATTAATACAGTGGAAGTAGAGTCTAATATTTTCAGGTGACAAGGGTCTTGTGGTACGTCCACCTGCTTTCCAGCTGGTTAATTAAAGACCTCACCAACTCTGGAGAAAACACAACCTGAACTTTGGTTAACTTACCCTGAAACTGAGCATAAGTATTAAGACAAAGTCAACAAGATATGGCAACTGGAGAAAAACCCTTCTTTGGTGTTTCTTGGGCTGGATATTCCTCAAATAAAAGTCTTCAGCTGAACCCAGTGCTGCCCTCAGGACCACATGGGAAGAACAGGAATGAGTGCTACAAACCCCCATCGATGGCACAGGCTCAACACACAATTCTGGCAGGGCTTTGGAAGTTTGTGTTTGATTTTCTGCCAAGGCAAGTCTGCTGGACCATGTTTTACAGATTTGTCTGAATGTATCTAAAACCAGTCTTTCTGTAGGTCCTTCAGAACTATGTGCATGTCACAAAAATTTGGCCAAGGCAGAACCTGAGTTCTCTTCCATTTGAAATATCTATCACTTTTTAGCTAGGGAACACAAGGCAGTATTTCCCAAATACACTTAAAATCTCAGGATCATTACCAATACAGTGAGTGTGCCATCTGTCTCACTTAACAAACAGAACAATCCTGACTGAGAAGAATTTGTCTTCATTAGGACCAGCCAAAATGCAGACTGAAATGCCAAAGGAAACTGTCACTCTTTTCTAAACTGAGACACCCAAAATAGGATCAATCAACCTGTACATCTTGGGGTAAAAAAAATCTTGAGAATAATAAATGCATTTGACTGTTAATTGCTGTGTCCTGTAACATAGTAGGACACATTGGTGAACGTTTTTGTAGGAAGCCTTGAGTAGTTCCTTTATTTTTGCAAAACATACTCTTGGTGAGGTGTTAGGTGAGTCCCAGATCAGCCAGCTACGTAGGAAATAAATGTTGACTCTCTAAATAAACTTGGATAGTTTTCTTAAGCTTAACTGAACCATGCAATTTCAGGAAATGACTAGGTTTGTACTGCAAAACAGAATTTGCTGACAGTCTTAAAACCTTGGAGATTATCAGTTGCCACAAACTGTTCTGGTGGCATTAATAAGTCATACTGTCACACTTTAGGGCAGCTGAAGACCTGTCCTTCAAACTTTTAGATTTTTTTTTCTTTTCCCAAGTTTCTGTTTAATTCCAGTTTTTTAGAGAATCAGGTTTGCCACAGTAGTTTAGCTGACAGTAAAAATGGGGATGAGACTGCAGAAATACGGCGCTACATGTTCACTAAGGACTGAGCCAGGAAACTGAACCAATCTCTTAAAAGAGCGGCTGATGTCTTGAGGATCTGAAAACAAAAACTGTAGCAAGAAATTAACAGATTTTTGCCTGGTGCAGTGACAGACATACTGTGATTATATATTGCAATTTGTGGAATTATTGGCTCTTTCATATCCATAGAGACTTTTAACATAAAATTTGAAGTTTTTTGAAATTCAATTTTGATCTGAAGGAACTCTCTACAATGAAAGACTTTACAGCTTGGATTGGCTGAAGGGTGTTTTCCTAGTGCTAAGGTATGATATTATAGATTATTTATATGATTATACAATACAATATTAACTATTATAGATAATTTTCAATAGAGCTCTCTCAATTAAACCCATGGGAATTGATGCCTGGTTTTATCCCATGACTGCTTTCAGGAGCACAGGTGACATTGTCCAGGGAAGGGCAACAAAGCTGGTGAAGGGTCTGGAGCACAAGTCTTTGAGGAGCATCCAAGAGAGCTTGGTTGAAGAAAAGGAGTCTCAGGGGTGATCTTATGACTCTCTACTACTCCCTGAAAGGAGGCTGTAGCCAAATGGAGTTCAGCTTCTTCTTCTAGGCAGCTAGTGATAGTATGAGAGGATATAGTCTTAAAATGTGCCAGAGGAGGTTTAGGTTGGACATCAGGAACAATTTCTTTGTAGAAAGGAGGATAAGATGTTGGAATGGGCTGCCCAGGGAGGTGGTGGAGTTACCATCCCTGGAAGTGTTTGAGCAAGGGCTGAATGTGGCACTGAATGCCCTGCTCTAGTTCACATGGTGGTGTTTGGCCACAGGCTGGATCTCAGGGGTTTGTCCCAACCTATTTGTTTCTGTTATTCTGTGTTTAAGACAATGGTATTTACTGTATATTATTAATTGGAATTTGAAGCTAGGGTATCTGGTTGCTGGTTAGCACGAGACAAGACTAGCTTCTCTTATTTAAAACCTGAGAACACATAGTTGGGTGACTAAAAAGCCTGTAGTTCTGCACCAAATAAATCGCAGGTTTAAGCCTAAACAACTTCAAGTGAAGGCTTTCTTCGTTCACAGCTGCCATGCAGGACTCTTCTCCATGTTTGGATCCTGAGTTTCGTCTCTTCCTCCAGTTGCCCCCAGCTCAGGCATTGCAACACCATTGTCACCTCCAAGCACCCTGTTGGCAGATGCAACCTTTTTCTCAACAGTGGCTGCAACGTGTTTCTCTGCACCCAGCTGCCTGCCTGTCTTTCCTGTGGGAATTAGCAGGTCAAAAAGGCCAACCCAGCAATCTATCAAGGTCCTTTAACAGACTTTGACAGTGGAAAACAAAAATTGACGTCCCAAACTAATTGGCTTGCCTCCTTCCAGTATCAGCCTCATCTGGTTTAATTATAACAAATTACAACCTGGCAGCTCTTGTAGACAAAAAAAAATCAGGTTGGGAAAATGTTCCTTCCATGTTAAAGCTTCAATATCAGCAGGATGTTTTTCACAAACCAGTTCATCTCTTGCCTGCTATTCTGGGCATTTTGACAGAAACCTTCTTAGTTTGCCCAACACAGTGATGGGGTTATGCTGTTGCATGCCACAATAGCACTTTTACAGCAGAGTGGCTGGGCTGCATCCTGAGGCCATGTCAGATGGGCTAGGGCTGCATAAGGTGGAGGGTGCCCTCAACAATGCAGCCATAAAGAAGTGGTCTCTCTCCTAACTCTGCCTAGGGAGCTGACTATCCCTGAAACCACAACTGGGGATCAGCCTGAAAGGTTTGTGAGTTTGCAGAGACTTCTTGAGCAAACTAATACACATGTTATAGATAATCAGGGAATTCAGATCTGAGAAAATGGCCCCATAAAGAAGATATTTTATATCAAGACTACTGCTGCAGTGTTTTCCTCTTAGAGCTATGTCTGCATTGCATGCTGGCAGTGTGCTCCCAGCAGGTCAACTTTGACCACCCAGCATTACCAGCAGCACTATGCTTCACTGTAAGGGGACACAAGGCTGTTCAGGACCCTAAATAATTATTTAGCAGCTAAGGACACAGATCTAGCCTGTACTGCTTGCTGTTTGACAGCTACATATAAGTGGTGCAGTTTTCCCCAGGCTGACAAACCATCTTTATTTATCTGCTGATAAATGGTGGTTTCTTGACATAATTTCCACTTCCTTCACAGAAATCACAGTTTGAATGATTCTCTTTGATTTTAAACAAATTAAACATCTGGCTTTAATTCCTGCTTCCACATGAGTACCTGCTCATCAGTCACACAACACAGTCCTGGATGTGACAGCCTTGTGGAATAGCTGCCCTTGCATGGTCCGTTGCCTCTCAGAACCAGCAACAGACTCTGAAGATAGTCTCACTAAGCAGCAGCCATGCATAAATAATCCCAGGAATGCAAGAAACATTCTCCTTGTTTTGCTTATTCCCCTAAGACCCAATATCACTTCTTCAAGCTTTCTGTCCCAGTTTCCTATTTATTTCACACCACCCAAACGCAACCGTGCTTTCAAAACACTCCTGTAAGTCAGTTCCAAGCAGACTTGCTGAAGCTTGAATTTCAAGTTGGCTGCCTGTGATTCATAAGCAATCTAATTTCTCATTTTCCACAACATTGGGTACCTGCCCAATTAGTAGAGCATCATGTACAAGGAGGGGTTACAGCATCCCCTAGCACGTGATGTATTTGGAATGAGAACTGTGCTGCACAGGAGCAAAGAAATCAGCTTCCCCTGTTGGCCCATACCATTCATAAAATGTCACTGGCATGCTCTTATACTGCTTTATCTGCATAGCCAGAACCAGGGTGGCAAGCAGCTCGAGTCCCAGGTGCTGGGGCAAATGCAAGACAACAGCCTGTTTAAACAACCTTGATGTCATATTTATAATTCACACTGCAATTTCTGGGTTTTCTCTTGGCAAGTAAAGCTGCCTGGCTTGTAAACTGCAGCCAGACCTTCAGGTGTGTGATAATGAGTAACCTTCTCTGCCACTCTACACAGAGATACACAGACACACATATTTTAATAGTCATGGTTTGGTTTCTAAAGACTTTCTAATTCAAATAAATCTTTTTTTTCCTGAAGTTTAGAGGAGGATGTATTTGGGCTGCTGCAGGAAGTTTTCCTCCAAGCATTTGGAGGTTTGGAGAATGACACCAGTGGAGATCATTGCCCACCCATGGGAGCACTCCCAGGACCAATCCTGGTGCCGCTGGCTGGCATCTCTGGAGGAGACCCAAGCTGTGACTGTCACAGCAGGTCTCCCCCCTGCACTCTGCCCCTTGCAGCAGCCTCCAGAGGAATAGCCCTGGCAAACCTCATGGGACACCTCCTCTGTGCTCTGGGGCTGCCTTTAAGCCTTGCTCCTGGGCTGTGGTGCTCACTTGTGCTGTGCTGTGCTTGTGTCTGTGCCTGGCCAGTGACCTCCCTTGACCCCAACAAAATACAAAAAGCAGATCTCAAAAAATGAGTCCTGATGTGCTTTTGATGATGAAATATTAAATTCATGCCCTTGGATAAAGACCTTATTTGAATTAGGACTTCACCTAAGGTAAGCTATGTGCTGGGGAAATACTAAACAGGTATATATCTATCAGATGTATAACATGTATCTGATTTAAAAGGCACTTTTATTAATCTGCCTAGATAGTAATAAATTAGGCTTGTGGCTAGTTTAATCTCATCAAACCTATTTCACATCACAATAATCTGAAAGAAAAAATCAAGCCTGGACAGGCAAGCACTGAAAAAGAGATTTGGGAAAAGAAAGAAATCAGACTTAGAAAAGGCAGCACGCTAAAACAGAACTCTGTCATGGAAAGCAAACAAAACAAAAAACAAAAAGGGAAAAGAACAGTGATCTTTATTTTTAACATCACCCTGTAGCAGAATGTTCAAAATTATTATTTATTAGAATGAGCAGTACCACAAAATACAGGCACACAAATACATATCTCTGTCATTGCTTTTCTGATAGAGTAGGGTTTCTAAAAGCTCAACTAATTTTACAGCCTGCCTTTCCCCATTAAAACCTAATATGCCAAGAAATATGATGTACAAAAGAATATTAAAAGGAAGTTTTGGCTGCTGTTCTGCTGAGCGCGTTATGCCACCTCATGGTTACTGTCGGAAATACCGCCGCAGTCAGTGCTGTGCCAGAAACACAGCAGAGGAGAAAAGAAAAAAAGTAGCACGTCTGAGTGATTGGTGTATATTGCTGAAAAGTCAGAAGTCCCACTGGGATCAATCATTGCAGTCCCACTGGGATCAATCATTGCTAAACCAAATCTTTGAATTATAGATAAAGACAAAGCGCTGTAAAACACATCTCCTTTTAACTGTTGAATTTGCACCTTTACTGCAAATATACTGCTAACATAACATATAATTCAATATTGACCTGGTACTAGCCCATAAATGCCTCCTCCTGTGGAGTTTCTGTGTTTAGCTTGTTTTAGAAGGTGGCCATTATCTGGAAGAACACACTGTTATCCACTCAGAAGTATCTCTTTGCCTCTTTAACAACAAGACATAATGTTTAGTTACAGCTGGATAGCTAACATGAAATTACAGTCTTGGATGTATATAGCATACATTTAATCACTGAATTTGGATTTTACCATGACCTCAAAGTGCTAAGATAAAAAACACCCAGAACCTCAATAGAATATGATTTTCACTTGAGTCAAGAGTTCACATGCAAAGACCAGATTACATTTTTCCATTAGAATAAATTATACAAAGTAGAAATGGAAGCAGAATTGATGTGACCTGGAGTGCACAGTCAGTTAGGTGATGGCCAGACTCTTAGTTGCACTAAAGTTACTTTGGAGAAAATGTTTGTTAAAATCAATGGGTTAGACTCAGATAGCTCATTAATAGAAATAATCTTAATCTTGGGCATTGCTTTATATAAAATATTGAAGTTTAGCAGTCCAGTGGCCTAATATCAGCAAAGGAGCAGGAGGAAAGGAGCTGTGTCTCTCTTGCTCTCATATGAGGTTTGTGATAATTAAGCTCTTAATTTGGGCATCTCAGTCCAACCCAAAAACTCAGAGGAATGTGAAACAAATGTACTTCCCAATCCTGTGATTTTACTTCCCTGATCTTTCAATGAAGCATACTTGGCTGCAGAAAATTCAGAGTATGGTCAGCTTCTGAACATCTGAGGAAATGGAGATAAAGTAAAAACATATTTAAAGAAAAAATTATTAGTTAGGCACAGACATATGGCATCATGAGAAGTGGAAATGAGGCATGAAAAAGTTAGGCCTTCAGGGTTTTTCTATGACTTGGTTAACTCACAAACAAGATGACCTATCCAGGACACATGAGAAATAACTACATAGTTTAAAATTCCTCTTCAAGAGACTACCACAGTCTTTTACCCTGACAGGTGATAGAGAAACCTTACCTGGATTACCTGTCAGCAAGAGATTTATAGGTCAAACTTGTAAAAATTAATGTGAAAGTCTAGCACTGTTTGCATTTGTAATATTCAGATTCTCTTATTAATTTAATTGAAAAAAGGTCTGTGCCCTGCTTTTTGATGCAGATTCAGAGATAATAAAATACTTTTGATTTATATGTATAGAAAGGCTATGGATGGATTCTATCCCTCTTGTCCAGGGAATGCACTTCTTGGAACAAGTAATGCTGCTTGTGTGGAGCAGCACAAAATTACTGATACATTTAGGGATTGTCCTCATTACTCTGTCTTGCCAGGAAGTCTGTATTCTTAAAGGATGACTTACTATGCAAATAAATTAAAATTCCAGCTTCATCAGAAAAAATACTAGTTATTTCCTCTTCACAAGCAAGTGATAGTTACATCAAAACAAAATACTTCCATTTAATAAAGTCTTTGCTGTAATAGAAATGTTTTTGTTCAAAAATATTGTAAGCTTTTAAACTTACAATGCAGAAGTATCTAATCATCCTGAAACTTCTTTCTAGAAGTTTCTTAAGCAAGGAGATCATGCACAAAGCAAATGAGACACTGGAGTCAGAATTTTTGGTGAGTAAAGAAAGCTATAAATATAATATACATATAATATACATTATATAAATTTTAAAAGCTATAATAAAGAAATAAATAAAAAGAAAGCTATAAATATATTAGATATAAACAAAAAAAAGTTAAAAATCCCTTTTTCCCTTACTTGAAGCTTCTGAAGCTAATTTGGTCAGCCATGAATAATGAATTGCAAGACTGGCTTCCTACCTTTTGAGTTCTGTTCTGTTCATCCAGGATAGCTATTATGACTCTTGGTCTGTTCTGGGTGACATATAACTGCATAGCACAAGGCAGCATGTTGGAAGTGGGGACTCCTTAATAAATACAATTTCTGCTTCCAAATTACATACAGCTGACTGGAATACACACTCCAAAAGCAATCTTCTGAAAGGACTCACATATATATATATGACATATATATATATATGACAATTATATATTTTGACATATATATAATGACATTTAAAACAACTGATGAAAACTTGCTTGGGTTATTGCACCAGTAATTAATGCTACATCTGTCTTTGTCCTTCTGGAGAAGAACGAAGATTCAGCTTCCTCGGTAGGTGTGGCTATTTATTTGATTTATTTGAACACAGCTCTTACTCTGTGTTACCAGTTAGCCCAAGCCTGTTCCCAGTTTGTCTAAGCCTAACTGGAACACCAAGATGAAAATGCAGGCCTTTTCTCTTTGTGCTAGGAAAATGCAAGGTGTTCTACTAGCCCAGATCTGCCAGAGATGCTTTAAGGGAACAGCAGACACTCTGGGATTCTCTGACACAGCACTGCTGCTGAGTGAGACCTCAGCCTCATGCCCTCATTGTTTTGTGGCTGTGGCCCCGTGGGACTTGCTCTGTCATATCCAATCACTTGGTATCACACTCTGTGGAAGGAGAACAGGAGAACAGTAACAGCTATGTTGCACTCGCTCACAGAACAGGATGTTACCCAAATTTGGCTTATTTCATTTGGCAGAGCTGCTGGCTACCAAGCATGGAAGCCATGCCAGCGGTTCCCAGGCCACCTTCTGGATTCAATTTCCATTGAATTTCCAGATGGTCATGTTGCTGCAAAGACAAAGGACCAAGGCTGCCCCTCAATCCAAAAGCAAACTTGTGCTGTTGTCAAATGCCTTCATTTTCCCCTTTTCCCCAAGTCTGGTCTGGAGAGGGGCCAGGGTGTGCCCACAGCTGTGCTTGGCAAAGAGGAGGCAAAGAGAAGGGCACAGCAGCTGCTCAGGCTGTGCATCACCCAGAGCAGGACAGGGCTTCAGGCACCAAGGCTCGCCCTCCACGGCTGTGGCACTGCCACTTTCTCCTCAGAATGGTTTTCAGTCAGGCTGGCTCTGAGTCCTGGCAGGGCTGGCACACAGGGACAAGAATTATGAAAAACACATCAGAGAAGGAGACATAAGAAAGACATTCTATATTCAGAGGGAAGAGGCAATTGAGAAAAAAAATATGCCAGTGCAGGCTGACAGTAAAGCTGCCCACTTATACAAAAAATATTATTACTTTTTTAAGTGTGAGGATTATATGCAACAGATTGTGCTGTTTTCTCCACACACTTTAATGGGTGTTCTGTAGAGACAAATGAAGGGATTTAAGATATTAGGTGCTATACATGAACACATATAGCTGTAGGGCATGGGGTTTTCTTTTTCATTTTCAGCTGCATAAACTAATTAAGGATAGAAGAGTTCAGGAACTAAAAATAACTTGTCATTTACAGGACTGGGTTTTGCCTATGTCTCTTTTTCCCTCAGGGGAAAAGCAAGAGATGTTAAAAAATAAATCCAAACAAAAATAAAAGAAAAAAACCATCAAAACAAACAAACATACAAAAACCACTGGAAACCACAAAACACGCATGGAATGGGTTAAAAGATTCACATAGAAACATACTAGTTTTTTTTTGTACCTAAATGTGCTTTCAAACACTTAAAGAAAATTGAAAACACTGTAAGGAAATCTGACACAGTCCTCAGGCTCCCCAGCTTTGCATCCACTTCAGTGCTTAGTCAAAAAGTGAGCAGTAGTGCTCCCTGTGCCTGCTGCAGTTACACCTCATGATATTCTATTGGCCTCCCCAAAACTCAGTGCTATGTAGGTTTTCTGTTATTATTTTTACAACATCAAACAAAACCCAGAAGAACTTATTAAATGTTTCTACAAAGCAGACGAAAAGACTTTGCCAAAAACCCCACTGCAATAAAGAGGTGTAGGGGAAAAATAGAGTGTAAGGAGTATAACATAGTGAAAGAGAATTTAAATTATGGAGATCCTTTGTGTAGGGCAACTTTATGGTCATTTCCCCCTTCCCCATTGCACCTGCTTGGCACCACTTGGGTTCATTATTAATATTAGAGTATTAGCTTTGATCCAGCTGCAAACAAACCCTTGATTTGTTCAGTATGAATATACAGACCACTGGTACAGTAAAATTAAGTCTGGTGCTACAACGCACCTGTACCTTGGACACAGCATGATTAATGCATGTGCTTATTTGGGCAGCCCTGGACAGCTATAGGAAATTGTCTTTGAAACCAGCCCTAGTGACAGTAATAAAAATCGAGACCTGGATCCAGCAAGACATTTGGATAATCTCCACAGCTATTCTTTGCACCTGTCAGCTTCTGTAACTCTCTGCCTCTTTGGATGAGTCTAGCTCACTGTGCCCCACATACCTGCATCAGGTCCTGGCAAGGTGAGAGGGAAGCCCTGGTGCAGCTGTAGCTAAAGACAAGCCCAAGTCATACAGGGTTTGATGTGAAAATTGATTTCATACTTCACAAATGAGAAGTTGCATGCTCCAGTCTCACCTTTTTCTTTAGTGAAATAAAATCTTTGCACCAACGACCTCCCATTCATGGGCTAAGGGGATTGACTGATGGAAGGGGGAAGCTGAGCAGCGCACAGGTAGAGAGCCAATGACTCAGGGAAAGACATTTCTATGATGTGATGGGGCCTGGTATGATGGAATCACGTCTCATTCATCAGAATGGTGCCTCCTCACCACCACTATTCCCTTCAGGAGCCTTGAAGAGGCCCACAGCATTGCTGCTACACAGCAGGCTCACTGCTGCAGAGTTTAGGAATTCTCCTGGAATTTTACTGGTGGAAGGAGATTCTACCACTCAAAGCCAAGTGATAGATAACCATTCCATCCCCATCCTCATCCACAAGGCTGGGATTTCCATCTTTCAGACACTGGCAGGCAGGCAGATGACTGAAAGCCACGGGTACCTGCTCAAATCCAGAGCAGATGGAAAGTCCAGTGCCTGAAGTAACACCGAGTTCACCAGCTGTAGCTGCCATGTCTTGCTTCAGCTTCCATCCAGGAGCTATGGGCCAGTTTCTTTCATGGTGCTGATGTTTTCCTTCTCATTTCCATGTGTTTTCTGTATTCCAGCAGCTGTCCCAGCAAAGTTCAGCATGCCCATTACTGTAGAAATGTACGGCAGCTTTCAGCAGGCAAAAGGCAAACGGAGTCAGGAGAGGGTGGCAGCTCACTGCCAGCTGTGTGGCAGGTCTGGATGAAGCTGACCCAGGCTGGGCTTCCTCCCACACCTGTCTGCAAGCATCCTTGTGCCCAGGAAGGGTTTTGGGCTTTCCTTGCCCTTGCAAGAGGGGAAGGGGCAGTGCTAGGGCATGGCTCAGTTTGCTGTAGCTGTGATAGGGGGTGTGTAGCTGGGAGCCAGCTGGGATGCTCACCCAAGTGAGGACCCCCTGGGCTTTCTGACACCAACACCAGCAGAGAGAGCATCCTCCTCCATCTGAAACTCCTCACAGGCTGTCATGCTCTCCTGCCCATCCTGGCACTGTTGGACCATGATGTTCAACACGCCATGATCCAGGTTCCAGCTCCTCTGCAGTCCTGGGGCTGAGCCAGGGCCCCAGCTCCAGGTGGAAACTTCCACACTGAGCTGAGGAAATAACCAGGATAAGTAGCCCAAAGGTGCTGGGAATGACCCATCCTGGCTGCTGTCTCTGGGCTGGTGTCATTCATCACACCAAAGCAGTCTGCAGCTCAGCTGTAATGATCAAAATAGAACTGCTGGGGACAAAAGAGGAAAGATTGGGCCACAATCAGAAATGTCTAGAAAGCATTAGCTTTATCTACTGGAAATTTTCATTCTCAAATTTCCATAGTTAATGGCATCAAGTGAAAGTGCTTTGCAGATGCACAATATACCAAGGCTCAGAGAATCTGAGAACAGCAGATGGCATATACACATCTGAGGAGCTTTTTAATAATAAACAAATAAATAAAGATTGGAGAGGAGTGTCAGTCATGCATCTTGTTAGATGCTTAATCAGGCAGCTGAGACATCCCAAGTTTTAATTGCCTTTATTTTTTAGAGCCACAGTCTAATTTCAAATTGCATAAATGAGGCTCTTTAATTTTTCTTGTCTGGTTTGAAGTCTTGGTATCTAGATGATAATTTATCAGGAAGTTCTGCAGGACACAGAGAACAAGATAAATACCAAGAATTCTGCAACACATGAAAGTATGAGATCATGTTTCATTTTAATTACTTCTCATACAATTAATCATCCATCTGTCCGCATGATATTCTTCAACATTATAGCCTTGAGTTAAAAAAAACTTTCACTGTAAGTCATGGCAAGCTTAGCAGGAGATAAACTGTGCTAAAGAAATAAAAATGATGTGTGGCAGTGATTTAGGAGCTGCAGCAAAGTTCATAAAAAAAAGTCAGTCTAGACCTTGATTTACCATAAGGGGTCAAACTGTCTTGTAACTGAAAACTGAGCAGGACAATCCAGCTCTGTTCTGAAGACAGTTTTGTTTTGGTTTGTTTTTTTTTTTGTAACAGGATTTTTTTTCTTCCCACAGTAAACCCTAGCCCTAATGGCACTGTATAAACCTGCTCCCCCTCCTCAGCCTGGGGATAACTAATCCCAGCAGACATCTGCTTCATGTCATCCAGAAACCAAATAGGTTGGGAATTCAAAATATACACAGGCTTTGTTAGCAATGACACTGCATGGATGAGCATTGAATTTCAGATATTGCCCAGGAGGTTTATCATGGTCACCACCATCCTCCTTGGATATAATTTCTACATAGAAGTAATTTCATTGTGTTACATAGGTGTTAATTTTCTTTTCTATTATAAAGAATGAATTTTAAAAGAGCATTATTTGACTCCTAATAACCTTTCTGAATGTCACTTTAAGTCTTTTTGAACAGCAAAAATACATGGCATGGTTTGTGCACGTGTCTGCACTCACTGGCGTGGCAGTGCAGGATATGAGCCTCAGGCTTGCTCTTCTTTTGGAAAATCAAAACTCCCCTAATTTGTCTAACCATGAGTGAGACATGACAGAAATGTTGTGTTTTGTGAAACCCTGACTTGTCGAACATCACCTTGCACATGACTTGTATTCCTGTCCCATGCAGTTCAGTGGCCTGACTGCCACAGACAGCCAAGCCTCAGAGGGAGACTGAGTTTAGCACCAAAGTCCCAGAGTGACCATCACTATCCATGCTGAGCATTTGCAGGAATGGCTGCCAAAGGATAGTATATTGTACCCTGGATCCTGCAGTCAAAATGTGCAAGTGAGAAATTTGGGAAAACAGAAGATGCCCAGCAAGCCCTGCTGCTCAAACAGATGTTATTGTCTGGACTGGTATTCCCCACGCTGATGCTATGCAATTCAGCTTCTCTTAAAATAAAATTAATGCATAAAGACACATGCTTCATCGCTATGATAACTTTTACCCACTCACTTTTAAGCATAGCTTAAAATCTACAGTATATTTTCATCTCAAGTTTCACTTTTTGCTAAAAGAGTTGGAGATTAATCCAGAGGAATTCATTTCATGGGTCTGACTCCCTGGGTGTGGAAAACAAAGAGAAAACAGCTGACAGATTCTGAACAGATTTCTTAGAGAAACCTTGCAAGCACAGCTAAGAGAAGGCAAGGATCTTGACAGTTAAGAATAAAAGGAAATAAAAGATATTTATGTTGAAGCATTATCTTGGGCTGCGATGTCTTGAGCTTCAGCTGACACAAACTGGCCAGGGAGCTACTGGGCTTGCTCAAACATCTAGTGTGTTCATGGAGCCAGTTCCCCCATTTGCAGGCATCTGAATCAGTCAGTAATTTGGGAAGACTATGGTAGTTGTTGCTGGAAGAGCAGTAACTGCTGCCTTGACATTCTGGTACAGTAATTAAACTCCCTAAGAAGCCACAAGGCAGCACAGTCTGCAAGAACCTAAGTGGGAAAACTACAGGGATGGGAAAAAACTCATCCTGAATTTGATGAGAAACCCAAGTGAAGTTTAAGAGCCTAGGGATGAACAGTGAACTAACTTCTGTTCCTAGTGAGATGAAAATTTTGCTGCGTTCAGCTTAGTGGCATAAAGGACATAGAAAACTGTTTCAGTTTTAAGTCCAGAAACAAAAGAATTACTGGTACTTTTTGCTGAAGTGGTAGACTGAGGTGCTCGTTGCAAATATTAATGAGAAACAATCAGTACAAATACCTCAAATTAAAAAAGCAGATAATAGGTCCTCAGGTTTCTCTCTTTTCCTCAGGAAGCCCAAGACCTGTTTAGATCTGCTATTAGATCCTGCAAATGTCCTCCATCAGTGGTACAACAGTTTAAATGCCAGCAATGAATTTAGAAGTCTACAAGAATGGAGAGAATTAACTTCATCCAGGGTGAGAATGGGTTTGGCCAAAAACTTAGGAGTACTTCCATTCTGTCATGGCTCCTTTGGAAAAATCTCAGAAATCTGCAGCCTCTTCGCTTTACTTTGTGTCTCCTCTATAATGCTATCAACATTATTATTGATTAAATCTAACACTACATTAAAAATTGGTAATTAATACTATAATAATGGAGTAATTAATCAGACTAGTATATTCCATTGTCTTTGGTAAAACCAGGTCCTTAGGTGTTATAACACCTTCTGAGGAAATCCTGGTCAAGTACAGTGATATGAAGTTCAAACGTCCCCTTCTGCAGCTGAAGTAAGGTCATTATAACCAGTTTATATTGGTGCCTCAAGAAGTCACACAGAGAAACTAATTTCCTAATGTGTTTCCAGTTAGAAAATTGCTATTTCATTCTTTCTGATCTTGCCGATCTATTCTTCAGGAAAATTCCAAGAAACCAAACACATATAACATCACTTCTTAAACCTGCATACACAGTGAGAGAGATCATCAAAGGCAGCTTGGGAGCTACACAGTCACAAGCTGCTGTGATTTAACCCCAAAGTCCCACACAGCCACTCATTCCTCCCACAGAGGGGTGTGGGGGGGAGACTCAGAGGAGTAAACTGAGAAAATTCATAGGTTGAGATAAAGACAGTAAAACACCCCTGAATTATTAACCCTGTGCTCAGCACAAATCCAAAACAAGGTCGCATCCAAACTAAGTGAAGAGAATTAACTCTACCCCAAAAAGCAGCCCACAGTATTCAACCCAGTTGTTTGGATGTTCAGAAGCAGCAACTGCTAGAATTTACCCCTTTGAACCTTTTGGGTTTTCTGCTTTTTGGCTTTTCATTTACAGAAAACTTAGTTGCAAGGGATGTTTGTTCACTACATCTCTGAAAAATCAGATAATCACAGGGTTTTTGTTAAGTCTGGAGTGAATGTTTTGTTCAAGTGCTCCTCCAAATAGTGGCAACTATTTTTAAATGGTCTAGGCTTTTTTTTTTTTTTTTGGATGAAATTGTCTTGGAAATTTTTTTGGTTATATGAGAGCTAAAAGAGTGTCATGGGTTGACCCTGGCACAGTGCCAGCGCCCCCATGAAAGGTGGATTTTCCAAAGTGGTTACTGTGAGATGTGACCCAGGAACAGAACAAAACAGGCTCCAACTTGGGAATGGAGGGAAAAAAAGACAACATTTTATTAATCTACATAGACACAAAAGGGGAAAAGGGAAAAACTACACACAACAATCCACAATGGAAACATCTTCAAAAACACTTCTCCTCCCCCCACCTCTCCAAACAAACAAATCCCCTCTAACACATCAATTCTCAGTCCAATACCCTCCTTCACACACACTCTCCCCAGTTCATCAGGAGAGAGGAGTCTTCCTCTCACACCATGGGCCTCCCCAGGAAAACACTGCAAAATCCCCAGTGCTTCCATGTCACACGCTGCAGCCGCCCGAAGAAAATCTGTAGCGGTGACTATCTTCCTTCCATGTCCAGCGCTCTCACCACTGTCCATGGATCCAAACTGCTCCTTAGGTCCTTTTAAGAATGCTTTGCCCAGTTCCAAGAAGTGGCCGCCTCTCACCATTTGGGACACCTGTCCCCCCCATATTATCTCCCCTGGGGCCTGGGGCTCTCAGGAACAGAGATCCTTCGCTGGAGGCAGAGGGCTCCACCACACCCTCCCCCTCAGTCTCTGTTCTCTCCGCTTCTCCTCGCGGCCTTGTCACTCCTGGCTTCTAGCCAACCGCCTCCCCCAAGGAGCAGTCTCTGTATTATCAGAAGAACTTGGTTTCGCCCGTGGCTGTGTAAGAGAAAAGTCCAGCCCAAAGCCACTCCAATCATCTCCTCCACCTAGGGCACTCTCATCTGCAAGCATTCCTTCACCTAGTCAAACTTCTTCTTCTTTCCCATCCTCTTTCCCCTCTCACTCCTCAGCTGGGGAGGATCAGTGTTTTTACAGCTTCAAAAAATTCACAAAAAGGTTAAAAGCTCGGCCCGGTCTGCTGGCAGCTGGGCACCTGCCGCCCCCCCCCACTTTCTCCTCCTGGCTGTGCTCCCAGCACAAGATAACAAATTCAGCCTGCACAGTCTCTATCATTCTCTCTCTCAGGGGGGGGCTGCCCAAACCATCCCAGGACTCCTCCACCCCTGCACCTTGCCGGGGCTCCGGCCTTCCTTCCCAGGCCGCATGGCCTCCCCTCCCCCGCCCAGACACAGCTGGGCAGGGGAGAGGTCAGAGCAACTCACCGGCCGGACTCCAAAGAGGAAGGTCTTCTCTAAATCCTCTGCTTTTTAACCCACTGAGTGTGTTCTCGGAGGCGTACCCAAATCCTCAGTGGCCACACCAAATGCCAATTTCACATCTGGCCACTGATTGGTTTGACCATAACTTTCCAAAAAAAAACTCTCTTCCGGGTCAAACCATGACAAAGAGGAAGCTGGCTCTTAAAAAATACTGCTTACTTTATGAAACAGATATGAACATAACGAAGAAGTGATGAAAGCTGGAACAGTATCCTTATCAACAGGTGGCTCAGGGCAGGATAAACTTCACTATTTGCCCTCTAAATAAGCAGGGGATTAGAGAAGAGACCTGCCCTGGGGAAAGACACAAGGCTAACAAGGAAAGGTAATCAATCATTTCACAGTATCTGTCAATCTGTCTTCCACGTGAGTACTCAAAGCATAATAATTTGAAAAGGTTTAGAAACCTTAGTGGACTTGGACCCTAGCCAGTTCTCGTAGTTTTCCTGGTAACACCCTCACCAGATACATGAATGGGAACAATACAGTAGGAAAAAAACCAAAAGAACCCACACAACCCCAGATAAAATATTATTTACTGTGATAACAGTGACTGAAACCTTGTGTACATATTCCCACCTCAAACCCAAACATTCTTGATTGAGTCCTGGCATGCAGACTTCAGCCACCTGATTACACACATGGCTATTCCTCTTTCAGGGCTCCTGGCTCATAAGGGCAATGCAGGATTAACACATAAAGGGGAAATTATTCCTTATTCTTCTTCCTTGTTGTTCAAACCGTCCCCATCCTTTCCTCATTGTTCCAAGGCAAGAACCATCAGGCTGTTCCTGATTGTTCCTCAGTGTTCCTAACAGGCCATTAATTTCTATAGAAATCTCCCCAGTACAGCTGACAATATTGTTTTGCTGAGCAGCATCCACAGCAATGAATATGCTGGCACTGATGCTAAATGGGAAAAAGTCAAAAGTTAACCTAAAAATATGGTATTCAACATAGAAGTGCTTGGACAGTAATCTCTGCTTTGGATTCCCTACCTTGCCAGGGAATTTTGGATCTTGTCGGCCAAAAAGTGGTGGGGGTTTGGGCAAGTTGTTTTGTGATTTGTTTTTCCTCACAATGAAGCCTGTGGGTCAAGCTCTTCCTCTTATTCTTTAACTCCATACTTACAGCACTTACTCAGGATGTTTCTTCCATTTAATTTCTTCCTTACCTGAAGGAATTCAAACTGGTCTTTCCTGCCTCCCAGGCAAAGGTTTTCTGAGATCAAGTTCTCATTTCTTCCCATCTAAGCTGTCTGTCCTGTTCTGCATGAGCTAGTTTCATATTTACAGAAAATGGAACCCAGACAGATTCTATAGCTAAAGGGGAGGAACAACCACCTAGAAAGACAGATGTAATTCCAGCCACCTCCAGCTAATGCGTGAATGGTTTAAATATTCACTGGAAACAAGATTTAATCCCAGATGAATTAATTCAATGCTCACAGACTGTCTCATGGAATCCTGCCAATATGCCCAGTTTTGCTAGTAAGATTCCAGTGCTATTGTCTCCTCCCTTCTTCTTCCCCCACATCCCAAACACCCCACTAGATACCATCGTACAGTAAATATCTTACTCAACTTTAGAGAGACACAACCACACCCAATTACAAAATAGCAGAAAATACTGGTTCTTGGAGGCCACCTAGTGGGAAGAGCAGAATACTCCAAGGAGGAAACTATTTCAAACTTTTCTTTCTTAGAGATGATTTAATATGGTGCGCAAGACACATATTAGGGTTACCTTGCTGATCAGTGGATGTTCTTCCCACACAGCAACAAGCAAGCTGGTTAGGCTCATATACCAGGCTCAATAAGCTGTGAGTATGGTCACAGGCTCTTCTTCTCTCTCTAGCATTTCAAAAAACTGTGTTAGCAGTTCTGTCTGTGCAATGAAAAACCATATTGTACAACACAGAGCAGAGGGGAGGGCTTCCTTAAAACAAAGTTTTAAACCCGCTGTTAGGTGACTGCTAGACAATGCTGCAGTTTGTTTCTGGCTGCAGAACCTGATGGAAGATATTGGGTATTATAAGGAATAGAGAGAAATTTCTTTGCTTACAGCTTTCAGAGCCCTGAGAGTGCTGCAGCTCCTTCCCACTTTGGTGGGGGTTTGGCTGTCTGTGTTGAGCAAGGTCTGACACTGCCCCTGGGGTGAGCCTGCTCTGTGAGAATGATCTGTGGGCAGCCTTCTTGAAAGCTCCTGCCCCTGTCCCAGCAGCCAACAACATTAAAGTGCATTTAAGCTCAAGCCCTGGGCAAGGGTACCCGCACTCTGGGCACGTCTGTGCCGGGCCATGGATCTCACTCATCCTGACCCTGACTTGCTGGCACAACCACACAAGGCAGATACAGGTTGTAACCTCCTGATTCTTGACTATCACAGATGGAAACAAGAAAACAAGGACTGTTGTCAGTGCTTTATCAGTGGTATCTAAAAGATGAAAAAACACAAGTCTGCTTGAAAGAAAGTTTATTCCATGTATCATGGAAAAATCATGCATACCATCAAGTAAGGCTTCACAAGAGAAAGCGTATAAAGGAAAGACACATTATATAAATTCATAATATATAAACTTCTCTCATCATATTACACATAATACTCTTTATAGTTACACATTTAGGAACTAATTACTACCATTGCAAACATTTCCCTTGCAAGAAAAGATAACCATTTACTAAGTTGGCTGGTATGACAAATGTAAAAATATCTCATGTTTGTAATTACCTAGAAGTGTTTTTCTGCTAGTCACAGTTAATGTTTCCTCACATTTTTTCAAATTATGCATTTCACATTCAGTTATGCAGTTATTTCATGATAAAGAACAAGCTAAAGAGTGTTTTACCTGAAAAACCTGAGAAACTTACCAGACTTATTCAGATATGGTACCTGAGAGTATGAAGTTCTACAAAACAGAGCTGAAGTTTATAAACCTGAATTCTTCATAAACTCCAAATCCTTGTTAATGTTAACAAGAGTTTGGAAGCTATGCTGGAGAGGAGAGTTACATTTGATTGTCTAATCTTAGTTCCTTTTTGGACAACACAAAAAAAACAGTGAACAAAACTTTCACCAGGTCTGGAGCAAAGCAGAGAGAAAACAGTGTTGGTGTATTGCATGCAACTGCTATTACCACATTGTGTCACCTTTAACAGGTTTCTCATATACATTCATCTGCTGTTTAAGTTCTAGCTGCACAGAACTATCAAACAAGACAGAAAGAAACTACCTTGGTTATTAATATAGTGGCAAACTACCTCTTGACTTCAAGTGAAAATTCTACCCGGCTATGAGAAAAATCAGACACTTTAGAGAAAAAAATGAGTTTACATTCTTTTAAATACAAAGGAATGAGTGCCTGGGGCTGCTGACCCCAGTTACTCCAAGCTAAATTCTTGGAGGATGTATAAAACTGAACTGAAAAGAACTGAAAGTGGAATCAGCACTGAACTATGCCCTCCAAACTTATTTTGATATTGTGATATGAAGGCCTCACAAGTTATAAGGACTCCAAATAATGCTCAATGTACAAGAGAAACAGTTTCACAAATGGGACATAATGTGCTTCTTAGGCAAAAAAAGCTGTTTGCTATCATGACTTACTATTTTGGTCAGTTTTTGAAATGACAAAGGAGTCCCTGTCAAGAACTTGGCTGCATACACATATCTATGACAAATCCAAGAGTCTCATTTGCTAAATCATTTGAAAAGTACAGGATTTTACTACACAATGTATCTAAGTGTCTAGTGCTATCATAGTCCATAACATTTTACAAAGGTAAGTCTCATGTTTTAAAATATATGAAAGCTTTTCCTTGTACCAAAGGCGATACTTCAAAGTTTATAAGCATAATCAATAGTCAAGTCCTCTTTCCTGGAAGAAAAATACATTTTTCTGTAGCTTGCCTTAAAGTGTGATCCAAGATGATTATGATGTTATTGAATGTAAATTTATATATTAATGTTTCTATAGTGCAGAAGATACACGGAATAAATCATTGTAAAGGAAAACTGTTCTAGCTTTCTGTCACTTTATCAGCTTAATTACACAATGCTGGCAAACAGTTTCATTTGTAAATAACAACACTGCACCTTTGACAAGGTATTCAATCAAAAAAATAGGTTTGCTGAAATGGAGAAAATGTTCCTGTATAAACTGGATTATAGTTATAGATCAATTCTTTTGTTTCCTCTTCTTCACTGGAGAAATGGTGCATGCTCTTCCTGCCTGTAAAACATTGTAAAAGTACAGATCATTTTAATGTTACCCTCCTCAACAATATTTATCTTGGCAAAGTAAGTTATTTTGTGTAGCACAACAACAAATGGGATTACAGCAGCTTGTATGTGAAGAACTGTGAAGATACATCTTCAGAAACCTGGTTACAGCCTATTTTATAACTGGAGAGGGGGAATTTAAAGCCAAGACTGTAAAAAATAGTTATCCATGAGATACTGGCAGTATCTACCAGAAAAACCTTTAACTCTGAAAGAAATGCAACAGACTATCAGTCTACTGAAAGCTGCATGAACTGTGCTGATGAGGACAATAAAATTGAATTCTCACCTGGTTTATCAAGCTGGCAACTCTACAGAAGTTAAAATTAATGATGGATGGATAAAAAAATGGTATTTCAGTAGAATTGTTTAGATACTAAGCGATCACACATGAGCATATTTTTACCAGCTGAAAACAGTTTACATTTTTTATCTTGTGGTTTATTTTCATAGTTAGGGAAGATATCCTTCCTTACATTAGCTAAAAATGTCAATTAATCATTGCAAAGTTATGATATGAAGTACTCAGTAGGAGCAGCTAATGCTTCAGTACCTCCCCCAAAAGACTGGGGGGGCCATGAAGAGTAATTTAGGATTTGGTAGAAGAGATGGGGGTGGACAAGGCTGGCTGAAGAAAGTTTGCTCTACCGGAATTGTAGGGGAGTAGATCCAAAAGCTACTGACACACCTGTGTGGCACCCTGCACAAGCTCTTGGGATGTGCACACCTGTGTCACAGAACTCACAGGCAGTGTGCCTCAACTGGATTTACAAGCAGAGCTGGCACTTGTTTTGCCCCACTTCACTTGGATAATGGCCTGAGCAAGCTTACTTCTATTGGGAGTACAGTCTGCAGACAGCCACTTGAGAAAGTAGCAAACAAAGCCAGAGAACACACTGCATTCTGGTATTAGACCACAAAATTAAAACCAGACTTAAACTGTATTTTCACCTGTCCCTCCCTCCTTGTTTTTATCATGGTGTGCCATCTCATAAAATGGCCTGGGTTGGAAGTGACCTTAGAGATCATCTTGTTCCAATCCTCCTGCCACGGGCACGAACACATTGCACTAGACCAGGCTGCTCAGAGGTCAAATTCTGCCTGGCCCTAACTTCCCTATGAAAATGGTTTTGTTACATTTTCACAAAGAGGAATGGGACTACTTTATGCAAGAAAGCACCTTGAATTTGTGTGAAATGCAGATTTTATTTCTACACTCTCACTGACCAGGTCAGCACCTGTAAAAATTGCAATTTTTTACATCACTATCTAGTTTCTTCATTAAGTTGACTCTTTTGATTTGAGACCAAGTCTAGACACCAAACTCAACCAGCTTAATTAACATGTTCTTCATAGTCCCCGTCAAGGAGGAAAGACAATTTCATAAAATAGTCCAGCAGAACGATTTAGTAGGGATAAATTAAGGAATAAAGTTTGATTCCTTCAAACACTCCTCTATTTATATCCTGCTTATTTGTAACAAACAGATGGGAAGTGTCATAAACTATCAAAATGTTGTGCATTAGTTACTTCCAGATTCTTAGAGTATAAACAAAAAAAAAATTAGCAACTCTGTAAAATTTAAAAACTCCTTGTGCTGTCTATAGAATACAACTGTAGGGCACATATTACACATCCATGCTGTCCAAGCCCTGTTTATAGTCCTGATATACACATTTTGCAAGCAAAACGTATTGAATGACTGCAAGCCAGTTTGGAACTGAAGAAGCCCCTGGAATTAAGAATGGAGTACTTTTTTTTGTTTTATTGTTTTTGTGCAAGAGATGTCAAAATGTTACAGGGATATTTTGAAATGGTAGAAAGTCATAGAACAATGTTTTAGAGCCAGCCTAGTGAAAAGAGTTTGTGGAATCCTTGGCCTTTTGATGTTACTTTCACTAAACCATTCTATTTCTAGTATCCTTTGGTGTCTTATAAGCCTATAAAGCTTGCAGAATAATCTTCTCAGAAAGCACTATGAGGTACTGAACTTTGACAGCTGAAAAAGAAGTACATCATCCTCAAAGTTTTTCAGTAACGCTTCACTCTCACCCCCAACATTTACAGATAGAAAACTTTTTACCTTCATTGACGAAGAAATCAGCCATGTAATATGCTGCCCTTACAGCAGATGGAGAATGTGGAATGCCTGGAGAATCCTTCCACTCAAATGAGTTTTTCTCTGGATGCCATTGCATGCCATAAATTGGATATTTGTATGCTACAACAAAACACAAAACGTGGAAAGGTGTGTGTCTTAAGAATCATGTAACTAATCTTACTGCAAGTAAACTCAGAGGATAAGCTACAAATACACCTCACTTATTAACAGTTTCACAAAAGCTTAAACAGCAAGTTGAAACACTGTTACTAAAGTCACAGTAGAACTGAAGGAAAAGAAATATACTGTAAAAGAAGGGTCTCATTCCACACAAGAAAATATTTGTGCATAATTTTTTTGATTACTCATTTCAGAATTAATGTATATACATAGTAAAAAATAATGTGTGGAGGGATAGAATGTAAGAAAATAGTAGAGAAGGTAGTCTCACACCTGAGGAGCTGCAGCTGTACTAATCACCAAAGATTAGGAACAGGCCTGCCCTTAACAGGCCACAGCTGTGTCCAATTAGAAGAGTTCTACAGAAGAGTGGGTTAGCTAGTTGAGAAGAGAGTTGGGAGTTGTTGGTTGTGAAGAAAAAGGAGTCAGTGCTGTGAGGAGATGCCCATGACAAGTCACCCAGAAGGTATGGAGCCTTTGAAATATGATGACAACGATAATGTTTGAAGTATATCGCTCTCAAAGCCTCCTGTCTTCTTGCCAGCATCACACAGCATTCCCAGCCATACAGGATGCCAGTTCCATGTGAAAGATCCAAGTCCTAGTATCTCCTCGAAGGCCCAGTCAATCCAGGGCAGCTCCCAGGCCTGGTACATTTTGGGGGAGTCAGTCCTTAGCTTTCTTCCAGGGAATAGCGGCACAGCAGCTGATTGCTGCCCTGTGATAAACTGCTCGCAGGCAAGGTGATGCCTGTCATTAGCCTAATCAGGTTTGCTGATCAAAGAGCTGTTCCTCTCTTTTGGAGGCCAGCCAGGATGCCACACAGAAGAATCCCACTGGTGACAGCTGGGTCCTAGGCAGGGCTGCTAGTGGCGCACTCATGAAGATAAAACCCTCCCTGAAGAGCTAACTTGTTTCCTGAGCTGAGCAAGCCCAGTGCAAAACAGACAAAACAAGTCATGCAAAAGGCTTTTGGAGGAGGACAATTACCAGCATTGTAACTAAGGTAATGAGGGATATTGCTGCTCCTCAGCAGCCTGGAGCTTTTCCCATACAGCAAACAGAGAGCACCAGGGAAACGCCAGCCTAAGCAGGCAGCTGGCAGGCACGGCTTGACAGAGGCACTGTGCAGGGATTCAACTACTGAAGCACACACCACAGCGCTCAAATACACCAGTGCTAACGTGTAACAGCATCTCTGGGAGGGGAATGGCCGGTGGGAGGAGTAACAAGGCTCACAGCATTCAAAAGATAAAATATCCCTGCAAACAGAAATGCTCCTCACAGCCAGAGCGCTGACAGGGGCTGATGCTCACTCTGCTATTTGAACAACTTGCAATACAAATTCACATCCATGCCACAACAGCCCTAAAGAACTAGGTTGTTACAGTCACAGTTTCCAAAGGAAATTAATTTCCTTACCTTCCATGGTAGATATAAACTCCACTTCATCATCAGTGTTAGTGGTCAGAACTTTATAGAAATTACGAAGCTTTTCATTATTGGTGAAATTCTGTGATAAGGAGAGGGGGGAGAGGGAAAATGTGTTATTTTGTTATTTGCTTATTTATTTCTAGTTTTAACAAAAAAAAAAATTGTATGCAGGAAATAAAAAGATTGAATACCTCCATGGAGAGGCTCCATACGTGAAAGTTTGAAGTCAATGGCTCGGTAGCAAGTGCATGTAATACATCATTAGGGAAACTCCTGAACATTTTGCTGTCTTTTGCAGCTATTACAAGGAAAAAAATTGTATTTTCCATTACCGAAACTGGTCTCAGATGGACTTACAATGACAGAAGACAATTAATAAAATGTTGTATTAAACCTTTTTGGAAGTGAATCTTTATTATTTTAGAATATCCTGGAAGAAATATCAGTGAAATAACTACAACAGATTTCCAATATGCTGTTACCACTGTCTACTTGTCTTGACCCAGAGAGGATCCAAAGCTCTCACTAAGAGAGAGGGAAAAAAAAAGCACCATTCTTTGACACTCATTTCAGCAGCCTTTCCACTCACAATGAGCACAAGTGACAGAATTTTTAAATGCTACTTTTTTTTTTTAATTACTCACAAAGGGTAAAGTATCAACAGAGGCCACGCTTTACCAAGTGCCACAGCTCTATCTCAAGGGATCTCTGTAATTTCAGTACTGTTCAAATGGGACAGTAATGCCACTATTCATCATGAAGAAAGATGTGATTTCAAAAATTTAAAATCACCTGCTCTCCAAGCTTTATAGGTTTTGAACTTGTGAATTTTGTGAACTTGGTAACAAAAAGCAGACGTTATTTTGTAGGTCTGAATTTTCAAATGACTCAAAGAGCCACAACTTTGGTTTTTGCTGACTGCTGTTGGTTTCAAATGGCTTGTGCTCACTCCTCTGCTGAAGAAGTGACAGCTGCTCTGACTTTCCAAAAACAGTCAATGCAACTTAATAACAAAGAATTTAGCAGAAGATAGTCAGCAGGAACTTCACAAACATTCACCCATAATATTTATCATGAACAAAACACAACACCTCTTACCAAAACTCAGACATGAGATGTAATGAATTTTTCACCTGTGGTAAAGTTCAGAGGGAGTGAAAAACCCCTTGTGTTGGTATGAGTAAGCAAAATTTCACCACTTGTGAGATATGTAAGCTCTTCGTGTCCAAGACATGTTCCCCATATTGGGAAATAATCTCCTTTATCGTTGGCCTACAAAATAAAAGCAATGATGTAAGGAAACAGTAATGAAAATCTACAGAAAAGAGACTGACAAGAACTTCCTGCTGTTTTTACTTGCTTTTGTGTAGCTGAGAATATCTGAAGGCTAAAGGATACATATGAGTTTTGAAGCAGCAGACTGAGTCTGATGTGGAGACTGATTTGACTGTTCTGCTCTACAAGTAATTTTGAGAGCAGCCTAAATAGAAACCACAAAATGGCAACATTTCTCTAGGAAAAGCAATCATTAGAAGGGACACAGAAGAGTCTGTCCCCATTGTGAGGGAAAGCGTGCTTGTAACAATTCAAACTGTTCTACAAAGCAAGGGCCCTTTGCAATGTCTGTGCCCACCCAACTGTATTAAGAAAACATAAATCCTACGACTAGCACAGCTGTGGTCTTACATGACATACCTATAGGATTGTTTAGCTAGCAGGTTTACACCTGTGTTCCAAAAAGACAAAATGTACATTTAAGCAACATTAAAAAGTGGCAATCATTTTCAAAATAATAAAATTTGGCAGGTAAGTGTGAAAACAGTATGAAAAAAAGGAAAAAGGAGAAAAACAAAGCAAAAAAACAAGAACACAACTAGTTTCTTGTGACCTAATTAAGCATGGTGCATACATGTGGTGAAATATGCATTTTTAAATGGTTTACACCTGATAGCAAGCATATGTTGGAAACTGGGATGTTTCAGAACTCCCATTTTTGTGAAATTTGACTAGTTTTTCCTAACTTGTTTCTAAACATTTTTAAGTTATGCATACCACAACACACTCACCAGCCCCAAAGAGCTGCTGCTCAAAGCCATTTTTGAGAAAGCTAAAATGCTTTCTCAGCTAAAGGCTCAGAATAGTAATGCTCCCCTACTGCATTACTGACAGTATGGTAATTAAAGCTCACAGAGCTACTTCTTCTCACAGCAAAACAAGGAAGATGTACAGAAAGATGGCTGATAGGGCTGCAGAGTCTTCATGACCACCCTTAATGTATAATGAGACACAGAACTTAGATGAAAGGCAGACATTGGAGTTGCAAGTGAGGACTAAAACTACTGAAGGCAAAAAATAAACTACAGTTTAAAACCAATTGCAACTGAAACAAAGATTTTGTGGCCCCCTCCCTTATTTTTTAAAATGAACTAGGGCCTGGAGGCTAAGCATGTATTTAACAACACTCAAGACATCACATTTTAAAAACTAATTTAAGAGCTGAAAAACAGTATTTCATTTAGATTTTTGCCTAAGTAGTACAATTTTATGGACTTGAATGGGGATTAGCATTTCACATCCTCTATTCATATTAAAGCAGAGCCAGATCAAAGTAATTTCTCATTGTGAATATTTGCAAATGAAAAGGATCCCTCATGTTTTAGAAAAAGATAAAATTCAGTCATCCTGTACTTGTTAAGATACTCTTGACTATTGTAGCTTACCTTACATAAGTAAAACCAGAAATATTTTATAGTAATTAAGATTTGAAAGATGAATATCAAAACACAAAATTATCACAAACAGCAAGGAAAAACCATCCTTTGTTATAAAGGGTTACCTAGGATGAACTGACTATTATTTTCCGCCTTTCAGTCACTAGTAGTACATATATCAGCTAATAAACCTGTCTCTCTGATCATAAAGTGACACAGGCAATTCAGTTCACCATTGTGAAATGTCAACATAATTTCATAATTCTACAACAAACCACAAGAAACCCTTGTCCTAGGGCTGCATACCAAGGCACAGGCTGCAGTTCACACAGTGAGCAGTTCCAGAAAGACAAATGAAATCACATAAAACTGAGACAGTCCTTGCAAGACTCACGACAAATAAAGACAGACAAAAGAACAAAAACATTAATGCCACAGGGACTGAAGAGTAAAGGGAGCTCAATTACAGAATTGCAGCAGTTGACTGGTCCTCTGAATGCCACTGCCTGCACTTTCCCTGCCTGCTGTTGGAAAGCCAGCAGCAAAGGTGGAAGACAATTCCTCATTGCCAACTTCACACAGAGCCATGAAGCCTCAGGTACAACAAACAAACAATACCATTCTCACCTGAAGAAGTTAGCAGTTTAAGACCATAAGACAACATAAAACAGGAGTGGGTGTCACAAGTGTGAATCTTAAGCTACTAATGCAGAAGTTTTATGCAGAAGCAAGAAATAAGCTACCTATTTTCAGGCCTACAGATAACCCACTGAATGACAGTGCAAAACTATGAAAAATATGAACCTGTCATTTTGATCTCTGAACAGTGACAATAACAAGAACCAACTGCTCCTCAGTAATTACCTCCAAGGCCTTGTAGTAAAATATCTTAGCAACCCTTGAATACTCTGAAGTCCTAAGATCCACACCACCTCCAGGAAGAAGAACCCTGAAAGGCAACATCCAAGAATATGATTAGCAACAGTGATGAACCCAAAACTTGGACAATGTACACAGAGAAATGTCTGACAGCAGTTTTAAGGGTACTATTTAGGTCTAGGTTCCAGAAATCTACAGACAGGCATCTATGCTCCCATTATAGACAGAAGTGATCTAGTCAGGAGAGTCACTAGAGATTCAAATAGATTTTCCAGAGCAGACACCTGAGTGGTAGGTAGGTTGAACAACCCTGTCAGCTCCACTGGCTGCACTGGCTAGCATTGCATAATTTATGTGAGTTTGGACAGCTAGTGCACAGGCAGACAGCTAAATTTAGGTGTTTCAGTATTTAACTTAATCATTGTGTTCTTCCACTGAAAAATGGCTACTGTATCACAAAGTATAGATCAAGCCTAATGCAACATATGGAAGAAGAAAGTAAACAGAAAACACATAAACCACACAGATTTCAGCTGGTATACAAAAGGGTTGCAAGCCATGACTGTCATTTCCTATCCTGACTCTCAGCTGGCTCTCACTACCACTTTAAAATTCCAGCCCAAATCTCGATTCATTCTGCCAGTCTCAGAAATATAGAATTGTGGCCCTAGCATAGTGACCTTTTTATTGGAGACAACAAAGATCAAAAAGTTCCTATCAAAAAGGAAGAAAAGTACATTTGACCATAACCTTTGGTCACACAGGATCCCACAGAGCTAAGGAAGACAATCTCAGGGAAAATTTCATTTAAAAAGTGCACAAACTTTTTCCACCACAAAATATAATCAGGAATGGCAATTCCCTGTGTGGCTCCCCAAACCCAAAAAAACACCACAGAAGAAAAACTTTTAGCACAGTCTAGCAGAGAATTCACATGGATACATGATGACATGGAAAATTATCAAGTACCATCAGAAACGGTAACATGAAATAAAGGAAGCCTCTCCTGGCTGTAACTGGAACACTGTCTGCTGAACCAACAAAACTGGATGTGTGAGCATTCCTTAATCCACTGCTGCAAAACCTCAATTGAATTTACTCAAGTCATATCCATTAACTGTTGATTTTTTACTGAAACAGATGTAGGATTTCTCTACATGTCTGTGCTCTGAAAATGGCAATGTGAATCAGTGAGATACTAACAAGCAGTTAGAAACCAATACCATCTCAAATGATCCCAAGCATTTGCAGAGCAAATATGCATTTAAACCCCTGTGACTGGTTTTTTTGGTTTTTTTCAAGTGGATAGTGCACAGGTTCATGTAAATGCCATCAAGTATTTGGTGGAAAAGTAGTATTCACAAAAATACAAAAAACTTTACTTCCCAGTGTCAACACTGAAAATTAATACATCTGAAGGTATTTTCAAAACAGGCCAGATTATAGGCTTCTTCAAAGATCTATTTAGACAAATAAAGTGATCTTTACCTGGAAGTGGTAGGAAATTCACTCCATCTGTTCAAACCAAACCTGGACTATACTAATTAGTAAAACTGATTGTCATTTTTGCTAATGCAAAAAGGAAATAACCCATTAAGTAGCAATGATAATGGCTTGACATTGTCATAAGCAGATTGAAATGCAACTACGTGTATTCCAGTATCACTGCCTGGTTAGAGATGATGATTTCCATTTCAATTCCTACCTCAGGAGTACATTCATAAAATTATGTCTTTAATATGGTAAATTTCATTATTTTAATAGTAAATAATTTCCAACCTCAAAGAACAATGTGAAAGATCAATGTATCTCCTCCTTATTCTGAATTTCCACAGAATATAAGTCATTTCCTCCAGAGCTCCTTTTTGTTATTTACACACAATTTCAACATGGAAGCCAACAGGTGACAGTGGAGGGCCACAGAAGGAAATATAGACCATCCTCACTCACCTCCATAACACAAACTCAATTGACTTCTGACTGCAAGGATAGAAGGGTAAAGAAAGTGGATCTGCTTTCCTCACACTTTCTTCTGCATTGATATAGGTGATGAGGTAGAAACGACCAGAGACCCCGTTGGTGGAAAGCCCTTTTGGCAACCAAAGTGAAGCTGGTAGCCATGAGAAAGGGAGGAAATTATTCATTTTGCCCCCAACAGAACACAGCAGAGAAAAGCATCACTATCTTACACTTGCTTACAGCACAAAACTGCAAAGACCCAAGTCTTAGTGTCCAGGGCATGTTGATGTAGGAAGACAATGCACTTCCCAGACAGCCAAAGGTCTAACTCTGCAAGGTCTATGCGTGCTGATTAACATTCTAGTTATTTGCATAAGCTTAACAAATGTATTCATGGTTTAAGATGCTCATCTCATGACTACAAGCAGCCCAATCACATGCTCTGGCCTCACACACCACCATGACTGTGAAGTGTAGCATCAGCTGATTTTGCTCTTCTGAGGTGCACTTTCAGCACAAGGCTAAAACAAACCAAAAGGTTTTGACTTTGTTTAGTCCACAATAAAACCTGTTGGGCAAGATCAGACTATCCCACATTTTAAAAGGAAGAACACAGTGGTGGCCAGTTGCCACAGATCCCCTGAAAACCAGGAAGTTTTTCTATCAAAGACCTAAGACACAGAATCACAACAGGCAAGACCATTCAAGTGGCAAGAGAGAGAGCACACATGGAGAGAAGAGTAGAAGAGACTGGAAATCAGAAACTTTTATAATAGAGGAGATATGAAAAGGACTGAAAGAGGGAAGAAGGGGTAGAAACAGGAGTGAAATACTAAGCAAGTGCTATTAACCATCAAAAGGAAGGTGACAGATAAAATGAAGACAGAAAAATTAACAAAGAGGAAGTTGAGTATCTCACTTGCAAAATTGCTCTTGCACTTCTCCCTGTCTGCAGACAAGCCCAAGGGGATGCCAAGATAAGCCTTGGCACTCTTGCAGATTATCTGATGTGTTCCTCAAGGAAGGAAAGGCAGCACACCAATACTGGATGAAATCATGCATTCTGTGTCTTAGAATATATTTTCATGTCTGCAGTGCCCAGCACAACCTCTCAAGAGAGCAGGAAGACAATGTCATTGAGAACACAGCAGAGCTCAAAAACAGAACCATTATACCTTTCAACAGAAAATCAGTGCTCAAGACTTACCCATTAATAGAGTGGAAGATTTTATCATACTCTTCATCGCTAAGATTCAATCTGAAACACCAAAAAATAATTATAGAATACATATGACGTACATATATTTGACCACGAAAATATAATCTCTGTTGAACAGAAATGTCTGACACAGAAAATATGCAGAAGGCATGCTTTAAAGAGAGTAAAATGGACACAAATCACATGAAACATTTCACTTGAAACGGCTCAATCCACAAGACTGAAAATAGGGCCCTGTCAGGTAGAGTTCCTGATGAGGTACTCTGAGACCCTTTTGCAAGACACTTGAAAAGTGTACTATTTACATGAATGGCACGGTTATTATTTCCTGCAGACCGGCAACTCCGGTTTCCAACTGATTCCCAAGAAGGGCAGAGCTGCAAACAGTGGGTCACGCCCATGCACCCCCAGCCTCCCTGCCAGCACGGCAACACGAAAAGCAGAAAAGGCCTTGGCTCTGTTGTAAGCCCTGCTCAGCAATAACAAAAACACCTCTATATTATCAACCCTGTCTTCAGCACAAATCCAAAACACACCCCCACACCAGCCACTGTGAAGAAAATTAACTCTACCCCAGCCAAAACTAGCACAGATGGCCACACTTCTGCAGAGGTGTGATAAGCTGGGTGTAAGTGAAAGTGTTCAGCTTTGCTGCAAGTAAATTAATTGCCAGAATTAGAAGCATCCATTCAGTGGTGAAGCTTCTGGTCAGCAAACATTCTGGAAGCTCCAGTAGCTACATGAGGAATGCTGGCTTCTAATTCAGCCACTTAAGAGGGGCTCTTATTGGACTGTGTAGATACATGCTATTTTGTTTTTCTGCAGCTGTATTAGTACTGCTTTTAAGTACGGAAAATTATGATTTTACCATCTGGTTTCAGTGCATTTAATATTTTATAGCTCAGTGTTGGTATGAAGTACTGTCAGCTGTTACTTACTCTGCTACTTCTCACCAAACAACCAAAATAAAAGAAGACAGTGAACTGGACAGAACTAGACTTTGTTTTCTGAAAGGAATACTGATAGCCTTCCTTGATTCCCTGAATTCTGGGGCTACAAAATGTGGAAAAAAAAAGATATCTATATCTATGTATCTAGGTATTGATGTGGGCACTACACTGTACACTGACTGTAGCTAACTTCAAAAACCATGCAAACTGCAGAAGGCAATTTTACTGGTAAAAAAAAGAATAGAACTTTTCAAAGAGAGACTAGCGATGTAAATAGAAGTATTAAAAAGTATATGTTCCACTCTGCTTTTATTCTGATTTCTGGAACTCTGAGAATTGTGGCATCTTCAAATTGTCTTTGAGGAGCAATAAACACTCAGAGAAGCAGCAGAACTACTTTCTGTGCCTCTAAAATCATACATACCTTACATAATACAATTATTATCCACTCCTAAGGATAAAAAAAATGTACCTTATAGGCACAACTCGACCACCGGCAGATTCCACAAATTTCACATATGAAGCCGCAATATAAGATCTTCCAAATCGCTGGTACTCATCATAGTGACATTCCTGTGACAATATCCCTGAAGGGTGCAAAGAAGAAAATTAGCACCATACAAATGGCAAATGCTACACACTGAAAGAAAAGTCACAAAATCACTGAATCAATTAGCTTGGAAAAGACCTCTGAGATCATCAAATTCAAGCTTCAATGGAACACCACCATGTCAACCAGACCATGAAACAAGTGCCACGTCCAGTTTTTCCTTAAACACCTCCAAGGACGGTGACTCCACCACCTCGCTGGGCAGTCCATTACAGTAACTAATCACCGCTTCTGTGAGGAAATCCTTCCTAATGTCTAACCCAAATCTCCCCTAGGCAGCTTAAGACTGTACTCCTGTCCTAGTGCTAGTTGCCGAGAAGAGCCCGACCCCACCTGGCTCCAGCCTCCTTCAGGCAATGGTAGAGACCGATAAGGTCTCACCGGAGCCTTCTTTTCTCCTGCCCAAACCACGCCAAGTTCCTCATCCGCTCCCTCTAAGACCCGTGCTCCTATTAATTCATTAAGCTCCCATTTCCTACATGCCAGCTAGCAGCGATAGATTTAGCGCCCAGAGGAACTGCAGGCACCGAGACAACGGGGCATCAATTGCGGCGCCCCGTCACAAGGCACCACACAAACACACATTACCTGACTAAGCCTCGGCTTCCCTGCTATGACAGCTCAGCACTGCAACATCCCTCAAGCAAGCCCGCACAGCCTTAACGCCGCTTACACCGGCTCTAGCCAAACCTCGGCTCCGGGAGACGCTTCCCGTCGGGCCCAGGCAGGGTGGGCGGCCCCTCGGCCCCTCGGCCCCTTACCGATGATGGGTCTGTCATTGCGCCCCGCCGGGCGGTCGCGCCGCGCCACGGAGGCGGCCGAGCCGCAGCGCAGCAGCGCCAGGAGGAGCGCGGCGGCCGCGGCGCCACCGAGCCCTGCGCGGCGCCCCATGGCCACGGCTGCGGGCAGCACGGCCAACGGCTGCCGGCACGGCTCGGCTCGGCTCGGAGCACGGCTCGGCTCGGCTCGGCTCGGCTCGCCTCCGGGCACGGCTGCCGGCTGGGCTGGGCTGGGCGCCCGCCCCGCGCACGCAGCCGCCGGGCCGCCCGCCCGCCGCGCGGCTCGCTGGGAAATGCAGTCCCGGCCCCGCGGCCGCCCCCTTCCCCGCCAAAGCGACGATCGTATCCAGACAGACGAGGCTGGTGCAACCAGAAAGGGTTTATTAATTAAAACATATGTTAATACATTTAAAACAGAGAAAAAAATTAAAAATTGTGCATTACATCGTGCTTACAGTCAGTAGTAAATTATATATTTGTACCGTTTAACAGGAACTTTATTTTTTTTTAGAGGCACTCCCGATGTTTATAAAGAATAATGCACTTAGGGATCTTTGTTTCGTTGGCTGCTGCTCAAAGCTGCAACACCACCGCACATCATACCAATATCTTCACTATTCATCATGTAAATGTTCCAATTATATTGTGTCCTTATTATTAGCAGCAATGGCAATTAAGGGTTCCCACCTCCTATATAATATGTAAACATTAAAAAATAATTAACAGTTCAGGAAAAAAACAACTGCACTCAGTGCTCTAACTGCTGAGTTATGCAAACACGCTATCACTTAATAACAGGATTGGGGTATTTTTGAAGACATTTAGGACTTTATATTCATAGAGCTGGTGAAGTCCAAATAAAGATCAAAAAGCCCCAGCTAAATATGCATATACATATGCAATCAAATGAGGTTTCTGCTACATGAACCAGTAGCAATCAGAGATTGGTTTCATAGAAAAAGTTTAAATTTTCTTGTTCACTGAAACTTGGTTCATTCCTTTGTGCAGTTTACATTCACAGATTAAAATTGCAGGACTGTAATATTAAGACAATAGCTTTGGGTTTCCAACTGGTAAATTACTTGGAACTTGAGTTACACACCTGAACAATTGCCAGATAGCTGACTACTTGGTCTATTTTCTTATAAAGAAGAATTCGCAGTTCATCGAACTCCTCTGTTTAAGGAGCTTTTGTATCACTAAACAGTGTATCACAAAATAGTATCACAAAATCTGAGAGAAAGAAATATATATGAAATACATTTTCATATACTCATATATCTGAATAAGGTTTCTTTAAATTAAGGCCCCATATCAAAAATATTTTGAAAGAGAAAAATATTTTGAAAATGAAAAAGGCACTTCAGGAAATTCAGAAATTGGAAGAAAAAAATAAAAAAGAGATTGTTGTCAGTTTTGAAAGAATTTCTGGCATTGATCTTACCACAGCAGAAAAAACTACAACCAACAAGTACTCTAAGGGGTTTTTCACAGATGTTCCTCTTGCTAATAAAGAATAGTTTCCAATGACTCTTGCAATAATGCCTTACTAATCATAATCTAAAGTAAGGCATTTCTAATATAATAGGATAGTCTCATTTCTGTTCCCTATGCCTATATACTATTCAAATGTCCTAAAGATTACAAAATAACTGAAGTTATAATTTCTAGCTACCTGACATAAAAGCATTTTTATGGATTTATTCATTGGAAAATTCATATGGAATGATTAAATACATAGTGCTTATGCAAAAACAAAAGAGTTAAGAACAGTTACTGTACTGAAAATAAAATGACATAACCTGCTTTACCCCTGAAACAAACAGATAATGCAAACAGCTGAAAACTTTTGACCTCTGCAGTCCTCTACACTAGGGATTTAAGGATAATAATCTCAGTTGTTTATAGTTGTCCATAGACAGTATTACTTTGAAGAAAGAAAATAAGAATTTTCAAGGTTGTTATGACTCTTTTACCAGCTTCTCCCTCCGATTCACACTGTCCTTTGAAGAATATGTACGTGGTGTTTTTCTATAAAACACGAAGATTTCTTTGTTAATTAGGACAAAAAGGGAAGCTGCACAAGCAGCACAAAGAGCAATGCAAATATCTCACTTGCTGACTAATTTTCAATTTAATACAAACTAACAAAACAGCATTTTTCCCTGAGAATCAATCCAAAAAGCAGCCTCTTCAGTCCTTGTAAATTAGCCCTGTAGTCTTATTTCTGCAACAAACTACCCTATTCACAGTCTATTCTTTGTTTTGTATTGTCTTGACAAGCCAAGATACAAAATTTAAGTGTAAGGTTCTGGACTACATTATTACAGATGAGTTGTCTCCAAAGACCTAACAGCAGCAGTATCAATCTGATATCCAATGCACTCTTCAGCTTTCTGGCATACAAGTTACTCAATAACAAACAGTGCAACAAACATGTAGAATTCATTAATCTCTTGAGACATACAGACTGATAGACTTCAGTTAGTGCAGCCAATATAACATTCAGTGAGTGCCCTGCAAAGACATACTGGTTTCATTCACAATGGAAATTTTCATATTAAATTTATTTCCAATGTTCAAGAATTGATAAAATACTGTATTAAGGTTATTCCTAGGCAACCAGAGAAATGCTCTGAAGATAATCTGAAGATCCCATTATGAAGTCAGTCCATTCCTTGGCCAGCTCTTCAATAGAGACTTCTTCCCCCCCATATTCCAGCGGGAGAATGCTGACGGGGAAGTGCTCGGTCAGACTCTGCAAGTAGTTATTTCCATGCATGTACACCTAAACCAAAATATTAAAAGCATTTACTTGGGTATGAATGCTAGACTATTGAGTGAGAATAGGCAGCAAAGCATCTCAATGCAAGAGCTGAACCCACCAGCTTGGTTTAACTAAGTAAGTGTATTACTTCATAATTAATTCCTTAAAAGGTCGAACTATCCTTGTGAGTTTCCCCTAGGTACTCAAACTCTGTCCTCCTTTGAGTCTGAAGGCTGGTGAAGGATGGACTACAACCTGAGGACTGTATTTTATGTAGCTTTGAGCACAGGAGCCAAAACTAACTACACACTTGTTCCAGACTGGTTTAGCAAAGCTGGTGAGAGTACACACTACATCCAAGCTGCTAAACTGAGCTAAACCACGGGAATACTGCTGATTTGTTTTGTCATGATATCTTGTACTTGCCCTTCAGTAATTTCCAAGAAAAGAGCCCTGTCTGCATCATATCTGGTTCTGCCACATGTATTTAAAAACAAGATTATGTAGTCTTATGTAGGCTAAGACATGTGTCAAGGAAGATACTCAACAGAATCTCTATATCAGTCCTTATCTTTCAGTTCCAACTGGAATTGCATTCTGGACTACTTCTCCACTTCAACTCTTTCAATACTGTAGGTTTGGTTCTTCTCCTTTTGCTTTATTGTAGCTATTTTGAAACCTTGTTCATTACTGACAGTCTGATACTTTTCTAGGATTTACTGTCTTGGCATTCACTGGCTAATGCAAATAACCAAAATCCATGTGCTGAGAAAAAGGAGGCTTCAGAATCAGAACAACAATAGGCAGGGCTGCTTATTTTGTACCTTAGTCCTGCTGTTACCCCTTCACTTTTGTGCCAGCTGAAAACTACAATATCTTTCTATGCTGCAACAAACCGTCATCCTTGGCATGCTTTTGCATCCAAATACAAATCCATTTGCAGATCTCCAACTGCAAAACTATTTAAAGCAACTAAGGAGCTATTTGGAAAAAAACTTAGAAGTTAAGTCTGACCAATTTTTGATGCATAAATGCCTCTGGAGGCCTGTCAGAGCTAAAAGTTGCCTTATACTAATTCTGCACAGCTTGGACCATAACACACTGCTCAGTGATCATTTTTCTCTATCAATTATAGGCAGAGTGCTATTTTTTAGGCAGAGACCTATTTTTTCCTAGTTCTGCAGAAGAATTGTTATGTGACCTCAAGCAAATTATTTAACCACTTTGTGTCACTTTTTCTTCTCTTCAGAGCAGTGATAACAGCACCACTTGCGACACTCATGTAAATAATAACTGCAAATTATTTACTGTTAGATTCTGGAGGTCTGTATGGCACTAACAAACAAAAATGATTTATGCTCTTCAGTAATCAGGAGTAACAGAGCCTAAGGAAAGCGCTGCAGATTGTCATATAAGGGTTTTGTGGCAGAAAGAAATATTTGTGTGCACTCACCCGTTGCTTTATTTTTTCAGTGAGAAAAGGCTTAATTAGAGCGAAGACTGGGTGGAAGAATAAAGGCTCATTAATCAAGTGGATACCTCGAACTTTCAGTGGAAAGGAATCCTGTCAGCATACATGGAAAACAGAACAAGAAAAAGAAAACATTATTGAAACACCTCTATTACTAAGCACAGGCCTATAAAAACTGTCTGGTCCATAGGTTAAAGTATTTCTTATGACCTTGCCAATTCCTGCATTTTCTAGCAGTGTAAATTAAGAACAACATTTAGAAAAATCATATCTTGTTCCTCCATTTAGAGGGAAAAATCTCACCATTTTTTCCATCTCAGTAGGAGGTGAGATTGAATATTAAAAACAAACAGAAAAACAAAAAAGAAAACTCTCACCAAATTGCACATAAATATTGTACACAAACTTTGAGCTCAGCCTTTCTTCTAAAGTACAATTTTTCACAAGAATCTGCTACTAATTTACAAAATGCTATCTATGTGCTTCTATTGGCAATGTACAGCCTGAAGGATAATACATAAATATATATATAAACTAGTGAAAATACTAACTTTAAGTTAAATAAGTTATATTTATAATTTAGAGATAAGCCTAGAAATTACTAGGAATTTGGCCAAGACAGAAGTTCAGCTTTACAACAAGATTACTGTCTTAATGAAATTGAATAAAATATCTGCTATACAGCCTTTATAATATAAAACAGCTTGGATTCTACTTGCATTCATTTAAAAGCTCCAGATCTTTGAAATGTAAAAGAAAATAGAATAGGGCAGTGCTCAAAACAAGCTTTGTGGAACGGGGAAAGTACAGCTTCCCTTTAAATCCCACCTGATACTACCTGAGATGTTTTCTGCTTATAAAAATTGTACTTCTCACAAACCTATCTCCTCACTAGTTCAATAGTTCTAAGGAAGAAAAAACACAAAGCTAACACATTTCTTTAGTGCCCCTTCTTCCAGATATAATGTATGTTAAAGACCTTAAAATGATCAGCTTGTGTCTTCACTTAATGTTATTACGGGTTATCATCTACTTAAAGTCTACTATCATGATTTTCACAAAATTTTCTGCCTGAGGTAACAGATTTTTCAAGATAATGTCACTTTTTATCCATACTATGCTTTCCATTCCTTAGTACATACTTCCTTTCCATTAACTTGTTTCTTGATACAGTATAGTAATTTGCAAGAGATATTTCTTGAGTAAAATACTGGATTAAAACTAAGGTTTCTTAACTTTTACTTATAAGCATATTCTGGAGTGCATTAAGCATGTCCTGGGGTGCATCAGGCACAGCATCTCTAGCCAGGCAAGGGAGGGGATTGTCCTGCTCTGCTCTGCATTCTGGCAGCCTCACCTCAAATACTGTGTGCAGTTTCGGGCACCAAATTATAAAAAACATTAAGCTATTAGAGAGCTTCAAATGAGGGCCAGGAGGATGGTGAAGAGTCTGGAGGGGAAGCAGCGAAGCAGTGTGAGGAGTGGCTGAGGTCACTTGGTCTGTTCAGCCTGGAGAAGAGGAGACTGAGGAGAAACCTCCTCACAATCTGCAATTTCCTTGTAAGGGGAAGAGGAAGGGAAGATTTCTTCACTTTCCTGACCAGAGACAAGACCTAAGGGAATGGCCTGAAGTTGTGTCAGAGGAGTCTTATATTGGATATGAGGAAAAAGTTCTTAACCCAGAGGGTGGTTGAGCACTGGAACAGGCTCCCCAGGGAAGTGGTCACAGCTCCAACCCTGACAAGAGTTCAAGAAGTGTTTGGACAATGCTCTCAGCCACATGGGGTGTGTCTCCTGGGGTGTCCTGCATAGGGCCAGGAGCTGGTCTTGATGATTCTGATGAGTACGTTCCAACTTAACATATTCTATGATTATATGATATGGAACAACACTAATATAATCTCTGGATAAAATTTACAAACCCAGTTAAAAGTGAGGAAAGGAAGCAGGGGACAAAAAGTAAAATTAAAATTTTTTTTCTTCTTAGAAAAGAACACTGGAAACACACAATTTTTATTTTTTCTTTTCCATAGCTAGAATAAACATTTAGAAGTTTGAAAAACATTGAAAAAATCAGAAATAGGTCAAGATGGAAACATCATAATCAAAGAATTTCCTGCTTTGAGATAATGAATTGAAACCTTTAGATGTACTTGCAAATCCTATTTTGTCTCCTTTCTGCTTTATTTCAAGGTTAAAAATATTTCCAGCAATATGTTTACTACCTCAGAAGTCAACTGAAACAGTCTCTCTAGTCCTGTTTTCATGAGAACTGGCCCAAGACTGCATAACACCAGGAGTTCTCATTCTAGATGTGCAAAGTTGGGGATACCTAATGGTTTCAATAAAGTTTTACAGTAGATATCAGAAGGAAGAACGTCTGAAGTTCTGATGATATTAATTCAATGACTAAGCTTTGATTGAATCTCAGATATTAACCTTATCGAATCAGAGCAAGAGATTATCTCCCTGGCTCATTTCCACATCACAGGCTAACAGTTTTATTATTACTGACTTTCAACATAACTTCTGAAGGAAAATAAGATTATAGGACTACACTGCAGCTTGCCTGTCAGTTCTCAGTCCCCTTTTTTCTTTAATTTTTTTTTCTCTCAAATCCAGTGGCAAAGTTCAACTGAATTTGGCAGAAAGGAATAAGCCTTAAAGACAGTAAAGTCCTGAGAAGTTTTATGAAAAACAGGAGGTGAGGTAACAGTGATTTGCAGAAAACAAGCTCATGTTGTGGGGAAGAAAGCAAGCAGAACATAAATGTTATACATTCTGTTATTAGCAGATGGAAGACCACATAAGGATCAACCATACTGGTAACAAGTTAGGAGTGTCTTGCTCTTAACTGCTCACAGTGCACACTATTTTTAATATTCTCTGAGACAGGAATAAATGTTTTAAATATTGAGATAATGCACAAAATAATGGAAGAGAAGAGATGAAACAGGATAACAGAGAGATCCTTCCAAAACTGGGCTTCATCTTCTCCTCCAGTCATGAAATTCTTGTGTTGTAAGAGGTTGGTGGAATTCTTATAAAACAGTAGAAGTTAGAGGCCATTTACTGGTATAGAAGAATTAAATTGAGGTAAAATCAAGCACAACTTGTACTTGATTAAGGATTTTGTTCTTCCAAGTTGCATAGTCTGTGAATGCCTACAGAAGGAAGATTTACTATAGCTTGGAAGAGATGAAAAATTGGAAGTCACAGCAATGAAGCTGCATAAAGCATTATGTCATACTTACTGTGAGAACAGCAGCAATTTTCTTGGCCACTGCTGGACTGATTTGAAAAGCATGAGCAAATCTCCACCCTTGAAGGTCAAAGATGGCCTTGACTCCATTTCGCTGAGTCTCGATCTCCTTTACAATGAGTTCAGATGTGATGAGACTTACACGAAACACATCATATGCTGTAAACAAACTGGGATCCCATTGTCCTGAGGAGAAGATAGATTACCCTGCATTACCATGAGAAAACCCCATACACCTGCACTTTTTCTTCTTATGGCTTCTAATGCGCTTCTCAGGAACAAGAATTAATCAGCAAGAACAAAGTTCCTGAAATAAACTGTTTTTCCAGTGCACAAGTTAGTTTGTGTACCTGCTCTCTCATTCATCTTTAATGTTCTTTTAGTGGATGGTACCACATAATGTAGCATGTTCTACCTATGGCCACAGACCTAGTACAAGGTACAATTCAGTAATAGTCATGCTAGCAGAAGCTGCAAATCATCAGTCCTATCAATTAATAGAATTGCTTTTCAGCACTGTAATTTTCTGGCACAACTCAGTGATTCTCACTTATTTTTTTTCTGAGGCCTGAGCGAAAAATTGCATGGGATGAGCCTTAACCCTAGATGAAAGCTCTAGAGGGCACAACTGCCTACTAGACCAGATGATAATAAGACAGTCCTTTGAAAGTTGGCAAAAATAATGCCTCAGTCCAAAATAAACATAAAGAGACATGCTGTTCATTTAACTATGTACTTTTTGAAAATATTTTTAGGAGGTGCATCAAGCATTTTCCAAGTGTTTTTTGCTAGGACTCTTTGGGTACAAGTAAACAATGAAAGCCTGGTGAACTGCTCATCCCACCCTAAACTGAATGTTGATATATGACAAGATGTACACCTTTGTTTGTGTTCTCTCTACTCTGTGCTGCATCTGCGTCAGTACCACAGTCTTAGCCCATGGCTTTGACAATTTACGTGAAGTCAAATGATTTTTGGGCACTCAGAGCCAAAAAAACCATGTAATCTTACAAGTTTTAACCTTCAAGATTCTTTTGATGCAACAAGAATTTCACTAAAAAGAAACTTAGGTTCTTCATAAGGGATCGTACAGCTTTAGCCATACCAATAGATAAGTAAAATTATTTAATTGCTATAGCTCATTAAATTCACCTTTATATTAATGGAAATGCATTTCTAGCAAGGAACATAAATACCTAATCTTTCTAGTTAAAATATTCTGTTTTGATCTAGTTTTATCAACCCCTGCAGTTGTACCCATAAAATATTTTGGTTTGCTGCTGAAATTGTGATAATTAAAAAAATAAACAAACCACAAAACAAATCAAAGCAAACAAACAAAGCCCAAAAACTTCAGTGTCAGAATCAGGTGTGAAACTGTTCCAAGCAATTTTGTCACTCACCAATTCTGTATATTAGAACTTTGCTTCCATGTGGGTCTCTTGACCTTAGGACTCCGTGGTAGCCAGCTTGCAAAAGACCAAGAACAGAAGATGGTTGTAAATCTGCACTTATTTCTGGGCATTCAATTCTCCACTTCTGATAATTCTTCAATAACTGGAAAAAAAATTAATGTGGATGTCAGGTAAGGTTCAGCTATTACAGGGAGAGCACAGTTAAAAATATGCTTTCCAAATGTGGTCACAGTCAGGTTTAATTCATTAAATTAGCTATAATTTAATTGTATATTTTAATCAAATCACTCCTAGAAACAGAAGGTTGCTATACCGGATCAAGCGAGTAAATTGCCATGATGAATTTAGAACTCAGTCAAATCATTGCTGTACTGCAGTTGTCATTTTGTGTCAGAAAGAAAACTGAATGTAGAATAAGCCTGCAGTTTCTGTGTAAAATGCATCTACACCCCTTTTTTTTTCTGCTCAGGTTACCTTTAGGATTGCTTGTTTTGCTACTGCATCAGACTCATTCAGGATTTTTTAAAATTTAGACGTGCAAAATTTTATGGAGGAACATTCTCCTTCACTCACTCACTCACTCACTCACTCACTCACTCACTCACTCACTCACTCCTTCCCTATTTTTTTACATCAATAATTCCAGTTTACTAATTGAAGCAGGCATGCTCATCAGCATACCCAAAAACATTTTTGAGGTGCCTTCTACCCCTCTGAAATGAGAAGATAGAACACAGTAGCGGGTCTATTACACATTTGACAATTTCTCTCCCACAGAATGGGAGTAAGGAGATCCTGTCAGGTTAAAACAGAGATCCTGTCTGTGGCCAGGGACTTGGTCAGCCTGGTTCCCAAGGCTGGGAGGCAGCACCATAACCAGCATTTCCAAGGCACAGGAGGAGCTGTGTGTTGAAAGGCCATGAACTAATGCTAAGGAAGAGGAAATTAAAGGTGCTCCTTTGTGAGGTAACATCTGTGTTGAGGAATTACAGGCAGCACTGTGCAAGGTCATCTTAGAGATGAATCGAGAAAAATTAAGTTGACGATGCAGTAGTTTTAACTTCCAAGTCTAATTATTGGGTCTCCTTTAATATTAACTAAGTGGTTGTGGGGAAAATGAACTATGCCCAGCAACTGAAATTTATTTAAGACATTGTGCATAAGTAAGAAGCTATGTAAAACTGTCTTTTAAAATGCTTCCTCTCTGTTCATCAACTAAAATTTGCCTCTGCTGTATCACTCCTGCTAAGGTAATCACAAAGTCTGGAAGTAGAGAGATAGCTATTACAAGTAATTCATATTTTGTTTTAATTTCCTCAATGGCTATGACTTAGGGGTCTAACTCAAGACCTTCGAAGTAGCTAAGAGAACCAGAATTTTTCAGTACCTTGTTTCACAGCAAGCCAAAATGTAACTTTAAATCTTAATGGTGGCATGCACAGCCTAGCTTTTAGAATTCCTTCTATATTTCATCAAACAGGAAAACCCAATCTGATCCTCAGCACAGTTTCACAAATTAAGTGTGTTCAGTACACTGAAAGCATCAATCAAAAGTCTTTTATTTCCTATAATTTGTATTAACAGAAATTATTTTTTTTCCTTTATCAATTACTCCGTATTTTGCAACAGAAATACTAAAGTTAAAAGTGCTGTCAGGTCCAACTAATAGAATATAACTGTCAAAAAATTAAAATTTTCTTGTATCTATGCAAACATAATTTTCTTCAGTAGTTTCATTGGAAGAATGATCACAAGGAACTTCAGTAAAATTAAATTCATCCCTACAGACTCTTAGAGGGAGACCTGGAACTCAGCATCCTGTAGCTCACAGCATGCTCATGTCAGATAATTAATCTTATCTCCTACACTTCCCTCTATTTTTAAGCTTCTTGTATAATTTTACATAAAACATACTTTTTCTTCAGCTTAATGCTTTTCTGCTCAGATTAAGGTTGAATGATTTTGAAGTTCTCTCAAATGAATTGCCATGAGGAAACTATTTATAAAACATTATTGTTTATCAGCAAAATTTACATAAAGATACATGGTACACTGATTTGAAATTAGCTATATTTTTTATGGAAATAGAGCCTATAAATACATATTTAGATTAAAAAAAATTAAAAAAAATATAGACCGTGTTAGAATCCCACTTGATTTGGCAGTGAAAGAAAAACAGATAAAAGCCTCATCCTAAACCATCACAATAGAAAGAAACATTTAGCCATTAGGAGAATTTTATTAGAAGTCTCTTGACTACATTCAATCAGTTTTAGCCTAGGTTAATTTTAAAACTAACAAACGAATGAGGTGGAGGAAAGAGGGAGGAAGTAGGGAAAGTTAGTTGATTTGTGGAACAGAAGTTCACTGCAGTTGCAAAGATAGGCCTGTTGAGGTACTCTGATTATCTCACTCTGTCAGTACTTGACTGTCTACAAAGGGCGCTGTTTGAGCAATCCCAGCTGCTTTGTGCCAGACAGCAATGTCAACATGTTTCTTCCTTGTTCTTTCCAAAACAGACTCTGAAATAGCAGCAAAATACAAAACCACCCTGAAAACAACCATGAAAACATTCCTGGCTTTGTAATTTGTCACTTTTCCTCTAAAATCTGTGGTACCACAATATCATGAAGATATATATTTTAAACACCTCTTTGAAGAACTTCCTGCCAAAACTAAAATGAGAATAAAAATGACACATTAATTCAATACCCTAAATAATCCTGTCTAGTCAATACAGATAGTTTCTCATTTTCACGATATTTACATTTTCCAAGTTGGAAACAAGGATTTAAGTTCTTGGACTTTGGAAGAAAGAGACTGGTATTTGCAGCTTGTGATGCACTCAAGATCCTTACAGAAGGCACAGTTAACCTACTTGCACACCCATTATGGAGTAAATATATGGTTGGAATACTTCTGACACTTTCCATGACACAAGTAAGTGGTGCACCTTTCAGACACGTAACTTGGCTAAGCCTAAAGTTCCCCTGGCAAGAAAATCACAAAGTGCTGAAGAGTTCTCAGATTTTAAAAACCTAATCTAATTACCTAAATTAATTTAGGTCCGAAGTAAAGGTCAGCATTAGAGAATCTTCCACAGAATCTACAGCTAGTTTTGGCAGATATTCTGTAAATTTTTATTTATGTAAGCAACCCTTCTCTTACAGCTGGACATAGTCAAGTCTCACATGACCACTTAAAAGAGTAATCCTTAAACATATAAAGGAATTCAAACACTTGCAGTGGTTTACAGATTTTACTCTGTTTAAGCACAGAAATTCATGTAAAATTTTTTTCAAGTAAGATTCCTTTTCAGCAGGGTAAAACATAAATGTTGCATACAACAATCAGTTTGGATATAGATGAAACAACCTAATCTCAGGAAAAATAGACACATTCATTACCCAGTATAAAAAATGGCTCATGCACAAGAAAAACATCTCAATGTATAATTATCTGTGTTTAAAAATGGAATAACCTACTTAGCATCTGCTCGGCATCTCAAAATACATGCAAGATAACTTCATAAAGGGGGGGAAAAGCTGGATGAAAAACTCCAGTGTCTGTAGTTCAGCATTATTTAAGAGGTTTTATCCCCCGATGTCTGTTGGGTATAGTTCCAGATTTCTGAACATTAGAGATTACAAAGTTATCAATTAAACCAAGATTCAGGTCCTACAAACCAAAGTGAACTTGGTACTTTACTTAGAAGCAAAAGAACTAGAAAACATTGTGCTTGTCAGAGAAATAAATGCATCTGTATATGTAAAGTAATTGTATTTTTCTTGATTAATAACTATTTAGTTATATTAACATGGATGATAGGCAGAATTAGGCAGAATTAGGCCTCTGCTACCTAAGTTGTAAAAATGCACACAATTCTTGGGAAAAAAAAATGTTTTTTACTGACATTCTTTGCAGGAGAAACCACAGCTCAAATTTCAGAATATAAACATTTGAGCATATGTATTTTATATTTCTTTTTATATGTGTGTGTACAAATGTACCCAGAATTTAAACATACAGTATACACAGACAAAGAATTTAAAATATTTTATAGAGACAGAGAACTTTCTTAATTCTTCATGCATTACTTCCTTGTCAGTGGAAAAGCACATGCTGACTAGCACAAAGAGAAGCCTGGCTGACTGATTTGTGTTTCCTCAAGAGTCAGTTTAGAGAGCTAATAAGGGTTCTTCCATCCTTTTCAAGGAATTCCTTGGTATTGATGGAAGAAAAGCAGCCAAGTAATTGATTTCAAGTTAGCATTTATGTTTGAGTGATGTGAAGATACTCAGAGATAATGTCTGAGACTCAGCAGTGTGTTTGACACTGCAGAAAACAGCACTTCTTGCACAGCATAGTCGTCCTAAGTGACTTCCTTGCTGCAGAATGCACTAGGAAATCCTCATCCCTCTGTAAGTCAAATGCAAAACAAAAGTCTGGCTATATACCTTAATATCAAGCAGAACTCCTAAAAGGATCCTAGATACCTAGAGTTTTCAGTGCCACAAAGTGATGCTTACAATAGTATTTTATGAAAACCCTTTGCATAGAGTTTCAATGCCAAACATTTTTCTTCTGTTCTCCAGAGTATAATCTATTTCAGGAACAAAAAGACAGCATTCCAAAGTCACTGAGAGTCAGTTCTATACAAGAGTTATAGGATGTAATGCATAATAAAACAGGAAGAAACATTCATGTCCAAAAGGAGATGCAAGTTCTCCAGATTTCACATACCACTAGTGAATCCAAGTGACAGTGTTTTTGGTGATAACAGCAAAGTCAAACATACACACATAGCTGGTACATTCAAAAAGGGGCAGACACTGACCTCTGAGATGACCAGTGACAAAACAGGAGGGAATGGCCTGAAGCTGTGTCAGGGGGAGTTTAGGTTGGATATTAGGAAAATGTTCTTCACCCAGAGGGTGGCTGGGCACTGGAACAGGCTCCCCGGGGAAGGGGTCACAGCACCAAGCCTGACAGAGTTCAAGAGGCATTTGGACAATGCTCCCAGGCACACAGTGTGACTCGCTGACAGGGTGTCTGTGCAGGGCCAGGAGCTGAACTTGAATGATCCCTGTAGGTCCCTTCCATCTCAATATATTCTGTGATTCTAGGAGAATAGTCTTAACTGAATTATCACTGTCTTCAAGAAATTAAAACGGTTTTATCTCTTCTTCAAGTGCTTCAATTCCAGATACTGTTTCAGTGCTGGATTTTCTTCTAGCATGAGACATATCAATATATGATTAAAAACAAGTCTGGAATTGCCATTGGAAAAATGGAAAAAATTGCCGTTATGAGTCACCATAAAGGATTTAGAAATGGAATGTCTTGACACAATCTGATTATTCTTTTCTGAAGTATTTCCAACTGCTGATAACTGACATCAGATAAATCTGTGTCAATTATTAACCAGAAATGCATCAATAAAATGGTCTGGTCAGGTGCCAGACTCTTGATTCATAGTTAAGGCTAAGTATAAGCCCATACTAAGATGCTGGATAACCTTTGCTTATATGCATTGACAGGGCCATTAACTTTGTTATCCCTAGCTGCTCTACAAATACTATGCAGTAGTACATGGCAGCCCAGTGGGCAAAGAGAATCTTACTGGCCTGAATTTCAGACCAAGAGGCAACATCAAATCAGGACAAGAGGGAAGAGCCACTCTCAGGACTGATGGCCGGAGGGCTCTGCCTAGGATGAAGTACTAACATAACTTCTCTGTGAGGTCACACTTGGGTTAGCTGAATAAACAACTTGGGACCACGAGAGATTTTTGCACAATAGTACTATTTGGCGTTGATATACCACTTGCAATAAACACATTCCTGGGAAAAAAAAAAAAGAAAAAAAGGTGTTTCTGTTATTCTTTCCTTACTGTAAGAGAAGAACAGAAGTATTCTAGAAAATGGTGTCAGCCAGTATGTAGAAGATTAAGTGCAAGTGGCTATAGCACCGAGAACTGAAATTCTAGACAGAAACATTAAATACAGGTTGGTTTGGAACATCCAAATCTCTTAATTCAAAGGAAGGTTTGAAATTCAGAAACTTAGCAGCCTGTGGAGACCCAGAAAATCTAATTAGGTTTAAAAAGACAACTTTTTCAAAGCAGGATCCCAGTGTCGAGGGCTAATTCTCAAGAGAAGCATAGGAAATTTTCTACTTCATAGACTCTCATCTCTAAACCTAGTCTAGATTCCATACTCCCAAAGATTAGTCCTACCTACCTAACACACCTCACAATCCCATCAAAGTGCAAAAGTATACAGGCCAAATTCAGAAGTGCAACCATCCTGTCTATAGGATTACCAGTAACAACCAATTACAATGCAATTCGGAGTGGATATTCAGGAGTCCATATGTCCTTATTAAGCCCTTTAAGCATTTTGGAACCAAGGAGCACAGGAAAATAAAATGGCTTTTGTTTGGAAAGAAAAAAACAAAAACCCACAGTCCCACAATGGCTTGTGCACAGCTTTGATATAAACAATCTCATGAACTTCAAGTAAAAGTAAGATACATAAAACCCAAAGGAATCTGACTCGAGTTGTTGAGGAGGAACGGTTTAAAGCTATGATGCCAATGCCATGAGTCAAATGAAAAGAACAAAAATACAATTTTTAAAGGTATTTATGATGAAGGGCATAATTCAATTTCTCAATTTCCTTTTTTAGCTACCTTGACCCCGCAATACATCCATATGCAAACAATCATCTCTTATGGTGAGTTAAATTGGAAGTCTACAGTTCAGAGAAGTCAGAAACTAATGGGTGAAGAAACCAATAGGTGAAGTCTGTTGGGCAATGCAGTGTAAACAACATAAAATTCCATGGAAACACAGCTTTCAGTTGGCACATGCAAATCAAAGCTTTTGCCCTGGGAGGATTTGGAAATACTTTCTGTTCCAAAGGTTTAATTGCTATCAATCTTTCATTTAAAAAATAACAAACTGATAACAATCTGTGCCTTTGGATATTAAAAATATGTGTGCTCTGTGGCAAAAAGGCATACAAAGAGCCGGGAAAGTACCACGACTTACCAAAGCCCGCAAGGAGTGCTGTAAAAGACTAAACTCCAAGCAAAAAGAAGTTTTTACCCATAGTTTTAGGGCAGTTATAAGTCTGTAGTGAAACGAGTACGCCTGCTAGTAACCTGAGCCTGATAATCAAGACAAGGATGTCCTTTGAAGGGTACTGTTTCCTAATCGGAGCTGTGACCTTACCACACTCACTGTACAGGCGAGTGACTGTACCGCGCTTACCCTGTGTTAGCACACCGATACCGCGCCGAGCCAGCCGCCTCCCCGCACACAGATCCGTGCCGACACGCGTGACAAGCAATGAGCTTGTTCCCTGGAAGGAACTCCGCGCTCGGCCTCGCCCGACCCGGGCAGCGCGGGGCACGGACCCACCCCACAGCCCGAGCCCGGCTGCTCCCGTCCCCGGACGCCGCGACCTGCCGCCGCCGCTCCTCACCCTCCAGGCCAGGTCCAGGTGGAAGTCTCGGGCTCGCAGGAACCGCACCAGGAAGGCATCGGAGAGGGGCTGCGGCCAGCGCTGGCCGGGCTCTGCCTCCGCCCGCCGCCGCAGCTCGGACACGGCGCCGCGCACCTGCGGAGCGTGGTCGGGCAGGTCATTGAGCAGCCCCGCGCCCGGCGGAGCCTGCGACATCCCCGCGGCACGGCCGAGCTCAGCCCCGCCGCCGGCCCCGGCCCATTGAGGGGAGCGCGGCGGCGGGGCCCGGCCCGGCTGCCCCCGCCCCCGCGGGGCTTAACCCCTGAGCGCCCTCCCCGGCCCCGGGCGGGGGAGCCGGCTGGTGTGCCGCGTCCTCCGCCCTGCCTCTCCTGCGCTTGCTTACTCCACTTCTACGGGCTTGACTGGTTGCGGGAGATTAGCATCTCTTCAAATTAAGTTCTAGTTAACTTGCTTAAACTCGTGCAGAGAACACGGAACATCATGGAAGGTTTAATTTTCAGGTCTTTGATTTTTTTTACTAAGAATTTGCATATTTAAAACACATAAATGCAGACTTGTGAGTCGGGAAATCAAGATAAATATTGGGAGAGTTGCTTTATGGTGCCAAACAGATTGCTCTTTCCTCTTGCCTATCTAGTCAAAGAAGTACACACCAAATAAAGCAAAGTAATCCTACACTCCCAATAGAATACAAGTATTAATTCTTCAAGATTGTCACATATTCCAGGGTGAACAGGCGTTTGGTACGAATTACAATAACATTTATTAACTAGAGAGACATGATGTTCCATGCACATGAAAAGAAATATTATCTATCGCTCTGGTATTTGTTATATACAGGTAAAAAAATCCAAAATCCTTCCAAACCAATAGTCCTGTGCGAGCAAACTTCCAGTGAAATCCAGAGCAGACAGTCATATCACTTCAAGTTTGTCACAGGAATCTGTTCATGTAAAGTACTTTGGAACTGGAATATTGTTATAAATAAGAAGCTTGACTAAGCCAATATTCAAGCAGCAATCAATTTATTAATTAATATGGTAAAGTATGAGCAATACAGCACTGGTACAGTGGAGGCAGTTTTCCCTCCAGCTGCACACTGATAGTTGGGGCTTACAGGTATTTATAGGGGTACTCATAAGCTTTCTCAGCAGTTTCTATTCCAATTTTTACTCATCAGCAGTTTCTATTCCCAATCTTTACATCACAATTCTACACACTATTGTGATTTAGTTTTTCTCAGGATGTGTCCCAAAAAGGAGGATCTCCAAATGGTGGTGGTGGTGGTTTCTGAGATGATGGTCTGGTTTCCAAGAGAATAAAGATGAAACCCATCTGGTGAAGTTCAGCTCCCCAGATGTGGGTCCACCTTTTTAATTGTCATTACAATGACTATAAATCTCATAACAGTGATGTCCAGCTTCCCTTGGTTGAAACTATAAATCCTTGAGATGATGTTCATCTTCCTTTCTCAAGCTGTTTTTCTCTGTTTTGTTAAGGAGTGAGATAAGCATATTTCCTTTACATATATTCCAAAGCTATAGTTTCAAAGACACAAGCAATATTCTAAAATTATACTTCAAAAGTTATTATTGCAGCACTCTTTAAGGCCTGACTACAAGCAATAAGCAACATCCTTAATGCTTTAATTCAAATGCTCCTAAATCAACCAAGGTAAATTGCAAACAAAGGATAGGTTCAAAGGCCTTCTTCCATGCTTTACTTTCCTCAGTTATTATTAGAATTCGCAGCTGTCCCATTGTCGGTCTCCACACATATCGCAATCACAAATACACACATTGCCTGTCTGTACCTGACACGAAACAGCTTTGTATTTCACAATGTTATTGTTAAATCTTTCAAGCTAAGTAAAATTGAATTGAGAGCTCATGACTGTATCTGAAGGGTGACCATTATGTACAGCAAAAAGGAGTGTAAATCAGGAAAAAGAAGTGTCACCCTTCTCTGAATCCATTCTGTAAGAATACTTCAGCATAGTAGTGCTGAGGATGTTAGCCTTTCACTGAAACCCTAAAGTGTAGCAGGTCTGGTTGCAGTGTATACTTTCTGATTTTCTCTCTCAATTTCTCCATGACCCATCCTCCCATATATCTACTCACTGGTGCAGATAGCATTGTTTGAAAGTACATCAAACCTTTTTCTATTCTACTGGACCAAAAGCTTGTAACATACTGTGTAGCGACGGTGGTTGGTGACTCAGCAACTTAGTAACAGCCTTTGAAAGTGTTACTGGGTAGTGTAATTCAGCCGGCTCAGCCGACAGTAGATAGTAGGTATATGGCAGAGAACTTATCTTTCATTTTACACCACAATAGACTATTTGCAAAACCACCTTGGTGTAAAAATAATTATTAAAAAACATGTAATTTAGGCACAGCCCAAGCTTCTACTTAAACTAAACCTACTTTGCTCTCTAAGACACTGCAATCCCCAGTGTGGGATGAGATAATGAAACACACTCAAGGCCAGGAACTGGCAGGGTCACTCAAGGACTGACTGAGATATGAAGTCTTTGATCCTGCTGTCTTGCTGTAGCAAGAGTATGAATCATCTGCATCAAACTGCATGCAGAAGTGATTGCTTATTCACTGCCAGGTTTATGGACATCCCCTCAAAGTCTGAGCATGCTCTAAAAGCAATAAGGACCGGGTAGTCCCAGCCCTGTCACATGGCTGTGAGAATATGCACCACACTCTGTATAAGGGGAGAAAAGACTTGTGTAGGTTCCTTAACTCTCATCTCTTCCTCCTACTCTGCTATCACAATTTTCCTTTCACATACTGAATTAAAAATGGGTCTATGCTGCCTGCAATTTGTATTGTCTTAACACATAGAAAACTTTAGGATGAGTCATTGACAAGTTAATTTCATTTAACACCAGCTTCTCTGTTTCCAGCTGGAGGCTAATTATCTCCAATGAATTTCCTACTGTACTTTTATTAGCATGTAAAAGCGCTGTCCACTGCCTTGATGGCATAAAGATTCACAGGCTTGGGCATCAATATTTTATTTACAAAAGTGTGAGAAGCCACATTAGAACCCTAGCCTGCAGATACATTTTTATTCTTCCTGAAATGTTACCCATTCTCTTTGCTGATCACCAAGGATCATGATGAGGAAAACCTGAGGGATTAGAAATACTATCCAGTGTGAACTAAAATTGGATTACAATGTGTCTGCAACTGGTGGCATGTCATAGAGTCAGTCTAGACTGGTAAACTTTCTGCAGGGTAGGCACTAATATCAGCTCTTCAGTATGGCTGCTGTCACTGTGATACGTCAAATTTTTTTGCCTTTTGCAAGACAGCAAAGTTGTGGAGGTCCAGACAACTACTTTAAAATAAAGTCTGTTGATATAATTTCAGAGGTGTGGTTTTCAAGAGTGTTTTTCCAGAAGCTGTGTTGAGAAGTGACTGTCCATTGTTGGCTGTTGCAAGTCAGCAATTGACAGGTTTTAGATGATGAAATCAATGTGGCCTAGTTTCCAGTGGACCAGTGTTTCAAGTTCCTTCAGCATCCCTAGCAGATGGTGGAGGCTGCTGCCTTCTCTGTGTGGGTTGCTCCTGGAGCCAAGGTAAGATCCTCTGCCTGCCAGGGGACAGGGGTGCTGTGCTGGCTGTGACCAACACACGGGCTGACCCATAAGCTTGTGTGGACAGGGCAATGGAACTTGTGCTGCAGATCACCTTTCTCCAAGCATTATACTTTGTAAGGACTAAATACCTTTGGGCCTTTGTCTTTCTGTCTGCAGTCAACATTAGCTCTTGGGTTCAAAAGTTATGTGAGAGAGAGACAGGTCAGTCTAACTGACAGACAGAGAGAGGGTCAGTAAATGTGATCCCATTAATTTCCTTGAGAATAAATGAAATCATCATTAAATCATAAATCATACACAAAACTGTAGATTGTATGTTGTAGGGTGGGATTTTCCAAAGCTTCTAGACCCAGCATGGTAACTTTATTTATGCACCTCATCTTAACTCAGATTAAAGGAGAATTAGGAACCTAAGTAACAGTTAAAGTCTAACCTAAATGACTATAATAGGATTTGCTGTATCAATTGATTAGTCTTAACCCCACTTGCTGTATTTAAAATGGTAGATGACAGTAGTTTTTGGCACTGATTTTGAAGAGTCTACCATTTTATACAGCTTATATAAAAGCAATGATGATGCTTGAAAACGTTGCAAAATGTACAATCACAACATTAGGTGTCCTAATTCACTCTCTGGTAAAAAAATTTCACTGGGGAAACAAAGCTTTAGATTGCTGACAAACAGTCAACAATGATGAAGCGATGTTGGTACAAGTTTTCGCAGTGATAAAAATAAATAAAATAAATATTGGGTAAGAGATCCCTCATTTTCTATAGCCAGTTAAAACATACAGTGTGTCAGGCCTTCATTTGGTTTTCATTACTTTTATGTGCAGGGTGTGCAGCAAAGAGCCATATGCTGTGGTAGATAAGGTGCACTGACACTGTCAGGACCTGTGAGCAAATTCTGGCTGATAACTATTTGCAGCAAGGATTGCAGATGAAAGTAAGCAGAGTGATGAGAAGTAGAGATGTAATACCTTTGTCTGCTTGTCATAGTAAAACTAAGACTGGTATGCCTCACTACCAAAATTAATTTCTTCTAGTCAAATGGAAAGCAGATTCAATCAGTGGGACCAATATTTCACTCTCAAGATTTTTTTTCACAGGAAAGACTAATTAGCTTTAAAATGTGCTTTCTTTAAACTGTGAACAAGGACTTTTCTGTATGTTTTTCAATTAGAAGTTATTTATAATGAATGTAAATAAATCTGTCCAGAGGACAACCATCCATTTACTGCATTCCAAGATTAGAAAATTTACTTTCATTTTGTATTGTAAGGCCCAAAACCTATGAGAGTATTCTGTATCAAAATATTTGTACTTGAATTTAAAATGTCAGATGGATATTTAGATACTGTATTTGCACTGACTAGGTCGTCAACATTGGACATTTCAGAACAAAAATTCAATCCAAATTGGCAGATCTCTCTACATGCAGATTGGCAATTCTCTGTGAAAGCTTTGAGTTTAAATGAGGAATATCTTCTCCAAAGAAATGATTCTGAGTAGTTTTATTGCAAAACCTAGATGAATGGCTTGATTTTTAAAAGTGCTTAAACTTGCACAAAGTATCAAAGGAGGATATAGGGCTTCTCAAAATGATGTCTATCAAGAAGCTTATCTCTAGGAACTTATAAAGAAGTTGGGCAGAGCCTAAGCAGTGTAAATAGTTTAACCCATGTAAATTCTAAGCATTAGGGTATTATTTGCCCATCTCCTTGACAGTAAAACCAAAGCTAATAAACAACCACATTGCATCATAATTTCTTGCAACTTTCAGGGAAATCCTGTTTACTTTGACCCTTGCCTGCCAAGTGAAACAATATTTGAGTCCTTCAGTGAGATATAAACTTCAATCCAGGTGGGCAATTACTGGGTATTAACTGAATCAGACGAGTTAATAAATGAATTAAGTATTTTTATTCTTTATTTTCTTCACTCTCCTCAGCAAATTTAACTAGAAAAGAATGCTTTCTATATTGCCGACAATAATCATATTCATAATCTCAATGCAGCACCATTGAAGGAAGCATTCATGAGCCATTTCTATCTTCTGTCAATGTTCTCCTTTCTTTTAGGGCATGAAGGTAGCTAGAGAACAGACCTGTCCCTAGGCAATGAAATAAGTCTTCCCTGTGATGTCCCTTCAGCCATCAGGGCAAAGGAACCCAGTATGGTATCAGTGAAATTCAGTAAAAGGCATGAGCATGGAAGGACTTAAAAGGTAGTTCCATGCTGTGGTTAACCTGAAAAGATACCTGTGATTCCAGAAAAAAGCATGCAAAAAGGGGAATAATATGCATTGATGGTACTACTACTATGGGTGATGTTGCCCTGTTCTCCTAGGTTCTGTGCAGATGCAGAATGAGTTTGTCTCTGGCCTCAGGCAGCCTATATGTACATATAGGAACAACACAGACAGAATTAGACAGAGGACAAGAAAACAGTGGAACCATCCTGGTCAAAATAAGAAGCCTAAATTATAGCATGCCTGGAGCTTAGTTCTAGAGAAGCCTAGAAATGGCCTAGATGAGAGCTTCAAGGAGGGGCTGAAAGCAGCAGACTCCATTTGAAGAGCTTCTCCCAGTGGTGAGGCAGACGCTGGCCTGCATCGATTTCTAACTCACTGCTAAAGAAATGCTGATGCCACAGGTTAAATGGCCACAGTAAAAAGTGCTTTGATTTGAGGATAAGCATCTTAGGTTTGATGTCAAAGATGAATTGGAGTATACAGGAACACACAGAGAGCTAACACCTTCAGACGTGCACAGCACACCAGCCATGTGGGTGGGGTGTGAGCCGGGCAAGACTGAATTTGACAAAACCAGAACAAGGTCTCAATAAATGAGACAACCATAACATGAATGAGAAAATGAGAAATTCAATGAGAAATTCAATCCTAGACACTTTTTTTTTTAAATAACTCTCTCTGTGAATTATTAAAAAAAAAAATCTAGCAATGAAGACATGGAAGAGCCTGATGTTCAGGTATAGCCAAAATGACAGGCAGAAGAATGACATCTGCCACAGCAGCAAGGGTTAAGCTGTGAGGATGAGGCTGTTGGCTAATCATCAATCAGAGGAAGCCTGGAAGCCATACTAATATATTAGTTGCCAGATAAATGTCTTGGAAGTGAGAAGTGGATGTGATAACCCTAAAAAAGCATGACCAGTTGCATAGAAATAAATGGTATTTGATATATATCTGACAGCAATACAAGCACAAAACAGATCACATGCTGTAGTCTATCTCAGAACTGTTATTAGTCATCTCTGTCCTCTAGCAAAGCAGTAAGGTATCTCATCTTTGATTTCTAACAGTTATTTCCATCTCATATTCAGCTATTTTTAGACTGAGTGGGTCAAAAGTTTTGCTTCCAAACAAAAGTAATACGGTCTTAATGCATATATCTATTATGGCCTGTTACTAGCCTCCTTTTATCTGGAGAAACAGTCATTCACTCCAGCTTTTTGTTTGCTAGTTTGTTTGTTTTCCTTACATATTCAATGTTTAATTCATCACAAACATCTTGATTATTCATCCTCTTTAATCATCTTCATTCTGTGAGAGAGTCTGGTGAAAAAGTACAGAAACTATGCTTTTAGGACATCTTTACCTGCTATTTCTCTAGCTTATAAAAAGCTAAGAAACTTATTTTCTCCCCTTTGCAAAGGCTGTGTGGCCTGGCTCTCAATTGAGGCATATTTCTGCAGTCCTGTCTTCAGACTGACTTCTTTGTAAACTTACCATTTTCTGTTTTACAGATCACCCCAGAAAATGTTTCTAAAACACCAACACTACTCAGTTATGTAGATTTACACCAAAAAGGTAAATCATCAGAGTATGCTCTTTCTTCACCTTGATTTGAAGCTGGTCTATCCTGAGACTGGCACAGGAAGTAGTTCTCTCTCTACTCTGAGGACTCACAGAACCAAGGGCTTCTTTCTTGGCTCTCTGCTGAGATGACAAACTACTGTTCTGGCCCTGCTATGCAGCAGACTCACGTTGCCATAATAAAGATTTTATCAGCCCCCTCAGAAGAAAATGAAACAGAAGCGGTAAAATAAGAACTAAGTTGTTAAAACTCATCACAAACTTAGTGAATAAATAAGCTAAATAAAGAATAAAATCTACAATCTGATCTACCCAAATGTGACTTCTGGTTTAAAAGAAAGACTTTGCTTTTTGGCAGTTTTGCAAATTGAGAAAAGGAGATGCTCAGGTACAAAACTAAAACTGGTGGTAAACTTTAGCAGCAACAACAAAATGAAGAAAAAATAGTGTGTTTATAAAACTTGTATATCCATTTCTATCTACAATAACAAAGAAAATGAGAAAGACGCTTTTGAACAATCAACTTCATATTAATTAAGGGCTGCATTAACATTTTCTAATTTACATATTTCAGATTGTGGATATCATCATTATTCCAAGATGCAATGCAGACAATTAAGCTTATTTTTTCACATCCTGTAAATTTTCTGTCCACAAAATGTTGAGTTTCTGATTAATTTCTTCTCCATAGATTTCAAGTGACCCAAATCCTTAATTTTCTTTAATATCAATATCCTTAGGCTGTTACTTCATAGACTACATTTTAAACATGAGAATAGCTCCCCACGTACATCATCCTAGTTTGAACACCTTACTCTGCTTCCCACCTTTGTAGTGAAAAGGGCCTTTGCGCTTTGGCCATGAGCAAATCTGACTGCTACACCTAAATGACAGATGAAATCTCACTGCAATACAATTAGCAGTAATCAGGTCTGAATTCTCCCGGTTCACATGTACACCCTTTAGAGACCTTAATAACAGCCTCTCTAGAATCTTTTCAAATTGGCAATTCACATATGCTTTTCCTTCATATAGTATTTTAAACAATTTTTCTATGAATAACAGAAGGTTGACTAACTCTAAATTTCTTCCGTGTCTCTTAAACTATTCCAGCTGTGGTTAATTTGATTTTCCTAATCATCAATAACTCCTAGTGTAGAACCTCCAATTCCTGCTCCACCCAAAGTCTTACCCTGAGTTTCCCACTGGGCTCCCCCACTTCAGTTCTTCAGCTCCCTCACCCCAGACCTAAAGCCCTCCTAGATCTGCCCCATCAATCAGATCCCTCTCATGGTGTCACCTTTGCCAACTTACTCCCTGGGCAAGATGTGAACAGGTGATGTGCCACCTGCCTGAGGTGCATAGGCAAGGAAAAAGGATAGACACACGTTCAGTGTGTTTCCTCCCTCTCCTCCATCCACCCTCCCCTTACCATACAAATTGAAGGAGTTTGATCTCCTGGAGTCTGCAAGAAACAGAGAAATGCCTTTTGAAGGGCACTTCCCTCAAAACCACATGCTGAGGGAGGCCTGGATTATCAGAATTTCACCTTCAAGGCAGGAGAGGAAACGGGAGTGGCCTGAAGGCTTCAGGTGTCACAGCTTCTCCTGGGAGCTGCAGGGACTTCAAGTTCCCACTGGGGTACTGGACACAGTTTGACAGGGAAGCAGTGTTAGGAACAAATAATTTTGCCAGAAGCTTTTATTGTCAGATTGCAAAGTAGGAGAATTATCGGGCAACTGACTGGTGCATAGCTAACCAAGAAGTCTGGCGCAGCTGTATTTTTTTTACAGCTCCAAAAAAGCTGATTTACATTAGTATGAGTGATTGCACAGCACATGGTTAAAGAATAACTTAAGAAAACAAGCCTTGTCTCCACAAGGAAATTGGAATAGTGTCCATAATTCATACCTGCATAACTGGCCATAGGGGCCTCCCTGCGCCTTCCCCTGGCTGTGTGCTGTAACACCACAATATTTTTCCTATATTCCTTGTTGGAAGATAAACTTCTCCTCTGAGTAATGAAGCACTCAGGCAATGCCAAGATTTGTCTTTATTTAATGTATTTAAAGAACTACTTATCCAAATCATTTTGAGTCTGGACATAAACTTTTTATTCAAATGCCAAAAATACTAATGAAAAACAATCTGTTCTGAAGGTACCAAAGGTGAAGAACCACTGAAATTTATAATGGAGAGCAGTACATCTCCATAGAGGTGAACATCTAGTTTTACTTCTGAAACAGAAAAATCAGTTCTGGAAAAGGAGGAGCCCAAGCATTTGGATAGCAATCTTATTTCTGTTGCCATGAATATTTGTGTTGGAGTGTTGACTAAGGAATTATAATTTAATATTTCTTAGTCACAATGATTTCCAGTTGCCCCTGTATTTCAAGCACCACCTAGTGGATCTATTTTAAATCTAACAAAACAAAAGCAAGTAGCAAAATATTTTTTCTTTTCAAGGTATGAATGGTGGCTGTCAGCCTGCTCTCTTTAAAACTTGCTATTTGCTTGTTCATAGAAAGTCACAACAGCTTTGAAAAACACTAAGTTAATACAGGTGAACAAGTACTGCTTAGTATGCACAAAATTTGGCTCTTACTGAGCCTCAGTGTAGGACATTCTCTTCTCAATTCATTATGCCCAGAACATAAAGATGGATATGTCCTTTAATTTTCAGAATTTCCTGAGTAAAGAAAAATAAACTTCTTCTTCCTCTAAATGGAAACAAGTGAGAAAGACTGAGTAGTCATTATTTTAATACTGGAAAATAACTAACCAAAGAAAGAAGGTATTTCTAATCTTGCTCACCAGGCAGTCAAATGTGGCCATATAATTATGTAAGCATATAATTTTTAAAATGCAGTATATTAAGCTTAGAGACACTTGATAGATGTCCTATCTGAGCAATTACCTACAACAAATATAACATTAATCAATACACTGTTTGTTAAAATTTTTATTATTCTTGCTGATTTAATTTAATTAGAGAGGGATGGTTACTTATTTAAAATTCTGTATTTGATCTGAGCAGCACATCTTAATGTATATAATTCATGCATTACATATTACCTATGAAAAGCATTTCTTGGCAAGACCTCAGAATTATTGTTGCAAGAAACTGAGATTTGATTGATAATAAAAACTGGGATCTTTAAAGTGATGGGAGATCAGCCTAAAGTAAACTAAGTTTACCTTGACACAGGACTGGGATCAAACCTTGAGTGCCGTGTCTAATTAGGGAACTTAATTCCAGACCTTGCAGTTAAGATCAGACAATAGAAATGGCCATGACTAGGCAACTAAAGTAGAAAGAATACTGTGAAGTGTCACAGTAAGAGAAAGCTTGTCATGCCAGAATCAGCATGAGCATTTATAAGATGCAGGTACTGATCAAAGATCAAAACAGCTGAAAACAGAAATCAGTGAAGTAACTGAAAGCAAAAACCACTACTTAGAAAAAAATAATCCTGAGATCTCTTCCCTGTAAACACTTTTGAGTGGACTAGAATTAATGGTGTTGGTCCAGCAGCTGATCAGACATTTGGCTACATAAGTTAATGAAAAGGTTTAAAAATATGGACAGCCTCTATGTCTGGCACGAAATATAGCAAGGATTGTATATCTCTCTCTGATGAGGCTGTTAAAATAAAAATGGTTCACAATAGCCAATGGCTTATGGGTTCCATCATCTAATTAGCTATTTCATCAATATTTTATATTTATTGATTCAATTAATCTATATTTAGGGGAAAAAAGGGTTAGAAAAGTTAGAACTAAGGTTCTAACTTTCGTATACTGAAAGTATTTTTGTGCATTTTACACTGAACTCAGAGTCTAGATTTAACTTGGTATTTTACAGGAAGGCATGACAGGAAATAAATCCATTCCTGTAAGTAACACAGAGCTACAAGCAGAGATAAAGAACAGACATTGGTAATTAATGAGGAAATGTAGTTACTATTGATTGACTGAATACATATGATGAATGTACTATTTACCAATCAACACAATTTTATCTTTATTTTGAAATTGCCTAAGTTGGTTTGGTCTGTATGTGGTACATTACAAGATATCTCTGCTGTGAGGCAGTAAAAAATATTTCATTTATCTAATGAAATAATCAAGAGTGCAGGAGTCAAAATGATGCAGTCATTTGCAGAACAGGACTTCAGAAAAGTTTACACATATTTTCCACCATGGCAAACAAAAAATCACAAATAAGGTGGTAAAATTGTGCACCCTTTCCGTAATGTATTTAACACTTCTTTTCCAGAATAAGTGCCAAAGCAAATTTATGCAACAGATGACTGTCTCAGCAAATGCACACCATGTCTCACTTTATTTTAACTACAGAGATTATTCTTGAATCTAATGTCTGAGGTGGAAATCACACAGTTTTTCTTTGACATAATAATGGAATTGTTCCTGACAATTTTCCTTGAACATCAGGAAATTATGAAGTTAAACTAAAACTAGAGAATAGCACTCTGTGCATATTCTCAGGCAAGCAGGCTAGCATGTGAGGCTCCTAAAAGACTAGCTTTGTATATATTTACCTACAGCTCATCAAAGCCAAATCTTGAGACAGGGATGAAACATGGAAGCAGCTGTGCTGCAGTAAAAATGTCACAGCCTAAATGGAACCAAAGAAGCTTTTCTTACTATGGGTCACCTAAAAATACTTTGACAAACAGAGGGGTATCTAGCAGTGTCTGTGCAATAGTTCCATGCTTTTTCTGATCTGGCATATGGAATATCTTGAGACAGGTAGGAACCAGCTGTTAGCTAATGGACTGGGAAAAGTACAGTCCAAACAGCGCTATGATGCAGGGCAGAAGTAACCCAGCCATATAAACTCCATCTACTGAGAACCTTCTGTAGCTCTCAGGCTGTAGTCAGGAGGATAGCAGAGCCCAGCTTCAAGCAGGCAATATGGATGAGCAATTTGTACACCAAAAGATAGATTGCTCTACATGATTAGGAGCAAAGGCAGTAAGAGACATTCATTCTACACTATTTAAACTAAAAAATAGACTGATGGACAGAAGGGTTTCACAGAGAGGATGTAAGTAATAAAGGGCATATATATTTCATTTTTAAGACTGTCTTTCATAAGAACTAACGAGAGCAGATCTGTCAGTAACTAATCATTGTTTTAGACACAGCCTGCTGTGATATGTTCCCTTAAGCCAAATATCTAGCACACATTGGTATCAAATACACCAATACTTAGTATCCATTAGTATCTCTGTGGAGAAGGGCTTGCCAGTGTGAAAAGATTTTGTCTTGCCTCGTGCTCCCAGATAATGGAGCCCACTAAAAATAACACACTGTATAACAAAGGAAATAAAATCAAAGTATCTAGGAGGCGAAATCATTGTTGGTTAAATGCAGTAATTTATATTTTAAAGACAGTGTACATCAATTTAGCTGCTTTACTTTGTCACAGTGCTAGCTTTGAGCTATTATAATCTATTTAATTGTCCATCAATTGCAATTTTATTCTATAATTATTAACAGTCTATCATACAATTTTTCAGTCCTTTCATACAATGTTTTACTTGAAATTCTTTCCTTAGTGCAAACTTGTATTTCCTCATTCCCAAAAAGCACAACAATAACATTAACATACTGTATAACTTTATCACTCTTTTATGATCAGTGTATTTTCCAGAAGGCCTGTTGCATATTTTCAATTATGCATGCATCCTGTCATGTAGATGCTATTATACATTCAAACTATTCAAATCTAGTGAAAGACTGCTTGATGGAATCTGAGACCTGCCCTGGACTTCAACATAGAAATTAATTTCTCACAGGGAGCAGAACATGTAGTGGTTTAATACTACTGAGTACATGATATATGACAAAATCTTTATTCCTATATGTAATAGCTCAAAACTATTACGTCTCACGCACACAGAAGGAAATTATTTATCTTCAGCTGAGCTCTGTTTGTCACTCCTTTCTAACCCATGTTTTGAGGACTTTCATTAATGCAGTGATCCTTTAGGCCAGATGAAGTTGGGCATCCCAATCTCTTCACCCCAGCTAAAGACAAGGGGCAGCTGGAGGAGTGCTAATAATTGGGACATTCTGGAAGGCATATTCACCAGCATCACCAGTACCTGGGCTTTGACTTCATCTCATGAATCATTCACAGATTTTCTCAATCACAGAAAATAATAAAAGTATTGGATACCTGAAGGTCACATAGTCCAGCTTGCTGTTTGGAGATGGTCTATCACCAAGACTAGATCATAATGGACTGATGTATTTTTTATCTTTTTTGAGACAGGAGAAACAGAAGAATACTAGTAGCATGTATTTTCTACTTATTTAACAAATATTTTCATAACTCTTCTGAGCTACAGTTCAGCTACACTGAGAAACAGAAGCAGCAGGCTATTTACAGTTTGTCTGCTGTCTACTATTAGTTTTTAAGATTCTTGGAGCCACTTTCTGTGTGTAGCCAAGACCTGGCAAAGCACCTGTTTTACAGTCCAGTCACAATCTTGGAGATGTAGGAGAAAATCATGGTGGCTTTTTTACATTTTAATGGTTAAGAAGAGAAACTGCATTTTCTGAGCACTTCAGAACTTGTGTATTAAATCTCAGTCATTCCCAAAGAAATTGTTACCATAAAATTTTCCTCACTTTTAAAAAAAAGTGGTTTTGTCCAGTGAAGCTAAAGGAAAAAAGGTATCTCAAAATGGTAAATGCAGTCATCCTTTAAGTTTGCTTTTAGGTTGGCACAATAACTATGTGGGAAAATCCAATGCTGAATGTAACAGGGAAGACTTTGATAAAGACCTACTGATTTCAAGATTAAACAAACTAAAACTGTCTTCCTCCTGGGCACTGTTGCAGTCTAGAGCTCCATTTCTAGAAGGGCCCCAAGTCCTTTCCAGGGTCATGAACACATGTCCATCTGATATGCATTTCAAAGAAGCACGTGGAAATGCAGTCCTGATGAAAATATTCCTGCTGGTTGGCACTCCCTGTCCAATTAAGTCAATTCAGAAAACTGCCAGCAGAGTGGCCTAGAAATGGCTCCACTGGCACCAACTCTGCAAGTCATGCCCACAAATGACGCAGACCTTCAGTACAATGATCTGATGGCAAAGGGTGGTGGAATCAAACCACCACAGCTCAGATCACAAACAGTATTCCTGAACCTAACTACTGAACAATGGAAAATTAGAGGGGATAAAAAAGAAGCCTAAAAGCATTTTGAAAAATGAACTGTATATATTTCCAAAGTCTCTAGAGCCACATTAGGCCGGAACTTGAACTATAATATTACAGAACTAATTGCCACAGAGCATTCCAGTAAGTCCTCAGAGGCTTGCATTATTCCCCATCAAAAAGGTTCATTTGAGCCTAAGCTTGCAATGCAGACTGGAATCCTGCTGAACTTGCACTTTCTTTAAGGATAATTTTCACTCTACCACATTCCTAATGGTCTAGAAAAGGAGGAACAATGTAGAACCACTTGTAAGCACAGACACCAACATTATCAAAAACTGGAAATATTTGCAGCACATTGGATTTTTGTCATACAAATCACAGTAACCACGATAAAGTGAATAAAAAAATCCTACTGCTTTTACTTACTTTCCTTTACATTGCATATTTAACTAAATAGATGTTATTAAGTCACCAGGGGCCAGCACTATCTCAAAGGCACTTCTACAAAAGAAGCACCATTTAAAACTCCAAATATTCAAAAACAACTGTCAGCCTCAAAAAATAAATGGCCTTGGGTCAAAACCAATGAGATATTAAGCAGTAAATTCGAGTTCTCCTTTCCATATGCCCATTTTAAAATTTTTTGGCTGTTTTCTTTCCAGATTTCTTTGTCTAATCAGGAGGGGCAAAATAATTTAAAACACAGTCATTTTAATATCATTTTATGATTCCAAAAATAGAGGATTAAGCCACATTTCCTGGATCACAGGATAAATTCTTGAGAACCAGGTGGTTCCTCGACCCTGCTGACAATCTGCTGTGTCCACTTCTGGGCTCCACAGTGCAAGGGAGGCACGGAGCTCCTGGGGCTGGCCCAGAGGAGGGCTACAGAGCTGGTTCAAGGGTCTGGAGCATGTCTTTCATGAGGAAAGGCTGAGGGGCTGGGCCTGCTCAGAGGACTGAGATGACCGAGTGGGGCCTCATCAATGTGTACAAGTATCTCAGGGCAGGGTGTCAACGTGAGGAATCCCGGCTCTTCGCGGCGATGCCAAGCAACAGGACAAAAGGCAAGGGAGAGGAATCGATACATGGGAGTTCCACTTGAATATGAGGAAGAACCTCTTTATTGTGTGGGTGACCACGCACCGGAACAGACTGCCGCACCTAAAGACATGGCATAACTGTCTGGATAGAACCCTGTGCCACGTGCTCTGGGATGACCCTGCTTGAGCAGGGAGGCTGGACCAGGTGCGCCACTGTGGTGCCTTCCAACCGGACCCATTCAGTGACTCTGTGACCCAGGAGAGGACGGGTGACAGGAGCGGCCGCGGGAAGGCCGCCCGAGCCCTCCGCAGGCAGCAACAGCCGCTCTGGGCAGCCAGGCTGGGTCGCCTCACGGTTCCGCGGCCGGATGCCCGCGGATGCCCGTCGCCCTCGGCACACCGGCCTGGCCCAGCAGGCCCGCGGTGGAGAGAAGCGAATCCTCCCCGTTTCCCACCGCCGCCTTCCCGGGCATCCCCGAGCGGCACGCGCGCTCCCAGGCCGGCGGGGGCGGGAGCGACCCCGGCTCCTTCCGCCCGCCGCGCGCATGCGCACTCGCACCCTCGCCGCAAGCCCCGCCCCCCGGCGCCACTGGAGCCGCTGGGCGGCGGGAGGGCGCGCGCGCGCGGCGCGGCTTGGAGCCCCACGTGACATGGAGGAGGCGGGGACGGGAAGGGAAAGGTCAGCGGCGACGCCGGCGGCGGGGGGAGCGGAAGGTCAGGGCGGCGCGGAGCGGAAGTGGGAGCCGGAGCCTCGTCCGCCATTGTGGGGAAGCGGAGCCCAGAGCAAGGGGGGGGAAGCGGCGCTGCGTCCGGCCGGCCGGCTCCTTCCAGCGGGAACCCGATCGGCGGCGGCAGCGAGCCCAGGCGGCGGCGGCGACAATCAGGCGGCGGCGGCGGTGGGGAGGAGGAGGAGGCGGCGGAGGCGAGCGAGCGGCCCCGGCGTGCGGAATCACTCGAGGCCCAGGCGGAGCGGAGCGAGGGGATCGCGGCTCCCCGTGAAGAATGTCAGCCACCAGCGTCGACCAGGTACCGCCCGCGGGGCGGGGGGGGCGGCCGCCCGCTCCCTCCTCTTCCCGGCCCCGTCGTTACCCGCGGCGGGGGAGGGCGGCGGCAGGGCGGCCACCTGCACCTTCCCTCGCCGCCGGGGCGGCGCGGTTCGCGGCCTCCTTCTTCCCTTCTTCCTTCCCTCCCTGCTTCCCTCCCCGCCGCCATGGGGAGCGGCTGTCCATCGCAGCCGGGATGGCGGGCCTCTCTCCCGGCCCGGCCGCCCCTATTTATAACCGCTGAGCCGCGCCGGAGCCGCTCCGCCTCCCCGCCCGCCCGCAGCGCCCGCCGCCGCTCAGCCCCGAGCGCTGCCGGCCCGGTCCCCGCCCGCGGCCCCCTTTGTGTGTGACCTACTCGGGAGCCGGCCCTTCCCGGCCAGGCCCCCGGGCTCCCGGTTCTTCGCTCCGGGAGCGCCGTAGAGCCGGGCTCCCCGCGGCGCCTAGCGCCGGCTCCTCTCCTTGCGCGCCCCAAACTCCGCCAGGCTCCCCGTTACCGCATCCTTTCTCTTCCTGCCTTTCGCTCTCCTCGTCCACCTTTCTCCCTTCGGGTCTCTGACTTCTTCTTTTCCCTCGGCCTTCGCTTCTTCCACTAGTTCTCAGTTTTTCTCTTTCCGCTGTGCAGCACTTTTTTAAACTTGGTCCTTCACGGAGCTAAGAATTTATTTTTTACCTTTGCTAGGCCTCTGCTAGTTTTTCTTTCTGTCTGGAAGCTATTCTGTCTTGATCTCTGCTTCGTCCCTGGGTTTCTGCTGCTCCCCAAAAGTTTTAGCCGTGCAGTCCCTTGCCTCCTTTTTTTTTTCTCTGTGCCTTCAATGTTCTGTTTCTTTTGTCTCTGTGCATGCTCTCCAGTTTCCTTTAAGCATTTATTTCTAGCTCAGTGATCTCTTAGCTTTTCATTGTTCTGCCTTTCATGAAGGCTGCTTCTTCCCAACTTTTTCTAGTTCTGTCTCTTGTTGGCCTTTGCATGCCTTTGTGTCTGGATTAGATTCATCCCAAAAGATGAGGTGGTTGGGGTTTTTCAGATTACAGAGATTTTTCTCGTTTTGGGAGAGGACAGTGTCTAACCAGTGCACCTCTGGGTGAAGCAGCGTTGAACAATTTTATGGTAACTGTGACAAATGCACATGAAAGTAACTTGGAGGTGGTTACCTCCTAAACTTTCAAACCTCTGAATACTGAGTTCTTCAGGACTAAAAATTGTTAAGAGAATGATGGAGCCTGGAGACCCACTCCTGCTTAGTTGAAAGTAATATGAGAAGGTGAATTAGATTTTCATGGACTAGCATTTGTTTTTCAAAGTTAGTTTATCTTGCTGTAGAGGAATTAAGGATACTGTAACTTGTAATGTTACATTGATTCTTAGTGCATGACAGATTAACAGTGTTTTGTAATGACTAATCCCAAAAAAAAAAAAAATCCTCCTTAAGGAATTATTTCCTTGTGTGAAAGCTTTGTACAGACTGTATAATTTTCTCACTGTAATTGCCTAGGTGAGGAATGCGCAGCTTGAAGTTCAGCATATGATACAATTCTATATTCCTTTTTTATATCTAAAAAGCAAATCATTGTATGTTATTCTCTGATAAGTACCTGTCTGTCAATTTAAAAGATGACATATCATAATGAAATTTGGGTATTGGCAGTAATCTTAAGGCAGTAACCTTTTTTGATAACTCTGTGTTATTTTTGTTTATTGCAAATGTTTTTTTAGGCCCCGGGGCAATTAAAATTCACTTGTTCAGCTTTTCAGCACCATTTAATCTTCATATGCTGTTAAATCCTAGATAATTTCAATATTTTTAGTAAAATTCTATCAGGTTTTGGTTTTGTAGTATTTTGTAATGTTCTTTTAAGTAATTTTATAATAGCATGGTTTAGTAATATTTTCAAGTGATATTTAAGTTGGAAAGGGCAGAATTGGCAAATAAATAGAATTACAGTGAAGTTTATATTAGAGGATTCTAACTGAACTTGTTTTGCTTCCCCCCCTCCCCCCACTTTCCTATATACAGAGACCTAAAGGACAGGGAAATAAAGGTAAGTTAACCTTGTATTTCTGTATAAATCTGTAATATTGCTTTTATGGAGGATAATGTCTGACAGTCATAGCAAGAGGTTGTAGCTATAGGATGTCTTTTATTTCAGAGCAAGATGACACTAAATTGTGTGCTAAAATGTTAACTTCCCAGCACTTTTACTGTGGCACAGCAGTACATCAGTTTACAGTGTGTTATTTTGCAAAAGATTAATGTCAAAAGTCAGACAGTTAAATAGTTATTTCTTTTTAGCTGCCTTTGTGATATGTTTGTATAATCTCTTCTTAGCAGTACACCTTGGGCCTCTCTGTTTAGTGAGTAGAATCATCAGGAAGAATCTTCTGAGCAGCTTCCTTAGTTTTCTAGACAGCAACCATGTGACTAGTTACTCATATCTATGAGCAGAAAACATCACCTTCCTTACTCTCAGAATTTTTGGAGTCTTGCTTCATTTTAGCATCAGTAACTGATTTTTTTTGGTCTGTGTTTGTAGGCCTTCTGCTTTTTCATGTTTCTGTCAAAGTCTTAGTTTTTAAATACCATACTCAGTGGGATTTCCTTCCCACAGAAGAAAGAAACTACTAACTACTTAATATTCTTCTGTCTAAAATTCTTGGCAAGTCAATTGTAAACAGCATTTCAGATTATATCTTGCAGTATTTTGTCTGGAATTTATTTTCTTGGTAATATTCTATTTGGAATTTCTTTCTGCCTAAAAGTCCACTTTGTGCCTATTTAATTCTTATCTGCTCAGCAAACTGAGCTATAGAGTAGCATGTACACAGCTACCTCTGTGTGTTAATATGCTTGTTATACTTATGCAGATAAGAAACTTCTTTTGAGCTTGGGTACTCTTTGCCCCTCTTAGTTCATTATCTGAACTAATTTAATTGGTCTCTGTGAGCTGTCATTTAATGTTATCCACAGCATACTTATTCTATTATTCTGTCTACGTGCAGATTATCTGCTTCTTGTTACATGTATTGCTTGTGAGGTGGCACGTGGTTCCCAGACCTCATTGAGTTTGGCCTGTTCTTTTTAATTTCTCTGCATTCAGAGAAAAATGAATGTCTTTACCTCCTCAGACGTTCTTAGTTTGGTCATTCTTGAATACTTGTTCTCTCATATTCTTTTTTTTGCCCAAAGTGCACTTACTAACTACTTCATGGTTTGAAATAGTTTGGGTTTATAACCTTCCATGTTGCCCTTAAATGAGAAGAAAAGTCAGACTAGTTGTAGCAAGTAGTTTGTGGCTTCACAATCTTTGAATTATCATTTCTCAGTTTTAGTGAGGTTTATTAGATGCATCTGTTAGAGACTCACACAGGTAGTTTTTGAACTATACTCTATATATGTGAATTGGACTGGAAGTATTAAGCATTTCTATTTGGGTGCTAAGTTGCAGTGTGTGAAAATGCACTAGTCAGCTTTACTTTGGCTTATTTATGTTAGCATATTTTTGTGTTCTATAATTTGTCACTGCTGTGGAATGTTTGAATCAAAACACATCTCTGCTTGCTATGTAAGGAAGAGATTTTTCTGAACTTGGATTTTTTTTTAATGGAGTGCATCCTTTTAAATAATGAATACTCATGATGTATTTTCTAGGTGAGAGTATGACCTAAGTGAAAACTAGTGAAACAGAACAGTTAATCTCTGTTCTGTTAAATTATTTGGTGTAATGTCTGCTTAGTGAAACTTAAGTTATGACTTAGCATTAGATTAAAGGCCTAGGAGATTGTGCTAACATCTTCACTGTAGCACAAGTTGCTGGCTTTGGGCTAGAGGCTTTTTCAAGTGGTTGAATTTAGTCAGTGTCAGCAGTCCTTACTTGACCACATGTTAGCAGGCAGTAGTCTTTCAGTTGTCTTTCAGCTTAGAGGAGATCTGAGGGAAGATGTGATACTGAGTTAACAGACTGATCTGAAGGTGGTTCTGTGCATAAGAGTAGTAATGTTAAGGAGCATGGCAGAAGCTGTCCACATGTCTGGTAGAGCATATGAGAAAATGAATGAGCAGTAAAAGGGGTGTATACCTATTTCATATTGAAATGAAAAATATTAGACCTGCAAATTATATTGATAGGTAGCTGATTTTTGTTGTCTAGCAAAATGCCTTGGATGCTTTTTTTTAATTGCTCATAAACTGGTGTCCTGTGCTGTTTCCTTCAACCACAATTTGTGGGACTGAAGTTCTAGTATGTAGAGCAGTACTATCTATCTGTTGTGTCAGATATATGTGTTGGTATTTCAGAGGCTTGAATGAGTAAATCGTCCTGTCAAAAAACTTCACTTATTCTAGTTGTCAGCTACTGTACAGTTGATGTGAAATATCAGAACTGACATCCATCAAATTATGACTTACAGGGGTGTGAAGAAAAGAGGCACTCCTGGAATTCCTTTTTGTTTTTCTCCCCTTTTGTTTATTATGCCAGTGTATCAAATCTGTCATAGGAAGGTGCTGACTTATTTTTACACGTGTGTGTAACAGCTTTTTTGTTTTGTAGGAGGCTTAAATGTAATAATTAGATTTAAAACGAGAATGAAATATTTCATGTTTCTTTCAGGGTTTATTCTTCACATTAAGGTGTGATGACTTCTAATGAAAAAGTTATTCTTGTACCTTTGGATATAATTTTTTGTGAGTGGTTATTGCAAGGATAGTAACAGCTAAAAGAATATTAGCTTTAAATTCCTCTATTTGATGAGTTGCTTCTTCCCAATATCTAATTACATTGTATGTTTTCACAGTGTTTGCAGAAACATACAGTATTTTTAGCATCATATTGATACAGATATTTTTAGTGCCTGTAGATTAATTTCAATTAGTATTCTTCATCACTGCCCTGTTCAGTTGGAACACTTAACATGAGATTTTGGGAATGAGGCATTCATTTGCTCTTGTTAAATGTCTGTGTGGGCTACATTCTTCACTATTAACACATTGTGTAAAGTCAGAATGAAAAGCTAAAGAAACATGCTCCCAGTGATGCTATTTCACTAGGAAATGTATGTATTTCTCCAGAAAAAGTGTCTCTGTAGAAATATTTTGTGTCACTGACTTAATATCTCAGTACAGAATGAATAAGAAAGAAAATACATTGACAGGAATATTTTATGTTAGTTGTAATGTCAGATCAAAAATAATTCTGTCTTCAGTGACCTTTAGATACCTGTGAACAATAAACACAGCAGATGCACGTTTTATGAAGATTAGCTGTCAGTAGGAGCAGATTAATTTTCATGGGATGCTAGTCTTGGTATACATCTGTTTATTCCTTTACTTGTGGTTGCATGCTTTTAAGAAACTTGTGTGCTGCTGCCCATGTTTTTCATTATGAGAGAATTGTGTTTGAGAGTTGTGCTGTCTGTTCTATTTGGTTAATCTAAGCAGTGGGCATGACATAGACAAAATGTTTTGAGGCTTCATCCTGTGTGTAACTGGGCCAAATATAAAGAGGAATTCCAATATAAAGAGCTCATTTATATGTTACCATTGTGTGTAAATTCAGGATGATACATGACTACATGACCTGAACTGAAATTCTATTTGTGGGATAAAAGAACCCCCAAACACCTTATGTTTAATTTAAATGTGGTGTTTAATTAGGAATATTGTTCTATTCAGTTGTAAACTGCATTGTGCTCAGCATTGCTGGTCATATTTGACTGTTGCTGGTATAGAAATGCAGCGTGCCAGTTTGTAATAACTGAAGTGTCTGGTGTTCTTTTAAAACTTCAAGAAGGTATTCAAGACACAGGTTGCTTTCTTCCCAGATAATTGCTTTGAAAAAACCTTCTGTGTTAAATTATGAATTTTACCTTTTTTTTTACCGCTCTCTGAAGTTAATAAAATTTTCCAGGATTTTGATTATTCCTTGTGATTATATCTATTACTTTGTCATTTCTTTCAGCTAGTTTCATTCACTGAAGGCAGTTTTAGAGATTTTGAAGGCAATGTGAAAAAAATTCAAGCACCACTTGGCTTACAATGTGAATTTTGTGTGGCAATCCCCCTAGCCCCAATGAAGCAAGAAAAAAACCCTGACTTTTAAACACTAATTTCAGCAAAGTTGAATATTTAATTACATGGCTGTATATGCTTTTCAGAAGCATTTGCTAAGAGGGTGAAACCATACAATTGGCTCCTAACTCAGTTTAAGTTTCAGAAAATCTGCTGTTCTGTTGTAACTTCTGCAGTCGTGGTTTTTCAGTGCACCTTACTGAGACTTTCTTTTTCCCTTCACTAGACATATTTGACCAAAAAAAAAAAAGTTGCATTTGGATAACCAGTAAATTTATTTTTGAGAACAGATCTTAATCTTCAGCTTGTGTAATTGAAAGTGCTGGTTTGAGTCCCTGTTCTGCTTTGTAACATGGGAAACAGTGGAACTTAGCAGAAATTTGTGCAGTGTGGCTTTGTTTGAATAATAGCCTGGGGGATGGTAGAGAGACACTTCAAGTAATTTGGGCAGCTGGAGAATCCCAGGTAGGTGTAATGTCTTAGATGAAATGAAAGGTAATAGGAGACCAAGAAGAGCAGGTAGGAAGAGATTCCAGCATATAGTGGCATATGTGTTGGGAAAAGCTTGTAATCACCCTTTGGGACTTATGCTTTTATTTCTGTCTTGCTTTGGCACCTCAAAACTTCAGAGATGTCACTAATGCAGTACAGTTATGTAGGAAATACAGGATTAAATAGCTGAATAGTGGTGTCCTTTGTGGTTATCTTGGTGGGTACCTGCCTTTCCTCCTGGCAGGAGAAAGCTGCATGTTGCAACTTTCCCTGAACCTATTGAATATGTCTATAGATTGGGTTGGTCTGCACATTTGCACTTGGTCTGGTACTTCCAGAAATGCTGGATTTACTGCCTGTGCAAATAAGGTGTGCCTGTAGTTCTTCATCCACATGTCTGTGGATCCCAGGAAAGAACAGACAGGAGTAGACTGTTCTAGTTGCCATCTTTGCAGGCCTCTCCTGAGATCCGATCCTCATGATCAGTAGAATGAGCTATTTTGTTTAAATTGGAATGGCACTTAACAATAATATGTATTTCAATGTACAGGTGATTAAGAAATGTTACCTAGATTGAAAGTGCAGCATAGATTTTTCCAGAGACTATTCTAATACAGATTTATTTTTAGTTTCAGTACAAAACGGTTCGATTCATCAAAAGGATGCAGTAAATGATGATGATTTTGAGCCATATCTAAGTAGTCAGACAAATCAGGTAAGTGAACATTGTTTAGTACCTTGAACTTAACTTTGACATTCAGCTGACTTCCAGACTTAATTTTTGGATATTTCTTACCATTACTGACTTGCCTGGATATACATAGAAATATAATTTTATGTCATACTTTGTCTCATATGATAGCTTAAGCAGATGAAGTGTTCTTAAGAATTCTGGAAAAGCTTCAGTTAAAAAGAATGCTTTCATGTTCCTTGCTCTTGTGCTTCTGCTCTAGCTTCAGAAAGATGCAGTTACAAGAAACTTGAGCTAAAAACCAAACCTTTACATTTAAAAAAAAAATCATCATTTTGGATGCAGTCCAAAACAACAGTTTTATTGGCTCTGAGAATATATTAACTGCTTGGACATGGTTTCCTTTAAAAGTGGTAGAAGTAGCTCACAGCTGATGCCATAATAGATGGAAGTTTAATATCACTACAGCTTGGTACAGCTCTTCTGCCAAGACACTAATGGCTTGACTTCCAGAGCTGTGAATTGCCTCTGTAGTTGAAAGTTAATATGAGTTATGTTAAGTTTGTCAACTGGAGTGATCTTGAGAGAGAGAGTGCAAATTATTAAAAGACTAAGAATTTTTGCTTGCCTTCACTTTATTTTTCTAATAATACAGCATTAAGGAAGCATCAGCTAGACTATGATATGTGCAATTTTTTTCTAGAAAAAAACAGCAGAAATCATGTGGAGGTAGTCCTTCAAATGTCTCAAGAAATAAATTGTGTGATTTCCCAGGAGTCTGTCTGGAGTAGTACTGATTTAATGCCCATTCTCCATAGCATGGATGTTGCTACTCCTGAAACAGGCATCCTTGCATCTATTTAATTGTACTAGTCTGTTGGAGTCTCCAATTAGAAGTGAGAAATGTGACAAAATCTAAGAATACCACAACTTTAAATCATAGTTGCAGCTATTTTTCTTTAGTTATAAAGGTACTGTTATTACTTGTTTTAGAGTAGCTTGTTATTTTCTTGATGCTGTTGGCATGGAGGCATTTTAAACCTAGCTTAGGTGCTAAATATGAGGATAATGTTCCAGAGCAAAAGGGGGCCCTTTAAAGCTTTGAGAAGGTCTTGTGAAGAAATGGTCATATCTGACAGATACCTTACTCATCTTTTATGTTGTGAGGAATGGTGAAAGTTACAAATATATTCATATAACCAAAATGTTTTGGATTGTATTACAGGTTTTTTTTCCCCTGAGCATAATTGTCAATATTGCTGATTTTTTTTAAATTTTATTTTCTTGCAGAGTAACAGCTATCCACCAATGTCAGACCCATATATGCCTAGCTATTATGCTCCATCCATTGGATTTCCATACTCTTTAGGTGAAGCAGCATGGTCAACTGCAGGTGACCCTCCAATGCCATATTTGACAACTTATGGACAGATGAGCAATGGCGAACACCATTACATACCCGATGGTGTATTTAGTCAGCCTGGGGCATTAGGAAATACCCCTCCATTTCTTGGGCAGCATGGATTTAATTTTTTTCCTGGGAATGCAGACTTCTCTACATGGGGAACAAGTGGATCTCAGGGACAATCAACGCAAAGCTCTGCTTACAGCAGCAGCTATGGCTATCCACCTAGTTCTCTTGGGAGAGCCATAGCAGATGGACAGGCTGGATTTGGCAGTGATACTCTGAGCAAGGTGCCTGGGATTAGCAGCATTGAGCAAGGCATGACTGGACTGAAAATTGGTGGAGATATGACGGCTGCTGTAACAAAAACTGTAGGTTCAGCTCTGAGCAGTACAGGTATGACAAGCATTGCAGCTAACAGCGTGCCCCCAGTTAGCAGTTCAGCACCTAAACCAACCTCATGGGCTGCAATTGCAAGGAAACCTGCTAAACCTCAGCCGAAACTCAAGCCTAAAGGTAATGTGGGCATTGGGGGCCCTGCTGTACCGCCGCCACCTATAAAACACAACATGAATATTGGAACTTGGGATGATAAAGGGTCAGTGGTAAAAGCGCCCCCAGCTCAACCAGTACTGCCTCCTCAGACTATAATCCAGCAGCCTCAGCCATTAATTCAACCACCACCACTGGTGCAAAGCCAACTGCCTCAACAGCAGCCTCAGCCACAGCAACCACAACAGCAACAAGGACCTCAGCAGCAGGCTCAGCCTCACCAGTTGCAGCAGCAACAGCTGCAAAACCGCTGGGTAGCTCCCCGTAATAGGGGTGTGGGCTTCAGCCAGAACAATGGAGCTGGTAGTGAGAACTTTGGTTTAGGTGTTGTATCCGTCAGCTCCTCACCTTCTGGTGTGGAAGTGCACCCAGTGCTGGAGAAACTAAAGGCCATAAACAACTACAATCCCAAAGACTTCGATTGGAATCTGAAGAATGGACGTGTGTTTATAATCAAAAGTTATTCAGAGGACGATATCCATCGCTCCATTAAGTACTCTATCTGGTGTAGTACTGAGCATGGGAATAAGCGCTTGGATGCTGCTTACCGGTCCCTGAATGGCAAAGGCCCACTCTATTTGCTCTTCAGTGTGAATGGCAGTGGACACTTTTGCGGAGTGGCTGAGATGAAGTCTGTTGTGGACTACAATGCATATGCTGGTGTCTGGTCTCAGGATAAGTGGAAGGGGAAGTTTGATGTCAAATGGATCTTTGTCAAAGACGTTCCCAATAATCAACTGCGACATATTCGCTTGGAAAACAATGACAACAAACCAGTTACCAATTCGAGGGACACTCAAGAGGTACCCCTAGAAAAAGCCAAGCAAGTGCTTAAAATAATTGCTACTTTCAAGCATACCACCTCAATCTTTGATGACTTTGCACATTATGAAAAGCGTCAAGAGGAGGAGGAAGCCATGCGTAGGGTAAGAAATCAGTGTCATTGCGGTAGCTCTCTTTCTTCTGTGTTCAGAAACCTTGTTTTTCCTTCATCTGGAATTTCTATCTGCAAGTGTTAAATCAGAAAGTGGTACTTCTTACTCAAGGTGTCTACTTGATATAACTGGCTCTTAAGGAAAAAATTTAAGTTCCTGTAACTTGTTTATTACTTCAGCCATCTGTTTAATCACAATATGAAGGTAGGCCTGAATAAGCAGACATCTGACATGTTCTAATTCTTCAGTGCAAGTGAAAACTGAATTGAGTCCATTATCCATAACTGAAGTCTTCTTGCTTAGTTTTTTAGTTTCTGGATGTCGCAAAAAGGACCAGAGATTAGAGAAGAAGGATACTTTATTTCACATAATGTTTCAATTCAAATTCTGCTTTAATGGAATGTTAACAGCATGATTAGTGTGAAAAGCAGGTTTTCTCCTTGATTCAATTTTATCTTTTGTGGAACTGTGAAAAACAGAGGTGATTCAGTGACAGAATAAATTTTTGACCTTTCTGATAGTGCATTTCCTAAAAAAAGTTCATTTCTGCAAGGGAGAGTTAATGTGATAACTCTGTAGAGAAGCTTTTAAATTTGGAGGTATTTTCTGAAATGCTCATCAGACAAGGGAAAAAGATTTAATTCAAGCAGTTTTGTGGTACTTGGGTACTTTTGTCTTGTGTACCCTCCCTAATCCTAACACATGTGCTCACCATGTGCCACAATATTTACTTGCTTTCCAGACTTGCCAGTAACTGTAAATATATGATTTGTCTCATGGTTAGAAACATTTCAGGAACTGTTTTTACCAGTTAGATGATATGCAAGTATTCAAAAATGGGAGTTGCCCTCAGTATGGTTTGTTGCTCATGATCTCTGTTCATCATGTCACACCGCTCACTGGAATAAAAAAACCCAGAAGTTTTGGGTTTATGCTGACTAAGGACCTTGAGACATGTGAAGTGGAGAATTTGTTCACTTGAAGCTGACACATAAAGAAGCTGTGAAGCCCGTGAAATGTTTACTTCTCTTAGGTTTCTAGTACTGTGGTGGTGGCACCCCTGTAGTTCATTCCTAATCCTTCAAAGTGTGTGTTGCATCTTCTGTAGAACAGTGTCAGGAATACCCCAAACCAATTTTGTAGTTCTCTTGCATGACTCTGCAATAAATTATGTTGAAAGTTTTCTTTTGTTGGGAGGCTGGATGAGTATCCCAGTTGGGTATGTGATGCCTTCTGGATTTTTTTTTTCCTAAAAAGAAAATGGATTATGCCCTAAATGAGTATTGTTAACTTTCATGGTATCTTGTTGATGGGGTGATGGACTTCTTTCTTAAGTAATATTCGGTGTAAGGGAATGACTTGGGCTTTTTCAGGCTTTGGTATGACTTCATCAAGTGCAGAGCCACCAGCCAGTCAAGGGAGGTGATTGTCCCACTCTACCCTGTGCCAGTGAAGCTTCACCTCGAGTCCTGTGTGCAGTTTTCAGTGCCACGATATAAGAAAGATGTAAAGCTATGCAGAAGGGCCACAAAGATGATGAAGGGTCTGGAGGGGAAGCTATGTGAGAAGAACCTGTGGACGCTTGGTTTGTTCAGCCTGGAGGATACTGAGGGGGAGACCTTATTGTGGTCTCATGAGGGGAGGTGGAGAGGCAGGCACTGATTTCCTCACTCTTGTGATCAGTGACAGGTTTCAAGGGAATGGCCTGAAGCTGTATTAGGGAAGATGTAGATCAGATAGAGGAAAAGAGGGTGGTTGGGCACTGGAATAGGCTCCCCAGGGAAGTGGTCACAGCTCGAAGCCTGACAAGAAGTGTTTGGTCCATATTCTGAGGTAGATGGTGCAACTCTTGGACACAGACCCAGGAGTTGGACTTTGGTGATCCTCATGGGCTCTTTCTCCAGACATTCTATTTTTGTGATTTGTTAGAATTTTGTAATGTTTCAGGAGGACTGAGATTACAATGTAAAATGTATCTCTGTAGCCTTCATGCTTCAGTATTGTCCAAATTTTCAGAATTTTGGGCTATTTCACAAATAACTGGTTTGCTTCAAAAATATTTCCTTTGTTGAAAAAAAAACTTCACAAACAAGTCAGAATTCAGACACGTCCTAGCAACTCAGGAATATTGTTTTATTTGTGGTTTTGTTCCCTCAATAGTAGGTAAAAGCCCCAAAATGTAATGAAGAGGAGGAATGTAGATTAGTGGAAGTATTTCTATGTGTGCTAAACTTAAAATTCAAAGTACTGAGTTCACCATTTAGTAGGTCTTGAACTACTAAACTGAAAACTTGAACTAGATAACTGTGATGATGGGTATTTGAGTAATAAAGTAACCTTGCTATTTGAATAATATCTTCAGAGAAACATACAGTATCTGTATGACTCAAGTACTGACCTCTTTGTTTCTTTGTAAATAGGTACCTTTCCCAACACTACTGAGAAAAAACATGCTTGTCAAGATACTTGCAGTAGTGGCCATTGGCTCTTTTATGGCTTTGTACAAATTGCTTTTATAACCAATTATCAAAAATTGCTTTAGGACTGTGTAGGTTAGTCGTGAGGTTTTCTCTTTGTAGATAAATTTGAGGTGTGCCTTCAGCAAATTAATATAGACTTAAAATATAGGAAGTTCAGATTAAACTAATGACATCTACTGGGAGTTTAGCATTCTCTTGTGATTGAATGTTGATTTTAAATCTGTGTTTTTTCTTTTATCACACAGTGTACAACTAATCTGTCTTTAAATTGTAAATGTGCAATTTTTAACTCCTATGATTCAAGTTTGTAAATGCACCAGTTAGTATTGTAAGCTCTGGTTTATGGTTAGTTGAATAGCTCTTTGATACCTAGTGCCAGCTGAGCTTTCATGGAGCTGTATTTAAATATGTGCACTTTCTACTGCCTGTAGAACTGTGTAAATTAAGTTCTCGTTCATTTTCTTTGGCAGCTGTGGCAATCACTTTGTTTCCAGTGTTTGAGTAATGAAAAATATGCTTATAGCTGTTAATAAAATATTAAATGCATCAGGCAGCAGTAGTCCCTTCCATGTTCCTTGAAATTCAGTTAATATTTTGTTATTGCATAGATGGTTACAAACTTTCATACAGCCATCAGTCTAAATATTGTAAACGGCAAATAATTTAGGGATTTAATTTGCTTTATAACTGTTCATCATTACAGCTAAATTATCTTAAAATAATTGGTTGTAAAAGTTTAATCTTAACAACTCAGGGGAATCAAAAATTCATTTCCAATATGGCCTAGCAGTATGTTTTATTAAAATATGGCAGTATACTTCTGCAAGTACAAGGAATAGTCTCTGATAAACATGAAACTTTAGTAACTTTGCTGCTTGATTAAGGTAATTTGGAAATGACAAGGAATAGTCTCTTTATAAATATTAGAACCGTAGTGTCTACCACTGTTTGATGTAACCCTGGTGTGGGTGAGGTATCTACAGCAGGGCTTGTGCAGTAATCATTCCCTTTCTCTTACAGCTCAGGTTCCAGACTCCTATTTTAAACATAAAAGTGCTATGATCTTTTACCAAAGGATCAGAGAAATGAGTGATGCTTTTCATGAGTTCTGTCAGACATACATTGAAATAATCTGGAATTCCATTTGTCCTTAGTTAACTGCTGCTTTGTGGTGTAAATGTGCGACTTGTATGCATATTATTTAAAAAGATGTTTGATTGTCTTTCAACAGAAAGCTGTAATATCTAAAAGAGTGAAACAGAAGTCTAAAAATAAGCCTTTTAAGATCACATAATTACAATTTAGAAAATAAAAGGTATTGAAAATAAAGGAAAATATCTGTAGTAGTAGCTTTGCATCTGATCTTCAGTAAGTATATGGGTGAAAATAAAATGTGGCTCTGATTAAAAATGCAGTTGTTGGCAGATTATGATTTCCTTGCCCTCAGATGGGGGCTTATTACCTACCTATTGTCCTAAGACTTCTTTTGGTGCTTTTTGATGGAGAATTCTACTTTTGTAGCATACAGTGGGGAAAAAAGGTCATGGTTTCATGTAATTGTAGAATGCTTTAGATGGCTTTTTTAGTGCGATAGTCCAGAAAAGTAATTGATTTTTTGTTCATGAGGTAAGAGAGAAGAACTTAGTATATATTTATGTTTATCTAATTTGCATTTGGAATTTTTTTTACTTGTCAGGAAGCCTTTAAATGGCAGATAAATAAGCATTTAAAATTTTAGCCTTCTTCTGTTGTGTTACTTATCTTGTAATAGGAATGCTGACATAGCTAGAACTTCTTGACTCTCAAAAGGAGTTACTTTTTTTTTTCCCCTTCATTCTGATACCATTGTAACTTTTCTTTCTCTGGCAATTGTGTCATTATCAGGCTGTGTAACTCCTTTCCTTTCTGGGACGTTGCTGACATTGTGATTGATTTGGTATTTCTTAAAAATATCTTGAAGGGAGAAATAATCCATTAAGAGTGAAATGTAGCTGCTTCTTCCTCTTCTTAACCCCCCAACCATCAATTACTATAATATAATGTCAAAAACAGATGTAGAGCCATTGATAGATTTTCAGTTAAGGAAAACAGGTGATTGACAAAAATGTTTAATGCAGTTAAATGATATTTGTACTAAACAACTCCTAAAATTTTATGATTTTATATTTAGAAGAGGTTTATGTAATAAACATGAAACTATCTAAAAGAGGGTTATGTAATTAATATCTTCTGAGAAACATGTTCATTTCCAGTATGCTTTTGATGAAGTTTCAAGGGACATTATTTTTCAATTTCCTTGAACTTCATATTTATCAAGAGTGTCATCTTCATAATTGGAAGTGAGAAAGTAGAAACAGGAAACACTTTTTTTCCCTAGCTTGATAGTTGTGAGATGAATATGTACCCCTGGTCATGGGACAAGGTTATTTGGAGCTAGAATAATTTTGAGCATACTGCTCCAGAATTTAATTTCCATGATGAAATTTGCTTATTTGCAGAGTCTTCATCCGCTTTTGCATCTTTAGTCTTTTGGAAAGACTTAAAAATGACCCTCATGTTCTTATGTTACAGACACAGGGATTTCAAGTGTGCCTGTTTTCTGTGCATTTGGTAGAATCAGTTGTTTCTGTTCAAAGGTATAGTTTAGAATTCTTTAGAATATGGGGATAGATGTTTGTGGTCTCTTACAGAGTGACTATGTAAGAGTGTGAGCAGTGATGTTGCCTGTGTTTCTCTAGTGATGATGCAAGAGGGAAAGTGCAATACTGGACTGTTGAATAAAAGAGATGGGAAGTAATTAAACTCACAGGTGCAGTCTTAGTTTGTAGCAACACTTGTACAGATCTTGTGCAGATCTTGTCATGTGTGTTTGTTTGTTTGTTTGTTTGTTTGAAATCCCTACCTGAAAATCAAGCCTACCAAGTCCTTTTTACAGAGTGAGTTCAACTTCTCTTACTCTGGGAGTGGAAAGACCCATTTCTCCTGTAAAATAGGGACCCCTATTGGAAAAGCTAGGAATATCAACCAAATGGTTTACTTCAAAGCTTAGGAGACGAGTTAACTTTTTGGAGTCTAATACTTTATGTTCTTAAATATCAAGGCAGCTACCTAAGACAAGACTTCAAACTTGAATTGAGCTAGATCTGTGGCAGTTGTACCTATTCTTTTAAGTTGTGATTTTTAAAGCAAAGGAGAAGTTCTAAATCTCTTGTTCCAGAGCAGAAGCAGAACCTTAAATATACACAGATAGCTGTAAAAATTCATGAGGCAGCCTTCTGCTTCCTGCTGCATCTCCTCAAATTTCAGTGCTCTATTAACAACAAATTGTCTAGAACAGTGATGCTTTTCCTGCAGTTTGCAGGGAAGAAATATGCCTGTGTATTGCAAGAAAGTCCCAACCCATCTGACTCTTCACAGCCTTGCTTCATTGATTCATACTGTAGATGGGCTAGCTAGCAGTAACTCAGTGGAGATTCCTGGAAGTGGTTGGCTGGAAAAAAATGGGACTTTAAAACATACAGATCTTGCATGTTTATTGAAGCTGTAGATTTGGTTGAACTAGGATTATTTATTTTATATCAAAACCAATTTCCTTAAAACTTCATATTCATCTAGCTGAAATGAAACATTACAAAACTTAGCAGATGATAGGTTTCTTGAACCTGGTTCTTTGTGAATTTTTCAGAGGTTTGGTAGTGTAGTTAATATTGATGAGTAATTGTTTTGTTCTGTACCATACAGAATATAGTCAGTTGTAAAAAGTAAATGTAAACTTCCTTGTTCACTGCATTTTCATATAAATAGGAAATCAAGATAAAGTAAGTTCATTTTTCCTCATGGTAGATTGGAGTTTGAGTTACACGTATTCAAAGAGTATGAGTGGTGAGGCTTAAAGAAAAACTGCCTGAGAAATTCTTCCTCAGTGTGCTTTGTAAGCCTTGTAGTGAATGTTATTTCCCTTCCAAGGCTACCATAAATTCCTTAGCAGAGCAATTAAGTAATGTGTTCTTGTTGCCCTTGGGTATCTGAGAACAACTAGCCCAGGTGTCAGTCATCTTTCTGCTTTTTTTGCTGGGACTGAGGTCATCACTAAATGCAATTTCTTTAGATTTGGTAAGAACATGTCTCTTGTTAGTCTTCAAAAGCCAATGCTATACTCTGAGCATTGTTAACAAATACTAGTGAGGATCTGGAGGCTTTTTTTTTTTTAATCATCTTACTGAAATGGCTGTCTTGTAGATAATTAAAGTCTGATTTTTCAGTGTATAATGATGTGCAGTGCTGAAGCAAAGCACCTGCTACGTGTAGTTAGAATTAGCTGATCTGTCACTGAAAGTATCTGCCTGGGAAGACAAGGCTGGGAGGTCTTTTCTGGCTCATGTAGTTCAAGCTTGGTTTCTGCAGAGCCTTTCATTGTTGTGTGTTATCATATAGTGTCTTTAGTTTCTTTCTCCACCTCTGCCATTTGAATGGTTCTGCCATGTAGAATTTCAGGTGGGGATTAACTTCTTACTGCCTTTATCATTACCATGATAAAATCATATGGTCTATTCATGTTCTCCTAACAGTGCGTGAGTTTGATCAAATTTAAATTTTTTATTTACCTTTTTACAGTAATTTTTTTCCTATAATAGGAAAATATGCTTACAAATATGTTTCAGTGACTAAGTAAAATGCCATCTAAGACTAGTAGGAAGAATAAATGAATTAGAAGTCTAGGTTTTCTGGTTTTTGCAGAGTTTCTTAATATTTATGTACTTGAGAATCTTTACATACTATCTATAGTGCAACTGATCTGTAGCAACAGGGTCTCAGATGAGTATTTATTCTCAAAGCTTACTGGGAGAAGAAGCTACTCTGAAGTTGTAAAAGCTTATTTGACTTTGTATGTTAACTTTGATTTTTAATGTGTGCTTTGTGGTTTTCGTGTTGAGTCAAGGAGTAGAAGAAAATTAGTGTTTAGGGAGGGAATGGCATCTGCACAGGAAAATTTTCTAGGTTCATTTAAGACTTCTAGAGACCCTTCTCATCTATTCCTTCTCTCCCTTCTTCCCAGAAGTGCTTCTCAGAGAAATGTATTTAAATATATTTATCTGTTTCTGAGGTTGTTTCTGTGTTGAGGAAATGTGCCCTCTTAGTTGGGAGTTCAAGAGTGAGAGGTTAAAAAGGACCAGTATTTTACACAACTTTAAAGTTTCAGTAATCTAGTTTACATTAACAGCCGCTGGTATAAACAGAGTAAACAATTTCTGGAATTTTTCACTTTTCTAGTAATCTGTTTTTCATTGTGGCTCTCAAGCTTTAAGGTCAATGCTTATGCTGTCCTAGCTTTAATGGTACACTGGAGTGAAATAAATTGCAGATTATGGCTGATGCCATTACTAAATGAGATTTCATGAGCTTTGCTGTGGCTTCTTTTCACCACCTCTACAGCTGCCTGCTCTGCCTCTGCCAGGTGTTTCTGCCCACGCAGCACAGTTGGCAGAGCAGATGAGTTCCTGTGCCTCACTTCACAGAATGCAGTCTGACATGTTAGCTTACATTGCAGATGAGCAGGGCTTCTAAGTTGAAGATTAAATCACAGTTTGCAGTAAAGCAGCTTCTGAAGCTGTTGTTAGAATGCTCCCTCTTGGGAGAGGGGCAGAGTAGACAGCTCCAGGCATGAACACTTCAAGCATTGCAGTAAGAGGCAGAGGTTTGGCAAAATTATATGTTTTTGTTTGTGGGGGTTTTTTTGTTTGGTTTGGTTTTTGGTTTTTTTTTTCAATTATAGCTGATAGTGCTGGAGGGCATGCGGGAACTCTGCAATTGGCCTGTGTAAATTTGCAACCCTGGATAGCTTCCATGGACACCTTGAAATGCACTTGCAACTACTGTAAAAATCAGCCTAAGTCATTCTTTCAGATCTGCCTTTCCTGACCTTGAGCTTCAGTTTGTGGGACCTTGGGAAAAAAATACAGCCAAAGACTGTAGTAGCTTCTTGTTCTTGTTAGGCTGCATTTGCATTTACATATAGACGACTTAAAATGAGGCTTTTTCATTTACCTTCTTTGTGGCAAAGAAATCCCAAAGTCAGGGTTGTGTGCATCTCAGTAGCTTATTTCAAATCAGATCAGGAAATGTTTTTGTTGCTTTGAGTTTTGAAATTTTGTTAGCACAGAGATTTCATTATATCTGAGGATAAATTACATTGCAGCTACTTCTCAGCATGGGATCATTCAATTAATGCTCTGAATTCAGACAACTAAAATTTGGAAGTAAGTCAGTTTACCAGTTCAGACCAAGCTAATTTTCATAGTTTTGTTTGTACTAGATTGATGCACATTTCTAAGGCTGAAACAGTTTTTAGATTCACCTTTACTTGGTTTGTGCAGAAAGTTATTTGCATGTGTGAAACATGCTGGGCATATGGCCTGCAGCTGACTGTACCTTTAACCAACCAATACGTTCCCATATCGTCCTGATTTGAATGATACTTAATTTCCATGTCCTGTTCATAAACTCCCCCTGCAGCTGGGTAATCTGACCATTGTGAGTTGACCTTTGGCAGGGAACTTGAATATACAGGAGAAAGTTTTCTTCCAAGAGCATTGCAAGAGATGTGACAAAAGTTTTGCTCATCTGAATATAAGAAATGAAATTATATGGGTAAAAGAAATGGTTATGCTGGAAACTTCTACTCTGGTGCTGGAAACCTTCTGGGGGTAAATTCTTCTGTTAGTTTGTCTAGGACCATAAAAAAAACCCTAAAACCCCCAGGAAAACTACTTTTTGAGACAGGAAAAGACAGTAGTCCAGGGGTGTGGTCTGTTGGAGTTGGGGAGGGGTTTGGTTTTGAGTGGAATAGCTCTGCTTGTGTTTTGAGTAAATCAGGTCTTCTTTCTCTCTGTTTTGCAGTACAGAGTGCCACATGTCACCAATACCAGTATTTGAAGAATGTACTGTTCACTTGCATTGAAAAATGTCATGCTTGTATGTCTGCTTGAAGTATTTAAATATCAATGTAGTAATATGTAATTTAGAGACTGCAGGAAAGATGTGCTGATGTTTTGAAGCCTTTTTTTTTCTGTAGAAATCAAAGCAAAAGTAAAATTTCTAACACCTTTATTTCATCAAGTGGAAGAAGGTAGTCAGGGTATCATTCCTTTTCTACTTTGAATTTTTATGAACTTAAATGTGTTTTGAGTTGAAAGCTTCACAAAGCATAGTGTTGGTCAGTTTATAGTACAGCAGTTTGAAATGCAGAGAGTCTTGCCAGACAGCCTGAGTCAGTGTTTACGTGTGTAGTACTTGACAATGAACAGGAACTGATGATTTTAGTTGTATACAGGCTATATTTAAAATGGTTATATATTTTAACACGGCAGTTTCATAGGCTCCTACTTAATACCGCAGGACTGTTTTTCAACACCTTGTGTAGTTCTTGCCGTTGAAGTCTGCTAATATTAGAGGAATAATCTGAGATGTGCCTGAGCAGGCTATTTTTGCATGCCTTACATGCATAGTGAGGCATGAGGCCAGTCATCATCTGTTTTCAGCCAAGAGTGCATTGTTAAGATATCAGTTTGTATTAATGACTGATACTATCAGTCCTTAAAAGCAGTTTGAATTCAGAGCATTTGTTATGTATTTTTGAACTAGGAAAAATAATTTTCTAGTAGAATAGTGCAAGTATTGATTTCACTTTCAATATACTGAAATTCTGCTCTGGCTAATGTCTAGTCTTAGACACACAGCTGCTGGGACCACGAGCTGCTCATTGTGGCCAAGACTGGGTTTTACTGTTTTGGTTTTCATCTTGAAGCGACTTGGACATCTGTCTTGGAAAGGACTAGATCACCAGTAATAACCAGTGTAAATGTTAGATACCTTCTTCTTTCAATGGACTGTCTTTTTGGAAGAGTCTGTGTGGGCTCATATGCTCATTTGCAATTTTCTTAAATAGTTTCTAGCATAATAAAGTTTCAATATCATTTTGAAATAGCTGTTCAAATGCCTCCTGGGTTATTTTGTTTTCCCTGCTGTTATTGTTCCATTTATAGTATGCAATAATAATAAAAAAATAGAGAGGTATTTTATACTTTTTATTATCTTTTAATGGGGATGGAAACCTACCTCTCTTCCATGCAGGTATTTGTATATTTCTTTAATGTGCTCAGTTGTATATCTAAAAAAAAGGTATTATGGAAACTGCTATTGAAATATAAGGTCTTAGTTTTTTTACACTGACCCGTGTCTTTTTGCAGGCTAGAAGATGTATTATGAAGGCAACAATATATCATTTGTTGATCAGTTTTTATTTCTTTTGCTGGAGGTAGTCATAATGCCAAAGTGTATGTTTATCTTGAACAAAGTAGAGGAAATGGAGGATGATGATAAAGCACTCAAAGTGTCATTTACTCTGTTAAACCTGTACTACAGAGTGCGGATTTGTTAGTCCCTGACAGTTACAGTGCCATTAGTTATTGTAGCCCTAAATGCCAGATGTGGCATCTCATGGTGCTGTGAGGGCTGGGCTGTCTGGTTAATGTGATCTTCATTGTGGCTCAGGCTCACATTGAAGTGAAGTTTCTTTGTAGCCATTCCTATTTCACTGACTTCTCATTTTGTTACTGAAAATAAATTCTAAAAAAGGTATGCATGACCTTCTTGAAAAATATATTTTTTCTTTGCCACTTGAGCATTTGTATGGAGGATGAGGTGTTGGGCCAACTAGTTACCTTTTGATCTTAAGCACTTTTTATTATATGGGGCTTTGATGGAGGTACCTGGGAATACCATTTTTTTTCAGGGATATAATGGATAGAGAGTAGAGCATTTTTTGACTATCTAAGCAGAAGATTTAGGCTTTGTGTATAGGTCCCTTGGTCTCCTTTCTCAGTTCACTTTGTGGAATATATTTCACTGTAAGTGAATTCAAACTGATAATTAAAAGTAATTTTTTGGATAGCAATTTTTTGGAACATGTTTGCCTTTTCGTTTGACATATACTTCTGTGTTTCTCTTTAAGAAGTTGACTTAAATGGTATCATTTCATATTCCTGGAAATAATTGAAGCTTTTTTCTTGAAAGCATGTTGCCTGATTTAGCTAAATTGCAAGCACTGAAAATGCTGTAATGAAAGAAAAGCAGATAATGTTGATCTGTGTGTATTAACATGATTGTCCTATTTTGTTTTTGTTTTTTTTTTTTCAGGAGAGAAATAGAAACAAACAATAACTATATGGAGATGTCCTGCTAGAATACAACACTAATGATGTAGACTCTGGAAATGCCTAATATGTCTAAGAAGACGTTATTAAAGCTTTTTTCTGCTTAAGGTGACATCTTTGAACACTTTAACACGAAATTGACTCTTCTTGTAATGGTTCTCATCAGTGCATCTGCCCTTATACTCTCTCACCAAACACACTTGAGAACTGTACCTTCGTCAAGCACTTTCTGTCCTGAAGCTTTTACCAGTATCTGCTGTCTTTTGTATTTATGCATCCTAGCTAAGGCACAGGAGACCGAACGAATGCAAGGATTCATTAACTCTTTGAATTTGTTAAATACTAACATTTAACCATTAGAAGTGGTTCAATGATGTGAGATTCACATTGCTTCAACTTAATTTTTTCTTTGTTGTAGTTTTTTTAATTGTCAGTTTTTAGCTATTCAACAGATTAAAAGCAAATCATGCCATATTTAGTCCTGGAGTAAAACTCAAGTCTAAATGTTCATGTGAAAATTATTGTAGTAATCTTTTAATATGGCAAAGCAACTTTAAGCTGCAGTTTAGCCAAATGAATTGTAACATGAAATTATAATAGAATGACATTTCCCTTGTTTCAAACTGTTTGGTGTAAGAGAATATTAATATGCAGCTTGGTGGACACCACCAGTTAATGCACATTTCTTTATTTTTTTTCTGTAACATGTATACTGAAAAAAAGTGCATTTGTCTGAGGAACTGTTTGTTTGCTACCACTCAATGAATCTCAGTTTTGAGTAAATGTACCTCAGTCTAAATCAGACTTTTTATGACCTTTATAACTACATTTAAAATAATCTTTAATTCCTATTTCTGGGTGTTTGCAAGCCTGACAGATTGCTATCATGAAAGTGAAAATTTACTCCTCTAGGTGATTCACTAGCTAAATAAACATAATTCTTGTTTAGCAAGCATATACTGTTTCTCAAATTTTTTTTTGTTTCATTGTGCCAACATCGAGGTGTTTTCCCCCTGTTTGGAAATATTTTGACAAGCATTCTTTGGTCCATGGAGTTGACATATTGATAACCACGTTAAGATTTTTGTTAGAAACATGCAACAAGAGTTTTAGAATACATATTAAATGGGCCAATTATGTACTAATTTTTAACCTCTCAAGAGTATATCTTCTGTTTCAATTCATATAGCAACACATTCTGTCTGCTGGAAGAGAATATTGAAAAACTGCTAAGAGGGTGTATTGACTGTACAAATTACTGAACAACCTGTACCAAACTCCAGGGATAGCTTTCCCTTTTTAGAGCAGCGATGTAGAAGTCAGATATCTTCTAGCTTAAAATAGCAGTAGCTCATATTATTTGAACATGTTTCATGTCTTACTGTCCAACACAGATGTTTGTATTGTGTTTTAAGTCCTTCATTTACAGATTTTGGCAAAGTTCTGGAGCTTAGGTAGCAAAGGTCTGTCTTTAATACAGATGATTTTGATGACTTTTGCTTTCTCTCTTCTTAAGCCCTTTGCACTCATACAATCATGCAAATGCAAGAAGTTCAGTGCACACTTCTTGCTCATTATTTTAAATATTGTTAGAGACTGCAGGGTAGCAGACACGAATCTCAATTTTTACTGCCAGTTATCTGGAAGCTCAAAAGGGAGGCCACTGCTATATTTTGGAGTAAAGAAGCAATGTCACTTAAATGATAGATGAGTCATAAATAGCAAGTGGGATAAGGGAGGGATAAGCAAAGTGCATATTGTAAGAGGAGACTAGGAGACAGAGGTTTCAAGCCCAATCCCTATGAAATTTGGCTTCAGCCCAAAAATTACTGCTTCCATGTGTATCTGTTCCTTGCTAAAAGGTTTTATAGCTCTTTGTTTCCCTCTGTGGGCTGATTTATTCCAGCTGTCATTGATCAGTTGAAGTGGCAAAGGTCAAGGTAGTGAGTCCAAAGGATGTAGTTCGTCTGTGATCCCCCAAGGTATCAGTATGTTTCTGCTGCTTTGTTACAAAACCATCTTATTAAAATTCCCAAAAGTTCCCAGTTACCAGAAAGCTTATGTTGGAGTCAAGCGTTCAGGAACTGATTGCATGTGCAACCCTAGTTTGCTTTCACTGCAGTATTCATATTTTTGCAGGCTTTGTTAATATTTCCTGCCTTACCCCATGCCTTTTTTATTCTAATAGCATGAGCGCTGCTCTTATATTGAATCGGGTTCAGCATCAAGTGGGTTCATCACTTTGTTGCAGCTTTGAAAGCTGGGAAGATGAGACAGGATTGTGGGAGAAGGAGGTGATCACATTTAGAGAGCTGTGACAGTTCTTACACTGTTCCAGGATTGTTAGCAAATCTACAAATAGAAGAGTTTGATTGCTGATGGTGTTAGTCATGTTGCAACCGATTTGCTGACTGCTGAGAGTTTAGTATGTGCAGCTGAAATTGAAAGGAATTCTATGTGCATATAAAGTACTGTAAAAATGGTATATAACATTGTAAAATCAGCTGTGGAGTGCTGTATTAGTTAATGGACATGTGAAGCTTCTAATCTTCAGCTTCCTTATGCACAAGTTCTTTTCCTCCAGAAAGAAAAGGAATGGTGCTTATTATCTCAAATAAATGTAGAAATGCCTTTTTTTGGTCTGATTTTTCAATACGGTGAAGGTGTTACAGTGGTCGCTTTCTAACTTCTAATGGAGGAATCAGTGGAACCCCTTTTCTGTTGCTGATGCCTCCTCCTTTGTGCCAGCCTTTGTTTTTCTGTGATCCAAACTGAGCCAGTTCAAGCCATTTTCTGCTGCTTCAGTGGTTGACCAGCTCTCTGTGATGCTAGATGTTTAGAAGAGAGATGGTGGGAGGGTGAGGAAGAGAATTGTTCTTTCAGAAGCAGGTACCCACTGTTGAATAAACTTAGCTGCACTACAACTACACACCTGGGGTTGGTGAGCCAGAGATGCAGCAGAGTATTTATTAGTGGCAAAGGCTCCCCAGGGGTGAAAAAACAAAATCAATTCTGCTTCCAGTGTAAGATTTTGGTAGTGTACACGTGAGATATGATGTTGTCACACATAGTGATACAAGGAGGACAGAGGAAATGCTGAGTATTCTCCATTTTGATTACTTCTTTCAGTCTGAGGAGGCCTAAGAGTTGTCATAGAAAGTTGCTGTGGGAACGGTTCTCCTAACAACACAGGTGCGACAAACCAAGATTGTAAGAGTTTTGCTCACCTTTGGGCATCTTTGGTTTTGTAATATCAGCATCTGCCACGTAGTATTTTGATAATTGACAGGAATAATTTCTGTCAGTTGAACGTGCACATTGCTTGCTTAAGGAAGACCTGAGCGCTACTTTATTTTGAGGGACTCGGATTGAGAAAAAGTCAACATTCACAACTAGACAAATTACACTTCTTCAGGTGTTTTATAATTCTGTGCTTAATTTATTAAGTACTTACTTCTCTACATTCTCTTTGTCTGTTTTTTTTATTTTTGGCTACCCTGGCAGTTTCAATGTTCACCATCTGCAAAATTTGGATGCAAAAGCCCCTTGCCAAAATTATTCTCATTCCAGACAAATCTATGGCACCAAACAAAAGATAATGTTGAGGTCAAGTGCAAATAATGTAGTATTTAGGAGGAAGCATCTTAAATATTTTTCATTGTTTCGTCCAAGTTCTATTTTGAAGTTGCTTTCTATTTCATAGGAGAATTTGCACACTTGAAATGGATTCACAGAATGGGTCACATTGGAAGGGACCGTAGTGGGATCATCTGGTCCAACCTCCCTGTGCAAGCAGGGTCATTCTAGAAAATTCCTAACGAAATCAGTGCATTTTTCCTAGCTGAACTTGAGTTGAAGCAACAGTGTTTTGAATTCTCTAAGTCACAGTCACCTTAATTTTTCAAAATTACTGGTGACTTTTACCAGAAAGATTTTTACATACTTCACCTGATTCTAGGGCCATGAAAAATCCAGTGGAGACAGTCTTTGAATTTTCTCCAGCACTGTTTTTTAAATTAATAGTTCTAAGCATTCAAATGCAAACCACCCTTTAGGAGTGGCTTTCCAAAGCCATTTCTACTATTTTTTCCTTCTATTTAGTTAAGGAAATGCACAAATATTTTCCATGTCTTGTTTATCCTTTTGCTGGGTGAAGATCCATATAATTTACTGATAAATTAAGAGAGATTAAGAGAGTGGCTCTTTTCCATCTAGGTGTAGCAAACTTGGTTTCAATTTTGTGGGTTTTTTTGTTTTACCATTTTGTTTTACAAATGTTGTACCATTACAGTGTGGTGACAGAGATGAGAGTTCTTCAACATGAGAGTTGACCATTGGATCTAATTAAATATATTTGAAAGTTTCCTCAGGAGCAACCTGTTCATATCTTTTGTTCTATTTTCCACCTGACACATTTAGTGTAGTTCAGCATGGGGGAGGAAAGAATTTCTCTATGGGTCATAGGAATTCTAAGTAAATTAGTTTGGTCTCATATACAAATACTGGTGTACAGCTGGCAGGCTTTCCTCAAAGCATCTGTTCTATACTGTCTGTTCTACTTTACATATTTTAATAAAGTGCATTTTAATATGATGAATACAAACCTTTCAGTTGACAAATTTAAATTTGTATCTAGTCCAGGCTTTCAACAGTATTTCTCTTATAATAATCACAAAGCATTCTTATTAATGGTACTGTCAATGTCCAGGGTTCTCTAAGCAAAATATTAATAATAAAATTTGCTGCTTATTAATATTAGGAGATGTCTAATGTTTGTGTTATCTGTTCTTTTCTGACCTTGTCCTTCCTGCAAGTGGAAATGCAACAAACAGGAGTCAGTGACCAGTTGGATGTCTTCTCCAATCAATTTAACTATGTATTTCACAATAAACTTGTTCTGCCACACTGCAGGTAGAATGCAGATGGGTGGGTCTTCACATATCTTCCTCCAGAAGTCTGTTCTTAGTTCAATGCTCAAGAGACAGTGAATTTCTTCTTCCCATCTAAGTAAGCATTCCTTTCCACTTTCCTACCCTTTCTCTGAAAACTCCACTGGGTATGTCTGTCAGCTGTTTCCTTTGGGTGCCCACAAGGGAAGCCTGGCTTTGGATGCTGTTTTCACAATCTACAGAAAAGTTCCTGACTTCACTTATTTCTTTCTCTGGAGAGAGGAAGTTTTCTGACTGAGTTAAGCTTGTCTCAGTCAGCCTTGTTTGCCCCAGTGCAAATAGAGAAATACTGCCTTTATAACTGGATTCATTCAATCTCCTATGTGGTGTATGCCATCTTACAAAGTTAACTCTGCTGCATTTTCATTCAGAAGGTGGAAACAGAAACAGTATTTCATTGGAATTTAAGGACACACTAATTATAACAAGGATCCACTTTTAAGTGTTCTTCTGAATTTTAGTGCTGGTGATAACCAAAGTGTTAACAGTGAGAATTTATAAGCTGTTTGCATATCCTGTGTGCATTTGCACTTGTCATCTTAATTAACATCCTTTGCCTGTAAAATTAGTTTGTAACTCTTGAGAAACTTAATTTTTGTTTATTGTTTTGAATTTCATCCACTCTGGGATACCGTAACTTTTCATCTGCCTGCACAAGTTTATGTGCATCTTGAGAATGAGGTGGATGTTCATGTAAAATGAAACAAGATACTCTAGATCAATGGCTGTATTTAAGTTGAGCTTATGGATTTCCAAATGCTCAAGCTCTCTTGATTTGTGCACTCTTATGTGAAGCGTTACACTTTCATCTTGAGCTCTTTCTTTCCTGTTCACATCCTTTCTTTCCTGTTCTTCAAACATCTGAAAGAACCTCAGGTGTTAACAAAAGAAGTCCTCCCTTCATGCTTAGTCCAGGAATAAAAATTTCCAAACAGCATTTGAGCAAGCTAAATGAAAGTTCAGCTTTAGTTTGAGGTAAGCTATTACATTTCAGCAAAGAGGTGAGATTAAAGGTTGTGGATCATTCATTGCCTACTGTAATTGTATATCTACTGTTAAAAAAAAAAAAAAAAGCTGAAATTTTATTTTGCAAGCATTAATAGATGCAGCTGCTGTTCAGTGTTACCCAAGAATCCTAATGGGATTTTCATCAGTTTGGATTAGCAGCTTTGTGAAATAGGTGGTGAGAGGACTGGGATCTCTTCTTCCAGAAATAAAGAATTGTTAAATTGGGTAAAATCCAGGTGTTTGTGACGTGTGACTGGAATACATTGAATGTTAAATCTCCCCCTCTTCTGAAAGTTACCTGGAAAACATGGCTACTAAATTATTATAATTTTTTTAAACTTAAATTAGCTGCCTGTTTGTTTTCAGTAGCTTAACTGATTTGCAACTCAGTTCTCATGAGATGCTTCACTGGGTCTTGTGAGTGTGGTGCTTCATCAGAAAATGTGCAAAACTGTATTTAATTTCTTCAAGTTAATGTAATGTAATTGCTATTAACTTGATCTGTATTCCATTCAGCTTTATATTTGATGATAATGCTTGGTCTTTCAGTTGTATTGATCTTCTTTGATTTCAAGAATACCACATACAGAACAATTCAGAGAATTTTTTTAGTTACTGAAATTTATGCTTATTTTAAATGTTAATAAATAACTATCATTATCTGCTCTTTGGGTTGCTAATGAGTATTGATGGTTCTTTTGAAAACTAAAAGTCAAAGATGGAGACAGGAATGCTTGTCTTGGGAAGTAGATGAAGTGCTGGAATACTAAAGAGAACTCACAGCTGTATGAGATAAAAGATATTTAAGAGGGTTTTGTAAAGTTGGGTCTTCATTCTCATTTCAGTGTAGCTGGAAGAATCTTTTGAACAAAGACTTAATTTTAAGTATGTTCAAGTGTTCCAGTTGCACTCCTAAACTGGTCTGCATGCCGTGGGTTTTTTGTTTTGTTTTTTCCCCCCATTTGTCTCATCTCTCTTCTGCTTTTTGCTTCACATTATGATTTTGCTCTTGGTCTTACATCAGTTTACAGTCTTACCTTGCTCTCCAATAAAAAGTTCCCTGTTTCATTCCTGCTTTAAGTAAGCACTGCATTTTGCAAGGCTTGGAATGTTAGTTGTGTTCAGAGCATTGGCTGTTCCCCTGTCCCAGGTCATTGCTGCTGCACTAGGCTTAGCCAGCTGATCCCACAGTCAGTGACATTTCTATTCCTACTTAATGTTGGTTATCTGAAGAAGTGACCCAGTTACTAGTTTATTTCTGAGAAGAATAGTTGGAGGAGGCTGTAGTGATGAGTTGCATCATTTTTATTCTCCTACTGGTTAAATGACAAGACAATGAAATATGAGCTTTACATTAAAAAAATACGTTTTCCCACACAAGCTGTGTTTTGAACGCTGCAACTTTGTTCTTGCACGTTCTATTTCATTTTCTCTGTGCCAAATCTATCTTAATGGCGTTCAAGACCTTTTAGGTGGACTGTAAAAGTTTGTTAAACACAGCTTTTTTGCATCATTACACCATGATGGAGTTTCTCACTTTCTGTCTGTGTTTAAAGCTGAGAGTAAGGTTGCAGCTGAGGAACTTCAATCTCATTCAGTGAACCTGCCTGCTTTGTCTGCAGCAGAAATTTCATGTGGAAGGACACCATGACTTTCTGCCTTCTTGTGATGCCCCCTTCCTTACAGTTCAATTAATTATGACTATGGTATGTAACAGAACAATGAGCTGTTGGTGGGGTTGGTTGAAACAAGTGGGAGGGATAACGGGACATCTTTCCAAAAAATTGGAAACAGGTGAATTGTGTGGTATTTTCAGCTACAGGGAGCAAATACACCAACAAAGCCTAAGGTAAAAGGAAATGGAGGAAATGCTGTCCAGATGTGTAGTTTTGCTATACATTTGTGTAAAGGTTCAGTATGTAGCTAAGATTCTTTTAGGGGCTTTGGGTATATTTGGTGTCTGTTGTGGTTTTTTCGTAATTGGAGGAGTTTCTAACCTTAAATCTACAATTCTGATGATTGTTAAGTATATCTGGGTGATTTTTTTTTAATTGGGGAGAAGTTAATTTTAATTTTTTTTTAAAGTTGGAGAGTTTTTTTTAAAGTTGGAGAGTTCCCTACCTCTCCAACTTCAAATCCCTCAGAAAGACCTACTAGCAGTGCAGGAAAAAGTTTGTGAAATGCAGACAAGTGAACAATTAGCTGTGAGTTCATGAGCTCGGGGGCAATCTCCCAGCCCACAAAGGGATGTGCAAAGAGAAGCTGAGACTGAGGCGCTGCTGCCTGCATGACCCTGGAAGATATTGCAGCTCACTTTGCAAGATAAGCCTGTGAAAGGAGACTTGAAACAGCTTAAGGCCATGTCAGAGCTCTGATCAAATAACTTGCTGTTTTTTACAATTTTTTTCTCAAAAGTTAAGGTACCACTGAGGCACAGACACTAGAGACCCCAAGTGAGACCATCCCTGCTGCAGAGTATTTACTTTCACTGAGCAATGGGAGAGAAAAAACCCCACCCTCTGACTACAGACTGGCAATTAATGATTTGATGAAGCACTGGGATAATGGCATGCCCAGAACAGAATAGCTGTGTACTGTGCTGTGCCTTTAAGTCATTCAGTATGATAAGATTTATTTTAATAAGCGAGCTAATTTTTCTTAAATTCTGGCATCAAAATACTGCTAGAGAAAGAGGAATTTATATTCACTTGGCAGTCAAAAGATAATCGTGAATGTGATATTTAAAATCTTTTATTTCTGCAAACATTGGTGTGCACAAATATCTCCACTTTGTATTTTTTGAGAAACAGATCCTCAACTAGAATGGCTAAATGTAATACAGTAATTCTTACATTTGTACTTAGTCAACCACCAGCGGGCATAAACTCATCTATATTTAACTGGTAATGTAATAATCCTATTATAATAAATCACATTTTCTACAGGAGAGTTGAAGGACATGCAAAGGGTGAGACGCTTTAGATTTCACAAGTGGATGTCACTGAACTTAAACACTTCTAAAGAAGACTGAGGAAATGGGGATAGTTGAAAAAAGAATGTGCTGACAGCAAATATTTTTATTTGTGTGTGTGGTGGGAAAAGGGTTAAATAGAAGTCAATAGTGGTGGGATACATGGAAATCTTAGGGAAAGCACCGTGAAGATAGAGTCTGTGTTAGGGACCGAAAAGGGTTTAGTGAGGAGGTACAGGTTAAGCTAATGATAGAGAATGTGCAAAAATGGCTGAAAAGGGGAATAAAATCATTGATAATAATTAAAGATTTTTGAGTCTAGAGTTTGATCTGGGAGAAACATTTGTAGTACAAGTATTCCATCACACTAGTAGGAGGGAAGAGGTGGAAATTCCAGAGCGTGCTCTCAGGATGGCTGCAGTTCTCTGCTGGTTGCAACTTTCCTCACAAAGCTAAGAGCTTGACCTTGAATCACTTCTGCCTGAGGAAGGAAGTCAAGAGGAAAACATCCAGGCTGGTAAGTAATTTACCCTCTAATCTGCTAGCAAAATTTAAAGAAGGATGAGCTCTGTGCAGCTTTTCAAAGAGAAGAACTGCTGAGTCTTAAGGGAGGCTAAACCTCTGAGTATGAAATTTTTCAGGAGAGGTTTAAGATTAAGTTTTAGCCTTCCCCTGTCATCTAGCTCACATCACGAGTAATAAAAGGCTCATTGTTGGCTGTTTTGGATCCAGCTTTGTAGGTCTCTTTAAAATCTGTATGGAATGCTCAGATATTGCAGAGAGTTTTGAGGCCATGTTCTTTTTAATCACAAAGCTTCGCAGATTTATGATGAGCCCAAAGTCCTTGGCCAGTAATGTCACAAAGACTGATATCCAATACAGATCAAATTAAAATCTTCCTGTAATGTTAATGCAAAAAAAGCATGCCTGTATTGGAGTCTTCTATCCCAGTAGCTAAAGAAATATTGGATGAAAAAATGATGTATTAAATTGCACAGTGTATATTTTTTTTCATGTTTCAACTTCTAAATCAAATTTCAACATTTTTTTGTTATTTAGTGTTCATAACATTGTGCTCAAAAAAGAGTATGAAAATGGATGCATGAAATAGGTAAATAAACCAGAATTTCTTTCCTTTTTTTTTTTGGTTTGTTTGTTTTCCTGAACAGGGATCCAGAAGGTGTGAAAAGACATTTCAGTCCTAGGTTTTAACAAAGTCAAGGAGTTTGTTGCAAAAATATTTTAAAAACTTTAACTCAGCCCTTTTTGCAGGTTTTTTATACAATTAATAAGAATGGATATGAAAGTTGGACCAAAAATCTAGCTAATCTGATACTCTGATCACAACCAATCATTAGAACAAGAGGAGCAGTATGAGAGCAAGGAAAGAAGCTGCCTCCAGCATTCTCACCTAACTTCCTGTTTGCTGAGACTTTCTGAATCAAGACCTTTCCTGCATTTCATTGAATTATTTCAGTTGCTTTGTGGTTAGTGGATTACGTAAATGAACAGACTCAGAAAACCTTTAAATGAAGGAAAATTCTGTAGCAAAACGTAATTTTTTAAAAAAAATGTTGTATCATCTGCAGTAGCAATATGATTCACTTTAGAGGCAAGGACAAAAAAGTCCACTGAGAACTCTCAAAAGGACAAAGTTAAGTATGGTTTTTCTCTGTTAAAAAGAAACTCTAACCAAATATGAAAAATTATCAGGATGATAAATGGCATGTTATTCTACAGGCAAAATGACATTTACATTGCAAAATTAAATCTAGGCTGCACTTGATAGAAATCTGGTTGGAAAGTTTCTATTACTAGGTGTGTCCAGAAGGGCTATCCACAGACTTTTCACACTCTGTTTTCCTTTGGAAAAATACCTCACAGTTCCAGCAATGTTACCTTTGGAGCATTTGGTCAAAGTTTCCATCTTTATATGCATTTGGTGTTACAGAAGAAGCATTCTAAAGCAACCTACAGGAGAACTAAATATAGGAGTTAGACGGGGGCAGGTGCTGCACTCCTACTGAATCAAGTGCTTCTGTCCCTGTACAAAGACAAAATGTACTTGATGTAAGGTTAGTTACTGGTTTGGCTTTCTTCTTCCCTATGGATTCCTTGCATCATGCTCAGGTTGGGGCCTAGGCATATTGGCATAGAAAAACCTACTCCCAGGTGAAAGTTGGGTCCTTTGCTTTCTCAAGTTATTACTTGAGAAAATACATTCTGAAATAGAGTAAAAGGGCTTATGAACCCAGTTTTCCTTCCAGGAGTTTCTGTTCCCAGAGCAGGGGTGAGATGCTGCTTGGTATTACCTCTTATATTCTACAGATTTATCCTGAGTATTCATGTTTCTTTTTTCTTCAGCTCAGGGTAGAGCCCTTTTGTAAGAGATTGAATTTCAAGTGTACTGTAATTTGCACAGAGCTCAGATTATTTTACTGCCACTATAGAGAGTTTATTATTCGTGAAAGAGTAACAGCTAGGATGGCAAAAGTCCTTTTTATACATTGTGGTCATTGGTTGTTACCTGTGCAAGCTCTCATCCAGTTGTCAGCTGTGTCAGGCACCTCTGCTGCCTGTGTGCCGACCTCTGCAGCACAGTTCTGGCCCAGAGCTTTGCTACTTGGATTGTTCTCAACCAGACTTAACCAGCTCAGCAGCATCCTTGGACTGCTGCAGGTTTCTGACACAGAGCTGGATCACATCTGGGAAGTTCAAAGAAGGATCAGTTCAAATCCACTGGGTAAGCAAACAAAGAGATTCATCTGACATAGTCAATGTGTCTGCAATGGGGTTGAAATGAGAAGATTTGCCTTAAATTCACAGATTAACGTTACAGAAAAGGAGGGGATAGGGTTTTGGTGTCTCAGAGCTTCTGTAGAACACTAAACATCCTTTACCTTCATGCCATTCATGTCAGTAATGTGGGCTCTTCTTTATCTAGAAGGGGTGAGGAAATAAATTAACTGAGAATGCAAATACTGTTAAGTTTAACAAGCTTCATATGTTTCAGGCTTTCTGACACGTAGTTGATCCCAAGTCAGATTAATTATTCCAGCTCTGTAGGCAGAGTCTAGAAAAAAAGAAAGTGGAGCTTTGGGAGGCTGCGTTCTCTCCCCTGTCTAAAACTGCAGAGAGAATAGGGTTGATCATTGCTCCCATTAACTAATTGTATTTGTCTCCTACCCTCTTGCTTTCCAGCATCAAATACACTGAAGTGACAGGTTTAAATGTGCCAAATAGTTGGGTTTTTTTTTTCCTCTGTAATATCAGCAATTTTTGTATGAAAATTGCTCCTTCCAAGCCCACAGACTGGGAAGTACTAAAAGTAACGCCAGTAAACCAGAAAGCTTGTAGCAGCTGGGCCCAGCTCAAGGAAAGGAAGCTCCAACTTCTTGCAGACATGAGAGTAAAAAGATTTAATCTGGAGGGAATGTAATACATAGATCATTCTTATAACGGTGTCTTTGATAACACAAAATTCCACACAAGGAGTCATTGTTCAATGTTTTTGGACATCTTGCTAAGCTTTTTTCCCTGATATTGGTATGCAGTATCTGCCTCTAAGAAGCTGATTAAGTAATTTATACTTACAATCTAGATGAATAAGACCAGCCTGACATTCAATGGGTATGGACTTTTATAGCAAAGAACCATCATTGCAAGCTGAAGGCATTTGAGAGGTTTGAAATGTGGAGCTGTCTTACTATTATTTGGGCAAATTTCACTTGGAATATTTCAAAAACCCTTTCAGATTTTCTTTTGTCTGATTAGGATTGTATATCTCCAAGTTAAATCTGGGATGTTATAAGTATTATCTGTGTTTGGCTGGGTAGAATTTAAGGTGTGAGCCTAGCTTAGCAAAACGAGAGCAAAGCCATTTCAAGCTAAGAGGTTTTTAGTAATAAATTGGAGTGTTTGTACGTCTTTACAAAAAATAAACAAAACTTCCCACCTGGAGGTGAATTAGCCTACCATCACAGTAAAAATGAGCTGGGAAAAAATAAAAAGGAAAAAAAATCTAGAGGATGTTTTTACGCTGGCAAGAATATGGGAAGACTGGAAATGGGATGGGTTTCAGCATGTTTCCTGGAGGAAGAGGATTGAGGTAGATGCAGTGGGTATAATCTTGAGGCAGAATTAGGCTGTAGGTGTCAGTGATACCCTGGCAGTTCAAGGAGAAGTTGTCTCCCAGCAGTTTAAATGCATCCTGTGTGCAAAGCGGACGTGTACGCTGTGGGACATCCAGCGCTCTCAGCTTTCACCGCCAGATGAGTGAGGGGACTATTTTGGTGTGTACATCTGTGCTGGGTTTAGACAGGGCTCCACAAGTGCCCCCAGAACTCTGGAGAACCAATAGGGAAGGGTTATGGCTGGTCCTGGGCGTGGCAGGAGCTGCTTAATTTAGAACCATGAGAACATCCCTGTGTGCGAGGGATAAATATAGCTCCCGGTCTGAGAGGCGTCGGGTTCGGAGCACAAAGACGACAGAGGCAATTGAGATAAATTCTGTGGCCGGGGTGGAAATATTCTCTGCTGTCATGCCATTAACCTCAGGCACCAAGTCTGCTTTCAGGGGGTGCTGAGGGACTGTCACTCAGCAGTTTGTGCTTCTGCCAGGAAGCCACGGAGAGGGACGCGCTGCTGGGGGGACGTCCCTGCTCAGCTGCCTGCCCCCACACACTCTGTGCCTGGGAGGTGCTTCCACTGGCTGGAAAGTGAAGTACTGAGGTGTTTTGCTTTTCTCTTAAATTTGCACCTCTCTGTTTTGGCCGAGCACTGCAGATTTCTATTATCCTCCCTTTTTGTACATTGCTGAGAATAAATGATATCCTCCAGAGTTCTTAATTCTTTATGTGTGGGAGGGCAGATCCTGGGATTTGCTTTTGCTTCTTTTGAGTGACCTGTTGACTTCTGTGGCTTGGAGTTAGGTCCCTGATGGAGTATTTTTTGCTAAACTTCCTACCGAGATGCTGAGAGGCAGACAATCTTTGTCAGCTGTGTGACAAGACACCCTGATATTGCTGCTCTGCTGCTCACCTGTGCCAGGTAATGACCATTATCTGTCCCTGGGGCCTGGCAAAGAGCAATCCAGAATGCTTGACAGAGACAGTACAGCTCTCCAGCTTGGCTAATGTGTTGTGGAGTATTTTTTGTTTCAGCAAAAACTTGTTCTCTCTCTAGGACTGTTCCCATAGCTCTGAAGTATTCGTTACAGTTGTTTTGTTACAGATACAGTTGTTTCATGCAAAGTGGTCTGGCTTTGTTAGAGTCGAAATCCACACCTATGCAGTTAAATCCAGATCAACCCAAAGCTGATTACAAAGACGATGAACCATTCTTCAACATTTTTTCATGATGCTACCTGTAGTTGCCATGCAAACATGAAGGGATGCTACTTATTCCAGCCTTGGTAAGCAAGGATTGAATTACACTTTGAGAAATTTGCTTCTGATAAAGGTTTCTTTGACTCTTTAGAGCTGGCATGCTGTGTGATGTTGTGAAAATACCAGATGTTCACTGACTGGGGAAGGAAAAAAACTGTTTTTAAAAATATAATGAAACTTCTAAGACATGACAGCAGAGGGAGCCATTGAGATTTGGTTTATTTGATTCTGTTGTAAAGAGGAAAAAAAAGATTTCAAGTTATAGAGCATTATTCTCCTTCACATTTAATTCAATTAGAATGGGGAGGGGGGGCGGGGTGTGTGTGTAAATCCATGCTAGGTCAATCCATTTTACTCTGGTGCCAATCGTGGTATTGAGATGCTTCCAGATATTTGATTATATTAGCGTTCTGGGCACCTTCCTAAAGAAATTCTGGGAACACAACTGTGCAGCAAGCAATAAACTTAGTGTGTCAAATGCATGAAGCCCCCACTGGAATGTGCAGTTTTATTTATTAAAATCTGTACTATAATTCCGTGTTATTTTTAATCTGAATTACTGGACTCATTTTTTACCTCTACTGATATTTCTTTCTACTGTTATGTGTTTACTTCAGTCTGCATGCTCCCATATGTTTGCACAGTGCCTGAAGCTGTGTGGGCTTTGCAAGAATGTTAACAGAAGTTCCCGAAAGCAAGCTGTGTGTGCACAAAATGTTTTTATGTATTTTCAGAAATCTTGCTAACTGATCGGCTGTGGCAATTAGCTAAGAAGGAAAAATGAGTTTAAATTCTTATTATTGACTCTCCTATTACCTGCTGGAAACCACAACAAAGAAACGATAGCTCACAGTGCTGCACGGTGTCTGCGCAAACACTGCAGCACGTGGTCCCCGAATCAAAGGGTGCAGCACAAATTGTGGTGTGGGAGGAAAAAGTGGAGGGGGGAAGATGAAGTGAGCTGCCTACAGCAGATCAATGCCAGTTTAGGTTTTACTCCAGGCATCGTAGCTGCTTTAAAGCAGAGCTAGGTGATAATGCTTGCATTAGCACCTGTATTTGCCGTGCCTGCTGCATTCAGTTTGCACCAGGACTCTGCTGCCATGCAATACCTGCTACCTGATGTTGAATAGCAGCAGCAGGAGTTTCACACTGCCCTTCATGATGATTCCCTTGTAGTTACATCCTGAATGCACACCAGTCTTTATAAGCAGCTATTCTTCTTTGGTTCACGGGTGTGGTGGGGTTTTTGTGTTTTGTAGGTTTCTGTTTGTTTGTTTTGAGGTTTTCTTTGTTTTCTTTTTTTTTTTTTTTTTTGTGAAAACATCTAACATGCAATGCTGATTCAATGTTTGAAACTCCTCATGTACTTGAGATTTTAATTTCATTCTTATCTTAGTATCTCACCCTCACTCATATTAAATAAAAATTAAAATTAAATAAAAATGAAAGCCACTGAATGCTTGCTGACAAACACGGATATTGGAATGGGCCTTGGACCTCAACACATTTCTTTTTTTAACATTTGCCTATGTGGACAGGGAGCAAGCAGATTTGTCTTCTCATCAAAGGATGCTGAAGGTTTTCAGTTTTGGATATTAAGAGTGGAAATTGCGATGTCCTTTAAATGGTGGTTCATAGCCATAGCCATTTTTTGGGTGCACAAAATTCTGCATAGACCTGTAAGAGTTCAGTGCAGTTCACTTCTTTAATAATAATCAATTTAACTGGAGGTTGTTAGGCATCTGTGGAAAGAGGTTTAGCTGAACACAAAAATGCACCTGGAACCAAAGGCTGTGTTCTCAATTTAGCAAACCTAGATTCTTAAACACACAAAGAAAAATGAGAGTCCAGAGGCCAAATACAAATGGATTGAGAGTTCATGGATGTGCTAGAAGCCCTAACTGCAGCCAGTCAGCTTTATATTGTTTTCATGCTAGCACTGCTGCTTCTCTACCACCTGTAGAACTAAACCCATCATGAGCAGGGACAGATTTGCTGGCCCCATCACTTCTGTGTAGTGGCCACCTCCCTGCATGTCAGTGCTGACACTAATAGAAAATCAGATGGTAAATGAAGCTTCCAGAGGTTTTATGTATCATGTGAGCTCTTTGAAGTGCCTTGTGTATCACATCTGCTGTTTGCAACTTCCAGGTCCATGGAAAGCCTTTGTGGAGTAGATGAGATGAGGCATGAGCTGCTGCACTGAGGTGGTGTGAAAAGAGGAGAGTTTTGGAGTCTTAATCCTTCTCTGCTTTCTGGTTTCTGGTCTTGCAGAGTCCCTGTACCTGGGTTGCTCTTAGAGTAAGCTGTGCCTCTGTGGTGCTGTGATGTGTTCATCTGCACCTGGGCAGCCAGGGTCCTGCTTATACCAGTTTCTGAGGCTCATTCAACCACTTATCTCTTCCCTTAAGAGGTTAACTTGTTTGATAGCTGCTAATTGAGGTAAAGATCCTCAAGAAGGGAAGAAATTCATACTTGCCAATAGGATTCCACTCACCTGAGAGGTGTGTTGTTTGGTATGATCCAACAATGTTTCTGTACTCATGAAAAATGACTGCTTCCTTTAGCCAGAAATAATAGAAATTCTTATTTTGATGGGTCAATTAATCCTTGGTCTAAACAACATAATGATGCTTCCAGGAAGAAATCTTATACATAGTTAGAGCTCTGTAAAGACAACACTAACAATTAAAAGCAAGATTCTTGGCATTTGTAGAATCTTAGGTTACTGTAAGTATGGCATCGACTTTAAAAGCACAATTTTACCTGAAATTGGATATTTTCTCTGAAATTGAAACATCAAAACATGGACTCATTCTTGCTTTTGAATTTTTAAAAAAATTTAATTAACAACCAATAGCTTGTGATTTAGGCTTATCAAAATTTAGAGTAAAGCAGAATGAGTATTCCCCTCATTTTTTAAGTTTAATAACTACTAGAGATGTAACTTGATGAGATTTTGCATTGGACAACAAAGAAGAAGCAGTAAGCTCCTGTTTTTTTAAACACTGATCCTGCTAAAATCTAATAGCCGCAATTTATCTGCATTAGCAGATTTTCCACTGTTGTTCACTCAAAAGGATGTGCAAAATTCTGGAGACATTAGATTTTAGGTTTAAAAAATAATATTTTTTTAACTGCACCCTAAGACTGTTTGAATCAAAATTAAAAATTTTCATTATGTATAGTAATTACATTTCAAATTCTGTTATACTAGCTAAGTCTTTAATTGAGATTATAAATGTTTTACTTAGATGCATAATGCCTGAATTAAAGTATCATTTTAGAAGTGTATTTTATTTATTCAGAAGCTCACTGGGGCCTTTTATAAATTATTACAGATATTCCCAATCTTCTTAATGTTTTTATTTTGAAATTTTTCTATGTTAATAAAATGAGGTTTGCAAAATAAAAGCTTTTTTTTTTTCTTTAATCTTATATTTTACATTTATGGAGTGAGAGAGTATTTTAAACTAAAACAAGCTTCATACAATCCTTATAGTTTGTTTTTCATTCTTGCTCCCACTCATTCATTCAAATTATCCATTATTTCTGGAAGGTGGGCCATGTAAGTGTCTTTCAAGTAGAATCATGACCATCATTCTTTGTTTATGGATCCTTAGAGTTAATTTGAAATAGCTCCTGAGTTTAAAATGCAGATATCTATTAATCTGGTGTTATAGGAACTTATAATTAATTTAAGCATGTAAGTTAAAAAAGAAATAAAAAAGGGAGGAGAAAAGGGGGCCAAGGGCTTTGGATTGCTGTTTTTACAAACATTTGGGTTAATAGACAAGTTTCCAGTATGGAGTATATTAACCTCTCTTTCACTTCAGTTTTGTTTCTATCATTCTTTCTTTTCTGCAATCCAATAATGACATTCTTAATTCCTAGACACAGCATCGAATGAAAGCAGGGCACCCTGGCATGTCTGTCCACTGTAATTACTTTCTTAAGATTTTTTTGTTTTAGTGATGGCTTGACCTTCTGAGGTTCCAGCTGTCACGCAGTAATATTCATGACAACGTGGTATTATGTGCTCTAGCAACCTTCAGCTTCCCATATGTACTTGTCCCTCCTGATTGCCATCCTCATGTCTGGAGAGTTCTCAGTTACGGGGGCTGAGATGATGAGTAGATGCAGAAACTCAGTCACTTCTTGCAACTGTAATGTCTGACCTTCACATCTGTACTCTGCCCTGGGGACTAGAGATAAACAACTCATCCTCTTGGAGAGATGTATACCCGTGAGATCGTCAGGTCAAAGTCACTCTATGAACTGTGACAACTTAACTGCTCATTGGGAAGGCTTTAAAAGGAAAGAACAAACCAAACAAACAACTGGGAGAACCAGCTTGTGGCTGTGTTTGGGGTAACATGGTTTGGTGTCACACACAGAAGTACCAGCTCACTCCACAGTGTGGTCCCTCATGGAAACAGTCTCTGTGTGTGAACAGTGGTCACTTCTTGTGGATATTGAGCTGTGGCTGGCTGTTAGGTATTTGAAATAGATCTTCAAGGCTGAAATAGAATGTTCCTCTGGTGACTGGAGACCTGTGTTGCTCCTCAGGAAGGCTGAGAGCTCCCCTGTGCCAGTGATATCAAAGGTTACTGATGCCTGCAACTCCATTTCTCAGAGGTTATTACTCAGGCCATGTAATTTTTTTATATCCTACAACTTTAGTGCTATTAAGAGAGGCTGTTACTTCAGAGGCAGCTGAATGAAGTTTGGATCTGTTCACTCTCCCAGAGTCTACTGTTAGTTCATTATAGAAATATTTGCTTGTAACCAAGTTTGTATTAATTTGATTCATTCTGGCTTCAAAAAATTATGATTTTTTTTTCAACTGGATAATTTTATGATCATTTATAGATATAAAACAAAGTATAGGAATGGAGTTCTCAGTTAAAGGGCTTTCAGTTGGCCAAGCACTATGGAATTATCTACCTTCAGAAATCTGTTTTCTTTCTCTGATTAATGACAAACAATAGATCTAAACTAGTAATTACTGAGGAGTTTATCATGCATTTTGTATTAATTATTGCTGTTATTCTTGTTGTGAGAGATGTCTCATATTATTTGCTTGAAAAAGGACGTGGTTAATATGCAGTTAGGATGGCTGCTTCCTGAATAGTTGATGTAGGGACCTTTTACTGGTATAGTAAAACAATAATTTCCAAAAAGTGGGATAGAAGATCTCCTCTAGTAAATTGTATCATGTTAGATATCAGGTTATGTGGTCCAATGAACAGAGCCAGAGTTGAAGTGTCATGAGATGCCGTTTTTACATCAGATTTGACATTCTTACTTCACTGTTTTAGGCCTTAGATAAGCTACTTTCTGAATGGGAATGACAGCACCTCACAGTTTGGGGAGTGAGTTGATCCTTCTGAATGAAAGGGCTTAGAAATAAATAATCAACCAATAATCCACACTTGTTCTGATGCTGATAAGGTGGTTGAAGAATAATATATTTAATCTAGACAAGCCTTTTTACTGTTTATTACACTTCTGAGTCTTGTTTTTCTATTAGGTATAGAGCTTAGGAGCCTGTGTAGGCAGCAAGTGAGATGTTGCTCTTTGTTACACCCAAAGAAGTCCCTCAGAGTTATAAGAAGAAAAAGAAACTGCACAAAAGAGGAGGAAAAAATATAATGTAACATTTTCAAGTTTATAATATTTTGAGTATGGAAGATAATTTCTGAGTTCCAAGGCATGTTATTTATTGCATTCAAATTGGAGCTCAGGGGAACTTCAGAAGATACACTGCTTAAAATATTATTCAACAGAAAGTGTAATAAAAAAAAATTAAAGATTAAAAGTTAGTCACAAATAATCAGAAAAACAAGGCTTTCCCCCAAAGCATATCTTTAAATATTAACTAGACTCACTTTTGATCTTCATACTTAATTCAAATTCAGGATAGATTCCAGACCCAAACTGAAAGAAAGTGCTGGTATTTTTCTCCGTTCATTTGCAAGATCTCTGCTCAATGCCATATTGCTTGTTTACTTCTCTATGATGTTTCATTTATCTAGTTATGTTCTATAACACACACGCTTTAATATTTCATAATGGAAGCTGGGCTCCTGGGTAAAGAGAAGGCTTCATCTCTTGAGATTGCCTAGATCATAGGCCAAAAAAAGAAAGCCATGCTTTCCTCTGACTTGAATGTGAATTAATACTTCAGATTTCATTTTGGCATCAACTACCCACTCCACATGCTATATGCTCTGTTTCCCTCGCTCACTCTCTGACTGTAGATCTATCAGTGTTGATTTCAGCTCTTAGGTTTTCTCCTTCCCTCTTCACTTTAACTTCTCTAAAATCGCTGGAAATCCTACCTGCTGTCATTTTGTTTTCTAGTTCTGTTCTAGTTTCCATTTCCTGCTTCTTTCCCTTGTACTCCCTGCAAGCAACTCCCATGATCTCCTGATAATTTCTTTCTAGTTCCTAGCAGTGATAATGCTGACTTTGACTGCATGTCCTTGGGAAATCCAGACTAGTTACAGCTTTTATTCCTCTGTCCCTTCTTTTATATATATATATTTTTGTTAATTTTTTCAGAGACTGGCGTTATTTCTATACTTGTAAACTTACTCTCTGTTGTCAAACTACTTTCTCCTGCCCAGTCAGCCCCATCCCACCTGCGTGATATCTCTTTAAGAATGGCCAACCATTAATTGAAGTCCCCAAAGGGTCTATATTTGTAATCTTTGTATTTTTATAAATACAAAAATTTTCTTTTATTCATTCACATATCTATATAAGGGTATGAGTAATATATTAAAAGAAGACAAAGTATCCTTTCTGTTATATATCCACAGTTCCTCTACCCATTTTTATCTTCAAGACAACTCTGCTTTCTTATTCCTTCAGACCTATAAAGGGCACTATATTTTTGGGTATTGTCTGCCTCTCCTGCATGTTACAGCCAATTGTTGCAATTTTTTTCTCTTATTTCCAGTCCAATTGCACACGTAACTTTTTCTAATTTATTGTGTTGGGTGTTACAGCATCTATTTTGGCATGGCAATTGCTGCCTTACTTTATTCGAATGTGCAAAGTTTCCAACTTTGTCAAGATTTTCTTCTTCCCCTAGGCCATTGCTAAGACTTTATCACTTCTTTAGCACATTGCACACAAACTCAATTTCACAGCTCCTTCCCAGCCTACCCACCATTTCTTCCACTGTGACTGTACCAACTTCTTCCTCTGAAGTGACCTAAGGTGCCAATCTCTTTCTATTTTTTAATTTAATTTTCTTAAAAATACCATCAATCTCTTTTCATAGTGCCACCTTATCTCTGTAGCCTCCTTCAAAATCTTTATCTTCCCTCTGCCTTTTTACAGCATTGTTAGGTGATGTGACCAGAAAGGCTGATGCTGACCACAGGCAGGCAGCTCAAGGTGAGGTTCAGCTGGCTTTACACTGCTGCCTGCTTTGAAGGACTCATCCGTGTCTGCTGCCCATGGCAAGGAATGAGGGCAGCTTGCTGCATTCTGTGGTGTGAATCACTCAGGCAGCTCAGAGAAACTTCTTGCTATTGCTGCCAGGATTATTCCCTGGGCAACTGATGGATGAGGTCCTCCATTTGTGATTTCTTCTTCTGCTGTCTTGGAAACTTTGTAGGTTCCTATATTGTCCTACTGCTAAAAGGAGCCTACTCCATAACCTAGATCTTGTTGTAGCATAAATAATATAGATGTGTCAATTTAGAAATTAAAGCTTACAGAGTTATAGTTTACAGATTAATGATTACACAACAAAGATTTGTTTGGGTTTTTTGCTTGTTTCCTTAGGCTCAATCTTGTTCTATTGAAAAATTCTGAAGACTCATTAAATCACAAAATCCACATTCTTTCCTAAAAGAACATCCCTGCTTTGGCAGTAAATTGTTTGCTATTATTGCTATTATTATTACTTTGTTCTATCTACAAAGTTTAATTTTTACTTCCAAAAATTTTAACCAGTTCTCGACCTGTGAAAGATGCTCTGCTTTTGGGCCTTATGTTTTCAGAACTGAATGTTTTTCCTTCTCATCAGTTAATCCCAAATAAATGCAAAGGGAAACTCATTGCTGGTGTTCCAATCTGTATTGATCAGCTGACCCACTCTTTGGCCAGGGAAAATGAAAAGGCACTCACATTGCCAATTTTTTTGTGTAAACAGCATAGAACTTTGGCACTCAAAGAGGTGCAAGGAAGGTTTGTTGAGGTCTGTGCGCGTATTGCTGTGCCTGTCACCAAAGACTCCTCTGGATTTTATGGAAAACCTAAACTGACTAGTGAGAGGAAGAAAATGTTGTGGTGTATTGACTTTGCACTGTACTTTTCTTTTTGTTTCTTCTTTTGATTGCATAGATAAACTGTCAAAAAAAAAATTATTATCCAACAGGTCAGTGCTTTCTAAATGTCACCTGTCGGTTCCCACCAGAGTCAATAGAAGTTTTTTCATTGTCTTTAATGAAGGAACATTTAAGACTTGATTTTTCTTGCGGAAAGGCAAATCTTTCCTAAAAGGGAGCAGTAACATCCATCAGTGCTGCTGATGCTGCTGGTGGAAGCGCTGTACTTTCCAAGCTTGTGGTGTCTCCAGATGAACACAGGTGCCTTGCTGCAGCTCTGGATCTTGCAAATGCCTTGCTTCCAGCCTTAGCACTTCATGGTTAAAAATACCGCTGATGTTTTATTTATATTTTTCAGAATGAAATGTGTGCCTTGCTGTTTGCCGGCAGGTGGCAGTGGTGTAGGAGTGTTAAGCATGACCAGCAAAAAACTCAAGGGCTTTTCTACGGCTGTTTCCAGGCTGCTGTGTACTCAGCCTCTTCCAGCTGTGAGGGGATTATGAGCATGTTTCTCCTTGGTCTGCATAAGTTGATTCATCTCATCAGCACTTTCTGATCAGTTGATACATTTTTGAAAGCGTGTTTTTGGCAATTGCTTTCTAGTGTGTGAAATGATACCATCTTGGGTATTGATGAAAATGGATGCTAATGAAATAAACAGAAGCACTTTTTACATGGCCCTTCCCTAGTGCTACAGGAGCAGTGGGCATTCAAGCGTTTTTTCCTCTTACAAATGGCCAGGTGTATACTGATTCGTATATTTGTCTTTAAAAAAATCTGTTTGCATCACAATGCAGGATTTGAAATAGACTTGTTTTGGTAACTTTTGATTTCTAAGGAAGCGTCGCTCTGCATTTATCGGCAGAGGCTTTGTTGGGGAGAGATAGAATGAGCTGTTAACCCCTTGTTTGCGAGAGTGGATGTGGGTCTTGCTTCCACCTGCAGTCCTGACTCCAGAGCCTGCTCCTGCTCAGGTCAGGGCTGGAGGGGTGCCTGTGTGCACAGTGTGCTCTGCTGATGAGTCCTGCCCTCCAATGCACAGAGGCAGAGGTAAGTGTGTGTTTTGGTCTCATACTGAACCCCCCCCACACCCCGCTCTATAAATCTGCACTCTACAAGTTTACTGATTTTTGTATGTTAATTAAAAATGAGTAAAATGCAATCAATGCAAGGCCAGCATTGTTTTCATTTTGCAAGTGCCAGGCATCCCACTGCCTTTTCTTGTGCTCGAGCCTTTTCAGGATTCAGAATATTGACTGTTTCTCTGCTTATGTCCCTGACAGTGGGTGAGATGCAAGACTGACAGAATAGGGTGCCTCACAAATTTGGCTGCTGCTTCTGATCTTCTTTTTACTGAAGAGCTGAGTCTGATATCATGGTGACTCTCTTTTATATAACATCGTATTTCATAAGTGAACCAAGTATTTCTCAAAAGCTCCTGAAGTCGGCAGCTCAGCTTCACTACACCTGGTCAGGGGCGGGCTTCCCAGTGGATGGAGGAAACAGGCAGGTTGTCTCCAGTCATTGACCAGGGTCACAAGATCATCAAAACAACTCTCGAGGCTCTGGAGGTTTTGTTGTGCAAAGAAGTTTAGAACTACTGGTCTCTGGACTTTTGGTGTAAGCTTTTTGGTCAGATGATTGAATTTAGGTGATACAGATCTCGATGCCAGCTAGGATTTTGACTGAAGAAAATTGACTTGTACAGCTGTTTCTCATAGTTCTAGAATTTAGAAAAAGAGAAAAAAAACCAAAAAAAACCCCAAAACCAAACCAAAACAAACAAAAAACCAAACCAAACCAAAAAAACCCAACTAATTTGAGAAGGAATTTGAGGGTCAAACAGTTGTATAAGTAATTGAATGAAGGGGTATGTCTTGCACAGAATTTTTGGTCTGGAGGAAGACATGAAAAAAGAGGAGAAACTTCTAACTGTAGATCAACACTGCAAGCACGTATTTCTCTGTAAAAAAAATCCTAGCCTGAACCCGTCTTCTGACTGAATTGTAGTAAGTATATAAACATAATTTGCTTTTTAGTATAATTAAATATGAGACAAAATGCGTCTGAGAGACTCCATATTAGCAGTGACAGCCTTAATTTTAAGTTTGCTGTGTTTTCCTTATTCCCTGAGTTGGCTTCTCATGGCAATACAAATCATGGCCCTGCTATGTGGCCACAAGATCTAAGCAAAGGGCAACCCACAGAGGGGACATTGAATTACTGGTCCTACTGCTTACTGGCCCCTGATATTTAAGAATCTATGGTTGCTTCTGGTTTTTTTAAACTTCTGTCATGTTTAGATAGGTAGTGCTAGGTACCAGCTGACACAAAAATTGCTTTGGTCTTAAATTCAGATTCTTTTTCAGGAAGAGGTGTTTTCATTACAATCTTATTCATTTACCTGAGGAGCAAGAGGGACCAGACAGTCTATTTCAACTATCACTTATCAGTTAAAGCCAAACAAGTAATTACTTATGAATTGTGGATTTTATATAGGTCACTGACCTTTCTGGAATATGTAATAATTAGGATTTTCTACTTATTTTGGTGTTTCATCCAGGAGGCATGTGGAGCAATTCTGTCTTCTACTTGGTAGCCTGCAGGTCATTTTGTGCTTCAAAATAATTGAAAATAGGTAGAAAAATGAGGAGTTGTCAAAGATTAAATTAGTTCTTAAAGGAACAAAATTAATTCTCAAGTACAAGTCATGATTTGGTAGTTGTTTGTAAGCGCTGAGCACACTGGGGTTCTGGGATGGGGATACAGAATATTATTGCAATACAAATAAAGGCTGCTTGCACTTTAATGATTTAACATAGTGCTCACAGGGCCAGCGAGCTGCATCAGTCAATGCTTTCTGTAAATACCAAAAACTGTTCATGTGAATAATCAACATGCTTATGTAGTTCCAATATTGTTTGCTTTGTACTATACCTTTTAATTTTTGATGATGCTGCCATTTTGAGAGAGGATTTATGCAGTGTATTACAGAGGAGGCCTGTTGTACTTAAGATGAAAATGGGCTCACCGTACCCAAAAACTAAATAAGAATTTGAGCATCATTTCTCTGTTTTCCATTAAAACCTATCCATGAATAAAAAAGGAGGTACAAGTTTGCCCATGGAAGAATATGTGTGTCTCACAAATATGCAAGCATGCTTAGTCCCCCCTCCCCTGAAGAGAATAGGGGTGGGGAGGAGGGTAGGGATTGTACTTCTTCAGTCTTCTTGGATGGAAATGCTACTCAAAGTTCAAATCCAAAGGAAAACAGCTTACAGGTGTAGAAAATTGTGGTAGTAGAGGGAAGAGTAATAACCTGTGTGACTGGTTTTGTGGTTATTTCATATCTCTCTGTGAGGAGCAGTGAGGTCCTACACTATCCAAATCAGTGAGGGACCCAGAGGGGGCTGGTGCTATGTGACTAGAGGAGCTGGGACAGAGAAGCAGGCAGAGGGAAAAAATCTTGGTGGTTGTTGTTGGAAGCATTAGCAAGCAACCTGTCAAAAGCATGGTGAAAAGAAATGGGTGACATTACAAACAAAGGCAGATGTGCTTGCACTGGTAGGCTACCATTGAATGGACAAGAAGAGCCTTCACACCATCAGCACAGGGGTCACGCTCTCTGGGAGCCCACAGGGACAGGGCAAAGTACAGGCACCACCAGAAAGAGCTGCCAGTTTCCCTGCTAGGTGGTGTGCAAAGTACCTGCAGACACCTGTTGGAATTGTGTTCTTGCCATGATGTTACAGCTGTGTGAGATATGCTCGTGGTTTGTGAAGGAGAGGGAACTTCAGCAGACAGGTAATGTTGCTATGTACTTTGTGTCCTGTTGATGGAAACCAGACTTTTATGAATCCATTGATGTTTTGGAATGCAATAAACTCTACTAGAATATGATTTTTATGATTACCAGAAATGCCATAACATTTCAAGGTACTAGCTTCTGTGGACAGATTTAAATGATTGAAAAATCTTTGAGGAGAACAGATGTGAACACTGGAACCAAATGACAGCATGTATTTTTCACATCTGTCCCTTTAATTTTCAGCATTTTTGTGACTCTGTCTGGAATTGTGGGATGCTATATCTGTCATATGCCAACAGATGGCAACATTATAAGTCCATTTTTAAAGACCGAAATAACCAACCTCTCAGCTGCTCCAAATTTAGTCAGAAAAAAAAGAAAAAAATTAATTGCATCTTTCTATGGATATAAAATAACTTTGTGTGCCAGTTAAAAACCCGTCAAACTACCCCAGAAAGCCCTCACCACCCCTCCTCCCCCAATCACAAGTACAGTTCCTTATTTTTAAATAATTCTTCCAACACCTCTTGTATTTCATTCTTTTGCATACTTTATATTAAATTTAATATTCAGTGTTGTTTGACCTGGTTTTATTACGTTACCCTTTCATGAGTATGTATGAAACAATGTTCAGTGATGTTTCCTAAGCCTTTTGAGATCCCAGAAGTAATAAAACTTTAACGTAGATAGATATCTCAGGTGTTTTCTATTGGTTTCCTTAATGTGCTTGTATAATATTTTATCAGAAGCAGCAACAGCACCACAGAAGTCACAGGGTGAATTCTCATTGTTTCACATTATACAGAAATCTGATGAGATGAGCCATTGATCCTGCTAGCTTAAATACGAGGCTTTATAATAAATAATGCTGAATGGGATTCAGAGGGAGCCTTCCCAATTTCTGAATCGAGCGTTTGCTTGGCTGGCTGCAGCTCTCTCACTCGCACCACTGAGCCATGCACGCTGCACTGATGGGATGGGAGGCTCGTGGCAGCTTCTCCAGCCTGCTCAGCAATTCAGGAGTGACTCCAGGGGGTGGCACAGCAGTGTTGGGTGATGAAATGAGGTGGAAAGTGAAGATATCTCAGGAGGAAGACCTTAAAGTGTTGTGGTAGAGGTGCAGCCTAATTGGGGAAAATCTTTAGGGGATCACCATCTTTCTTGAAATTATGTCTCTGCTTCAGAGCTTATTGATTTTTTTTCCTGTGCATCTATGGTTTTAAAATGTATATTGTAGACCCAGCAGACCTGCTTTTTAGAGTATTATTTTAATTTAACATGTCTTCATTGAAACAAAATATTTTTCAGGTAAACATCCTTCACCCATTTTGTAAAAATACTGTTCCTTGAAATTATATTTGTGAGCAATCAATCTGTAGGGATAATTTGCAAAAAATCCAAGGTGTAGGCAGTCAGAAATAGGGGCAGTACTGAGAGCAGGGGCAAGCTGTGGGTGGGGTAGGAGTGTTGCAGGTGGATCAGCTCCTCCAAGTAAACTTTATGTATTAATAGAGGTACTGTCTCTTCATCTTCAGGAGGGTAGATGCCCAGGAAAGGTGTTTGTTTGAGGTCACATGTTTTACAAAGGGATTCTGAACATTTAAAAATGAAAAACCTTTACAAATGTGGATGATTATTGCTAGTATAGTGTCCATTATTATGATGTGTGTGTAAGTGTCAGCACAGTATCCTTGAACTGAAGAGTTCAAAGAATGTAATCCAGGCAGGACTCTTGATTTTGCTACAAAGCAAAGACTAATGACACCGCTGTAATTTGGCTTTAGGCCAAAACCTGTTGCATTTCATAATTAATTGGCTTGTTAGCTCATGAAGAACAATGCATATAAGTTGTGCTAAATGGTGTCAAGTCGCTCTTAGGAGGCAGCACACTGTACCTCAAGGGTCTGCTCTTGAATTTCTTCCTCATCGCAATCAGGCAAGTCCATGGAAAAAGTACTGTGTATTTTGGATTGTTAGGCCATCTGTGATAGCATCTGCTTTTCTTCCTGATGATTCTTAAATCCAGTTTCCTTCAAATATGAAAGCACCAGCAGAGACACTGCCCAAACCATGTAGCTGGCTTTGTAAATGTAATACACTTAGAAATTAGCTGTTTCACCCAGAGTTTCTCAGTAGGAGCTATGGGAAGAAGTTGTGTGGTGTGTCCCACACTTCCTCTGGGCTTTACATTTCTGCCATGTCCCAGTTATGAAATCTGAGATGGTCCATTCCTGTATTCCCTTCCTGTAGTCCAGTTCGTTCCATTAGGGGACCAACAAGGTCAGCCTGCTTCTTTTCAGCTGGATTATCCTTTAAACTAAAGTTAATACCTGTAAATGAGAAAGGATAGTGCCTCTGACTGTGTGCTTGAGGACCGGGAAGAGGAGAGCACCCAGGTTCCCTGGCTTCATAAAAAATGTCCTGCAAGTGCCCATTTCTTGGCATTGGCTTATGTTTCTAGCATCTGGGGAAAAGTTGCTATGTTTCACCAAAGAGCTCTCTCTCATCCCTTTGTGTATTTAAAGAGCTGTGTCTTGGTTTTTGTTTGAAAGTGTCAATTTAGAAGAGAGGCTGTGCCATAACCAAGGCTTACTGACACTGCACTCCATGTGGGCTCTATCTATGACTGTTGAGCATCAACAGGGCAGCCTCTGGGCAGACTGAGGAAACAAACAGCCCCTTGAAAAACCCACAGGGGCTGCAGCTGCTCACAAAGGTATTGATCTCAACCTTGTGGGAACAGTGGTTCAACTTCATCAAAAGCCTGCTTCTGATTTATTTCAGGAGCAGTACATGATTAGACCCCATGCAGTGTGGGATTTGGCCCTTTTAAAAAACATCTGGAGGTACTGCTCTGTTATGGGACTGGACCTGAGGAAACTTGCAATCTGTAAAGGACCAAAGGACATTGATTTATCCTGGCAGGTATCAAGAATGAGATCCTTTCCCTGTGGCACCCTTCAAAAGACTTGCTGGGAGACTGCAAGGAAAGATTGCCTGTGAGTGAATAAATTGTGGGTGAGAACTGAGCTTTAGGCATTTAATTTAGAAATTGCAGTGCCCAACAATCCACTCTGCTCTGCATATAAGAAGATGTTTTACCATTATATATTGTTAGCTTTGTTGGCTCTCTGGGCTCAAATACTGTGTGAACTTGAAGACAGAGGGATGCAGACAGATTTCTTGCTGCTGGGACATGGTATTTGTATGCAGTGCACACTATGGAGGAGCTACTGGTAAATCTGAGATGAAACTGCACCTGAATGTCTGAGTTGTACCAAAGAGACTTCCAGAGCTTGTGTCTGGAACGGCCCAAATCAATTAGGTAACCTTTCATCAAGGCCCTTTTACTTGCAAGATTTCTCAGTTGCTACTTACTAGCCCTTCACTCATGAAAGAAAGAAGGCATCATCTCACCAAAGCGTCCTGATAATATATATAAATAAAAATATAAATAACACTGAGCTGCACCAATAGTCATGTGAAGAGACCTGTAAGCCATGATAGCAATGTCACCTCAACTTGCAGGATACAGACCGTAGATTTATGCAAGTATTTAATAGTGGCTTGCCAAGAGAATCGGTACTCTTTTCAAAAGGAATCTTTCTTTGTGTCTTTTGATATTTAAAGAGCTATAATTACAATGGCAAAGCTTTGAATTCTTTTTTTTCCCCATCCTTTTTTACACATTAATTTATGGACCAATCCAACATTACAGACAAGCTAATGAAAGAACCACACACTGCCTTTATAATTTTTTCTTCTTTTTACAGTTTCACTTGTGTGGATGAATGCAAAGTAGTTAATGCTATAAATAAGTTTAATGATGTATCTCTTCTCTCAATTGCTGGTTGTTGATGCTGCAGTCCTGCATAATAGGAAAAGAAAAGAATTGAATTTAAGTCTTTGTCTCTTTCTTTCTCATGCTCAGAAAGGTTCTTCCAGCTACTAAATACAAGTATTGCTCTCTTAGTTCTATTCTATATATTTAACATTCTCAACATGATTACCTCATCACTTCCCTTCCACTCCCTATTTTGGTATTTTTAGCTTTGCAAAAATATTGAAATTACATAAGGCAATTTACTTCTGCAAAATCAGCAAAATCTGGAAATCTCCTATGAAATGATGTCTTTTCAGCTGGTCAGAGTTGGTGGTGAACAGCAGCAGGTATAAAGAGGGAGGAAATTCCCTTTGTGAGACTTTTACTACTGCCTCATGCAGCATTCACATGCTATCAGACATACTGTGGGGAAGCCTGGACTAGCGTTTTTCAGGACTGAGAGTGACATTCAGCCCTGAACAGCAAAGACTGTGCTACTTCTAGGTCAAAGAGTTTAATAAAAATCTTCTTGTCACCTAAACTGGGGAATATCTGGACTGCCTTTTGGAGTATTTCTTTTAGAGCTTCTCAGTTGGGGTTCAATCCCCTGCTAACAGGACCAAACATCTTCCAGGTTAATTCCTTTGCTTAGACTGAAGCATAGAAAAAGCTGAAATTCGCCTTGAAACAAGGAAGGTAGGAGTTCTACAGTTCCTAAATGGTTATGTGGAAAGCTATAAATAACTTGCATAAAACTAAGTTAGCATCACTAACTGTAATGGTGTTGATAGGACATGTTGTGCTCTCTATGCAGGAAAAACAGTACTTTGATCAGACAGCCTACATGGATAATAAAGCAGTTGATCCCATCCATCTCACATTTTTGCAACAGATTTGGACATGTTTTACCTCTGATGGTCATCTTGAGTGCTGGGCAGTAATTGCCACATAAGGGACATCTGCCAAGTGAAAGGTCTAATTGTGCCCTTTTATCTAAAGAAGCAACAATACTGTAAAATATACTCTAGGATACCTTTGAAAGCAATGAACAGTTTTCACAAAGGAATGCAAAAAATACAGATTGCCCAGGGACCTGCCTGTCTGTCTGCAATGCAGATGCAGTGGTATGACTGCATCTTGAAAGGTTCAGGAAGTGGGATCTTGAAAGTGGTATCTTAAAAGGTTCAGGAAGAATATAAACTTTGGGATTGGGGTTGTAAGATGCTGTGGAACCAGTGTGTAGCATCATGGCAAGTGAAATGTAACATGGTTCTTCAGCATTGCATCAAGGACCCAGGCTGACAGAAATGAGCTGTGTCCCTTTATATAGGCATCCCATGGAGTTCACTTGAGAGGCAAATAGATAACTTGTGCTAATCTCAAGAGAGACTGCAAAATCCTGGAGTGTCTTGGTTAGATAAAAAAATTTTAAAAGGGACTGTCAGTGAGTGAGACCTGAGACTACTATCCTTGAAGTGGTCCAGGTGCATCCTGGAGACTATTCCATGTTGTTATCCACACTCCCTCTTTCCTTTGTTTGATTGTTAATTAATTCTTCTTTTGTAGTGTAGGATAGCTTCTATGGCAAGGGTGGAGGATGCCTCAACTGTTGGCTTGGAGAGTGATACTCTGAATTTAACACATAAACCTGCAGAGTGAATGCAACTTAGCATCACTGAGCAGTTCCACAAAATATGGCTTCTTTTCTTCCCTGCTTTCCCACCCTACAGTGTGTTAGAAATAGAGAAGAGTATTCTGTATTCTGTAATGAAAGAAAGTGGATGCCTGGTCCCAGAATGGGTCCTGGACTGTTGATCATGGGTGAAGCATGGTACTAAAGACCATGTAATGGACAGAGTTAATGAAGATGTCGTGGAATGCCCTTCATGGTCCTTGAGTGTATGTGTGTATTTGATTCAGGATTCAGGAGCTACACATCTCAATACTGTCTGCCTTTTGTGGGCCTGCCTTGAAAGGATGAAGCACGAAACAGAAACATAAGTAGCCTGCCAAAAAAGCTGGTGGGATCCTGAAAAAACGCCAAAAGAAATCCCAGATTTCTTGACCTTCTTTGTGTGTTGTTCAGACCCAAGATACTAGATGCTCTTGGCCAAAAACATCAAACTCGGAGTCCTTCTGACATTGATGAAACTCTAACAGAAAAGACTTAGAAGCGCTGCAACGTGGCCAAGAAGGAAGATCCAGGGAACTAGAGACCAAACCTCACTTTGGTCCCTGGGAAGGAGATGGAGAAGCTAATCCTGGAAACCCTTTCCAGGCACACTAAGTATCAGAAAATTATCAGGAGTAGTCAGCATGGATGACTTCTGACTTGATCAACTTGATAAACTTCTGTGATGAAGCAACTAGTCTGATGAAGGGTGAGCAGTGCAGATTGTCTGCCTGGACTTCAGCGAGGCCTTTAACACCATCTCCTGTAAGATCCTCATAGAGAAGCTGCTGCTGCATGGCCTGGATGGTGAGGAGCATTGAAAACTGGCTGAATGTCTGGCCCAGAGGGGGATGATCAGCAGTGCAGTGTCTAGGTGGAGGCCAGTGGCTAGAGATGATGCCCAGGTTTCAATACTGGGTCCAGTCACGTTTAACATTTTCTTTTGTTGTCTGGATAGTGGGGCAGAGTGCACCCTCAGCAAATTTGCTGATGACACCAAACTGGCTGATAGGATTCAAAATCAGGATGGCATCCAGAGGGACCTCGACAGGCTGGAGAAACGGGCCAACAGGAGCCTTGTGAAGTTCAACAAGGGGAAGTACAAACTCCTGCATGTTGGGAAGAACATCCTCATGCATTGGTACCTGCTGGAGCTTGGCACGGTGGGCACCAGGCTGAACGTGAGTCAGGATGCGCCCTTGGTGCACAGAATGCGAGCGATACCCTGGGCTGCGTTAGGACAAGCAATACCAGCAGAGCAGGGGAGATGATCCTGCCCTCTGCTCAGTGCTGGGGGTCTGCAAGGCCAGGCCCACATCTGGGCTCCCCCAGTACCAGAGACACATGAACATACCAGAGAGAATTAACAAAGACCCAAAGGATGGTGGAGACATCTCTCATAGGAGGAAAGGCTGAGAGAGTGGTGGCTGCTCAGCCTGGAGAAAGCTCAGGGGATCTCATCTGAAGTGAAGGTGCAAAAGAGTCAGGCTCTTTTTCTGCTGCCCAGTGCCAGGACCAGAGGCAATGGGACCAAACTGAAATGTGGGAGGTTCCCTCTGAAGATCAGGAAATACATTTTTATTGTGAGGGTGATGAAGCCCAGACATAGGTTGCCAAGAGGGGTTGTGGATTCTTCATTTATGGAAATATTCAGAAGTTGTCTGGACATAAGCCTGAGAAATGTGGCCCTGCTCAAGCACGGAATTGGGACCAAATGTCCCCAGAAATCCCACCCAACTTCGGTTGTGCTTTGATTCTGTGAAAACTCAAATGAACTCCTGAACAGAATTTATTGAAGAGTCTCCTGCTTTGGGAAAAAGGAGCATGTATTTAGAGCGTTCTCATGAGATGCAATTTTCCTTCTAATATTTCCCCAGGTATTTTATGGTCTTATGTTGATAATTATAATACTGATACTTAACTCTTTCTGTAAGTTCAAAATGTTTTGAAATTAGTGAAAATATTAAAACAACTCTTTCTGGTGAAAAGCAACTTACGGTTTATTTGTCTGAGACTCTTCATACAAAATAGAAACTAGGGAAAGTTTTAATCTGCATAACTGTTATGTTAAATTGTACATTAATTTTTACATAGTGTTCAAACTACTCCTGCTGCAGCCAAGGAACAATGGGAGAGCAGGTAATTAAACACCTGCAGATTTTCATAGATTTTAATGGAAAAGTGTGTAGTCTGGCAGATAATGTGTCTCTTAAGCTGCGTAAGTAGACTATTTGAAGTACTGTTAAAGCAGCACTTTTATTGACATTTTGAACACTTTTTCCATCAATGCCATTACAGATTAATTATTTTCAATTTTCTTAAGTGCCAAAAACCCCACATTAATCTACCTCAGTTCATGTGATAGAAAAAGAAAGCTCTGAAACTTCTACAACCCTCTAACGGTATGTTATGATAATTATTAAATATTTAATCTTACCTTTAAATTCATCTAGATCAGGTATCTGTTAATTTTTCATTACTGGGTGAGAATTTTTAATCAAAAATGTGAAAATTGGTGGCCTGTATGTGTTCTGCTAAACAAATGTTTCATGAATCATATTCAGTTAAAACTTTCCCTGGTTTCTTATGATTTTCTTTTTGGAATGTCATCTTTTTTGTGGTGGAAAATGATGTAAATTTGAGAGCACTTTCTGAAGTGAAAAGCAAAGTAGTTTGGAAAGTTTTTGTAGCATTTTTTAAAGCAGCTTTAATAATTAGTCTTAAAGTCTGGAATCTTCTACATATTGAAAGGAACTAAGTGCCACAGTTCTATTGAAATTCAATTATCTTCAGGAGCCTGGTCCTTCTATAATCACTTTAACGTATCAGTCAAAATTAAATTGATCAGTTGCAATAGCTGCTATGATAATTTAGGAGAATTTACTACCAGTAAATGCTATTTCAGGAACTGTCATCATGTTTCAAAAAAAAAAATAAATCAGTAATTGAAGAAAATCTTGGATATATGAAAATGTCTTCATTTAGTTCAGGTCTTGTCTTATATTAGAGCTGAGTTTTTTGAAAGTTTTGTCCTGAATGGCATCCAATTGGTGATATTTAAGTCTTCTTATTAAAAGAAAATTTCATTGTTTTATTCCTGTATAGCAATGACAAACCAAGTGGTTTTTAAGGCAAAGGTGCTTGTGCTGGAGAATAGAATAATGCTGTAAAAATTAATGTATTTAGTGGCTGAGCTGGAATGAACTAGGAATATCTGCCCACATTTAAAGCCCCAGCCAATTCTAAGGCAATGCTTTGAAGGCAGAAGAACTTACTGTGAAGCTACAAGGCTTCCTACTCCCCCTTGCTTATACTTCTGCACTTCCATGCTTGTGTTGAGGTCAGTTCAGAGATTTTTGAATGTTGCCAGGCTGATGAAAGTGCAAAAGCATTGAAATTGCAGCAAGCAGTGAATGATGCAGTGAACTTCTCCCAGCTAGCTGGACAGACTCTCTCTCTTTCTTTGGATCATGAACTGAGGATGGGAAAATTTGGGCCTTTTGCTGGTTCAAGCCAGATGTGAACCATTTCTCAGCATCTCATAACTGTCCGTGTGACAAACTTCCCACGTCTCTTCTATATCCCTCTCTGTATCCATCCAAATCTTAAGGGGAACTTGGGCTTGGCTATGGTTGTGAATGCCTTGTACCTCCACCTCTAATTTTCCCACAACCAGCTTGTGGCAAGCTGTGGGATAGCTGTCACCTTTGTGAGCCTGGAGTGGGTATGCTGTGGGCTAAAGCTATGCCAAACCTACGTGCTGCTCCTTGTGCTCTGCAGGGTCTGCAAAGAAGAGGGCAAACTTCCCGGCTCCAGGATGGCGTGTCACACTAGAAATAAAGGTGAGATAGTCTGTATAGTCTGTATAGCCTGCTTGAGGGCTTAGCAATGCAAGTGAGGAGATTTGGGCAGAACAAAATGCCTTTGAAATGCCAGAAATGGGAAAGAGAGTGAACAACCTGGCTGTGCTGGCATTCTTTTCTCTCCCTCGGTTGTGGTATGCCACGGGAGCCTGAGCCTGGCAGTGTGGGCTTGTCTGGGTAGTGACCCTTGAACTGGTGTCAGCTGCTGGCCCTGGGAGCCAGCAGCCTCTCCCACGTCAATAGGGACTCTCCCTGTGCCGGGAGCATATGGCACAGCTCCCCTCCCGCTCCCCCAGCCACCCTGCCAGAGCTCAGCCCCGTCCGGGCCACCCAAAGAGAGCTCACCTCGCTGCCCAGAGAGAGCTCAGCTCCGCTGCCCAGAGAGAGCTCAGCTCCGCTGCCCAGGGAGAGCTCAGCTCCACTACCCAGAGAGAGCTCAGCTCCACTACCCAGAGAGAGCTCAGCTCCACTACCCAGAGAGAGCTCAGCTCCACTGTCCAGGGAGAGCTCAGCTCCGCTGCCCAGAGAGAGCTCAGCTCCACTCCCCAGAGAGAGCTCACCTCGCTGCCCCAGAGACAGCTCAGCTCCGCTGCCCAGGGAGAGCTCAGCTCCACTACCCAGAGAGAGCTCAGCTCCACTACCCAGAGAGAGCTCAGCTCCACTACCCAGAGAGAGCTCAGCTCCACTGTCCAGGGAGAGCTCACCTCGCTGCCCCAGAGATAGCTCAGCTCCACTGCCCAGGGAGAGCTCAGCTCTGCTGCCCAGAGAGAGCTCAGCTCTGCTGCCCGGGGAGAGCTCACTCTGCTGCTCAGCTCTTTCTACCTTTCAGCTCTTTCTACCTTTCAGCATTCAGGTTGTTTTGCCACTGCTTCGGCAGCAAAGCGCAGAGAAAGAGTTAAATAAATCGGGCAGCGCGTGTGTGACCGTGGAATTGCGGAGAGGCCTGGCTGCTCCGGCTCGGCAGCAGCTGACAGGGGACTCGGGGGGTGCGGGGCTGCAGATGGCACCGCGCTGCCACAGCCGCAGCATTGACGAGCGTTTGCTGCGGAAATCTCTCGCCCTTGCCACGGAGACTGACCTTGAAATGCTGCAGAATTCCTGGGGTGGATTTCTGCGTGCCCGTACCAAAAGCCGGCGCTGGTTGGAGGCGTGTGCTCGCTCCGCCGCGCAGCTGTATGTACGGACGGCGCTGTGGAAGAGGATGCTGCGGAGCGCCCGAGCGCTGCCCGTGCTGCAGGGCTGTCGGAGGGGATGCTTTTGGCTGCATGAGTCCATTCCCAGCTGCCGCTGCTAATGTGATATCGTTGCCTTGATATGTCTAAAGTTTGCTTTTATGCCGCTCAATATCTGTTCCTTGACCTTCTAAAATATATCCCAACTGAAGGTGGACAAATAGAGAGTGAGGGTACTTGTTACTGCCCACCAAAATGATTCCTCATCCTGCTGTTTCTCTGCTTAAAACCATTTTTTAAAATGTAAAATAAAAAGTCGTATTAAAAAAAACCCCAGCAACAACAAACTAAGACCCACCAAATCCCCCACCAAACCCAAAATCAGAAAACATGTTAAAAAAGAAAAAAAAAAGTGCCACGTTTATCACTTGGCAGCACATTATAACAAAGACAAAATTTCAAGTCTATATTTCTTGGTGACTTATGATGCGCTCCTGTACAAACAACCTGAAGCAACTTACAGAGGTAAGGCAAGGAGAACCAGAGTCAACTCAGAAAACTGACTGATAAGACTTCATAGAAAATAAGTCTCAGGAAAATGTTTCTCAAGAGAGAGACAGCAGACCTTTAAAGAAGTTACTCTGAGGCTACAATTGAAAGTAGAGGGAGGCTAGAGAGAAAAAAAAAGCAAGTATGTCCAACTCCTGAATACTTTGATGACCTTGAGCAGAAAAAGGACTTGTGTAGACTCAGAAAATAGACCAAGTTGCTAAATGTAAGTATAAAACAATAAAATTTGCCTGAAAGGAAATAGTCAAAAAGACAAGATCAATAAATCAAGATGCATATTGCATAGACTGTAAAGAATAACAGGAGATTATGCTATTAGTAAGAAGACAGTCAAGGAAAAAATTGACGCTGTTCAAAACAGAGAGAAGGCTAACAAATGTGATGATGTCTGAAATTCTGGAGTTCCTTGTTTTAGTTCTCACCAAAAAAAGACATTGCTCAGATTATTAATACAGTTAACAAAAAGAATGATAAACCAGAAGTATTTTTCAGACTTAAAGAAATACAGGTTAAAGAGTATTCAGAAGAGTGATTAATTCAAAAGTATCTAACATTTATCCAAAGCTCCTTAGAGTGCAAGATGAAGCAAGTCCCAAAAAGTGAAAGGTAACCTTTGAAATCTTATGAATAGTACTTGGGGTTTTAGAAGTTTGGAAAAGGACAAATAAAATTTCTTGTTTTAGAAGGCATGAAGAAGGAGCCTGTGGGAAAGAAACGAATGTAATTTCAATTCCTGGTAAAATAAACAAGCAAGCAAACAAACAGAAATGATAATATAGCTATTTGCAAGATATTAATGAGATGCAATTGAATCATCATGAAGAGCTGTTGGAAACAATGTGCATCAAATCAGTCTAATATCTTTCTATTAAAGTGACAGATATTCTGGGGAGAGAGAGAACTATAGATATTCTAACTTTCAGGATTCAAGCTTCTGATGTTGACTTGCATGATGTTTAAAATTAAGCTGCAGGTTCACATTCTGGATAAAACTACTATATTGCAGGTGTAAACTGAAAAATTGTGCTGACATTAGTTTGTTTTCAAGACAGAACATTGTGGTTTGCATTGCTCTGGGGGCTTGTTTTGTTCCTGTCTTGCGTTTTAACTTGCTGAATGTTTTAATTCGTTGCGTGGCTAATGGAATGAAAAGTTTGTTTATTAAATCTGTAGATGACATCAAGGTGGGAAGACCTTGGAGGAGAGAATTAGAATAAGAAATGAGCTAAGAGCAAAAGATACAATTCAATTCTGCAAATTCTACTTTTAGGCAAGTATAATCATCTGCCTAAACACAAGGGTAAGAACAAGCTCATCTATAGAAAAGGATCCACAGGTTATAGTGGATGCAAATTGGATGAGTCAAGCTGCCGTTGCAAAAAAATGCAAATGCACTGGGATGTATAAATCTTGTCTGCTAGATGTGGTTTTGCAAGATGAGCAGTCTGTTGTTAGCTTTGGTCACTGTGTCAACAACAACAACAATAATAATAGTAGTAGTGGTAGCAGTAGTAGTAGTAGTAGTAGTAAAGCTGCTTGAGCAGGGTTAGAGTTCCAGCTGGAACTTCCTGTATAGATAAAGGAAAAAGTAATGATTTTAAATTACTACAAGGAATTTTTCAATTAGGACTCAAGGAAAACTTGTAAGAATAGCAAAGCCTGGGCAGAAGCTTTCTTGAAAATCTGTAAGAATTTCTAAAAAGCCTGTAAGATATTGGAAAACTATCTGTCTGAAGCAGTACAGGACTATCAGGCTAAGGGATGAACCAGATGATGTCTGGAGGCCTCTTCCAGGCTTCCCTTTTACTTATTGCTTAAAAGAAGAAGAGAAAGAGAGACAAATGAGAGATTTAGGGGCAGGTTTTCCCTCTCACAATGTACTGCTGTATCCAGGGGTGTTCCAGGAACTGTCTTAGAGTCATCTAATTTGGTCATATTCCAAGGAATTGCCTCAGTTTCTTCTTGTTAATGAAAATTAGCAGTTTCAATAAATACCCTTAACCTTGGGTTTTTATTGAGCAGGATTTATTAGAATGGGCCTAAACTTAGGCTAATAGCAGGGACAAAAAACCTTTCACACTGGGTCTTAGGTGCTGATAAGATTTATAGGTTTCTACTTTTTTTTCTTCCTATAAAATAAGACTGAATTTTGTGTCCCCTCATTGTGAGGCAAATATTGATTGTTGCCTACTATATATGCAGTATATTCTAGCAGGAGTCAATAAATATCAGACTTTTTCATCTCGACAGTAGGAATCTGGGGTAGGGAGGCAATGAACTATACTTGAGTCCCACACCAGACGTTTTGGTGATGCTTACAAGTGGGGGAATTTCCTTTGTATGTCTAACATTTTTTCATGAATGGTTTGGATTTGTGTTTTTATTAAAACAGTTTAGCATCCATCATTGCTGTTGCTGTGCTATCTCTAAGTGCTTTGTTGTAGAATAAACCCATTAGAATGGCTGTGTTTACAGCCTAACAGTTCAGCCGTAAGATTTGTAGAGACATTTTGGGTTAGATGTTTCTTTGCCTTTTATATATGAATAATAGATGATTTCTTTGAAAAGTACATTGCTTCTAATTTAATAGAAAATAAGTCAGTAATTGAAAGGGCTCTGTGAATGTTATGTTGACAGGTTTGAGAAAACCATAGTAGATTTCAGGTGAAATAAATAAAGGTACACATCTATAATGATTACCATTACTATTCTTATTAATAATACCACTACTCCCAGGAAATAGTATAAGACTTTTTTTTTTTTTGCCACAGTCTGATACAACTCCTTTCTACAGCCCTTTTTTTTATCTGGAAGAAATGTCATACAGAACAGCAGCCACACACCTTAAATTAGAGTCCGGTGAATGTGGTTATGTTAAGGAGTTATGAGAGACAGAGGTATTAATTTGTAGAAAGATAATTAAAGAGAATCTACATGCTGCATGTCATATCACAGCCCAGGCTCTCCCTTCTCTTCTACATTGCTGCTTTTCTGACAGAAGGTTCCTAATTTGGGGTTTTAGATGCCTGTAAGAATAGGTATCTCACCTGAGATATAAGTATCTTCCCTTTCAGAACAGGGAAAGATAGTGCCAATTGCTATTTTTAGGGCTGATCATACTAAAAGTCAGTATCCTGCCTTCAATCCATTTCTGTTGCGGTGGGTTCTGCCTGGATAGAATTAATTGTCTTCACAGTGGCTGGTGTGGGGCTGTGTTTTGGATTTGTGGTGATAATATAGAGATGTTTTTGTTACTGCTGAGCAGGGCGAAGGCCTTTTCTGCTTTTTGTGCTGCCATGCTGGTGAGGGGACTGGGGATGCCTGGGAGGGCTGGGAGGAGACACAGCTGGGACAGATGACCCCAACTGAACAAAGGGACACTCCAGACCACATGGCATCATGATCAGTATATAAAGGGGGGGCAGAGGGGGAGGAGGAAGAAGGAGGAAGGAGGGACATTTTGAGAGATGATATTTGTCTTTCCAAGTCACTGTTAAATGTTATGGAGCCTTGCTGTCCTGGAGATGGCTGAACACCTGCTTGCCTGTGGGAAGCACTGAATTAATCTCTTGTTTTGCTCTGCTTGTTTGAGCAGTTTTACCTTTGCCTATTAAACTGTCTTTATCTCAGCCCCTGAGTTTTCCAGCTTTTACACTTCAAATTCGTTCTCTGATCCTGCTGGTTGTGGGTGTGAGTGGCTTTGTGGGGCTTGGTTGCTGGCTGGACTGAAACCATGACACCTATCTAGACAGGGCTTTTTTTTCAGAAGACACAAATTTTGGGCTGTTGATGTTAAATAAGCTCTGCTTTCATTTTTGCATTTGTATTTAGTAAACATTCAGCTTGCGCATTTTCTCCCCTCTGTCCTCATCTGCATTTGATCCCCTCAGAGACTGGAAAGGAGGGTTGGGATGAGAACAATTTCAGAGTTTACAATATACCAAGTATGCTGCAGCAGTACTGAGATGGTCACTAGAAGCATCCCTGTAGGCATTGTTCAGAAATCAAACTATTGTTTGTTTCTCAGTACCGGTAGAATATTTAAACTGTGTATTTCTTGCCTTCACATTTATCTGCTACTGTAGCACAGGTCTTGTGCTTAGTTTCTATGGAAGGCAATTTGGAGAAAATAGGAAGAGGAATACACATCCTGTATGGTTGTTGCCTTTTCTTCATTTAATAATGTGGCCAGGAATTGCTGCAGAAAGGTACTTTCTCTCTGATACTCAGTTTTTAAGTCATGGTCAGAAAGCAAGTTGCTGTGAGGCAACTTGAATTGCAACTTGAATTATCAAGTAAGAAATAGTGTGGGGTCTCCCTGTAGATCGGCTCCTGTGTGGTTGATGCCTCTCTGTGAACTATTTAGTGCCTCTTTCACTGGGGGTAAATTAGCTCACGTGGGCCACATGGTGAAAGATACACATTCTCAATCAGTGACTGAGTAACAATTGGCAAAGACTGAATTTACATAGAACTACTAACTTGTTCATAGAATTGTGGTGCTCACCAGGTAGGCAATTTCATCAACAGAGTGACCACTGCATATTAAAGGCTTGATAAAGTCAGAAATAGTCTGCATGCCATAGAAACAGAGTATGTTTATTGTCTTTCCTGGTTTTTTGTGGTCATAATAAGATGTTAGAACCGGAGGTGATTTTTCTGCATTTCTCTTTCTATTGGCACCATAAAGGTAAACATTAATTTCTTTACTGAACCTAGTCCAATGTAGCTGACCTTGTCCATTATTTAACAGGACAGATACAAAACACAAGACCGTAGGCTCCTCATATTTAGCGCTTGAAAAGGATCCAGGCTATGTCAATTTCTCTAAGTGGCTGGATTCTTTACAGCCTTTTAAGAATAATGGCTGTGTGACCCACTGTGTTGCATATGCTGTGCTCATGCAGCTGAAGTATCATAACCTGCTTCTTCAGAAGCATCCTATTGCTCTATACTGAAGTTGGGAATTTGTATACCTCAAGGAAAAGCGTATGCAGAATTGTAGGGATTTTTCCCAATAATCCATTTATTACTAAAATCAAGATTGCCATAGCTGCATGTCAAGCAGGTGATGAGGCATATTGTTGAAAGAAAATGCACACATACAAGTTTCTCCATGATTTATTGGAGGCTCTTTCCAAACTATTAACAAGTCTAGCTTGTTTTTATACTCCACTCTTTTTATTGACAGCTGGCCATTGTACAGCCATGGGTGCCAAAATGATGAAAACAACAGGTGAAGGTGATCTCCACATGGGACCAGGCAAGAGGAAGTCTGAGTTATCTGGGTTCTGATCTCATACCGGGGGGTGGTTTCTCAAGGCATGTTTTCATTGGAGAGCCTCTTCTACCCAGTGCAAGGCCTGCAGGAGCTCTGGGCTGGACATCCAAACCTCACACAGGTGAGTATCTCAGGGCTGCAGGACAACTCCCAGCATTTACCTCTTCCTTGCCCTGCAGTCTCTTCTATTTCCTGCTCAGGTGTTGTTCTGCTGACTTCAGTCAATCCCAGTTCTGAAGCCATGGTTAGAATTTCTTGGCCATGTAACTGTTAATTATGGTGGATGTTGCATCCCTGTGTGACTAAGAATGTTGTAAATGAGCCTATGAATGCAGGCTTCGTGATAAACAGGAATTTTTTATTACTGTGTGGTAATAACATGTACTTTAGAACATTGATTTTTAAACACATATGTAATTCTGAAAAAGAAAAAATAATGCCCCTAGGATGAGTTAGGTTTTACACCCAGTACTACAAACTCGTCACTGAAAAATGAATTATCAAGTAAGAAATATTAAAAAAATCAAAATGAAGCATAAAACAATTCTTCCTCTCCTTCATTGTTATAATCTAAAACAAAAGTATTTCAAGGGAAGCTGTCAAGTTAAAAAGGCACTGTCACTTGCATTCTTCTTGGGAGAGGAATATCTGTAATAAAACTGCAGAAATTAGATTTTTGCTTTCTTTAAGGATTTTTTTGTTGTATGAATCTCTCTTCATTATTTATATAATGTGATTTAGTGTTTTATATCCATATAGGTAAGCCCTGGTCCTGCAGAGTTGTATCTTTTATATCTTCCATGACTCTCTCGAAACAATAGGATCTCAGCATTACTAATACAAGGACATTTATTTAGCAGCAGAACATTCCATAGCTCCTGAAAATCATGGTATTGATTCAAAGTGGAAAAGGAATGTGTCTGCATTAAGCAGATTTAGTGGTCTGGGACTGCATTCTGTGACCTGTTTTCCTACACAGAATTTAGATAGAATATTCTACTTTAGCATTTTAAAGTAGCTGACTTTTTGCATTTGGTTAAGATAACTCAATACAAGAGAGTGAGAATTGAAATGTCAGTGGGAATGAAACTAAGCAGCGTATATCAGTCTTTCTTCCCCTATGGATTGTAATAAAAATATTATTTTATTCACATTTGGATTTTTTTCATATTTTTTGTTGCACTGTTATCAGGACATAAATGATAATACAGCTTTTGAAATTTAATATAAAATCTAACATCCTAGTAAAACAACTGCTGAATCTAGTAATTTTCCATTTGGTTTTGTACAAACCTCACTTGCTGCTGTTGTTCTTTGTTGTTGGGTTTTTTCCTGTTCATTTTCCTCAGGCTTTCTAATGTTTTGAATGGCTGCTACTGGAGCTCTTTTGTGCTTGATCAATTCAAGGCTACGACTTCTCTTCCAGGGATCTGGTTATTGACAGTCCTTTCTTGCTGGGCTATCAGGTAACTTGACACCAGCTATATGGTGGGACTGTCCCAAGGCATCATTTTAGGATACAAATCTCTAGTGACACTTCAGTGATTCAAAGGAGAGAGAGGATTAATCTGGCTGCAGTCTGGCCTGAGATTTTGCAATTACTGCAGACCTGCCTTAGGTAAAATGTACAGGCTGTGTCACTGCAGTGCTTACCTTTCAATCCTTTCTAGAGGAAATGTATTTCTTTCCTATTTCTAAATTTTATTTTCCATATTAATTTTTGTTCTTCTTCATCTTTTGTGATAATTGTTAACATGTTCACTTTTGCCAAACCAGGAGTTAATATAATTATGCAGGCAATTTCTAAAAATCTCTTGTTATAGTCAACATTATTAATATTAATTCAACTCTCCTTTCTGCCTCCTAGATACTTCCCACAGTCCTGGAACCTCCATTTTTGATCTTAGATTTTTCCTTTGAAAAATTCATTTCCTGGGATAATTCTTTACTAGATTTTAGGTCTGGGAGGGGTTAAATGCTATTCAAAATTGCAGCAAAGTTTTCAATATCTACATCCAAGCATAAGAACTGCAGCATGCTACATTTGTTACTAGTGGTCATTATTTTGTCTGAACAAATACAGACTTTCAAGGGCAAAGAGGTAAAATTAGGTCATGAGACATAGAGGAGAGAAGGTAAAGAAAAAAGAAAAAGAAATCAAAAGGCATGGGGTGAAAACTACCCACAGTATATGTGGAAACAGAGTCAAAATCTTTGATAAAATAGAGCTGAAAAAAATGTGGTTTTTTTTCCAGGTGGCCATGTGAATTTTTCTATACAGCTTTGTTGTGGATTTTATCTGGTACCACCAGACTTCTTAACACTCTCAGTTCACTTGTGAGACTAAACAGTTCCTTCACTAGACAATGCTGCACTTTTTGTAAGAATCACATCATTCTCATTAATTTTAATGAGCATTTAATGCATCTCAAGTGTGTTATTTTTGCATCCTGAAATTTGTGACTGTTGAAGGGTTAGAAGCATGAATTTTTATTATTATTTGGCCTACACTGCACTGTAGAACTGACTGTTCCTGGCTAAGTGATGGAGCAGCCCTGAGTATGGAATATCCTTATTCCTTCTGAGTGAAGAATGAAAGGTCTGGCACATCTGTGCCTTAACACAGATTAATGAAACATACAATTTTAAGGCAGTCACAAGGCTTTTAAAGTGGTGTCTTCTTTGGTTTAACTAAGCATTAGAAATTCACAGGGAAACAAAGAAACTCAAGTTGTCAGAGGAGTATCTTTGCCCTGTCAAAGCACCCAGTTCCATCTACGTTGTCTGCCTATTATGTGATATTTGCCTGAGTTCAGCTATTGTTATTTATTTACATTTTAGAAAAACAGGTCTCTCTCTCTCTCTTATCTTATCCAGAGAATTCTACTAATAATAGCAGTCTTTTCCCAGGTAGCTGACTGCTTAATGAGAGAAAGTCACTTCCTTAAATTATACAGCTGGACACTTCCTTAAGATATATAGCTGGACTTCATACTTGTGTATTATTAGCTTGTATTGACTTGATTAAATTCTGATTTTATGTGGTTTCATTGGCAGAACTTTCTGCAAATAGAATAAAGAATTTTTAATTTGCCTCTTGCTTGAACAGGACATGCTGTTCTCCCCTTATATTCCCCATACTTCCTCTTGATTAGATTCTTGTTGCTCAGACTAGGAGTACTGACAAGCTAGCCAAAATCTAAATCCAATCAGCAATGCAAATTTTAAAAGTAGGGACTAATATTCAGTGATTTTAAAAGTAGGGACTAATATTCGGTGGAATCTTCCCTTGTTGCCATTTACAGCTTAGATCTGAAGCTGATTAATTACTACTACAGGGTAGTTTAATAGTATATTAATAACAGTTACTCTCAGAGAGAAGTTCAGAGATCCAGGAGGATATCCATTTTCTGTGAAATACTGTCCCATTTAAGGAAATTAAATAGTAATATGAAGTTTAATTGCAACAACATAAAGGAATAAAGAAGAATGAAATTTGAGCATGAAATAATTATTTGGTTTATGGGGTTGTTTTTGGTCTTGTGACTGTTGTAATTAAATTGTCCAGCACTCTCATTGCATATGTCCTTGTTTTTCTGGCACTCTTCACTAGCCTGAGTACTTTGCAGGTTCAAGGTTTGTTAGACAGGTGAAAAAGAAAGTTTCTCTAATGGTTTGTTGCCACTGGGATCCTACTTTATCAGTACTGACTGTGAAAGACCTCTGTAATAAAAGCCCAGCACTTATGACTGTACTATCCAGTAAGGTCAGAGTTCACTAATGCATGTGTTGAGTCTTGTACCGAGCCAGTACTTATTGAATAGTTCCAAAGCAGTGAAAAGTAAGGATTTCTTTTTTTTCATATGGGAATTTTTATTTTTCATTAAGGATATCTCATTGCTGACATTATAGCTCTTTCAATGTGGTAAGGTTTCCCAGCTACTATGCCCTGAATAGCTCTCTAGTTGCCAAGGGTCAAGGTTGGGTTTAAATAGTTGTTCGTATAAAATCAGTAGTCACAGGTGATTTTGAGGATATGTTTTCCAGGTAATTGAGAAGTATTGATTTGTTCCTCTAACATTTTCTTGTGAATGTTCTGATAAACAATATACCCTTGTTTGCAAGGCTGATGCTCAGATGCAAATGAGTACAGAAAGAGAATTCTCTCTGTACTGAATGCAGCAGTCACAGCCAAAGATTATAAACAATCAATTGGCTGAATTACAGTTGCAGAAAACATTTGTTGAATAGTTTCAATTAAGGAGCAGTCTTGTGAGAATCAAAGTTGCTTGGCATTTCAACAGTGGCTATATTAGTTCAGCTAGGTCCGAGTGGTTACACTGAAGTCCACAGTGGTTTTCCATACATCTGAAATTTGATGTCTCCCCTGACCCTAATTTTGATGTAGTTTGAGGGGCTGAAGGAAGTTTTTTGGGCTCATGTGAGCTCTGATGCTGTAGGATAAGAAGAACCTGATCTCCACAGCACAGCGAGAAGCTGTGGGATCCATGCTGCAGTTGCTGCAGCAAACATGGCTTTGCACCTTGCAAAGAAATGGCCTTTGCTTACTGTGGAAGGACTGCTGCTGGCAGAGGGGTCCATATGTGACCCCACCAGTAGGTCACCCAGGGCTGGTGGTGGGAGTGTGGGGACAGAGGGTGGGAAGGTCTGTGAGGGAAGAGGGCAATTTCTAGTACCTTCTATTCCCAGCATGGAGCAGCATAAATTAGATGCAAATTCTAGTACAAAAACTGTATTGTGAATTTAAACTGTGATTATAATCACAAGATAGAGGTTGGGCTACAGGTCTTTCTAGCCTAGTACTCTGTCTCTAGCAGTCAGTGAGGGCAGATACTTACTGGGGTGTTTAGGAACATAAATAGTGATCCTTCCCCTGCTAAACCCTCTCAACAGTCAGTGATTTAGGGATTATCCAGTTCAGCACTCTGCTCAGCAAAAGAATAAAATATCTAGGAAGATCCCATATTTTGAACATCTGTACAGTCTTTGTGGAAACAGAGAGATTAATTTTGTTCCATCAGAGGTCAGTTCGGGCAAAGCATTTGAGTTTGTCGTGTTTGGGAGTGAGACACTGGGCAATAAATAACTCATTGCTGTTTGATATTTACAATACAGCAAGGTGTAAGTTCTGCAAGTAAGAGAGATCTGCTATTTTGGGCTGCATGTACACAGCTAGTGGAGAAATCTGTCCCTCTTTCTGGCCTGAGGTATTTTAACATTCATAGCACTTATCAACAACTGATCGATCTCCAGTTAATCGCAGCATAAGATGCAGAAAATCAGAGTACGATCATTCAAATAAGGACCCATCATAAACCTGCCTTCTCTGGTGAAATAGCAGGAGAAAGATGAAGGGGAGAGATACTTCTATCATTTGTGACAGTCATAGCTGTTTGCAAGTGCTTTAATGTTGTGTGCTATAGCTTCAAACACAGAGTGAAAGCTTGGTGCAAAGCACTCTTGCAGCCATCACTCTGTAAGATGCAATTGATAGAAGATGTTATAGGAGACACGTGAATGTGTAGTTTCTGCTCTTTTGTTCTGTTTGCGTGCACATGTGTGGGAAGCTAAGTATTTTTCAAGCTTAGGGAGAAATGGCTGCATTGCAGTCAATGAGAGTTAAATCCCAGCTTTATTGAAATCAGTGGTTAAATCCAGCATGTAGGAAGTTGGGTTAAAAAAAAAAAAGAGCAGAAATCCAATTTGAGATTTCTTATTACTAACCTTGTGCAAATATAATTCTTCTATATGAATTATCTTCATATCATGTCAAAAGCGAGAGAGTATTGGAATAGTTTTCCCTCTGAGCTCAGTCAGAGTTTTTCCATCAGCTGAATTTTATCATTGTCACTGATATATTTTTCATCCAGGATTTTTCTTCACCAGAGTCTGATAATTATGCTGACTGGTTTGGTGACTATTTCCATGGAGAGCTAGTCTAAGAGCACTGTTATTCTTCTCACTTGCAACTGCAGCATATATTGAACCTGTAAAGGAAATACTGGTGGATTAAACTAATACTTCTGTGTAGGGGCTAAAAGGGGAAAATCTGGACCAAGACTTTAACTCTTCCTAGGGTATTTGGAGTTCAGATTCAGAAGTAAGTTGGCGCAGTGCTTTGGGACTTGGGATGCATATTGGAAACAACCAAGTAACATCCTGCCTTGCAAAGCTAGGTAATGTTAAGGCAATATGGGCTTGAAGGAGGAACAGCAGTCACTGAGTCACTGAGTGCTTATAGCTTTGACTTCTGGAGGAAAGATCCTGCCATCCTGACTGACCTTCTGGTGACATTGCACACTTTGGGAAGCAGAATGGTGAAAACTATTGGGAACTGACACTGTTGTGCTTGAGGAAAGTAAGAGATGATTTCCATGTCAAGTTTTCCTTGAAGTTTCTCTGCCTTCTGAGGCTACTGCCCTTATTATCCCTATCTAGTTTTTTTGTGTATTTTGAGCTCTTTTACGACTCTGGTTTTTTACCCATCTTATTTTTTGCTGAGTATTAGGGAATGCTAATAGCCAAATATTAAGGACCACTAATTATTAGGCAGGTAGTACGATAAAACAATAGAAAAATTAATTATAAGAGAACATGAAGTAATTCAGTTAAGAATAAAAGCCTTAGAGTGGGTGAGCACTAAAATGTTAGTGGATGTGCAGTGATTCATCTGCCTACTTTTAACAGCTGCCATTTAAATTGAATTTAAATACTGTAAACAAAAGTCTTTTTGTGGTGTGCTTGGAACTGTAATACAGCTGCAAAGTTCCAGAGGAAAATGCTGCATTGCAGCTCTCCTGTTTCGCAGCAAATCTCTGCTGGCATGTAACATGCAGAGGAGGAGCTTCAACACAAGCAGGCTGTTTTCAGCTTCATTATGCAGATAAGTCGTCTCTATCATCCACATTATAAAAACATCTTTAACTTCCTTTGGGGATGGAGGAGAAAGACAGTAAGGGAGGAATGGGGGAAAAAATAAGAGGTCAGACAGTTTACACACTGATTTCCCCTGGTATTGCTGTTTCAGGGTTTCTCAAAGTGCACTGCTTTTGCCTTTGTACAGATCCAACCGATTTTGACACACACATTGTTTAATTTCACCTATTGCTTATCAGTGGGATTTAACATTAGATGTTGTGGCAGTGCTCTGGGTGAGTCTGAAAGGAGTATTCTGGGATGCTTTAGCCAACAGGCAGCCCTTCCTTCACTGGATGCTGTGATTCATGTCTGGTTGCTGACACCAGGGAAAGTGAAGACCTTCCAAATAACCTTGAAAGAGAGCTGGCCGACAGCCTCCACATGCTTTTAAATATGGGGGAAGGGTGTGTGTGTATAAAAAAGGGAGGAGGGATTTAGGAGAACCATATTTACAGCATTCATATTTAGCACCTTGCCTCCTGAAGAAAACTCCCTGGTTGTCTGTAGCTTCTTACTGTTGTTTTAAGGCAAGAAGGTAAAGCAAGTGGTCCAGATAGTGCCAGACTGAGAGCAGGGCAGTCCATGAATGGTCTCAGAGAACAGATTTACGTAAATGGGATGATTTAGTGCTGTGTCACACCAGGTGAAAAATGGGATTGGGGAAGGGTTTTGCAATCCTCTTACCAGGACCCTTCAAAATTTCAGAGGGTAAAGCATCAGGATCCTTCAGGACAAGAAGTAATGTAGGAACTTGCAAGGTCCCATCCTACTGAACAGAGACTAAGCAGATTATCCCTTCCAGCAAGAGAAAATTGAAAATGAAAACAGGAGAGCTACCATAAGAATTTTTACCATTGATACACTATAGGTTAATAGAGAATATTCTGTTTCCTTCCAGAAAGCTCAAGGTATCTTAAAAAGATACACAGAAATCTGCCTCCATAGATTTCAGCAAAGAAGGGACTGAAAAATTAAACCCTTTCATTTTGGAGAGGGGAGTAAAGGAAATGGGAATGGAAAGCTTTTGTTAAAAAAATCAGCAGCAGCAACAACAACAACATGAAAACTTACAAAAAAACCACCACTACTAAACCAAACTGCAAAACCAGTAACCCTTTACCACTAGTTCACAGCTATATTTTCAACCTTTTTATATGTTTTCTCCTCTCCCAGAATAATTTCTCTAATTTGAGTAGAATTAAGAAGACAATGTATCCTGAAAGAGATTTTTTATTTCTTGCAGAAAGAAAAAATCAGCAGAAAACAGTTTCTAAAGGTAGGAGGAGGAATTTGCACACAGAGCTTTTGTTCTTGCCTGTTTTGCAGCCCATGCCTTTTGCTGGCCCATGAAATTCAGCCCTCACATTTGAAGCCTGATGCTGAATCCATTACAGGGCTCTGGTGAGTCTGCAATAAATTCTAGTCATTCCTAAGAGGATGCTCATGGCTCAGTTAACAAGGTTGAAGTTGCCTGGCCCCAGGCTACATCTCCTATTTTGGGGTGGGAATACTTTGGTTGAAAGGTTGAAAACACTTTTTTGCCTTCTCTTGTCTCTTAACTTTTCATCAGGGATGCATCATTTTTGCTACAGTATTAAAATATTTACAGAATTGTTGGAAAACAGAAGAACCGCTCAGACAAAATATTCACAAACTTCCCCCATAGATTCTGCATCCAAAACTGCTTCTAACAGTGCATTAATTAATTAAAGTACCTGTCCTATTGTTTTTTAAAGTATTTGTCATTGCTGGAGTGCTTCTGCTGTTGAAACAGTAGCTCTGAAAAAACCAAGAGTACAATTATACAATATGGGTATTGTTTTTAAATTAAAAATACTGAAAGAAACTGTACTTCAGCCCTCTTGAGAATCAGTCTGAGTGCTATAATTTGGATACAGATCTTGAGTCCTTCAAGCTTTTTGCATTTAGCATGTAGAAAAAGCATTTCTTATCCTTCATCATGGAACCCACTCCTTGTTCAGATAGAAACTGAACTATTTGCTAGAATAGGACAAGAATTGGCAAAAAAAATCTGTGTGTAGAATACTTTCATGTGAAAAACCTGGTCTGGCAAACACGTTGTGTTTGGCAATTGAATGCAGGAGGCAGCAAATGCAGTTAATGGCTTACTAGTGTTTGGGAAAGCCGCATGGAAAAAAAAGGTGTGTGCTGTTCCCAGAGGTGATGAATGTCTTTTGCTTGAGTGATTTCTTTGCTGTAAATGTAAGTGCAGGTCAGATGAAACTATTTGTAAGTTCGTGATAAACTTGTAGAATTTTCTTGACAAAAAACCCCAGAGAGAAATAAAAAAAATTGAAAAGTTTTTCACCTTTTTCCATAATTTTCCACTTCCCAAGTAAAACTTGGCCATTTTGGCATCATCTGAAACAACTTCTTTTTTACATTTTCAATTTAGCCAAGAAGCCAATTGTCAGCTTTTCCATGTTCCTTTAATTGATCCCCATCTGGTAGTACGTGATCTTTGCCAGGAAAGAAGACTGAGAACATTGTAAAGTCTCCAGTCTTTGTTTTGCAGCAGAGGTCACTTGTTACTTGAGACATTACTGCTTTCACACTCAAAAGCATTAGATTCTTTAATTATCAATAGTAAGAACAAAGTGATTCTCATAAAATTTAATGTGAATTTTAAACATATTAAGTTTTAAAAAATAGGTCTCTTTAAGACATCTTTAACTGTTCAGCTTTTCTGTTTGCTTCCTGCCAAGCAAATAGCTCTTCAGAATTTTCCTTATGGTCAGACAAATCCAGTTCCTGGTGATTAGTTTCCTAATGTTTTGCAAATTCTCTCTGTGTTGTCTATTTCTGAAGGTGCAGGAGGCAGGACAGAAGGGGGGTACACCTGGGAGTAATATCAGAGCTTGAAAGAAAACTGATCTTCAAGAAGCATTTTGTACCTTGAAGCATTATTTTCTGAGGAAGTGTGGGTCTTTAAGTGTCACAACATATTGCTGTGGAAATGACAGAAGGAAAACTTAAAAGAGAAGCCATAGATATCTTGACTGGACTGAATGCTTTTGTAAGCTGCTATAGAAAAAAAATGCCAAGATGATCTCACTTGGTGAATGGATGTGATAGATAAATAATGCCAGTTTGATGTGCTTTTTAGAAGACCTAGAATTGGGAAATCTCAACTCACTAAATTCTGTTCTGATAAGAATCTCTCTGCTGGCTGTCCTCACTTGCTATGGAAATGTTAAGAAAACCAAGTATTGTATCCTCTAGGGAATTGACAACTTACTTTAAAATGTTTTTTTTTTCACCTTCACATTTGTATTTAAACATGCCAAAGCTGCATTTTCTTACTTCCTGTAGTCTGTTCCACCTTGCAGTTTTTCTTGTCTACTATCTAGTTACTACCAATGCTACAGTCTTTGATTAAGTGAACAGTTGTTACAAGTTCTGAACCCACAGCTTGGCTTCTTCTAGTCACAGATACCATTTGAAAAACATGGAATTGAAGGAGGAGTTTCAAATGTACTCAATCTTCACCAGATGCTACTTGTGTGGAAGGCAATGGTAGAATTCGCAGGAAAAATTGATGTCTGTGGGACCAACCCAAATGAAGTGCTCTCTAAAAATCTGCCTTCCTCAAATCCAATCCCCATATAAATAAGGTTGAAAACAAGAGCATGGGGGAGATCTGATCCCCTCCCTAGCAAACTAATGTCAAAAACACAGAGCTGAAAGGTGAGGAGGTTTAAAAGTCCATCTCTTACCCATCTTTGAGAAATGAAATTAATTTAACTTAGTAGAAACTGATTGATGAAGTGAGCAAAAATAAAAGGAAAGAATTGCCAACCTGTCATGTTCTGTTGCAGAAATATGATCACAGTGGCATGTCTCAGCACAACTGAACTGCAAAAGAGAAGCACAAAATGCTCTGGGTTGGAAGGGACCTTAAAGTTTTTCCTGTTCCAACCCCCTCTGCCATGGGCAGGGACACATGGTCCCATTAGACCAGGTGTCTCAAAGTCCCCTCCAACCTAGCATTGAACACTGCCATGTTTGGGGCATCCTCTACTTTTCTGGACAACCTGTTCCAGTGCCTTACCACCCCCACAGTAAATAATTTCTTCCTAACATCTAATCTAAACTTACTCTCCTTCAATTTGAAGCCATTCCTCCTGGTTCTGTCACTACAGTTCCTGATTGCCTCTCAGGCTTCCCTGCAGGCCCCCTTCAGATACTGGAACACTGCTATGAGCCCTCCAAACAACCCTCTCTTCTCCAGGTGGAACAGCCCCAACTTCCTCAGCCTGACCATGAAACCATCCACTATGCAAACTGACAGTGCAAAATAACCAAACACACAGCACAGGTGCAAAATAATGAAAATATATTTTAAAAGTGAATAAAGTAGACAAGTCACATTTGAAAACATATTGCTCTTTGCATCATACATTGGCAACATCTTGCAGTCTTTGAAAGTAGCTTCTCACTTGGATTAATTTATTAGGGATAGAGCTTTTCTTCAGTATTAGGTAAATAGAAAAAGTCTTAAATATTGGCTAAAGAACTGAGAATAATATACTAGTATTTTCATTAGTGTAGCTAGATCGGTGCTGGTCACAGTGGAATATTAAATATTGGAAATCAATAAAGTAGATGTATATATAGTATGCTTTTACAGTAATGACTAATACCTGACTTCTCTGCATGCCTACATTCACTTCAGCAAATAATACTGGGTTTAATGGTGATAAACAAGTAGTATGAACTGGCTGGCTTAATTAAAACTGTTGGGATAGAAAAGCTTAAGGCTGTGTGAGGATTTAGTCAGGCTTATAGCAGTTTCCATGGAAGTTTGTGCCTGATCATTACAAAGCCCCAAAACACCGCTCAAAGCAAGGCAAGGTGTAAGCCAGCCCTTCAAGGTGCCACACGGCCATCTGTGACAAAACCACCTGCAGCCACAGAGAAAAACAGGGACGGCAGGGGGCTGGGATCAGACCAGGACAGCAGCTGCTGAGCCCCAAGTGTCTGGGAGGTGGCAAACTCTCGCTCTGGCTGCTGCCTCCCGGGAAGGATGATCTTCCAGCATATGCCCTAGGAAGGGTGCTACATGGAGAAGTTGTGTTGCTACTACCTGTGAGTATGACATAAGTTGAAGAATGGAAAAAATGAATTTTGTCCTGCCCTGCTGAGGAGCTTTGGGCCAGTCCTGATTTGCCCTTGTCCTTCTCTCTGTTCCCTGTTGTCACAGCATAAGTGTGCTTCACAAGAGCTAATAAATTTTCCCTTCCAGAAAGATATTTTTAGGGAGCTGAGGCACATCAGGACATTCTGAAACAAAGCACAGTGGAATTTCACTGGTTTCGAACTCGTACACATTCGAGCAGATTCAGAGTCACTGTTACAAGTCCTCGCCTTGACCTAACACACTTGCAAAAACTGTGCCAGAACCAGGAACCAAACCTTGTGCTCTTTAAATATATAGAGCCATGGACAAAACCACGCTGCTGAAGTATCTATTGTCAAAAGAATGTGTAGCCAGTATTCATACTGTGGTTTTTGTGAAGTATGACAGTTTTAGCTGGGGAAAAATGTTTTCTAGCTGACTTCATAGAAGCATTTTCCAAATGAAATATTAAAATGTTTCCCAAAAAAGTCTCTCTAATTTTTCATGTGAAAAGGAATTTCAGTTTAGTTTTTACAGACCTGTGTAGCAGAAACTCACTGGACCATTTCCCTAATACATTAAATGAAGTATATTGAACTTAATAGGGGTCATTATTTTGGGCAGCCCACATAATGGGGAAAAAATCCAAGGAGAGCACAACAAATTGTTTCCTTTCTGTTGATTAAGCAATGTTTTACCATGTTATATTTTTAAACTATTATATGTTCAGGGTGTTTCACTCTAATGTAAGCCTTTATTAAATTATGCAATTTAATAATTTTCTTTTGCTTTGATCAAACACACTTCCTCTAAGTTTTGGTATAAAGTACTTTTGTAGTTGATCTGTGTAGTCTTTCAGTCTACCAGATTATAATGTACAAAAAAATGGACTTCTACCAGATTCTCTCAGACTATGTTTTTAGAAGTTATGAGTCCACTGACTCTCAATATCACTGTAAATATATAATTAAGATAAATGAAAAAAGAAAAAAAAGAGAAATGAATAGCTGTAGTTATGCTGAAATACCATGTTTACTTAAATAAGATCAAAAATGTATTTTAAAGAATTCTCTGAAACAATAATGGAAGAAAGGGGAAGTATGTGGTATTTGGGAAGAGGGGAATGCTGGCAAAATGAGGTATCACAGACCTTGACAGTGTCCAAAGGTTTTCTGATGAAGTCCTACAGAGGATACCTGTGCTGATCTTTTCTGAGTGGCTCCAAACCAAGGAAGGATCTGATCTGATGGCTTTAACTCCCTGTCTGGCATTATCCTTTTGACAGGGACTCAAGGTAAGGTGCTATTTATACAAATGCATCCTCAACATGCAACATCCCAAAGCCAATGTGAAGGAAGCACTGCAGATACATGGTATTGATCAAAAATTTCTGCCATCACTTGAATCACTCTTTTTAAAGCACTTTGGAATCAAGCAAGAATTTTAGAGTTTAGAGTAAATCACAACCACCTCTCTCCTTACCCTGCCCTCCCTGCCCATCAGCTCCTTGTTTCAGTCCCATTCAGACAAGAAGATCAATTATTTGGTTTCTACTTAGGAAAGCAAAGAGTTTGTCCTCCAGGACAGCTTTTGTTCAAAGTTGCTACATTAGTGAAAGCTTTTTCACAGCTAACTACCTGCTAAGAAAGTATTCTCTGGGCACATAAATTTTGTTTCAGCTCTACCTGAAGGCTGTGCAGCTTTAAAATACTTTGCAGAAAACAAAGTGAAAGTTTTACTTTCATATAAGACAGATACAGCTATACTGAAACTAAGTAGTCACATGAAATAGCCAGTGGATTCATCCATGTGGAACCTTTTTGGTAACTGCTTTGTGCTGGATCTCTGCAGAGGTATCCATCTCGAACCGAATGTACTATTGCTTAAGAATTGAGGGGAAAACCCTGCAAACCTCCCTTGACAGAGATTTTCAAGGAAGAATATTAGCATCGGGATAAAGCAAGGTCTTACATCTCCTTCCTTCCTAAGCAATCACTGCAGTCTTTAAACAAAAGATCACAGTAAAATGCGGTATTTTATGGCGCTGTTCTCCACAGCCACAAGAGGGGGTTTGAAGAACGCGATCTGCTTCTCACTTCCAACCTGAGCCTTCCCTTCTGCAGACGGTATGTTAGAAGTATCATGAAACCAGTGATTTCCCGAAATGACTGAAATTTCCAGTCATTTTTCAAATGACTCCTCCAGCCACTCATTTGGTAAAATGACTAAAAGTTTCGTGTGCTCTACAAAGTGACTGACGGGCTGCAAATTCCGCCAGACTGTTTGACTGTTTCACCCAGTAACAGGCATATTGTGAAAAGGGGTGTTATTGGATAAGGATCCTTTGCTTTTTCCTGCACTGGCTGCTGGAGATGACTCTGGATTTTGAAGGTAGCTTCAGAAATGACTTTCCAAAAAGTACAAGAAGTGTCCAAAGTGCTTGATACTGAAGGAAGAACATAGTACACCTATCGCTGAGATCAAAAAGGCAAGCCAAGGTCCCAAACTTGAAGACTACTTGCATGTAAAGTCAGTTTGAAAAAACAGTCTTTTTTCTTCTCTCTCTATCTTCTTTATTACTTTTCCTTTCTGCTCTCATCATAATTTGTCTCTTCTTTGGTTATGGAATTACTGGTTAGTTCTTTTATATTTCCTCCGCTGCTTATAGGTGTGAAATTCTATGGCTGGTGATAAGAAGCAGCTAATCAAAAACCACAGGACTAAAGAAGCATTTCCCACATGCTGTGTGAACGTTGAAGAGAGGTATGATACTGCCAGAAAAGCAAGAATTGTTACCTGTTCTTGTTATAAAGCACTTATCATCTGAATGCAAACACCAAAAGACAGACTGCTGAGCTCTTGAGATTTTTCTGTTTTGGGTGCTAAAATCCTTGACTAATGGCTTTGCTATAAAACTGACCATTAGAGCAATGAATACTCATCAGAGGTCAGGCTAACTTTATCGGTCTGCAAGCTTCATCTCAAGGCAATTTTAAGGATGTAATGGTGTACCAAGACCACCTTCTTAGATTTTGTGTTCTCTGAGCCTTTACCTCAGAGGGAACCAGAAACAGCCTTTCAGTTTTTCAGTATTTTCCTCCTACTTGGCAGCTCTGGGTTGGGTCTTGGTAACCCTACCTGGTTGGGGTGTAGAGTGATTAAAGAACTGAAATTGCTGCTGAAGTCATCCAAGAAGTGAAGCTTCTGTGGCATCCGCTTGGTTTGGTGTATGGAAAAGCAAGATATCCACAAATCCAGGGGTCTCTCAAAGGGTGTGTTAAGCAAAAGGTGTTAGCATGGATGCCAGACAATAATTCATGGGACTGGACTGTGCACACCCATTTTGCCCAGCTCTCAGAAGCACCACCCATCAATCTGAAATAAACTTCACAATGTAAGCAGCTTGTTTCTGTACCAATCCCAAACGTGAGCATAACTCTGCCTTTCTACTATCAGGGATCATCAGCCACCTCCACAGTCAGCAAAATCTGCAATCCGTGCTCAGTGCTCTTTCTGATGCCCCCCATCCCCAGCAGACACGCTGCTCCCCATGCCTGATACAGTGCTAGGCAATCAAATGGGAAGCACTGCTAAGCTAAACCAAAGGTTAGACCAATTCCTGTAGCTCAAGCTGTCTCAGAATGGATTCATCCTGATCCACCAAACTCCCCACCCACCAATACCCATAGCTAACTGGTCCTTCACTTTTAAGGCACCTTGCCAGCCACTTCCTGCACAATCCTGCCCCATGTGCTGCCCTCTGCCCTTGTTGGCTGTTCTGCCAGCAGGAAGGAGCCTGGGCAGCGCTGGCTTTGCAGGCATGGCTCTCAGAAAAACATGGTCTTCAGAGGGAGGAAAACACTGAAAAGCAAAAATTGAGAAAATACTGATGTTACAGTTACCTTAGTTATGAAGACAAGTTCAGTTCTGGCATGAGAGACTGGAAGATTTCAGGAATAAGTGTAGACATCCATATGGCTTTAGAAGTAAATAAATTATAAAACCCTTATGTGTTGTCTTTTTAAGTTAATTCATGTCGTAAATGTTATGGACTTGGTTCTGTTGGTTTGGACTTGGTCTGGTTGGACAACAAACACTCCTTTTTTCCAAAGCTAACAGAACCAAGCCTATAACAATAAAGTATCAGGTATTTTACATGGTGTGTCCCTACTTGTTCCCCAAACTTCATTAAAGGTGTGAAACTTTCTCTTATTTCAGAATAACTGAATGAAACAGCCATTTTGTGAAATGGCTGAAAATTTTGATTATTTCCTGAAATGACTGGTTTCAAAATATGGCTGTGACATATACAACTCTGGAGTCATCCATTTCATTTTCAGGAACATATACTTCCCAAGAAGGCACATGGAACAGAAATATTACCCATAGCTTCATTTTATGCAGTGCTGAGAGGGGAGAAAAGGAAAAGAAGCATGTGTTTTAAACCCATTAAGACATTTTGAGCTGTACAAAGTGAAAATTGTTCTCTAATGATACAATATAACATATCCTAAATTGGACTATAATGTACACCCCCCTTTGCACTATATAGGTAACTATAAGTTGCCTTTCTGGAAGGAACTCGATGATTTCGAGCGGCATAGTTTAGAATAAAATGAATCATATTGGGCAGTTTTTTTTCATGCAGTCCTGTGTCTTTTGAAAGAATAGTTTTGATGCATTATTTTTTGCATTGCACTCTATCATAGGATTATAAATAACAGCTCCTTCACCTCTAATGTTTCCCCCCACACTCCCACCTTGTTGTTTTCTTGAAATGTCTCATGGGTCAGATGTGAGTCTCATAGCTGCAGCCTATCCAACCTTTTCATTAACACCCCTGTTCCTTGCCATTTACCTTCAGTCTGCACATTTTTAATTCCTTTGCTTTGGTATTAAATAACTATTCCACAATTAAGAATACTGCTAGCTCTTAGCCCCATTTTTTCCTGTTTTCCCTGCTTCTTTTTAGAAAACTTAATTGCTGCCTTTTTAACTTCCAGGTTAGAGCAGCAGGGCACAGAAGTGCAGTTCATCAAAGGTGCTGTATTGATGCTGATGCCTAAGTTGCCTGACATGGGATACCACAGACTAGCGAAGGTTCATTATTTCATTTGTATTTTACACATGACCTTGAAAAATGTTATAACTATGGCAATTTGAGAGTTTGCCTGTCATTTAATATGCACAGTCCCCTTTCTCCTCTTTTCTTTTTTCTTTTTGCCATAAATTTTCTGTCCCCAAGGAAAAAAAATCAGATACATGTTATCTGAATTTCATTACAACTGAAAGGTGATATCCCAAAATCTTATGTTATGGAAATCTTATAAAACAAGAGAAAGATGTCTGTGAAAAGAGCACTCCAATTCTGTTAGGGGAAAAAAAACCAAACCAAAACAAGAAAACATACAACAAGGAAAACCTCGCAGTAAACTACAATTTTCAAAAATGCCTAAGGATGTCAAACACCTGAATTCTTGGCTATTCACCTGGAGACATTCTCCGAAGGTCTGACCCAGAATTATTGTGGATTTCCACCACTCTATACACAGATCTCTTGCAGGTACATGTCTGGGAAGCACTGAAGATGTACCCAAAATAATTAGTCACTACTGAAATTTTTGGCCTTAGGCAAATGCTTCAAAAACAACCCTCCTGTCTCCATCAATGTTTTCTGAGTGGATCTGTGTTCAGAAGGGTGTTAGCAGGAAACAAACATAGTATGTGGCTTTGCATGGGTATTTGAATCAAACTGTTTGGTGGCCTTTTGAAGCTCTTTAGGAGTCATTGTATGAGGAAGCAGTTGCAGTGATAACAGCTACCAGGCAATAGGAGCAATAAACAGATTGTGAGCCACCCATTGGCTGCGTGATGCTTATTGACAAGTAAATCTGCAAAGCTTTGTATCTTTCAGTGAATTATTTTCAAACAAAAGAAGCAGCTAAATATGTCCAACTATTTGGAAGAAATTTAACACTGTTAGTTGCTTAGCTGAGCATAAATTTCAAGTATGAGAATGTATGACTGCCTTACACTGGTTTCATTCTGGATTTGCTGTCTTGCTGAGGATCTGTCAGAAAGCATACTGTTTTTTGCTAAGTGCATCTAAAAGGTAAGTCAGCTTGTTCAAAAATACGTGGGAAGGAGAGTTGTAGCTGAAAAATCGTTTTGTACTTTCAACATGATGAGTCATAAAATAACTTTAAATACCATAAAACACCTTTAAATACCATAAACCACAAAATATTTTCAAAAAAGCATACAGGATGTGAACCCAGAGTTGTTTCCTTTTCCAGAGAGGAGAATGAGCAAGAAGATATAGAAAAAGTAAAAAATAATTTACAGACTGCTTTGATGGGGGCTTGTCCTTGGTATAAAGTGGGCATTAGAAGAAAAAGCAGCAACACTTTGTTTTCCACTCCATGTAATACAGGAACTCTGCCATGAAGGAGCTGTAACCCTGGCTGTGTAAAACCTTACTGATTTCTGTTACCATTCTCTCCTGTCACCTCTGAATGTCCCTTTCCAGGCTGAATCATAGCCAATGTCACACCAGTTAATGCACACACACAGTTAATTCACGTCCCTTTCTCTTTTTTTGCAGATTTTTATGATCTTAACACTGCAACTGCTTCTTCTGCATTATATACATCTTTGGATGTATGTAATGCAGAAGAAGCAGTTCATTTCAACAGATGGCCATAAGGGATTTCATGAAGAGAACATGCCAGATTAGGATCAAGTTTTAAAGAATGATAGCCAAGAATAAAGTAATTATTGTTGACTGAGTTTGAGCAACCTAGACTTTTTACATATTACACCTTGTCATAAATGGAACAGGGCTGAGGGAGTATGTTTAAGTGCACATGTCATTGAGTTATTTAATTCTACCAAACTCTTTATTTTTGAATGGACTCCGAGAGGTTAGTGAATGATCCTTTAATTTCATCAGCCTGGCACCTTGAAAACTGCATAAAGTTGGTTTATTTATTGATTACATTTAAACTATTTTTATATTCAGACACTGGGATATTTTCCACTGTGAAAGTAATAAACTTTTCATTATGATTTGCTGTTTCATGCTGGTCATTACTTCTCTGCCCAAAGTCGGGCTGCAGTGTGCAATCTATTATCCATAACAGGAGCTCCTGGTTTCACCTGGAACTTGTGGCAATTTCACAGGGTGGTGGAGAAATTTTTAAACTTAGGTGGCTTATATCTGAAGTGATAGTTATTGACATTTGATGCAAGGATTTTCTTGTCTAGTTTTTGGTTTTGGGTTTGTACTTTTTTTCTTCCCAAAAGCCCTAACAATAGCTGTAGTATGGAATTATATGTATATGATTTGCACTTATTATTTATAAGACAGCAAGACCAGAAATTATACATTGCATTTTGTTGTTGCTGCTGTAGAAAAATCTACATAAACATGGGAAATATCCTGAAGGCATTATTAAGATCCAGTCAGAAAATGGTGTTTTGTTCTCTGGAAAATTCTGTTTCATCAGGAAAAAAAGAGACCTTGGTCAGCAAGCTTATATTTGTGTAATGTGAGCTAACATCTTATGGAGAAAATAGGATCATTTTCCTCACAAAAATAATCAAAACTTAACAATTTGACTGATCCCAGAAAATGTTTGTTCAGTGTTCTCAGGTTTGTGAATACTCTTTGCAAGCTCTGATTGCCTACAAAATAGTGTCTTTTCATGGTGGTTTTTTTTTTCTCTTCTCTTCTCTTCTTCTCTTCTCTTCTCTTCTCTTCTCTTCTCTTCTCTTCTCTTCTCTTCTCTTCTCTTCTCTTCTCTTCTCTTCTCTTCTCTTCTCTTCTCTTCTCTTCTCTCTCAGTTTTGTTTAATCCTTTTAATAAGAATTCCCTAATTTTGTGTTTCAGTTTGCCTTTATTTCACTCTGTATCTACCTCCTATAAACATTATTACAACTGTCTGTGTCAGTGAATCACAGATCTGTGTTTTCCATGCCTCAGTTATCCCTGTTTTGTGTCTTCCCAAAGTTATTGCTTCTGCTCGCACTCACACAGGTACATCCCTTCCTAGTCCTGTCACTGTGGAAAATATTGAGGTGTTTTCCATTTTGTACATTTGGATTTGGGCTGAGCCTGCCTACAGGCTCCTCTAGTCCAACTTTTTAACCATATAGTAAAGGTGTCTGATGCAGAACATCTTCAAGCTACATCTTTTCTTGTCCATCACAAATGGGCACAAGCTGTACTCTTCTCCAGACCTTTACATGGTACTTACTGCAAAATCTTTTCCCTTCGGTACTTGCAGCTGCCAGCTTGGCCCTCCTATGTCCTTTTAGAGTTCTGCTGCAAAGATAAAGAGGAACAGCTGAAGAAGTGTACCTCAAAGTCTAGGAGGAGCCCTCTTGCATACACACCTTTGCAGAAAGGTAGTATGTTTTCTGAACATTCAGTTAAAGAATAAAAAAGCCCTGAATCAAAGTGGAGACCCCACTGTTTCTGGAACATAATGCTTTGTTGTGGTGAAAACATAGCAAGTACAGTCAGCTGAGAAGCTGATTTTCACAGGGCAATGGAGACAGACTGGCATGTTCATTCTCACCCAACATCAACCCCAAGCTGAAATGTGCTATAACAAAGAGCCTGAGACAGCCTTCCTGCCCAAGGACCTTTCCACTGCAGAGGGAACAATTTAATTCTCTTTTTTGGAAGACTCTGTGCTCCTCTGTCAGAGAACAGAGTGGAGGAGGTATTCTGTGAACACAAGGCTACTGTTTGTGCCTGTCTGTACTGGGGGGAGGAAGCCCTGAAACTCCCCCAGACTGTCTATAGGAATCAGCACTTAGGTGCCAGAGGGCTCCGTTGGGAGCACAGCCCTCTTACACTGCCTCCACGGCACAAGAAATGACTGTACACTCTAAATGCCTTTAGGCATTTGCATTTTCAGAGCCTTGGATTGTGATTTATTATATTTACAGGCAAGGCAAAGTAAAGAACAATACAAAAAAGCTAAGGAGTGGGGGAGAGCTGTTGTCTGCCCGCCGTGTTTTCATAAAAGCCGCCCCCCTTCTCACTTATAGACTGAAATAACCCTTGCAGCTACTGCGTTATGGATGTGTTTTAGGCTTGGGTCATAGAGCATGCATGATACCCTGGGGCCTGAATCTGCCTGTGTGCTCCTCAGTACTGAGGCTCGTGATCTTGCCTCTGAGGTACAGCTGATGTTAAACCAAGCATGATTGTTAAAAATGAGCGTCTCTCCTCCACCCAAACCCGCCATGGTGGGTTGGCTTCAGTTGTGCTTAGTCCTGCACCAGCGCAACAAAGACTTGGAAACCTCTAGAGGTGATGGAGGCAGCAATGCTTAGCTCGTGACAAAAATTAGAAATGTCCTACAGCAGATCTGTCACAACAGAGAGAGTTTTGAGTCTGTTTGCTTTCCAGCTTCACAGTCTCTTCCCCTCCAGCAGTTTGTTCCTCCCTTCTTGGTCCCTTGCTGTAGCCAAAGAGGGTTGTGTGCTGTCAGCTGCCTGCTCCCCTAGAACTCCAGTGGCAGATCTTCTGTAGAAGCTGTGTGCAAAACTACTCACCTCCAGAGAATCTACTTACTGTAAATTATGTTACACACTCAGAGTGACCTAGAGATTTTAGAGATGCCCACTATAGTTCTGGATTTTAAAGCCATGGCAGCAGTTTGAGAGATGAATGATTTCCATTCTCTCTGGAGTACAGGTTCAGCTCTGAGCCATTTAGCATGTATCCATCCTGCTTAAACTTCCCAGGGAAGTCACAGCAGCAGCCTGACTGAGTTCAACAAGTTTTGGACAATACTCTTGGGCACATGGTGTGACTCTTGGGGATGATGCTGCAGGGCCAGGAGCTGGGCTCAGTGATCCTTGAGGGTCCCTTCCAACTCAGCATTGGGATTCTGTGGCTTCTGAGACCAGAATTGTTTAGTTCCCGTTTTATTTGCAGGAAAGCTGTTTGTTTAGGACAAGCCATAGAGCTCTTCACAATGAGATACTCCACCACTATCAGCACCTCACTGTGCCTCTTTCTCTTCATTTATGTACTCTCAACTGATAACACTGGTGCACTGCTGCATAAAGCAATAACTGATATATATCTGCTACTTGGGACCCCCCTCCATTTCAGTGTAAATACATAGAACATAACCTGACTGCACTCTAGCAGGGGCTAGAAACTAGCCCATGGAAGTCAGCACTCAGATCTTCCAGGAGACCTGCTCTGAACAAAGCCTGGAGGTGTATCCTTAGAGCATGAGACAAGAATTGAGCTCATTTAACAGCTTTGAATTCCATCATGATCCCTCTTTGTGAGAAAGACACAATATATCTGTTTCATTACACGAGTTGAATTTGTAATTTGTAATCCTATACTTCTGCTTTTCTCAAACTGTAGAGGCAGATAATGCATTGATTTCAGATGACAGGGCTAATAAATGCACAGTTTGTTGGAATCATATCTATTTACTTCTTTATTTAGGCAGTTTAGACTAACTTAAATTAGTGTTTACTTCTTTTCTCCTCTCTTGACAAGTAGCAGGATGACAAGAGCTTGTGTTCAGGCTATTCATAGTAGAACACTTTCATATCTGTCAGGTTTTTCTTCTCCTTCTTATGACATAAGGGTATCATGAAGAAACGCCAGTGATCCATTATTTGTTTTTAATAGTAAATCCAGTCCAGTGCTTCTAAATGAAAATTTTACATGAATAACCATCCAGTTGGCAGCAATTTGTCATTGAGCTGAAATTATGCATGGCTTTCTCAGATGCTGTAGTCAGTTTTTGATCTGGGGAGCTCTTGGATGTGCCTTTGTGATAACCCAGGAGATAATTTCATTTATTTTTACATACATTTACAACTAAAAATATGTATTTAGGTATTGGTGCTTATGTTGTTGCTTTCCTCTACCACATTTACAGAAACGATTTATGGTGGCAGCTGTTTAAAGTGGCTATTTTCCTGGCTCCTGTTGGCCTTGGAAAAACAGCAGGAGTTTTATGGCATATCTTCAGACTCCTACCCTAGGAAATGCTGTGTAACCCAGTCTGTGTTATAGTCATTGTTTCTTTCCAGTCTATAAAACAATGCATGAAATGCAGTGCAGCTAGATATCTGCAATTCATAAACTTGCTAAAATATTTAGTTCATCTTGAAGTATCCTAAACTGTGACATAAAAAAAAAAATCTCAGACCAGTAGTGCCCTTGCCTGTGATTTGTGTGCCTACCCCAGCTGCTCAATGCCCTGGAGTTTCTCTGGGCGAAGCTGCTGTCGTGGCTCTGTTAAGGCAAAATGTCAGGCAGCCTCCCCACCTTCTCCCTTCTGAATTTGATAAGAATCTTTATTTTCCCTTTTGTTTTTTTTGTTTTTTTTGTTTTTTTTTTTTTGCCTTTTTAGGTGATAATCATTGGAATCCATGTGATAGCCTACGACACCACAGCTGTTGCCAATTCCACTTTCTGTGTTTATGCAAGCCCTGTGGGGCTCTGGTGAGGGAACATTTTGAAGCCAGAAAGAATTACCCTGTGTGCATTTGGATCACAATGCATTTTTCTAATATGTATATTTTTACAAGGTCTTTATTCTTGGAGCAATGAGGAGAAGACTGGGAAAATTGCCTATATTTTGGGGTAATTTATAGGGTTTTTTCCCTACTATTTCATGAAAAGCACAAAAATCTTCACGTGCTTGGAATAAAGCCAATAGTCTCCACTTCTTTTTGAACGAGAATGACACACTCTTTCATTTGCACCTCTGGTGTCTTAGGCACTGGCCTTCAACTCCTTTGCCTCACTCCTAAAAGATACTTACATATCACAAACTTGTATCAAATAGGATTTCTCGAGTTGGTTTCTTTAAGGGAAAGAGTAGATCAAGAGAAGAAAAACAACTGATAGGAGGAAGAAAGTGTTACAGGAAGTGAAATGCAAATTACAGGTAACTGAAAGAAAAATGCTAACCCATTCCATGTCCTGCTTAAAAGTTGCTGTTGGATTTGATTTTCTTTCTTTTTTTTTTCCTTAAGGATGATCTCTAATGGCAGCATATGCCTTTCCATTCTGTCCTCACTTCAATCTTTCCTGTCTAGGTTAAAAAATATTTCCTAGAATTTAGAAACACACAAAACATTTTCTTCCCAGATCCTTCAGAATTTCAATAAGCTCAGTCCTTGATTCATAACGGATATTTTCCAGGCCGAATCATATTTATAGCATAGGTACAGAGATGAAGCTGAGGATGTAAGTTGACTATCTGGCTAAAGAAAAAAAAATACACTGTGAGCTCCTCTTTTTTCTTTCCCCCACAAATGGTGGCATCTGTAATGCAATCCACTCTGAATACTATGTGCATTTTGACTGAGGAATGGAGGTATGTAACCATTTTTAATGTTCTGTAGGATAGCCAGTTACCAAGCATGAAAGCATCAGCCAAAGGCCTGCAACAGATCTATAGCTCCTCTCTGGCACTGCGGGCTCATATTGCTGAAGAACACAAACAGATAACATTAGGATGAAGGAAATAATTCAATTTACTTGTTAAGAATGAAATTACAAAGACAGTTCAGGAGCTGAAAGCTGTATTCCATGAGAAAGATGAATGAATGTCTTGTAGAACTTTTGTAGGAGGAGACAAAATACCTCCTACAAGAAGAAGGCAGTGCATTATAGGGTTTTCTGGCCAGTTTCTAACACATTATGCTTCTTAAACCATTGAGGTTTGTTTTTTTGGGTTTTTTTGGGTTTTTTTACATTTGATTTTAAAAATAGTGCAAGAATTCAAGCTTAGGAATAGGCTAGCTTTTTCAGACATGAGGGTAGTATAATTAATTTTCCAACTGGGCCACTGCTGTAAGCTGGTGAGAGTTTGTATTTATTTTCTTGCTTGCGGAGAGAAATGGGTTAAAATAGAAAACGATACGTCAGTTGTACTCTTACAAAATAATAAATGATTATTTATTTTAGATTTGGAGGAGAAGTAAGATCTATTATTAGAACAAGTAATATAGTTGGAAAAAACAGACAGGATTTTATGCCCATAAATCCTTTTTCAGGTCTGAAATAGAAGTAGTTATCTTCAAAACTAGATACACATGAAGCAGGGTTATTCTGAGTTAAATTTGGTTGCTAATCTTTTGGAGCGCCTTAGAAGCAAATCGGTAGCTGAAACTTTAGTTCTTCCTGAAATTTCTGAACATTATTTCTCATGGAATAATGAAATCTCAAATCGGAAACACATAAAGTGCAAAGAATTTCTGTACTGTTGTCAGAAAAGATAGACCTGATGTATTTCATCCTTTTATTTGTCTACTTTGATCAGAATTAGGGGACCTTGGCCATTGAATCTTAATCCCTTCCAGAGACACACTACAAATGCTGAGCACAAAAATATAAAGGAATGAATGAGCTGTGGAGCTATCAATGTACGAATGGAATTAGATGAACAAAGGAAAGCACTGGCTGGGCATTACCTTCCAAAAGCTAAGAAGGGGAGGAAGAGAAAACAGTGCTGAAGGCTCTGAGGCTATTTGTGACCCTCCCTAGCAGAAAGTGAAAATCTTGAGGCTTGCATGGTTTGTGAAAGACTCAGAAGAGTCTGTCATCAAGTCTAACCTCAGAACTCGTGACTCAGCAGAAGGACCTGCTCGCTGGTCTTTACTAACTCATTGTTTTAGCATTTGAATCCAATACATGCCTTCTCACAGCATTTGGATGAGGTCAATATAATCCCTATTTTCTGGGCAAAGGAATAAGAACCAAGATGATTCCCTTCCCTCAGGCAAAACATTTCACTTTGGGATATCTGAAAATGCAGAAGTACCAAAATATCTGTCCTCATGTTTTTGTGATTCGGTGTACAACTTTCCACACGTGTGGTGTGAATACGTGTGCTGGATTTGGCTGGAACATGGGATGTGTTCCCTCCCTACAGTACATGCTCCCTGGTCTCTGTTCTTATCTTTTCTTATCCATAGGCTCCAGGCTCTCAACAACACACAAGAAAGGGAACGTGACATTTTCGTGCTTCTGCTACCTTGGCATGTATGATCTCTATCAAAGAAATTCCAAAGGCTGTTTTTTAATGTTGCTAATTTAGCAAGTCATTTTTATGCCTATTAAACAGCCAAAATCTTGTAAATTCAAAATTTAGAGAGTTCTTAAGAAGACCTAAGTGACTTCTGACTTAAACACACTGTGGTTGAAGCTCCACTGTTCATATATTCTGTACTTGAAAATCTCTTTTTCTCCTCATAAGACAGACACGTAATTCAACACTTCTAGAGTGTGAAGATTAAATTTTGCAAGGCAACAAAGAGGTAGTTTATTTTGTGGCATCTTATTGTCAAAGCTTTATAAATAACTGGTGGTATCTAAAATTCTCTATCCTCAGGTTTCACAAAGAATCACCAAAAATCCCTCCTGAAACCAAACTTAGTCAGGTTTTCCATTGAGATCTGTGACCTTTGTAGTTTTCCCTTACTGATGACTTTAAGTTTTAGCTTTCATATTTTCCAGATTCTGTACTGCATTAGTATAAAACTCTGAACTTCAGATAAAGTGTTAGCAAGTTCTCTTCACAGTTTAGTTAGACAAAAGAATCCTTTTCCAGCCTGAGAACAAAGGACACTGTTGCAGCTTCTGGCCCAAAAAGTGTAAACAATGGTGAATTGAGGAGAGCAATCTGGGAGGATGGAATTTCATAACCTGAAGCTGTAATTGGACAATTAATCCCAATATGTAAGTGGACCAAAACTTATGAAAGGGTGAAAATGTGTGACCTCTCATCTAACCTGGGTGGAGCCACGGCCAGGCTCTTGTACTGCCCAAAGTGAATCCTTTGAAGGCCTTTTAAATAAATATCTGCTTTATTCCTTTAACACTGTCTAGCCTCTGTTCTAGGTAGCTTCTTAAGGCATCATTATATCTGGGGAATGGAAGTGGACATATCTTAGAAGCAGCAATTTTGCAACAGACATTTTGTTATCATCCAGTGTGTATTCTTGGCTGAAGTACGTCTTCCCTTTGTTTTTCAGTCATGTGTGCTTACAATCCACAAAGCAAATAGACATCTGAAGGTGTCTTTAGTGCAACTCAATCTGTCTGAATAGAATGATTGAAAAGGAATATTTTTGTGTGTGGGGCCAAAAGCAGACTGACTTTTATGTGGCAAAATAACTAAACTCAGTTAATTGGAGATAACCGTAAAGCACTCACAAAACCTTACACTAACTGAGTTTATTATTTATATAAATTTAAGAGGAGAGAAACAACCCTCTCTTTAAGTCTTATTTGCCAAATTTCTGATCAGATTAATTGGTACAGTAATTCTGCAAAGCACATCAATATAATTAGCAAAAATAAAATGTAAACAATATGTTAAACAGTGAACAAGCATTAGTAAATATTTTAAAGACTGAAAAATAAAACAAATATTGTATTTGGGATTAGCACTTTGAACAATGAAACCACGGAAGAAAATTGGTAGACTTTGATGAAATTGTGATTTCATTGGACCAATGATTTTGCAAGCAGGGTCTATGCATCATAGCAAGAAAAAACTACTCTGTAAGGAACTTGTTTTGATTTGAGACATTTTCAGAGGGCTATTTTAATTTAATTAATGAAAAATCATAGGTTAATTGCCTTCTGCTTTAATGTGAGGGTATTATGCATGCAGGCATATTTTATTTATATCTTGACTGTTTGATGTACACAATCAATTCAAAAAGGGATAATGAAGAAGTGTTCCACCCTGTGTGGAATAATAATTAGAGACTCTAGTGCAGGTTTTTTTTTAAATTAATTGTGCAGTTCTGTAAACATGTTTGACATAATGCTGAGAAAAGCATTTGTCAAATTTTGCTATTCTTCTCTCCTTCTTCTTCTTCCCATCCTTTCTACCCCCATCCTTTTTCCCTTGTAGTCAAAATACCTCGTATGGCACTAACACTCACTGCCTCAGCAACAGTCTGACTTTGTAGGACAGCTGTAGACCAGTCAACATGGCATTGAGGAAAAGCTGCCCTTTGAAGAGCTGATGTTATGGGAAGTGTGTTTATCAGTAACAGCAAAGTTAAAGTCTGTGGGCTTTGGAAGGGTCTGGGAAAGATGCTGAGCTGTAATAAGGTTCTGTATCCTTTAACAGCAACCAGGATGTATTGGGCAGAGCAGTCACTGGGGCCACAGGAATACCAGATCTTCCAAGCTGAGGCCATGCAAGCCCTCTGTAGGATACTGCTAACAGCATGTTTGTCTTGCTGAAGGTAAAATTGGAGGGTAAAACTGAGGTAAAAAAGCAGCGTTGACAGGATAAATCCAGACACCTGATCTTGAGAATTATGAGCTCTCACTAAAGGTTTTTTTCCTGACATACTTTTAAAAGACAGAAGGTAGAGACAAAGCAATAAAATGAGGACAAAGAAAGCACCCTTCAAGTCTCCAGTTCTCTTGAACCATGTAGGGAAGAGGGGAGCTGTTGAATTCATTGGTCCCAGAGCACGTTGGAAAGTGGGAGGCAGCAGGGCAAAAGAGTACTTGAGCTCATGTGGACATTCATCCTTCCCTTGGTAGGTGGGAATTGTGAGACCAGGAAATAGTGCCTGATCTCAGCAACTCTTCAGTGGTCTTCTTCTGAAAGTGTGCAGTGGAGGGAATACTTCCAATACCAAAGCTGTGGCATGTCTGGATACTTGGACTGTACTCAGACCTGCACTCAGCAAGGTGAGCCTGCAACTCAAATGCTGTTTTCAGTTTTGGGCCCCTCAGAGAAAGGAAATGGAGCTGATGGAGGGTCTGGAGGACAAGTGTGTTGAGGAGCATCTGAGGGAGCTGGGGTTGTTCAGCCTGCAAAAAAAAAAAGGAATCTTACAGGATGCCTTATCCCCCTCTACACCATCCTGGAAGTAGTTTGCAGCCAGGTGGGGGTCAGTCTCTTCTTGCAGGTAACAATGGCAGGACAAAAGTAAATGGCCCCAAGTTGTGCCAGGGGAGGTGTAGATCTGATATTAGGAAAAATTTCTTTACTGAATGTGGGGTCAGGCATTGGAACAGGCTGCACAAGGAAGTGGTGGGATCACTGTCACCATGTGTGGAAGCGTTCAGAAATGTGTGGATGCGGCATCTGGGAATATGGTTTAGAGGTAAACATGGTGATTTTGGATTAACACTTGGATTTCATCATCTCAGAGGTTTTTTTCTCAACCTTAATGATTCTATGGTTCTATGATACTTTGATCTATGGAGAAATGAAGATTCCTAGAAAAAGTTGTCTTCGCTTGGAGTCTTCTTTGCCTCCCTGACATCCTCACTGTTTGAAGGCTGAATTAATTGACATTGCCTTTGGGAAAGTTTATCTTGAAACAGAGGTCTTTGCTGGTTTTGTGGTGACTGTATTGTGCAGTAAAATGATGGCAAAGAAGTTTCCATGGCTCTGATTCCACAGATACAGATAGTTGTATCTATACACATTCCTGCAGATTCAGTCTCCCCTCTATTATCTGCTAGGAAAGGGAACACAAACAACCTTAGGTTGTGTCTGTTCCACTGCTTGATAGAGACTCACCAGTGGGAGCAGGCAGTCAAAGTATCTTATGTAGAGGACACGGATGTTGAGATCACAGGCAGCTGGCAAACGGCTGTTCTTTTTTCCCAACAGAAAATATATGCATTGTTTGATTTTTTTATTTTGTTTCACCACAGCATAATCAATTCCTCGTACACAATGAGCTTCTTTTAAGTACTCAGATCCCAGAGGAAGATCTCCTAGTTTCATATGGCTTTTCTCGGAATAATCTTAGTCCTCACAATAAAATAATAAAGTCTTGCTAATTCATACTTACTAGGCTATTGAATTTGAAAGATTTCAGATGCCATAAATAAAGGCTTATTTTGGATTTCTATCTTGAATTTATAAGGAGATATCTAAAGCTTTTTACAGAACTGAAGTTTGAACTAGTGTAATTCAAGGGCTAGATCACTCTTTTGTCCTGTAGATAAACAAAGTAAAACCTGTTAAAGAAACATTATTGGTGAGAAACTCTTATATATATCTATCAATATTAAATGCCTAGCAATGGATGTTTGTAAGGGAGGTTTAGATGGAGGAAGATCATCTGCTATTTTCTGGCTATAGCCCAATGATACTTTCCTGAAAAAGCAACAAACTACTGTGGCTAAAGCAACATGTTAATCAGAAAGAGTTCATGAGAACTAGAGCTCATGCATTCCTTCAGATAAAAAGAGCCAAGAGTTCATCTCAATACAGAGATAATAAAGATGTTGATCAGAATTTTTCTGCAATTAGAACCATGGGTTTCCGTAAAATTGCTGTCAGGTAAATTAAAGAAGACTGCACATCCATTAAATAATTATTTCAGTATCCTACATTTGAATTTCTTGAATTTCTGGCTGTGTACAATTTACATGATTCTTGCACCTGATCCCTACTGACCTGTATTTTAATGATGCGAACATGAATTTCCCAGCCATGTCCTCTCAGGCCTAATAATTTCCTTTACTAACATAAGTAAGCCCCTACAATTTTAATTATCCATTTTGCCATTGGTAAAATTTCCAAGAGTTCAAGTGAGGCCCATTGCTGAACATGAAGACAGATCACTGTTCAGACACCCCCAAAGGATCTGAGTTATTATCTACTTGGATATAAAATCATCTAACCTAAAATTATACAAAATTATTTCTCTATCAAGTTCTTTAGCTGAAATGTGGTATCTGTTTTTGGAGGATTTCCTATCTTGGTTTAAAGAAGTGGAAAAGAACCAATGAAAATCCAGGTAACTTTTCTCAATTGTTGTTTATTTTAAAATTATCTTAGATGTTATTGTAATACTGCATTGATTCAGCAGAAGTGACCAAGCTCAACCTCTTGCTGTATTTTCAACTCCTTAGATAAATAAATTTACTAGATCTGAAATCTATGTCCTCCTTGAGTAATTACATGATCATATTTCTTATGAGTAACACACACTAAAAAGAGTACTTCAGTTTCTCACAGTGATCAAGGTTTTCTATGAAACAGTTCTTGGAGCTCTCCTTTTACATTCTCACATATGATGAATTTGGAAGCCATTACCAGTTAGAGGATTTTGCTAATTATGTCACTGTGGAATAAACCACTCTCACTTTCTAACTGATGTTCCCTTGCTCCCTCAGTCAAGGGCCATATTCTCTCTTGCAATGAAGCACTGTGTTGGTTGTCCTGACCACAAAGTCCTTTCCTTAACTGCTTTTCTTTCTTATAAATACCATCTATAGTACTGATTCTTAGATTTACTTTTGTTAAAATGCATATTGCTAAAATAAGCCAGTTTTCTCTTTGAAAATGATCTGTTCTTTTTAACTACTCCATGGATTTTTATATGATTGGCAAAATCATATAAAATCACATTAAAAATACCTCCAAGATTTTCCTCTTGGCCGTTGAATATAGCACTGGACAAAGAAAAGGTTACTGCCTGGAAACATCCCCAGAAGACGATGCTTCCCTTTTTAAAGATTTGTAGATTTACCACTTTTTAATCCATTTAATCTGTTCTAGATAATGCCCATAAAAAACTCAGAAAATAAAATGTTTAACTGAAACTCAGAGAGCTTCTAATTTCATCAGAATGAAGCAAGACTGTGTCAGAAGGTTTTTAGAAGCTAATGGACATCTATCCATAGAGAAATCTTAGGCAGCCAAATTCAGAGTTTGATGATAATGATATAAATCAGAGTTTGGTGAAAATGATATAAACTTTGTCTGACAGCACCTTTTTTCTCCATCATACACATACAACATATAATTTATTTTCACACAAAGTTTACGAAATGATTCTGCTCTTTATGCACAATTACTAAAAATAATACCATATTGGTGTAGTATTACGCTTCATCTTTTAATATAATATGAACCTAAATGACAAACTCCAACGCCAATAACATGGAGGGCGTTTGATTTTGGTAATTAGCAATTTTGATAATAAGTAAGGGGAAAGCAGAGGTAGAGCAAAAACCCCTAAATCCAGCAACAAAACCAATAAACATTGCCCTGAAGTGGGTTAGTTGTTGTTTCTGTAGGAGACAAGAGAAGTATCGGGAATAAGCCTAGGAAAACTTTAAAATGCAGCTTTCTGGGGACTGGCTAGCAAGAGGAGGGCAGAAAAAGTCCCTGAGCTGGCTGGGCAGTGTTGGAGGCCCATGGATTGATGGGGCTGCAAACCCCTCTGCGGGGAAGGTGTTGTGAGCTGTCCCAGCTCTCGTAATTAGATAGGTTCAGCAGCCTTTATGAGTGGCTTACGTTTACTGATTAATGTTCCACTTGTGCACAGATGTGATTTAGCTTTCTGCTGAATAAACACAACATGGGGATGGAAAGGTGATAACTGCCATACTCAGCAAAAAAGAAGGAGCCTATAAATATGCCAGTGGGTCAATAGAAGTGATTTCATTCTGCCTTCACAAGACTGCTGATGAAGTCTGACAGGGAGCTCTACTTCATTAATGCATCACAATGGTGAAGAAAGCCTGAAGGGCAAAAAGAGCCACCTGCAGCAGATTGGAGCCTGGGCTGCAGCTGTCAGAGAACAGCCAGGGAGAAATGAAAAGGGCTGCAACAAGGAAATAAAGAGGATATCATAGGCAGATAGGGTGTGTTTTCACTCCTGCCTGAAACGGCTGATAGGGGAGGCACAGTGCTCAGGGCACTGACTGCGGATGAAGCTGTACTGCTGAGCAGAAACAATTCATGCAGGAAGCCCTGGCAGTGTGAAGGATGTTTTGGTTAAGGCACTGGACAGAAAGCTCTAAGTCTAAGGATGGGTAAATGCAGCTTAATGATTTATTAAAAAATGAGTGTCTACTGAAGAAAAAAATGCTCATGACACGACAATAACAACAACAAAAAAAACATGTGTGAGAAAACACTGGGAAAAGTATCAGATAGGCAGTATATAGTTGGGAAGTGCTGTTACTTGCTCTGTTTCTGAAGGTCTTCCTATGAGCTGCTGCTCATGGCTGGTGTCTCTGCTGTCTTCCCAGCCTCTGAAATTGCACTTCCTGCCTGTCTGAAAGGAGTATGTTGCTGAATAAACAAACCAGTGCAAAGGGTGAAAAAGAGGGAAAAAAAAAAAAAGGATGTGATTGCCCTCTACTAAAAATAAGCTCCCCAAAAGCCATCCATGGACCTGGTTGAAATTGCACAGTGGTGACCTATCATAGGACATGAAAATAGTCCCATGGTCACCGGGAGCTGCTGAACTTCCTCAGCCTAGAACTGTAGGTCAGCAACCACAGGGAAGCCCATGAAAAGGTCCTTTCACTTTGTGGTGGGCAGGGTGGGAAGTGTGGAAATGAACAAATAAGGACAAAAATTCAGCCATACCTCTGAACCTTTGGCCTGACTTGTTCACATCTGCCCTGATGTTTTCATATTGTCACAAAGTCTGATCATTGCAAAGCCCCAAAAACAGCCCAAAACAGTCTGATTTTCCTGAGATCAGTATTAAACCCAACATTGACTCTGTCTGCATACCCATTTCCTGTTCTTTGCAGCTGGATCCTGCTTTTAACCACTGGCCTTACCTGAATCACAAGAGAGTCATCTATGCTCTACTTGTTGGGTGTCTGCTTTATTTTGTTGAATTTTTTATTTATTTCCCTATTGTGTTCTTATCCTGTGTGCGCCATGCCAAGGAGGAGGTACAGACAGATTGCTTACTGAGCCTTTTGAATGCTTTCAGAAAATCCAAAGATTTCTTTTTCTCCTTTTACCCCTCTGGGCTGTCTTTCTCCATCACTATGGTTTCTACACAGATAATTATTACTTACAGACAGAAGTAAATTACTTACTTTCACTAACTGAAAAGATCTGAACTTTCTACAATGGGTTTCAAAATTATTTTTCCATCTCCAACACTTGTAACCAGACAGAAGCAAAAGCTGAATCTATCACCTGTGGTACTTCCAATTTTACACAGAAAAATGCCACTCTTGTTACACTAGATTTTAAATGAGATGGTCTGCTACAAAACTGACTTCCTGAGGTGAAAGAGAAAATCCTTAATATAAAGATATTATAATAGAGAGGAGGCCATTGAATATATTTTTGTACAAGCCACAGCTTGGGAGATTAAAATTAGAGGCACTTAGAAAAATGCTTATAATCCTCAGAGGGCAGAGATCAGTACTATACAGTTCTGAATCCTCCCCAGCTGACTGTTCCTCACTCGGCTATTCAGTGACTAATGACATATTCAGATGACACAGCTTGAGCTGCAAACACTTATGAGGATGGTGCAGTCAAGAAAATGAACTTAGAAAAGCTAAAAACAGATGAAGAGCAGTCGCCAGGCATGAGGATCTGCCATTTCTTTTGTGGGAGGGAGGAATTAGCTCTCTGTGCAGGGGCATCACTCCCTGACTTGCTGTTCGGTTAGGTCTTTGTAAGGGAGAGAGCTGAAGCTTCTCCCTGAGCATGGATTGTTCTAACATGGTCTAACCTGTAAATGAGGCCACCCTAGGTCATGGTAGGAGGAAGTCTCCAATGGGCTCGTGCCCCACAAAGCAATTTACAGAGCCTCCAGCAATGACCCTGCCTTTTCTTAAGTCTCCTGGGCTTAGGAGAAGGACTGGGTCATATCCTTGACCTCTCTTTCCTTTAAGATCTCACAAGGTCATGGTGGTCCAGGCATATGGCAACACCCACACACATGGAAAAGATATGGCAGGGAGAGCCAGTGACACAAGGGGTGCCCATTCTCTCGTGTTAGTCTTGTGCGGCAAACTAGATGGGAGTGGTTCTCTCTGTTCCTCCGTATTAGTCAAAGTGTTTTCCCTTAAAATTAGCTTTGAGTCTCTCTCCATGGAGCTTCCTGGGGCTGGGATACATTCAGAAACCCTTAAGATTCATATGGACAATAATGGAGTTCATCTGTCTGGCAGCTTCAGTCATCTTTAGCAGTCTTCAAAATAAACAATTTGGACCACACAACAAATTGATCAAAAAGCAGCAAACTAAGTTAAGTTACAGAAACCATCAACCACCAAATAATGTCACAAGCCTGGCATCTGGCTTAAGGAGTTGCTCTACAAAGGCTGCTGTCATGGAGATGCAGTTGATCAGTTATTCTGCTCTCAGCTTATACCCAGAAAACAACCCAAACACCAGATCCCACCAGCTGCCAGAGCAACCAGGCTTTCCAGTGGGACAAATACCTTGTGTGCAGTGCAAGAAGCAGCATTCCTGTTCCTGTGCTCTGAGGATGATATCGTACTTCAGCTCACAGCTTTGTGAGAGGGTTGTGCATGCCTGTGTTTATAGAGCTGCATATTGCTGACCTTGAGGGGCTGTGTCTTCTCAAGCCTCTCCCCCATCAAAGCACCAGAGTTCTCTAGCCTGGCCTGGAATAGACATGTGACACACGTGTTGCATTCAGAAACTGATGCCTCGAAACACAAACTGCATCCATTGACATAATTTGGCCCCCTGTGAGAAGGGAAAAACCCCAAGACACTGTTCTGGAGGCTCAGTGCAGCATACCTGCATTCCCAGCTGGATTTGAGCTTATGGGTCCCAGGGGCATCAAGTCAATACTCTAAAGTAGGAGCATTAGAGCTAAGTGCCACATTGGCTGCTGCTGCAAAGCCTCATGTAAGTATTACATCTTGGTCTGCAAGGCACAAAATGTTTGGTTTCTGAGTCTATTAATATATAATGAGGATATGGTATAATTAATATAGTTTTGATTTTCCTATCACTCCACATTACTGATAAGAATGCAAAGTTATTACTCAAAAAAACCTTTGCAACAAATGGCCATTTTCACTGATTAAAATGGAGTTTGTGTTTTAAGTGATATTTATGGTTTTACTGAAATTAATAACTATTAGATTATTGAGCAACAAGATAATTAAGAAAAGTGGTTTTACTTAAACACACTTCAGAAGCTACCTTGGGGAGATGTCCTTTGGTTTTTGGTTTGTTTTTTTTTTTACATCTAGAATTCTTCTATCCACTTGCAGACTGAAAAATGAAAGATTTTTTAATTTTCTTTTAAAAAATCTGAGCATTCCTGATAATTATTCCTCTTGAGGTGTACTGAGGTTAAGTAATAACTTCTGTATTGTGAATTCTTTTGTAATTGGAAACATCCTTGCAAAGGTATTTTCATTCACTCACTAAAAATTAAAAGTTGATGTACCATAAAAAATGAAGCTAAATATCTTGGCCAAATTTTGCACATGAATATTGATGTTAACCCACTCTCTGTTGATTTAGAACTGTTTTAAGATTTTTAATTTTAGCCTTCACAAGTATATATGTAAATTAGTACATGACAAAGCTGCATACAATTTGAATGCATTCTTCATATTGCTGTACTTGTTGAGAACTCCATTTAGTTGCTTATACCTGGTTTTTAAATTTTTTTAATTGCTTAATTAAGGCTATTTTGGTTTTAAACCTGAAAGGGAAATTCTTCTTTGGCTTGGACTTGCACAGGGATTTTTCAAACTTCAGAGCAGCAGGAGAAGCTGTCCCAGAGTGATCGAGCACCAATTTTGATCTTTAAGCCCACAAAGCCATTTTATGATGGGTGTGGGAAATTATAGGAACCTGGAATAGCATTCACAGAGGGCATGTCCTTCTCATTATTCTACCCCATTTTGTGACAGCTTTGAATACAGAACTATGGGCATAAGCAGGTGTTTTGGTTTTTTGTCTTGCATGCAACAGCTGTGCAGTATCCAAAACTTACTGAACCTTCTCTGTAGGGCAATGTTGTCCCATTGTTTACATGAGATTTTCTGCCATAAAATACTGGCAGGTGATAGAACTTTGATCATGAATTCCTGGAAAATTTGAAGCCTTCCAATGTCATGCCTCAGCTGGAGAGGATTACTAGTGCCAGGAAAGAAATTTGGTTTTCCAGTATACTTCAGTGGCAGGGAAGGCTGTCCCAATGAAGAACCCTGAAAGTGCATGAGTGTCTTGGTTTGGAAAGACAGGTGCCTGCTAAAGGAGACAGAAGCCTCTCCTGAAATGGAGAATACAAACCCTCCCCACCCCTCCAAATTGGTATAAATTTTAAATTAAGGGGCTCTCAGGCAAAAAATAGGGGAGCAGGAAATAACAGTTCTTTAATAGGGAAGGGAAAAAATAAAAGGATAAAATAAACAATGCAGTACACTAGAACAACACTGACAGAGTTAGAGCCCAGCCTGACACCCTGTTGGTCAGGGTGTTGGTAGCAGTCCAGTTGGAAATGTGGCTGCAGTCCTCCTGAAGTGTCAGGTGTGGTCCTGTTGGAGCAGGGGGTCCTGTAGGAAAGGGTGTATTCTTCCTCCGCAGATCCGTGGAAGAAGCAGCTGCTGTTCCTCTGGGGAGTCCAGTGGAGAAGCTGTGCTGGTGTTTCAGAATCTCCAGATTATATCTGGGTAGGAATGCTTGGCTCCTCCCTCTGGGCAGAGCATCTCACAATGGGATGTCACAGTTCTTATCAGTCATGTGGTGACATTCAATAGCCTCTTATCAGCAGATGTCCCCTGCTAAAGGACCCTGATTACAATCACTCAGGAAGAGAGATAAGGAGAATTGCCCACTTGACACCAGACAACTGCCATGCAGATGGCAATAGAATACATCTTGCCTTGCACTCTGGAACAATGAGGAAGGCGCATGGGTGCATTTTTTAGCTGAAGTGCTTGTCATGTTGGTCCTGTGATATTCAAAGTCCAGCTTCCAGGCTTCCAGGTAAGGTAATTTAGTGACTGCTCAGCTGTAGGACCTGTAGGCTCGTGGCCTTGGTTGTTCTCTTGAATCTGCCTTTTTCCTCCATATTGAGGCAGCAAAGCATCTGCTCTGAACAGAGTTAATAAATGTGTCAGGGAGAAGTTGAGGGCATCTCAAGTGAAACTGTTATTTCTTTATCTTATTTTAGAATATAGTCAATAGATATCATCACGTTTTCCTCATTAAGTGCTTCCTCATTTACAGGCTATCGGTTTCCTATCCAATCTTGGAGACAAACAGTATCAAATATCAAATGATCTTGAAGTTCACAATTAGGTAGAGTGAAAATGCTGGAAATGAGAAGACCCTCAATAATTCCATGGCATCAGAAAATTAAATTTCTGCAATAACAAATTACGATATAATGAGGTCACATTAGAGGAATAAGAGGCCCAGATGCCTCAATGATTTAATCTGTCTCTTCCTGTAGGCCTGCACCTAATTTTAATGAATATTTTGATAGATAACATATTTGGTTCAAAATAGGTCTTTAAAGACAGTTGTGAGTGTATTATATTTTAAAGATGCTATGATAGAAATTCATTTCATTAACTGCCTGATAAGAAAGAATAACTCTACAAATGTACTGGTATCAGCCTTACTATTATGACCCATCTGCTCTTATTGAGTGAAGTGACAGTAATATATCTTTATTGGTCTCTTCCTCGAATGCTTTAGAGGCTCATTTTCTTTGTCTAATGAAAAGCCAAGTGACACTAATGAAACAGGTATTGCATGTGCCTGAACTTCAGCAGAGAAAGCAGAACATCAAGTGAAAAGCTACGTAAAGAAAATAATCAAGTGTAGATATATAAGTGAGTCCAAAAAGAGAAAAAAGAGAAAAATAACAGTCATATCGAGAATGTAGATTTATTTATTTATTTTATGTTAATCAAATATGGGCTTCAGTCTAATGGCAAAGACTATAAGAAATTCTAAATCAGAAATTTCTTGCCCTTTTGATCATATTATTTTTCAGTTGGAGAAAAATGGATCTTGTCCACAGTTTATTTATTTATATCATAGCTCAGAAGCCTTTCCCTAGCTATTGTGATATTACCTGAGGGCCAAACATAAGCAGATTTGTTCTGAGTGCTCTCAGGTGGGGTGAGGTAGCCTGTCTCATTTTTTGCCTGATTTTTTTCTGTCCTGATGTAGTGAAACAGATACTCACTCTGATATTCATCTCGTTGCTGTGTAATTTTCCTGCCATTCCCAAAGTCCACATTTTATCTCATGTCACACTTCAGCTACAGACTTTCACATACATTTGCTTTTAACAAAAATGGCAATGATGCAGCAGACATGCAGATACACCAAGTTTAGGTAGTTCATAAAAAATAGAGCATTTTGCCTGCCTTCTGAAGGGACGTGAACTTCAGATGGGTATCTGCTGAGACATCTGCTGAGCCTCTGTTCCCATGCATATGAACGTGTCAGTTCTCACAAGAAAATTCAAAAGTGGCCAAGGGCAGCCAAAATGAGACTTGTTTTAAGAATAAATTTTGTTGTAGTCTATCGAAGGTTTTGAAAATAAGCTCTGACTTGACTTCAGTGAGAAGTAAATAGAGCAGAGCAGATGAATAATATTAGTTGGAACTCTTACCTTCTTTGGAATACTTTGTCTGAACTATACAATGGTTCAAACCTTTGTGTCGTGACTAGCATTTCTTCAGATATGAAAGACCTAATAAGGGCACCATGAAAAAAGAATATCATAGTTTCCTAGAAAACTGTGCATGCTCAGGGTACATTTTCTATAGCTGACATTCAAGAATTTTAAAAAAAATTATTTTCTAAATGTCCCCTTAACCTGGATAATCTGTGAATTTTATTTACTGAAAAAAAAAAAAGAAAAATAGAATTTTCCAAATTATTTAGATCTTTTTCCTCTATCTAGATTCACATGGCCTAGATCAATTCCTTGTCCATGTAGTTGAGATTGATATCATGGGCTCTTAACTGTCCATGTAGGAATTTCAAAAATTTACAAGTATAAAAATATCTCTGAAGAAAACAAAAGATCTTACCTGGAAAGACTGGTGAAGCTTCACAGCCAGGAAATACCCAGTTAAAGTATCCTACAGTCTCGTATCTGCCAACTGTGTTCATACACTACAATAAAGACTTTAATCCACACGATTCACAACAGTTTTTATTAATTCTTTTGTGAGTGGTCCCATATGTCATTTAATGCTTAATATCCAAAAGCTGCACTGAGCACAAATATATTCTATTTTCTGGGTCTTTAATCTGATTCTGATATCTGTGTCTTTGTAGATATTAATGAATTTACTTATACAACACTTCAGCCAGGTAAGAGGATGATGTCTCAGGTTTACAAATTGGGAACAAAGTCATTGACTCTGAAGCCAAAATTGTCCTAAATTGGTTCATTTTTAGAGGCTACTTTTCAAGAATAGAGTCTAGTTTTCCTGTGCTTTTTCCTGCTTTTTATGTGTTCAGGGCACAGTTCATATCAAACGTTTGCAATTATGAGTTCAATACTCCAGCTGTTTCAGACTGGGCACTCAGAAAATGAAACAGGAGTGATCACAGAGAAAGAGTTTGCACAAATGCTATGATCAGTATCACACAGAAAACTATGATTTAGACAGAGAAAAAAATCAGAGATCAAGATGCTAGTCCAGGGACTTAATCAGGAAGATAGTTTCTCTTTTGGAAATTTTCGTCCTGTTTCATGTAGTAAATCCTGATCTCAGGAACCAGCCAGAGATGGGAGTCCTTCTCATAACTGTCCACTCCACTTTGATACATCCTTAGGACATGATCTATCCACTAAATTGCACAAAGCAGGAGTGTTGCAGATGAACACACTGTGTTTATCACAGAAAGTCATGCAACCAAATGGGCTCTGATAATGGATATGTGCCTGTGCAGGCTGTAGGTTACCAATAGGCATGGTTTAAGGCATTTCATAATTCTGAGCTCTTTGCCTTGCAGATTTCCCAGTAGTGCAGTGGTTTGGTTTGTTGTTGGTTGTTTTTTTTTTCATCTTCTTAATAACTGTTTTCCAAGTTAAAAAAAAAAAATCTCTTCTGCAATCACTTTATTCATTTTCCTTTCTCAGAATCAGCAGGAACTTTTGGTAGAAAAACCGAGTTGGTTTCATTCTTTGAGCTATCAGTAGCCCTAGACCATGAATTTAAATGTTTACCTAGTTTATTCCTCTTCCATCTTTCTTATTTATACTGGATAGACCATTTAATCTGATTCAGAGTCCAATAGCAAGCTCCAAAATGGGCCAGCTGGCAGTATTAAATGCAAAATATAGTGGAAATAAAGGGCACAGTAGGAGGAATATCCTTAAGAATCTGATTTTAAGAGTTGCTTCTGACAAGGAAGTTGCACTCACTTTGATCCTTTCAGCGCCTTCAACAGGCACATGATTCTGCAATTTGTTGTGGCAGCAGAAAAATGACATCCTACGTCAAAGACTGCAAGCCTAATTCTGTCATTACTAGCTCACAAAAGCTAATAAAAAATTCAATATTTGAACACTGATGGCAACACTGAAAACAAGTTTACGATCACAGGCTTGTCTCCCTATACTGCTACTGCCTCAAATTATTTTCCTATTCATTGAGATGGAAGTTGCAGCTGAGGACAGGCTTGTAATGTAGTGGCATTGCTGCTTAGCATGTGAACTTCTTGGACCCTCAAACTGAAGGAAAAAAAGGAAGTAACTTTCCTTAATTTGTTATTTTTCTATTTGTTATTTTGCAGTTTGATTTTGAATCCAGTGTGTACATACTTAAAGTCCCAGACATCCTTCTCAACCAACATTGTTTCTGGTAGAAATTCTTCCTTCATATTTCATTGTATTCTGGATCAGAAACTTCCTTTACTTTGAACATCTTGTCTTCAATGCTTGTGAAGCTTGTCATTCATATCTTGGTGATGTAAAATGAAGCTGACAGAATTACATACGTGCTTGGGTATCTGCCTGAGTGTGCTGCTTATTTGCCCTGATATCATGTTCATGTTTAGTTAGTGAATTTGCCTTATCTCTTTACCTCTTTGGTACCTGATCATCCATTCTTGCCTTTGTGTTGTCTTGAAGGAAGAATTTTTCTCTCTATACACCCTCTTGATGACATTTAATCCATTCTGGAGCTCCCAATATGTGTGGTCACTGTTCCCTCTGCTTTCTGCTTTCTTGCTTGAGTACACAGAAGAGGCAGATCTGATGTGATCTGTACAACAACCCATCTGCATTTTGGTGCATACAGGACTTAATCTTCAGACTTCTGCACAGAAAGTGTGAGTACAACCTATCAACTTGAACTTCAGGCAGAATATATCCATCCCTTTAAACAGCCTGGAATTGTACTTCTTGTGGTAGAAGAAACATCCTTTAATTCGATTTCTGAGCATTAGCTTTTTAACTATATTGTTCAGGAGAAAAATAGGCAGCAACGATATGAACAGCCAAAACAATCAGTATCAGCCCAGTAAAGTGTGACAGCTCCTCTCTGTGATCTCTCACTGCTTTATGGGAATAGAAGCACACATTCATCCAGTGCACATATTGTATATTAACAGAGGAGATATTTTTTGAACAAAAACAGCATTCCCAGTATGCGTTTGCAACTCATTATATCTAGGAATGAAGCCACAATACCCTGTTAGAGCTGCATCTGCTACAAAATGCAACAGCTTGTCAGCTTTCTGGTTGCTGTGTGTACTTCAGTCTGGTGCTCTTCTGTCTGTGTTGGACTCATCTTAGACTCTCAGCCTTGTCAATTGCTCCGTGGGATGAAAAAGAACTGCATAGGAATTTTTGCTTTCTGCCCCTCCAGCTGGGAATTTTGAGGAAATTATATTGGACTGGGTAAGAAAAACAAGATTCCCTAAAAATCTTCCTGATTTAGATAGAAAATGAGATCATTACAGCACAAAGGTTCACAGAACCCTGTCTGTGCTGCAGTGTGGCTCCCTTCCAGCAGAAATCAAGGAGGAGGATGCAGGAGCATTCCCTAACCCAAGCCAATGCCAGGATATGCACACAGAAATGGGATCCTAGAGGAGCTCCTGGGTCGGTCAGGTGACTATGGTAAAGCTCCAGCCCTATGACACTTCCTCCAAAAGACAAAAATTGACCCCTGGCCCCCACACTGATGACCCAGAGAGTCACACTATCAATGAGGTTGGGCAGCATCTCTGGGACTTTTAAATCCAGCCCCCTGCTCAAAGCAGGGTCAGCTTACACCGAGTTGCTTAGAATTTCACAAAGAGGGGTTTTGGATAACTCCAATGATGAAGACTCGACAACTTGCCTGGACAACCTGTGCCACTTTTTGACCACTCTTACAGCAAAAACCAAGTTTGCTTTCTATATTTAAATTTGTGATTATTGCCTCTTATCTTTCCACTGGATATCACTGAGAAGAGTTTGGATTTTTCTTGTTTACTCCTTTCATCCACCATCATTGAAACTTTCTGGATTGCTTCTGCCCTGCTGTATTTCCCCTCTGGAAAACACTGATTTGGTTATTCTCCCATGAGTACCAAGTACAAATGTGAAGCACTTTTTTGAAGAAGTACTTACTGATTGTGGCTCTGTAGTAAACAGCTGTGAGAAGGTTGCTCATGTGGTTTTGTCTTCTAATCTAGATCCATAAGCTCTCAGCTGGCTCCTCACCCATTCCAAGTCAGTTTCATGGATCCCTATTCCTCTCTCATGTACAGAATAACTCCACTCTTCACCAGTCTTCCCAAAGAGCTTTTATTCAGGCACTGCATTGTTCCAACCATGTGAACTGTCTCATCACATCTCCATGATTCCAGTGAGATCTGTACAACCCTGTAAATCCTACACCTGCACACAGACCTCTTAATCTTCCTGTTTGCTCCCCATCCTGCATGTATTAGTGTACAGACCCTCAGAGGCACTCAGTTATGCTGATTTTCCCCCAAATTCTGGGAATTTCTTCCATATCCTGTAGGTACTTCCTTCACTGCGTGCATGTATTTGGGCTGAATTCCCTTCTGCCCTGTTTTGATGATTAGATTTCCACATCTCTCTGCACTCTTTGATTATCAAACCAGTGGACAATGTCATCATGACCCTCCTCACTCCCAGTTTAAAACTCTTACCAGATTGGCCAGCCTTTTGGCAAAGATTCCCTGCTTCATCAGGTGTCCTGTCTTTTCCTGTCAGTTCTTAAAGATACCAGGTCCTAGGATTCAAATCCCTATTTTCAACCCCAGCTGTGCAAACATTTGTTAATGCACAGAATTGTGGAATCCATCTAATCTTCCATGGGTTCTCCTTCTCTAGCAGGTCCAAGGAGACACCAAAGAACATCTGTATCCTTGACCCTCATTCTAGAGCCCTGCCATCCCTCTTGGCATGATTCAGACTTCACCTGGCAGTGCTATAGGCAGTGCCCAGGCCGAAGAACAGTGTGACTTCTAGCATGAGGGCCAGACAAGCCCCTACAGTGTCCCACATCCAAACCCCCAGTAAGGGTCAAAACCCCCTGGACACAAGATCAGGCCAGCAAAGGTACCTTTGTGGCCCACTGCTGTCCTTGGCACTTCCCTTGGTGCTTCCATCAAAGCATCACCAGCTTTGGTCATACCACTGAGATAGTGTTGGGACTTTGTGAAAACTCCATTAAGATCCAGCAGACCTCTTTCCTCACCTCTGATGCCACACAGACACTCACCAGTGCCCACCACCTGTGGGCAGGTAGCTCATCTCCCTGGTTTCAGCCTCTGAAGAGCTGCAGGCATCTCTGCAGCCCAGAGCTGAAATTTGAGAGCCAGGTCTTACCCTCAGGAGCTCAAGATGATTAAAGTTTGTGTCTTCATAAAACAGACCCCAGCCACCTCTTCTATACACACTTACAGCAGAGGATGTATTTAAACAAATAAAGCTCTCTCAGATTGCCACACAGATAAGGAGGGTATTTTTGTCCCTAATATGAAGAGCTTGAACAATTGGAAATGCATAATCTATCAAAAAAGTTGTGGGGTTTTTTTGTTTGCTTGTGGTTTTTTTTTTAATCTCTAGAGAATTACTCTATTAGCTGCCTTCAACTCCTGGTATGTACAGCTGCAGATAATACAGTGGATCACTGGTGTTTTCTGACAGATGTGTGGTTTTATTCAGTCCTGTTTATTAAAATGCTTAAATGTTTTGATTAAACTAATTGAAATACAACACCAAAATAAACTTCAAAATATTTCCACAAAGCAGGGTGTTATATAAAACTGTCAAAAAGTGATTGTACTGATTTTTGCAGGAGGGCAAGTACAAGTATTTATTTTGAAGCTGATAGAATACAGAAGAATCAGAAAGATTATTTCATTCTCCTCTGCAAACCTCCTTCCAGATTCCTACGTCTCTCACAAAGCAGATGTCATTCAAAATAGAAAACCACTAAAAAAAAGAATCAGCACTCTTAAAGAATTCTGCTATGCTTTATTCCCATTTGCTAGTAGAAAACATGTGTCTTGAATGCTAATTACATATTATTTTATGAAGGCAGAGGACTTCATGAGGCAGATATGAAACAAGCTGCACAAAAGCACCATGGGATAACCTCTTTGCTTCCAGTGGCTGGTGCTTTTCTGTAATCTCTTCATATTACTGCCGCTGTTATTTAGCCATCAGAAGCTTAAATGACACACAAGAAGCCTTAGGAAGAAGGCTCAGTTCAACAAAATTCTATATTTAGTCTTTTTGGTAAAACTGCCAGTATAAGCATTAGGAGCACTGAAATTCTCAGTTTCTGAACCTCTGAATTTGCAGGATGATGGCAAAGAAGGGCAAAGAAACCCAGTCTGCTCATCAAAGAGTGCCTCTCATCTATGTTATAGCCAGTGTCTACTGAAAAGCTTTTCCATTGACTTTGTAAGGCTTTGATAGGAGCCTTCAATGGAAAGTGCAGAGGAATAACTGGATGACTTCCCAAGAGCTGCTCTAGAGCAGTGGATGTGTAATTGCTCTGAAAAACATATGACAGGCAAATTTCACTAAGAGACCACACTAATTCCTTGATACTACAGACTGACTTAGCATCTTTGTGCCTAAAATCAGGAACAGAACCACCCATCCTCTCTGGTTTTGGGCCCTTTTCTATGAATTTTTAAAGAAGCAAGAAGTACATATGTTCTTCTCAAAGCTGATACTTGTCTGATGATATCTCTGAGGCAGTTGGAGTTGCAAAGGGGAAATATCCTTCCAGCTGCAAAATCAATTCACAAGACTGTGCTGGGGCCTCTTGAGGCTAGAGGATAGTTTGGGTAGGCTCGATGAGCTGTGTTTTCCTGCAGTAGTGCCAGCAGAATTGCACTGATGCAGAGTTGTCTCTTTGCTTCCTGCACACTTCTAGATGCTGAAGATGAGCAAAAATTAGGGCCTCTGAGAACACGAGAGCTGGCTGCTATTTCAATGCTGCCATTTTAAAGCAATACTCAACACAACTGCAGCAGTGGTGCCATTTTATAAAAGATGTCATTTAATGCTAGACTTACCCCAGAGTCACAGAGTCTCAAGTACCCAAGAGTCCCCTTGCTGCTAAAAATTCTCTTGTTAAAGTGAAACTGCAGTTTGTACAGCTCTAGATCTCGTCAGTGAAATAGGCTTCATTGAATTTCTTTCAATACATACCAAGTATGCATAGGGGAAAGAGATGCACAGATCCCTGACCTGGGGAGCAGAGTTACTTCAACCTTATATCACAGCCACAGCAATGACAAGCTCATCTAGCTTTCCTCACTTACCACACTGAGTGCAATTGGAATCAAACCTGATCATTCCCAAGGGCTATTGCCCACAGCATGCTGCTCAGGTTAAGCAGCTTGCAACTTTGGTTTTCAAAGGCTTTATGTTTCTCAAAGTCAGTAAAGTCAAGATACATCACCAGGCAAACTAAACACTGAATTCATTACAAATCCCTGTTGAAATAACGCCTAGTAGCTATGAAATGAGTGGTACACATTTTAGGTCCTTATTCCTCATCTTGGTGTTTTCTCATTGCAAAACAAAATGTGGAGGTTGAAAAGGCATACAGGTAGATTTGTTTCAGCACAGAGGAGTGACATGGGATACACAAGAAAATGTTCTCAAACCACTTAGGGGCTCTACTGTAGAGCCTGGTCTGGACATTTGTTTTTGTTTAGTGAGGAAGCAAACCAAGCATATGTTGAAACTTCTATCATTATGTGGCTGCATTGTAGCATGTCAGGAAGATGAATAATGTTGTTTTGGAAGGTGTTCCTAAAGAGAGTATGGTGGCTTACATAGCTAAAACTAGCCCCTTTTAGATTTTATACTAGATTTTATACCTATTGTCAAATACATCCCAAAACATGTTTTATTGCTGATGGTAGAAAATCTTCACATGGTACTTCTTTGCTGGTTGACCCAGTATAGGCTCCTGTTAAAAAATTATAACCCTTGGAGTCAATTCCCTGGAGAGTTCCCAAAGCATTTCCTGAATAATAATGATGCAATAGTTTCCTACCTATTGATGACTGTCCCAGAGCACCTCGGAACAAATGCTCCCATTCCCTGAAAGCTGCTCAAGTACCAGGATGCTGCTATAAATGGTTGAAATGTGATGCAGTTTCCCCTTCAACTTCCTCCAGATCAGCCTAATGGGGATTAAGAGCCATTAAAGGCTCTTTGCAGCATATGCAGTTGCTATTGATCAGTTGTTTTAGCCAATGATCTGATTACAACCATCTTCTCTTCACAGTGCTTTACTGGCAGAAAGGAACATACAAACATACAATAAAAGGTGAAGAATAAAGGTACCAGACCTTCCTGTATGTGCTAAGAATTTGTTTACTTGTTAAAAAGAAATATTGCCATTGTTTTTTCCCATGAGTAAAAGTTGCTATCTGCAGTCCAAGAAGCCAGTTTGAAGCAAAGTCATTTATACCTGTAGAGCTCAGGGGCTTTGTCTTGCCAAAGCATGGTGCAGTACATTTTGCATTTGTGGCTGAATGGAGGCAGAGTTTAAATGAGATGATTTTGGTAAATGCTTTCCTGCCTTTCACTGCTGCAAAGTTTAGGAAATCTTCTGAGAATTTGGTCCTGCCCCCTTGGAGTGACAAGGCTGCAATCTGCCTGTGCTGAGTCAGACTTCTAACCCCATGGCTTTTCAAACAGGCCAAGAGGTTGCCCACTTGGACCACTTCTCAAAAGAACCCAGAGGTAACTGTGCTACATAGAACCCAACTGTGAAACATTTGGACCAACCTTTGGACTCTGAAAGCAGGTGCTGATTGAGCCTGTGAAGGGTAGTTCAGGGAGCAGTATGCCAATGTTCTGACTCTTCTTGGACTGAGCCTCCCAGGTTTGTGGAGGCTGAGAAGGCTGTGGAGGATGCACAGAGGAAGACCTGAAATAGCCAAAGTCAAAGTCTAATGAGGGAAGGTGAAGCTGAGCAGAGCCTGTCTGGAGAGAAATTATTTCGTGTCAGCACTCAGTCTCACCCAAATTCTGGTTTTGGTGCCTCTGTTCTTGTAATAGTTTGAGCAATCATCCTCTGAATGATTTCTCTGGCAAGGTGAAGAGGGAAGGAAGGGCACTGAATTGAGAAGCCTGAGACAAAAGAAATTCCTGGAAACTGGATCTGAAGAAATCTGAAGATCGTTTGTGATCCCAGCATTTATTTTGCAGTATTAGATGGCTCTTGGGGAAGAGATCAGGCTTCATTTGTGTGATTGTGACAGTCTTTTACAAAGTAGTTCAGAGTAGGGGTAGCACATTGGGTCTCCTATTCAAAGCAACAGAACTGCTGACAACCCCTATTTCAGCATGCAAGTTTGCATTAGGTTTAAGAGAATCGATTTAGCAGCTCACACTGATTATTTGAGATGGAACAGGGTTACTTTGCTTCTTGTGACTGGACAGGAAATACAGTACAACTATTTATGTCTTCCTGAGGACATAAATAATAATTCACTAAAAAAGTCACAAATTTGTTTGACTACGATGTGTCACTACTTAGATGAGCCCTAGCAGTCTCCTGGGAGAAGGTCCAGCGTAGGGAGATGTGTAAATACCATCCATAAAGTACCAGTAGTTACAAAACTGCAGTATGAGTAGGTGTCCAGGACAGAAATGAGATGGATGCCTGCCTGACAGTGAAAGGATATGTTAGCGGTTGAATGTGGGTTATTGAAACAAGTTGGAGAGAGGTATCTTACTTTTTTACCACTGCAGTAATTTGGTCTTGATTACTAGAAAAGGTTGAATGTGTTTTGTGTTTCTCTTAATTTCATGACTAAAGAAACCCATCCCAGCACAGCCTGTGACTCCCTAAAGGACTGCAGAGTTCTCCAAGTGCACAGCACAGTGACCTGCTTTGGAAACATGAGCAGAAAATGATGCTTACCCACCTTTGGAAGTCCCATCATTTATCGTCAACTGAATGATTCCTTGTAGCATTTTGTTTTTCTTAGAAAGGAAAAAAACTCAGGGCAAAAATAATGGATCTAATTCCCTGGTACCCTGGTGGAGCAGGTTACAGGCCTCTTCTGAGCCCTGACTGGAACACATTGTTTCCTGTATGTACAATGTGGATATTCATGGAACATTTCATTGGGCCTTTATCTGATTCTTGACTACTTTGCAGCAGTTTCCACCTGTATACTTTAGTTGTGATAGATCACAAGTTTTGATTAACTTAAAGATAACAGTTCCCTCGAACCTTGACTGCAGCAGGCAATACCAGAAAACATGCTTCCTAAGAAATGGCCTCAGAACTCAGTAGATCAGGTTTATTTTCTTCCTAGAGCAGGAGAATCCCATGCAGGCTTGAACTGCTGCAGATATTCCTGCACCACACAGACCTTCCAACAGAAAGAGCGGGGAGCATCAGTGTCCTTGTGGACAGCCACTGGGCTGGAGGCATAACTCCTCAAGAGAAGCAATTTGTTACCCTTGACCTCAGCACAGCAGTGAGCCAAGGGTTGTCAGAGACTCCTGCTGTCTGAGATGCTGCTGGCACAAAAATTTTCCTGCACCTTGACACGTGGTGAAAAGGTGCAGCTGGAGGGAGCTGTCGTGAGGATCAGGAGAAGAAGAATGCATGTGACTAGGCTGAGGGAAACTGTGGAGGGCTGTTGCAAACACAGCAAGTGTTTGGAAAGAGAGTGTATTGTTGTAGATCTCTGTGTGGGAAGGAAACAAATCACTGTGGGCTATCAAGGGTTCAGGTGATGAGACACAGGAAGAGTGAAGGGGGGGATGTGACGTTTCCTCTAGGGCTTTCAGCATAGCTTGGGGGAACCAGGACAGTCGCACTGATATGATACACAAAAGAAGCCTCCAGTAAGTTCCTCCTCCAGGGCAAATATCCATCTCTAGCAGAAAGAATTAATGAATTGTAAGACACCGCTCCTCTCTAGTCAATTGCTGCTACCTAATTGCTGGGGTTCTACCTGCTTTTCCCTCTTCACAGCCTTCAATTCGGGCACTCCTACAGCATCTGGTTATTTTGTATTTGCATCTGAATCTTATATATTAGGACCAAAATAAGCAAACCATTCTGCCATGCTGACTTGCCTCACTTGGTGTACTTAGGTCATGTGCAGGGCTGCCAATAGCTACTTGCTGCAAAAAGCTAATAGTCCTTCATGAGCTATGAGAGGAATAACAGGAATACAGCCTAAACTCTGCACTGCTTGCAATATCCTTTGATGAAATTGCGCCCTGACACCAGGATGGGGAGACCTTTTTTTTCTCATTGCAGTCACTGCTCACCACAGTGAAGGGCAGAATTTTTCACTGTCAATCAGTCATTTTACTTCTGACCTTGAAAATCTGCAATTCTGCCTACTGTTTTGAAAGAGAAAATCATGATTTTAGTGACAGAGTTATTTTGCTAATCTTTTAATAGTGCCTGGCAGGATTCTTGAGCTGTTTTATTGTCTTTTCTTAGAATTCTTGGCTCAGAATGGACTGTAATTTTCATGATTTTATATGGAAATACGGTCTAAGTCCAAGCTGTCTGCCATTTCCTCAGAGAGACCTTCTAGCTCATTACCTTCTTCACTTATTTCATTGGGACTCTGTTACTCAGATTGTGGTCAAGTTATTTCTGTCAGAGGCGATTAAAAACGTGTATTTCTTAATACATTGCCTTTTTGTTTTATTACATATTGCAACCTTGCAATTCCTGTCTTAATGCAAGCAAATTTCCAGTCCTGGAGCCTCTTGAGCTATCAACAAATTTTGATTGGTAAGTCTTTCCACTTTTAGAAAGTTGGACTACAAATACTTGAGTTTACCCTAGGTGAAGCATCTGGGGCAGTTATGTCTCATCTAATGCTTAATGGTCCAATTGCTTGGTAGACCCATTCATAATTCATCAGGCATCTGATTAAACGTAGTTTAGTCTGACTCATGTGAAAGTGTTTGCAGCTAATTTAAAGGCAGAACATCATACTGGCACCACTTGCCAGCATATGCCAGGGATGTAGAATGAGCTCTCTCTTGATTAAAATATGAACCCTTTTATATGGTTCCATATTCCAAAAATTGCAAATTCCTTTTTTTTCTGGGAAAGCAGACATTTCTGTTCGTGCTGATAATTGTTTCTTCTTTCCCCTCCTTTTTGCCTTTTTTCTTTCTTTGAAAACTGCAAGAAAGGGTTATAATGTAAATCCTCCATTTACATCTCTTTCAAATGCAGTGAACTACACAATAGATTTACACGTCCAAGGCTGTGCATGTAAAGGTGACTTGGACAAGCGATAAAAATAATTTCTGTTCTTGAATGTGATGCAAAATACAACAGAGTATTAGTATTCCTCATTTGTTTTCCAGTCACAGCTCAGTATTAGACCTCCTTGAGCAACATGGTTTAGTGTGAGGAGTCTCTGCCTATGGCAGGAGGGTTGGAACCAGATGATCTTTAAGATCCCTTCTAACCCAAACCATTCAATGATTCTAAAATCATTTCCTTGGCTTTGTAGCAAGTTGACTGTAGCTTTTAGAAAGTGTTAAGTAACTGCAGAGCAGTGCAGTTTTACCATTTATATAATGATGATCTTTCTTTAATATCATAACACAGGAAGAATTCTAATCAGTATATATACCTCTTGAAAAGTTATACAAAATGGCATAATTGACAAAATATTGAAGAGAAATAGCAACTAGTCTCAGCTTCAAAAAAAAAGAAAATTAAGAGCAAATCTGGCAATTAATAGTATGAAGATTTAATTGCCAGCTATCATATTAAATGAAAATGTAATAGTTTTATATAGCCTCACAAGGAGAGTCGCCCATAAATAATTGCATTCATAAGGAAATAATTCTTATAGGTAAATGTGATGACCTTTTCATAAAAGGTTAAAGGCTGGATGTGTTGAGGGAACTCAGTGTATGTTAATATGAGCCATCAAATTTGGTCTTCTGTAAAGTCTGAATTTTGTGCTTGAAACAGGAAATCAACATTGTTTTGTTTGAAAATTATACTTTATTTTTCATTTATGAGCATGAAATTCTATTTCTGAGAATTCCCAAGTAGATTCACTAATTAGAGTTAAAGAATCCTTTTAAAATTCCCTTTAAGGAAAGACATATCAAATCTTTGTTGTCCTGAGGGATCTTGATAACACAGACTCCTCAAATTCTCTACAGAAATAAAAGCCACTAGAATATTATGCACATACTCCATTTGAAGATTTCCTTAGGAGCAATGATATCTCTACATTCATAAATCATTTTTGCCTATCATAAGGTTAGCACATAAAATATTCCGAAAAACTAGCAAGAAATTACTGTCTTTCAAACTGCTGCCATTTCCCATTGTTCACAAGCACATGACCAGAGTTAGAACTAAGAAGAGGTGAGCATCTCCACCAGTTTTAGCCTAACAAGTCAGAGGTAATTTGGCTTCATTCTCATTGTATGCGCTGCCCATCAATAGGTTCTAAACCGTATTGTTTTACAATTATTATTAGAGATCATGCCATTTACAATTATTATTAGAGATCAGATGATGAAGGTAGACTTCCATATTACTCTGTCTTGAGAAAAAGCCAATAATTTTTTAGATTATGGATTAAGAAAATAACAAGAGGGAGTGGATGGAGGTGGCTAAGGGCTGGAGGCAGGGAGGGAGAGAGATGGAAAGACAGAGAAGAGTGTACAATCCATATATTGATGGTACTGCAGCACAAATGCTTCAGTCATCCTTAGTGGTTTGACATGCACATTTACTGAGGAAATTAATGAATGGAATCCTGTGCTAGCTGAGAAAGATCTCTTTGGGAAGAGTACTAGCTGGTTAGACTTATCCTGTGATATAAAGGTGGGACAAGTGGGACTGAGTATTTCCACTGCTGATTGAATGCCAGTAGCTGTAGCTGTATACCAGGCTGAGTAAAGGAAAAAAAATGCTTCATTGGCATATTTGTCATTTCAAAGCAGAACTCATTTTTGTGTGTGTTCTGTGTTCCTTTCAGTGCTCTTTGGTTGTAAAACAACTGCTTGATCATGCAGATGTTAACGGAAAATGAATTCTGGATAGCTAGATAACAAAAGAGGTTTGATTCAATGGAAACAAGACTTATTTAATTTTACATCAGACTCCACTGTGGGTGGCTCAGGAGAAGGACATTCTCCAATGAGAGAGCAGAAAAGGTAGCGCATGACATTGGCATCCAGCTCTGTAAAGGAACACCATGATACATTTGGAAAAGCAATCCATAATCTAAAATGTGCTTGTACAACATATATTCTACTTTTCCTAATAAAATACAGTGTTGCTTGGACTCACTTCTTGGATAGTTTGTCTTCTAAGGACAGTTTTTACCTTCCACTTTTTCCACAGAAATATTAATCTTTTGTTCATACAGCTTCTTTCTCAGCCTCCCAGCCAGTGCCTCTGGAAGGACAGTTTCATGCTGCTGCATTTGCTTCTCTGTGTGGAAAGAAAGTGATTTGCTTTTTGTATGCTATTTATAGAGAGCTTCTCCAGAGAGATGACATCCCCTCCCCCTCCATGGCTCTGAGCATCCTCGTACTGCAGCTACCCACCACCTGATGTCCTATTTTCTCATTGGCTCGAGCTGTTCCCAAACCTTGTGACTCCTGTGAGCTAACGCCCAGCTGTACCGGCTCTGAGTCTCCTGCAGCGAGGCATAATCTTCACTTTCACTTCTATCATTTGTCCTTAATGTGCCAAGGCATCTGAACAAGTGCTTGCATTCATTGCCAGAGACCCCTGTCCCAGGTTAAGCCCACAGGTCACCATGGAAATAGATCATTCCTCATCTTGCTGGGGTGGTAAGGAGCTCTATTACGAGATCTTCGTAACCTGCTGTAGGACTGTAACTCATCTCCTCACACCTGAGATAGAGATCTTATATTCAGATGACCTTTTATTTCCTGAAATTGTAAGTGCTGTCTCACCCTACATCTGTTGTTCGACTAAAAGTCAGGTGACTGATTAACTTTCTCGATGGGATTTCCCTGTGATTATAAAGCCAGGTGACTGTGACAAGGTCACCAGGAAAACCAGTCTTGTGATTTCAAGCTTGACAAAAACCTGGCAGGAAATGCAGATGAGAGAAAGGTCACACTTAGGCAATGATAACCTTAAATATCAGAGACTGAGCAGAATTATTTTTTTTTTCAGACCATCAGAAGGGTTCATGAAATATGTCTGTTTGTTCATTCCTCCAGGAGACCCTCTCTGTTCTTACATCTCAGTGTGTTATGATAAATAATGCATTGCCTTTCCAATAGCCTTGATAAAACTGCTTCCTTAACCATATGAGGAGTACATTTCAAAAAGAGAACAAGCAGAGCACAGAGATGGAAATTAACCCCAGGACCGCCAGCCTCCATTAGCAATAATGGTGTCTGACAATTTCGGGGTTAAATGAGAAGTAGGTGCCTTTTTACTGAGTTCTGCTCTTTGTTCTTGCTTTAGTGTGTGTCATTGTGGAGACTGTCATGTAAGGTTAATGACAGCCTCTCATTACCCTTGTCAAATATGTAATAATGTGGCCCAACAACAGGGCTGAATGGCTCCTGCTTGTCAGACCCCTATGTTTTGCCTAGCAGATGGTCACTGTGTTTGGAGAGGCCCTCAGATCCATCAGTGCTATCCTGAACACGTGTGTGAGGGAGGCATTTTTCCCTGATGGGACAGTTCATGGATGGAATACTAATTTGGCACAGCAAGACAAATGAGGATTTATTTATTTTTGTTCCTGATAAAAATATGTTGTGTTCCAGGGAGGAAAGAGGAGGGAGAGAGAGGCAAACCCCCATTTCTGCTGCTGCCAGCCCCTCTTTCATTGTCTGACTCCTTACACTGGCAAAATTGCTGCACGGTATGCTTTATGCTAAAAATACAGGCTCTTTAGCTACAGCATAAATGGGCATGGTATTCAGGCTTTGGTCAACTTTTGATTCTGTATTTTAAAATCCAACTCCTATTCTGCTACCTCTTAAAGAGGAGTGGTTGCTTATTCAGTGCGAGCTTTAGAGAGGCATCATGTTAACATATCCCCTTGATATTGCCTCCCTAGTTATTAGGATTAAATATTTATATTGTGGTAGCTGACCCTCCTGTGTTAGGTAGTATGCAAACAGAAAATATCTGTTCCTTCTCAAGGGAACATAAGCCTCTTTAGCATGAGGCTGGTGCTGTGGAAGGCAGTGGTTTGCATTTTTAGCTGTATCAGTAGTCTGCTCTGAAAGTTGGTATCAGCCTTTGGCCATGCACCCCTATCTATTAAGCACAGAGCCCTTTGCAGCAGGAACTTACTCTCTCCAGAGTCTTGGGCTGGGGCTGCCCCAGACAGGTACAGAGTTTTATGTGGTTTTAGTTTTTTAAATTATTACTTCCCTTTCCTCAGAAGACATTTTAGCTTTTTTTTTCCTTTTTTTTCTTTTTTTTTTTTTGCATAAAGATAGTGCAAAGTGATTAATATCATCTTTCCCCATTTGGGGAACCTTACAGTAATGGAACTCGATTGTTCTTTGTTGAAAATGCCTAATATGAGCAGACTGCACAGCCATAAAATAATGCTTTATCTGATGTGGTTACGTATAATTCGTCTACATCAAGGAGTGGGATTGATGTGACTAAAATTAGAGTAGTTATAATGGTGCAAATGTTCTTAATGTAGACAATACCTCAGTCTGCAGAACAAGAAAAATTTGTTCTAAAAAGAATAATCAGCTCTATTTGTTTCAGAGGGATGTTAACTCTGAAACTTAAATATAGCACTGCAGAAATCGACATGGTTAACTACTTCACTACTAAACCATATAATGGAGATAATCCCTACCACAAAGAGCTTTTTTATTTTCCTAAGAAGTAGATTCAAAAAGCAGAGTACAAAAATAACGGTGGGAAATTGCACCGGTTGCTTTATGTCATTTTGTATTACAATTATTAAAACTCTCCACCAAGTTTTTGTTACTACCATCAAAGTAGTGCAGATTTCAGCAGCCAGGCCAGCTTGTCGCAGAGTTCATATAATCAATTCTGCTCTGGACCAAGAAGGAAAATTGAAAGTAAAAAAAAAAAAAATTAAAAACAAAAATTTCCAGTGTTTCCCAGGCAAAAGACAGGAAAAACTCACACGTAAAATGCGAATCACTTCAGAAGTGTAAAGAAAACAAGATAGAAAAGCTACTTCAAGAATGTCCAGGGGTCTTTTCAGGAGGTTTAGTCTTTTCACTCAGTCATCCTTTTCAAATCTCATTGATACTAATTCTTTTTAGCAATAAAGTGACTAATTTTCCATCCGTAAATGATTCTGGTAAAGATAAGGTCCAAAAGGGCAGGCCTAAAGTGGTAAAGCACATACAGCTTAGTCATCTCATCCTTTGGGGCTGTGAGTGTGCATCTGAGAGACTGAGAAGGACTTTTTTCCACTGCCAGCCTGACAGCAGGCTTTAAAAAAAAATTCCGCAGTCAGCAGACTTTGGTACTTTTTTAAAAAGACATTTACTGTGAATATTACTCAAGTTGGCATCGTTCCCTTTCCTCTCTACCACTTTTCTCTTACTGAAACAGCAAAGAAATGGGACAGTTGTGGTTATTAGGTAATTCAGGAGACACCTGCTTCTTGATACTGATGGTTTTCCTCTCAGAAAGGATCCTAAGAATAGAAGATAAGAAATCATGTGAAGCTACTAGGGCTTCCTGAGGGAAAACAAATGAGGAATAGAAAGGTTGCAGCCTGTGAGTCAGCTTTCTATCATGCCCACACACATGGTGATGCCCTGTGCCCTAAGGGAATGGGGTACCAGAAAAAATAATTGTTCCTATGCAGTATGTCCACCTTTTCAAGTAGACCAGTGAAATACAAAAGTGTAGGCCAAGCCTGCTAATTAGTATATGTAAAGGTGGTAAAGGAGCAAAATTATGTAAATCAAGATGGCAATTAAAGTCAGAGACATCCTCAGCAAGTATCTCTGAAATTAGCAGATATGTAATGAAGTCAACAGCCGTCTCGGCTGATTTTATCAGATGGCACCTTCTGAGGCTAAGCAAGGCAAAATAAGCATGGAATCCAAAACTCTCCTCTTTTTTATAAACCCCTTTCTAATGCACATTGCAGACTAAGCTTGTAATTTTTTTGTCTCAACAGTCCCTTCGCTAATGCAGAGGAGTTCATGACATTACAAAATCCTGAGAATTAGACAACACTCACGTGGGACCCATATTTTAAAATGAAAGCTCCCTGAATTATACCTAAGAACACGAGCCTGGCAACACACAAATTTTTTGACTGACCAGGAGAAGTGGTGAGCACAGCAGCATGTCAACAAAAGCCTGGGCAAGCAGTGTTGTTTTGTTTTTTTCTATTAAGTATTAGTGAGAACTGGATTGCTAAAGCATTGCTTTCTCCAGAGAATGGGAGAGTATAATAAGAAGGCAGAAATGATGCAGGAGTGGCAAAAATTAAGTGTAGAGGAAAGAAGGGTAGCTTCTGAGCTCCCAGGCTGAAGGATGGGGTAGGAAGCAGTGTCTGAAAGAGCCCTTCTGGCACAGAATTAGAGTGGCATCAAAATGTAACTCCAGCAATGAAGAACAGTCTAACTTCAGTATTGAGATGCACAGCTGGTCACTCCAAGGTAATTAAAATAAATTGGCTGAATTTGTTTATTTGAAAGAAGCAGGAGGGGAAGTTCTCCTTTTTAGGAATTCAGGTAAGGTTTGCCTCTGCCTGGGAAAGGTGGGGGGATTGATTTGACAGATAGAATATATTATAGTTTACTGTTTCCAGAGTATTGATATGTTGGAGCAGACTACATAACCTGGAGCTACACAGATTATTTTTTTCCTAAACTGCCTGTCTTCTGAGTATGACATGAGAAAGGCATCAAGTTATTTGAGTGTCAATAAGCTTGACTACATATTTATGGGTAGTGAGCAAAATATGTTCTGAAGTGTTAGCTCCCTGCACACTTACACCCTTATGAAGTCTGATGATGAAAACTTTTCCCAGAAAACTAAAGCTTAAATTTTGAAAAAGAAAAAGTTCTTTCCTTCTTAGCTGTCATTTAATTATGGCTGAAAAAAGCAAAGTAATTTGTAAAGGCGCAGAGCACTTTTTTTTTTCTGAAGGAACTGGCAAATTTAAGACTCTACTGTACAGCAGCCCAGGAAAAAGAGCTATGCAATCTTCTTTATTTGGAATGACCATGATTTAATTGGCTCCCACTGATCCCTTATTAATTAAAAAATATTGTAGGCTCTTTGAAGCCTTCATTACTTCCTGTCTGAAAACATGCTTGTCAATCCTGCCCCCTTTCTGCATTATCATACAGTGAGTGTACAGATTTTAAGAAGCCTTTGTGTTTCTTCCCTCCTGTGCTCATCCCAGGATTGAAAGGGCAGCTAGGAATTAGAAGCAGTAGTACTTCCCAGGTTGCACATGATTTTTCCAACAGCACCATAGAGCTACAGGCTTCCCCAGTGCCTTGTTCTTGAGTATCAAATCCAAGTTTTGTGTATGTAGTTCCAATTGGGATGATTTCACTCACCAGAACTTAAACAACCAAAAAAAAAAAAAAAAAAAAAAGGGAAAAAAAAAAGAAAAAAGCAGCCCTCTGCCATTCCTAATGAGACCCAATTAAAAACAAAATTCAAATTCACAGCTCTATTTCCTTGTGTGACCTTCGTGTCAGGCTACTGCAAATGGTCATGGTCCCTGGGAAAAAGGACAGACTGAGGAAAGTGACTGAACAAAAGAGACACATCTGTCTACTGTTGGTAGGAAGAAGGCACACAGCCCATCCCCTGCTGATGGTCCTAATGGTGCACCACAGCTTCTCTCAGAGGCAGACAGAAGCAGCATAAACAAGCCTGACTTTCCCTGAACTGCTTCCTAAGTCAGGATGCCCTCTCCTCTGGGAGGAGCTCTGATATGGCTGTGTGCCAACCAAACCATTTGGCTCATACAGTGATGCTGGTACTTGAGTACCTGCATTAGGATGGTAGGGTTGTTTTGGTTTGGTTTGGGTTTTTTTATGCTCTTAATATTCTTTTGAGTTTTCACAAAATGTCTGCTGTGTGTGTCCTTTTTCTGGAAAATATGGATAAGCGAGATATATATCTGTACAGACAGTTTTTATTTTAATTCCCCTGCTACTGGTAAATTTGATTAGGAGAAAAAAAGATGCTGAACAAATATTTTAAAAATCTGCCAGCTGATTAAATCACACTTTCTCCCTATCTTCTTGGCAGATGAGGTTGACTTGGGCATCATTTTAAATCTTCTAGTTTAGATTATGATCTTTCAAATGGCATTAGGCTTGCTTTGATGTTCTGTGTGAGTTCAGGACAAAAGCCCAGGAATTAAATGATTGCTCACATTGCAGCATCATAATAAAATAGCTTTAGACTCCAACCAAAAGGTAGCAAATGGATCTTTCCCAGAAATGCTCACGTTTCTTCATTGAATCATGTCACTCATTCTCCCAGAAAAAAAAAAAAGTAAAAGTGCTCAAGGCCTCAAACAATTTTTTTTTTTTTAACAGGGCTGGGAGTGGTGTCTGGGTCTGCTTTTCTTATCAGTTTCTGGCACTGTTTTAAATGACTATTTTGAGATACATGGGAAAGCTTTGCTTTCAGAAGTTGAAATTTTATCCTTTTTCCTATGGTTGTGCCATTCTGGAGTCCTGTAGGAACAAACTTCACGTATGTAAACCATTAATGGTCCAACTTTCCCCACTAAAAATTTTTCCATCACAGGGGTTTCCTTGGTCTGGTGGAAGATAGCTGCTGTGTGAAGCCATGATATTTGTCAGGTCAGTTATATTTGAGAACAAAAGGAAATTAAGAGAATTTACTAAACTGAGCTATAGTAATTTTCCATTCTTGGCCCACTGCTGTTGTGGGATAATATGGTTTAGCATTAACCCCTTTCAATTAACTTTAAATTGAGAGTTCAGTGAAGTCACGTCACTTTGCACCTGGGATGGGCTAACTGTACACTCACAGCCATCCACCAGTGATTACAGGAGCTCAGCCTACAAACAACAGGCTGACAAACTCCTCAAACATGGACATGCACTCAGGTACCCTAGGTCACTCCCAAATGACCCTGAAGACTGTTTCTTTGATGAAGAAGTCAGTGCCCTGTTTGGAGCCGGGGATAAGGACAAGGCATAAAGGTGACACATTGTCACTGCTGCTGAGCTTCCAGGGAACACCTTTCTGAACCAGATTACTGTGGTCTGGAGCACCTAGTCCCTGACTATTTCCATAGCAGCTCTGGAGATCATCAGAGCCTGGCTAAATTAATCTGAGAGATGCAAAATCTGGTCAGCTTCATAAGCTTTTCACAGTCCCTCATGGAGAACTCCAGAGAATCCATATTGTTTGTGACTGTTCTAATCAGGCTTCTTTGGAGGTTGTAAAAGTGTTACAGTTCCATTCTCTGATTTTCTCCTCATTAAGATAAACTTACGTGCAAACTTTTACGCCCGTGGCTCATTGATTGCAAGCTGATAAAACCGAATGAATGTAATCTGTAAATGACAGTAAATATCTCAGTAAGACATTTTATCTTTAGTAAGATATTTTTCCCCCTTTAAATACATTTCTGTGTCATTCTAAAAGGGTCTAGTTATTGATTCATACTTTGACTGGAAGAAATTGCTGTGGATAAGGTGAAGAATAGAACAAAACTGAAGAAGAAATATAAGAAAATTAGAGTAGGAAAGTGAGGGAGACAATTTAGGGAATCAGATTACTGAAAGGCAGAATTTTAAGAGAAAAGCAAATAACATGTTTTTACTGGCTGCCAAATATGAATTTAATCCAGAAAAAAAAAAAAAAAGTTGTTAGAAACACAGAAATATGTATTTTAGTTTGTTTTTTTTTTTTCCTGTTAACCACCACAATATGCTTTGAATATGACTGCAGTCCTGCCTAACGTGAAGTATACAGTGATAAAATCTCTTGGAAGTGATTCAAACCCTTGAGAAAACAATTGAAAATGCTAGAGTTCAGCACCTTAAAGTAACAGAAATCCAAACAACCTGAACCTTGTGAAACCAGGTTATAGTCCCTATGAGCTTGTCCAGTGGAAGAGATTTCAATTTGAGCCACCCATCACAGCTGTTTTAAGATATCTTGTATGGAAACATAGGCTTGTGTTTCAGCAGGTGTAAAGTGTTTCAGCTTGTGAGCTGGTGGTGGAGGTGGTGATGGTCTCTGCAGCACCTGGAGACGGGAGCCCACGGAAATGCCTTAACAAGCGCCATCCAGGGGAGGGCAGTGAGGCACAGGAACGCTGAGCGCACATTGCTGTGTGCTGTGCTGCAGTTTGCTGGCTGCCTGCTTGATAACTGGCAGGGAATTCAGTCCAAAATTGACAAGATTCATGTCTTCTGCAATGCTTGGACAGCGGGGTCCTGTCCGTTCCTTCCCTCTGCCAAGCAGCCTGGCACAGAGAGCAGAGTGCAGATGGAGCGGCACGGCTCACCTGGGTGCTCCAGACACTCATATCTGCAGTCTTACTGAACTCTATTTGTCTTTTTGCTGGTATTTTCCCAAGCTAAAAGCTGGAATTTAAAGCACTGCAGCCTTTACTTCAGTCTCCTTGACGGCATAAAACAAAAAAGGATAAGTATCACTTTGAAAGTGACAACTGAATTTTATAAGAACAGGATATAAGTGGTCACATAGTAATAGCTTTAATTTATCACAACGTTGTCCTAAGAAAAATAACACAATTTATGTACCAAAACCAGTCTAAGCAGTTTGAAACCTTATAGATATCATACCTTCATAGATATTCTTTATATTGTGTGGATCTACTTTCTCACTATTTCTTACTTCTTCTGTATTTGGCCCTGCATGTGGTCAAATTAAAAAAAAAATAAATTAAGGGCTAGTTCCAAAGAGAGCAGCAAAGTAAGAGACAGAAAGAAGTTGGCATGGGATAACTTAGTGAATTGGCAATGGGATTTGGAGCTTTCAGTCTGTCTGAACCTTGCTGATGGGAACTGCACAAATGGCTAATAGGGATAAATGGCTTGTGCTCCTCATGAAGAAGTGGAAAAACTGCAGAGGTCTGGGATATGTGGTGTTTTCTGAGGAAGAGACAGAAGCAGGAGAAAAGGACAGGTTTGTGGAAATAAAGTAAACAGAGAGGTGGTTGAAATGAGATTATCAATGAGGATACAAAGAACTATTGCTGTGTCTGCTGGGTTTTCTTTGTCTCATCTTCAATGAACAAAAGATTATTTAAAATGAAGATGTTGATTTAAATGCCAATTTTCTTTTGATCAACGCAATAATTCCCAGCACTGGGTGGGTTAATGGTTAAATATGAATAGTTTTCACGGACAATTAGAAGGTGAGAGTGTTTAGAGCTACTTGCCAAGATATTTTGTGACCAATAAAATCCTATGGAATAGTTTTGTTTAAATAGGCAATACAGACTGCTACACTTTCCAAGCTTCAAGGTAACTTCAGTTTGTATTTGCTGTGAGCTCTGATTCAGGCCTATCTGTTGTGATCATGTTTTATTTATCCTTTTTCTGAATGTTTTACTTGTCGATAATTTGAATTTTAGGCTTCATGACATTCATATTGTAGCCATGATAGGTAAATAATTTAGAACCTGTAATTATCAATATTGTGACTTATTTTAGTGTTTTGGAGACATGCTCTTTTGAGAGGCTAAAGCAGAAAAAAAAAAGACATTGCTTTGCAACGTATATTGATCACAAGTATGTAATAACATCTCTGACTCTGAAGACATTTCTGCTTGCAGTCAAAACCACAGTTTGCTTTTAGCCTTATCCAAACAGCCTATTAAGCTGGCAGGTGAATTGGTCATTGCCCTTCTTTTTCCTCCTCAGCTTCTCAGTACAGTGTATTAACCTCATGAACATGTTAAAACAATGTTGATTTCAATGTAAAAAAAAAAAAAAGAGCAGCAGGGAAAATTTTCCAACTTGGTATCTTCTTACCTAAGCTGACCAGAAGATTCCCCAAAGTCTGGGGAGACTGGAAAAGAAAATTACCTGTCCTAAGGGAAAAAACCAGTCCTATTCCCTGGTGCAGACACTGCTCCTAGAGCCTCAAGTCAGCTCTACTTCCCCTGTGCCAGAGTTTCTAAAGGAAATAAAAATCATGCAGTAGAGTACAAATGTGCCCTGAAATTTTAAGGACGATATGCATTGACCTTTAAGCAACAGGCACACCGTGGAAGAGCCTACCTCCCAACAGGCAATTATAAACTGCCTGGGATCCGTGGGGAATTCAGCTGTGGTTTCTGCCTGCCCCTTTCCTCTCTTGGAAGCAGCCATATTTTGCAGCATGACCCTGACAGGGAACACTGTAGGGAGGTGCAGAGGGGCTGAGCTGAATTGCTGCTGTGGTGCCACAAACAAGAAATCTGCAGCTCAGTTGCTGCCTCTGCCTGGTGCTTTGTCACTGCACATAATAAAGAGAATTTTCTTTTCCTCTCAGTAAATTGCTCACTGAAGCTCTGCCTCTTCCTGGATTTTGTTGACACTGATGTGTCTAATCCTTCTGAAGCTGGTTATACCCCAGTCTGGCAGAAGAAAAGTTTCCAGCATGCCCATTCCAGCAGGTCATGTGGGGAAGAGAAGGGCAACAGAGCAGCACTGCAACCTCTTGGGAGCAAATGCAGTGATGGCAGGGGTGAGGGCTTCCTCAGAAGGAGGGTTGGGCAGGCTATCCTGCCAGGACCTTTCTGCACATATCTGGGGGATGCTTGTGATGCATCTTGCCAGCCAGTCCCTGTCCTTGTCCCAGTTCCTGGCACCCTGCTGGCAATGTCTGAGCACCAGGGCCATGTCTGCTGAAGCACATGAGCCTTCCTGCACTCAGAGAGGTGAGATCTGAGCACACATCACATCCAGGTGACTTGATTTAACCTTTATTCGTTCCACAACACCTTGTTGCAGGGGGGACACCTGGCAACACCTTTCTTTCATTTTATTCTGGGACAAGTGCAACCTTTCAATGTGTGCTTCATGTTGCCTTTCTTTTTCACAGTTTTAAAATAAATTCATCAGTTATATATACAATCAAACAACTTCAGAATAATTTTGCTATCTTCCTCAGTAAGGCTGTATCCTGTAATTATTTTTTAGAATTATTTTTCTTGTGCATTACAAATCTGAGATTACATGCAGTGTTTGCATTAATTTACTATTATTCCTGTTATTTTTGCTGTGTAAGACTGGATTTGAATGTATATTCCCTTTAATGTCATTGATATTGCATTCCTTTAGCAGTCACACCCATACTGTATCCATTAGAATCTGTTACCTGTGCCACTCTGGGCAAAAAAGAAGGGAAGAGATTTAACAAGGACAGCTGTAATTTTCCTAACAGGGTAGAAATCAGCCAATTGGAAGCCCTGCCTCAGCAGACACTGACAAGACTCCAGAATACTCTTTCCTCAGGTGAAGGCAGCAATCACACCCCTGGCTAGCACTACGGCGTGTCAGTGCAGTGGAAGATGGCGAGCTGGAGGCTGCCAGCCTCCTCTATTTATAGCACCAAGAGCTTCAGGGTGTGAGGCAAGCTGTTTTTAACACAGTGGCATTTTCTTCTGTTTAATCATGGAGTGGCATAATTTTTAGAAAGCCATTACTTCTTTGTAGAAAAATTAGGCTTCTTTGCCTAGTTAAATAACAGGTGTTTGTGAATTAAAAAAAAGTCTTCTCCAAGACTTCAGATGTCTTAAAGGCCGTTATACTGGCTGGCAAATGTAGAAAGGAAAATCAATATGTAGCATCAAAGACAAAGAGGAAAAATGCAATGAGACACATCAGTTTAGCTCCTGCTCTCTTTCCCTTTTTGGTCATATTGCTGTGCTGCCAAGCAGAGCAGAAGAGATCCTATGCCCAGGGAAAATCAAAGAAACTTGCTTAGACTGAAGCAGCCCTTGCAAGACTTGAGTCTTGCAAGCAAAGTAGTAGAGTGATTTGTTATAGCAGGTTGGCTTACAGTTCACAAAGACTTATTCCTCTTCTACCCTCATACTTTCTCACATAATTCTTACAGAGATAACCGAGCACTCAGACAGGAGTAGAGCAGGGCTTTGTCTCCCCAAAATAGAATTTAAGTAATTCCCACTCAGTCACACAGTTATACAGAGATGCCTATTAAACAGTCTATACATGGCACTCATCAATTATTAGGGAAGAAGAGTAGAAAGTGTCCAGTGAAGGACTTCTCATGTTTTGACAATGTCACCCTTTCTGGTAGATGCCATGACCTCCCAGAGCTAGTTTATCTTTGTGTCACACAGAAAGGTGATCGGGAGACATTGGAAATACATCAACCCAAACTTAACTTGAAAGGAGGCATTACTTGTGCACATTTTAGTATCCTGAGTATCCACAGCTTATTTTAATTTTTGATGCTCAGTAGAATTCATACAAGTAAAATTAAAAAAAAATTAAAGAAGCTTCTGCACTGTTTGAGCAATTAGATGTTTGCACATAATTTGTACATTTAACATTGTTCATACTTTGTTTTTTTTCATCTTGCCCGCAGAAAGCAGAAAAAAAGCAACAGACATGGAATAAAAAGGTGAAAGAACATGGTTTGACCTTAAGGGTAGAGCATGAGTGACATGAAAGGAGAAAGGAATGACTCACATGGGCGTGAAGATGGATGAGTTTGCTACTGGTTTAATATTACCTGTGCAGCCCTAACATAGGGGGGACAGACCTCCATGCATCACAGACCTCTGTGTATCAGACCAACTTCACAGACAGCTGGAAAAACTGATGCTGGCTTTCAGAAAGGTTCTGGACTCAGTGAGAATATGACTAGACCATGTGGGATTGGCAGAAGGAGCCAGAGGTCATATGGACTTCCAAAAAGCTGGAACCAGATGTCATTTTCTGTTTTCAGGAGCTGCATCTGCTAAAGCCTTCCCTTGTGACCTTGACCTTAGACTAGGTCTGAGCTTTGAGACCCAGGAAGACTGCAGGATTTTTAGCTTGTATGTTGGATATGGTCATGTCTTAGCTCCATATCTGGGTTAGTCCTTGGTGGGCACCAACCTCCTTCCATTTAAGCTCTGGGGAAAATCATGTTCTCCTACCAGATCCCATTTCCAAAAACAGGAGGACAGGTCTAGCCACATTGTGGAGTCACAGATCACTTTGGTGTCAGCCTAAATCAGGTTTTTTTTGCTTTGGTTCTTAATATATAAAATAGAAATGATAATTTTCAACTTTGGATAGGCCAGTGTCTTTCTTTAATAATTAACCAGTAAACACAAACACTTCATAATCCCAAAGTGCTAATATTAATAATTTTATCTAAATACATAAATAGGTAAGGGAGTCATGAAATCCCACTATGTTGAAGCCAAGATATGGACAGTTACCTCAGCAAAAGCCAGACATATATTAGAGTCTGTCTTCCCCCAAAATCTCTTCCTCCCTCCAGCTTGCCCCAAGAAGAGGTCTGTGAAGCCAATAGCACCTTTAAGTACTTGGATCCGTGTGACTACAAGCAGCAGTTTTGTCATGAACTGGGCTGTGAAATATGGACTGTGAGGTCCAAATTGGGGGCCAATCATAAGGACTTATAAATGCTTGTTTTCAACATTGGCTGTCTGAACTGAGAAAAATATCTCTGAATAATCCCCTTAGCAGTCCTCCTCTGTAAAGACTTCCTCATTTTAGCTCCTTGCTTTTCTTTGCAGAAACAACTTCCATTCCTGGTACACTCTCTCATCCATTAATGAAAAAAGTAATGCATCTTTAGGTTGCTGCCATGACTTGGCCTTAGGCCCCTTAATTATAATGTACCCAAGGCCTTAATTAATTTGTAGGACTGTACAGAAGATAATGTCTCAAAAACCTTCTGAGACTCAAGTCAAAATCCTGTACTTATCAAAGCAGAAATATTGAATCAGGGCCAGGTGTAATATATTTGCATCCTTTCCAGAAAATGAAATGTTTTTGAGGAGAACAAAGTGCTCTTAGGTGTGCCACAGGTTTATGCGGGGATGTTGTGCGTTGTGCTCAGATTTCAAAAGTACCACTTGCATAAGTCAATTGCAATAAGAAAAATGAAATTTCATACTTGGGGGATAACACAGACCTTTTCTCTCAGGGCCTTTTGCTGATGCTGTCTAAGTCTAAAAACATCTGCCATTGATTTCAGCTGCAAGATGATGGCACAGACTCCCTATTGCAAAGGAGCTTCGGTAGCCATTTGGGCTTTTACCAATAGAGGGCTCTATTGGTTTGATTTAAGTCGCAAAGAAGGGGGAGCCAGACTTTTTTTGGAGAGGGTGGTGAGGTTGCTATAGTGAATCCTATAACCTATATAAAAGTGGAGTCAGCTGAAGTGCATTGAAAGAAATGCCTAAAGGGACATCGTTCAGGTGTTACTCTATCTGTTTTGTTGTTGGTTTGTTTTGGTGTTTTGAAATACTGATGCTGGTGGACTTGCTTATCTGCTTTCGGAAAGGCACCGTCCAGAGCGCTGTGAGGTATTTTAGGAGTAAGACTATATTAGGAGTGTGATAATTTTAAATTACCTGCAATGCTTAAAACCTACCAAAAATAAAATTTGAGGGCTGTAACTTCTTCACCAAATATTTTTTTAGTCATATTTGCTCTTACAACATATATTTTAAGCATAACATACAAAGATAGATGTGCATGTTAGTGAAAAAATGAAAATTTGTGTTAATAAACATGAAAGTGATTTAAGGGAAAATATTTTCTTTCCTAGCTAGTTAGGGTTTTTATTATATCCCACCTAAGGTTGAACATATTACTGGCTCAGCTGTAGGAGGCCGTACAAATAAAGTGAAAAAGAACCTAGGGTGTCTTTTGGGGTGTTTAACTGCTATCCAGGAGTGCCTGACCTCTCTCACTAAACAAGGTCTTGATGCCCTGACTCACCTCTTCACTGCCACAATAGGCCTTCCCATTCCACTTTTTAGTTATTGTTCCCCATTTCCCAGTGATTGGAATGATGCTGGTCTCCCAGCACATCTTGCTTTCACAGGTTAGACAGACTGCAGTGTATACGTTCTACAAAGCACAGCAGATGAAATTCACCGTTATTTTAGTGTGGACAGCACTGGAATGAAAAAATGAAAACAGCGCTAACAAACATGCTTGTGGATGCATGATGGCAAGCGTACACATCTGCATATAAATATTATATATGCATATCTTTTTAATGGGGGACTGTGGTTGTTAGGCGTGCTTGCCTAAACACGAAGTCTACAGCTAACCAAGCAAAAAACCCTCTCTACACAAACGTGTGTTTACATACATACATACATAAGAAAAATATATATCCGGTGTATCGTTTCAATGTGTACGAAAACAGTTCATTGAAGTTCATTTTACTGTCAAGCAGAGTTTAAATTCCATTTTTATGCAATGGTGCAGTGACAAGCTTCCTATGAAATAAATATGGGCCGCGAATGAAAATAGTTTAGCTTGCTGGTCTTACATTTTTTTGTAGTAATGAATACAGACTTCAACTTGTGAAAATATAAAATGATCCTGCTTTCAGTATAAATGTCCCTCAAAAAATCAATTCCAATTTCATCTTTGTTTTAGTAAAAAAAATGAAAGAACAAAAAGATCAGGACTATAAATAATGACTACCTGTGGTTTTCATAAATAAATATCTCTAAAGCAGTGGAAAGCTGTAGAAATGCATGGATATTTTATTTTCTCTTCCCTCATGAATTTGTTGTGTTGCAGGAATGTGTATAAATAGATGTCTAGATATGGTGCAGATTCAGATTCAGCCATTTTCTCCAAATAAAAACATATGTTTCCCTCTTGATGTTGTTTTTTGTCCTTTGGAATCCATTAACACATTAATAATGGAAAGTCTGCAGTAATGTATGGTCTACCTATGATATTTTTAAAAAAATCTCATAAATATGAATCTATAGGTACAAGAAAGCTGTATACACTCATGCCCATGTCATAAATCATCCATCCTTTGTTAAAAAAAAAAAAAAAAAGGAGGTGGGGGAGGAACAGGGAGTGATGATTTTCTCACTGGAACCATTTCATCTTATCTAGGGAGGGTTAAGAAACACTGCTGTTGACACTTACCTAGATATTTTCACAATGTCATGTCCCATTCACTGTTCTTCAATAGGAAGGATGTTTTCCTTCTCTGTAATTTTCAGGAAGGGAAAATCTTGTTCTGCTTTCTAGCCTTGTAAGAGAGAAATGTCTGCCTTTCCCCCCCTCCAGGTTACAACTTTAACTCATAATCTCCCCATCCCAAGGAAATGAGTAGATAACATGATATGTGCAATGTTAACTGATTTGGGATGCTTTCAGTTTAGTGTCTCCAGTCAGGAGAAATGGATAGTGCTCAATTGTTTCAATATCTGCATATGTGTTTTTATTCTGTGGTTCTGGGGTCCATGCTGTGTTTGCTTAGAGAAAGACGAACGTACTAACCAACCTTGCACAGGCACCAATGCACAGAGTGGAAACTACATCATTGCATTAACTGCATCTCATGGAGGTAACATTATCTAAAAGGAAGTAAAAGAAAAACAGCTTAGAACCAATAGCTTAGCTGTTGGTGCGTATCTTGAATATCTGGCTTTTGATAGTACCACACTGGAAACACTGGAGTGCTGCAGCATTTTATTCTTCTCTTTCTTCAGGGCATATTGGTACAGCCAGCACTTTATTCCTGAGAAAATATTCATATTAAATGGATTGCTAGATTTAAAGGTACTACTCAGTACTGATGACTAATATAATGTTATTCTGTCCTCCATCACCCCTCTATAATCAACAAAGCATGCACAACAGTGGAGTGTTTCACAGTAATTTTTGGTGATGTTTTGCCTTGCTTGATTGGAAAGTATTTCTGAGGGGGATAAATAAGCTTGCCACCAAACTCTCCCTTCTATTTGCCTTGCTGATGTTACAGAGAGTAGTTCACTGCAAGATGTGAAACAAGGAATGCAGTAGATTGAGATGCTTTAATGGGAAAAAAATTTGCAGCTCGCTGCTTCATCTCCCATCTGTATTATTAGCACCGTATAGATTTAATAATTAGGTGATTGAAGACATTTTGATGATAGAGCGGTTTCTATGATCTGCAAAAGAAAGCATCTGTTTTCCTCATGTACCAATTAATAATTTACACAGCAGAAAATACAGTAGACTACCTTGAGGATGAGCAGGTTGGATGTTTGTGTAAAAACAGCAAGGCCTGGCCTGGAAATTATGTCATTCTGACCTTCAAAGTCTCTAAAATGATTATTTTTCAGACATGCAGTAAACAAACAGCACACTCTTCTGTCTTCACTTCCACCTTACTGTTTGCCCTCCTGTCCTCACAGAGTGCCTGTCAGCTTAAACATCACCTTTCCTTTTATTTTCCATTTCCTGTCTATGTGTTTTATTAGCACCTTTTTCTATTTTACAATCCACACTGATTTGACATCAGCTTCATCCCTCATAAGCTCTACTGTCGAGACTAGGCAGAGTTATGCATTGTGGGAAATATGCAAAAGCACCCAAACCTATTTTTTTCATGATTGTCAGGTGTGGATTCATTTTTGGAAATATATATTTCCAGAGGCTAGGACTTACTAAAGTTTGCAAATCAAAGAAAAGCAGATCCTTGGATCCCACAAAATGTGTTGCTTTGTATTATGACAATGGTGTTCACATGCCTGACATCCTCATAATAATATTAAGCCCTTTTTTTTCTAGCATTATGTACTTTATACATTTGTATAAATGTCACAGCTTGTAATCACTTCCTTTGTCATCGACGATTAATCTAAAAAAATCGAATAATTCACTGCCCCTTGCCATTTACATATCGCCTGCTACCATCTGTTCTTCTCAGCAGCAGTAAATGATGGGTAATTAACTCAGTGCCTTTGTCTTTCCCTTGCTGAATGTCTGACACATATAGATTTTCCTCTGTGTGTGTGTGTGTGTGTGTCTGCGCGCGTGTCTGTGCGTGCGCGCGTGCGAGTGTGTGTAGGAAAAGGAGGGGATAGGAACAACAGAGAGGAAAAAAAAAAGCAAAAGATGCTGTAAGCCTGACCTGAGGGAAAAAAAAAAAAGTCAGTGCAAAAACATTTGCAAAGGAGAAACAGGACAGAAATGTTGGGGCTGTGAAGGGACCCTGTCACGTGGCCTTTTACTCGTTTAATGTCAAAAGAAAGTGGGACCCGGCTGCAGACAATAGCAGCCCTGCGCATGCAAGTACCCTTTTCTAAAGCTGTAAGGTCAAGGTCAAGATGCAGCAGCGAGACAAAGCTTCATATGTTCCTCTTGTCAGCCTGGGTGCAAAGGGGGAAGATGAAAATGAGGCCAAATGGAGGGAATACACAATGCCATTTGGCTCCTGGACTGGAAGCCAGAAGGTTCACAATGTGTCATATTGAAACTATGATATAGTGGCTCTGCATATTGCATCCTTAGACAAGTGAGCATGAGGCAATATGCAGTGTAAAATTAAAAAAAAAAAAAGAGAAAAGCAATATTCAAAAAGCTTTTTGCCCTTCCTGCTAAACCCCGCAGGCCACCCTGCCCCCAGCTGTGGAAGGGCAAGAAAAGAAAGCATTCCCTTGGCATCATAGGAAATACGACATAATAGCCTAAGCAGCATCTTCTGGCATGTCTCTTTGATATCACTTATAAGGAAGGAGAGAAAAAGAGCCCTGAAAATGGTTCAAAATACTTTTTAGTGAAGGTTTTTAAGATGGAGAAAGCATAACAATCTGTCTCGACTACCGTTAAATGACTGTTTATTTACATGTATTTGTTATAATTTATTTGTCCTTAGGTAGTATCTGGAAGCCTCTTTCAGGGTTGAGGGCCACATTGTGCTAGGCACTGTAAACCATGTAATATGACATAATATTGTCACTCACAACATCCTCAGGGGCTGGCCAATGCTGAGTGTAATGTGCAGTGTCTTTCATTAAAAGAAAAAGAAAAAACAAAAAAGAAAAGAAGAAAAGAAGTTATTTTTTAATGGGATCCTGTTAATCCCAAGGGAGTTACATTGCCTAGATGGAGCTTCATGCCAACTCAGTTATTCTACTTATGTTATCTCTATGCCACATGTTATTGTGTGTCAAGCTTTGGAGTTTTGAACACTGGAGAAACAACAGTTGGAGATAATTTCCCTGTGATTCAAGACTTGCTCTTCCCCATACTCTGCCGCAAAACACTCTCCCAGGGATTTTTTTCAAGCCTTTTCAAGCAAGGCCATGACATGGGTAGCATCTCTTGCTGATTTTACACAAACTTTTTGAATGGTTTCACATCTCTGCAGTTTCCTTCTATTCCAAATAACCATATAATTTTACTGGAATCTGATTCCCATATTACTGCATACTCCTCAAATGAAATTCCCTGCATATGCGATGATATTGCAAAGTGACTTGCTCTTGTCCAGATATCTTAGTTTGTGTAATAAGTTTAATTATATTTAATCTGAATAAAAGATAATTATTTGATCCATCAGCTTCAGAGTTGAGTAGTGCCAAGTGATGTGATGGAATGTGAATAGCAGTACTTGTGGGAAGTCCAAGCAGCCCCTACACTGCTAGTCCAGCTAGAGTTTCTTTCATGAAAGTTTTCCCTGACCTAATAAAAACATATTCACTTACAATTGACACTGGTCACTTCCAGATTCTCTAGGGGAAGCAGTGGTGCTGCTATTAATGCCTCTCATTAGATTTCCTTTCAGGCTGGGAGGAAAAAGTGTTGCTAAAAACTACTGATAATTTCAAATAATTTATTTCCTGAATTTCCTCTGGTTAAAGTAGGGGGGGTGTTCAGGTTAGACAACTGAATGTAGTTAATGTGGAACCACAAGGAATTGGCAAATCACCTCAAAAGGTCTACAGGAATATAAGGGCAACAAAAGTAAAAGAAGATAGGTAACAAGGTTCTACCTCATTAGATTAGGTATTAAAATTATAATTTAAGATGATTAGAAATATCCTATTGCTATCAGTGGGATCAGACTTTTTGTCTTGCTTATAGTGCATGGTAAGCATGACTTGTACTCATAAGTTTCAAAATATAGGAGGTCAATAAATATTAATAATTGATCCATCAGCTTTCTATTTTGTATTGAAATGGTGTCTAGCAGCCTTGATTGCTGCCCAGGAATTAGTGAGGAAAACACCCCAAAATTTTACCTTGCTCCAAAATCCTTAATGGCTAAGAGGCAACAGGGGCCGTAGGTTGTCAAAAAGTGGTGTGAGAGACAGGAGCATGGGGATAGAGGATAATAAAGACAGTAGTGACACAAAAGGTAATTATATCAATCAGCACAGCCCTTCTCCCTGCTACCTTTTGTGTGTAGCAATAAAAGAGTGCTTAAAGGAGTGAAATTATGAAGATTTTCTGTTTGTGCAAAGCACATCCCAAGTAAGATAAAAAGAGGGAGAATCCAGGAAGACAGGAAGCACGAAAACCTTCGAAGAAAATTATTAATTTGGTGCTGAAGACCATCACTGTGTGTTGATTGGAAGAAAGTGTATCCACTTTCATTGAATGAAAAATGACAGGGTGGCCAGGGCACAGATTGTGAAAGACTTGGAAGGGAACAGAAGAAAGCCATGAATGATGACATAGATAAAGGAAAACTGGTGGAGGGATGAGGAAAAGAAAGAAAGGAAGGAAGGAGGGAAGGAGGGAAGGAGGGAAGGAGGGAAGGAGGGAAGGAGGGAAGGAGGGAAGGAGGGAAGGAAGGAAGGAAGGAAGGAAGGAAGGAAGGAAGGAAGGAAGGAAGGAAGGAAGGAAGGAAGGAAGGAAGGAAGGAAGGAAGGAAGGAAGGAAGGAAGGAAGGAAGGAAGGAAGGAAGGAAGGAAGGAAGGAAGGAAGGAAGGAAGGAAGGAAGAAAGAAAGAAAGAAAGAAAGAAAGAAAGAAAGAAAGAAAGAAAGAAAGAAAGAAAGAAAGAAAGAAAGAAAGAAAGAAAGAAAGAAAGAAAGAAAGAAAGAAAGAAAGAAAGAAAGAAAGAAAGAAAGAAAGAAAGAAAGAAAGAAAGAAAGAAAGAAAGAAAGAAAGAAAGAAAGAAAGAAAGAAAGAAAGAAAGAAAGAAAGAAAGAAAGAAAGAAAAAGAAAGAAAGAAAGAAAGAAAGAAAGAAAGAAAGAAAGAAAGAAAGAAAGAAAAAGAAAGAAAGAAAGAAAGAAAGAAAGAAAGAAAGAAAGAAAGAAAGAAAGAAAGAAAGAAAGAAAGAAAGAAAGAAAGAAAGAAAGAAAGAAAGAAAGAAAGAAAGAGAAAGAAAGAAAAGAAAGAAGTATACAGCATCTCTGTTACTGAAGACAAGATGAGATTGAGTAGCACAAAAGAATAAAGTGAGAGATGAGGATGACTTGAAGAATAGGAAGCTTCTGGATGTAAAGTTAAAAGTTGAGTGATGTCCATTAGGAAGTGTAATAGTCCATAGCATATGGTGGAAGAATACTTAGCTAGACCTAGACAAGCAAGAAAAAACATGATGCAAGCAATAATCTTGTATCATCTGGAAGATGCACTGGATGGCAGAGATCTTTTCCATCTCTGAATATCTCTGCTACTTGTACAATCTCTGCACTTTAAGGCACTATATTTATATTGTGAAAGTGCAGTAGTACACATTGACTTGTCCAGAGACCATGTAACATAGAGAAATACTTTAAAAATCTTTGCATACGAGAGGAATTTCCAAAATCTTTGTATATATATGTATATATTTCTTTATACAGTCATTTATGTATCATTGAATTCCTCTGTTGTGTAAGAAGTAGATGTTTCCACTGCATTCAAACCAGGCTTCATTTGCAATATTAGTGTGAAACAAAAAAATTTTAAATCCAACGTTTTTATATATGCTATGTCATTAAAAGACAATGATTGTAAAAAAAATTTAACTGAAAACCATATTTGCTAGTATATGTATTTGCAACTGTGTGCTTATCAGATTTAAATCTTAGTTTCAAAGCTTCTATCGAGTGAAAGTATAGCGTATGTTTATGTTTTAAAATAAATTGTATATAGAACTGATGAGGACAGCATTTCTCCTTCCATTTTTACTACAGATTCCTGATCTGCAGAGCAGATTTCTAATGCATAGCTTGTATTCTAGCAACAGAGATCTGCTTTTTACCTCACAGATGACAGCTCTGACTCCAGTCTTGTGATGTATTCAAATTTTTGGAGGGCTTACTTCCTGAGGGTGTACAACCATTGTTGATGTAAGTACACCGTGTACATATGGAAAAATGAATGGATGGCTGAGCACAGGGACTTGGACATATGTACATTCTTGATATTGCCTGAACCAGGCAGAGAGTGACTTTATAGACCTGATGTCTGGTTTTTGTTGAGTACTAAAACAGAAGCTTTTTTACTTGCATCACTCACACTGTACTATGTCACCACACTGGGAACTCTCTCTGAAATGGCTTTCTAAGGCTGGTATAGTCACAGCGATGTGATGTTCAGTTAATTTCTATTCAAGGTATATTTGTGAACATCATATTTTTGCTGAAAAATGAGGAAGCTATATTGTATTAAAGCAGAAGATTGTCAAAGCTTCTAAAGCTGGGAAATGAATTAGAGGAAGAAAACAACCCTTCCTTGGTAGGGAGCAATACTTCACATGATGCAGTAGGTCACTAAGGAAGATTTTTGATGACCTGAAGCTTTTAATTGGAGGAAAGAGTTGATGATCAAGATCACTGGGCTTCAGCCCAAGACTTACAAGTCCAGGTGTCCCCTAGGTTCTTTGTACACCAGTAGATAGCTTGGGCTTAGAGTGCACAGGCTGGGCCATGACACAAAAGTTTGAGGTAATTTTTCTCAAGCATTATATTGCCCCAGCCAAAAAAATATTCTTGGTTAATAGAATTGTGAGGGGATCTTCACAAGCTTGCTTTCTGTGTACGACAGATACATGTTTTCAAGAATGTTTCTTAAGATCTCTCATTAAAAAAACAATTGCAAGGTACAACCAGTAAAAAAAGATTAAAATAAAATATGAATAGTTAAAGAATGAGAAAGTCACTGATGTCTTGCCACCATTTGAGAAAAACAAAGCATTTTAATTGATATGTTCACTGTATCATTCACTCTTGTGGTGCTCTTTGACATTTCAAACATAGATATTTGAACCTCAAGCATTTAATGGACCTGGCCTACTGTTTTGTATTGATCCACTTCATTGCAAACCACTGGTGATGCTCTTTACCCCCTCCCTGTAAAATGAAAAGAAATCAAATCAAAGTGTCCTAAACTTGTTGATTCAAAGCTGTTTAATCTATCAGTATAGAAAAATTCTATCAGTATAGAAAAATAGGTTAACAGTCTTTTTCACAGTCTTTCTTCTGCAATCTGAATTGAAATGGCCTGGCTTAAAGTAACCTGGATCTCAGTCATAAAAGCAATATGCTGCCAGAGTGGCAAATCCAGAATTTATCACTCATGTATATTTCATCTGCACTTGCCTTTATTATTCTTTACTGCTCAGGGATAAGAACCCATGGCATTGCTAGGATATCTGAGAACTGTTTGGCCGGTAAATTTGTGGCAAGTCAACTTCAGGATTTAGGAGCCAAATTTTCAATACTCTATGATTTAAAAAAAAGAAAAAAAGGGAAAAAAAAGAAAAAAGAAAGTGGCCTCTGAAGGAAAGAAATGTTATACATTTTTTTTCCTGTATTCCCTTTTGCTGAATAGTTTGAGCTTTACATTTTCCCCTTTGACTCCTTGCAAAAATGGAGATGTATTTTCTTAGTCTAAGAGAACTTCTAAAGCTCTGAAGTAATTTAAGTCCTTCTGCATGTATGAAGAGATAGTGAGATATCATAATGCAGCCTGTCCAGGATCTGAAGCCCCATGAGAGATTGTTTACGTGATCTTTTCTGCTTGGCTAGGACAGTGAGTTCATAAATAGCCTCAGTCCTTATCTAATTCAGGATTGTCTTTTATATCCTCATTTGACTTTACAATCCTACGTTTCTGTGTGAGATATTGCTTAAACTTTAATCTCAGGAGAGGAAAAAAGGAATTGTAGCATTCCACTATCAATTATTTTTGAAAGACCTGTAGGTTGCCACAGTCTCGAGGTTGAACATCTTGAAACATTTGGGGAGAAATCTTACCTAAAAATAATTTAAGTACAAAACTGAATCTAAATGAACACAGTGAGAAGTCTAACCAAAACACTAATCCTTGGAAGATAATAGAAGCTAAGACATAAGAATTAAACTTTGCCTAAGACTGCTTATTCCTGCCTATTTTTTCCTGTTACAGTAATGTTTAAAAATATTTTTAATTGTCTAAGTAGTGTATTTAATATGCAATGCGGAGTAAGTCTGGAAGTAGTGTACTAGCTAATGACAAAGCTCTTCTGAAAGTCAAAATAATCTGAAAGAACAGAGAGAAAAATCAGAGCACACTGCAGTAAAAGTTGGACCTCAGTCAGTGCCAGACTGCCAACTGTAAATAAATTATGTCTTTGGTCTGTCATATTTGAGATGTTGAACTAAAATGTCAGTAAGAGTGTTCATATGCTGCTATTTGATGCTGAAGACTCATTATTAAAGACAGGTTGTCTACTCAAAAATTTCTTTCCTTCTTGTCTTACTTCATGCTTAGCCAAATGGACGTATGTCTTTCAACATAGCTGTCCTGGACCACTCACATGAATAAGTCAGGATCTCTATAAACTTGTGGTGTGTCTGTGGATATGATATTGGTAGGGAACATGGCTAAGAAGTGTGGGAAGTAACTAGAAGAACTGATGAAACTTATTTCAACGCCTATTGAAAGAATAGGCTTTTGTAACCCACATGTAACTGCATTATTAAGCTATTTGATAGTCTCATGAGAATTCAAAGATGCATCTACCAATTTAATCAGAGTAGCAAATATGTAGAGGAAAATCACAAAATAATTTTTCTGCTTGTTGATGCAGAGAAAATCTTTGCTTCTGAAATCTTAACTGAACACATTGTTAAGAAATTTTTGTCAGGCAGACAGTGTAGCAATAGAAAAGGCGGAGATTATTATCAATATATTTTTCAGCATCATAAAGCAGTAGGAAAATAGTCAAGAATGAAATCAGTGTCTTTCCATAGAGTTGGCGAGAGAACTACAAGAAAACGTTAGAAAGTACTGAGCCATAAAGTCAACCTGAAAATTGAATAGAAATTGAACTAGAAGTTCTGAAAATTTCCAGATGTTTTCATGGTTAGAGTCACAGAACATGGTGGTATTCCTAATGTTTTAGTTTCAAGTAACAATTTGCAAGGTCTCAGTTTTCTGCTTCTCCATATCTGATCATGCTTGTATACATGCCCCGGGGAGCTTAAGGATATTAATGAGTGTAAGTTTTAGGTTATTCCCTACAAAGAGTCATGTACTAAATCTCCTGAAAGCTTGAGCCGGCATCTATTGAGTACTTATAACTCTTGTTTTACACAACAGAATTTTTTCTTTCCCTCTATGCCTTCCAGCGCAGTTTGGACCATCAGCACCCAGTTTTACGCATTACTCTCTTCCTGTTAAATCTCACATCAGAACACCTGAAGTGACCAGTCTATCTGCAAGGGAAGCTAGATACTGAAGAAAAAAAATTACTTGCAAAAGTTTTTTAATATAGTTTTACAAATCAATAAGACAAGAATGAAAATATCACTACTGAATACCTGCAAAAATTGTTGTACCCACTGACTTGCAGGAGCTGATACCGTGACGTCATCCATGCATGCAGCGTCATCCGTGGTATTGTTTCCATTGTCCAGCACTGACTGAATATAAGGCACTGACTACCTTCTGTGTTTCTGTATCATGCTCCATTTTACTAGAAAAAGTTGATCAGCCCTTATTTCTCAGTTTGAAAGGTCTTGCCAATACAGATTTTTTTTAATCAGTGAGTAATATTTTTCACTAAAGTGGCTTATGGAAAAATTGCTTTTAAGACTGTGAGGGGGGGGGGTTGTTACTGATGGAACCCAGATCTAGATTCTGTGGCTGCCATGGAGATAGAAAGTGGGTATCTGGGCCTTGCTTTCATGTTTGGAACCAATATTCTTTGAAAGAAATATTGACTTTCAAATGAATTTTATCCCTTGTGATTTTCAACACTTTTATTTGAGAAATTTGCAACTACCTCATATGTTAGGTTTGTACCTGAAATAGTAGTTAAACCATGCAAACATGCCAAGTAATAGCTTTTTGCCTGTCCTTAAATATGGGAAGCTATTTTTAGCTTGGGATAAGGCATTAAAAAAACTTCCCTGGAACAGAATTAAAAGGAATCCCTGTTTTTAGGACAAGTACAGTCTAATTAATAAACTCTGTCAATACTCAGTATGCCCTTTAGACTTACTTCAATTGAATTAGGTTATCTGTATCCTTGCAATTTGCAGTTGATATTATCCATAAGCCTGCAATGTTACATTGCACGGTGCACCTTGGGTCTCCTAAAATTCTGACGCCTTTTATTTGCCCAACAATACTTGAATCTTAAAAGTGAAGAAAAAGAAGGACAACCTTGTGTGACAATGTCTGATGTAAAATACAGCACGTTTTGTGCTGCAGCTATGTCCTTAAAAATTTATCATATACTGTCCCACCAGGAGATGCCTGATTACTGGGGCAATAGCTTCATTTGTAAGCATCTCCTTTGGCAGCCCAGGAAAGGACAGCCAACTAACTGACAGCAGCATAGCATTTAAGTCATGGCTCTGGTGCAGAATTGAATATAGAAGAGAAGGAATGACTAGCTATTGAACTGCAGTAGAGAAATGATTTGTGCTGCCTGCTGTTATATAAAGCCTACTATGCACAATAAGAGCTGTTTCGTTCCCCTAGATTTTAGGTTTACAGCTCACCACAGTGTTGGTAGAACATAACATACTGGCAAGCTTTTTCTTTCTTATGGCTTGGGCAATTATCTGGCATTGATTTTCTTAAAGTTTTGTCTTGCATGTCAGCTTTTTGTTGGCAAACTTTGCAGAAGAGTTTGAGCGAGTCAGTAAGATTTGAGCATACAGATGAGATCAGTACTTGGCTCATGCTTTCCTTTTATGAGACAGAAATAACAAAAATAGAGCTTTCAACCCTCCCTTCCAGACACACGCCCACAGAGGGAGTGATGGACATGTATTTGATTTATTTGAATTGATTTTGTTCCCTGATAAAAATCTCACACTTCTTAACCTTTCCATCTACTCTGCATATTATAACCAAAATACTCTGAATTGGTTCTACATGATGGGACTGCTTTCTCATTTGCATTTTTTAAGCAGTGACTCTGCTCTTACACAAAACCAGATGACCAGTTATGCTAAAGTGATATAATAGCATTATGCTGTGCTGAATTAAACAACGGAGCCTAATTATCTGTGATTTAGCTGAGTACTTTATGAGGTATTTTCAGCCACATAGAAAAAGTGTGAAGTATCACTGCGCAGATTTGGTAGCAGTTTTCAGGTTTTTTTGTCTAGGTGAGAGTGACATAATGCACAAAACTGTGAAGAATCCTAAACTATTGCCTGCACACTGTTTTATTGTGTGATGATTGCAATTGGAGCCATTTTCTGGTTATCCTGTTCTCTATTTTGAATAGTTCAGGAAGTGCTATTCATGATATTATGTAAATCCAGAAGACACTTTACTAAATTGGCGTTAGTAGAAAATAAAGATCACCCCCTTAAATTCTGATAATGTTATTCTTACCAGATAGTCTTATTCATATGCAAGTAGAAAGAATATTTGCATGGCCTTTTATAACGATTTAAAAAGTATTTCTAAGAAGTCAAAAGTACTCTAAGTGAGCATTTTTGTCTTCTCTTGGATACGTATTGCCCTTTTTGCTCATCTTTAAAACTAGGGTGTCTAAATTTAGCACATGACACATAAAGCTATGTTTAATGTAGTATTTAAAGTTGGCAGAGATACAGACACCTGAGTTTCAGGCATTGCATTTGAAAATTGTTCCTTCTATCTATAGATACAATAACTCCTGAGGATGTTAACAGAGCTGTACCTGGGCCTATCAAGAGAACTGAACTGCCCTTCTTTATTGTGGTCCAATCTTGGCTTCTCAGGTGAATTCAGAAAGCCATGGGTTCATCTTGCTTTTTGTAATGAGCCTAGTGGGCAAAGCAGTGTGATTTGAACTCACAGAGGGCATTCCTGACAGAGTTCAAATATCTTACAGTGTTTTTAGACAAAGACCCTTCTTTAAAGTCAGTTGGAAAACTGAATAGACCACATGAAAGGTGGCCTTTATAGTTGAAGTATACAATGCTATACCAAACAGAGGCCCTGTGAGGAGAAGAGAGAAGCTGAAGTGATGCACCTACTCTCCTGAGGAGAGTGTTTCAAACACTTGCTCATGAAAATAGTCCATTCCTGTAATGACACTTACCTCAGTGCCTAACAATCACTCACATGAATATGACTGCAGGAATGACCCAGTTTTTTATTTTAAGGCAATTGTCATAGGATATTTGGGTCTGTGTCATAATAAAGGTCCTTTGAGCTGGGTCAGCCTCTTGGCTGACATGTGGTGTAGGTGAATGCCCTGTAGAAAGACCTGTTTGCAAGTCAGCTCTTTGGAAATTCCCAATAGGCTGGCCAAACAAGATGGCACTAGTAGGTCACAAAGCAGCTTTGCAGTAAGGGGTCTCAGTTTGGCCATGATCTCTGTGTGGATCACCCTGAGCAGATGTCAGCCTCCTTCTGTGCTTTTGGCATGATCTTGGAAACTTTGCTATTGTGTAGTCTTGTGGTCATGTACAATAATCCCCTGAGAACCTGGACACAAAAAGAATGATCAGGATGCAACATCCTGATCCATTAGGAGTTGAACTCAGGACAGTTTTAAGCACAGAGCAGCCCAACACACACCCAGATTACTTCCATCAAGTTAATGAGTTAGGGCCAAACCTTGGAGCTCAGATGGCTGGACCTCCCTCTGTGGCTTTTGCCAGACATAAGAGCCTTGTGACCTATTTACATGACATAGAAAGAGTAAAAAGTGTAGAAGTTCTTTCAGAATTAAAAAACAGAACCAGGAGATGGTGACAGGTAGTCGTGCCTCTTTCCCAAAGCATTTTCCCTTGTGAAAATTTTTGTGGATTTTACCTTACCTTTCCCCTTCGCTATGTATACGAGATTCCTCAGAGAGGTGTTGGGGAGAAGGTATATCCTTAGAGGGATGCAAAACATTTTCAGAGTTTTCAGAGCATAAAAATGTACTCAAATCCCACAGCTTCTCTGTGGAAAACAGTTGTGCAATTCTCTTGGTATATTTGGAAGGCATGTCTGTCTGCTTTTAGCAACAGACTCATAGCTTTCCAGTGTAGGTTTTCTCTTTAACAAACCTAATTTATAGTCTTATCTCTGTGTTTCCAAAAAAACAATTTCTGGTTGAAAAGTATGATTCAAAGATCAGACTGAACACTCATTTATCATTAATAAATTTAGATTATGAAGGGAAAAAATATTCTAGTGGACTTCCCAATAGTATACCCCAGGCAACAAAAGTAAATTGTTTTAAGATAGATTTTAGAGAGTTTATGAAACCGCATGACCATATAGTCATGCAAACAAAGGCAAAACAAGAACTAATATAAACAGAATCCCAAGGGCATCACTTACCTGGATCCCAGATGACACTTTACTGACATTGGTGAATGACTAGAAAATTATCAAGAGCAAGATGGATATCTTCCTTTCATTTTCATACTATCCCTATATTTTGTATACAGTTTTGTGTTAAAAATCTATATGGTTTGTTCCTATTCACCTTTGCCTACTAAAAATATATGTCTAAAAGTCAACCCGAATGCAAGTATGGAGGCAAAAGGTTTTTTGTCTATTTTTCTTCCAGTGATTTTCTTCATTCTGACCTTTTACTTGATAGCAATTTGGCCCATTTCTTCTTCAGGGCATTGTTGATCTTCCAGACATCGTAGATCAGCAGATCATTTTTTTTTCTGACACCATTCAAATTGCCCTAGCTTCTTTGCTCACCTTTCTGCACACACTCCCACTGAACTAAGCCATATTTGTCCTGTTGTCCTGTCTTCTCCCAGGTCATAGGGTAAATCCGAGTTTATGAGGAACCCACTGCTCTCTTCCCACTGGCAAGACATGTTCTTGCTGTTTATAGCTGATCAAGTTTTGGTGCAGTCACTTCATATCAAAACTGAGGTAGCTGCAGCTACTTATGAAATCTAGCAAATGCTTTAATTGGATGCATACTATTGTTAACACAGATACATGATAATTTTCAAAGTTTTGATTTTGAATTATTAAAGAGGGTATGTCAGAAAAAATCCCAATGATAATAATTTCAACTATAGGCCTCAAGACCATTCATTTATCCAATGTGGCATGACTGCAGTGACCAGCTGGGCAGTAATGGCAGCTCACTTGCTCTGCAGGTTTATCTGGCACTCGGCTGTTTCACAGAAGAACAATTGTCTTACAAAGTAGATAAAGCTTAGCTGTGCAGTTTAAAGATCACACATACCAATGGCTTACCTTTGAGACAACTAAAACAAACAAGAAAATAAAATTTTCAGTGACTTATCTGCTGTTTAAACAATAACTGTCTTCTATGCAAGACACAAATAAATGCACATTTGTGAATATTGTGTCTGAATACATTTTTGTACCAGTTACTGAATGCTTTGGTCCTTTCCAGCTGGTGGGTAATGGGAAATATCTCACATTATCTGTTAAACTAATCCTTGACTTCTGGTGAAAAATCAGCAGAGAAAACACAACAGAAAAGAGATGGATTGTATTTTATCCAACTCATGGTTTTTCTGACAAACACTTTTTTCCTGTCTAAATACATAGCATAGTATGAGCACAGTGGCTTATTTTAAAAGAGACTAAAAGCAGGCAGTGAGCACTGGTATTCTGACACTCTGTCTCACTGCAGGTGCTCTTCCAATGTGTGATTGCACGAGCACGACACCTTCATTGGGATTTACACCCTCTGCTGCCTCAGCCGTGCAGAACTGCTGCGTGCTTGGTCCCAGACCTGGCTTGGGTGGCTCAGGCGCTGCTGGGGAAGGAAGGAGTCTGGTGGCTGCCTGCCCTTGCCCTTGCTGCCCGGGTTCAGGCTCTGCTCTGCCTCTCCCATGCCCGGTTTGATGGCAGAAGTGAGCCGGCAGAGTACGGCGCTGTACTGGAAGAGAGCCTGGGAAAGGGGGGCAGGCCACCAAAAGGCCTCGTCTGTGTTGTCTGCCTTCAAAACGGAAAGAGAGGATGGTTAGTCTGTCTGAGCAGATGGAAAGTCCCATATCCAACCCAGTGAAAACTATGTTTCATATTGTAGGCACTTGCAGACCCTGCTGCCAGCAGCATTGGCAGTGCTGGGGTTACCATTGCATGCACACCCCGGCTGTGTCTTCAGCTGACATTTCATGGAATCATAGAACAGTTTGGGTTGGAAGAGACCTTAAAGTTTATCTAGTTACAAATCCCCACCATGGGCAGGGACACTTTCCACTAGACCAGGTTTCTCAAGGCCCCATGCAACATGGGCTTGAACACTAACAGGGGTGGGACAACCTCAGCGTCTCCGGGAAACCTCTTCCAATGCCTCATCATCCTCATAGGGAAAAATTTCTTCCTAATACAAAACCCAAATCTGTCCTCCTTCAGTTTAAAGTCATTGCCCTTTCTCCTATCACTACATGCCTTGTAAACAGTCCCTCCCCAGGTCTCTTGCAGCCCCTTTTGGTACTGGAGGGCTGCTATAAGGTCTCCCCAGAGCCTCCTCTTTTCCAGGCTGAGACCCCAACTCCCTGAGCCCTCCCTCACAGGTGAGGTGCTTCAGACATCTGATCATCTCTGGGGCCTTCCTCTGGACTCATTCCAACAGGTCCACATCCTTCTGATGCTGGAGGTCCCTCCAGAGCTGGATGCAGCTCTCCAGGTAGGGTGTCACCAAAGCAGAGTAGACGGGGACAATCACCTCCCTTGAAACCCTCGATGTGAATCACACCCCCCAAATTTTCTGCAATGCAAGTGTGCCAGGGCACTCTGGGCACTGTGGTCTCCCTGAGGAGCAGTGGGGGCTCTCAGGGGTGGCATGGCAGGCCCTGGCAGCCCATCCCATATCATTCCAGTCAGGAAAACTGGAAGGCACCAGAGAAGTCCAGCCAGCCCTGGGCACCTCCCTGGGGACGGGCTGAGGCTGGGACAGGGTGGTTGATTTGTGGGAAATCCACTTATGGTAAATACCATGTCCTTTGGTATGACCATCTGCCATTCCTTTAATTCCTCTATTTCTATATAGACTGTTCTTGGAAATTACGATAAATATATAAAATAATTTTCTTTTGTTTGCAATGACATACTTGTAATATGTGTCATTGCAATGTTAGGAAGGACAGTGTAACAGCTATAGTAATATCAGAGAAAGTGATACAAGAGTAAACATACATCTTTTTTTAAAAAAATCATTATAGATTAAAAAATTCAAGTTATTTCTCATTTCCTTCAAACCACTGTGACCCCTTTATTGCTCTCACTGAATTTCAGCCCATTATAGATTTACTCTGATTGTCCTTTGTGGCTATGCTGCATTCATCCAAGCTATCAATTTTATTCTTTGTCAGGCAAGATAGAAACAGAGCTTTCATGTCCTTCTGGCATTCTTAAACTCAATCATATTTAAGATGCATAATTCTGTTGTTTTGGGAACTTGCTGTTTTTCACATTCTGAACTATCTCTGTCAAAGTTTCTATGCATGAACTGATAGGAAATCTTTAAAAAGTCAGTAAGGTTCTAAAACAAAAACAAAAGTGGGAAATGTGGAATTTCACAGCAAAATCAAAACCAGAAGGAGACTCATGTGCATTTTCCTGAGCCATACTCCTTACATACAGTAATTTTGTCATAATTTCATCTTTGTCACAATGAAATTGTGGCATTACTAGGAAGAAAATAAAAAATGAATAATCTCGTGGTGAGGCACAGCACATAAGTCAGAAATTGAGTCAGAAAAGTTATTTTTATTTTATACTTATTTTTTCTTTAACTTTTTTTTCCTTTTAACAAACAAAAATCCCTACCTCTGCTCTCATCTAGGATAATAATCTGAAATTAATAATTTATTCTAAAAATTAGATAGCAAAGTCTTTATAACCAAACTATTATTTTCTTAAACTATTTTTATGCATATATTTATGAAACTGAAACAATTATGGATTTTTTGTTCTCTGATGTCATGGTGAGCACTTAATGTCTGTCATTTACTGCTTGACTATTGTTGTTCAGCTCCATCCCACAATACTCTTTCTTTGCATTGGGTGAGCATAGGAAACCATTCCAAACCAAATACTTGCCTGAGAAAATTTAAAACTTAAGTGAACATATAAACTCCCCCATGCAGAGCTGAAATTAAGTTTCTGTGAGCAGCTGTACCAGGACAGGCCTTTAGAGCTTTATCAAGGCTTGTCAGTGCAGCCCATTGTACAAGAAGCAAATGTGCAGAAGGTGTGAAGGATGGATAGAGTAAACCAAGCCAGTCCACCTATAAATATTCCTATATAATGCCTGCATGTTTCTTTGAGCTCTGCTTTATCACACATGCTTAGTGGAGAAGTTGGGATATTAAATGTCATCATTTCTGCAAGCCAGGCTTTGCCTGAGAAAGGAAAACAACAAAGATACAGAGCAAGCCTTCCTCACTTTTTTGTTTAAAACATTCTTTAATTAAATGCATTTTTGGGGAAAAAAAATTCCTTACATCCCTGAATCGAATGCCTGAGCACTATGAGGAATGTCCTTGTGAGTGCCAAATTCTTTAAAAGTGTCCACTATCCCAAACAGTCCAGGGGGGAATCCTGGCAGAGCAGGATGTTCGCTGGGCTCAGTGGCTGATTCTTCCAGAGTTTGCTTAGTCAGAGCCCTAAATATCTGTTTGGCAATGACTTCTGTATTTGTACTTAAAGTCAGAATGTAGTCATAGCTCCTTTAAAAATTTCATCCCCAGATCCTTTCATGTGAGAAATAATTTGCTGAAGGCAGAGGGGACAGGGTGTCCTGAGCTGGGAGCACATTCCCCTTCCAGGCTGTTCTGGCTCCAGGGAATTTAAGGAGAAGGAAGAATCCTCTTGACTTTGATGTTTTGGATGTGGTTGGTCATGTTTACATCTATTGAACCAAATAATTTCTTGTGGTGCAGCTAATCAAGTTATTGGTGATCAGCAATCAGCCTGCATGAGGTGAATTAAGGACACACTTTTTCCTGACCTATTTAAAGGAGTGCCAACATTGCAGTACAAGACTGATTTATTAAAGCAGAGGAAAAAATACAGTCTCTTTAAAATTAAAACTGCTATGTCTGTTTCTAAATTATTAGCTGTAGTACAGCAAGCTGCAAAGAGATGGTAGGGCTGTTGCTGCAGGATATGTAAGCCTCAATAAAAGGAACACATCCGTAATTTCGCAAAGTATCTGAGATCATTCAACCTATAAACTGTGGTTTTGAGAGGCAATTTAAACTGCCTGCAAATAAAAGAGTAAGGCAATCACTATTATCTCCCTAGAAAAAAATACATGTTTAAGCAAATAGTGAGGATGCACTTCAATCTGGTTTTTTTTTTGCACAAGCCTTAATAATGAAATATTTGTCCTTTTCCATAAAAGTGGTAGAAAGCATTATTTTTCTTACACATCCCTGCCTGTTCTTGTTTTTACTTATTTTTTTAGGTAATGAAAACTCTTCAATATAAAGACATTAAAGGTTGACATAGATGCCTTCTTGATGACACAGATGTCAATACCATACATTCAGCAGCTTGCCTTACCTATTTTGTCATATATAGAAACTGAGCAAGATACTTGTCTGTCTGCCTCCAAATTATGCATACTGAAAATTAACAATTTTACACCTTTTAAAATGCTTTTTCTTATTCCTACATGCTTCCTGTGATTATTTTCTCTCCATATCAGCATTCTATTATTTATTTCCTCCCTAGAGGGATGGTAATACTAATTCATAAAATGAATAAAAAAAATGCTGTGATATGCTAAACTGCCAAGTAAAAGAGCTGCAGTATGCAACAACCAAGAAGAATTTTTGAGAAACATGCTGGAACTCCCTTAGAAACAATACAGTGCTTGGTTTTATATTCAGGAACTGGTATAACAGTCTACTTTGCATTAGTGGGGTTTTTTTTAGCATTGTCTGAGCAGCCTAAAGAACAGCTTACTGAAAGAGAAATATCTAGACCAAAAATATTTCATACCCATCACTAGCAATAACTAAAAATAAACTTCCACATATACACATCCTTATGCCAGATTCTCCTGCCCTCAGTTTAAAAAAATACCCTCTATGTAGGGAGCTGTTTTGAAATGCCTTTCAAACTAAATTTGGGGATTTGAATTGTACAAATTTATCTCACTCTACATTTCACAAAATATTTTTTTTTTCAGCCCTGAGCGCTCTCTGTTAAATTTAGCCACATTTTGACAGTTAGACAGTGTTGCAGGGGGAATGCTGTGGGGTCTCTTTTTGGGAACACAGAGTTCTCTACATTTGAGTTGCAGCAGAAATATTTTCAGCCTATTTTACGTGAGGCTCACTGTAGAATTTTGCAGTAACACTCCCCCCCCCACCCCAGGATCTGAACAGCGACTTCATAGCTTTCTGCACATCTTGTTCATTTGGTGGGGTTTGTCACCAGATCAGTTGAAGTGAAAAGAAAGGACAGTTATATTCTGAATCTTCTTGGCTGTTTTCTTGTTCTTAGTCTTCTCTTCTTCACACAAGAAGAAGAAAACATTGTCCTTGTCAAATGATAATTGAGGCACAATTGGTGACTTGTATGTTTGTCAACATAAGCAAGATCAAATGATTGCTCAGCAGGAAGAAGCCACAGGAAATCCAATGATTTTTGGCTAATTAGGAAAATAATAATAATGTCTGCCTAATGATTACCTTGTACTGGGTTGTGGCCTTTTATCAGGCAGCTGCAGACGACTGCTTTGAAGGGAACCAATGGTTTTCTTTGAAACTGGTGTCATGGACTTGGAGGATTTGTGACAAATCTTCTGAGACTTATTGCTTCTTTGTGTAGTTGCTATAATTGGGAAGAAAAATGAGCCTGTTTCTAAATGTATAAAGAGGAAAGTACTTTCTCTCCAGATTTTATTTGGAAAGATTTTTAAACTAGTTGAGGTGTGTGTGCACATAAATGTATGTAATAATTTCCACAAGAATGAATGAATCTTAATGTCAGCTAAAACATACAAAAATGATTTATCTATGTTGTTTTTACATCATAGCAGCAATAATAATAAGAGACTTATTTACAATGCAGTTTTATCAGAAAAATAAAAATCAGGAAAACTTTGGGAGTGAAGTGAAAAAGAAGGCTAACAGTTTGGAGCTTGTGTCTTGTAGTCTGGTTTCCCCTCACAGGGATTTCCAGAGCTCTGCTGGAGAAACTGGATGCTCATGGCTTGGAAGGATGCAAATTTCAATGGATAAAGAAAGAGTGGCTGTATGGCTGGGCCAGAGAGTGATTGGATGGAGTTACATCCAGTTCCATCCAGGCAGAGAAGTGTTCCCCAGGGCTCAGTCTTGGGCCCAGTTCTGTTTAATATCGTTATCAATGATCAGAACAATGAGATTGAGTGCACCCTCAATCAATTTGCAGATAACACCAGGCTGGGTAGCAGTATTCTGGATCTGCTGGAGGGCAGGAAGGCTCTGCAGAGGGATCTGGACAGGCTGGATTGTATGGCCAATTGTATGAGATCCAGCAAGGCAATAAGTGACAGTCTCTGAGCTTGGGTCACAACAAGTTTGAGCAAGAGTGGCTGGAAAACATCCCAGTGGAAAAGGCCCTGGGGGTGCTGGCTGACTAGGGAGCCAGCATGTGCCTTGGGGACAAAGAAGGCCCATGGCATCCTGACTTGGATCAGGAATAGTGTGGCCAGCAGGACCAGGCAGTGATTGTCCCCCTGTACTCAGCAGTGCTGAGGCTGCAACCTCAAATCCTCTGTTCAGTTCTGGGCCCCTCACTAGAAAGAAAGACATTGGGGTGGTGGGGCATGTCCAGAGAAGGACAATGGATCTAGAGAGGGGTCTGGAGCACAAATCTCATGAGAAGCAGCTGAGGGAGCTGTGATTGTTTAGTCTGGAGAAAAGAAGGCTCAGGGAGAACTTATCTTCACTACAGCTACCTGAACTGAGGTTGTGGCCAGGTGGGGATGGGACTCTTCTCCTGAGTAGGAAGACATTATAAGAGGAAATAGTTGCACCAGGGGAGGGGTAAGTTGGATATGAGAAATTTTCTTCACTGGAAGAGATGCCACAAATTGAAACAGGCTTCCCAGGGAAGTGGCAAAGCTGTCATTCCTGGAGGTATTTAAAAGACCTGTAGATGTGGTACTTAGGGACATGGCTTAGTAGTGGACTTGGCAGCATTAAATTACAAGTTGCACTCGATGATCTTGAACATCTTTTCCAACCTAAATGATTTTATTGTTCTGATTTGCATATATTTGCCTGCAGGGTTAATCATGACTAAATTGCTAAACTCGACAATTCTTCCAGAGCTGCCAACACCAGACAGACCATGCTATGAGAAATATGGGCCACATATTGCCTCTCAAAAGCTGATTCATTGGCAAAGCAACAAGGACGCTGATTCAACATCCTGTGGTTTCCATACCACTGGTGCTCTGCCTACCCCTGCCACTGTCAGCATGGCAGGTTGCCTTCAGCAAAGGGCAGGCACTGACCTGGTGCACCACGGATTGAATCCGGTTCCCTTTGTAAAACATGTTTACCACACAACTGGTGGAAATTAGCTTTAATCTGGCAATGTTAGGTCAAGAAAGCCCAAAGACTGAGTCAACTGTGGCATGGTACAGGTCAGACCTAAGTATGTTCAGCAGAAGCCTGTGGAGCCAAGAGCAAAATACCTGCCTAAATTATGCCACCATTTTCTGTCCGGGCTCGCTGTTATTTGTCTCTGCCCAGACAAGGGTGAGATGGGTTCACTTCCCGGGCTCCAAAAGACAAAGCTGGACTCTCAGGTTCGGTCTTCAAGGTTGTTTATTATTTCTTATCTACAAAAATTTTCTTTCTGCTCAGCCGGGGTCTGACTAGTAAGGCAGCCAAAGGCACTCTGACTGCCCACAGGGCGGTCGCATCTTTTTATAACAAAGACTACGTAAACTATATTTATCTTTTGTCTCCAATACTTATCATTTTTATTACTAAGTGTACCTTTACTATGAACCTATCAAAAATACCTACGTCACACAGAAAAGGGAAGACAAGAAGAAGGAGGAAGAACCATGTGGCAAGCCCCAACTCCCTCCATCTTGTTTTTCCAACCCCCCTGTACCAAAATCTTAAAAACTGTACTTTGACCTATAAATGTTCTATTTCTATATCCTTTAAACACCAGTGATTCTTATATCCCCACATATAGGTGGAACATCTCTTGCAGGGTCAAAGTTGAGCCACCAGGTACTTTTAGCAACATCCCAAGGCTCCTGAGCTCCCCAAAGGTTCTCTCAGTAGCTCTGGCCCTCAGGAGAGGTGCGCCGAATTCCCACAATTTTCATTCTAAATGGACAAAAACTTCTCTGCCTAAAACCTAGATACCGACTCCTTTCTCTAGGGTTCTAAATAAAATTGTCTGATTTGAGAAGTGTTGAATAGCTGCAGCTCCTACTGAAGTAATTTGGCCTCAATAAATAAATTAAAGCTCAGAAATCTGTAAGCTGATGCTAACTGACCCATACACTGGAGCCAGAATTCATGGACAGTTGCTACACCAAGACTGACTATAGCCATGGGTATCTGTCTCTCAGTGTCAGGAGCACTAAAACTCTCTCCATTAGTTAAATACAGCCCTAAGGGTGAATAATGGAAAGATGTTGTCACAGATATTGAGTGGAAGTAGACAGGTCAGTACATTTCAGCAGTAATGCCGGCTACTAGGTGAGTTCAGCAAAGGATGCCACTGTAAGGTCTAAGCTAAAGGGTCCTCATGTTCCTTTTATTTCTTCCATTTTATTTATCATTAATTTTCCAAACTCAGGTCTTCCACTAAAGCAGGAGGAACAAAGCTTGTTTTTCAGGCTTCGAAAGTAGTTTACCACCTCTGAGGAGATACAACCTTGTGGTGTTGTCTTGCATGGCATTGCTCTTTGGATGACGTTCACTGTTTCTTGTGCCAGAGGAGGGTTGTGATGCCTTTTTCAACCTAGAAATGAAACAACACACACTTTCCAGATAATATTTATACAGGAGGTAATATAAAAGTGGATCTTTATTGGAGCTTCAGGGGCAGTTATGAAAGAATGTCGGCAAAAGCCCACCCCCACAGGGGTGAATACAGCTTTGTAAGTTAGGCACATTAGCAAAATTGACAAAAAGCACCAGTTAGGAGGACAAGTGGTGATGCAGCTCCCATCACCAGGTCACACCCCTTCCCTGGACCCCCCTCTTGGTACTGTCTGTACTTTTTTTAGGAAAACCCGTCTCAAAGAGTTGTTATCAACCTTGTTAGCCAGGGAGAACCAAGACAGGACAGGGGCCCAACAGATAGATTTGTCTTTCTGCCTAGGGAAAGGGCATGGAAAATTACTGGAAAAACTAGCCACTAATACAATAGATTACAAATATATGTGTGAAGAATACAGAGAATATATAAGGAAAAAAGGCAAAAACCAAAACGGCATCAGTTGGGTATGCAGGGGGACAAGCTGTACATATATGTGTCAATATTTAGCTCATATCATTAGTGTTGCAATTTTGGGAAGAGATCTCCTTCAGCTGAAGTGTTTGGATTATTCTGGGTCAGGAGAAAGTCACAATGATGTTTACTACCTAATTATCTGCTCTCTCTTTGCAGAGCAAAGGTTCATCACTGACTTTATTTGGTGCCATGGCACAAGGAGTCACATTCATTTCTATCCTGCAAGGACACTCTCTCTTCAGGCTGAGAGGAGGGCATGATCATTTGGGTGTCATCAGTGGAGGCAATGGGCATCACAGTGTTCTTTTAGCATGTGATGCTAGACACAGTCATCTCAGATGGCTACTAGGTAATAGATGATGGATGTAAACTACCTCAGAGCATAAAATTCAGTCAACAGTTCCACACAGAGCTCTCAAAATGTCAGAGAAGTAGTTGAAATGAGAAGCAGTTTTCCTCCAAACTTAATCCCATCTCAATATTCAGTCAATAGGAAAATTGCATATTGTGGGCTTGCATACTGTGGGCTCTCCTTCCCTCCCTGACAACCTCTTTTCCTGGCTCTGTTTGCTGGGTAGGAATCATCCAAGTTCAAGTGGAAAAGCAGTGTCAAATCCCACTGCTATGCCAGCCTGAGCAGCTTCAGAATGATCCGGGTGTCTGTAGAGGTCTTTTCTGTGAAAGCAAGATTTGGTTCATGAGCCATTGCCCATAGCTTGATAACTTTAGCAACCGAGTTTATTTTCTCCTACAGTCACAAAAAAGAGTTTACCGGTAGCTGAAAGGCAGATAGGTTGATATGTCAAATGTGCTGCCTCTTTCACGGCAGCCTGTAAAATTGGTCACCTACTTAGGGCAGGGAGGGCCTGCAGGTCTGTGCAGAGCATGCAGGGAGAAGTCAGAGAGTGCCTGTTGAACTGGCTCTTCATACCAGTTTCTTGCTGGCATCAGATGAGTTGAATCTTGCCAAACAATGAAGCACATCTCTGCAGAGAGAACACTTTACTAAAAGTGATATGCTGGACATTTTCTATTCATTTATTTTTAGATTAAAAAGGACCCTGAAAAATGCATCTTACTGAATTGTGTTGCACCTGTGGATGGATGGCAGGTCATTTCTGGGTTAGACTGAGAAAATGTGCTGTGTTCATATAAGAAATGAATAGAACAGATATAAGATGTTGAATTCTGCTGGGCCTCGAGTTATTTTTTCTTCCTTGTACTTATTTAATCCACAAGTTACAAATGTATGATTGATGTCCTGCAAATGAGCTATGACTTGGCATTACTTATTTATTTTATTTAAAATTTTTATTAAGTTGAATAACCCTACTGAGGTCACAGTCTTGTTTCAGAGTTGACCTGGATGAAACAGAAGTAAAAATTTCACTCAAATTTCCATAAATTCTGATACATGTAAACATCAGCATTAAATTTTAACAATTATGCTTCCACAGGCTTTTAAAATGCTGCTAGCATTTCCTTTAAAATAATTAGGTCATGTCGCATGAATTACAGTTCTGCATCACTGTTACATATTTTTCTTCTGTCATAGATAATTTCAATCCTCCCTGGTATATGATTTCGTTTTTAAACTGCGCTTGCTTCTCTCTCATCCAGATGTGCAACCAGGTATTCAGGTGCAACATGTAAAATCACAGACTGTGCAGCAATAGGCTTGTGCTGATTTCTTAAGATTCTTCCTCTCATGTGTTAGATGGGTTTAGGATTTTATAAAACACTTGATATGCACCTACTGTGGCTGCAATATCTTCCTGCTAGAGCCCTGCTCTTTTCTTAACTCCTACCTTTATTGCTTAAGCACTCACCTTGTTATTATCCATAGAATTGAGCCTTTATCTGTCAAAGATGGAGGTAGATATTTCTTTTACCAGTGCAGCTCTTCAAGTCCGTAAAATTAAGCACATGAATAAGGACTGAAGCTGTAAATAATCAGCTTTTCAAGACAGAGAGTTGTTACGCATTGTATACGCACAGTAAATAGCCTATCTCTTCTTTGTTGAATATAATGCAATAATGTGAACCCATAGAATCAGAATTACAGCCTGAATTACTAACTTACACTCTGGTTAAAGAAGCGAAGGTTCACATATTCAGATTTGAAAGATGAGTGTGAAGGTTCTAAATCAATATTTAACATCATCTGATTTTTTCTACCTTTGCCTTGAAAAACCTGAAAATTTCACCTTTTTTTTTCCCCAAATAACAGCACAAAAATACTTATTCAGTATATTTCACTGGGCTGTTTCCATCCAGCAGATTTAACTATTGTTCTTCAGCTTTGGCAGCTCATGGAAAGTTATTTCAAAACGTTCTTAGAAAGACCTGCTTTGTTTTTGAAAATGCCTTTCATTTTTTCCCAGGTGTTCTTGGCAGGCAGCATGGGGTTAAGTCGAGCCTGAAAACTGCACACTCTACAATAAAAAAGTGTTTGAGTGAGCTTTCTGCTCTACATTTCACTGCCTGTATTTGGAGGTGCTGCATTGGTTTTGACAGCATTGACACCAGTCTGTCTCAGACAACTCTGGTTCACTGCCTTGCATATTCACAGACAAAAACCACACAGATCATTACATTCAATAAAATATTGATAGGGTTTTTTTCTGCCTTCAAAAGGCAATAACAAGATGGTGGCACAAAAGAATTCTTCAGTCAAACATTTTCTGTGCTTAAAATGCATTATTAAAAACCTGAGAAACCAAATGACCACATGGTGTTTTAGTTCAAGAGGGATGTCCACAAGTGTTTAATAAAAAAGATAAGATTACAGAATTTGGCTCAAAGTCATGAGGAAAAAAATTAAAATCAATACCACATGATCTAATGCAAACCAAAATCATTAAGGGCAATAGGCTTCTTTAAAATGCAAAAAATAATTTCTGGAAGACCAGACAAGGCAAAAAGCCATTACACATTGTTAATATCAGCTTTCTGGATTACAGATTTTATCTGCTGCCTGGAAAGCTAATCTTTTAATAGAAGCGTTGGTTTCATTTTTACAATGGAAAATTTGTTGAAGAAATTAAGTTTCTATTAGCATTTAGAAGGGAAGGCTATATTGTATTTTATACAAAAGCCTGAATGGTTTGTAACATTGTTTCTGATGTATTATTTCATTATTGTTTATGTACTTTGATTAGCACAAGCAAAACCATACAGTCTTGCAGTGTGTGTCTCTCTTCAGGCTGGTTGGCCAAGTGCAGGCACCAGTTTAGTTCTACCTTTCCATCTCTCCAAAGCCGTAGTCTGATCTGAATGGAACTATTTGGAGTAGAAATCCCTTTATTTTGGGATTGGGATTATTATGGCCTTTATTTTTCTGATTTACAAGATAAAAAGATCTTATACATTTTCTGTCCCCCACAAACACCCTTGATGGCCCCAATACTTTGAATACTGCATGCTCCCTCAGACAGTTTCTTTTGCACTGCCTTCGGAAAAGTTCCTCCTAATAGGATCCAGCCAGGGCCATGCTTCCCCCATGCCCTCCTCTGCTCCTCCAGAAGGAATCCTTGGCTTGCTCATGCCATCATTCTTCTAGAACTGGATATCATCTGTGACTTACAACCTATATGAATGAAATGTGTGCCAGTGTTTAAAAGCAAAGCCATATGCTTCCCATCATTATTTGCATGGATGCAAGCAGTGTAAGGAAGAAGAGATTTCAAGTCCATGGAAAGGCACATGATACCTCTATAAATCAATGAGAGTCTGTGACACACACCCCAAACTTCTTGCTACCTTCTCTGCAATAATATGTTTGCTTTAATACTGGAAACATGGGTATCAGGATACTTTCAGCTGATTCAAAATACCAAATGCAGTGGACAAATGCCGGTAGCAATAAGATTCACGTGGTGCTTTAGAACACTATTAATTAAATTTCACACCATCTCAAGAAGTAGGTGGCAGTATCTTCATTTAGCATATGGGAAACAGACAGAAAAAGGTGGCTGGCTCTCCACTGCACAATTCAACAAACAGCACTTTTCTGTTAGTGTCAACTTGCTAGACTTGCCACTGTCTTAAAAGGACAGCCTTTGCTCACCTACCTCTTCATTGCTTCTACACATAGCTTCTGTGCATGCTCCAAAACCTCTAATGAGAGGCTACATAACACCAGCTACGTGTCTCCACATAGAGTCAAATTGAGTTTTGCAGATGTAAATCTGGAGGAACTTTCCTGATATTAACACATTTGGGGCAACTCACCGAGGTGTAAATAAGAGCTGTGTGCAAGACACTTTATTGACATAAAATGTCAGAAGTGGACACTGGTCATTGGGATACATTTTTTTCAAACACATCATGTTGCTTTGTAGTTTGCAAAGGACACAAATGCCATTTCACACTGACACAGTTTTTTACCCAAAGCAAAGGCAGTCTTTTCAAGGACAATGGCTTCAGTTCTCCTCTCAGTGTAAAAGGCATAACCAGACATTTCCTGTTACAAGTGAAAGGAATTATGCAGAGTGAATATCCTATGCACCAACATTAAAATTTCTAACCGATGAGAAGAACGATGGGTGTGCTTCTATTTGTAACACAAAATGATCGGAACAAAAGTCAAAGCTGTAATGCATTCACTTACTTAAAAATGTGTATTGTTATACAAGGCAATTAAAGAGTTTCAGACTATTCTCTGTGTGATCTGCCTTTCAGATGAGACCTCAAATTGAAGCATTTGATTATGAAAGCTCAAGTGGCAGTTATCATTAGAGGTGTTAACCCTAATATGCTCTCCAAATTCTAAATGAGTTGATCATATTCTCTCTTCCTAGGTTCTCCATGGCTTTTATATGTTAAGATATTCTTCCTTCCCATTCCTAAAACTGTTCTGAAAGTATTACTCATACCATATGGCTACCTTGCATATCCATTTTGGCAGCAAGTGAAGAGAGTAACCTTTTTATACAGCCTATAAATTATGTTAAGAAAATAGACCATTTGATATGCATAACATGTGCTTCTCATCTACCTTGACAGAGAAGTCATTAAATAAGAAATCACTTTTATCTATGGATTGATAGGGATGAGGCCTTAGCTTTTGCTAGGGAGAAGATTCCAACATCATCATCATCATCAAAATAATAATAATAATAATAATAATAATAATAATAATAATAATAATAATAATAATAATAATAATAATAATAATAATAATAATAATAGTAAAAAACAACAACATATTGAGAAAAGGATCCCCTTCAGTCATAACAAAAGCTCACCACACTCCCTTCAGGTTTCTCAAAAATGAGCTGCATTGATTCTCAAAAATTAGACAATTTATGTAGTTTTGAGGGACAGACAAGGACTCTTGGTACTATTGACAATTTAAAGTTTTTTGCTTGTGTAGTAACTATATGTACCAATATTCTTTTCCACCTTTCTAGTAAGTACTATTTTTACTCACTGAAATGGCACAGCATCTGTGGTGGGACCTGTTTCTGCCTATTTGTGCTGTATTTAGCATACCAAGCAAAATCAATATTTGTGAAATAGGTAAAAAGGTTAAAACAATAGCAGGAGCAATACCTTTTTAGCCTCATTAGCTAAAATTAACTTCAAAGGTTTCAAGAAGTAGCAAATAAACACAGCTGCAAAACATAGGTTTTAAATTACTTGTGGTTTAAAAATGAACATTGCTTGAGTTACTGTATATTCTGTGATGCATGCAAACATAGTCATTGATTCAATTCTCATTAGTGGCAGAAAGAGAAATTACTGTCCTGTTAAATGTACAGAATTTAGTGATGACTACTGGCATTTATAAAATTGCTGTTTTGCCAAATTCTATATTCGTTTTTCCCTTTGAAATCTCAACAGTATTTTTATACATAAAGTGCACTTGGAATATTTTCACTACTGAAAATCTGACTGTGGGAAAAAGCACACAGTAAAAAAAAGAAGAGAGAAGTAAAATTGTAATAAACATTTATTCCCAGGGACATATGTATGTACTGTAAATACACCACAGTGGTATCAAAGCAACTCTTCTTTTGAACTGAAGAATGCAGTTTACCTTAGTTCCATATCATTTTCTGGTTCTAATCCTAACAATATATATTTTTCAAAGTTAATCTAGGTGTGCTCTGCCCTTGTTTCTACCTGAAAACTGGGTCTTGCTAATGAATCCAAACTTCCTAGCTGTCAAAATTTTTACAAGGTCTGAAATATATTTTCAAGTTTGTTAATAAGTTAGCCTGGAAAAACAATCTTCTGTGAATAGGGGTAGCTTTTGGTAATTTGTGACTGATGATATTTTTCAACAGCTGGTGCCATGTTCTGCCATCCAATAATAAACACAAGTAGCTTTGTTTTTAGTCTACGGGGGATATATCTGGGTACCTTAGTGCTGAACTTGGCTAGTAATTCAACATGCCTCCTCAGTGAGCAACAAAGTATTTAAAAGCTCATTTAGGGTCCACATCTGATCCTTCTGGTGTCAGTCATATAATTTTAATTATTGCTGGCTGGAGCCGGGTCAAGCCCATGTTACATACAGAATTGAGTTCCTCCCCATGAGTCAGCTTGTCTGCCTAGATCATATTTATTGTCCCCTTGGTACTTTCCCTTACAGTGCTTAACTATTCCTTGTATCTCTTGATCCTTTCTTTCATAGATCCATTGATTTTCAGTTTCATCATTTTGCAGTACAAGGGATAATGATCACTTGTGGGTCATTCCAAATTACTATTACCTTGGGTGGGGTTTTTTTTTGGTGGTTTTTTTTTGGTTGGTTTTTTTTTTGGTTAGTTTTTCATCTCTATTATAGGTTATATAAGATGTTTATAGGGTGGAAAAATTGAATTCAGAGTTGGTAATTTTTAAACTTTCCATGTTAGGAAAAAATTTTAGTATTATTTATGCCTTGCTCTGTGAATATGTGCAAAATATGGTCTATCGAGAACAATCACTTGAAAGGTAAATTTATGTGTGTTTTCAGAGAGGAAGAGCTGTGGCACATAACTGCAAGATGAGAAGGTCATGGAACAGTTAAAGAGTAGTTAGTAAAAGACACCTAAATATGAGGGTTCAGGGAAAATTACCCTGAGCATTCATGAGTATCTCCTAAAATGTAAGACCAGCTCTTAGCTCCCATCTCCAGGATGAAGAGAATAACTTTCTTATTTTCAGGGTAGTTTTAACTTCCCATGTCTTGGCTTTGCTGATGGAAAAAGTCCCCTGGGGTTTTGCATTTTTGCAGGAAATGTGCCTTTCGTAAGCCCCAAGACCTCTTACGCACCCCTCCATCATTTGTGTGTAGCTCTGTCCACACACCTTTGAAGCAGTGTCAGTAAGAATAAAAAAATACCTAGTCAAGCTCCTGATTATTATTTTCTTCACTCCCTTTTTCACACTGCATAATTTAAAAAAAGCTAGTCTGGGTTTTAACTCATCACATTTTGCCATCCTAAAAGTTTACTTAGCTAACAGATATCTCCTGATTATAGTCCATCAGCTGTCTCTAACTGCTGCTTTGGGGTGGGGTGGTTCATCCTCCTGAAATGCTTCCTTACTGTACTCTGGCTGTAGAGGAAAAAGGTGATTAACTCTTTGATGGCCATGATGGTCGGTGGCAGAAAAGACAAAAGCATTGTGATTTTTTTTCCATGACCCATGGTCTAGAAGAAATTTCCTTTAAATTAAGCTTAGCCTCAACTTTTTATTTCAGGTAAATTCCTGAGGCATTTATATGGCAGGTAAACAGGCAGTAGGAATCAAGATCTTTGGAATTTTTTTTATAGAAGTTGTAGGTGGATAAAACTTTTCAGGCATTGCTTTAGAAAGATTACCTCTCAGACAATCTCTCATACTACTGTCAACAGAGAAAACAAGTTAAAAGCTTGAGTTAAATGGTTTGTACATAACACATGTCCTTTTGAATAACTGAGCTTCAATCCATTTGAATCAACAATACTATCTGTCATAAGGAACTACAGTTTTCAATATCAAAGCATCTTGAATAAAAGCCATTACTCTTTTAAAAATAAAAAGTGATTTCATTTCTGCTCTTAGTAGCAGAACTCCTACTGTTAACTTTACATTTTCTTACCATGCCTTTTTTGTGCATACTTCTTTGCAACACTTTGCAGCAGCTGGGGCTAAGTAGCATCCCTTACTAGATGATTCAGTAAGACTAGAGGGGAGAGAGCCCTGGGCATTGCATACATTTCCAGTTTTGCCCCATGTGCAAACTTCCTTTAGGTGTCAGTTCAAGACACGCCACCACATTGTGGTTCTGTTGTTTGAATGTTTTGCTTTCATTTGGCTTATTTTACATGTATGAATTCAACAGGGAAAAGTCTGAGAAGGAAAAAAAAAGACTTTCTGTCAATTCCACTAAATGCAAATGAAAAATTGCTGTTAAATCAGAAGTAACTGCTGTTACTGTGCGACTGTGGCTATTTGCCTTTGTCTCCCTATGTGTTTTGGTCTGCAGCCATTAATAGCCTGGACTCCATGAAGCAATAGAAAAGGGGAGTGTGTCAGAGCAGCAGGCCAAAATTAAATTACAGCAACCTCGCGCTTTGCATTAAAATCTCCACTAAGCAATGGAGGCTTGTAATCGTCCGGATTTTCCTTAAAGACAATGGCCCTCCATGCAACTGGCTACACTCAGTTAATTCATGCTGTCAGCTTCCTTTATTGGCTGTGGGGAATGCAGTATTGATTCTTGAACTCAAAAGCAGCACAAAGAGCCACTAGTGCATGGTCAAAATGCAGCAATAAAGAGCTGGCAGCTTGAGAAAAGCAGCCATTCCATTGCACAAACAAGGTCAATTAGAGGACAGTGCAGCATAATATAAATAGCATTAGCAGCCCTCTTCAACCATGATGAGACCATGCTGGGAAGATGACAATAAATAAAATAGGGTTTAATGCAGAGTAAACACAAAAGCATTTAATGTAATTTAATTTAAAATGCTACATTCCTTTAAAAGTACCATCAATTAAAAAATACTTATCTTCAAAGACTATTCTTTTCAGGTAAATCCCTGTATAAATTAATTATGTACATATCTAGAGTTGAAAGGGAATGTATTGTTTAATAAATGGTTAATTCTTAAATAACAGCTCTGTGATATTATGTCTGTGTAATCTCTTACTTTTTATTAATAAAAATCTTTCAGTGTCATTTGAGGGTAAAAATAGGACAAAAGTGTAAATGTATTTTTAGTTCAGAAGTTAAAAATCTTGCAAAGGAGCCTTATGTCCTTCGTTAAGATCTTACAATAATTATATTTTTGATGAGAGACTTTCTTTTACTATTTTGCCAGCTCAGAATTAATTCCAAATGTACTATGCATCATTCTGCTAACACATCGAACACTCCAAGTGAATTAGGCTTTTAAAATAGCTTATGGGCCTCAGACAAGCAGCTGAGAAGCCTAGATTGTATAAGGAAGCTGAAAAAGTTTCAAAATTATTTAGTTGTTTAAACAGCAATAGAAGCATTTGTTTCAAAGTCCTGTTAAATAATTAACATGCCAAAAGCCAACAAAAGAGTTAGGTTTGCAGTTCTGGTTTGTTTCTGCAATCTTACAAATTTTTTTGGCAGTATGTTTCCTCACTTGATTTTTTGAAGTATTCCCATTGACTTTGAGTGTACTTACATAACTGGAAGTAATTTGCCTATGACCTGTGAGGAAGGTTGAGCATGAAGTCATCATCATATTGTTTGTGTCAAATGGTACCTAACATGTAGAACTGTGTCTTGTACCTGCACAGAGCAATAGCTATATAATTCTACATTAGTATGCTTAAAAACTTTTTGGAGGGATAGAAGTAGCAAAATTTTCACAGACTAATCACAGAATAAACTAGGTTGGAAAAGACCTTTGAGATCATTGAGTTATTTCTCCTTGCAAAACAACAGGGTATTCCAAATTGTTCTATGAGAAATTCCTTCCTACATTATCAGTGGAATCAGTAGGAGCTCCTTGCCTCTGAGAGCAAAAGAAATGCCCTCTGGACTGACAGCCAGTATGGGAACTTTTTTTGTTCAGCTATTAGGTAGAACAATGATTAGAATGCTGCTTTTATTTCTAAGAGCATGAAATATCCATAAAACTTGAGGGGAGTGAGGAAAGGAGTAAAGATTAGCTTCCTACAATTCCTGCTGTCTAGGAAGCACAAGGTAAAGGATTCTTATCATAATATGTCCTGGGCTGGTAGTTCGCATTCTTGGGAAGTGCAGCTGTTCCTAGTCTGACTTCTTCCAGACAAGGTAAGCCAGAAGACAAAGAGAATGGAAACAAGACAAACAGCAATAAAATGAAAGAAGTATGTATGAATCTTTTGTCACAAGTATGAACTTTTTGTCACAAAAATTCCTAATCATCTGGGATTTTTCTGTCCTTTATTTTAGAGCCAAAATAGATTATAAAGACCATTATTAGGCAAACAAATGCATCCAGCAATTTGTGACCAATTTGCTGTTCGGTTTCTTCACCTTAGTTAGGGACAAGCATATTTTTACTTCTCCTTAGCCCCTTTTCCCTTCAAGTAAGTAAGCAAATGGACTTGTTTGGCATTTGCTCCTTTTCTGGAAGACAAGGCTGACAGTGCAATAGAAATCACAGATTTTCACAGGAGTTTTTGAAGCGTGACTGGCTGGAAAGTTTTTGCATCTTTTAGAAGACATCTTTAAGAGAAATCAATGCATTCTGGAGGAAAATCTGATAACTTATCTGTTTATTGCCTAAGCCAAAGCACAATAATAGTTGTAGCAAGATTTGTAGGAAGTGGTAGCATTTTTAGTTTGGTTTTGCATTATCTATACTTTCTATTGATTTTTCATCATGCTGCTCAAGACTTATGGAGACCAAAAAAATTTTCCTTTGCACACTTCAGTAATTTTATAAAGATATTACTTTGTTTCTGACTTTGAAAATGCAAAATATTTTATCACAAGTGTAGAGGAAAGCAGAGTGTTTCTATGAGCTCCTCAGTATTTAGGAAAATCATGCAGGACAATGTTTCTTGCTTCCTCATGCATGGTAATTATATCTTTGTGATAGCAAAATATTTCTTTCATCTTTCATTTCTTTTTTGCTCATGATTTTTATCCCAATGTCCCATAAAATCTATAAATATATCACGGGCTGCAATTATCTCTGAAGCATGCACTAGGAGACTTCTAACTTCTGGTGTGAAACTTCTAGAGGTTTACTTTTAGCTCATTGTAAGGGACATAGCCAGATTAATAAGTCACTAGTATTCAGAAACCCCAATTCAAAAAAATTAAAATAAGAATACCATTAACGTTTTCAAACACTTTCTTCCCGACACCACTAAGCATCAATTCCCTTTGGGAATGAACTTCTTTCCTTCTTCTTCTTCTTCTTTTGGTGATGTAATAAATATCCTCTGAAAAGCAGCAGGTGTTCCACTGCTGATTCTGTACTAATATCTTGTTAGCTCATTCTGGAGAAATATACGTACTTTTTAAACTTTACTTTAATTTTCAAAATAGGCCTCAGTCATAGATTTTGAAACTCTAAAAAGTTTACCTTCTCTAATTAGGGTGGATAATAGTTGAAAGAGGAATGCAAAGAGATTGAAAGTGGGGACTTCTGACTACAAATTTTGCACCTCACAAGCAGATGAATGTAAAGGAGAGAAGGATGCTGAATAGTCTAAGAGCCAGGAGACAACTTGGAGAAAGGCAAATGTTAAGGTAATAATATGTTCCTCAGAAATTCAGAAAGCTGCAGGTTTTGATTGCAGCTCAAACTAGGAAAGACTTTTTCCAGGTCCCAAAATAGAAGCAAATGATTTGACAACATACTCCAGAGAAGACAGGAAGAGGAAAATAGGCTCAATATAAAAATGACAAATCTGTTCTCATTCTTCCCTTGTGTAAATTTCTGGGGTGTAGAGATGGAGTGTGAGTCTAGGTCCGGGTCTTTCCACAGCCTCACTGTGGGGAGATCAAGAAGCAAGAATATAAACAATTCTCATTCTTCTGGGCTGTACAAGAGAAGTGTAAGGCCATATGGGGCCTCTTCATCCAAATATGTAAAGGAAATAAAAACTGGAAGCAGAATTTGCAGTGGTTCTATATCTTACCAAAAGAGACCATCCCTTGAAATATGTACAAAAGAACGTGCACATAAACTGGGAATGGAGTAGATTATATTTTTTATGAAAAGGAAGTAACAGTTGAGACTGTGAAGGTTTTAGATATTGGGAATTGAGAAGTAATGCAGAGGATATTTCAACTCTAAAGAAAGCCATCATAGCATAAAAGTGTTTATAGGTGCCTTTGAACCTGGGGAAATTTTCAGAAAATATTTTATCATGAGCCAAAAAGCTGTACAAGAGCTTTATGCTTGCCTCAAAGATCTTGTTGGAGGAGTTTATGTTCAAGGAGAGGGAAATACTTGACACTTTATAAACTAAAGTCCTCTCTGTTTTAGTAGCCTATTCACCCTTAAGAGGCAGAAGAACAGAGTAGTCTGAAATTAGTAGTACACAATCCATTTGTAATATTACGTGAAAAACAGACAGAGAACACTTAAAATCACTTTGAAGAGTCTAGGTTCTTCACTATTTAAAAACATTTTGCATCTTTTTTTTTTCTCAAGGATCCTTGTTAGATTCCAAATGATACTTTTGTTAAAGATATCTTAATGGTTCTTTTCTTCCTGTGGGCTCTTAAAATCTTTCCATCTGAAAAGCCCTTTTATTTTTGTTTGTTTGCTTGTTTGTTTTGTTTTTTTTAGCTGCTTGTACATAAAGAACTAGATATAAAAGAGTCTGCAGTAGGTAAAAGCATTTTGATAATGACAGAAATAAATCTAGTGAGAAATATGCCAATAAGATGATGAACAAAGTAATTTCTTTGTAATTTGAGTACTGTTTCTTTTGGAAATTTATAACACAGTTAACTCAATAAGACAAAAATAAAAATCTTGTATAATGTGTTGATTCCTCTTCAAAAATAGATGAAAAGGGGGAAATATTTACCTGTGGGTTTTTTTACATGTTTGTTCTGAACTGATGGTACAAACAAAATGACAGCTCATTCCAAGTGACCAATCTTGGTACTCTCTTGTGTTTAAATACTGTGTTCTGAAAAAACATCCAAGAAGCTTTAGTATCTCTCAGTACAACTTCAGAGTCCTGTAAATAATTTCTCTTTTCCTTCTTTCTCTGCCAAGAGCAATGGCTTCATTTCTACCCCTGTTCAAGAACACTAAAATAAAAAAGTGGTTAAGGAAAGAAAAAGAAAATGAAACTACCACAATATTCTATCTTACCCAAATACCTCATGTAATAGTCAGTATTTTAGATACCAGACTAACATGTTCACTCACTAGAGAGATTTTTTGGATCCATAACGCTTTCCCACCTCTTCAGTAAAAATTTGGAAGACAAATTTCCCTGACACCTTTTCAGTTGCTGAAATTCCCAGGATTCTTTTAAAATCACATTGTTGCTGTTTAGAAGAAAATCTAAATGTTTAAAATCACAACGTCTGGGAATCGGGCTGTTATTAAGTCAATAATTTCCATGGCTTATATTTCCTGGCAGATACTGCATTCCATTCTGAGATAGACTTCATGAGATTATCCTTGAATATATAAGCAATCAGGTAATGCACGCAGTTTATCTAAAGCTGGTCAAACAACAGGGTACTAAAGAGGAATATATGTTATAGTTTAATATAACGGCACGCCTCAACAGCTGTTGGACGGGAAGTGAAAGAAGCAGCACTGTTAAAGCTCAGAGCATCCCGTTATTGGACAATAACATGTAAGTGGAATGCATTATTATGATTATAAATAGGTCATTTCCAAAGGAAACGCACTCGATGCAGACTGGAATAACAAATCATGTGTAAAAAGGAATGACCTTTAAGGGAACAAAGAACAGTAAATAAAAGAGACTGCATGAGACTTGTCTCTGCTGGGAGAAGGAACAGCCCTTGTTTGTCAGGGTGGTGCTGGGGAACTCACATGTCTCCTGCCTGTTAGTTTGCCTGCACCCACTTGGCTGCAATTTGCAGTGCATGCAGACTGTCCATGGAATGCGAAGGTTAGGAAGGGCGTACGAAAGGACTGAATATCCAGTTATTGCCTCTAGCTGTTTATCACTGCTGAGTCTGGAAAGAGAATGGACGGGATTTAAAGCAATATAAGAGAATCCAAGGCACCCTCAAACCCATTAAGCAGAGATAAGAAAGATGATTCATAAATGGAGCTGTGCAAATCATCCTTCGGACAGGGGTTTAAGCAGTTGTTTTGGGGGTATTCTGCCTCAGGAAGTAAAAGAAAGATGATTTTACTTCACCAAAATAGCTGGAATTATAAACTGGCAATGTGTGTTACGATATAAATTGAAAGTTAATTATTTTATCTTTCCCTGACATTCTCAATCCAAAATCGTATTCTCACCTAGTGATACATGGAGGGGATGGTTACCCCTATCACCAAGAATGAAGACCTAAAGACCTTCTCCATTCAAGAGAAAATTGCAATATTCTGTATGGAAATGTTTTTAAACAAACAGCCATAAAATCCCAGGAAGGATTTGGTAGGAAATGTAGGATGAGAATGCAGAATGAGAGTGAATTTATGAAGATTTGTCATTTGCTTTCAAATTAGCCTTTGATTTAACATTCCATGAGTCAGTGTATGAATGCTGCCTGAAACACTGAATTTAAACAAGAATTTGGTCTTAATGCAGAAATTAGTACCATAACCAACCACAAAATGAATGTTGACTGATCACTCCACCACTGAATACATCTTCCAAAAGGGCTTATCTGCATAAGTTTTATCTCAAAAGTTGCACAAAAGACATCCTTCCAAAATAGGGCCAGTCTGAAATCAGCACATCAAAAATTCAGTGCCATGTAGCCACTCTGAATTCTAGCCTTGGAACTGCAATTGCAGTGCCAGTAAAAAGACCAGAAAGCTTTTGGCAAGAGGTTTCCAGTTTTGGTTCATATGCAAAACCTGTAAAACATTATTTGACCTGAAATGTTTAGAGAAAATATAACATTTTTCTACAGTGGAATTTTTTTTTAATATTCCTTTTGTATGAAATCACATGTATAGTAATGCATTTATTCACCGATATATATTCTCATTGAAGTGATCCAAAGGGTTCAGATTTCATTTTTTTTCCTAATACTCCTGGAAAATAGTCTGTTGTAGCTATGGTATTAATTCAATACAATCCATTTTTATTTTCAATTTCAAATAATTATTTTAAAAATCATTAAAGAATATTGAACTCATGAAAGCCTGGGTTTGTTGCCCTGGAGCTGATCTCTAGAAAGAAAGCAGCCTTTGAGTCAGTAATAGCAGACCAAGGATTCATCACAACTGTGAACATCCTTTAGCCACTGTGTGAACATTTCTGGTTTATATCCACCTTAATCTGTCAGATTGTGACCAAGAAAAAGGATACCAATATTATTAATTGTTTCTGAGCCGACAACATTATTGCAGTTGAAGAGGCCTGTTTATATGAGCCACTAAGTAGTGCATGAAACACGGTATGAGTTATCTTCAGCCTTGCAACTTCCATATCAGTTTTGATTATCTGCATAAATGCAATCCACAGTTTACTGCTCTGGTAGTTTTATTTTTCTTCCTGCTTCTGTTATATAGCTCTTCCATATTCTTGTTTCTTGGACTGAAAGCAACAGCAATTGGAAGCTTCCTTGCATAAGAAACTCTTGACTCTATCTGTGGGAATGAATTACAAAGGGTTCTTAAAACTATAAAAACAGAACGAATATGTACAAGGAGTATATTGCTAAATATTCAAGCTCTCATATCCATTCATAACAACTAATGCCACAGAAAAAGATGTTGCAGTTTCAGACCTAGAATTTCCTGTGGCATTGATGTAGCAAAGATGTTGACAGATGGATTTGTAAGCCTGCAACACACGAAAAAGCAGTGAATAAAATATCGAACATGTAGAGGAGGTACAGCATGAATTCATTGCCTCTTTTGTAATACACACGTGAACATTCAGTAAGGTTAAAATTAAAGTTACAACGTTTTTTCACCATATGAATACTGTGAAACCCATTGCCACTAGATGTTATAAGGAAGAAGAATCCAGAAAAATTAAGAAAGAAATCAAACTTTGTAAGTAGAGCAGTCCAGTCCAGTGTCAGCCTAATTAGCTATAAGCATGTGATATAATGAGGGTTAAACCTTACACTTTGAGATAAAAGCAATCTTGGTTCTGTATTAATTAGGAAGAGACTTAGGGTATGAGGCAGATAACTTTCATGAGCCTGCTGCAGGATTTTTAAAATTCCCTCTGGAGTACTAAGTGTTTCCAAATCATATACTACAACAGGTGGAATTTATTCTGACCCAGGATGGCAAGTCACATTTTTTTTACCTACATATGTAAACTTTTTGTTTAAAAAAAGAAACCCGTGATATTACTATATTTGGCCTTCAAGTTTAAATGAAATGACATAATTCCTAGTAAGAATGGCCCAGCTGCAGAAAATGGAATCATCTGAATTTTAGGAATTTCCAATTTTATAATCTCAAAGTAAAATAAATATTTATCTGCAGATATATTCATTAATTTCTCAGTGTTTTCAAGCAAAAATCCCATTTAATAATGAAAAAAAAATATTAAACCAACCCCAAACATGCAATTGCTGACTTTTTTATTATTCCTTTGATTTTAACTCTATGAATCTTGTAAGCAGGTCATTAAGATAATGGCACTAATCATACTCATCTGAATATGTGTTGTCCTCTTTGATGTGCTTAGCAATATGCTGCTCTGTATGAAATTAAACAGTAGCACTAACACCCACAATAAGAAGAAAAAAGTGATTGTATGAGAAATATTTCCTTAATAGCTATAACTGTTTGTGAAGGATAAAAATTTCCCCAGAAAGTTATAAAAAAGGTCACAGCTTCCCTCATTTATTTAATACCATGAATACAGTCTTTTATTCAGGAGTTTGCCTGCAGTCAAAGCTAATTATTGCCACCATATTACATAATTTTTCCTACATGGTATGTAGATAAGTAAATGTGTTGTAAACAACCATCACACTCCAGGATGCTCATAGCATGAGTGAGGAAATGAGCAGCTACCTTTCAAATCTCATTTCCAGAAGATGCTGTAAATTAAGATCAGGGAGAAATAATGCTTCTGAATCTTTGAACTCAGCTATTAGGATTTTATTGTCTTTACTAATTTCAAAAGTAAACCTGACTCATCGTTCCTATTACAGACATATCATTACATGATTGAAGGTTAATGATTTCACAGGCATATTTCATGGTCTCGGGACTCATCCAAGGTCTTCCTAATGACAGGATTCAGAATCTCTGTCCATAGGCCCACCAGACAGCACTTCCAAGGGAGAGCAGAGCCCTCTGACAACCAAGAGACAAGTATTCATTTATTTTGATGTGTAGCCATTATTTTTATAACTGCGAGACAGTGCTTTAGAAAGACTTTTTCAGTTATAGCATAGAAATTTTTTCTTCAAAAAACCTGAGAACCATGGCTTTATTTAGCAATTCACATTAATAGTTGCTTACCTTCAAGCACTTAAACAGTTACTGATTGCTGTAGTATTTCTCACATGCTTCAGGTTAAGCTCCAGCTTAAGTGCTTTTACAGATAACAAAAAAATTGCTCAGTGTCTTGCATGACTGAAGAGTAAATTTTTGGCAAGGAAAGAGCTTGGTAATCTTCTTTTCTCTCTAAACTTTAAAATATGCTTTTTAGGGAGCCACTGTGGTTTCTATTTCTTTTATCATATTCTTTCACTAATATTTTATTAGAAATTACTTTGTGTGCTGCTGAAACCTTTCTATCACATGGTTCCTCTGCATACCCTCATAGTTTAAAAAGACACTTTCAGTTTTTGCTTTAAGCTAGAATTCAAGAAATGTAAGAGAGTTTCATTGCCCTGAATTGCATCCCTCATCCTTAATAAAGAGTATAGTGTGACTTCAAAAGGGAATCCGATAATTATTTTACCATGTAAAATTTGGTATTTTGCAAATTTTTGAATTTGTTCCAGTCTTTCCTTGTTTTTTTCCCAAGTGACAGTTAAATAATACAAAATCTTGAGTTTTCATATAAATTGAAATTACTGTGTTTCCATTTTTTTGTTTTAGGAACACAGCTTGCAATTAAAGGAATTATTCTATGAAGCTGTCATGCTCATGTAGGCTACTGGCATCCTCAAGTAACTTCTAAATGGATAATGGAATACAGTGACTTTATTAGCTGCCACAACTGTGGTTTGAAGGAATCTGAAAGAACATGCAGAGAGTTCTTCCTGGTAGTTAAATTGGCGCTTGAGACTTATGACTAGAGAACTGTTCTCAACTTTTAGTGTGAACCCCATGATTATCCAAAGTAGCCCAAGGAGCAGAGGATCTCCAAAGTGGTATCATACACAGAAAACAAGGGATGGTCCAAATTATTGAACTATTCTCTTCTCCCATAATTGTCCTAGTCTCTGAAATACATCCCCTGAAATCATATTGTCCCCTCTGTGGAAACATTCATGCTCGGGTTGGATGGGCTTCTGAGCAACCAGATTTATTTAAAGATGTTGCTGCTCATTGTGTGGGGGTTGTACTGAATGGTTTTTAAAGACTCCTTCTGAACCAAGCTGTTCTATGAATCTGTGATATAGACTAATTGCATACTGAGAGACAGATTGGTCAATGCATTTTATCCATTTATTCTGCCTGATGCCTTTGTTGGCTCAGTGTAGCAGGAAATGCCTTCTGGCTGTGCTGCATTCCTTTACTGTAGGCCTGTGAATGTCCAAAACCACCCTAGGAAAATTTTAGGAAACTTATACATGACGGCTACTTGGTTTTTTTCCTTTCATCATTTATAGCTTCTGCAAAGTTAGAAACTTTGGGGAGGAAAATTTAAACAAATATGGAATATATTCTTGCTTGGAAGGATGTGTAATAACATCACCTTCAGTCCTTTGAAATGTTTTCTAAAACTAATAGATATTTCAATCAAAGATATTTTATTTCAGAACCACAAAATCAGATTATTACGAGTCCTTAATACAAATCTCCTTACTGCTGCTCTTTATTAGAGGGCTGTTATAAGTGTGTGTCTATGAGTGTGTAAGGAATCCTGTTCGTTTTCCTAGTGTTTCCTCTAAAATAGTAGTTTTCTGTATCTGCATTTCAATATTAGTTCCATGCTTGCACCTTGGTATTTTCCGACTAATTATACAGCAATAATATGCATAGTTCATACTTTTTAGCTAGATTTAGTGATGGATCAGAAATACTTTAGTCAAGACCTTCTGTGGAAGCTAAATGGTTCATTACATACATGTCCTTCTAAAGTTTAGTTTTGATAATTAATTAATGTACATAATTTAATGTATACCAAAATGGTGTGCTTTTTTTTGAAACCCTTCCTCCTAATTTCTTGTGATTTTATATCTCCTGTCAGTAGATCTTCTGCTAATGCTAGTTTAACTCTAATCTGTAATCAATGCATTATTGCTCGTACAAATTATTGGAAGTATGGAGGGGGTTACATTTTTATGTGAGTCTTTCTTGTTATATTAAATATGTAATAAGTTTTGAACAAATGGAGTACCCAGCAAAAAGATTATATTAATGCGTAGGCAAGGCTGAGTATTTTGAGATTTTTTTTGAGATTGATTGAGACTGAGGAAAAAAATCAATTTGAGATTGCAGTATATGAGAATAAAAACCACAGTATTTTAAAGAGGAAAATACTTACTATCTTGAAATCTGGCATTATATATTTAATAAATTTGAGGACATGGTTCTTCTTAAAAAAAATCAGATTTTGTGAGGTTATGACAAATAAAGTAAAGTACAAGAGAGGACTTCCATTAGCTTATGCTGGAGCTACTGGTACAGATTTTATTCCATCCAGTCTGATGGTGGAATGTCTGTTCCACTTTTCCCCTTTCCATTTCCTCCTATCTCTGCCCACTCACTACTACAGATGTGGAGATAATATTCTAAATGTTGCCATTATATGGGGCAATCTCTTTACTCTGCCTTGTGGCAGTGTTGTGAGAGTAAATGGTTACAAAAATATATTTCACAAAGCCAAAAATATTTGTAAATCAGATCATTTAAATTAGGATGACCAATGCTAAAAGGTGTAAAATTGTTTTTAGGCTTGTGACATTTTATTGGTACACAATATCACTAGAATGGAGTAAAAACCAAGAGGGTACCTGAAAATAACAGCAATACTGAGGATATTGACTTCAGCATCAAAATTGTAGTGGAAATGTGATTTAGTATGTTGTTTATCAATCTAGGTATGCTTTGTACTTTCTTCACTGACCGTATTTAAAATTGTTACCAAGTTAATAAGAAACAAAATTTATAGTTACCAAGAGGTTTATAGCTTAACTGCATGGATGAGAACAGGTCAGATTGGCAAGCATCCAAAGTCCCAAGCATGTTAGAAAATGCCCACTCTGCCAAGTCTTTAAAAGCTTATGTGCTGTGTCCATGCATGTGCCCCTAATACCTGCATGTCTGAAGTTCAATCAGAAAAATACCTACAGAAATACAAAGTTATAGCACTTTGCCCACACTGATGTGAATTTGATAAAGGCTGGTGTTTTTAAAAGCCTATGTACATAAATATACAGTGAATTAATAAAATAATGTTTAGGATTTGAGCCTTAAAAATAATTTCTTTGTGTCCTGTAGATACAAAAAATAAAAACAACCAATGTCTACAATGCAGCTATGAAGGTGGAATCAATGCTTCACTGTTATTTGCCTGTAATTGGCTTTGAGCATCACAATGCACGTGTAATTGGGTCTGTACTTGTATTCTTCAAGGATTCTGTGCTATTTCTACTTGAACCCATTTTTGATACGGTTCAGCTCAGCAGTGCCAGCTACCTCTTGTTATGCAGTTGAAAAACTGTGGCCATTAAAAATAGGATACGGTGTGATTTTGTTTTGCAGCACTGCATGGAAAATCAGTTGCTGTTCACAACAGCTCTGTGGTTGGTTGATTTAAAGCAGGAGGGCGACTTCAAATTGACAAGCAGACAGTTCATGAAAAAGGATATTGTATCTTTAAGGCTTTCTGACTGATTGTGTTTAACTGCACTGCTCAGCAGGCAGTAATTAGGCAGTAGCTTTGCTGAGAAACTTAAAGCAGAGGCTGTGTTGGTCTGTGCTCTTAAATTTAAAAAAATAAAAATAAAAGAAAGAAAAAAAGATGGTTTTGAACAAATGGGATTTTTACTGGTTTTTAGCCAGTATGGGAGCAAACAGAAAGCAGACCCCTAGAGGCTCCTAAAGTTATCTTTCCATGCAGATAGTCTCTAGGGAGCTGTGGTGCTTGAGAAAGGAGGCAATGAGAACCATTATAGAAGCACATGACACTATTGCTGAAGGTCAGAGAGGTACTGGAATAAAAGAGAAGCTGCTGATACAAAATGACATGACTGCTGCATCTTCTGGACAAGTTCACAATTTTGATTGGAATGTAGCTCTAACACATCATGAATGTGATTAATAAATAAAAGTACATAATAATGATGATGGCTGAACCGGCGCTTCCCTAGGCTGCTGCAGAGCACGAAAGAGTGGGAATCTAAGATAAAAGGCAGCAAACAAAATAGGTAGTTAATGCTACTGCCTAAGGAGAGTTTGATTTGAAAATTCTATTGTAGTTTTGTGGAGTGGACACTACAGTGCATAGTTGCAAATACTGAATGCAGGAATGAATTGTCAACCTTCTCCTCATGAGTGTTAAAGTAAAGTAACAAATTCTGGAGGGGAGTAAAAGAAAGTTAAGATATGCTTTTGCCCCAAATGACATAGGAATTTCATGGAAGCACTCTTTGCTGTCACACCTCTATTTTCTATTGCTGCTATTTTGATGGTTGTGCTTGGACGTGTCATCCTTTAAGAGCCAACCAGGCTTTGAGAAGACTCAGGGTTCTATAGCCATTGATATATACTACAGCCTCTTAAACTATATTTTTAAAAATGTAGTTCATTTGTTAATGTGGCATTATGCTGCTGTAAAATGAAGTTATCCATTAACAGGATAAATTAAGCCTATATTTTGATTTAGCATCAGGTAGTAGATATTGTAAAAGGGTCACAATCTAAGTGTGATGAGCTCTATTTTCGCTGCATAGTTTCAGTTTCTGAGGTCCAGAAAATGTCTTTTGATGACTATGCCTCTGATTCTGACTAGAACTGCACTCTATAGTTCTGACATTGGTTCTGATAACTTTGAGTGATTAAAGTCAGTCTCCTTCAACAAACTCTCTGGTTTGACAAATCCTTTTTATTTTATCTTCTTCGTTCACATGTTAATGAAAAAGTAAATTAGCATGTAAGTTGGCAAGAATGCTGCACTGAGCAACATGCATTTTCACAAGACCATTGTCCTGAGGTTTGCAGTTTTTTAAAAAGGTTTGATCTGAGTAAATTAAGAAAGCTTATCAGAATTCTCTGACTGAATGTTTATAAGAGCCAGAACGGCTTTCCAATTATGGCTGGGCTTGCAACAGCAAGAGGGATTCAATGCCACTGCCTAAAATCCACCCATCTTTATTTCCTGTTTTCAAGGTCAATGCATTTTGTGTACTTCATAGATGCTCTTTGAAACTGGAATACCAAGAACATCAAGGATTAAATTTCCAAAGTATTTTGATTTTAAGTGACAATGAGCCTAATTCACTGCCAGGTAATGCCAAGTGTTTTTTCCCCCATTGTTTAGTTCTTCAAAACTGTAGCCATATAGGACACTATTAACAGGGGCTTAACATAGGGAGAAAAATTATTACTTTAAGTAAAATTAAATGAATAATTTTTACATTGCATTTTGTAATTCTGGTTTTAAGCATAAAAAACAAACAGTGGTTTATTTTTCAGCAAAAGGTTTTTTGTAGAATTTCAGATAGCATATAATGCAGAACAATAATTGCATACCTAATGTGAAAAACCTACAGGCAAAAAGGGTCCAGCTTGGTGCTTCTATCTTTTTCTGGGGTGTTTCTATATCCACAATTTAAGGCAATGCCTGTGAATGTCCATCTTCCCTTGGAATCTTCTGGGGCCTATGAAGTGTCTGTCTTTTAATCTGATTGTAAAATATTGCCCCAGCTGTTTACCACAAATTTGAAAATCAATTTTTATATCTCATTAAAACTACAAACATCTCATTTATTTCTATGGTTATTCTACCAAGAACAAACAACTCAAAGTGAAGAGCCTTTCTGTGTTTCTCTGTCACAACTCTCCTCTCTCCCTCACCTACTTGTGCACATGTGCCTGGACACAGATGCACACAGTATACACATATATGTGTATACACGTTTGCATGTGCATACATTTCTACTTATGCAATATTTCTATAGGTAAGAATACAGCAGCTGAAACTCATGCATGCTATTCTAAAGTCATCAGAGACTCAGAGAATGGTTACATGCCTTGTCTGACCTGGATGGTTTTTGACTTTATCTTGAAGCTTTTTGAGTGACGCATGTAATCTACCATTATTTGTTGTTTAAATGTGTCACCTCTGTGTTTTCAGATGGGAATCCACACTGATGGAAATTTGATTTTCCACAAGTTGTTTCACAGTCTCCAAATCAGTTCAGCTTTAATGATGTCCTTACGAGGGCTGATCATTATGCCATATTCCAGGCTGATAGAATTGTGTACCTGGGCCTTTTCCAGCACCTTCCTGAGGACAGCTCCAGGGCACTCAGTGGGGGCCGGAGCAGAATCCCACCGAGGTGTCCACACACTCCTCTTGTGGGAAAGGACAAACTTTGTCAGTGAATTTCAAAGCTGTTTAATTAAGCATTCCTCCTTTCTAGGAATAATAGCCTTTAACTGCCTACATTTTCAACAGCAGCTAACATATCATCTCTGTAAGGTAACAAAAATATCTGCTAGTAATAATGTAAACCCTGCAACGGCATTCTAACCAATTTTTAAATTTAAATTAGCAAACCACTGATTAATTGTAGTGATCAATCAACTCCAAACTAGATTAAGAAACTTGAATACTCTGAGAATAATATATGGGTACCAATTTCAAAGTCTGGTACAAATATAGCCATTGTGGATTAATGTATATTTCTCAAAATGTAGAAGGATGAATTTAATTCATTTTATGGTATTCATAGTTTTTAAAAATTATTTTAGTGAATTACTGTAGAAACCGTATCTTATTATTTTAATTAATCTTTTATTTAAAGAAATATTTTCATCCAAGACACTAAAAAAGAACATTATAAACATGCTCAGGCAAAAGGTAATAGATTTTGAGTTTAATTGTAATGTTCTGTTAAGCATTTTAATAGAAAACCTGATGACCCAATTATACAGCAAAAGTGGAAAATCAGAACACAGTATCTGGATTTGAATTTAAAAATGCTGAGATGCATAATACATAGGAGTTTGATATCTATTCTACTTCTTGTCAAGAAGGTAAAAAATTATCAAGAATTAACAGACAGCAGAAATCAGACCCTGGAAAAGAGCTAGGCATTCTGGAGAGGAATATAAATTATAGTTTAACTTGGAATAGTACCCTGCATTTCCATGCAATGCAGAATCAGTATTTTCTTTCATTTTCCTGCACTGACATCCCATTCTTTCTGTACTACCACTATTCATAGTGGCATCAGCAAGACCTTCTTCCCAGGGTTAATCCTCCCCACTACTGAAAAACAGCTATAGAATTAGCTAGTTTAAGAGATTTTCCATGATAACTGTAGCTCAGTCAGAAGCTAGGTGTTTCTCTTGCCATGAAAATCTTCCCTTTCCATCTTAGATGTGGTTCCCAAACTGAAGTCCTAAAGGGCTACTGGTGATGCTGGGAAGAATAAAAGAGTGGCTTACAGAACCATAGTATTTTAATAATTTTTTCAATTCCAAAAAGTAAATCTAATAATTTACTAGTCTTCACTTGAACCTGTAATAATTCCAAAAAATCTACTCCACTAGGACAAAAAGTTTGAAAATGACTGCAGTGTTCAGCTATTTTGTCTTCTAGAAGACCAGACACAAATAAAATTTGCTCTTCAGTATGTCACAGAAAACACAGAGAAATGGTGTTTCATTCAGTAAGTGGTACTTTGTGCCTAATGTTGAAAGAAAAAGTCATGAAAATGGGACAGTGCAGATGTAATTATTAATGAAAAATGAAGTTGCTACGCAAAGTTCTTAAGAAAAGTACCTCAGGTACTTAAAAACCGAGGTAAATAGGCAGACATGTGACACCATGAAATTATCAACTGTACTTAATGCCTCAAAAGAGATGACTTTGAGGGTATCTGAGCTGCTACCAAACTGTACCAAACAGAAAGCTGGGGCACAGATCTTTATTAGCCTGCTGGTGTTTACTTTTTAGCTATCCAAGCCTTGATTTTACTGCCTCTACACACAGAAATGTTGGTCACTAAGTAAAAGGGAATGCCAAGCATACCAAAACCACAGCTAGCCTCTGGATTGCAAATTGGTTGGTTTACTTGAATAGTGTACAAAAATCTGTATCATATTTACTGTATTATCAGCACAAACCCCATTAATTTATATCTAAACTCATACAATCTTCATTTCTTGCCAATTTCATGGGGCTATGGTAGACCATGGACATGCCAATATTGATTTCATCTTCATTATGGTCTACATCATCAAGTGCAGATGCTTAAAAATTCATTAACTCAGCAATCCAGGTTGTGGCAGGATTCTTGAGGGCCCAATGCTATGGTAGCAGCTGACTGGAAAGCTGGACTTTCCTTAGGAGAAGCTGAGAGAGTTATTTTGTGGCCTTCAAATGTATAACCATTCTTAAAAGCCAAGCAGTCATTCTGGTGGTTCAAAAATCCCTAAGTGTCTTTTACATATTCTTGTGTGTGCAAGTTATGGAAAAAAAAAAGGTATCTGCAGGACTGATTGCTCTAGATTTGGTTCTGACCATTCAAAGAGGACTAGCTGCAAATGTGGAGACTGAAGGCAAAGTGGCAGTGGCAAAGCACTGAATGAGTTCAAAATCTTTAAGGAAAGGAGACATGTGACCCTGTAATGTAAAAGTAGTGCATTTCAAACAAGGAGCCCTTAATAGTTGCAGAGAAAGATGAGGTGTACAGATAAACAAACAAACAAAAATTCTGTAAGAAAATGAATTCCTGTAAAAAATTAATATTAATTATTCCAGTACAGAGGAAGAGTGGGAACTACACTAACAGACCAATCTTGTAAAATCATCAGCCCTTTAGTAAAAGTCTAAAATAAAGAATTTAGAAAGTATGAAGTAGTTCAAATGACTGCAGATGAATATGAAAAAATAGCAGCAGGTATGGAGACAAATTCAGAAGTGCCAAGGGACAAACCAAGAAATTTTCTACAAGATACATGAAAGGTCAAAAAAAAGCAGTTTTAGTAGGAGCAAGACAAGGAAAATTAAGACCATTACTTCACAGAGATTGAAAACCTGAAACTATTTTACGTAGTTAATTTCTGCTTATGTCTACACTATAAATTCTGTGGCCAGACAAGAAGTTAGTACTACTAACACCAAGGAAAGTTATGAATTCTCAGGCTAATACAACCATTTAGAAAAGTACAAAGATAACACAGACATTTCCAAATGCCTGGGTGCAATGAAATTACCACTATACATGTAGCTAAAGCAAAGAAAACAAGTGTTTTCAGAGGTGATATTTCAGAAGAATTGAGAAGGTCATATGTAAAGACTATGACAACAAGATAAAAAAAGAGACTCGAGAAACTACAATAACCAGCTTCACTTCTCTGTGAGAGATGGTCTCAGATAATGAAACAAATTATTTCTGGGCACCTCAAAGTATATAAAAAGGTGTGCAGTCAGCATGGTTCAAAGACAAACCATGTCAAGTTCAGCTGTGGTTCAGTCCTGGGCAGTGTACTGGATATAAATGAAACAGTAGACATTACTGTTCTTGACTTAAATAAATGCTGTCTCAGGTATCTCATAAGGAAGCTAGATGAAACTCTTTGATGCCAGATATGTGCAAAACTGATAAAAAATTATTTTGAGTACTTACCAGTTTGGTACTACTCCACATTTTCATTATTAATCTGGAAGATGCATAATACAGCAGTTTGCTTATTAAATTTACAGGGAACACTACTGTGGGAGTGGCTGCAAGCATGCCAAAGATGGAATTAGAACTTAAATTGATCTGAAGAAATCAGCTGGAAAAAAAATGAACACATTTCAGTGAGCAGGAATACATAAATCTGCTCTTAGACCTGATGAAGTGAATAGGAAATAAGAAGCAATAGACTAGGTTTCAGATATGTAAAAAAAAGCTGGGAGACATAATGGGTCACAAACTGAGTATGAGTCACCAGTGTCATGATACAGTGAAAAAAGCAAATACTGTGCTAGTGTATATAGAGGCAAATTAAAGAGAGCAAAGTGGAAAACATAGTCAATAATTAATTAGCTGAACAAGAGCATTCGTTTTTAATAAATATTTAGAAGGATGCATAGAAGTATCATGCTGCATTACTGTACATCCAAGAATTTACTAAATATGAAATTCAAAGCACCTTAGGTAATAAACTTCAAATAGTACAATGTGTCAAATAAGCACAGCATCATATGCTGGTTTATTTCTAATTCTGCTGGGTGCTGAACAATTTTCCTGAAAGATGTTCAATTCTCTCAGTTGTTACTAACTTAGCATTTGGCATATTTAAAGTGACTTTTTTTTTCTTTTACTTCATACACAGTAAGGCTGTTCAATGCTGTCTCTTGGCCTCTGGCTACCAGAACAGAATGGAGCTCTTTGATCTTTATTGGTTCATAAGGCCAAAGTAAGAAAAATAGAGTTAAGTAGATGGACTATCTTGTACTGAGAAAAAAAGATCAATATATCTGCTTCTAAGTTCTGAAAGACGTGTTTGCATTTTACTTTGAGAATGTAAATCAACTAAAATCAATGTTCCATGCAAAATTTTGAAAAACTTTTTTTTTTTTTAAAGATAGACAATTTTCGTTAAACCAAAAGTTTTAGTGGAATAACTAAAACAAAAATCCCTTAAGCAGACCAATGTTCATGCTTGAAGACAAGTATGTGCTTAAGTGCCATGCTGAACAGGAAGACCATTACTGTGAGAAGAGCAGTAAAATCTTAAGCTGAACTTTATGAATGGACTCCTGGAGAAGAATGTTAAATTTGCAAATGTAAATACAATGTCACATGACTTTAAAGAAAATTGTAGGGTTCTGTGAGTGGCTCTGCCACAGATTTACATAACAATGTATAAGTCACTTAATCTCCTTTAGTTTCTCCATCTGTACAATAACATCAGTTCTGGGGCAGTGTTGTGAGACTTAGTTAATTGCATAGAAATTATTTAAAGATCTTTTAGTGAAAAGTTGTATTGAAGCTTTCAAAACCATGACCCTTTTTAAGCTAATGATTGTCTTTTCTCTCCCCATAGAAACGACACAAGCCAAAGAAGCAATTCTTTTTTGACTGGCACTTGCTGCACAACTAAATTTTGAAGCAGCCTAAAGAATTTTCACAAGACAGATACTCTGGGTCTAGGGGAGGGAGTAAGAGAAGGAAAGGAGGGAAAAAAGAGAGGAAGATCTTTTCCCTTTTGGTCTTCCTGGGATGGCAGAATTTGGTAAAGCAGATGTACATGCACACAGAAGGGAACGCTGTCCAGATGTGAGCTTCCCCCTTTCCCTGACTTTAACTGCTGACTCAGTGGAGCAGACCTAATGCTACTGGTCAAATGTCCAACCTGCAGTAGGGATGAAGAGCTGCCATGGTTCAGAGCAAACAGGAAGGAATCAAATGGGGGAGGGCAAGGGGATGGGTAGGTAAGAAATGAATCTACCTAAGAAGCAATAATAATGCAAGTAAAGTGGCACTCCTGTAGAGTGTTTTGTCAAAACAACAAAGACCGAATTTTCCAACAAAAATTATTTTAAATATTTTGCTTGAGCACCTTTATTAATTATGCTGCCATTCTGCCTGCTGCTATAATAATAGTTTTACAATCCTTTCATTCTAAAATGCTCTCTTAACTCCTGGCTGAGGACAGATGAATGTTGCTGACAAGGAGAATAGAAATGAAGAACTGACATTAATAAAGATTCAAAATGCATGCGTGAATGGCAGAGCTTTATCTGTACAACCACAAGAAACTGAGAAAGGTCTAGAAGAGCAAACATCCCAAGCAAAACCTTCTTGCTTGTTTGTACCAAATGCATGTATGTATTAATATACAAAAACCAGCAAGTGGACACAGTTGTGAGAATACAGTAAGATACTATGGTGACAGGAGACTTTATAAAAACCCAAACAGATAGCAAAGGGCTCCTGAATGTAATGAGCCTCATGGCTGATTAGGCAGAGAGACCACACTGTGCAAGAATGAGGCCTAAAGCAAAGAACAGCCTGAAAGAAAGCCATGAGAGAGAGAGGGAGAGAGAGAGATGTGGGAGAGAGAGGGGGACTTGGAAGAATGAGATAAGTAGACTTATAGCTAGAGACAAAGGCAGAAAGGGATCTGTACAGCTTGCAGGAGAAGGAGTTTGGTATGTGGCAGACAATAGAGGGCTTAGAAAGGAGCAGTTAGCCTTGGGCCCTCAAAGAGCCCCAAGAGCCCAGGGAAAAAGACTTAAACATGGAAATGTGTGTGTGGTAAAGGCATGGGGGAGCAAGAAGAGAGGCAGCAGGGCAGCTGCAGGTGATCACTGCAAAAGAGGGCAATGTGTATTGGAGAGGCAGCACGAATCTATGGGCACAGTTTAGAGCTACCAAAGGCTTCTGCCATGTGCATACAGTTCCTGTCTTTGGTCTTCTTGCAAAAGAGTGCAATTTCTATCTTCCTCTTAAATGAAGAGCCAAAAAGATTTTTGGTGAGCTCTATTCATCTTCCTCTTATGTGCCTGTCCCTTAGTCTTAGGTTCATAGTAGCTGTCTCTTCTTCAGGGGTGGGTTTTGAATCTCTTTGGATGTTTTGCATGAAGTTAGGGTGAGAATGATCATGACTCTTATCAACTATACAAGTCACTGTATGTTTTTAGTTTTAAAGGCTCAGAGGTGAAATCCAATCTGAAGTGCAAGGGTTGTATGACAAATATGTCTCCCTCATTTTATGCCTGGCAACTGTCAGTAGGTCAATAACATCCAACAGCTCTAAAACTAAAAATTTCATTCATCACATGAGTTTAATCTCACTTAAGCAGACTGCTTCACCCTCCTGCACTCATATAGACAGGTGAGACATTTGAGCATCCTGAACCCTCCTTTCCCTTTGGCTGTCCTCAGACCATGGCTCCTTGCTTGTAGTAGAAGAAGGAGAATTTGTTCAGAGGTACATAGATTTTTTTTAATGTCCTGCACATAAAAAGAGAATGATTTTAGCCTCATGCAAACATCACCCCACACAGAGGTCTCCCCATACACAAACAAATCTGGCACAAAACGAACTACGGCCTTTGCCACTGCAACTTGAGTCAATTGCCAATTACAGCAAGATGCAAGACTCACAGGTAAATCTCCTGTCTTTATTTAGTTACTGTAATAGGAGTGAAAACTTGGAATTTAATCTTGTTCCCTTTTCCTTGAGTCTCATTATAAAACTGCAGCAATTCATTGATTTTTCACACTATTATCCCACCACCAATGCTGGTGCAAGTGCTGTACTTCACCAGAACCAATGCACTGGGTAATTCTAAGTAAAACAATAATTTACTTTCCATGAAAACTCTTAAAATAAACCTATATAAATACTGGTATTTTTATAATGTATATGTTTCGGAAATCTCAGTGTTCACAGGTTTAAAAATCCCACTTACAGTCCATGTAGTTAATGGTTGAATTTCTTTTGCTTTGTATTGCCATAATATAAATTTGAAGTGGAACTCAGAGTTATCCAAAACCTGGCAGAATTAAGGAATTTGTTGACAAAGACATCAAAGCTGCAGTTAGGTATTCAGCCAAGCTGTAGGGTCAATCGTCAGAAAATTTTCATGTTCCAAAACTCCAGGTAAAGACAGCAGCTGGCCATAGAAAAATAAAAATGACTAATGATTTAATCAGACACAACAGAAGATTTAGAGAAGGTGAAATCTGAACATCAGTTTCATATCCAAATGTCTTTTTGTAGGAGAGGACTTCACTCTTTAGCTGAACTTTTCCCTCCTTTGATTATGAAATCCTTTCAAATAATGAATGGTGTAAAATAATAGCGGAACTGAATCCACGTAGCTGAAGAAAAAAATCATTCTTTGAACTTCGAACATTTGCTTCTCTAAATCAATTTTCAAATAACAATCCAGACAACCCCCCATAGGTCTGTATCATCTTCAGAGTTCTACTCAATACAGCTGATAAGGGAGGAGAGGGAAAGTCATGCCATGGTCTTTATGACATGACATCACAGCAGACAAGGTTCCTGCCCTGAGGAGTTTGTAGTACAAAACCAATTCAACTAGCTACTGAAGCTAAAGACTTGAAGTGATGGGAGTATGCTCATACTAATATTCCTGCCGTTGGAAAAGTACTTTGTACAAAACACCATACATATTCATAAGCAAAAATCTTTGCTAAAGCAATTTCAGATAAGTAGCTTTAGCTAGCCTCAGCTAACTTCTAAAAACAACTTCAAACTTTGTGTCTGTAAACTCAACACCTTTGAAAAAGAGTAAATATGCTGTCAAGAGATTCTGTGTAATTCTCAGTGGCTGTGATAATCTAACATTTATGACTAATCTATCCAATTTGTTTCTACCCTTGATTTTTCCCCTTTGTTCTTGCACATGTATGTACCAATTTTAAGGTGTTTCTCTTTAATTACGTAGGAAATATTCTGAAATCTAGAAAGTCTCCTAAAAAGGAAGTTATTGCATAATTCTAGATATTTTCTTTTAATTTGTGATGGCACAAAAATGCTGCTTTAAGCAGCAATGACGTGCACTGTCCCTTTGGTGCCAGAGATGTACTGGCTATTAGGTATTCTGCATTCGTGTAAATGTGAGACCAGCTTTTATATTTCTTAGAAGAATCTGATATTTAGATGGAAAAAAAATAGCTAGGTACAGGCCTTTTTCAGTGGCTTATGAAATAATATTTAGAGATATGTTTAAAAAAGGCATATATTGGGTAACAAATATAATCCTGTAGCACTAGACTGTGTGTATGATAAATGCAGAATGACACTTTTATGAACAATGAATTATCTAATAGTTAATAATTAATTCAATAATTCATCCATTAATTAATTGATTGATTAATTAATTTATTTATTTGAGTTAAGTTTAATGGACTCATTTCCAGTACACTAAATGTCTGAAAATGAAGGTCAGTGGGACTTGACTGTGTGTCCAGAGCAATAATCTGGCACCCCATTGTCACAAAGGCAATGTCACCAAGAACACCACGGGAGGTCCAATTTCACCTGCAAGATTGAAGTGATCCTTAAGTTCTGTATATTTCTTTGAAAGACTGATATTCACCTTAAAGCAGATGGGAAAGGAATGATCAAGTCAGCATACAAATATGGGACTGCTGGGGAGTGTGAGTGGCTCAAGCTGTCAGCCATGCTCACTGCCCACATCAGCACACTGCTGGACACTGCTGGCCACACTCTCATGCTGCTGTCACCTGGAGTGTGTGACAATCATACAGCATAGCCATGAACAACTGAGATGAAAAGGTAGATATTATGCAAGGTCTTCAGTTTGTGTAAATTGGCAAAGCTCCACTGAACTTAGCTGAGGATCCAGCCCTGTGCACTGTCATATTATTTGGAAATGCTAAATTCTGTAAATATTCATATTCTCTGCTGTCTGACTTTTATTTTAATCTAGCCGAACATATTATACCTTATAAATTACGTATTAATATACCAATTAGTGGATTTTTAGAATTATCTGATTAAATTTTTTCTTTAGCTGCTTAGCTTGTTTTGCAGAAAATCTGTTTTCTCCGTGGTAGTAGTAAAAGAAGAGTTGAACAGAAGGGTCCTTGAAAATATAGTAGAAATCTGAGACCTTTATATAGAATGACACTCTGTTCACTTTCTTTTATGCTAGTTCTTACATATAAATGCAAATGTACATCTCATTCATTGTTGTATGTAATGTGATTTAGCTCAAATTGACTGGAAGTTGTGGAAGTCTGATTTAGAACTGAATATGTAGATTACAGCTAATTATACAATGTGAGTCTTTTAGAACATGGGAATATATTTGAAATATATTCTCAGCTTATTTGAATATATTCAAATATATGAATATATTTGAAATATATTCTCAGCTTTCCCCCCTAATTCAGAATGAAACTTTGAGCTGAAAAATTTTATGCCATGACCATTGCACAACGACATGAACACACAGTGATATTTTTTTACTGGTTTCTTTGTTTTTGTTTTGTTGGGGTTTTTTAGCTGTACCCCATAAAGCCTGCTCCCAATAGGAAAATTGAAGTATTAGCTGAAATCTCATATGAGCTGTGTTGTGGTCATTTATTTCTCTGAGAAGATAGAAGCTTGCAAAGTAAAATTCCAGCTAAAGAAGCAAAAGTGTGAATGTTTCCCTTCTCTTTTATTATTGACTTTATGAATTAATCCTAGTTTACTTGTTTCAATTGGCATTGACATATTTTTGAATACTATTAGCATAGCAATCAGGCCGGTTCTCAGGTCATTGAATGGTGTGTTGATTTCCAAAATAAATAGATATGCAGCGTGAAGGGTGAGCTGTCACTTTGGGAGAGCTTTGCTGATCTAAACTAAAAGTTAGTTCTAATTGAAAACTGTAACAGAAGGAGGGTTAGGGAAGAAGTGAAACCACTCAGTCCCTTTTAGGTTTCATGGGGCTGTGATAGAAGATACAGATTGAGGATGAAAATGGGTATATTATATGCCAAAGTAAGCAAAAGCATTAACTTAGACTAAAATAACTATATCAAAATAGAATGTTTTTATTACTTTCATTATAACTGATTTTCTCCTGGATTATTCTTCATTTATGGAAGTCATCTGAGGAAATCTTGACTTCCTGTGATTTCCCACTGAACACAGTTGTAATTCCAGCATTGAAACCAACTCTCCACTCAATCACCCAGTGGCACGTTAGGCCAGTTCTAGACTGAAGACCACTGAGAAGATTACAAATATTCCCATTTAGTTTAACAGACTTTTTATAGATTTCTAATGACCAAACATTACAGTGTTTTCCATATTCTGTTAATGACACTTATGTTTTTCAAGAGAATCATATTCTCACTGAAAGTCATTTGCAGAGCACCACTGTAACATCCCATGTCCAGGAGTGTGTGGCAAACAGCCAAGTTTGCCACAGTTTTCTGTTTTCCTAGCTGGACTTTTTTCTTCAAACAAATGAGAAAGTTCAGTGAAGCCATTAAAGAAAGTTAAGACTGCAGATTAAAATATTTTATATTTTATTCTATTAAAACATCTACCCTCTATCCAGTGCTGTGTTTCTTCCTTCTTTCCATTCCTGCCCTGTAAGGGTTAACAACTGAGGCCTGTCTATAGCTCATTTCTATAGTAACAGCAAGACTGAGACTTTTTTATGGGCACCTAATAATTAGAAAGTGCTAGAAGGTATAACAATATAATGAATCAAAACTGATAGACTTGTGGGTTTCCATAGAAACATGTATAATTATGATAATCGGTCCCTGGCGTACCCTCAGAATCGTATACATTCAGTTAAATGCAATAAACATTAGGCACTATTTAGTGAGCTGTGATGCAGATTAACAGTGTGAGATATAGGGAGGCTATGAATAAAATTGCTGTACAGTTTATCTCAAACTAATTTCCCAGATTGCTTTAATAGATGTGCTATGTGGATGTGAAGAATTGAAAGTGTATTTTTGTTAGTGGTAAAACTAACAAAGATAATATTTCATAAAGTGGCTGACTGTTAATTTTGATGCAGATCAAAATGTACTGTGGCCCGTTATTGCATGGGAGATCACTAAATCCACTGAGAAAATGACATGGTGGGGCTCAACTGAATTATTTATTTTTTGGATATGATATGGGGATATTTGGGTTTTCTGTGCTCCCCTTGGCTTGCTGGCTTATTTCCTTCTTTGCTTGACTCACATTTTAGAAATACATTTGCTGTCGCTTCTGGTCTAATTCTAACTCTATCCTTCCAAAGCAAACAAATTTCAACTGACTTCACATACAGCTGGTCAGCATTGAAAGAATTGTATTCTTAGCTTCCCACAGAATGTTGTTGATTTTTTTGGGGGGGGTTATTTGATTTACGAGTAAAAAGGGAATTATAATTCTGTGTTAGCCATTTCGGGGCCATTTAGAACTACTTGTAGCCACGCATTGGTTATAAAAATATTTAGATGCCAGTACTCCAAGTAAAAGCAATTTATAGAGACCTACAGGTGCGTTATATTTGAGAGAAAGCACTGACAGTCACGTTAGAACACGCCCAGTGGGTTAGGAGATGCATCTGAGCACTCCTCTGTAGGCCACAGAAATTACAGAAGTATTTAACTGTATTTAAATGTTTCCTAATTCTCTTCTTCGAAGGCTCAAGTTTTATTTGAAGGATGAATTTGGCTTGATGCAGTTCCTTTGTGGAAGACAAGTTTTCCCCTAATGAGTACTTTGTTTAAAAACATTCATTTCAGAATGGGAGAAAATATTTTGTGATACAGCTGTTAAATATTAGAAACCCAAATACTCAGTTATCAGACATAATAAATTTAGGATTGAATTTGGTGCCCATAAAAATGTATATTTACTTTATTGTACTCTATTCCCTATGAAATTTCAGAGAAAACAGTGTTTCTCAAAAAATCCCTCCACTTTCAAAATGAATCAGTTTGGCCTCTAGTGGTTTTGGGTTTTTTCCACTGTTAATCTAGGCTGTGACTCAGTTACAATAGTGGTTATATGTTGATTAATCTAGGGTTAATTTGTTGATTCAGTCCTGAAGACTTTGGTTCCCAGGAATCCCATGTGGTGACCAAGGATTCTGGGGCAGCTCACACATTATTAAGCTCAAAACTCTTATTTTGAACATAAGGCTGCCTCTCTGTTAGTCCTCAGGTACTTGTCTCTGCTAAAAAGAAGAGCCTTTTATCAAAATGGTTTCCACATCTGGTTTCCCCCTTGCTTTACTGCTTTCCTGGCACTAAAATGCCAGAAGCTGACAGGGGTTCTGAAAGCTATTAGACAAATTGATGGAAGAAAATCTATCAAAGGCTACTAAACATAGAGATAACACCTCTGGGTCGGGATGTCCCTGAGCTGTGGATTTCTGGTGGCTGAAAGCATATACCCAGGGAGCATCACTGCATGTCTTGCTCTTATATTCCTCCCTAGGCATTTGCTATTGGCCACTGTTATACACAAGATACCTGGGTTAGATAAACCCTTCATCTAACCCAGAACAGCCATTGTTACATTCTCATGTAAAAAGACTTGACTGCTAACACTGATGCGATAAAACATTTTTAAAAGGTTTCTTGAAAATATGATACACAACGCGCGCTGTAAAATCTTTTTTGTTTCTTCTTTTTTTTCTTTTTTTTTTAAGTAACAGGAACATGATTTATTGCTGACATTCTGTCACTTTGAAGCTGGAAAATCAGTTTTTTCCCTCCTCTTGCACCCTGTGTGGATGACCACTGGCTGGGGAAAGTGTTCTGGAAACTGAAATGTTGAGGTAACCAGGGGTATTTCCAGTTATCCCAGTCTATTTCCTTTGCATTCTTCATGCCATGATGAGTGCTGCTCTTCTTTTAACACGTTCAGTAAAATAAGAGATAAATTCAGGCCTTGCATATTTAGTTCAATGTTTGGTCATGCATTCACTGGCAACCACAACCCCAGGACCAGGTCAGCTGGGAGCGTAGCAAAAAATAAAATAGATATAAAATAAATAAAACTGGAGTAGTTGAAAATCAGAGTTTAATAAAGAGAAACAAAAGGTGTGCTAACAATAAATGCACAACAAAAACAGAAGCTGTACACTGTAGGAAGCTTCGCCAGAAGGCCATGAAATGAGCAAGCACAAACTTATATAGAGGGCAGGGAACCAATGAACAAAGAGAAGCAGAAATCAGGCCTTATATAGAACACAAGATTAACCAATCAGAAAGCAGGGTTCATAACATAGCCTTATATGGAATAACTTGACCTGCATAACTGCTCCCGTCATTCCTTTCTTCTCACCCTAACTAGTGGGGAATGCCTGGAGCCTATGGTGTGCCCTTCCAGGACATGGCCTTGGTAGGCTCATGGGCCTCCGCAGTTCAACCCATTTTTCAGAGGAGTAGTGTATATTTTTATAAATATTTTATAAACTGGACAGCGCCTTACTGCTCACTGTCCTATCCATGTCCAAGGCCTTCCCAAATTTGGAAAGGAGCCCAGGTAGGTAGGAATGCTATTCAAGCATTTGCTAGGAACGCTATTCCTTTTCTTACTCTGTTGGAAGGACAATGTCAGGACAGAGCCTCTCGACTCCCTGCCACTGGGGCCTTCAAGGAGATAGATTGCAGCCTTCAGCATTCCTCATACATTGCCATTTTAATAAGGAGTTCAGGCAAGTTGATGCTGCTGGCTTTGGCTGGGGCTGGATGCTTTTCACACACCTGGAACAACAACAGGCTCTGCCAGTGTTCCAAGAGTATCAGGTGTCAAACCCTGATCACATGTGCCCCTGCAGATGTGGGAGGGAAATAAGGCACACAGGAAGCAAGAAAGTCCTACATGTTTAGCACAGCTGAGAGCAGCTGCTCATATTACCATTCTTTAACCAACCCATTTTTCAAAGCTGCATTTCTGTTTTCATGCCTGCACTTTTGTATCTGTCCCGTGAGCTAGCCCATGCTGATGATGACTATTGACCTCTTGCAGGCTGTGTGCTCCTCAGGGCCTGCCCAGAGACCCTATGTGTTTCTAGAGAGATGTGCAGAAAGGGCTTTTTGTCTGTATGGAGGGTCACACCTGCTACTGAAGCCTAAAGAATAAATAAGTCATGTTCATCATAATATTATCCCGTGCAGCTTGCTGATCTCGCAGAGCTGCAGCCATGGTTGAACACACAATCAAAAGGAGGGTTTTTTTTAGAATTTGGTCCATGAGAGCCTGCCAGTGGGTGGAGGATCCTGTTTAATGATTAAGTCTGCTCCAGTGACTGGCCTCCAGCTGGCAGACACAGCAATAACCCTTTCAGTTGTGTTTCTGCTTGTTCTGTGATAACGTAAAACAAAGGTCTCCTCTAGGGGGAAGTTTTCTGTCACTTTCTGAATTAAATTTATTTTAGACTCCTTGTACACATTGGTTCTTGACTTTCACCTCCTTCATGTTGCTAGATTTCTTTGTGTTGGCAAGCGTCATGTTCCCCTATGACTTCTTTTGTCATGGCAGAGTGAACTCTTTCTCACAGGCTCACTCAGACTGTTCATAGCCATATTTTCATTTTGCTTCTTTGTGAGTCAGAGCTCCCTACAGCTCCACTTCTTGTTATTCTTTCCCTTCTTCTTTCCCTTCTTTTTGCTGGCATTGATTACCTTTGCATGTGCATGCATTTCTAACTGGTTTATCACATATGTATAGCTACTGACTAAAATTTTCATAATTTGATAAATAGAAATATTAGTTCATCTCTGCTAAGTAAAAAAAATCAACTCATTATTTAAATGAAGAGAACTGGAATGACAGGCAAATTGGGATATGAACACATTATATTTCAATTTTTATTGTTACCTGTATTTATCAGTTCACATTATTTTATTTAGTATTTGTCTATGTTGACAAGTAATTTCAGACACCCACAAATCATAGAGCTGCAAAAAATTTCTTATCTAGGAAATTATGCATTTTCTTTCTTGTAAAATTATAGAAAAAAGACTTTTTCAAGTGTAAGTTATATTCACATAGATTTCACATTAGAGTTTTGTGGGAGATGTTCTGAAATTTATTTTTACTGCATTTTGCTAAACTGGAGATGATTCAGGAACTTTAGTTTCTACCAGATTCAGGTTCTCTGGAAGTGCTTGGGATTTTGATTGCATATGACTGGTCATATTGTCTCACTGCTTGTTTTAGCTTGAAAAAGAAATTTTTAATTATTGCACTGACTACCTAACCTTAAAATGACTTTTCTTGTGTTGGGCAATGTTAAACTGTTTTCCCTTTCATTCTAGCATAAGTTCCCTTTTCACACTAAGAAAGGTTATCATGCTGGCTGTGTAGTGACACTGTAATTTTTGTACATGGAAGAGAGAGAAGACATTAACAAATAACCTATTCTTCCTGATTTAACTAAAACATTCAGGTAAAATAGGCTTAAGTCTGATGTGTCCTACCTGAAGAAAGGTTTTTGCCTTGATCCCATAGGATATGAAATGCCCCATGCTTAGGCATTGGTGTGCGCTTCTTCTTTCTTTATTTTCTGGTTTATCCCATCCTGCTTCAGAAGGGAGAGCTCATAAATAGTCTGATTCTATCCCAGGAGTTTTAAAAGCTTTCCTGCTTTTATAAGTTTAACTCTCTGAGCTCTGGTAGGGAAGACCTGTACTGACCTGACAGCTTAACCACCAGGCCTGCAGGAAGCAGGTTGTGGCTGGATGTTCTTGTGAATTCTACATAGCAAGGCAGCAATGAAATTGCCATTTCCTAAATCACCAGCTTGAAAGTCTCAAGGGATACCCATAGACTGGGAGACAGGTTTTTGTCTGGGCAGAGAGCAGACAATGCTCTCTTCAAATGCTCTGAGTAATAACCTGTAATGGGTGACATGCAGGAAATATTACAGAAGGAAGTGTGGGATGTACAAAAATCGTGTCAATGGGCTTTTGGCAAGAACTGTAAGAATATGCGAGCTAAATATGAGAAAAGCAAATGGCCTTACAGAGATTCATGAGACTCTGAATGTGTGACACTGGAATGCCTAACACAGAGACACATCCAGCTCTCAAAATAAGTGAAATTGCCCCCTTCTATCCCCATTAAAGCACAGGAATGGCAGTATTCTTGTGTGAGTGTACAGACTCCTGCATACATGGACACATGCAGAACCTATCCATTTTCTGCCCAGTTTCACTGTTTGTAACTTTTATTTTACTAAGATAAGATAGTGTAGTAAAATAGACTGTTTTACCTGTCTGCCACTTTAAAAAATCTTCAGAGAATTTTAAAGAAAACAAATCTATCAAATGTTTTTAAACATATAATTTACTTTCTCTTTTAGTCTCAAAAATTATTTTTATCATGTTGCAAACATTTCTTGTACCATGACAAAAGACAAATTTTTTTTCATTCATGAAAGCCTCAAATTTATTAATTTTAAACTGTATTATTTAACCACCAATCTTTTTAATGACAGTTTTCAAAAATAGGTATGAAGCTTTCCTAGTTCACACCAGAAGTTTTACTTACTGTATTCTAGGAAGTATGTATAGGAAGATACTTGAATAAAATTGCCGTGGTAAATTTAGGCATTGTATTAAGTAAAACCATATAGTTGAGCTGTAATTATTATAATAGTATAGTAAATATAGAGATAATAACTTGAAGCTATTATTCAATATGATTACTGTAGTCTTACTATTATTAGGACTGATTTACTATAGTTTTAATAAACTAAGACTAATTACAGTGGTTTCAGTATAATAACTATAGATCAGTTGCATTTTTAGGCTGAGATCTGAAGCTTTATTATTCAGTAATATTTCTTGAGATGAAAATATAAAGAGAACAACCATTAAAAATAAAACTTAAAGGGTGGTTTAAAATAAATTTTTGCTCTTTACTGTATTGTATAGTTATATAGAGCAAGAAAAAAAATAATTTTATTTCCAATAAAAATGAAATAAATCTCTTGATTTCTTTTTCTTTTGAAAATGAAGGAGCAAAGATACCTTTCCTGTTTAAAAGTTAATTGAGTTTGCCTTACCATCCTCTTACGGATACTAAATTCTCAAAATTTTATAAAGAACATGCATAGTACATAACTTATTCTTCTTATTTTTCCGTAAAGAGTTCACTAGCTCAAATGGAAGCTTCTTGGGAAAGTAGTTTGCTTTCCAACTCGTTTGCAAAATGCTGTGTATACTACTTGTAGTTCCTTCTAAGCGCCTTACCCTTCACAGGTCAAATGTTCACCCTCCCACTGGGTTTTTCCCTTGTGGTCCACTTCCAAGGGTGGTACCAGATAATGCCACATGTGGTTTCCTCATGTCATTCCATAAACATGGGGACATAAATGGATAGCACTGATATTCTTACTGAGCTGGGTCCTCTGTCCTCATGTTAGGCTGCTACTCAGCCAGTGCTTCAGACCTGCCTTTTCCCGATAACAGTGAGGAGGGATCATCATAGCTCTGAATAGTTGTCTTTAGATCAGAGGTTACATGGGATCAGATCTAGAGGAAGGACCCCTCTGCAGAATTCCAAATGTGGGTCCCTGTTTGCTGTGTTCCAAATTCTACATTTACCTGGGGATCAGCAACAAAGTTAGGGAGCTTACACTAGGCTCAATATAGAATTAAGATGGCCTAGTTGAACACTAGCCTGCTCTAGTGCTAAATTGTTGCATAGCCTTATTCCTCTGAAATTCCTCTGCTTCCCAGGCTTTATCTTTAAAAACAATCCAGATCTCAACCTCACAAGTAGCTGTTTCTCCCTTTGTAAGTTATTAAAGGAAAATTCTGGCATTGAAATAATTAATCTCATCATAAATGGCTAGAATTTTATATTAAGTGTTTGTATTAATTCAATATGCATAAAAAAAAGACAATTGAAATTTTAATGGGTACCACAAAAGGCTATCAAGACGACTACCTAGAGCTTGGGATTACCTGTCCTGCTCACTGTTGCAGTTGTCACCTTTCTGCTGTGTAATCACCGGCACTTTCCTCACGATCACATGTTAACAATTCATTAACATGGCAATTAGCAAAAAGACAGAGAGGAGAGGTCTGCAACCACTGGTTATTTCAAGACCACATGAAGTTTCCAAGTACTAGGTAATAGCTGCAGGCGTCAACAATGTCCATGTTTTGTGTTTCTGTATTTGAATGCACACAGCTCAAACTGTCAGAGCAATTTCAGCTGCAGAACATTTTGCCCAGTGTAGTGGTTGGCAGCCTGTACATTCAGTGCAAACATCCCCAAAGCTGACACCCCTTCTGTGTGAGGGGATGCATGGGCAGGTGTGAATTTGTGTGTGACCCACTCACTGTGGTTTCATCAAATACAAAGTAAAATATGGAAAAATTCTAAGGCTCTTGTCTTTCTGAAAACCTCACCAGACTTTATTAAAGACTTTGCTTTTTGGCTGGGAAGGTGTGCTTCTGCAGTGGTTACCTCATGTGCAGAAGACACATTGTACAGATACTTTCATGTATAAATGCATTCACCATAGAAAGGAATTTTCCTAGAAATGAATTCTTAGCTTAGGAACAGACCTGGTCCCAGAACACAATTTTTGTTTTCCTGAGCAGCAGGTGATAGCATTACACAGCTGGGCAATGGTCCTTTTACACAACAAATGGAGTTTTACCTAGGTTAAGTGACTTGTCTTGGCTACCTCAATAGCTAAGGGAAAAAGCAGTTACCTCCAAAGCATGATTCATCTTACTGTTCTTGGAAGCAAATCTTAAGATGCACAGACTAAGATGAAGTGGAATTGATCCAGGCCAAGGAGAGTAAGATAAAGGAAATCAAATTACCACCAAATAAATTAAAGAAATTAAACCAATTACAAGCACTATGATAATAATGAAACTTTTAAATTATTCATTTCTTTTCACCATATATTTTGCATCTTATATAGATCAGGCAAAGACACTGTTGAACCTAGCGTTTATCTGTAGATCTCAGTTGGGGTGCTCTGAGACCCTTTGAAGGAAAATTAAACCAGTTAAATACTTCTTTGAATTCTTGATTTGGACAGGTATACTACATACTTATATATTTAATATTTAATTCAACATACAGAACAACACAAACTGAAATATTTTACTGTTCTTGTACCTCAGCTAACAAGAGTCATCAACTAATGTTAAACCTTAAATCTCATCTTTGTCAACAGTGTTTCAGAGAAATTTGCCAAGAAAATTCTTCAAAGCTACCTTTCCGTTTTACTTCAACTAAAGAAAAGCTGCACGTCCCAGAATCTGTCTGAAAACTGGAATGGTCAGAACAAAAGAGAAATTTAAATGAAGGGGGAGAGGAAGAGATTAATAAAGCCAAAGAAAAATGTTGGAATAGGCAGGAGATTATAGGGTTTTTTTAATTGTACTTTTTACTTTCTCTGCTCAACCAGATCAGACTGATAGAGAAGATTTAACCTTAGAAGTATGAAACTCAAGTATTAACTCTATTTGAAAGTTTGAAATTAATATCTTCCTGAGGTTTACATATCTCTGTTTAATAAAGAACAAAGTTTGAGCATACAATATCTGTCTGGAAAAGGAGAACCTGAATTGGCCTTTTGGGAAATGACATCACTCACTTCACTGATTGTTATGCCAATTCTGTTTCAAAGTACTAAGTCCCTGAGTACTCAGAGACCAGCATAAGACTATTAAATTGAAATAGCTCTTACTTCAGAACCTTTTAAGTTCAGCTAGTTTATTCATTCTGGATTTAACATAGAGGTTTTTGCTCACACTAAGTTTATGGAAATATTGTGTTCTTGCTAAATAGAAAGCAATGATTACTGAAATTTTTATCAACCTTCTTCTGTTGCACAAATAGGCTTTAATAATTTAATTTCTCTTTTCTAAAGAGACAGCCTATTTTGGAATGTGAGCTGGATTTCATTTTGATTATCTATTTCTACAACAATACTAGTCCATCATCAAGCTGGAATCCTACTTGCCAACGTATTTAGTTAAAATTGTTAAGTTAGTTTAAATGTGACCATTTTATGTAAAGGAAATGCATGCAATTGCAAAGTCAGCTTTGGCGTGTAGGTTCATTTTTATTTATGACTACATGTAAGAAACAAAAAAAACCCCAAAACAACACATGGTTCAAAAAGAATTTGTAGCACCAACAAAATGCTTTCGCTTACATATATTCTGTATAAATCAGATTTTAATACTATTTTAATTTTTAATATGTTTTTCAAGATATGCCTGCTCCTTTCCTGATGAAATCAAACAAAATAATTATTTCTTTCTTTATAGCTGAGTAACTTTTATTCACTAATAAATACACCCCTTACTAATTGAATTTTCTTGCTAAATTTGTGTTAGCATTCCAACCTTAAGAACGCAGAGGTGGTATAAGGAAAAGAGAAAGACTTAAGAGTGAAAACCAAAGAGACAAAGTGCCAGGAAAACAATTTGGAAACATTTGGCAAAGTAAAAGCACCTTCTTTATTGATTCCTACTGCATCCAGGGACATAGAACTGAGAAAATATTCCTTGTTGAAAAAAACGTTATTCCAGAAAGGAAGCATCTACATTCATAAATAGTTTCTTCTTTGGCTATGAAAAAGTTACAACTTCTTGAATGTGAGCTAACTGATTGTATCAGAAAGAATAAAACCAAGGATGAAAGCTGTGAGATCATATCTCTGGCATATAAGAATGGATGAAATAATTAGGATGACCTTAGGAATAGAAATGGTCAGAAGAAATTAAAACAGGATCTGAAATAGAATTCAGAGAAAAGGAAAAATCCAGAGCTATTACAGATCCTCACTAAATTGTTTGGAGGTGACCATTAAGTTTCACTGGAGATCTGTGTGAGAGAAAGTTGTTATTTTTCAAACAAATTGAAGTAATTGTTAATTGGCACATTAATCACACCCTACCCCACCCCCCCCACCCACCCCCCCCCAAAACCCAAACCCTTCCCCCAAAAAATGCAGTAAGGCAGTAAGTAATGCAGAAGACAGAACCTAAAAAATCAGAGTTCTGTACAATAAATTTGTATCAAATAGTTATACAGGTAAAGAAAAATTATGAAGGTTTGTAATAAAGAGACTTTCATTACTTTTATTTTCAAATAAGGAAGGTAACTTTTAAAGAAGAAAGGAGTACTCCACACGAAGTGTAGAATATTTTAAATGAAATAGTAACACAGACTGAGGAAGAGAGATGGTATGGCCTGTGAATGGTGGGCTCATACATGTTGAGCAAACAGAGAGATGCATTCATTCAGGAGAGAGCTTAGACTCAATTTATAAGCCCCAGCTCCAGAGGTAACACAGAGACATGGTCTTAAAAAAGTTGTATCCCAGAACTGTGAGGAACCTGAAGGTAAGGGGCTTCTAAAGAGATGAAGGCTTTATCACAGCAGAGGTGTAGGTGTTATGAGCAGAGTTTCAGAAACAAAGAACTTTTCTCAGAAGCACATTGGAATAAGCTTTTTCTGGGTAGCTGAAACAAAAAAAACCCCAAAAGGATAAGACGGAAGCCCAAAGATATTACACTAGTGATAAGTATTATTTAATTTATTGATGGAAGATTAACTGACAGTAAAATGTAACTATATCTCATTTGTACATATTCTTTTCTTTTTGTTTGCAGTGGGTCTTAGCTAGAAACAGTATTTTTATTCTTAGGATCAGTTTTTAAACAAGGTTATATGAGCTTATAAATTTATCTTCATCATTGCCTGAAATTTCATCTTTAAGCTGAAGCAAGTAATACAGGTCATCAGCCTGTACCATCCAAGTCAATGCAAAAATTCCTGTGTGCTTACATGGTAACAGTGCTTGTTTTCATATGTGAGCAAATAAATACCTTTACCAAACATTACCATCATCCAAGGAAGCTGCTGTATAACATGAATTATACAAAACTCAGTTATCTTTCAGGACAAAATTTTACAGAACCAGTTATCTTTCAGGACATGTTCCATCTCCCAGTTTTGAAGCTCTGCAGTTTGCTGGCTCACTTTGCACATAGCAGTTTACACCTGCAGTTGTAAGCCCCCTGCCATGATCAAACAGAGTTGAGCCCCGTGTCTGAAAGTGTCAAGGCATCTCTCCTCCTTTTCCCTGTGCAGCTGGAGCCACAATTTACTGTGCAATAAGTATTCCCTGCAGTATCCTTCCATATGAAAAGAACAACAGAGTCTGGCTTTGTGGCTCAAGAAGAATAAAACTCCAGCTAATTCAGTAGTTCACATGCTTTATTTTGTCCTGTGCTTCCAACACGTAATTAACTAAGACAACAGAAAATTCAAACACAACAAGCCAAATCAACACAAGCTATTTACAGCAACACCACAAGGAAATTCTGCTGAAGTTGGATCCCATGAACTGACATTGTTACTGACATTCCAGTAGAAGCGGCTTTCACTCACGAATTCTCTTCATAAAAGGATAAGGAGATACCAGGCAAAGGACACAATCCATCGTAGATGCTGTGTGTATCCTCTTTTCTTTTTGATTTCTTTCTTTTCAGATAAATAGAGATCTTTTCCTAATCATATCCCATTTTCAGAACACTATTAGAGCATTTAAAGACTGCTCTGTAAAGTGGGTTTTTTGGGGGGAAGGAGACAGAGACATTTTGCATGCCCTGAGGATTTAGGATGAAACACTGAATGATTTGTCTCAGGTGAGTAATAACTGAAATTTCTCACCAGCAAAGGCTATTTAGTTACTCACGTAAAGTACACTCATACTTTCATGACACATTTTAACACAGACAAATTTTTCCCCTTTGTAACTGACACTAATGAGAAGACATCCCGCATGTGAGAGGGCCAAGCCTGAATGTGTGCAGAAGCGGAGCTGCTCTGCTGTCATTCCCATTTCTTAACCTCTTGCTTAGCTCAAATAGACTTTTACTGGAACTAGGCACGTGGAGTTGCCTGTCCTGCCACTCTCTTCACCGTGTGCAATTGTACGAACAACACTAACTGCGAGTTAACCAGGAGTAGGCACTGTAAAGATTTAAAAGTATGTGAGCCGGTAATTGTCATCTCAAGCAAATTAATTAAGTGCATTAGTTAATTAAGAAAAGTAGTAAAACAGTGATAAATTAAGCATTTTAAGAATAACAGTTTGGAGAGGTGAGCAGAGAAGAACCTTCTGAAATTCAACAAAAGCAGGTGCAGGGTCCTGCACCTGGGGAGCAATAATAGCATGCACCAGCACAGGCTGGAGACTGACCTGCTGGAAGCAGCTGTGCAGAGAAGGACCTGGGGGTCCTGGTGGACAGCATCTGTCCATGGGCCAGCAGTGCCCAGTGGCCAAGAGAATCCATGGTATCCTGAGGTGCCTTGGGAAGGGCATTGCCAGTGGGTCGATGATTATCTTGTCCCTCTCCTCAGCTGTGGTGAGGCCACATCTGTGTGCAGCTCTGGGCTCTGCAGTAGAGCTCTCCAGTAGAGACCTGGAGCTCCTGGAGCAGGTCTGGCAGTGAGCTACAAAGCTGATCAAGGGACTGGAGCATCTCTCTTATGACAAAAGGCAGAGGGGGCTGGGCCTCTTCAGCCTCAAGAAGAGACAACTGAGAAGGGACAACTGTGAAAAGACATTAATCTGTATTAATATCTCAAGGGAGAGGGCCAGCAAGATGGATCCAGGCTCTCTTCAGTAGTGCCAAGCAATAGGACAAGAGGCAAGGGGCAGAAACCAATGCATGGAAAGTTCCACCTAAACACGAGGAAAAATTTTTTCATTTTGTGTCTGACTGCACTGGAAGAGATTACCCAGAGAGGTTGTGCAGTCTCCCTCTCTACAGATATTTAAGAACCGTCTGGCTGCAATCCTGTGCTCTGGGATGACCCTGCCTGAGCAGGGAGGTTGGACCAGATCACCCACTGTGGTCCCTTCCAAACTTTACCCGTTCTGTGATTCTGTAAACAGAGAACAAAAATAAAATCAGAATATAATGAAAATACAAAGGAGTAATCTTTTTGACATTGAACAGGACATTTTGACACCTGCCATTTTAATAGCAGCAATGAAAAGTTACTGAAAATTAAATATTTCTCAGGAACCCACTTTTAAATCAAATCTCTATACTCCATGGAAACCAAAGCACTATTGTTTTTCTTTATGAAACTGAATAAACAACAAGACATGGAATCCACAGAAGAAAATTGGTAATGACTTTAACAAAACCTGCTTAATAAATTCATTTTATCTGAATAGAAGTATTTGAATTAATGGTTTGGGATACACACTGAAAGACAAGTCCTTGCAGGCTTGATTTTCTATGTTAAAGGAAGCAAAAACCAAAAGGTTCATGCTGACATGATCAGTCTTATTCCAGAAGCTGTAAAATTAGTTTACGTTTGTTGTGTAGCACTTTTAAGTCTTACAGAGTTTTGATAAATGGCAATTGTGCCTAAAGGAGGAAGGTCTAACAAAGTGAAAAATACTTAAGTGGAAGAGGAGGTAAGTGGTAATGAGTATAGCAAAAGTCAGAGTACAAGAATAATTATCATTACTGTAGTCCAGAGTAAGAAATTATTTACAGCATGAATTGGAAACCAGTTCTGTTATCTGACTAACATCTTGTGTGATTCCACTAAAACCCAATCCTGCTAAGAACAACATTAAAAAATAAAAAGAAGATAAAAAAGATAAAAGGTGTAACCAAAAGAGGAAAAATACTCTAAAGTATTAAGAAACAGATTCTGTGTAGTACCAATTAGTTGGCACTCATTCATTAATTCAGAATGTGTTGGAAAACACAGAGTTCAAAAAGAAAAAATGGAAATATGTAAGTGATTTCAGTGCAATTGCTAAGTGGCCAGAAAGGCAAAAATTTCTTGAGATAAACTCAACTGCTGGATCCAAAGTGCAGCAGCCCTGCCTGTTTACAAAGCACTTTGAAGGTCTTCTGTTGTCTTTCATGATTTTGAGTTGGACCTGTGTCCAGACAAGTTCTAAGCTACATTTTTTTTAATCTGGAATTGAAAATTTGAAGCATTCAGCTTCCATAATTACATCAAGTTTTGAATTGTTCTTTACTGAAAAAAAAAAAGTTAAGCAAAAGATTTCATCTGAGCTTTCCTAAGGTTTAAGATCTTTCTCCTGTTGTTTGAAACTGGATTTAAACATAGTATTAATCTCTTACACTGGGTCAAATAGGATTTTTTTATGGCAGTAATTTTTATTAAGTATGCATGAGGATCTGTGTGAAAAACCATTGCACTCATAAGTAAGGCCAGGAACAACCATTTTCAAAACCAGCAACCAGAACTGGAGATCCACCATAAGGCATCAGCACTGCAAATTATGTTTTCAGTAGCAGGCAGACCCCCAGAAGTAGGTGAGGTATTCCTAGCCAGACACTGAGAGTCGGATGCATGGACACATCTGCAGATCTGCTGTTCTGTGTAACTTTTTAATCTGACTCTCTTTGCTAAGTTATTAAAGCAGTGAGCATTCAGCAGAACCTTCTGAGCCTGATAAGAATACAATGCACTTTTGTGCATAAAGTCACTTGTTTAGAGATTTGCAGCAGGATTCAAAGTGTATGCCCTTGGCTAAAAAGTCTGTCTCTTGCACTGCATATGCTCACTGTCTGGTTCATCTCTGCCCAGTTTCTGCTGCTGCCTTTAGGTGTTAAAATATTATTATAGTTATTTATTGCTTTCCATCCTTTTGTTTTCTGCTCCTGCCCTTTTCTCTTGCCATATAGCTCCCCATGTCCCCTTTGTTTAGAAAATCAAGTAGCCACTTAAGTTCAGCAGCGCTTCATGCTTGAGTGAGTTTTTAAAAGAAAAATAATTCCTGAAGGGAATTTTCTTACTAAGGCTTTTGTTTTCAATCTTCTTGGTACCTAATGGTGTGATTAAGAATTCCTAATTTTGTTCTTTCTCAGTGCAATTACTTTATACTCTTTTCTCTGGTAATTTTATTTTCTGTCTTGTTGCAGTCCAATTTTGCTCTACAGTATTTGTGTGTATTGTGGGATACCCAGACTTCAGATTCTTTGCCCTCTTACCTGGGAGACTGCCTGCTATGATGCCATACTCTTTAGCTTTGATTTGTAACATGTTTATCTGGGGATGCATCTGCACATCTTGGTTGAACTCATCATTGTGCCTGAACATTGAATTCAGGGCCAAAAAAATTATTATTTTTCAGCAATTTATAAATCTCTATTGTGTCAGGATGCCTCAGTTTCTTACCGATTAGAAGATAACTCTTTCCTTTTGTTGTTTGTTAAAAACTCACATTTTTACTCTTACCATCAACAAATTATATTTGCCATCTATTAGTCCTGGCACTTAAAAGTTCTCCATCTTCCTGTCCTGGGCTGCAGTACTTCTCATTATTTGCTCATTTTCTCAAATCAATATAATCTTCAAATATTGAAGGGGAAAAACATGGAAAGTGCTGGCTAGCTTTTGATTGTGTTTTTAAACAGAAACAGGAAGAGTTGTCAGTATAGCTGTGCAAAGATATAATGAAAGAGTAATCAAAGTACAGATAATGGCCTCCTTCTGGCCACATATGCACCCATGCTGCACGAAATATGTGTTTCAGGGCACAGTGGGGTGCAGTCTCAATATCTGACTCAATGCCCAGGAGCAATAAGTGCATTCTACATGATTCAGAAGCGTATTTTACCAGCCTGTAGAGTTCCTATGATAATACAGGTCCAGATAACATCAAAGTGATTTATGGGTTTCATGTAACAAACCCGTGACATTCCCGTGGGACAGTGCACACAAAGCCTGATTCTCATTTGATGCCACTCAGTAGGGCTCCCGTGAAATCAAGTGTATTTTGGGGAATACAAAACACTAGCATTCCCAGCTCTGCTAACAGACCTGGCTTTCATTACCAAATATCAAATTCTGCAGGGTGTACATGATTTTTTGCAGGCTTGTATAGTCTGTCTGAATGAGAGGTGTTGCATGACCAGTAAAGCAAACACCACAGTTGTGAACCTCTAAATATATAACCCTCAGTGCTGAACTCCTTCATTTCCATACAGCACTGAGATAACTGTGTTAGCCTGGTGTATAATAACACCTGCAGAAAGTATGTAACAGTCAGTCAAAGCCATTTATGCTTTTTGTGCACTATGTCCTCAATTCCACGCAGTATTGCATAATTAAATACAAATATAATTTCCCAGTCAGCAGCATATATTGTAGACTCCTTAGGCATCGCTGATTCTTTAAAAATGCACTATGAAGGTTATTTGACCCACTCAAAAGAACACAGCACATACATTATTACACAACATAATTACACTCTTAGGAATAATATCTTGGTAATATTAGAACTCCTGAAAAGCAAGATAAACCACAGAAAAACTACAAAATGGTAAAAAAACTTTGCAGACCTTCTTACCACATTCAAGTTAACATGATTAACTAATGCTTCAAGTGGATTTCCAAGAAGAAAATGGAAATAATGTCTCTTTTTTTTTTCTTCTCTGTGTGTGAAAATAAATGAGGAGGTGTTTGCTTTTATATTTCTGTAGCTTACCTGTGATTTTCTGATTATGTTCCATTCTGTTTATCGGTTAGGTCATGTATAAATCATTAAAAGAGAAAAGAACTAGAGTTAGTCAAGATATACAGTTACAGAGAGGTGACTCCTTTATGTAATTTTATCTCATAGGTTGTAAATTTAGCCTTAGTGGATCAAAACCAGAGTACACAGACTTAAACATCTTCCACTGTTTTCAAAAGTCTTTGACCCAAACCTTGAATCAGATGCCACCTTTTGATACAGAGTGACTCACATTTTACAGAGAATTTAAAAATTTAGAAATCTGCTTTCTTTTGACTAGGATAAATACAGTAGATACCTAATTGTCTCAAAGAAAAATGAAAATAATCATGACAATTTCAGGTTGTTTCAGAGGCTTATATCAACGTTTGAAAACTTCCTATCATAACACATTTCATATAGTAGAGAATGAGAACCTTCAAACTGCGAGTTGTTTCAAAAGAAAAACATCCATTTAGCTTAAACATTGGTACTTTTTCTTTAGAGTTTTGTTCCAATGGTCAGCTCTGAAGAACGGTGATGATTGTTGGCAGTGCATGATTTTAGAAGAGATGATGCTCTCATAGGACTCAAACCCTGGAATGCAGTGATTCAAGAAAGTAAATTTCATTGCCTTTTTTCCTATTGTCATCTAATTTATGTATCTTAAAGGGAATTTCGAAAAGTATCTGTGTTATTAGAAACAAATATATTATTTTTAAATTAGAAGTTCTTCCATATTAAAAAGTAAAGCTTTTTCCATTACCAGGACTAGGTGAGTTTCTGGAGCAGTGCCTAGAAGAAGCACAGCTGAGAAAAGCTTTTCCCATCCGTTTGCATCTTGCCTTGAGGTCAACAGCCATCTGGTCTGACTCACTCTGCTTCCCTCTCTTTCACATTTGAGGCTGAGCCATTTGGCCACTTGTGCTCCTGAATAAAGCTGAGAGTTGAATCATAGAAAATTTGGGTGATATTCCTAATAACCATTTTAGTATTCTAATTACTAAACAAATATGCTCCTGCCAGATTTAATGTCATGAAGTTACCCACAAGTTCACAAAAGGATCGTGGCAAATGAAGAATTGCTTTACTTTCAGAATGAGACAGCTCTGCAAAATGCTAAGCCCGGTTTTTGAATACAAGCAACACATGTACTTTAAGATCTGCTGATGTATGCACATTCTTGAAAGCCTATGTGTCTTCTCTTCTTCCATTTCTAGTCTATAGATGAATACATGTATATATAATATGTATTTTGACTGTTTCCTTCCATGAACATGCAAAATGTGTGCTACATATTCTACACCACATGGAGAAAACTTGTACTTATGCTAATCTTTCTACTTTGTTGGCATAAATTTTGAGATCTCTGAAGTATTCTTCTAGGAGAAAAAGACATGTAGCATTCACAATATCACAGTGATGAAGCAAAGTATACATTGCATACCCTATGATGTGTACAAATGTATTTTTCTGAAGATGGTTTCCAATTTATGAAATGCAGCCCTGTGCAGTGATGTGCAATGCTCTCCATAGGAAAGAAATACTTGCAGTGGAGGACATTGTACATCACTCTGCAGAGCTGCCTTCAAGGACTGTTTTGCTCATCTCATGTCTATTCTCTGACTTCTCTATGTGGCTTTCATCAAGGTATTTTCTCTTCCCAGAAAATTGCTTCTGAGGGATGAAAGTGAAAAATGATTCTGAGGTCTGTATTGTCCCCATATTTGGGGTTTTTTTTTAACCCACTTAGGTTTCTTAGGTTTCTTTATTTCTTGCTGATATTTTTTGCTGACTTTCTGCTTTGTTTTCCCCTTACCTTGCTACTTTCTCAATTATGTGAGGTTGGTGGCTAAGAAAGGAGACAGGATGCAGAATGAGTAACAACCTCAGATTTATAAAGCAGTGCCCAGGTCCTCTGACAGACTTCTGCGTGGCTTCGAACAAGCAGCCCACCCTTCACTTCATGCAGGGGAAAGAATAAAATGTCTTGCTGCACAACATGGACTGAAGGAGCCATTGGAGCTTGTAAGCAGCACAGTGGGAGCAGGTGATGGAACCTGATGAATCACCTGGATGTGTTGTAGGTCAGGGTGAATCCACCCAGCTGGATCAATGCACAGATGCAGCTGAACTGCTTCACATCCCCCCCGTAACCTGAACAGCTAAAACCACTGTCCTCTGGGGGCAGCTGACTGATAAATCACATCCTTCTTCAGGTGAAGGAAACTTGTGAAATACTTAGACATTATGATTACAGGGCTGTTGTAAATACTTGAAATGCTGTTGTGAAATGTGATTAATTTCATTTTGACAGAGAGACAGAAGTGAGCTGGAGACAAGCATTGAATTTTCACCCACCTTGAGGATGCTTGTACGTGAAAAGGTCAAGTTCACAGCTGATTTTTAAATTCTTTGATTTTTGAGGGTTCTTGGTATCAGATTAACCATTGTTAAATGATGAGCAGATCTGTAAGACTGGATATTAGGCTATATATTTTTGCATATATAAACACACACTAAATTTAATTCAGATGTATGTTCCTTTGTCTTTGGTAGCCCTTGAGAACATTACTCGACAGCTATGCTGTGCTAGGTCAAGTGAAAAAGTATGGAAAACAAACTGTTTTATTTCTTTAGTGAATAGAAAATCAACCAGGATTTTCTAATTGTTGGACACCATGAAGTCAAGAGAAATCAAATTAATTGCACATAAACTGTGTCTGTTTTCATGATTCAGCATTCAGTGGATGAAAATGTAACAGCCACTGTTGAAGGGTATGCAAATTTAGATTCTCAACTAAACTTGCTAAGTGAACACCTTTTTATCTTAGGTGCTTGAAAAGTCAAAAAATTTTTTTAAAAACCTGTCAGTTGTAAATGGTAAATCCTCAAGTATAAAAAGTTTTACTGGATCTGACAGCTTCTGAAATTTATAGGCAATAAATGAAAATCACCCCTTTTCAGATTCATTGCTATTTTTATAGCAATTTTCATGAAGCTATCTGAAAGAAAATTGAAAACCTGCAGCATATTCTCTAGTTTTGTGAGATACCCAAAATGTTGCATTTTGTATTTTCATGACTTTTTTTCCTTTGTGTCAGTAGGGACAATTTCTCTCACATGCTTAATCTCAATCTTCTAAACAGAAGGCAGATAATTTATCTAAAAGGCTAAAAAGTCTTTGATTAATAACCATGGGAATTGCAGGTATTAAAATCACCCCCAAGTGACCCCATATTGTTCCACGAATCTATTAGAAACTTATTCTGAATTACAAAGAAAAATTAATTAAAAAGTATAAGGAATACAGAGCTCAAATAAAGTATGCTCCCCTGAGTTCACATGAAGATCTATATGCATGCAAAATGTCATAAAATCAGATTTAATTTACAGTATAATTTTATTCTTCAACAACAAGAGGAATACAAGAACAGCAATTTTTGTATTTTTTTATTACTATTGAGTTCTTCATAACAAGCCTACCCATTACAATGACTCTTGCATTAATGTCAGAGAAAAAGGGATTAGAGAGAAGAGACAAATATACTTTGGGAAGTTGGATTTGTAGCAATGGATGAATCCCATCTGGTTTGGTTGAATAGAATAATAATCTGTAATGTTCTTGTCTTGACTTCAGTGGATGAGCAAAACTTTAAATGAGTTGTAAGGAGCTTTACAAAGAATTCTTGCAAGTTTTACTTATGTATGTTTTGTCCTAATTTTATAAATATTTTGCTTATACTTTTTTTTTCCCCAGCCTGTTCACTTTTCTAAGTAGGTCATGACAATTTTCAAATGTTTTTTAGATGTTTGGAAAACAAGCTAGGTGCCAAAAATGGGCTTGTGTTCCCCATCTCTCCTGTGCCTCACGCTTCAACATTACAGAGATGTGGTTCTCAGCCCTGTTCATTTTCAGGAGTGTGCAATCAAAATGCTTACCTTGCTTCCTATGGGCCTTACAGGGTTTGCTTAGGGTCTTGCAAAAAATTGCAGACTAAGTGTGATGTCTAATTTGTAAGGCTCTAAGAAAATCCTGGACAGACACCCATGAGTTAAATCTCTTCATTTTGTAAGTGTCTGTGATGGTCTTACTAGGGAAAGAGCTTGTTTAAATCCATCCTGCTGGGGCATTTCTAAGTGTGAGTCTTTCAGTGCTGTCCTGCACAGAAGGTGGCATCTTGATTCTTGGTCATTAAGCCTAAATATGGTTAAAGCTACCCAAATCCTAAAGAGCACTAGCAAATAATTAGATTGAACACTAAGAGCAAAAAATGTGTCTGGTATTTGCAGACACATCAGAAGTGCAAATACAAACCAGCTGAAAGAATACTGCTGCAATATTTCTGCTGTAGTGTGAAAAGTATTGTGCAATCACAGAAGAGCTGAGGTTGGAAAGAACCTCTGAAAATTCTTATGTGGAACCCCTTGTCACATGCAAGGTCAGCTCAGGTCTATGTCCACTTAGGTTTTGGATATCTCCAAGTATGAAGACTCCACATCCTCTCTGGGTAATCTATGCCAGTGTTTGACTACCCCCACAGTAAAATAGTTTTTTCATATGTTTCAGGGGGATTTCCTTATATTTTAATTTGTGCTCATTGTGTTCTGTCTTGTCACTGAGCACTCATGAGAAGAATCTTTCTGACTCCTCATTCCCTCCCATCAGATATTTATGTATGCTGATAAGACTCCCTGCACTGTCTCTCCTCCAGGCTGGCCAGTCACAGTTCTCTTATTCTCTCATTGTATGTCAGATGCAGCAGCCCCTTAATAGGTTTTGTGCATTTCACTAGATTCTTCTCCAGTACTTCCAGTGTCACGTTTGCGCCGCAGACAACAGTGACTAAAGAGGAAGAACCCCATGCCTCCACCAGCTGGCATTCCTCTGCCTAATGCAGCCCAGGATGCCTCTCACCTTCTTAATGGCAAGGGCACAGAGCTGTTCCTGTCCTGCCTGGTGTCCAACAGGACCCCAGGGCCTTCTCTGCCAAATGCTCTCCAGAGGGGTGGCCCCCAGCCTGTGCTGGTGCTGGGGTTGCTGCTCCCCGAACAGAGCTTGGCACTTCCCTCACTGAACAGCATGAGATCCTCATCATCTCACTTCTCCAGCTGCTGAGGGCCCTCTGGATGGCAGCATGACATCTGGGGTATCAGCCACTCCTCCTGGTTTTGTATTGTCTGAAAACTTGCTGCAGGTTCGCTCTGTGTCAGTGACCAGGTCATTAATGAAGATCCTGCAGCACTGGGCCCATTATCCACATCTGAGAACACGACTGGTGCTGTGGTTCACAGCCTTTCGAGACCCAATAAGCAGATATTTGTGTGCTGCACTATGGCTGAAGACCGAGCAAGTGTGCACAGGTTACTGGATGAATTCAACAATTTCTTGCTTGCAAAGCTTAAAGGTTATAAACATATTTATAGTAACAGCCTGTGGTTTTGTTTTTTTGGGTTTTTTTTGTCAATGCTGTCATTTGTATGATGAAAAAAAGTGGTACTTTGGAAGCATGCTAATTCAGAAAACAAGCATACAAAATTTGTCAAAACAGGTGCTATTTATGTAATCAAGGATTGTGAATTCACTCTCTTTTTTCTTTTTCTTACCAGACCGCTCTGAACCCAGAGCAAATTTATTTTCATTCCTTCTGGTACATGTTATAATTCCTATCTGGATCTCTTGGAACCATGGTTAGAGTTATATGGCATGATGCTTTCATCCTTATACTGAAAAGTAATTAATTTGAAGATGCAGCCCCACTTAAGCTAGACTAAATTGCTTGCAGGGTAAGATGTTAATCAGCAGAAGCCAGAGTGCCAGAATCTGGGTCATTCTTAATAATTTAGGATTAGACTGTTCAGCCCCTGTAAGTCAACAGCACATTGTACCATCCCAGAAAAAGGAGGTTTGTGTGCCTTAATGAGCTTGCTCCTTGCTGCTGAGGTCAGCAATCCTTTCTGGTCATGTTGCTCCAGACACATATTGCTGGCCTGGCTCTAACACACCAAAAATTGGAGGAAAGACTGCAAATTTTACCCAGACCACAACCATTTGCTCTCCACTTCCTCCCTGACCCCAGAAACAAAAGTAGTGCTTTTATTTTTATTTGGAGCCATATGCTGAATGCCCCCAGGATATGACACTCTGAGAGGTAGCAAGGCTTCCAACTCTCAGGTGTGAGAAATATCAAAAATGTGGCATGTCCTGGACTCAACCTTAGGGCAAATAAATGGCTGGAAAATCTAGCTGTCCCTCAATTGTTGGAGACACGCTAGAATGTCAATTATCCTGAAATCCATCAGAATATACAGTCCACATTTCTGACATCCAGGAAGGCATAGGATGTAACACTTGCATTCTGCTCACCATTACTTGCAGATGTTACAATTACAGTGTTTTGTAAGGAGTCCTCATCAGTTCTAATGAAGGAAATTCTTTATTTAATTTCCTCAGTGTAAACCCATGGCAATGTTTGATTATGGTAACAATCCAGAATGGACCTTGGATGACACTATTTCCCAGAATCTGGATGTGTGACACCATCCTCAACAACATCTTGTGATCTGTGCTCTAGTCCAAATTGACTGACTCATTTTATATTATTTAGAATAAGCCAGTAAGGAGCAGGGAATGAATGTGAGCAACATACAGAGCAGCCATCCTTCCTCTTTTTTCACCTTGGCATCAAGGGGCAGTAAAATTACTGCAAGCTAATGGGGGCTGCTATTAGGACTGAGAAAATCTGTGTGGGGAGAAGGAGGCAAACAAAATTAAAACTCCTTGCATGACCTCCCCTATATTCTCCCTGCCTCTTTTTTTTTTTTTTTTCTTATGTGAGAAATATTTGTCTGAAGAAGGCACATCAAACTCAGTTTTCAGGCAGATAATCAGGTGCATCAGATATTTGACCATCTAGATGCCTATGAATTGGGAAATGGGTCTGGGGCAGCTCTTCTCTTAAAAACTGCAGGCTCCAGAAAGTTGTGAAGCAACATGAATGAGGACAAAGACAAGGACAAGGAAAGTTAAAAGGGAAAGGGAAAGTAGGAAGTTCCACATTCTGATGACTGAACATCAAACTGACAAAAACCAAATGTTTGCTCAAGACAGAAGAGATAGCAGCTGCCTGGAGCATTTTGCTCGGGTTTTCTAAGAGCTAAAAATAATGCTCTGTGTTTTTTTAACACCAAGTTAACTACAAACCAAAAAACCATAACTGTTTCAACTGCTTTGCACGTGCTCCCTCCCTACTTTCACAGGCACAGCATCCCTCTTCAGATTGATTTTTAGCTGCTTGCAGACTTGGCCCTTGAATAGACTCTGTTTCTCGTCCTCCTCTTAGTCATGTTTGTCAGGAGACTTTGAAGTTGTTTTGTGTTTCTGCAGCACCACTGCCCCTTACCTGGCCCCTGAACAGGCTGCAAGGACAGGCAGCATTCTGAGCCATCTGGAAAAGTAAATTCCAATAGAATGAAGCCCAGGGCTTCAATGCACAGAACAAAAAGCTTTCCCTAACTCAAAACACAGCCCTAGTTTCTGTATGAAGTCCGTTCCTCTGCAGTCAATTCTTATTATATAACTAACAGTCGGTTGAGTGTTTCTCCTGTATATCAAACTCAGCTTTTAGGGAACCTTGTTCAGATAACTCTGAACAATAGTTATTTACTGGATGTGCCTTGGCAGCCTCCCTCTAAATCAGCAGAAAGAAACGGTTGCTCTTTTTTCTCAGTATGGGCACCACTGTGCTTCAGTACCACACAGTCATTTTCCCTACTTATTTTATATTGCTTTTGAATGAGTCTGTGAATCCAGAACCTTCTACGCTTGTTTTTTTCTGCAGCATCAGCACTTTAATCTATTGCACTGACAGTAATGTGTTGGCTTTCATTCCAGCATCCTGATTGTGAAAACCCCAGATGTATGAATGAGGGCAGTCACCTTGAGAAGTATTCCTGAAGTCTGGCAAGGACAGGCTGCACAATCTGTGCTGTACCACAGTGGCTGAAGATTTTGGCTGCCGTCCTCTGCAGGGAAAGGAAGGCAAAGAGATGCTGAAGGATGCATCCCAGTTTTATCATTTTCTACATGTTGGAAGTAGGACAGGTAAGGACTCCTTGTAAAATGGGCTCACTTTTAGCACTGATCTGTTTGAATTTTCCATAGTTTTAAACCTCAACATCTCAAAAATCTTTTATGTAGGACCCTCCCTGCCTTAGGAGACAAAGACATTATATCTGAAAGCAACTAAATCCAGGCTGGTGCCTGGCAACCCTTCTGAAGCAGTAAAAGCTTTCAGTTCAGTGTCAACTAGAAACAACTTGCAAACTAAAACTGCAAGGTAACTGTGATATTAGAGTATTGACTAGGATGGATTTGTCTTACAGTGGGAGCTGCACACTGAAAATCCTCTTTCCTAGAAAATACCCTAGCCCTGTCAAAAGCTCCAAAAGACAGGTATCATTGTGCCCCAGGAGATTATTTTTTAAGAAGATCCTTTCTGTCTGCTTTGGTGTCTGGCCTCAGAGAATTGAAAGGTCTGTGTCCCACCAGGAAGCAAATTACTTGACTTTGAATGGGAGGCAGGACTTCCACATGTACCCCTGTGTCTGCTGTTTGTTCATTGATGGTGGGTGTCTGGTTGAATGGGGGGTATGGATGAAGATGAAGATGAAGATGAAGATGAAGATGAAAATGAAAATGAAGATGAAGATGAAGATGAAGATGAAGATGAAGATGAAGATGAAGATGAAGATGAAGATGAAGATGAAGATGTAGGTGGATGAAGGTGACTCTGCTAAGGCAGTCTGCAGGGAGACCGTCACCCAGGTTTTGTTTTTTTATGATACCTTGTTAGGGCCAAGGTGCTTCAAGTGGAAGGCATCTAAATAATCTCTCTGGATTTTCCTAAATTGTATTAAATGTATGAAAAACAAGAAATGCACTAATAAACAAAGCAGCTGGACAGACTAATTTAATTTTTCAAAAATAAGCATACAACTGTAGCCCCATGCTGCTGTGGAAATGGGAAGGACTTTTCTTTCTGGTTTTGCATTTCCTTATGCTTCAGTGATTTCAATAATACAGTGAAAAGAGAAAATGACTTTACATTTGTCTGCTATGTGGTGCTGGCTGCCTGAGACTTACACAAATACAGGCAGCATTAAAAATGATCATGAGTAGGGCAAAATTTAGTGTTGCCTTGAGCTTTTTCATGATGCAGGTTTTACAATTGTTTGATTCACTCAGACAATTACCAAATGTTTTGGTAAACTGTGTATCATGTTTGTACATAAAAAAATGACCAGGCATAAAAGAAAGAGGGGAATGAATTACATATAAAACAGACTGAGTTGCTGCTGTGGAATTTTCCAATGCAGCATGAAAATCCTATTAGGATATTTATAGGAGCTGAAATAATACAACTTGGAGAGTTTTCCACTGGGCAAAACAGTCATTAGCCTTGATTCCTCTTTTTCATGTACTTAACTTTGAGCAATCCCATTTCTGTTCTTCAAAGGAGGTGTTTTAACTTGAAGTGTGTGAGCAGGAAGACTTGCATAACAAGGATATAGTCTTTTAGGCTCTAGAGGTTTTCAGGGAGTTTTTGTTTGTCTAGATTCTTTTTTGTCATTGTTACTTTGTTTTGGTTTTCTAATGTTTTGCTGACCTAGAAACTAATTCAAGGGACTAACAAAACTGAATAGCCTTGTTCAATGAACCAGGCTTGCATAAACTCATTTCACACAAGAAGGAGTCGAAGATTGTACAGTACATGTGGATCCTGTAGACCTTTGTTTAAATATACTCTATGCAAATCACAGACTTTGGCTTCCTAAATTTGAACTCATGCTAGATGATTGGACAAAGAAAATGGCTTTGTTTTGTATAATCCAAAGACAATTTCTGAAGCTGTTCACATTTAAAGACAAACAAGTTTTACTCAGGCAAAAGGTTCTGAAAAGTTAAAAACAACCAGCAAAGTAAACAACTGGGGGTTTTATTACTTTTTTTTTCCATGGAGAACATTCTCTGCAATAGATGATTACAAGAGTTGACTTTAAGACAATGAAATATTTGACCATAAGTTTTAGTCAGTTGTTGTACAATTTTTCCTACATAGTGTTTTCTTACCCGCATGTGAATTCTGATGATTTTATATTTGCTTCTACTGCTTTTGAGAAGCAGTTATACAATCTAAAGGGTTTGTATTTTTCTCCCATACAATTAAATATTTTCAGAACTGCAGAATCCCCAACCATCAGAAGTCAGACTGCACATCAAAAATGCCAGCCAAAAAGCATAGTGGAAAAGCTGATTTTTACAAGGCTTTCCCTTTTTTTTTTTTTTTCTTTTTTTTTTTTTTTTTTAACCTGAATGTTGTGAAATGCTCAGCATTACTTTTCTTGGAAAAGAAAATGAAATTCAGGAAGGTGGATCAGGAAAACAGCATTCTCCTGCCACAGGTCTGTATGTCCTGGCATTGATATAGCTGGGACTGAGTGTGATATGTGCTCTGTATGTGCTCTGTAACAGAGATACAATAGTGTAAAAACCAAAAATCTTCTGTGGTGCTTTCTCATGAGATTTTAATGGACACTGGATCTGGCCTCTATACTGAATCTAATGTGGACTCCTCTGAGTGAAACACTGTTTAATTAGTCAGGTGATATATTAGGATAGATGTTCTCAAAGTACAGATAGACAGGAGCATGCATCCCTCATCAGTCTCAGTGCACATTAGAATCCTGTGCCTATCCATCCTTGTTGCTCCCACCCATGCCTTTGAACTTCCACCATAAATACTTGTCCACAGTTCCAGCTGAGCTTCCTTGAAACTTATTGCCTAGAGCAAATGTTGCACCTTGAGATACAAACCCCAAATCAGCTTTTGCTCTCTTAAATCATCTCTGCACTGATATATTTCTAAAATCAGACTCTGGAGAGTGAATTTTGCAAATTACACTGTGATATTTTTGAAGGCTGTTGAAGGCTTTTTCAAATATATTTGGGGATTTATTCCTTACGAACTGTGTAATCTCAAATTAAATAGATACTGCATTAAGGCATCAAAGCAACAGCTTTAATCTGTTTTCCCCATTTCTATAGTTTAAGACCTGAGTTTTATCAGAAAGACCTGCTGCTAATGACAGCCTAACTTTCACTATATATTTCCTCTTGTTTTTGCCTCCTGTATTTATCCCCCATAACCTATTTAACCTCTTTGTAAAGAGTGACAGTTTGGCAGGTGTCTAAGAGAAAAGAAGAACAAATTCATTTGTTTTGTACAGCCAGTCTACATATCTGAAAATCTGCACTGTGGAAATGGCGCCTGATAACATGGCAGAAAAAAAAATTGATGTTTCCCTGTGCTATGGATCAGATGGAAGTTAAAAAATACTTTTGTAAGTGCATTTGAATGATTAAATGTGTATGTGTCCATGTGTTAATTTATAGGTCTTTTTCCCAAGGTTTGTGACAGATGGTACTGAAATTCATGTTCTTGTAGCTGTCTGTAAAAGTGATCTTTATACTAATATAATTTTCCCCTGCCCACAGAGCTGGCAAGTAGGGAACTTTGCCCCACAGTTCTCATTGGCAAGGGTGGCAAAGGCCAAATTCCTTGCTTTATAACTTCTCCCGGTACATGGTGGGTTACATTTTGAAACATTTACTGCAAAGCTCCTGGAGCACCTTTTGTTCTGCCAGTTTACTTGGGGAAGGTTCTACGGGGCAGCATGTGGAGCCTTGGCAATGCAGAATACCTTAGGGTTGTGCTTTGTGCATAAGGTTTGAAACAGGTGAGTGAGGATAACCTGTGAGGATATGTGAAATGAAAATTTATGGAAGAGCAAAGGTACTTCACCCTCATTTGTACATTCTTTGAGGCTTATGCTGACGTATTTCAAACCCCAGCATCGTTTCAAAAATACAAATGTTGAGACTGTGTGATTAGAGAAGCAGATCCCGTTTTCCTGTCTGCAGTTTTTCTTGTGTTTAGCTTGTCTCTAATGAGGGTGAACTTTTGCTCATTTTGTTTTTGAATCTGTTTTGATGGTGTTGTATAGTACCCCAAGCACCTCAGCCATGCCCATAGGGTTTTATAAATAAGTTATTAATTATTATTTGCGTGTATTAAAAAGGAGAACATCTTCAGAAGCAAAAAGATTTTTCCCACTTAGAATTGCTTTCCTAGAAGAAGTCTGATTAGTAAAAAGTTTCATTAATATTTAACTGCTTTTAAGATGATTTAACAGCAGTCATTGAACAGAGAAACTATCATTATGGTATCTAGCTCCTTTCTCAAGGCTCTACTAGCAAGTTCTCTGCAGGACACAGATGGTCTGTGGGCCAAGGTTTCAGAACCAAAGTACCAATGAATTAGGAGAAGTGAGACAACACCATCAATCATTTTGGAGAGCTCATTCTTTCATTCAAAGAACTCTGACACCTGACACTGGTTTCTCTTTAAAAAGAATAGTCCCTTTAAGAAATACTTTTAAAAGCAATCATCAGTTCTCACTGGAACAAAATTTTATATATCTTGAAGTTTCTGTACAGGAAAATTGTTTTGGGGTTTTTGTTGTTTCTTTGTTTGTTTGTTTGTTTGTTTGTGAAACACAGACAGGAAAACAATGAGTGGACTTTCTGCTTTATGAAAGCAGAATAAAGTGCTAATCAGCTCAAGGCACCTATGTTGGAAAGGTTCTATGCAAATCACTGTTTGGTTCACTAATAGATAAAAGGAAAGATTTAAACAAATATTTGACTTATCCATTTTGTACTAACCCTCCACAAGCTGGCCTATTACAATTATAAACGATGTGTAAAATAAAAGAAAAGGAAGGAAAAAGTAACAGAAGAAAAGGGTAAAGAAATAATAAAGAATTCTTAAAAAAATAGAAACCAATAAAGTGTTCATCTTAGAAAAAAGGCATGTAATTTCTTTCAGAGACTAACCAAATATTTTTAAGACTCTGCTTTCAATGGCTTCCTTCTGTTTGGCCTTCAGTTTGGTCCTGCATGCATGTCATGATAAATTGCAAGCCAATTTGGCCTTATAACATGGTGAGTATGGCCCAGCATCCTATGGGATAGGTTTGTTTCCATACTGCTCTTTCTTCTACTTGTGTGTGTATCCAGATTCCTGCTCGTGGTGCTTTTACCTAAATTAGAGTGGATTTGAATCCAACAGAATATTATGAAGTTTGGGACACTTTCCATATAGTTTAAGTGGTCCTTGCTGTCACAATGGGCACAGACCTTTTAACATTGTGCGTGGTCATGCAGGAGCCTAACCTGAGAGTCTGGATTGAGAGCAGGATATTTTTTCCAAGACTGCCTTAAAACAAGGCAGTCCTGCCTACCCCAAACTGGCCATGGAGGATGACTGCCCATGCCTGCTTGTTGCACAGACCAATGTGCTGGTTTGCAGGGAGTCTTCACTTTTCTCCTGCTGGATTCTCCTCCCTGCATTGTGCTGTGACCTCTGACAGCCAGCAGGACTAGGGCCCAGGCAGCCTGTGAGAAACCTACTCAGGAAGGGTGGAGTTTCCCAAGCAGCTGTCTTTATACCTTTCCTTCCTCTGGGGAAGAATCAGTCATCTTCCTCTAACCTAAGAGGAAAAAGTTGAGTCTGAGTGTCCACACTAGAACGTAGTATTCAGGCTGTCTGACCAGGTGATCTAGAAAATTAACTCACTAATTTCCTAAACGTTTCCCAAAAAGCAGCATCACTTACCTTCTCTCTCCCTCACTCTCCTTCTCTCACTAGCAGTCATGTTTTCAACAGCTTAATAATTCAGACCCATTTCTGAAACTTATGGTATCTTAGAAAAAACCCTACACTATTAGTATGCACTTCTGTTTCAACAATTGCTAATGCTTTACCTCTTGCTTCTGTCATGAAGTGATTTTTCTTTGGATGCTGAAGATGTTCCTCAATTTCATTTTTTAATTTATCCCTATAATTTTCACTGGCAAGACCCCAGGGAATAGGATGACCCCTCTAGAAGAAATGGTGTTGACTGTCTCTGAAGTTTTCTTGGCATTATGGTCCAAATCCCGCATTGGCTCCGGATCAGCTATTCAAGGTCAGGAACAAAGAGTACACAAGAAAATAATGGATATTAAACATTTCCTTGGCTTTGGATGCAGAGGGTTTTGCTTTCTGAAAACTAAATGTTGAGTCGCTTTAACCTGGTAGGATTCTGATATGCCCAGAAAATTTTCCCTGGATATGTTGTCCAAAAAGCTTTTTTTCAGGAGGAATTAGTAATCTGAATCTTTCATTTTTAGGTATTTCACTTGCCTAATCTTAATTACCCATAGCAGAGATCCAGGATGTGGAAGGCAACGTTTGGTAGCTTTCCTGGGAGAGCCTCGAGAAGAGAGAGCTGAGCTGTGCCCTGCAGCCATTGCCTGCTCCTGTATGCTCCCAGATCAATAACTAAAAAGGTGCAAAGCCAGTTGGCCACCAGGGCAGCAGCATCTCTCCCCACTAATGAGGGTGACCTTTCCACCCACTGCTTCACATGACTGAAATCAGGGGAAATTAGTTTACTCAGCCCAGAACTTATATAACTGGTGATGCTCAGGCTGAAATTCCTGCTCATGGTGTGATGAATGCATTGTGGATCTATTTGAAAAATTGTAGAAATCAGACTGAAGATAAAAGGACTGCAACTGAACCAGCTAGATCCTCTGTAGTTTCTGACAGATAGGTGAAGAATAATGATGTCTCCAAAGCGCCTGTCCTTCCGTTTGGAGAATTACACATTTAACTGTAAAAAATCACTGCTGCTGAACCAAAGGTCCTGCTGCTTACACCATTTACAAAGGCCCTTAAAATCATGGACGAGAACACAGTTCTCTGAAGAAAGGGAGACTGCTGTGTGGGTTGAAGGGTAACATTTAAAAGCTTTGCTCGTCCCAAAGCAGCCGCGTCACTTCTCATTGGCTGCAATGCTCGAGCTTAAAAAGGGACCTTGAGATATTAATTATGTATCCAGCTAGCTATTTAATCAATCCATTCAGTACTAAACTCTCATATTGTAGCTAATATATTTATGGAATGCTGTAAATATTTTAAATCAAAATAAAAGGGAATTTTTATGCCACTTTTACGTTACCTTGTGCCACAAAAATGTATTGTCAAAGAAAAAAATCAGTCAAAAGTGTTACATTAAGTTCCAAACTGAAGTGCACATTTTTTCTTACATAGGCCTACTGCATTCACTTGAAATATAGATAAGCATATTATTTATTATAAAGGCAATATGCAAAATAAAAGTAGGATTCAAGAAAAAGTGTTCCTTTATCTTTTTTAATCCTTGAAGTCACCATTTTTTTAAGGTAAGTTTATAAAGGAATTTTTCCATAACTTGCCTTTTAGAAGTTATCTTTTAAAATTTTCCATAGATAGCAAATAGCCTTAGTGTGTGCAACTGGTAAAACATCGTGATGATTTTTCCCTTCAAATACTTAAAAAAAAAACCTGCAGGAATGCACAATGCAAAAGACCTAAATTTCTTTAACCCAAATGCAGTTATATCTGGAACTTTACAAATAAATGGCTTTTTGGTAACTGCTAGAAAATTTCACCCTTTTTTGTTCTATAATGTTAATTCCCACAAATGGTAATTTAGAAAAATTTAAGAAATTGAAAGAGCCACTATACTTAAAAAGCAGTACCTTTATTTGTTACCATTGGGATCTATTAAATCTCAACAGCCCTAAATACTTCAAGTTTTCTACGTATGGTAAATCGGTGTCTGACATTATTGGTTCACAAATCATGAGTATACATAGCATTTTTCCCTTTAAAATTCACATCTTCTATGAGTTCAACATAACAATGTGTTCAGGGCACTAGACTACATTAAGGGTTGTCTTCAGGTGAATGTGTAAAAATATATCCTTATTTGAGTTAAGAACAAAATGTATTGTTTAATGAAAGTATGTCCTAAAAGTCATTGTTAAAAAAAACAACACTAAATGAGCAATTCAGAACAGAAAATTTTCTTGGATCAAGAAGAACAGGAATAGGATTTTGAATTAGATGTTGGCATTTGATGTATATTTCTCAGAGTGACAGACTGGAGGAGCCAAAAGCCAGCTTCGCTTTAATCTACCATTGCACAGCCAGAAGGTCCCTTGAAACGATGATCAGAAACAAAGCTCTACTCTCTACATTTGGGTTTGTGTCCCACTTCTTCCTAGAGAGCTTTCTAGGCTCTGCAGCTTTCTCTGACCAATACCTGCTGAGGTGTTTCTGATAAACTCAGAAACTCCAAACATAAGCTGATAGGCCATAACTTAGAATACTTTTGGTAAGTGGATGGTGTCCCCTTTTACTTCCAAGACCTTTCTACTAGCCATTATGTCTCTTTCAAACTTTAGGTGAACTTCTTTCTCAATAAATCTTATATTTAAATAAAAAACATTCTGGTAGCTTTTCTCTTCCCAGATGTCTCAGACTTTGGGGCTTTTCAAGGACAGTAGCAGCCATCAGTCTCTTTCTGAATCTGCCTCCTATCCCAAGGACATACTGGTTTCCCATCTTGCATTGATTGCTTTGTACTCAGACTGTTCCACCAGGGTAAGAACCATTGAAGTTGGTCTTTACTGCCCCTGCTCTGGATGAAGTATGCCTCGGGTCCTTAAGCAGATATCTCATCCACTGTAATATCCGGTGACGTAGGAATTTCAGACCAACACACCTAGAATCCATAGCTTCTCTGCACACTGTATCTATTTTTACATTTATACTTGGTTTCTCAGACTGCATTCTAGTGATTTATTGTTCACAGGGAAATTTTGAGACACTAAAGAGATGACAGGTTACAAGGATACTTCTTGGAAGTTATTGGTCAGCTTTGGGCCACAGAGGCCCAACTGCAGAAAAATTTCACAATGCTTGGCTGGCTGCACTTAGGACTTCTACAGAGGTCTCCTGAAAACTTGTTAATTAGTTATAGCCAAAATCTCTGGCAATCTCAGATAGAAAGCACTGATGTGTATGTGCAAATTAAAACAAATATAGAGTATATATTTTCCATAAAACAAAATCCGTTAAAGAGTTGTGATTTTTTTTCTGCCCAGTGAAATCCAGAAAAAAAACCAAAACAAAATGCATAAAAACAAGCAGAAATTGAACTGCAAATCCATATCACAACATGCCTTATGAGAGAGAAAAGTATAGCAGTAGTGTGCAGATGTGCCACCAACAAGAGGTTACAATTGCATTTCTCCCATAGAGGAGACTGCAGGCAGTGAGTGAGGTGCAAAATTCTGCTTATCTACTGCGTTTGGTGGGCACTGCACAGTCACCCTGCAGTCAAGATCATCCCCTTTCAGCCTGGAATGTTCTGTGTGGACTGTGAGAACATGGACCTTTGTTCCTCTTGGCTTGACCAACACATGTTTAGCATGTGCATTGCTGGGCAAGCACATGTAAGGGAAAGGCTGAGCCTGTGTGTTGCAATCCAGGAGGCATGTGGACCACGTCCAGGAGGTGCAGGGTGTCAGTGGAGTGTCACCTCTCTCTGATGGCTGCACTGACCCCTGTCACTCTGTGTGACCAGCAGTGCTGGTGGGCTGGCAGTGTGGTACCCTGCAGCTGGGCTCAAGTGTGCAAGGGCACAGCACAAGGGAGGCTGAGGGCACCTGGCCACAGATCCCCAGCAGGACCACTCTGGTATGGAGCAGTGGGATGGAAAAGCCAGCAATTCCAGCCTTATCAGTACCCAAAAAGCTTTGATAGCTTCACCAAAGGGTTTCTGAGCCCCAAACAAACAGATGAAGTCACATCACACCACCTTCAAGCGTCAAGCCTGACATTGAATAAGTCCAAGTGCTGAGTCCTGCATTTTGGCCACAATAACCCCCTGAAACATTACAGGCTGGGGATGGTGTGGCTGGACAGTGCCCAGGCAGAAAGGAACCTGGGGGTCCTGGTCAAGAGCTCACTGAACATGAGCCAGCAGTGTGCCCTGGTGGCCAAGAAGGCCAAGGGCATCCTGGCCTGGATCAGGAACAGTGTGGTCAGCAGGAGCAGGGAGGTCATTCTTCCCCTGTACTTGGCACTGGTGAGGCCCCACCTTGAGTGCTGTGTCCAGTTCTGGCCCCTCAGTTTGGGAAGGACGTTGAGAAATTTGAGTGTGTCCAGAGGAGGCAACAAGGCTGGTGAGGGGCTGGGAACACAAACCCTGTGAGGAACCACTGAGGGAGCTGGGGGTGTTCATCCTGGAGAAAAGGAGACTCAGAGGTGACCTTATCACTCTCAACAACATCCTGAAAGGTGCTTGTAGTCAGGTGGGGTTGGTCTCTTTCTCCAGGCAGCAACTGACAGAACCAGAGGACACAGTCTCAAGCTGGGCCAAGGGAAATACAGGTTGGATACTAGGAAAAAGTTTTTTACAGAAAGAGTGATAAAGTATTGGAATGGTCTGCCCAGGGAGGTGGTGGAGTCACCATCCCTGGATGCATTTAAAAAAGGGTGGACGTGACACTGGGCACCATGGTTTGGTTGGGGTGTTAGGGCTGGGTTGGACTTGATGCTCTTGAAGGTCTCTTCCAACCGAGTGATTCTGTGATTCTGTGATTCTATTTCCCCCTTGGGGCATTTCCCTGAGCATCAGCCAATTGCAAGGTGTTATCTCCTGAAACTTGAGCCCTAATATAGTTTACCTCACTTATTTGTCTTCCTTTTACATAAAAGCAAATCTTTTAGTTTAGCAAACTAAAGATAGCTGACAACCTTTATTAAAATAACCATATAAATTGAAATTTATAATAAATAACCATTTAAATATGAATTTTAAATGAACTTTTAAAATTATGTATGTACTGTAGCATGAAAATTAAAATTATGAGAATTATTTTTCAAAACTAAAGTAAAAATTATGCATGATTTGGGAGTAAAACAAGTAATTTTACCATATTTTTCCCAATTTTTTTCTTTTTTTTTCAGGATGAAATTAAAATATTAATAAAATGGAATTTAAAATCAGAAAAACTCTCTCTACTTCTAATATTTTTTTCTTTTTTGACTGAATGAATAATAAAAAAAATTCTGAAAACCTGAAACATGGAATAGATAATGAAATAGGACTTTTAGGTTTATAGTAGTTGCTAGATATGAGGATATTTTTCCTGAAAATCAGCTTGCTTTCTAAGTTTCTTTATTCAGACCCTATTATGTTTTCTTTGCTAGGTTTTGGACAACAAAAGGAAAGGAAAGCAAATAGCATAGTTGCTCTCACATAAACAGGTGCTTATGAAAAACACTGTGTTTCCATTCTAGCTGCTTTAATATGGTACAGTGCTTTTCCTCTTTGCATACATTTAAAAGAGAAAGTAAAGTCATGTCAAGGATTTTTTTTCCCCTTGCTGTGGAAAAGTGACAACACAACTGACAAGCAGAACTCCACTACATAGTTGACGACTGTCAATTTTATACATATCTGCAAAAATTTCTACCATAGCCTTTTTATCAAGTAGTCAGTCCTTCTAGCTCCCTGCTCTAGTGGATTTACAACTTTAAAAAATTTTTAAAGTATTACAAAGGGTCCTGTAATGACATTCATATGAACACTAGCAGTATATTATGAACTCAGAAATATGGGGACTGTCCACAGTGTAATCCTGTTTAATGGTATGCATGGTACAGTATCTTTAATTATATGTGTTGATGCACAAAAATTGTTACAATAAAACCAAATGCTCTTGGGATTGAGGTAATTCTATGACACCTTTTAGACTTCTCATAGTGGAACTACTTCATCAAAACTGGAGTAATTCACTTAAGAGGCAAGAGTCACAGATGGAGCTGACAGCACTGCTGATTTACATAACATAGTATAAAAAACTGCGTGTGACTCTGAACTGGGGATACACTGATAAGTGGAACTGATTTTGTATTAGTTATGTGAGGAACTTTGAGAGGATGAGCTTTGCAGAAATGGTCTATAAATCACTAGAAAAAGAAGCAAAGTCAGCAAGCAATCTTCCTTGGCTTCATATTTATTTAGTATTTCTTTAATATTTTAGGGAATTCTGCAAATCAATGGACTGGTGCAGAGCAGTTCTCCAAAGTCCTCTTTGAGATGAGTAGACAGTTGCCTGGGTATAGCTCCTGAGATCTTCTCTATTCCTCTTTGCAACAAGCACATACATACTAAAACCAGAATTTGGCAGTGATTTGAGAACCTAGTGGAACTTAGACATGTATCTTTAGTCATTAGGTACTGTATTTACATTAGGCACCCTGCTTGCATCTTTAGGTGCCAAAGTGCTTCTTCAAATGTGAAAATACTTTTGTGAAGGTTTTTGAGGTGCAGTTTGGTGATGTTCAGGGAATACATGAATTGATTTTGAAGTTCACATCCATTTGTGCTAACCAAATTCATCCTGTCAATGTTTATGGAATAAGAACCAAAAAAAGATATTTGGGTATTGATGTAACTTTGTAAAAAAGCAAAAAATGGGACAGCCTATTTTAGGGTGTTATTTCTTGTTATTCTTGTTATTTCTTGTAACTAAAAATCATTCACATAAAAAATAGAGGTTAAATTATTATGCATACTCACAGGCCTTCATTTAGGTCACTACTCTGTCACATACAAGTCTACCTCATGTCCCCTTTGATCTTTTGACAGGACAAATTTGTGTTGGTGCCTAGTCTTTCAGTGAGTGTCTGATCTGTGTATGTGCAGGAAGTTTCTGGCCTCAGGTACTCCAACATGAATCACTTTTCCCATTGACTTGGTCACCAACCTATCTGTGAATGAATAGGTATATTTTCAGTTGGAATTAAATGAGCACAGGTACTATGAACCAAGAAAAAGATGTCTTAAAGTGTGTTACTAATTATTTATACACTTCATTAAAGGCTCAGTGCTATTGCTGTGGAACTCATAATCCTTGTCTAGCCATGGCCATATCCATTTTTAACTTTTCCTATTTTTTCATAATAGTATTTTAGATAAAAATAATTGGGTACTTAAATATTTCTAAAGCTAGCAATTAAAAAATACTTTATTGCATAACCAATATATCTTGTGATGAATACATTATGGCGAAAGAAGACTGCCAAGCAGTTCAAAATTAGAATCCAAATACAAGTGCCATGTTCTCTGCATACTCCTTAAAACAGCACAAATCTCTTTAATGTATTATTGAAGTCACTGATGAGACAGTAGAAACATGGTCATTTACTATGAACTCCATGTTCTGTAAATCCCAACCAGAGGCAAAAATGCTTTTAAGCTGGATAAAAAAATCTAAAACTGTTTTCATATCAGGGGAACAAATTCTGTGTCTACAAGGAAGGTAAGTAACTGTGGTACTCTACACGAAGTAGACCCACTCCTTGTGGGTCCCTTCTAATGCCATATATTTTGTTATGCTATGACAAGCACATTTCTGTGTTACATTTTTTTTTGTTATATTTGTTATTTGAGTCCACCAGTTGTATCATTAGACATTCTATTCAGCATAAGCTCCTGACCTGTAATGACTGGGTTATTTCAAAATGTTAAGGAACAAAACTTACCCATCAGTGGTCTAAATTGCTATCAGAATGAAAGAGTAATTTGTGATAGGAAAGGATTTTGAAACAAGGTGAACTCACTCTCTCACCTTCTGTAAATTGCAGCGGAGCAATTACAACAGACCTAACTATCTGAGGACACAGTAAGGATTTGTGGGAGATAATTAGTAAAATGAAATATTCAGACTACATAATTCCCACTTAAAATACCTCAGGTGGTCTGCAAAACTTTTTGGAAAGGCTAACAGCTGAGGGCAGTTTTCATTTAACCAAGACTGCACTACCCAGGGCTCTGTAAAAGAACCTTGATATGTAAAAGACTAACCATATTCAGTGCTATGATAAGAATATTCAAATGCACTGCAAAGATGGGGCATGACTCGATATCATAGTTGCAAGAGCACCCAGCAGGTCAAAACTTGAGTCTGACAACTGCTTTCAGGATTGCTAATGCACTTTTTACCACGTGTGGTACATAACAGATAGGATCTGTCTTTGAAGCCTGGGTTAGACTCCTGTTCCCAGACCCTATGTTTCCTGACCCTATGACTCTTATTTTCTGTGGAGCAGATTTGGCTGAGCAGAGAGGATAGAGTGTGTTTCCCTGCAGTATTTCTCCTCCCTTCAGCATTACCCCAGCAGTGGCTCTCTTTAGCCTGTTAACACTGCTGATGGCTCTTCAGGAAAAGAGGAGGATCAAGCCTGACTGTCTTCCATTCACCTGGGCATAAACCATAAGGCTGGGCTGAGAAAGAAGAGCTAAAATCAGCCCTGCCTCCCCAATCTTGCATTGCAATTGCAAAAGTCCCTTTTTGGACCAAAACCAGATGTGACCCTCCCTTCAGAAGGGTAGATGAAGTAGTTCTCCACAGCCCTGAATAAGGGGAAAGCATATCCTTTTGCTTAGAATTTTGAACCAGCAGACTTTGAGCACCACACATTACACAATCTGCACATGCATGTGATATTGTATCTTCTCTGCTTAGCCTTATGGGGGGTTTGGGTTCTGTTCTAATACTCTTGTGTCCTCCTGTGCACTGCCTAGAGACCTTAAATGCCTGGTGGGCAGAAAGAATCCAAATATTAGAAAGATAGATATATCATCTGAGTTAGCAGCCAGAGCCACATCCCCAAGAAGCAGCATAATCCCAGCTCCTGTGAATTCACTAGGAATGACTTCATGAGGTTTCTTCAAGCAGCAGGGAGGGTGCTGTCCTGCACACCTAAACATCAGCTAAGCTGATGCAGTTGGTGCTTTAGAAGAAATAGAGAATTTGGGGGTAACACGTTTTACTTAAAGTGTAAAGAACTCTGAAATATAACTACCTACTATGAAAAAAGCCTAACTTCTGGAAAACTTGCTCTTTTCTTATGTAAACCATGAGAAGGCTATTAGATTTTTCCTCTTTTTTTTTCTGTTTCCTTATAAAAGGAGTGGCATGCTTAACTGTAGCAGACACGGAGCTAGCAAGAGCTCCATGGAGGATGAAGACTTAGAGATAAGAGAATGCCAAGTCGTAGTAACTAAGCCAGAAGCCCTCTCTCCGGTCCTCCAGGCCAGCTCATCTCTCTGTGACCCTATAGGCTACTCTCCCTAACACTTGGTTAGTTCCTGAGCCCTTCTACCCCCATAAAAGAGGCTACTTTAGCCCATTCTGGTAGAAGAGCTGTCGCCGGAACCCTTCGCGGACCTCTCCATAAAACCATCACCATGGACTCTCCAAGGCCTCTTCTCTCTCTCTCTACATCTGCCTGAAGGCACTGCTCAAGCCAAAGCTCCTTTAGCAAGCTGAGAGCTGGAACTGTAAAAGAGCTGAGATCACTAGGAGCTGATAATCACTGAGCTTGCTAAGGAGGCCATGGCTGTAGCGGCGTGGGTTTCCGGACACCCAGCCTCCGGAAGGCTGGAGTACCTGGCCCGAGCCTGCCTGCTCCCTGGGGCACCCTGACCCTGCAGGTATCCAGATATCCGGCTACAACTAGCCCTGTGGCTCCATACTTAACTAGACACACAACCTGTCAGGGTTAGAGCTGATCTGTGGATATGGCTACTAATTTTCAGAGATAAAATTCTGAGGGGAAAAAATTTATGCTACAAAGGAGAGCCCATTAATATAAATACATCAGGACTTCATTATTTCACAGGAGAAAATTTTTCTGGGTTCATTAGAGGATCTTATATTGGCTTCAGTCTAGTTTCCAAAGGCTAAGCACAGCTTCAGGTGCTGTTTTGGAGGAAAGGCAGTGCAATGCTGTCAGAAGGACTTCCAGTATGATGAATGATTTTGGCAGAATATGCAATGACTCCCGGAACAGCCTTGCTAAACATCCTGACATAAAAACATTCCTTCTTGCATTTAAATATGGTCTGGTTTCCTCAGGTATTACTCATCACTTCTTCGTGCATGTAGTGATCTTATTTGAAATGAATACATTTACGATAAAACATTATTTCATCTCACTAAAGTATACGTCGATGAACTCTTCACATTCAGTCATATGAAGGATTATGATTAAAAATTAAAACACATATTTTCATTATTAGAATCTACTTCAGTCTTGAGTACTTACCAACTATGTGACTTTTTTTTTTATGACTGGGGAAAAGAGCTTGCCACTGGAAACAAAGAGTGCTCTAAGGAATCTTCGGGACATCATTTTCTTTCAAAGTTTCGTAGTCAAGATATTTAGCACTGTTCATACAGCTAATGAAGAATTAAGCTAGTACTCCTAGCTGTCCTCTTACATTTTTCTTGACTAAAAATCCTTGAGGTAGAAGGTTGTGCTAGTAGAAGATCCGTCATTAATTATTTTGACTTGAGTGAATCATTGGTATGAATTCATGGATGGAGTGTGGTATGATGGTGTCCACCTGTCACACCCCTCTGTGTCTGCTTGGTGTGTTCCAGTTTCATTTCTTGATGTGAGATAGAAAATAAGAACTATTCCAAAATCCTCTAAGAGAAAGCCACAGAATTTCTATCACAATAAAAATCTGATTATGTGAATTTAATGGTACAGATTCAAAATATGGGTCCCTGTCTGGACTGTCATGAACATAACATAGTCTTGGAACATGATGGGTAAATGAACAGGTTGCACAGCATATATGCATTTTGTTTGGTGTGGGGTTTTTTTATGTAACAGAACTGTTCCCATTTTATGAGTAATTTCTTAAAATTCTTTTATCTTTAGATATCATTGTTGTTTTGAGACTGGAAACAATTTCCATCTAACTGAAAAACTGAGTTCTAAATAACTAAAGATCCAGTAATGTTTTTTTCAGTTTGTTTTTTTTTAATTAAAGACTCATATGTAGACAGGTCCAGTGGAAAAACTCAGGCTTTAAATAAAATATGTAACCATAAGCAATTCTTTATGCTTCTGATTCTTTGTACACGATAGCCAATTAGGCTTCTTGTCTGTATCCGAATGACGCAATTTGGGATGCTGGAATATTACCTTACTTCCTGATGACTGAGAGTGAATTTTCAAAGTGGTGCATGAGATACAAGGGTACAAATCCTGTTAGTGGCTAATGGGATTTTTCTACACCTCCTGTTTGCCACACTGAGAGACCCAGCCTTGAGATTTTCAATATCTGTATTTGTCCAGAGATGACATCTTGTAAATACAGACCCTCTAAACTGGCCAATGACCTGTGTTTGATGGGTTAAACCTGTAACTACTGAATTGATCTTTCAGATATCTAGCACTGTTTCCTAATCATTTCCTGTTTTCTACTCCTATTCCTCTCTCATAAGAAAATGAGACACCTCCACACATCACCATGAACATCTTCAAAGAAAGTGGGACACTGACACATCAACTTGAGTAGCTTCTAATTTCCCTGGGAAAAGAAACTCAGGATACGCTTGCACACATGCTTCCCTCCAAGAATATGAGTAGTCCTATTCAACTAGGTGGGATAGGGGAGCACGAGTAAATATGTAGAAAGGAACAGATAACATTTCAAACCCTTAAAATATTTCCTGTCATGATAGACCTGATGGACTTTACTAATCTGGCTGCTTACCATAGGTATTTTCATTCTGTATTAAATTAAATTCTGACTATGTGACTCCTGCAGATGCTACAGAAAATTGGCTGAGGCAATTAATTATTAGCATCTATGTCTTCAGTGTCATCCTTAAACATTTTCTGTTTCTTGTTCTTCTAATTCTTGATATTTCCTTTGCCACAGGAATGTCAAATCTCTTATTTCTTGAAAAAAAAACACATCACAAAAAGAAGAAACCAAACACTGAGTTTCCAGCACAGGAAAGACATTGACCTGTTGGAATGAGACCAGGGGAGGCCACAAAGGTGATTAGAGGGATAAAGTACCCCTCCTACTGGGGTTGTTCAGGGTGACCTAACTGAGGCCTTCCAGTGCCTGAAGGGAGTTTACAAGAAAAATGCAGAGAGATTTTACAAAAGCATTTAGTGACAGGACGAGGAGGAATGAGTTTAAATTGAAAAAGAGTAAGTTTTGATCAGATATCAGAAAGAAATTTCTTACTTTGAGGTTGCGCAGAGACATTCTGGATGTCCCATCCCTGGGAGTGTACCAGGCCAGCCTGGATGGGGCTCTGAGCAAGCTGGTCTCGTGGAAGGTGTCTCTGCCTAAGGCAGGGGGATTGGAGCTAGATGATCTTTAAGGTCTCTCCCAACCCAATCTTCTATTGCTTCCATGAAATAGTTGCCATTGGATAATTAATATATTAGTGAAAAAAAAAATCCAGTGTATTTGTTTTAAAATTGTATATAGCAAAGACATATTGGGAACATACATAAAATAAATGAGTGACAGTTATACCTTGAAATATATGTAGTCAGGCTTCCTTCATAATTCCTAATGAAGGGCTTAAATTTTCAAGTGTGACCTAAAAATTTCCCTGAACCTGACCAAGGTTCCAGCTCTTAAAGCTGAAATCAGTTTAGTTTACACATTCAGAAATTTCTTACTATTTTCTTGCAGAGCAAAGCATCTTTCTTTAAAGTATTTGCATATTTATGCTCATTCATAATTTCTTCTTTTGAGGAAGATGCAATTTGTTTGTTCTAATTTAATTTGGTTTTAACAGAATAGGTTTTTATTTTCAGATTAGATATTTGAAAAAAAAAATTGTGTGCACCATGTACACACTGTAAAGACAACTCTTGTAAGAACTGTTTTGCTCATGCTCTAGAAAATACTTTTTCTAGGAACTGTGAAGTAAAACCAATTCCTTAACAGTAAGAAGAAAGTATAATGATAATATCATGATAAAACTTGCAACCATAGTGCTTCTGACAGTGAAATACTTCTTCTGGTTAAATCACCGTGGTTGTCACAACCCTCCATTTTTCAAGTTGGCAAACATTAGGTCACTTTCCATCTGCAAAATAATTGTGCTGACACATAGAAAGTATTCCCAAATGATTCAGCAAATCAGTGTCAATACCCCTCGAGATCTCCTGATCCTCAAACCATTAGCTCATCCTGACTAGACAAAACTTCCCTAAGTAAAAAAAAAAAAAAAAAAAAGGAAAAAAAAGTTGTTGTATTCTTCCTGAGTATCTTCTTAGGAAAGCAATGAAGTAAGGTGACTGCTGTGAAAATTTTCTCCATATTTTTACTCAATTCTTTAACGATATTCGCTGGTAGCTTAACTTCCTGTGACTTCTGTTTCATCCACAGTTTGAGGAGCTGGTGAAAACATGAGAAAAGAGGAAGCAGGATGCAAGCAGCTTAGAGTAATTTATTGAACTTATACCTCTAATTACAATGATAAATGAAAATATTCAATAATTTTGAGAGATTTGTCTGGCGAGTAGGTGCTCTGGAATTACACGTTGCTGATGATTACCAAAAAGGAAACAAAAAAAACAAGAAAAATGCGGAGATTTTGGGGAAGTTAAAAATTATTCGATATTTTCATATGAATCTCAACTTAAAAATAAGTTTATTTAAACTCTTACAAAGGCTGAGCTTAAGAAAAGAAAAATAATTGGGGAAAATGGGTTCAAACTCTATAGGAGGTTTCTGATCAGTCCTGTTCAGTTCTGAGGTCTCAGCCAAATAACCAGAGGCTGTTTCATGGTTATACATCCTGCAATTACTGTATATCTTGTCAGAGCTCCCCTTGATATCAGTACCTCAAAGTTTCAGGGTGAGCTCTGCCTCTTTGGGCACAAATTTATGGTGATCACAAGTAACTCCTCTGAACTTCAGTTAAAGGACTATAATGATTTTAAAAGAGTGCTTTTCTGAAGAACCAAGGTCTTTGAATAATTATTAGACTGCAAAAAGTAGAAATGAATCAGCCACCCAAATTCCACAGCATAATACCAGCAGAGATATAATTTGAGCCACTGTTTAAAATGTGGTTTCTTTCAAGTACCATTCAAAAGACTTAGGAGGGATCTAAAAATTACTTTTCTAAACTTAGATTATAATATTCTGGTCTTCAGTGTGTAATAATAAATTATTGAGAAGGTTTTCACTGGTAGGAGAGAATAATTTTCATTCACTGGACACGTCTGCTGTTCCCCAGTGACTGGGGCAAGTGCTGCTTTCGGGAGCTGTGCAGTGCCTGGTGTGATTTAGGACACACCACAGCAGCGTGAGTTGGGAAGTTTGGGAGCATGGAGGAACATGGAGACACCACTGCCAGCTGAACAAAAAGCAGACTCAATTATTGTTGACAGATTGTTTTATTATGCAGATGGCAGATTAGCTTAATAAGGAACTGTTATAACAGAAGGTGACTGCCACTTTATTAACCAGGACAAGACCCAAACCAGCAGATACTCTGGCTGTGACTGCTTCCTAAATCTTCTTTAGTCTGAAAATTCTCTCTACCTGTCCAAAGGGCTTAGCTTCTCTGGAGGCTTCAGCTAGGTTTTAATGTCTCTCAGAGCATCTCTCTCTTTAACCATATTCTAAATGCACTTAAGACATTAATGTGCTGCATGATTAGTTCAAGAAAGAGTTGAAATTAAAAGTATTTTACCATTTGAGTGATAATTTGAGCAAAACAAATGGCAGTGCTTCTTTGTGTATTGGTGCCTGTTATGACGCCAGACCTGTTATGTCCTGTCTACAGAAAGCCATTTTTCAAAGGGCTTTGACTTGAAAATTGTTGACTTACAGTTGCCCTCCAAAGGTAGGTCCTCTCTTTCTGAAGGGCACACAGATGTCAGATGCCAGCTGTGTGGTGAACCCTGGAAAAGTACAACAGTGATCCTTGACTGTAACCAGACTTTCTGTGTTTTCTGGTATCCTCTAGTGACAATAAAAAAAATCAGCATTTTAAGGAAGGGCATCTTAAACCACTTCCAGAGCATCATAACAAAGGAGAGCATCCATAAAGTCAAATAAAACAGGCAAAGGGAAAGAAACATGTCAAAACAGTGTCATTTACCCAAATCCTCTGCTGCAGGTGCAAATTGCTAGTCTGACACAACTGCCAGGCTCAGCTCTTCTGGTTAACAATTATTTTAATCATAAAAACAACTCTTCAAAGGAATAAGAAAGATGGAATATATATATATATATATATATATATATATATATATATATATATATATTCTGCCCCAAAAATAATCAGTGATCCCCTTATGAATATAAGAAATATTTTTTAAAGTGTTATTAAGTGACAATAGGGTGGTAAGAATGCACTTGTGAGATTCTGGAAGAATGTTTTTTGACTTATTTTATGGATTTTTTTGTTAAGCCCATCTTGACAGGAAGATATATTTTAAATTCTACGGAAATATTTTAAGAGCAGGATTAGTTATAAATTGAAGTGGCTGCACTTTTAGGAAGAGGCAGACTTAGCAAACTTAGTCTTCTCATATGTAGAAGTATTGAGTTCAAAAATTCCTGAAGTCTTTCCTTGCTATGAATTACCCCAGCAATTGCTATATTATTTAAACTATAGAGAAATAGTTGAAAATTATTTGGTAATGGATTTTTCAAAGTGCTATGAACAGTTGACTAATGGGGCAGCTACACTGAGTCTTTCAAGAACTCAGCCCTGTCTAAGCTCCAGGATCTTTTCAGTACTGTATGTCCAAATCTCTTAACTTCTCCCAATACTTTTTGAGAAAATCAGCTGAGCCAGACCTCTTATTTTATTTAATTTATTCCCAAGCAGGTAGTCTCAGAAAGCTGCTCCAAAAATTGCAGAGATCTTGATACCTGATATTTTGCATAAAAGCAACTACACTCAATTAATGTGGATCTGGTCACCTGCGCAAACATGAACTGCCAAGTAATTTGTCCTGGGGTATTAAATCTAACAAGACTGGCATCATAACTTGAAAAGAGTTTATCTGTGCCTTACAGACTGATGGGTAGGGAGCCACTGGCTGCTTATAGACAGTGGTCTCTTTTTGCAAACTAGGAGATACAGCAGGAGTTGTTTGTGGGCCATGACCAAAGAGCCAAAACAAGGTCTAGAACTCACAGGTCTCCAAAGAACAAATTTATTCAGGTAAATGTTGAACAGTTTGGACAGATGGTAAGGCTCACTTTTTTTTTTTTTTTTTCTTTTTAACAGCTTCAAGATGTCCCTCTGAGAAACAGATATTTTCTTGTGCACCCTAAAATTGTGCTTAGCTGAGATTCTCCGTCCTGCAGGGAAAGTGCTCATGTATGATGATTGTGATGATAGCAGGAAGGAACTTGTGAAAGCACATTATTTTCTCAAAATGAGAGCGGGTTGTTGGATGGATGAAGTTTTTCTAAGCTTTATTTTAACACCCGTATGTGCTCACTGTGTTTAGCCCATACTTATGAGACTGTAAAGGAAATAAATAAAAATTGCATTTTGCTGAAGATCTTATTTAAAGAAGAAAGAAAAAAATTCTCAAAGGAGTTCTACTTTGTCTATTATAATTGTAGAAAAATCCATTCTGTCTTTGATATGGCTCATTTCAAATAATAAATAGATGTTTTTCTCTGGAGACATAGTCAATATACACTTTCCTTGGGTTGTACAATAAAGAAAAAAATGTCATGCTATGAGAGTTATAGTTTTCCTAATGTTCCACATTCCTGGCAGATATTGATTGTGCACATATCGATAATTACATGAATGTAATCAAGCAAATGTAGTAGATGACTAGTATTTCTTACTGAATATGTCCCATCTATGTGTTATTTGAAGTATGTGAATTGCTTCTATGATTAATCTGATCATAGCAATTTTTGTTGTGCAGCTCTGTGAAGAGTGAAACATGGCTTGTGAGGTGAAAAAAAATGAATCCAGGATTAAAAATCCAGAACAGCTCCATGGGAAAACTCATCCTCATCCATACAGCACTAGGACCCCCAGTCCCCACCCAAAATGTCTGTGTAAGGCATGCTTTGTGAGGAAGGGGCTATGTGCTGCCAGCTGAGCAGCACTGCTGCAGGGCAGGCACACCTCGGGGGCAGAAGTGCCCTGAGGCGGTCCCTGGACCTGTTTTCCCTCATTCTAATTCCTGTGGTAGACTTCTACCAATGAAAGGTAGAAATACGGTTTGGGTTGGCTTCCCAAGTAACAGCCTCATGTCCTGAGTCTCAGATCAGTATTTTTGAATGGTCAGTGGGTTTTTTTCAAAACTGCTGATCCTAGGTTCAGGTAGTTTCATGGACACAGGGCTTTCACTTTGTAAGCTCACAGCTTTCCAGGTGCTGTAAAGAAAAGCAAATTGGATCTAGAAGTTCAAAAACAACTTAAGGCGAGAAATCCTTCATTTACACCATTTTTTACTGCTTGCAATGTTATTTGTTAGAAACTCACTCCTATTCAGAAAATTCATATGCAGACTAGCTGTGGCTGTAGTCAAGATTACAAAAGCTCACAAATGTCTTTGAACATCAGTCTAACTGCCTTTCATACAGTCCAATTAATGGACTGTAAAGACACATAGTTGTTTCGTGAGGAACGTCTTATGCAGCTTAAATGTTTTGCAGAAATGAGAACAGCTCCAAGTATTTTTCATGTCACTTTGCTGTGATGATCAGCAAACACCCTTCAAGAAACCTGCAAACGTTTCAAAAAAATAAAGACTATTTCTCATCACAAACTGTAATTACTTTAATTATAGGATAATTATATAAATAATGTGTTTGAACACAGTTTTCAATTTTTCTTTGTTTTCTAAATATTATCATCTTTCTATATTTTGTGATGTGTAAACAGGAAACATTCAAGTTTAGATGAAGAGTGGGTGAACTGCCTGCAATACAAACTGAGAAAATAAAATTATGATTAAGCTATTGAAAACTAACAGATAGAAACTAACAGATAATTTTTAAGTAACCAAGTGTACTTAGCCACCACAATTTCAAAATGAAAAATATATTTGAATTACATTCTAAAACCTCTGTATATTAACAGGTCCAGTCTATCATTGATAACCGTGTCAGAAAGTTCTGTATACAGTTAGAAATCCATATTTTACTTTCAAAGTGTCAATAGAAGGGTAAAATACCTCCACAGATTTTTATTAGAGCAGTGATTTGGGATTATACTACTATAAATGCGCATCTCTATATATGAAGTGTTTCCTTATATGAAGGACAGGGAAAAATAAATATCAATGCCCAATTAATGAGAGTGGATACAGATACCTTGCTTTGTTTTGCTTTGTTTTGCTCTATTTTTGACCTTGACTTTTAATGATCCATATACCACCTAGCATGTTAGATTGCAAATGTCACATATTGTGAAAGCCACAGTCCTTAACATCATCATACTGGCGAAATTCACTTGCATGGCACATAAGTGGATAAATCCACAGGCCTAATAGTGATAAGCAAACTCCAAATGATCTAAAGCAGAAATAGATAAACTTTTTTTACCTGCACTTAGCTGCAACTATCCTATGAGCTCAATGTACAACAGAAATTGTATATACTGCTGTTTCAAGCTGTCCTGTATAATACAGTAAATTCTCAGATAACTCCTATACTGTGATGCCAGAATTTCCTGCAATCAGTTCCCACTGATATTTAAATTGCTCATATTATCCAAGATTTTGAAATGGTCTCTCATTGGTTGTTCTGAAAAATCAAACTGTCTGCATAGTATGCTCAATATCAATGTGCTTTCCTAGAAAATTAAAAATTCTTCAGTGCTAAGAAACATGAAATTTTTTTCAAATAAATTAATTAATCCAGCTAGTGAGTAGATGCTAACACTACCAGCGTAGCTACAGTCCTCATTATTTTGTTCTTTAATGGCATCAACAATATTTTATAACATAATTGCCTAAGTTCTATGTATTGGTCCTAATTTCTAAACTGAGAAAACACAATTTTGCTACTGCTGTCAATATCCATATGAGTTATAGATTTCTATGCTTCTGGATGCATTTTTGTGAACTCAGTTCTATCCTAGATGCAAAGCTTGTACAGGGGAAATATACTTGAGTCTTTTTCTATATGTACTTATATATTGGCAAGGAAGTAATTTCCAAATGGAAAACTCACAAGTCACATTCAAATGGAAAAAATTCTGGCTCCAATTCTGAGCCATAAATGATGGTTTATTGCTTATTACCAATGTTTGGAAATCTTAATGCCAAAACATATTCCTTGCTACATTCTGTTTTTTCGACACTTTATCAGATTCAGAGAGGCTTCTGCACAATCACACCAATGCAAGTTTCTGCAAATCTCTGCAGAGATCACAGTAAGATTCCCACAGTGACAAATCTTTAATGTATGCTTTAGAACTGACAGCAGACCTCAAGCCAGTCTTCCTTTACTGCAAAAACGAGGGATTTCTTCTCTTGTGAATGGAAGTTGTTCATGTTTTTATGGAGAAGAGACTCTCATACTACAGGCATGCTTTTGCAGTTCGTTTACATGTGTCCTTTTGCTAAGACCCTTAAAACTTGGATGCAAGCAGAGTGATTTTCCTTACTTTTCATTTTAGGGAAACATGGAAAAATGCAGAATGGGTCAAGCAGGAGCCTTCCTTGGCCTTTTGGAACATGCCCAGCTACTGAAGGCACTGGCTTACACTAAGTGACAAATATCTACAGTTTATGCAGCAAAGAAGACAATCACTTATGGTGTACTTCTGCTGCTCTGGGTGTACAGCTAGCCATGCTTCAGGAAACTCCAGTATTGCTACTCCCATACAAAATAAAACAGAAAGAACAAACCCATTGCAACAGCAGCAAGAATCTCTTCAGTAGCTGAGATCTCTTCACTTGTGGTAGAAAGCACAGGGAAATAAATATCATAAGAACAGCACAAAGGACAAGATAGACCTATTTATCTTTAATAGACCTTGTAGACTTCTGTGGCCTTATTGCAGTGACATGGTGCATAAATGATATAATTGCATTGGATTAAAAGGAGTTTGTCTTTTATCTGGAGTTAGCCAGCAAAAGCTCTGAAATCACCAGATTGTGCCACTATTTATTGGGAAAATTCTTATTCTAAACATCTGAGTTTATCCCTTCAGGCATAGTTAGGCCATATGTAGTCATAGCATTTCAAATTTTGCTTGGAGCATAAATATGAGGCTAGACAATTGAGAGTTTTTATACATCCTTACAATTTATGTTTTAGCATATAATGAGCAAGTATTCCCATGTTTGATGATAGGTACTTATTTCCTCTGCAAGCCAATGGTCATGGATTTTCTCATCATAAACTGTGTACTTTCATTTCCTCTCTTGCTCTTTGTATTCACCTCTCCATTGTTAAACAATTAAGTAGTAGGGTCAGTTAATATTATGTTAAAAAATTCATCCTATTTCACGTTTATTTCCCGTCTTGTTCCACTATTTTCATGTGAAAACATGGATGAAAACACTTAGCAAAACAAAAGACATGCAAAATATCAGAAGAAGAAAATTTGTAGATAATCTTCAAAACCTATTGCCATATGAATTAAAGAATAAAACCATCAACACGTTGTAGCTTCTAAGAGTTTTTTTCTTGCATATATATGAACATTTGTTCTGCTTTAAAGGATGTATGTGCATGAAGCATTTCTCAATAAAAAGCATCAAAATCATGCATGAAAGGTCAGTCTGAGCTCTCTTAAATGCATGGTATCATCTGCTACATGAAATTAGGTAAGCTATAATGATAAGCAGTTTCCTTTAATGGGAAAAATTGGCAATTTCTCCAACAAATAGCTCTGTATGATAGCAGTAGAGCTCAGAGAGGGGGGAAAATTGAGGAGAATTGCACTGCAGAACCAACATCTTTTCCAGCCCTATGAGAAAAAGCTGTTCATTAGACCAACTATTCTCACTGGGTCTGACAAGTGTATATCCATGCTAAGGATTTTTTTTTCCCCCTCATATTTAGGTAACAGGTGAATTGTTTATCATTTGCAAGCCTTCACTTAGTATTACTTTCCTTGTTTTTTTCTTTAAAAACACTTATCACATTGTAAATGCAACATAGCAAGCAGTATATGTCATTTATATCTGAAAAAATAATTCTGCTCTTAGTTTGTTCTTTGATGCTCAAAAAACTACTTGAAATATCAGTATTGTTCTGAAAAATATATTTAATAAATTATTGGGTGTTCACATAATGTATAACAATAATGCTGTATATTCACATATAAAGCAAAAGGTTTTTTACCAGGATATTAGCAGACATCATGCAATAATAACAGCCGGTGTTGTCCTCCCCTGGCCATAAATTTGATTACATTTATGGCCTTTCATACCTACAGATCTCCAGATGTGACCAAAAAAAAAAGAATTCTCTTTCTCAGTAAAAAATGGCAATATCTGTTCAGGCAATGTTAAAAGCTCTTGGGTTTTCTTATTCCAACAATTCTGAGTTAACTATATCTCCTGGCTCATGCAAAATGTCATGTCTGGATTTATCAGTAGGAAGAGGAATCTCAGAACATCTCAATGTACCTGTTCTAGAAAAGAAACTACACAATGCATTATGATCAGCTTTCTCAAGAAAATAATTAAATATAACAGGTTGAAACCATATTTTCCACTGTTATTTTTATTTAATGGAATTGTATCTAATTCAAATTGGGGGTCCAAAAATCACATAGTTCAGAGATGATGGTAAGGTCTTGGAGAGCTTCAAGGTAAATCCTGTATCTTTATATTTTGCTCAGTCTTTTCAGAACATCTTTAAATTCAAACACTTTCTTTTCAGATGCAGTATATAATTTGGCTATGACTCACTGGAGGCTGATTTGGAGTAGATAAACCATTCAACATATTAATGCATTGTATAATGGAACTACCTTAATGCAGGGGATTCTGGTCTTTCAAAATGATGATGCATAGAGTGCTGAAATATAGTTAAAGGATGGAAAAAATTATTCTTTAGTGTGAATTCAGACAAAAATGTTCAATTTAAATGTGTAACTAGAACAATGATATGGGGTCACGTTCTCAGCCCAGAAGTGTCATCATTCAATCACAAAATGGAGTTTCTGCTAATACAGTATATGAAAATGCCAAATGGTGAGTGAGACCCAAGATGAGACTACAGAAACAGGAAGTTACAGTTTTTTACAGAGAAAACAAGCCAAGGAAGCATTAACTAGCATGTGGTTTTAATAAAACACACAGAGGTGTTAATCCTTATCCCACAAAAGACATTGGCAATTCTACAACTAACTGTAGATTGCCCAGTTCATTCTGATAAGGCACACAAAAGTAGTATTTAAAGAAAGGGAATTATGACATTTAAATTTAGTATTTTATGTCAAAACACTCATTTACTACTGCTACTAGGAAAACAAAATTAAATTGGCTGTTGGTTCATGACTCATTCACAAGCCCCTCTTGATTGGTGTCAATACATGAGTATTTTATGTCTTGGATAACTTGTTTAGCTGAATGATTTTTAGTCACTCTGCACTTCAGGAAATGCTCATTTTGATTTATCATTATTTGTGGGATAATGCTGGTCATACAGTATATTTTCTCCTTCTTGATTAACTGACTGAAACTTTAACAAAAGATGATGAGTTATGACTAACAAATGAACTGTGAGTAATGAACAATGCATTCCAGGTACAAATTTGGACAATATTATGGAATCAAAGACTGTGATTTGAATACTGTGACTATTAGGCACCAAATATTTGGAAATATCTTCTGTATTGTGGTAAGAGTAGCAGTAAATCTATGGTCAGTCGTTTGTGACTGAATTGCAAGTGTATTTCTTGCATCATTCTAACAACTCTAACTCTGAAGTAGATAGATACATAAATTAATGCAACCTCTTTAAAAGATCTAGAGAAGCTCAAATTGGAAGTGTTTCTAAATAAACTGCTGAGCGTCCTTCTTAGTTTGTTCCTTTACATCTAAAGTCTCCCATAATTATTTGTTTTCAAGACTCAATAAAAAATAAATCTCCACCTGTGAATAACATCAAAATCAATTTATAAAAATGACACACTACCCATTAGTTCTTAGCGAAGGTTGCAGCTTCTCTACTGGCTTTAGTCTTCTCAGATTACATTGGTGACATTCTGGTATGTTTGCAGTAAATACTGAATAAAGAGCTCTTTTTGCTACAGTAGTTAGCTGCTTGCAAAATTTAATTAAGGCTTCATACTCCTTAACCATTAACATTATTCATTTAATAAGCACTAAATTAGGCAGACATATGTGTCATATATCATCAGGAAATCAAGCACAGAAGGTCATGACTTTTATGATTTTCTGTGACATTTGAGTTACAAAGACTAAATCCCATACACTCAATTATCTTTCTCCTGGTTTTTGGGGCCAAGCAAATCTAAGAGATTCTAAAATATACCTGTTGGGGTGCCCTGTGTTAAGGCTGAAATAAGAGAGGGATTAACTTTCACTGAAAGCAAAACCAACTTGAGCATTGTGCTCCCTTACAGGATCAATCACAGAAACAGATGCAGACCTTGCTGCAGTTTCATAAAACACATTAGCAGGTAGTGAAATTCATTCTGTTCCTAAGTAGTCATAATGAAAGATGCTATACCTGTATTTTCTGCACTTCTTTTTTTATTTTACCCCATGGGTGCTGCTCTGAAATCCAGCTATTATAAGTCAAAAGGAACCTCGAGGCACTCATAGAGAAATTTCTCTCATTGGAGTGGGAGCTGCAGTGTTCATTTATTTAGGAGGTGATTTTAGATAGCACTATTGCAACAGTGAAGTCAGAATTTAAACCAAACTCTTCCAGTGTCTGCATTTATTGTGCTGGGCTTTGTTTAGTCAGGTGGATTTCACTCCTGCTTTTCACAATCTCTGATGTTTAAAATGGTCCCTAGAAAGACAAATCAGTTTCTATATTCATATAAAAAGTTAATACAAACACCAGATAACTTTCAGAGACTTCAAAGGAAAATGATAAAAAATGCTTTGCAGACATAGAAGAAAACAATCCTCAGCACTCTTCATCCTCTCCTCATTTCCTCAGCTCCACAATGAACAGGCATGCTTAAGTAAATTTGGCTGAAAAAGCCCAACTGAATCTTCAGAAAGCATTTTATGTTCAATTCAGTGCTGGAAAAAATAAGAGTGGACATTTTCTAATCTCAGCATCAAAGCGAGTACCCTACTGTTTCTGAAATGTAACCCTGGAATTCAATGAATATAAATACAACTGATAAAACACTCTGATTTTGAAAGCAGACTTGAATGGGGTTTTCTGTATCTAATTTAAAAATAAAAATTATTTTTGGCACAATCATGCAGTTCCCAAACAAGGAAAACAAAAATCCAGCATGATGCATCATTTCTGCGCTTAACCAAATTCCCTGCCTCATTTGTATATCTCATTATAGAATTTATCACTCAGGGTCTTAGGCCCATTCCATGTTATGGTGAGTATTTTGCATTTTTCAGCAAGGTACAGTTACATTTCTAAAATGGTCCAAGAGCAACACTCTTCAGCCAGCATTAAGCAATCAACTCTTAAGATGACGCAGTAAAAAAAAAAAAAGAGTAAAATTAATCTATGACTCAAAATATGACTTGAGTTAACCAGTCTTTTATAAATTAGGTTTCTGTTTGCAAGCAGGAGCAAAGAATTTTAGAAAACAAAGTAGGACATCTAATGTAGCTCCTCAAAACTAGAAATCACCCTGATGTTGGATCCATGCCACATTCTGAGGCTCACCCATTTTCTGCACAGGACCTGAATGTTCTCCCCACTCCCAGAAACTTCCTTGTCTGAATTGCCTTAGGTCAAACACCTGTAGGTGGGGACAAAGCAGATACTGACACTTCCTTTTCCCTACATCTTTTGGTAAATCTGAAATTACAAATTACACTCATTATCCCTTGCTTTTATTTTCTGAGCTTGCTCCTCTTTTCTCAGGCCATCACGCAGCTCCAGTCACCCAAGAGGAACTGGAATGTCTAGGAAAAAGTCCTGAGAAAGCACAAACAACGATTTTTTCCCTCACTTTGGCAAACCCTGGCAGCAGTCTAGAGAGATCTGTGACTAGGCCTGTGTGCTATTTATGTACACAACAGCTACCCACTGAGCCACTCTATCTCTCCCCCTTCCCAGCTGAACAGCAGAGAGAAAATAAGATGAAAAATTTTTAAGTTGAGATAGGGCAGTTTACCAAAGCAAAAGCCAAAGTTTTCACATATACAGTAAAGAGAAAAACTAATAATTTTATTCTCTACTTCCCACCAGCAAGTGATGCCTGGCCACTGAGGCAGGGCTTCAGCGCTCCTGGCTGAGCTGGAGCTTCAGCAGCTCCTCCAGAAGACAAACAGTGTAAGAAACAAATGCCTCCCCTTTCTCCTCCTTTCCCTTTAGCTGTTTGAGTTGATGTCATATAGCATGGGCTGTCCCTTTGGTTAATTTGGGTCAGCTGGCCCAGTTATGTCCCCACCCAGGATCTTGTCCAACCCCAAGCTGCTGGTGGGGTGCAGAAGGGTGAGCAAACAGTGCTGATGCTGTGCCAGCTGCTCAGCAGTAGCCAAAACACTGATGTGTTATCAGCACCTTTCCAGCTACCAACGCAGAGAACAGCACTGTGGGGGCTCCTGGGGGAAAATGAACCCCACCTCAGCCAGATACAACGCAAAGTGGTGCTGCTGAATAGCTTAAAAATAGATAAATCATAACTGTTTGTACAGCTCTGCCTGGTGTCCCACATGGAAGGGAAGTTGCAAATTGCTCAGATGAAGGAGCTCTCTACTGTAATATGTTTTGCAAGGAGGAGATGTAAAAGAAAGGGAGTAAAGCTGGAACTCTCAACCATTTGTTTTGAAGTTAGTAGACAAAATCACTGAAAAAGTAGCCTAAACGTGACTGCTACTGCAAAAATCCATTCTCTATCCCTAGTATTTCTCCCTTCTGTCTCCAGAAATTTGCTGAGTTTTGCCCCAATTTTGGGATGATAATATTAATTTTCCCATGCAGAAGAGTTATGATGCCCCATTTTATTAATCTAATGACATAATTAAATTGTGATCCTTACACCCACGAATACATTGCCTTTATGGTACAGCTCCCCACAGAGTCTCAAAGGGCCCTACATGCATAATTTACATTAACAGTGATGGTCATTTCCTGCTCAAATGTCTCAAAGATTAATGGAAACTAGATTCCTGCATGTCTCAGCAAGTTACTCCAAAATTCTGGTTTCCAGTGACACAAGGATGCTCGGAGCTCAGGCCATTCGTGGAGTAGCTTTTGCAATGAGGCCAGAGCTGGTGGCCTTTTCTGACATATGTAGACCTGTGAATGGAGATGTAGAAGTAATTTCAGCTGCTTTTCTTCTCTTTCATTAGCTTTCCATGTATACATGTACCTATATCTAAAACCATGTTTACATGCATATTTACATAGTTACATCTCCAATCATACATTCATGCATGGGAAAGTCAGCGTTTATATATATATACATATGAACTCACACATTATATATTCACAGTCAATGTGACCATTAGCTTAGTTCAAAGAATGAAACTTTCACTGATGTTCTGGTCTGACATCTCCTAATGACATATTCATGCACAACCCAGCAGAGAAATCAATAACTAAGTCATGACTTGCATTTAAATACACATTTCTTTGTATTCTCTTTAAAACTGATTTTTTTTTTTAACCTTGATATAAATATCATCATCATGCATTATCTTGGTTGTCAGTGTGTACTGAACTTGCTGAACATAAGTCATATTGGCAGCATTTGCTCCCATGTGTTTTATATAATCTGGAGCCATGGGCCCGACAAATATTTGAGCTGGAGACTATCTAGCAATTTCAGATATTTCAGGTTCACACCAAATAATTAGGGGAAAATATTAGATTGAGAAAACAGTTGGAAAACTCACTTTGAGCAATGGTGGATGAAGAAAACATGGTGGATCAAGAGGCTGAGGTCTAATTATGAAGGGAAATACATAAGACTTTCTTTTACTGTCTAAGCTGTGTGATCAGGGTCCTGCTCTGCAAGGTCCTGCTCTGCACTTCAGCTGCAGCCCAGGTGGGTACAGGGATGCCTCTAACTTGTGCACTGTTCTCTCTGTCCAGCTCTCCTGAGAGAGGAAATCTGAAAGCCAGACAACAAAAATGTGAAGGTTTCACAGAAAACTCTTGGTCCCCAATGCTGCTGAGCAGTACCAGCTATATAAAATACTGTTGCTTTGCGGTTCTGTATGTCTCAAGAGAGATGTTTCATACACAAAAATCTCAACAATTGAAGAATTTGTCTGAAATTCACATGGTGACATGCTTTGCTTTTCACAGTAGCTCTCTGTTTGCTGGTGCAATGATCTTTTGCTGATTTTAAAATAACAACCTATGTTTTCCATGTGAAATACATGCCTCTAGATAATGTCCTTTTAATTTTTTTAATATATGTTAGTTAAAAACCTATTTGCCATTCCAAAACTGAAATTAAGGAAAGGGATATTATTATGTATTTTTTCCTGTATATTGACAAATATTAACATTTCCATGCTTTGAAGTAAAGTGACACCTGACAAGAAAGCACTGTCATGTCAAGATGCACTTTCTACAGATCTTCTTAAAAGCCCCAGAAAAACAAACTCAAACCTGGAAAAATTGCATGCCTTCAAAAAGCATACCTTACAGTCTCTTTAGAGATAATTTTTGAGGATTTCCTCTTTAATAAGTTTTGGAGTAGCTGTAAACAAAGCTGCATATGATCCAAACTAAATATGCTCCATCCTTGCAAAACATCTAAATTTTGAAGATTGAAATCTGGCAGAGAAAGGCTGGGAAGATCTCTAATGACCTTATTAAGTGAAGCACAGGCTCATAGCATTACACAGTTTCATTGAGAAGGGACTTTTAAAGAATATCTCCTTCACCTTCTCCTGCAGTAAGCAGGGACATCTTCAGCTAGGTTGCTCAGAGACCCATCCAGCCTAACCTTGAATTTTTCTAGGGATGGCCCAAATACCACCTCAGAAAATAGTTTAGGTCAGTAAATAAGGTGTTCTGCTTCTGGTCAAACTCACTCCATTAGCTGAAAGACAGTTCTTGAACCTTCATACCTCATTTTGCACAAATACTGTGATATTTGTCTAGCAAGGATTGCATCTGAGGTTGGTGATGAAAAAGTCTTCAATTAAAACAGAAGTTATAGTAACTCAAAGTGGCTAAATAAGCAGGCTCTATTCTGTTATGAAGAATTAACTTTTAGCAACGAAAACCTCTACCATATTACCATTGTGAAATCAAAATGTAATTGCACAGTATCATAGTGACCTCCATAAATAGTGTGCTGTATCACCTAAGATTTAAGGACATGAGAGTCCTAGCGAAATTAAATTCTAAGTGCTTTTCCAACACTTATCAAAGAAGAAAATTATATTGGGGTTTGGCCAATGAATTCTTGCTGCTCAGATTCTTTGCCCAGCAAATCACACAGTAATTCTTTCCAGACTGCGATGAACTTGAGAATAAGCTGCAGCTCACTGAAAAATATATATGAATTCTTACACTTTATAAAGAATTCCTTCCGAACATACTGGCATTTCTGACATGATGTTATCTTTCCATTGGCAGCAAGTGCACAATGGCAGACAAAATGTACCACAGGCATTTTTGTGCTATGCCAAACTAACAAACGAGGCTGTGACTCGCTATACTGAATATGAGCTTCCAGTAAGAGTTGTTAATAAGTCAGTAAAGCCTCTGTGGTATTGTGGTATCAATAAGAATTCAAGGGGTAAAATGCATGAGATAATATCAGTCTATCATGTTTTTTACACTCTTGGGTGAGAAAAGTCCTGGCCTACTCGTGCCCCCAGAGCTGGAGTTATCAGCATTCTGCTTCTCACCTCCAAGGTCAGGATTAATTTCCTTTTTTCAATACTTTTACCTATGAAGAATGAACTAAATAAATGGAATCGACAGATAAAGTATTTTATGAATAAATTAGGAAGTCTTTCCCTCCTGTCATTGTCACCTCTTGAAGTGACAGATTAGCTGCTGATCTGAAATCTATCAAGTGAATTCTTGAGCAAACGCCCTCCTGCCCTCCCAGGAGAAAACCCTAGCTAAATAAAAAACAGCTATAAAAAGATCTTTCTCATAGAAAGCTGAAGACACAATCTTTGAGCTGCAGGTTTCACTCCACCACACAGATTCAAACCTTATATAGGCATTTTCTCCTGTGAGCAGTAATACTTTTCCTTTCAGAAAAGCAGGATTTGCAAAGCCTGACAGACTCTACAGACCTCCTTATTAGTTGACATTCACCAAGTTTTAACTAAGATCTAAATCAATGTTTTTTATTCACACAGAATGTGCCTTTGGTCTTTATTGCTAATTAATTCTTTTTGCAAACTCATCTGCCTAACGTTTAAAGTTGTTTTACAAACAGGAGGTTCAAAGTTGATGCTGCCTCTTCATCTTCAGTGTACCTAGCTTGGTTTACGTGTTGTGGCACATATGGAATGTAGCATCGTTCATTGATCTAACACACTCAAAATGTGTAGACACCAGGGAACAAATTAAGGGCAAAATCCTCCTCTCAGATCTGTTGTGCATGGATCAGAGATAAGCAGTACAAATTAGAGCTTTTCTCAGCTGCAATGCACAAATGTTGTTTCATGAGTTCCCCTCTAGGCTTCAAAAAGAGGTTGTGTCGTTTGTGCAATAACATCCTCTTTGGGCCAGGCAAATCTCCAAGGGTGTGTGGTCTGGCCAAAAAAAGACCATTTTATCTTTCAGGTCTTTGCTCCCATTAGACATTTGCACACACACACTTCACTGAACATGAGATCGAATCAATACAAGCAGGCCTGCTCAGGAATGAAACATGAGCACTCAATAAAATAAATTAAGAAGGAAATATGTGTACAGTCCCCAGCCTGATGAAGAATTCAAATTGCCTCTGAGTGTTTTTACAGGTTTACACATAGAACTTGTTTAATTTTCCGTTAATTCCCTGTGTTGTGTGCTTATTGCAGTTTACTTTTAGTCTAATTAAAATAAAATATTAGACAAGGTTGCTGTGTTTATCCTTCGTCAGTATAGCCAGGAGAAAGCCAGTGCATGGGTTAATGATGGATTTTCACAGCGGCTTTAATGTTCACAGTGGCTGTGAATTTAGATTTCTGCATGATTAAAAGGAAGGTTGTACTGCATGCTGAACTACGTGTGAAGCATGTCAGCTCTGTCCCAAATGCTATATCATACTTGGCTGGTCCAGAGGCAGGTTCTCATCAGGGTACTCCTGCCTGGGATCCAGGGCATGACTATTCCTAGTGAGACAAATGCTGTGTATTTGTACCCACAATAGGTGTAACATGTTTAGTTGTGTCAGCCAGAATATTGTTTCTCACACACTGGGGGAAGCAATCTTGTGTTTGTCTTTGAAATAAGATGTTCTGAAACAACCAAATATATTAAATCCATTTCCAGATACAGTGTCAGTGATTGGTGCACTGCTAGGGAGGCACTCACAGTGTTTATGCTCCAGTAGTCTGTTCCCAGGAAGAGATCCATCATTTCAGTGCTCTGAGGCATCTGTGCTCCAAGCTCTGGGAGGGATTTGTGACTGCTGTCTTGGAAATGGGCTTGATGGATATAGTGCTTAAGATGTGGGAATAGCGACCACTCCAGTTTCTAAAGAAAATTCTCCAGCTCCTGTGAATATTAAGAATAGCTGAAAATCAGATCATAAATCCAAGGACATGTACAAAGTACAAATTAGCCTTTACACTACTCCCTGCTTTAAGCAAAAGGCATTTCTTCTCGCCTCTTTGAATGCTCCTCATTGAAATCTTCACAACTAGTCTGGCTTCTTCTTGGTTTGTAAATGTAGGTGAAATTAATTTGGATTCCCAGATTTGCATCTTTTGTATTTACAAAAGACCCAAAGCCAGTATTTATTTTTAACATGTCACTATTGTCCTGCACTGTCAATAGAAGATTTTTAAGTACTAAGGCTTTTGCATTTTTCTCTTTCAGCCTTTGAAAATCTTTTTTTCCACTGGGACAAGTGCATGACTAGATAGTATTTTGATGCCTGTGCATGATAAAATGCTCCTGAGCTGAGAACAGAATTACACCCTTATCTACTGACGTTGCTTATGAAAGAAATACAACTATCCGGAAAGATAGTGTCTTTTGTTTTTCTAAATTGTTTAGTTGAAAAAGAGACTTGTATATCAGTGATCCACTGATACACAAATAAGCATCCCACCCTGGCATTTCTCTGCCTAGCTATCTCTCAGATTCTGGAAATTACTGATCCAGAAAACTAAAGGTGGAAGGCACAGTTTCTGTGGGTGAAGCACAGCACTTCAGATATCATCACAGAGCCTATTCACCAAATTACTGCAGATAAGAGACTTTTCTTTGCATAAAGGGCATTTACACTCTTCTCAGAATTGCATTTTTATCCCCAAAGACTGAACAGTATGATTAGTTCAGTATTTGGCATACCAAAAAGGAGAGACATAGTCTCATTCAAATGTACTTCCAGAAATTTAGAGTACTCTTTTTTTTGTAAATGTGCACTCAGACATTAGGTGAAGAACTACAGGCTTTTCTTTGCCTGTAAACTGTTCAGAAGATGGTGATCATATCTAGCTCATACCTCTTAATACAAGAGTATTTTTGTTCAAAATGAAACATGTAAATGAGTTCAGCAAAATGCACTGGCCAGGTGTCAGTGTGTGAATATTAAGCCTTCTCTACCCTATTTTTATAACTGGAAATCAACAGGGTTTTATATAATTTGAAATACTAACTTTTTCATAGAAAACAATTGTTTTGAAAAGAGGGTGGCCTGAACACTGGAAAAGGATGTTCACCTGGCCATATTTTAAGTTTTTAAAAATCACCAAACCCGCTTCAGTTTGAATGTCAATGGGTGAATAAGGCAAATTCTAAGTATTTTAAGAAGTATTTAGAGTATAGAAAGCATTTCTAAGGTGTTGTTTTTAAATAGCGAAATCAGAGAGACATGGTCTGACTCCTGTATTCTCCAAAGCAGCCCTCCTTTGTAGGGCAAGCTGGATGTGTATTCAAGTTGACAAAGGGAGCTACAAACCAATGAATGACAAACATTTGAGACTGAAAGGAAAACGAGTGAAAAAAGAGTGACTGCAAGTCTTTTTCAGTCCCAACAGTTTCTACAGGAGTAAATTTCTGTACTCTATAAGTCTCTACACTAAGTCTGAGGTCCACCAGGGTCTACCACAGCAGGTCTCTACTCCTAAATATTAGTTTTGAGGCTTGAGGACAAAATCAGCACCATGGTTTTTTTTACCCTGTTCACAGGAATGGGTTTCCAAAGACAAGAAAGATGCTGATATATGGTGATGAAGCTTTGGACCAGTGTAAAGAAGAAGCATAAAAAAACAAGCAAACATCAATGCTGGCAAAATAGGACCCTTAGGAACTATCTAAAGGTCATAGAAAATGAATAAATATTAATGCACTTATCATGCAGAATCTGAGAAATGTGCTGTTATGACTGAAATATTATTCAAAGACAAGTATTGTAATTAAGGTTTTTCTTTACCCTAGGCAGTGATAAAGAAATGCTGGGTTTATCCTCAGCCTTTAGCCAGCAAGTGTTTTTTCTCCCTTGCTTAATTCTAATGTGAGTTCTTAATGCAATAACCCTTTGCGACTGAATGAACAGCTAGTTAATACTTCAAAAGTGTGCCATTTCTGTTGCTAAGCATTTAATTTCCCCCCTCCTTTTCTCTTACTTCCAGGTGCTTTCCTGGACTACAGTGCTTGCTAGTTTGTGTAACCCCGTGATGTCAGAAGGCTTAAGAGCCCCTAGAGCTAATACAAAATGTATGAGCAGTGCCATATCTTGAAATTCCTGCTGTCGGAAGTGCCGGCTCGGAGGGGAGACAGGAAGCCTGAAGGGGAGAGGCAAGGAGAAGTCCCAAAGGAAAAAGAAATGGGGAGAGGCAGGGAAAGAAAAGAGAAAGACAGGACAGCTGAGAGCATAAAGAGCACAGGGGATAGGGAAGACTAAAGAGGACTGGAGTGAAGGGCTCAGCGCAGCACAGAGGTGCTGGCTGCAGGGAGGCAGATCTCGCTGAGTGGGGCTGACAGCGTGCAGGGGGGCACTCGTAGCCAAGCATTGATATTAAACAGGTGCCCATCCTTCTTTTCTTCCAGGACATGCCCTTCTTTCAGAGGAGGAAGCCTGAGCCCACCAGGGGATGGAGTGGAACAACTGCAGGCATCATGACTTCCTGCTGAAGGGCCAGGACAGCAAGAAATGGCGCACAAAAGGCTGTCCCTTCCCACACCCAGCCCGTGCTCAGAGGTGGAAGTCACACGTGTAACAGGGGCTGTGGGGCACGCACAAGAGATGAGCCTCATGACACAAAAGCATCAGCAGCATGGTGGTGTCAAACTATCCCACTCTGAATGACAATGAGGACAACCAAGTGCTCCTGGCTCTGCTCTAAGTCTGGGCAGAATGGTACAAATTGGGCCACCCTCTCAGCCACAGGGCTGCACCTGGCAGGCGCTGGTGCGATCTTCTGTTATTTTTGCTGTTTTCTTCAATGCTAGTTTTGCCTGTCTTGTTATAGTGAGGCAATTAGTACTGACTATGTGTATCATTTAAGCTCTAGGAATGTGCATAGAATCACGGAGTGGTTTGGGTCAGAAGAGACCTCAAAGTTCATCTAGTTCCAACTTCCCAGCTGTGAGCAGGGACACCTTTCATTAGACCAGGTTGATCAGAGCCCCATCTAACCTGAGCTTGAACACTTACAGGCATAGAGCATTCATAATTTATCTGGACAACTTGTTCCAGTGCCTCACCACCTTTACAATAAGTTATTTTTTCTTAATGTCTAAACTAAACCTGTCTTTTAGTTTGAAGCTATATGCTCTTGTTCTGTCACTACAAGCTCTTGCAAATATGTTATATTAGGGGATAGTGAAACTGTCTGGAGGGGGAGAGCCAGTTTCAAACCTATGGTGGTTTTGAAGGTTTGCAGCTTTCCACTTACTGAAGCTGAGATAAAGCTCAAAATTGTGCTCTTATAGCACAGATATTCCAGTGAGCAACAACAGCAGAAATGCACACATAGATGCACTTTTGAAATGCACACTTTCTGCACATTTGTGTTTGGGCAAGAACTACTTCTATGTGGGATGTGGCTCTCTTTTACCACATTATTGGCAAAACTTGATGATCACTTAGATGAAAAAGAGAGGAAAAGTGAGAGAAAGAGTCTGTTAAATTGCTGATGCTCTTTTGGGGGGGCTGACATTAGAGGGTGATACTCAAAGGTCATGTTTAGCTGTGTAAATGAGCTGTTGCCATTAGATCATAGGAAACTGATTTATTCCATTGGCACTTTCTTTCTTCTTTTCTTCACCCACTTTCTGTCCTCCTTTCTCCTCTGTTAGTTGAATGTGCTTCTCAAGGGTGGGCTCAGAAGCTCAGTAGGTGGCAGAAGTTCTTGAATATTCAGGCAAACCTCTTTGGCCTGCTCTGCTTACTCCTAATTTCTGAGAAAAAAACAGAATATTTCAAAGTGGATGGACCATCCCCAGGTAACCTTTTCTATTTTTGATGGGACATCTGCCATGAGCTCCTCAGAACAAAGGGAAAACTGGGCCCACAAGGTGGTAGCAGGGTTTTTGCAGAGGAGCCAAGAACTGCAAGGTTTTCCAGGGCCACACAAAGATGTGACCCACACATTGAGCAAGAGATGTCTGTATACACGGGGTGCTTCTTATTTGGGCTGTGCTCAAGGTAAAGCACACCAGAGGAGGATGCTCTCCATCCAGCCTCACGTGGACTGGGGGATCCCCAGATTTGAAGTGCCACAAGACCTGATTACTCCTATAGGTGTTGTTACAAAACAATCAAAAGTCAAGGCCTCTCCCTTGTTTCAGTGACTTATGAGGAGCTGTGCAGTGGCAGGCTTTTAGAGGCAGAACTCTGGGGTTCTATATAGCAGAGTTTGCTTTGGATGGTACAATTTCTGCTCTTCATTGCAACAGGCCAGAAGGAGACATTTGCTTTTACAGCAGGAGTGATGTGATGCACATAAACAGAAAACTCTTTTCCTTTGCCAGAGCGCATGTATGAAGCCCATACTCTAAAAATGATGAACACACTTTTTTATTCAAGTCTTTCTTGTCCCAGATTTGCTCAGCTGCTGTCTTTGGGATATATGATGCATGCCCTGCTGCTCCCTGAGCATCTGCCGTGGGGGGCTAACAAGAGGAAGAGAAATGGACTAAAGGGACCTCTAGTTTGAGCCAGTATGTTCTTATGAGGCAGCTCCTGCTTGCACTGTAGGTATTCCAGCATTTCCGCTGCCTGTGCAGCAAAATGAGGGCTCAATTAGAGCATGAGAAAGTATATTCTGCTTGGCTGCCAAGACTGGTATACATACAAAGAGCACTGAGGGCACAACAGCACTGGCTCTACAGAATGCAAATCAGAACCTATTGTTGCTGAGGACCCTCTCAGTATCTCCTCTGGCTTTTAGCAAAGCTAATGCCCATGCCACTGTGTGCCCATTGCCACCACTCCTCATACGCCGTGTAACAGATGCATGCCTGCATTTTCATATAGACCTGCACCCTTTCCTCAAGATCTGTGGGTTCCTCTCTCTTGCTGGCCTCCTGGTATCTGCACATCTCAGGATCAGCCAGGATCAGCTCCCCCAGGCCACATTTGTACTAATAAAGCAGACAGACACACAGTGTGGCCATGTGTGTGTCCGTACAGTCAAGTCACTGGCAGATCCCACTGCTGTTTTGGTCAGGTTCCCTCACCAGTAATGCTGGACACAGCTGGGAGGTAGCACAGGCCACAGATGATTCCCATGTGACAATCTGAGGCAATTTTGGAGTGTAAGAAAATACACAAGTTTTTGGGGTTTTTTTTGCCTGACTACCAAGGGAAAGACAAAAATGCCCTGGCCTTTTTTACCTTATCAGAAGGAAGATGGTCTGGGCCTGGATCTGAAAGAACAGTCAAATTCATGGGGGAAATAAAGGTGACCTGGATTCTCTGAATTTTACAACCTATTAGCATGTAATAGTACATACATATTGCCTGTTCTCTAACATTATAGAAGATACCATTGATCTGTCCACAAACTGGCATAAAGTGTGTGGTTCTGATAACTATTAAGTTTTCAAAACACTGAGAGGGAGAGTGAGGGGGAATGTGGGTTGAGAAGTAACTTCATGGAGTCTAGAAATTGCCACAATCCAATCTCATAATGTGCAGACAAAACCTCCAGTCTACATTTAAACACATGGTCCTAGCCATCTCAAGCCACTAAATTTTTCCTAAAACACTACAGAATGTCAGGTCCTTTGGTACAGAAGAACAAAACCTTAAAAATCCCAGTGTGCCATAGAAAGGGAGAACCTGGATGGGAAAGTGCCCAGATGATCTGCAGAACAGTAGTTTGGTGCAAAGAGTCTGAGGCAGAAGATGGGAAACTTACAGATTTCCGAGTGGGAACTTAATGTGAAAAAGGCTTTCTCCTTGCATAGTTGGAGTTATCCAGCCCCATATAATTATCAATGCTGCCAGTCTGTTTTTTTCTTCTTTATTTAGCAATTTCATTTGATGCAAGGGTGTGTAATTTAGCAATTTCACTTGATGCAAGGGTGTGAGACTGTACGTGCCTCCCTGCAGCTGAGTTTTGCAGTCCCAAACTATCCTGCCTGGTTCAGATATCCTCACCTGCTTCTGATTTCTGGGTCTTCAGAAACTGCTCTCTTCAGGAGGAAGAGTGGTACTTGCCAATACTGTATACTATGCTTTAAAAGCAACAGTGGGGATAAAGACATAGGTAATTCAGATTTCAGGAGGCTTCTGATCAACAGCAGTGCAGCATGCATGTGATGGCATCCCTGGCAGCACAGCAGCTGGATGCTCCTGTTTAGCACAAACAAGACAGATTCAGCTACAGTGGAAAAGATCCTGCAAACCTACTGCAAGCAGAACTGCTGAGTCACAAACCAGCTGCGCCCTAATAGCTCAAAAATCCAGATGCAGAGCTGATGATTGCAGTCTGAAGCTGAATATAGGTCTGCCTGCTCAGGTAGAAAAGCAAGAAAGAGAACAGAAAGCCTGAGGAGTGAGACCACATGGCTTTACCTCATTCAGCCCACTGTGATTTCAGGTATGACATAAGCCATTTCTTGGTGGAGGGCAGCATCATCCTAGTCTTGTAAAGTAAAGGCATAGACTCCTTAACAGAGAAAAAAGGGGAAGCATTGTTTTCCTGTGCCACATGCGTTACCATACAGCAAAGACTGCCTCCAAACAGCAAAAGAGAAGAAAGCTAATGAGATGCTGCTAGTTTAGCAGCACCTTATATATATTTAGCCTAACACCCTACAGGACAGTTATGTCATGAGCAGCTTTTTCCTCCGTGTCCTTACCTTGGTGGTAGCAGGGTGAAATTGCCTTCGCAGCTTGGTTGCTGAATTGTACCAGTTGTAACCAAGGTCGTGATATCTCTGCCAAGCATCCTCAGCATCGATTCTTCATTTTGTTTTGTTTTGGAAACATAACACAAGAATATAATGAAAAACAGGAGGGTGTCAGGCAAAGCTGTTTGAAGCACGCAGTACTGCTGCTTTAAGAGACAGCTGTGCAGTGCAGAGAATGAGCAGTGTGCACAAGTCTAGAATGAGTTGGGCTACAAATAAATTATTAAGCTTTTCTAGGAGATGGACAGGACATTTTCACCTCGGCTGAAATGTGTGTCATCACATACAGCAAGAGGATAAACAGGCTGGGGCCACCTTGATGAAAATTGATAGTGACTTACACATTCCTATTCAAAACCAGTCATATCCCCATTAAGGCATCCTCAGACAGCAATTTTCAGAATAATCCTACATAACTCTTTCCAAGCCTTCCTAATCGTTAGTTTGTGTTGATTGGAAAAAGGCTTTATTGTGCTGAGTCAGAGATTCCACGTTTGTCTGCTGAATAATAAGAAGGGAAACATTTTCAAGTTTGCCTTTTCATAGTCACATGGCCGTGTAGCCTATGAAATGTGGAGATTTTCTTGTGAAAGATCTCTGCTGTAGAAAGTCATGCTGTAATTTTTAGCTGGCTGGTTTGGTCACCTAAGGTTTGGGTTTTTTGCATGATAATATGATTTAATCTCATGGGAAAGTTTTCCAAATCAATAAATCCATAAGAACTATTGGGGGGGGGGGGGGGGGGATGGGAAAAGGGGTGAGGGGAAGAAGTCTGAGATTGCAGTGTGAAAAGTTCGTGCAATTCATGCCCCAATCCTTCACAAACGACTGACATTTTTTTTTTCCCATTGAGAACAGTAAAAGACAACATCACAGCGTCAGGATATATTTTTAATTATTGTTTCAGATAGAAAAGGCAGCCAGGAGACTCTCAGATTCTAGGGATATGGATTATAAATTCTCTTTCAGCTCTTAACCTTGCAGCATTTGTTGTCTTGGTCCAAATTTCTTGTCAATCTTTATCATGCCATGAAAAGAGCCAGCATGCTTGAGGCACGCATGGCAAAAGATAATTTTCTTTAAAGGACTGTCGTTACTTGCATCACCTCTGAACCCCCATTTTACAGCACTGCACAGAGAAATGGGAAGGTGGAATTCACCCTTTTGAAGTTTCAGGGTTGGAAGAGACATTTAGAGGTCAGATTCTTCATATTCATTCAAAGAACAAGGTTCTGTTACACCTAACCCACCACACCTAAGCCTAAATTGTCCTTAAAAATCTTCACTAATTGAAATCTGACCTGTATCTTGTCCCCTTGCTCTAATGCTGTCATAAATCTTGTGACTAGGTTGTTCTCCCTTACATATAATTTAAATATATGTTGAGAAGCAAGGTTATTTCTTCTGGGCCTCCCTCTTGTGGACTCAGGGGATGACAGACCACTTCCTTTTTTTACAAAAAACCTTTTACGAGATTGGAGGTCGTTATCACCCTTCTTTCTTGCTTTTCCTTTTTATCAAAAAAATAAGGCTATTTCATTCAGCTTTGCCTCCTTGGCTGATTGTTCCTGCTGCTTTCTTCTACCTCTACTTGGTATACATCTGTCTTTAAGTGCATTGCCCTAAACTGGATACAGTACTTCAACTGAGGCTTCTTCAGTGGCAAGTAGAGCAGAATAATTTCATTCCCCTCTTTTACAGCCAACAGTGCTCTCAAAACATCCCAGACTTCGATTTGTTCTTTTGAAGCAGACTCATATGCAATTGTGGCACATTGTAAACTTGAAATTATTTTTCCACCCAATTGCTACCAGACCATTTTAAATCCTCATCCCCAGTTCCAAGGCTCCGCTTGTCCTTTACAAATCTCTGTTTTTCTGCTTTCAAACTGCAGATGCTAACCTGGCTTTGAAATCCTATGTAGTCTTTCAAATGCAGAACCTCTTAATTAATATAGGTGCTCTCCCTGCTCCACTGGCCACATCAGTGAGAGTATTGAACAGAACGTGGTCAAAAGCAAATAGGACTGGTTGAAGTGCCTCCCCAGGTTGACCACAAACTATTATTAACTGCAGTTCATCTGAGACTTTTCACTGCATTCAAGTACTAAAAGGAAAGGGAGCTCCTTTGACAGCAATAAATAAATTATAACCTCAGTTTCAGTATGACTCAGTCAGACTTGCTACAGATGGAAGGAAATTTCACCCAGGCAGCTGTATCTCAGGTTGCACTAATAAAAGTAATATTTTGAATACATCTGCTGCTTCACTTCAGCAGAAGAAACATACCAGCTTTAGCCTGGATAAGCTGCAGTGCTTTTAAAAGACATAAATGCTTTTAGGCCTGTAAGTGTGGGAAAACACATGGATTAATTTTTTGTGTCAGTGATCTTGAAAATCTGGACTTGGAAGTGCCCTGCAAGGAGTGAATGCACAGTGAAGTTCTATGTCATGTAGTCTATCAGGGAGAAAGCATGCTTCCCCTTTCTTGAGAAGTACTTCCAGAAGATTTTGCAAGACTTTGACTCTCAGTTCAAGGCAAAATGAAATTAATTAGTTTTTGCAAATGAAAGTGTTGGTCACTGTTGGTGAACCCATGACTGAGAAGAAAGGTTGAGAGCACAAATCAGCTGCAAACTGTTTGAGAACTTGAGGGTAAAAATCACGGGCAGGACCAGCGTAAGGTACCTTGTTGGTGAGGTCTGCTGCAGGCACCGGACCAGGGGGAGTCTGCCAACAAAGCCTTCTTACTGCAGATGCAGGAGGCGTCCTGCTCGCAAGCTCTCAACCTGAGGGGGCATTTTAACCACCCAGATGTCTGCTGGGGAAGCAGCACAAAAGTCTGTGAGCAATCTAGGCACTGGAACAGGTTGCCCAGAGAAGCTGTGGATTTCCCATCCCTGGAAGTGTACATGGCCAGTCTGGGTGGGGCTTTGACTAATCTGGTCTAGCAAAAAGTGCCTCTGCCCATGGCAGAGGGTTGGAACCATGCAAGATTTAAGGTCTCTTCCAACCCAAATAATTCTGTGATTCTATGATAATATATTGCTATATATATTGCCCCTTTCCTGATACAACATTGTATTAGGTTGAAGGCAACCTTTGTTAACATTGAGAAATTACTACTTAGTGTTTAAGGGTATGAGGCAGTGTTAGGACACCTCAAAAGGCTTTACTTCCTTGATGAGTTCTTCCTTGGTTCAGCAAGACCAGTCCTTCCTCACCCTGTCTGTTCCTAGAAATCCCTCCAAAGACTTAGGTAAAACCTGTGAAACTGGAAACCAAGTAGTGTTGTTGAGACTTGTTCTAGTGAATATTTTGATTTACTCTGGAAGGGGCTCTGGAAGTGCAGTTCTAAGACAGTGTATGCTTATGGAGAGGTAGCCCTTAAACAGCAGATTAAAGCCTTGCCTTGTGTAACTTTTTCTTAGTATTGCCACTGCTCAAATCCATAGACATTTCTGTCAACAACCTCCCTCCTGAACAATACTGTGAATGAAAATAACACAGTGACCCTGGCTGGTGAATCATCACTGTGGCCATCCTCAGTGAGTCTGAGGCTACCTTGCCTCCCACAGCACATTATAAAAGCACTCAGAGAGTCACAGAAACTGCTGCCCAGGTTTTTAAATGGTCTTTAATCAATTCCTGGTTTTGAGTGTTCATTTTCAGGGAGTTGCTGATGTCCTCATTAACCATGCGGTCCAATTGGCATTGGTGCTTTCCAGTACACTACAAATTCATGATGAAAGTACTTACTTAATCTGAGTACATAAAACCAGTGACCACTTCTGACCCTGGTACAAATAAGAAGTTGCATTATTTTGAATCGAAATGCTTGCAGTTAAAGGCCAGGGGAGCAATTTATTAAACAAAACCATCCCCTCTTCAATGGTACTTGTAGGAGCTGAAGTACTGTCCTTCTCTAGAGCGGAGGTTAGACTGGTGCCCATGCTCTAATAGCCAAAGACACATGGGAAGTTGTCACCATAGGCTTTCTCACTCTAAAGAGAGGGCTCACTCTTAGTTCAGGTAACCATATCAAAATAAAGCACTTGATAGATACCCCAGGCTGAACAATGCTCTCTAATATCAGGTACGGGGGGAAAAAAAAACAGTCCAGAGAAAATACTTCTTCTTTTTGCATATATATTATGTAAGCCAAAGGTTATTTCTCAATATTGACTTCTAAATATGATGCACCCAGCTGTTTAACAAAAAGCTGCACTGAAAAAGAGCCTCTCATCAAGAGTGAAACTCAACAAGAGGAGGATCGGGGGAGTCAGAGCTCCCCATGACAAAGTGTAGGAGAATGAAGCTGGCTTGGTTCCTCAGGGCTGGCAGATCTGGAATTCCCTTCATCATAAGCACTGTTTCACTTCACCTCAATGAGTCATGCTGGTGAATCCTGAGGTTAATTATTAGATAATTCTAATACACTTCAAAGGCTTTTGGAGGCTCCTGAGTCTTCACAGTTTAATATGTTCATTTATCAAGTGCAAGTAGGAGAAATGGAAAGTAATTAAATGATATTTTTAAAGACTTTTAAAATTATCTATTATTTTCTAACTCCACTCATTGTACCATCTCTATGATGCTGCAGAAACTGCAAAGTAGAACTAAAAGGGATAAATAGGCTGAAATAGTTTAGCTTTTAAATTGTGTTTGGCATTTGAATTTATTATTTGAAATCTTATAGCATCAAAGTTTACTTGGATATTCCTCAGGCTAGAGCAAGCATGCACTTAGGTCAGTGGTTATCTTTACAACCAGTTTTAGAATCGCAGAATGGGTAAAGTTTAAAGGGACCACAGTGGGTCACCTGTTTCAACCTCCCTGTCCAAGCAGGGTCTTCCTAGACCACATGGCAGAGGATTGCATCCAGATAGCTCTTGAATATGTCCAGTGAAGGAGACTCCATAACTTCTCTGGGCAACCTGTCAACTAGGCTCAGTCACCAGCACAGTAAAATTCTTCATCATGTTCAGGTGGAACTTTCTGTGCATCAGTTTCTGTTCATTGCCTCCTGTCCTATTGCTTGGCGCCACCAAGAAGGCCTGGAAGTTGTGCTATATTTCCAAGAGGTCAGCTATCCTTACCTTTATTTAGATTAAAAAATATTTTCTGGCTTTCTAGTCCAACACCATTTCACAGGTACAGACCTTTTCTCTGAGCATCAAGATGCCTCGTTAACCATCAGCTGGCAGTATGACACGGGCAAAATTGAGGAATAAAGAGAAATTACATCTAACAATAGGAACCAAAAATGTTTCTATTTTTCTTCCATTACCTCATAGCAGTTAGGTGTTCATCTTCTACAGTATCATTCATTCAAGGAAGAAATGCAGTTAAAAGAATTAGTAAGATAAAAAAATATCTTCTACAGAAATATAAAACACAGGAGCATTCCTGCAAGCATGTGGTCCAAAAAATAGTGAAGGAGATTACCTGATCAGTGGCAAGAACCAAAGAGAAGGAAATTTACTTGATTTTGTCTCAGCAGAGTGACACAATGCCCTGCAGAGCAGAAGGCTGTAAAAGGACATCTAAGGCTCTCGCTTTAGAACCCATAGTTCCACAGAAAAAATTGGGTGCAGTTAGAATTTTGCTGAAATAATAGTATACAAATAGAGAACCACAGTGGCACATAGCACAGGCCTCTCTGAAAAAAAACCAAGAATGGCAATGGCTTGGAATCCTTCAGCCATCCATAGAAGGCTACTGAATTCTTACATGGTTGTTTTTGTGGTTTTTTTGTTGTTGTTGTTGTTTGTTTTTTTCTTTAAATAAAGAGGCTAGATAAAAAAAAAGTCCTTGGGGAAATGCAATATAATTACATTTCTTCTTGTCAGATAAGTGCAAAATCAATTCTGCAGTGTTTTACCCGCATTCTGCACTGTTCTTTAAAATGTCAGCAAAAGGTTTTATTACTATTTATTACTAGTTATAGAGGAGGGAGTTAGTTCATTCACTAACCTAGCAAGGACACTGTGAAATCTAATTCCTTGTAAGAAATGTAGTTTTCATATTTACTGCGTCAGGAAACAATACTGACATAATAATAGAGTGCAGTAGCTCTGAGGGAACAGTTCTGAGGAGTCTGTGAACTGAGATATCCCCTCAGCAACAGATGATTGTAAAGGGAGGTCTTTGCAGGCAGATAGAGAGATGTGGGAAGAAACTACTTACTTGTGTTTAAAAGAAATCAGGAAGGTGGCTGAAGGGTTGAGGATGGATGAAATCAGGAAAGGGTATCAGCTCAGATTTTCCAGACACTGAATAGTTACAATATTTCATCTGTACAGTACATCAAAATCAGTACTCATCATTGAACAGCCTGGGCTTAAAATATAAGTGAAATCACAAAAATTGGATATAGACCAGAGTTATATATTATTTACAGCATTACTGCTTTGCCTGTATGCATCATATCCATTGTGTATTTCTTTAGTCCAATAACAAATCTGAATTTTAAGAAAAACCAAAACCCAAAAGTCCCCTTTCACATACTTCTTGCTTTATTTCTTTAGGCATTTCCAAATGATACTCTCTTTTCTGTGGTCTAAGAAATGTCCACTAAGTACAAAACATATCAGATTCCTAGATTGATAAAATATTTCTGAGTGATGTACCACATTAAGACACTGAGCATGTTACTTATATTGCACAAGCACACAATAACATTATAGTTTTGTACTCGGCGGACTCCTTTCCTTAGTTGAACAGGCATAAATATCCATCAATACCTCAAACACTTTTTGACTATTATGCTTCCAAACAACTTTAAAATTCTGGGTAGTACACAAATAAGCACTTTATAGACAGGTAGGCAGCTCTAAATTACTAGCATATGATTTCTACTGATCATACCAGCAAACAAAATATGCTCCTACTCACAGCTGGCAATCTACTGCCTGAGAGAGACATTAAACTCTGATTCAGTTCTGCAGTGTGTGTATCTCCAGATAGAATTCCTTTCTCTCTCCTTTACTCTGGTAGATATAACAATGTACCCCATTTTTACTTTTAAATCTCTCACATTTTGAAATGTGCTTTAGTTATACTGAAATAATATTTTTTTTTCTGAAAAGTGGTGACCATTATGACTTTGAGCAGTAATCTTTGAACTGTAGAAGGCATTGCTATTGCTCTGACTAATGATATAAAGGCTTAGCCTGAAACCCTCATCAGCAACCAGGTTTCTGCACTTCTTCCCTTGTAATCACTGTGCAGGAGCATCTTGCATAAAGGTGTCCCAAGGCCCTCTATTTTTATACAAAAATGGATAACAACTGGGGATAACACTACATCTCAAAAGTAAATATAAGTGCTCACTCACCAGAAACAATAACCTGGCCCCCACCTGGCATATTTTGATCATGAGGAAACTAAACTCCAGAAAGTACCTGAGCTTCTCAAAACTATTACAAGCTTATAGTGGGCAACAGTGATCAGAATGACATAACAAATGATCTACAGCATAGGCAATCAGACTGAATGCAGAAGTGTTTTTACCATCGGAAATTGATTTGACGATTATGTCAATTACTTTTGGCACTAAGCTTCCTGTGGGTTATTTTATGATTGATCTTTTGGCCATCTGTGACTGTTGCCTTATCTATGCTTATTTTCAGAGAGATTTAATGAATGCTTTGTTTATCATAAATCATTCAAAATTTTACCCCATGTGGAATATCTGCTTACACTGTTTGGGTCAACTTTGATTATTCCTTCTCCCTCTCTGGCAATAAATGCTGTTGCTGAGCAATAACTTTAGTCACAAAAGAGCTCTCCCAAACCAATCCTGATTTGTGAGATAACAGAAGAGAATGCAATTTACCAGAAAAACCCAGTCCTATGCATTTTTTGCTGTGTACCATTTTTTGCCCTGGAACACATTTTTTATCTCCAAGTTTCTTTCAATCCTGTTGACTCACTCATGCTAACGAGGCTGCTGTAGCAACTTCTGCATGCTAATGTGTCAGATATTGATGCTATTTACACGATATCTCATTTAAGAGCTTAAACACACATCTTTTAATGTTGCAGCATTTACAGATTCAAAGATGGCAGAGAGAATGGCATTATGTCACTTACCATCATTCCTTGTTTTGCTGTGTGACAAAACAGAGTGGCAGCTTCACACTTATTTTATACTCTATTTTTTTTTTTTTTGACTAAACATACTGGTAATATCAGGTTTCATTTTATTTCCTGGGAGATATCTGCGGAGTACACAAAGAAATGGATTAGCATTTTTTCTGCATTTGTTTGTAGAACTGGAAGTACAGAATCTTGAAGGAGATAGAAATAAAACCTCTAAGAGAGGACTTTGGAATTAACTAGCTGCACCCAAAAATATGCATTAAAAAAACCACAAAGACCTCAGGGGTTTTAATTTTTAAAAATTGTCCTTTTCTCTCCTAACTCAGTATTATTTCCATGGTATGATGTGGCATTGTAGTTATACTTTCCCTCTACTCTGTTGTAGAATCATCCAGGAAAACAGATCACATAAGATGTGAAATGTGAGGAGGGGCAGAGGCTTTCAAGCCTTCTGTAGTCAACACAAAAAAAGTGAAAATGGTACAAACGCCCCTCCCCCCCTTTTTTTTTTTCCTTTGCAAATCACCTCTAAAGGTTCCTGTTGTCATCCATTCACATCAACTGTGAGCAAGCTATTATCTTTATGGACTCAGGATGCTGGTTTCAGACTTGTCATCCCTAAGCAGTGATGCACATCAAGTATTTATTTATTTATTTATTTATTTATTTATTTATTTATTTGAATGCTTCAGCTTCTGAGACTCAGGCCTGCCCAACGTTCTGACAATCAGGATTAATTACTGTAATGCTTCTCTGGCAGGTCCTCCTTAAAACATCTTAGGAATATTGTAGCTCATCCAGGATAATGTTGATTGCTACCTGCACAGGACTTCGTCAGCATATTACTTCCACTTTGTGCAGATTGGGCACTTGCAATTTGAAGTGCTCAAACCAATTTTTTGCGCAGATAAGCAGCTTGAAAGACAGATTCTTAAACAACAATCAAACCTCTGATCCGTGGCCTTCTCAGGTACCTTCCTGTTTGTTTGGTACTCTAAGACTTACTTCACTGAATACCTTACTGCTCCATCAGTCTGAAGGCAGCACAACACAACATCTTGCTTCTCATTTTGAATATTTATGTAAGACAAGCCTCTTTTTGACTAAGTCTGTCTAATTTAAAATGCCCTAACAAGAAACTTTTAGTCCACTGTCAGGAAGAGTCTTCCTATCCTCCTTACTCCTCACTTTCTATAAGGGTGACTTTGCAAAGCTCCTCTAAAAAGCCCAGATGACAGTTCCTTTGCTATCTCCACCTCTTGGTTTGTCCATGCAAGATCTCAGATCTCATGACAAGACCTTTTAACTAAGACAAATCCTGAATGACTGTAGACAAAGTAGAAAAGATGTAGATCTGCTAAGCACTGACCTACTGAGGGATGTAGTTAAAACATGTGGGAGTCCACCTGGTTTCAAACTGATCCTCTGAGAAGTGCTCAGAGGATGCACTCAGGTATCTTTGCCATAGAGTGGTTACCTGCAGCCGAAGTGGTTACCTCAGCTAAACATATGACAAGACTTAAACCACCTAGGTTTCATTCATCTTGACATCCTCAGCATCTTTACATCAACAGCTCCAAATTAGGCAGCTTTGACAAGTGGGAATAATTAAACTTTTCAGAACAGTATGTCTGTAAGTCTGTGAGACCAGTGAAGATCTGCCTAAGCAGTGGGGAGGGCTCAGTATAATCCAAAGACAATGGGGCTGTCACAGGGTAAAACTGCCCATGGGCTGCTATAAACTGTGAGCTATAAAAGTAGGCAGTTGGAAAACTCACCCAGCAGCTGGTAATAGCTAAATTTTTCAGTGATTGGAAGTAAAAGTAAATTAATGTTGATTGCTTTAACTCTTTCTAAGGTAGTCCCTTTCATTTAGGGAGATTTCCATCTACTTTGTTGCCTTCTTGAGTGCTTTCTGTCGACAGTGCTCAAACAAGGATTGAAGGTATGATCCAGAAATAGCACTGCTTTGCAACTTCAACCTTATGACCACATATTCAAGCTATTGACATGATTACATGCAAGCAATGCTATAAAATATTAAGTTGCAGCCCAGGCAGGTGACATTCTTATGCTAAGCTCTTCTTACAAGCAACCCATTAGTGGTCTTTGTACTTAATTTCCTGCTTATAAAATTAAGTTCATTGCATCCAAATCAAAGTACAAGAAAGAATAGATGACCAGCTGACTAAAGAGTCAGTGTTATATAGCCTTGCAGTTATACCAGTACACTAGATCAAGACATTAATTCAAGTAGTAATTTTACTTCAACAACACTTAGCTAGTTACCTAGAGGCACAGGGATGACCCATGATGAATGAGAAATGTCTAAATAAATTTATGTAGGCAGAAGAATTTAAACCAACGTCTCGGTCCAAGGACAAATAGCTGTGCCTGTGGATTTAATTGAGAACTTGAGGAAAAACTTCATTTCATGATGCATGTCCATTTCATAGACATTACATGGAATGATGACTCACTGTTATGCAACAACAACAACAACAAAAAAACTTATTTTTGACCACAGCTGTATTGTGGAAGTTGAAGATTTCAGGCTAAAATTCTCAAAATAAAAAAATCCCAAACACAATACTTTTATTTCAAACAAAAATCCAAGGGCCATAGATGCCTAAATCCTGTAAAATACTTTGAAATCCTGTAAATTACTTTAAAAATACTAATTTCAACTTCTAGAGACAGTTTTGATATACTAAGGAAAAGTGATGTGATCAAATCCCGTTTGTACCCAACTGCAGGCAAGCAGAACTGTGCTGGGGAGGTACTTCACTATATTTTAGACAGTACAAGAAAAAATGTTTGAGTAGACTTAAGGAAAGAAGGATGCCCAGGTGAAGCATCTGGGGGTTTTCTTCCAGTGTTATAATGTGAGAGGTTAATGATTCTTACTTTTTTAAAATAGGGTACCATTTTATGGGTATAAATTCTTTTAGCATTTCTTAAGTCAGTTCCCTACTCACTGCTTCAGGTCCACCTACTCTTTTTGTTCTTTAATCATTCACAGTTTTAACACAATTGAATGTTCAAAACAGCTTGTACATGGAATATTCAAAGGCTTGACACCCAGCTTATGCTGATGTTGTACAATACACACGAGAATATTATGCCTGAAAGTAGCATGCCGCGATAAATGAAGTTAGATACATTTAAAGTATATAAATATTACAATTAATAAGGCTGATTTTATCAACAGTCCTTACCAAGGAAGACACTAATATCAGGAGAAATTTTCTTTCTTTATTCCCAATTGAATATATATCATATTTGCCTGTTTATTGTTTTACAGTTATGCAAAGGGAAAGGAGTCCAGAAACACAAAACAAGAAGTTTTGCCCTAAATCTTTACTGCTTATCTGCTGAACACCAGTGCACATTCTCTTGTTCATTGGAAGTGTGAAACATGACTTCAGTTTCCCCAGAAATGTCAGAAACATAAGCTAATAGGCTTCTTGAAAAGTTTGCAATGGGCTAAGAGTTTCTAATCTGTTGCTGGAGATCAGATGGTGTTTGGTAATCCCTCAATTCCTGCCCTTGTGTGTACTTTTCAATCAGTCTACTACAAGGAATTTCAGTAAAAGAAGTTATAGCTACATTTAATGGGGCTTAGAAACAAAGGAAAAAAATCTTTTAAGAGAAGGAAAATGCACTTGGAGAACTAAGCAGTGACAAAGGACTAGGAAAAAAAGACATCTGCCGTGAAAGGAATTTTTCACATGCATGATTTTGCATGCGAAACTCATGCAAACATCTAGTGTTACCTCACAGTAAACCCTGAATGAAACAGTCAAATTATTTTGGCTAATATTTTGATCAAAATATGTTTGCTTACAGTTGCTGCCTTTAGGAGAGCCTTTATGAGAAGTCTGAGGCATGGGTGTGCTTTGGTGGAAAAAACTGAATGCACTTCCTAAAAAAACTGTTGTAGAAATAGGATCACAGAATAATTGAGATTGGCAGGGATCTCTGGAGGTCTTTAGTTCCACTTTCTGGTCAGAGCAGGCTCAGCTATGAGATTGGATCACACAGCTCAGGAATTTTTACAGTTGGCTGCTGCAAACCTCCAATGCAGAGGTTGCATGAGCCTGTAGACTGCCTCATCCCCTTCTGGGCTGTTCCCACTCCTCTCATTTAAATGTATGCTCACTGTCATTTTCCTTCCTGCCACACTCTGGATGTGAGCAGCCTGGACCTCTCCTCTTGGAGTCCTCCTCATGGTCCTAGAAGGCCCTGCTTTAGGGCCCCCAGAGCTTTCCCTTCTCAAGGACAAACAAGTCCAGGTCCCTCAGCCTCTACTTTGTAGGACAAGTGCCCCAGCCCCCGACCATCTTGGTGTGCCTCTACTGAATTTTCCCTGCTCAATCCATGTCTTTCTTGTACCACGGTCTGAAACTGGGTACAGGACTCTACAGAGCTGCCCTCTAAGGAGCATTGCAAAATGGGCTGTGCTCACACCCCTTGATGTACAGGCCATGCTGCTCTACATCCAGCCCTGGGTGCTGTTGGCCATGCTGGCTGCACAGGCACACAGCAGGCTCCCAGCAGAGATCATCTCCCACCCGAGCACCTGCAGCTCCTATCTCTGCAAAGAGTAAGCAAAGTACTGGTGGCCCTGTTTTTCAGCCAGTGATCCTGAGCTCTGCCCTGAATTCAGCTGATAGCTCCAGATATGTTACCTGGAGTCTAGGAAAAATTTTTTTTTCTTATGCTTATTTTCTTCTAAGTTGTGCTTCTTTAGCTTAATCCTGGGACAAGAAAGTGGCAATTTCTGTCTTCTGACGAAAGGTTATACTTTCTCCTAATTCATCCCACCCCTACAGAGTGTTTTTCCTGAGCTGGCAGACTGTAAGCAAGGCACTTTTAAGAAGTTATATTACAGATTCTACACTGAGGAAATGCTCAGAGGTACCCGAGGCTAAAATACTGTTTGTTGAGCTCACAAACTGGAAGCACATGCTGCCCTGAGAATACTGATTTTTTTATTATTATTTTTGGAAGGAACTGGACTCTTTTCATAGGTTCAGCCACAGGAGTTACAGCTAAGCCAGCTTTGACTCAGCAACAGTCTGCCTGGGCTGTAAGGTATAATACCTCACTCTGAGCTGTCACAACTCCTGGTGCCCGAGCTGTCCCCACAGCACACTGCAGTCACTTCTGTGTAGTGTGGGCACAGCAGCAGTTTGTATGAGATATATCTCAAGTGTGTTGTAATGCCTTCTGGGTAGCTGCTGGAACTAAGAATGAGCTAATATACTCTCTCTCTCTGCCAGACTTACTAGTTTAGAATGAGTGTTGTGAGGACTACAGCTACGTGTCTGCCAATACCGAGATTTGGGTTTTGCAGTTGGCTCAGAGAAGAGTGAGATCAAATCTGCCTGAAATATTACTCTCTACAAGTACCCTACCACAATCTCACAGCTCAGTTAAGCTATGCTGCCTCTACTATTGTTTTTTCCTTTCCAATTAATTTTAGGGTTTTGTTCATCTTAGAGGAACAAAGTGAGTTTTCACACCGCGATTTGTACTTTGCTAAACCAGGAGCTTATTCTCTATCACAGTTTCTCTTTCTTCCTTTTACAGACCTTTCAAGAGATGACTCTCTGAGCCAAAAATCAGAGACCCCTGTTAATCTGAACAAACCTACACCAGAACTAACACAAGTTGCCTGCTGGAGACTGAATTCTTCCTGCGTTTATATTCATACAAGTATTGTCTCCTCCATCTCCCCAAATCCACAAATACTCACTCAGCTGATGTGAGCTGCTGCTTTCCTTTCCCGACACACACAGGGACATGTCTGCCTCTTGAAAGCTGTTAGACAGATTGAAAGGAGGTGAGAGAGCTAAAAAAGGGTCTGGGTACAAGTTAGCTTGTTACAGTAGGTCGCCTACACCACACGAGAAGGTGACTCATGAGTAAGCAACTGCTTCATGCAGGAGTAATTGTTGGAAGTATTTTGCAGAAATGGTTTTTTTTGCATTCTGTTCATGATGGGGCAGATCCTTGTGGCTCACACCAGTGCCACATCCACACAAGACTATTTATCCCCTGGAATATTGTGTTTAGCATGTCATTGCTAGAAGTTGTATGAACCTGCTGGAACATAGCCACAGCCTTGTGTGAAAATAATGCAGTGTGTCTCTATTTCTAGGAAGAAATTCTGTTGTGAATTTTAACTGAAACAAAAAACATTCCTGCTTATAAGCAAAAAATCTATGCCTACCACCCAAAATGACAAAATTCCTTTCCCCTCAGAATATACAGTTTCCAACAACAAAAAAAAAAAATCAAATGTTTTTGGTGAATTTCATTCACAGAAAATGCACTGCAGATTTCATGAACTCTGCTTTCTGTTACTGGAGAAGAGCTGTAGGTTAGCATTTGTTAATGAAAAAGGACATGTACTGAATAAATGCTAAATATTCAGCTGAATAAATGTTATTCCATGACCATAAGATCTAATTATGTCAACACAAATATTTTAGCACCAAGTAAAAAGAAACCTAATAAAATTTAACCAGCTCAATGAAAATCAAGTGACATTGAAGCTAAGGGGCAGAGAAGTTGAAATAAATAAATGAAAAAAAGCTATATATTTCAATGCAGTTTCCTTTTGTTTTTAAACTAGCTATTATTATGTGTAAAAGAAGTGCAATTTCAGATAAAAATAGATTTTTGCCTTTACAGCATGCAGTGCATACAACAAGACATTCCAAAGATTTTTTTGAAAGCTGCTGCTGCATGTTAAATCATTTTTCCTCTTCCTAAGTAAATTCATTGGTTCTGGAAAGTACTTGGCAGTGTTTAAAATCCCACTGCCACTGAGTCCAAACAGAATTCTGACAACAGATTAAAACTTTATTTTCCTTCTGAAAATCATTCCCATGAAAGCAACATCCTTTTATCCAAACATGTCCGGAATCAACTGCTTATTGAACTTCATTTTTTGAAGCAGAAAAAAAACCCAAAAAAAAACCCAAAAAACCAAAACAACCCTGTACAGCCACAAACATTTCCAATTTTTAATTTGAAGGGTTAGACTGGGAAGGTGTTATAATCAGTCTCAGCAACCTTCCTGGTTTTCATCCAATCACAAGCTTGATGTTGAAACACTGAGGGTTTCCAAGAGATTGCTGAGAAATGATTAAAACATTAAGAACTCTGTTTAAGGTGTTTTTCACAAAAAAATTCAAATCAACAAGAAATTTGAGAAAGTCATGAAGCATTTGATGAGCCACAGCAGACAGATGAAGTTTATCAAAGGCATTTTTCTGAATTGTTTCGCTAGCTGTAGACATGAACAGTATCAACCAGAGTCAGAAAAATTGATCTTGTGATTGGTGGTAAGTTTTCAAAGATTTTGGAAAGATGGATATGATGTTTCCCATATAAACAGAGACATGAAAATGTTTTGAAGCATTACTGCATAATAAAGATATGACCAGCAAGGAGCTCTTTCTTGACAATGAGAAGGTTTTTCAGCATTTTTAGATTTTTTAGCTTTTTTTTTTAAGATTTAACTTCCATATTGGCATGTAAGTAGAGGAGTTTGTTTTGCTAAAAGCATATTTAAATAAGACAGCTCAGGAAATGCAGGACTTAAAACAACCAGGACTCACTTATGAATGTAAGGTATTTCCAGCAGCAACATATTTTGATCACAGCTGATTCTCTGTGGCTGATTAAACAGCTGTTAATCTTTTTTGTCAATTTGGGAGGGCAAGAGTTTTGCTGCTCCTGTTCCCAGATGATGTTGTCTGACTTCGTGTTCAGTGTCTTTCTAATTTTTCCTCAGAGAGTGCTTTACATGATAGGGAGCTATATACTATGTATTTGCATCCACAACTCTTCCTTTTTCTGTCCTCTAGATGTGCTCTTAAGAATTTCAGTAGTTCACTTCAAATTCAGTCTTGCTTCCAGATTTCGTAACATCAGTAGGATCAGGTGTAGCGCTCCATCAAGCTTAAATTCATGTCTGAGTCAGCACATGGAAATTCCCTCCGAAATCTGGGATTCCTGCCAGCATTTTCAGTATCGCTTAGCAGCTTCCATCAAGCAACGTTGAATACAAACATCAGCTTCTACAGGCTCTACCTCTCCCAGTTTTTGCAGGATTTGCAGTTGCTCTGTACAGTGAAGGAGCCCATGAGCTATAAGAGTTGATGAAACAAAACTCTGGAGCAGACATAAGGTCTGTGTTTCCAACAAAGTGAGATTTGCATTTCTGGTTTTCCCTCTAATGCTTCTATTCATCCTAGATCACCAGCTTTGCTTTCTGTCTTATCCATTAGTCACACTAACTTGGCGTTTCTAACATGCTCCTATAGGGACAAACATTCCAACTTCCTTCAGGGCTCATCCAACCTCTTTATACGCAGTGATAACTGCTGGGGGTAAGCAAGAAACAGGATGCACCAAACAGTTTCCTTCCCCCCCAGAGAAAACTCTCTTGTGAATAAAAGCTGCCAATTCTTTTAGTAATGTTTGCAGCCTTTATTATAAGCAAACCATCTGAAAGCATTGTTATTTAAAAGATATTCATAGAAAGAAGAAAGCAACTACTTTTAATGGGAATAAATATTCAGGAGATTATTCACTCTGTTTTAAAAAGCCTGTTTATTATTCTCCATATAAATTGGGGGTAGGAAAGTGGGGAGCAAGGACATGGTGCTCACAGATAACATGAATGTAGTTCATCTCCTAAGTATGATGCTTAGGTTAGTGTGACAAATAACATCATATTATTCATATGATCATTCATATGATGAAGGCAAAAAATATCTACCATGGCTATGAGTTTTCACATTTATTACAACTTAGAATTTACTTCTGATGAGACAAATACAGACTGTGTGTGTCAGTCTAACATTGTCTGACAAATAGCAGTTGTATTCAAATATTTGGCGCAGGGGGCATTAACCCAGGAGTAAGCTTAACGTGTGTCCATCTGATTTATATGGAGCTCCGTTTTTCATTCTGGCTCCTGACAGAGAATTCCCAAATGAAAGCAACTAAAATAGCACCACAGAGAAGTATTATCCCCTGCTCAGGTGCTGGTTCTCCTTCATCACAATAATCAAGCTATTCTCAGAGGATTCATCTAGCAAAGGTTGGAAATGAGATGTGTATCCAATATTCGATTCCCTTCTTTATTAAATGGGACTCAAACCCATCCACCTCAGAAGCTACACCCCAGAGCAGGATCATGGGAGAGATACTTTCATAATTTTTATTCTTAGAAAGCTGTAAATAAAGCTGGAAAAGTAAGCCAGCAAGTATTACTTTCTAATCTAGTGATCATGACAGCTACTTCAGAGGACAGAGTCTGGGAAGAAGGGAGGGTCGTACCAAGTGGTTCACATATTCTACATGAAATTGGTCATGGGGCAGAATGCATTAAGCAGGTCTTCTGCTTCATCAGTTCTGCCTCCTTAGGCTATAAGATTATAGGCCTCTTGCTCTGTTCCTATAAATTTTCAGTGATTGCAGGGACATTGCAAACAAAGAGGACTGGAAACAAAGGGAAGCACTGGAAGTTCTTTTAATTGCACAGGAACATATTGTAGATGTGAGAGGGAAGGAGGGAGCCCCAAATGAAAACATTCTAAACTTCCACTTCTACTTTCAGAAATGGTTTTAAATAAAAGTGTTCTTGATTCACTGTACCTTTGTGCAGTGAAAGTCCCCAGAGTGCCAAAGCGGGCATGTAAGTTTTTGAAGAGGCAGAATTCAAAGATTGGATTAGTAAAACTCTTCTCACAGACTGCTTTTTGTAGTCTGAACATGTAACTGCTCATTAACTAACTATGTAGTCATCACTGCCAAAAGGCAGGACAGGCTTTTTCTGTGGCGCATCACCAACAAAATAATGCATTCCAGTTGGAACTGAATGGAAAAACTACAATGCCTGAACCCTAGAAAAAGTAGAATACCTGAGCCCTAGAAAAATCCATGCATACCTGCTCAGGTCTGATAATAAATAAATAGTAGTCCATCAATGATTCAAGGGACAGAAAACTATCAGAAGGATCTTTTGTCTTTCCTAATGAAAACAAAGGTGAGTTTCCATTGGGCTGGGAAGCAGAGAGTGAAGAGTCTGTAGCAGGAATTTGGAGGAGTGAAGATTGTGCCAGATCAAAGCCTTCTCAACAGGTTGCATGGTTTGATAAGGTTATAACTGAAATGCAGAGCAAGGTCTCTGAATGAAACAGCCCTCTCTAGAATTGCCTACTTTTGTGTCAACTCTTGCAATCACTTTTCTTTTATATGTCCATTATATTCTTTTAGCTACATTGTCTACCTCTTCTTCTCTCCTCTAGAGATGACCCCTTCTCTAGTCCAATAGTTTACTTTTCCTAACCGGGAGACTTCTCCAGTAAGATTATATTCCTGGCTTCAGGATATCTGCACCAGATGAAGCAGCTGTAAGATATGTAAGAAATGGTCATCACAGGGAGTCTAATCACCACAGCATCCACCCCACAACATCTCCCTTCACTTGCCTGAGCTTATAAATATTTTTCCCCTTGACAAGTTTTGCATTCTTTAGCAGCAAGAGTTACTGCCTAGTGCTTGTGTTCAGACAGATGTCTGCCATGCCTTGAGCTGGGGAGCATTGGGTTTACTCAGTTATCTGGAAGAGCAATACAGCAGCCTGAAAGAAGGATGGGGGGGAAAATGTTTTGGCCAGAAGCTGCAAAGTAGAAATTTCTAAAATTTCCATTTTAGAAAAATCTCCACACAAAATTGACTTCCAGCTGTATGGATCCTATTTGAAGATGGGGCAGTGATAAAAGACAAGGAAGCTTAGCCACATAGGACCACAGAAGTAAACCACATAGGACCAAAATAGCATCAGCCATTTACTACCCTGAGCAAAGTGTGCATGACACTTCTATAGCCCACTATTTTTGTAGTGCAGCACAAAAAGCCATCAGGCATGTCTCTCCCTCTCTTTCTCCAACTTGTATACAGGCTGGGCAGCTGCGTGGGTTTGCAGCTTCTGTCCTTTGTAGGCTGCTGCAGAGTTAGTGTAGAGAAGGGATGTTGGCCCCTCTTGGCTCTTTCCTCTTCTCTGGAGTGAGAGATTTTAGTGCTGTCCATGTTGTGGCAGTGCTCTTGTAGAGTAGGAGCAGAACTTACAATACTACTTACTCTTTGGATATGTTTTTAACATTGTAAACTATCACAGGGGTTTTATCTCTGCAGCACCTGTTTCAACAGATCCTTGTCCATGCTAGCATTCATTCCCAGGTCACTCAGTGCAGCAGAACCAGTCAATTCCCTTTTTGTGGTTTCTCCATAGTTTCTGCCAGGCTCGCAACATAGCTTTTAAGACATGAGGGTATGGGATCAAAATAATAGGTACCTGGAACTACATCAACTACATTTAAATGGAAAAATGCCATCAGCAGTGTCTTAGAACATTGTAGGTCACTGAAGCAGAGAGAATACTCTGGATATGGCTCTGTCAAAAGATGTAGAGGGATAGAACGGAGGTATATCAACATGGATATTTAGGGAATGAGCACTACATGCAGAATATCTACAAAATTAGCATTCAAAGTTTCAGAAATCATTCATTTAAAGACCCCCTGATTCAAATAGCAGCAGAACTGATCGAACCAGAAAGAAGTACCAAACATCTGCTTACATCAGCAACTACTGTGTTTTCAGTCCACTTCTAAAAATTATTTTTGTCTCAAAGCATCACTCCTTTTTTCAAAAGAAGCATTCCAACTCTCTAAAACTCTCTAGTTTTTGGTGTTCTTTGAAAAACTAACGATGATTGAAATTAGAAAGTTTTTAATTAAAAAAGGAAAAAACCAGACATGAGCAAAATATATGTAACTAGTCCATACAGCAGCCATAAATACTTATGGTACTCCCAGCCCTCAAAGGAAAATTAATCCCATTTAATGGAGAGGTAGAAGTTTCTTATTCATTTTGTTCATCTTGTTCAAAATTTGCTTTTAGCAATGCTTGATCTCAACAACTCAACTCACAGGAATGGAAACATGTATCTCTAGGCAAATACAGCAAAACTATGCTGTGGTCATGTATCTTGTCAAGTAGTAGAGGAAGGGAAAAGTACAGCACTTCAGATGAGCCCCAATGCAGTTTGCATGGGACACTTGGACAGACAGCAGAGGGTTACAGATGTGTTCAGGGTAGCTCTGCATACAGATGTGTGCAGGGTAGCCCCAGCAACCCACCAGCTGTGCAAAGGCTTTGGGCAAAGAGGATGGTAGACGATGCTGTAGACAGGAGATTTTGTTTGACACCCAGGGGTCTTCAGCTCCTCACAGACTATTGCATAAGCAAAGTAAAATGGCTTAGTTAAAGCTACCAGAGCACGCAACCCTGGCTCATAAAACAATCATTAATCCTTCCACAGTCTCTCTGCTGCTACAGATCAGCAGCCAACTCGAATGCTTGAGATATCATGTCTGCATTTTTAATTAAAATATTTCTAACATGACCACTGCTAGTTTTACCCATTTCTTTGATTATAAAGGAAGAAAGTAAATGTCCCTGAGTAAATTGCATGGCTATATGTTTCCAAATCAATCTCTTTCAAAGGAAGTAAATAGAATTATTTTAGTAGGACTCCAAAAGGAAAAACATTGGACGCATCTGGAGTTTAAGAAACAACTTACAGTTCATGAGATATTATAAAATTTGTTCACTCTGTCTTGTCATATTATGGACCAGTTGTTGCTCAGATTGAAATTGGAGGTCACATGTTTATTTTAAATTTGAAAGGGAAAAGCAGATATTGAATGAGACCTGAGGCCTGACTGAATACCTGTGTTTGAAAATTCAAAACCTTTTGCCTTTAGTATTATATTTTTAAAATTAGCAATTGATGCTTATGCCTCAGCAGAAGGCCAAAAGCTGATGTGAACCATGGTGACCTGTTTTAACACTGCCAGACAGAGAAAATACACTCTGTACATATTTTATTCTACAATTAAAGGGTCTCATATAGAGGATAAGCATAATGGTTTCATTTTAATCCATCTGCTCATTGACATATTTTCTCATCATTTTGGAGGGAAAAAATAGCAGTTTGTACTAGACAAAAGTTTATGTTTTTTCTTTTCCATTGAAGAAATTCATGTTAATTATTCTTCTGCACCTGCTTAATGGGGCTGAAGTAATTCAATTGTCATATTGTTGTAGATTGTTGCTTTGTGCAATGTATCACCCCTGCTGTTTCACTTGAAAAAAATTCTTTACTCCTTCATTATTCAGCAAGGCCTAATGATTATTCCAGCATTTGTACATGCTACACTGTTGTTTTGATTTTAATTGACTTCACTTTTTTAATTAAGTACACTAGTTTGAACGGTGTTGTTGACATGCATGGTTTTGTCTTTATCAGTATTTGCTTCCATTTGCATTTTGTATCTATTGGCAATTTATTTAGGTTCATTCTATGGGTGTATGTAGATAGGCACTTTGCAAGGTTCATCATCTCATTTCACATATTATATGTATCTAATGGCCTGAAACATTTGAAAATATTCTAAAAGTATTAGCTTGAAATATACACTGCTTTTGCCAGTGCTTTTTGCTTTTAAACTTCATGTTCATAATAGAAATTCTCTTAAATTCTAGGATGGACTTAATTTATCTTTTATGCAAGTCGGCTACATTATTTTTAAATTTTGAGTTTACCATAAAACTTCACTAATATATTTTTGAAATTCATTTGCGCTGGATTTACTTTACATCTTAAGAAAATAAGAAAGAAACCCTGTGTTGCTATAAAAAAATTAATGCAAATGGGTTGCTGAAACAAGACCAGTGCTGCTGGATTCCTACAATGAAGACATTTTAGCTTTCCAAGGGGTAATTTTTCATCTAAACCTCAAATAAATTTTTGTTAAGTCCTCGGATGATTTTCTTGTACTCTTTTATAACACCCCAGGTAACTGATTTGTCATAAATACCATCCTTTATAAGCATTGCATTAAGCAAAGTTTTCCCACAGAATTAATTTGCTTCTCCTTCCTCTCTAGTCCCAAGATTTGAAAGCATGTTTCATCAGTTACCACAGCAAAGGGTGCTAAAGAAAATGGACTGGAGAGGGAATAATTTGTAATTATGATATTTAAACAAAAGTGGTAGATATTTCAGAGGCTGAGAAATTGCTCAGTGTAAAATTAAAGGAACCTTAAAGATCACCTGATCCCAACCCTTCTGCCATGGGCCAGAGACACCTTTGACTAGACCAGGTTGCTCAAAGCCCCATCCAACCTGGCTCTGGACCTTTCCAAGAATGTAGCATGGACAGTTTCTCTGCCCAGTCTGTGCCAGTGCCTCAGCATTCCCAGAGTGAAGGATTTCTTCCTAATATCTAATCTAAACCTGCTCTCTTTCAGTGTAAAGTCATGAGTCTGTTGCACTATTTGTACAGGTTTTAAAAACAAGCCTGGTTTAGTCCAGTTAGATGTCTTATTTTAGTGAGGAATCTGTGGAAGGGACAGCATGACTGTTCTGTCTTTGAAAGCAGCACTGAGCATGCCAGAGAGAGGAGCAATCCCTGTTATGTTCTTTTCTGCAAAACCCATTGAGCATGCACTGGCTGTGAATGTAACATGACTTCTTTCTCCCTGGAGCTGTGTTCAGACCTCCTGTCTCATAGTGCCTGCCTTGGTGCTGTTTGCTGAGCTTCCAGCCTAGAAATGTCATGACTGAGAGACAACCCAAAAAGGACCCACAGAGTGTATTGTTAGTGATGCAAGAAGCCAATTTCTAAGAGTGCAGATTGAGCCATACACCACTGACCACAAGAATTAACAAGAGAGGAAAAGAAAGGAAGAATTTCTGTGTAAAATAAAACACAAAGAACACCACTAAGCAAAACATAGCAGCCAGTGTTTCCAGCTTTTCTCCTCCTTTTTTATGTGCATTCACCATCATATTTCATTCCTGAGGCAAGCTTAGTGACTCCAAGTATTTATAAGTCATAATACAGTTCTTTACAAATGGCAAGATTAGAACCCTCTTTGCTCTATACATTTGCATTCCACTTCCTTGGGACTCCCCTCTTAAAATGTTTGTTTTGAGGCTTCACAGTCTAATTTTTAGCTTCCTATGTCACAAAAAATTTTTCAGGTTTTTTTAAATTGTTTCCAAAATTTCTCAGATTCCAACTTCCTCAGATTTGTAGGACCTGGTGTTTCATAAGAAACGTTAAAACTGATGAGGCTAACTGATGAGACAAAAATTTGATCTTTTGATGCTGTGTGATCACAAACATGGAGACTTTCTAGACCTAATTTCAGTTCTAGCTGCAAAAAAATGCATCTTGTAAAGAGGCTCATTTGTGGAGTGGCCAATAATTAAAATGAGCCAGTGACATTTTACACATCCAACACAATCTAATACTGCAAGACACTGAAACAATGACGCACAGATAACAATGGGAGAAAAAAGTCTCAACTGTGAGTGATTGCTAACTGGCCAATAAAAATCAGCTTTTCTCAGCAAAGGCACTAATACCTACCCTGGGAATTTAGGGATAAAATATTATGTATTTAAAGAAGCCACAGCAGGAAGAATGGAAGTGAATTGAAACTGTTCTAGAGACTCAGGGAAAAATCTCAGGGAATGGCAGTAAGATGATCTGTGAAAGAGTTAAAAGACTTGAGCAAAACAGAGATCCCAGTTCTGCTGAAGGACAGAAAAGAACAGAAATGATTGGTTTCCCCTGAATCAGAGGAGTTCAGGTTGTCTTTGGTCCTCTATGCCAAGGTGAATTAGAAAGTCTTCCAGGGGAAGGTAAAAGAAACTTAAGCATTTTTCTTCTCCTCTTTCTCTGAGTTAAAAGTTTGTAAAAACAACTCAGTACCATCACAATGCTATTGCAGGACCCAGCTTTGCAACTACTGCTGTGCATTTTGCTCCAGGAATGCTTTGAGGTGGAAGTATAAACAAAAAGTCTACTGTCATTGTGCAAATATTAGGGAAACGCTGGGATTTAATTTAAGGTTCCTCCTGGAGGATGTAGTCAGGCATCAGTGATAGGCTGCATTCATATCTTTTACTTAATGGCTTTGCAGTTTCCTTGGCCTAAGGAATCTGAAAGCAAATACCAAATATTGGCCTGCAAATGCAGACATGGACCAGACAAGTTTAATTATGAAAAAAAACAAGTAGCCCTTGTAACAACAGCAAGAAAAGTACTTCAGCCTTTCTCCTTGAAAGGCTGTTCCTGCAACAATGAATCACGTTGGGCAAATAAAAATAGAGAGCACACTGTCAGTTGTCAATTGTCAACAACTCAGGTTGTTGCATTGATCATCCTATGTTTCTGAAACATTTCTTCTTGTCTCCAGTTCAGCAGCTGGACAGAGCTATCGCATTTTCATTTCATTTCAATCACGTACAGGAGGAGGAGGAGGTTTGGGGACCAGGTGAGGTGGAGGGATGTGCCGCCGCAGCACCCCACGAGAGCTGTCACCTGCCATGGCAGGGCCGGGGACACCCTGGCCCGGCTGGGGTCTCTGCTTTGAGGTTCCTGCCAGCAGACACCACTCAGGTCAGCCTGCAGCTGTCCCTGTGGGAGCAGCACGGGTTGCCGAGGTGCCGAAGAGGAGGGGGGGATCCCGAGTCCTGCTCTCCCTGTCCAAGCAGCCCCTCAGGCCCCACCACCTCTGCTCGGAGCTGGGCCGCGAAAGCCGTGCCCGGTTGGACACTCTGAACGCAGTGGTGTTGAGCCAAGCTCGGGGGGAGCCGGCTGCCACCTGAGCCCACGGAGCAGAGGAATCTGCCAGTGTGTCCTTATTGTGCTTTTTCTCTGCTGAGTCAGATTGTTCTCTGTCTCAGCCCCGGACAGCAGTGCCAGGTCCTCGCTGTCAGGCCTCCCCTTCTACCCACATAACAAGGCTGTCCTCTAAGGCTGAACCCACCCCAAGCCCTGCTAGTCCTTCCCAATCCTGACAAATCCCCGTTTTTATAAAAGCCTGTTTTAAAGTGCGTCTTGCCTTCTCTAACCTCCCTGTGCCACCCCTTGGATTTCTGGAGTACTGCAGCTCTCCCGTCCGCTCTCCATCTACACTCCTGCCCTTCCCTTCACCATCCCCATCTTCTCAGGGGCTCCCAGCGAGCTCGGCACATGCAGTGCCAAAAAGCAAGGAGGAGGGAGGCCCATAGCTCAGATATCACACAGTCCCAATCACAGGATATTCTAATTTAGAAGGAGCCCACCAGGATCATCAAGCCATCATCCAACTGTTGGGTGAATTGCCTGCATGGGGATCAAACCCACAACCTTGGTGTTATCTGCACCATGCTCCGACCAACTGAGGACAAGCCCTTCTGCTTTCAATAGAAAAATGTCCCCGTGGCTTCTGGCTGAAATCTCAGTTCAGTGGGCAAGAGGTCTGGATCATGGGTCCTATCCAGATGGACATGTCAGGAAAGCAGAACAGCAGCTCAGAAGCACAGTCATACATTTTCGGATTAGTAGCTGATTAAAGGGGAAAAAAATCCTACCCCGTGAAGATTCATTCTGCTGGACTTGCAGATGGAGTACAGCAAATGCAAATTTTTAAAATTATTTTAATGCTTCTTCAGGTTTAAATTACAGTACAAACTTTGCTATGGAACTTGTCTTGATAGCTACACAATTATAGACTATTTGCATCTCTCATATTTTTGTGTTGATAACTTACTACTGCTTTGTTGTAATCTTCTCCATTTCCTGGAGTTTTATTATTTAGAATTTATAATGTTTTTATTTCATAGAAAAAAATGTTATACTATTATCTTCTGGACTGAATAATATTTTTAAGCTTCAGCAATTTTCAGTCCTTACAATTAATTAATACAGCATATTCAAATAGATAAATTTCAAATGGTACGGAATGATTTTTTAATGTTAACTGTGTGGTTTATGGACTTTTTTTCCCTGTATGCACTTTAAATATTTTATTGTTTTCTTTTATTATTGCTTTTTATGTGATTTCAAAACAATAGATTCCTTGTCCTGTTGTCTTATAAATTAGCTTAGCATACTATTGCTAGAAATATGTTGTATCTCTGTTAATATAAATGGACCAGCGTTTCATTTATAGTTTACAATTCTATTACCAGCCATTAGACTTCTAGACATGGAAAATTCCATCTCAGATACATTTTTTCATCCATTCAACTATGGAAATTGTATAAATATGGCATATTCTTCTACACTGTGTTTAAACAAATAAGTTACTATTTTTTAAAAGGAGTCAGTCTGTTTGCTGCTTCATTTTTATGTTTCTGTAAGTACTACTGCATTTTATATACTTTTAAAATTTACCAAATCCTTCATAACTCCTACTGCTTGCTCTAAAATGCATCCAGTACTATCTCTAAAGAAAAGTAGATACAGTATCATTGAAAGCTTTTGTCTAATTTTCTTCAAGTCTGACTCACACTTTTACAAGGATTTTGTATATAGAGCTTAATTTTCAAGAGGGCCATGCAGTGAGATTTTAGGGAACCACTCCTGGTCCTTCCTGCCAAAGTCAGCTTTTCTAGAAACCCCCACTGTACCCAGGCACCTCTTCAGCAGGCACATTCTCCAAAGCACTTGGGTGCATTTCCACATCAGTCACTTCTAAAACTCTTAGGCAGCACACACAGATAGCATGCGTGGCTATCCCGGGCAATGAGCTCATCTGGCTGCTTATTGTGGCATCTGAGAGCAGCTAGGCTCGCCTCTTATGTTGGTGAGGTCCTCTAGGTCACAGTTGCATGTTTGTTTTCTCCATCCAGTGGGTAATTTGGTTTTTAATAATGTTTTTGACCCCATTTGCAGATTGCGTGCCATAACTAGGAAGGGATGGGCCCTGCAGTAAGTAATTAAGTCTGCAGGAGCAGGGCTGCTTATTTTTCATTGCAGCAGATAATCAGAATGCTGTTGCTCAAGTGTAAAATGCAGAAATTAATGATCCTATATAATACAGATTAAAGCTTTCATTTTAAAAACTATCAGTGCAGAAGAACAAAAGTAGGGAGCCCTGCACCCACTTTGGAATTTCAGCGTATGATATCTCTAACATACTTGAAGAAGCTGCCTGAATACAAACCAGAAAAAAATTCAAGCAGGTAATAGCTTAAATAAATGATCAGATCAGAAATCTTAACTATGCAGCTATCCTCATTGCTGCTTAGAAAAAGGTCTTGTTGAGTGCAAACATTCTCCAGCAGGTTTTGTAGCCTTCAAGCTTTTATGGGTTTAATAAAGCAGAAAGATTATTTTCTATGAAAAGAATAAAACTGTGCATTAGAAAGAACAAAGACAATATTTCTAACTCCTTAAAAAGCTTGGAATCAGAGAAAAATAAGATTTTTCTAGAAGAAGGCCTTTTACTCTGAATCCCACAGAACTTCTTTATGTATGTGCACAGGCAACTAGGAACTAAATGTGTTGTTGCCACATTGTAGTGAGTATTTTTACAGTCTGAAAGCAGATTGGGATCTCATTTTGCCAGGTGCTGTTCAAGAAGTAAGGATGGCAATAGAGTATAAACAGTAATCTTATGAACAAATAGATCACACCATAGTTCTACTTGTCCTGGTTTGAGTGCAGACAGCATACAAAGCCTGTCAGTGGTGGAGATTGGACAAAAGTGTATGAGATGCACAGACTACAGGGGACAAAGTATTCAGGAATAGGAATAATCTAGTTTCTGCACCTTTTTTTGAAGTGATGAAGAAATAATAGAGAATTTGAACTGTGTTCTTCACACAAGAGAGACAATATTCTCAAATCAATAAAATAATCAGTATAATGGAATGTCTGTAACATCCCTACAATTTGGGGAGGAACCTAAAGAAAAAAAGGATATTTCTTCATGCCTTGTATTATTTTAAAAACAGTAGATGTAAACTGTTTTTCTGCCTCTCTTTCATAGTTCTCATTTATATTTTTAGACTCTTTTTCACTTCTCTGACTACACTTATTGAAACTGGTTTCTTCTATAAAATCATCATCTTTTTATTTCATTAAAAAAAAAGGGGGAGGTGACAGTTTCCCCTTTAACAAATGTCTTTGGATAGTCTTTAGCCTGCTTGCCCTGAGCCAAAGGGATCAGACCTGATCCTACTCCAAGGCAGCACCGTAAAGATAGGCCCAACGGGAGTCCCTCCACTTCTTTGAGTGACCTTTAAATAAGAAACTTCATCCTTCTTCCAGTCTCTCAATTTTGTGCGAAACTACTTAGAGAGGAACAAGAGAATGAGAGAACCTTAAATAGAAAAATGGTTTGTAAATGACAGCCTATCCTCTTGCTATGTAACAGTTTCTCAGTCATAATAACAGTATACATCTTTTTTTCTTTTCCATCAGAATAACTGCATTTACCTTGCCATTAATAATTCACTACATAATCACTGTGGATTTGAAGAAGAGAGGATGAACCCTACCAAGAAAAGAATCTGACACCTACTGTCATATACATTCTTCTCACCAGCAGACCTCATAAATGGTATTTTGTGCTACTCTGCTGTATACACAAAGGAGGAGAAAAACTTGAAGGATCTAAGAAGTAATTTTCAGGATTCCAATGTGATTTAATGGGTACTTTGACCAGTTGTTTTTGCTAGAGCTTGAGCAATCTCCCTGTCTCTGAGAACTTTCATACGTCTAACAACAAACTGCTGCATATGATCAGATGAGTAACACTCAGATAGAGTCTAAATCTGGATCAAGGCAGATACATGTACTTTTATACCTTTTTTTAAAATTTAAATTTTCATCTTTCTGATCTACTGATGATCATTTTGTTTTGCTGTTAGCTGGTGACAAAACTAACAGAGAGTGATTTCTCAGAGGGACTCTCTTCCCTGCCCCTATGCAGAGATCATTCTGCCACCATGATGATTGAAATTTATTTTGACTGAAATTTCACTATTATGCTGAAATTCAGTAGGAAACCATTGTAAAACATCGAGGATGGTGTATCTTGCACACAGTGGCTCTATTTATCCATATACTGCCTTGCTCAGGATAAGAGCAGACATCTGTTCCACAATTCCTGTATCCATTTTGCTAGTCCTGAAAGGTCAAAGTATTGGTCTTGGCTTATACATCGAAATGCTGAGAGTTTCATTATATGGTCTATCATGAGCTCATGATTTTGCCATGGTGAACTTGGTAGCAAAAGAGCGCCAATAACCTACTCTTCAATTTTCACTCTAGCTACGAAACTACAGCAGACTTTGCTTTGTGTGCTGCGATCAATTCGAGGGATTTGCGTGCAGGGTTCAGTAGGTCAAATTCGATTGCTGAAATTCCAGAGTGTTGACATGCCCGAAAAACTGCAAACAGCATCTTGAACAGTATTAATGTACTCACCCTGAACATCAGGCAATCAAAAATGTATGGCTATTGGAAACACATTTTGAAATTATTATTTCTATACAGGCAATTTAGTGAAAAGGCTAAGAAGGGTTATGAAACAAACATTAGATACAGGGGTACTGAACCAAATTCAGTTTTAGGTCAAAACTAACACGTCACAGAAAATGTTGTTTGTAACAATGATATTTTCAATCAAATTCAGGAGGAAGAAAAAACAACATAAAGAACTGACTGTCCTGCAATATCTGCAGCTGACACAGACTGTCATGTATACAAGTTCAGTCCTGAGCAAAAGCTGTTATCATGTGCCTCAGAGAATAGCTTTACTTACTCCAAGAGCAGGCCTACATTATCTCAAAAATCTGGAATATCCAGAAGACCCATTCCTGAGTAAACCATGGTGACCTCACTGCCAGCATGTAGCAAAGACTGAATGACTGAATGGTCTCAGCACATGCCTTGTTATGGGAGAGGACCTTCCTCTTGGGGGAGGATCAAGATGAAGGAAGTCAGCAGCTTGAAGGAGGAAGAAGAGATTTGTGAAGGAGAGGGAGGAACACAGGGAGGAACTGAGACTCCTGTAACCCAAGGCATGAGCAAGGGAAATAGAATGTGAGGAAGAAGAGGACAAGAGACCCCCACCCATATTTCTCTGAACGATCACCACAAGTACCTTTAATCTTACTGACTGTTTTGTTTCACCAGTAGCTACCTACCCTACTCATGTGGACCTTACCAGCACTTTGCCTCCAAATCTGTTACTTCCTCAGGCACTGAGAATCTGCTTTGGAAGCTAGTTTTACCTGTAGTACTGAGAAGTCTGGAAGAAGTTCCACTTGCACAGAAAACTCCTTAAATTCCAAAGGCAGCTACAGTTTTCAAACACTGAGGAAATTTCAGGGGATGTTTTTGAGAGTTAGCTGCCAGCTGTCATACAAATTGCTGAGATCTTCCATTCTGGGCACTCACAAGTCTGCAGTGTTTGGACCCACTTGCAGTTGTTCCCAGGGCAATTTAAGTCTTAAGAGCCCCAGAAGAGTCCAGACAGGCTTGGGCTTTGAGTCTCTCAGTACAATTTTGTGTGAGGAGGCAATTCAATAAAACCTTCTTGGGAAATGAAATTCCTGTTTCACAATCTGCCCTGGACCAAGCACTGACCCTGTGGACCACTTTATGATTTAATGCTGCCCCTTTCCCAGGCCATGGTGAAGGCCCTCTGGGACTCCATCCTGAATCTGTGCACACACCCTGGGCATGAAATCACAATTCTGCACAGCGTTTTTAATACCTTCTGTGGAACAAATACCCCTCAGCTTTGCACATCCTTCCCTGGTGGTGTACCAGAGATGATTATTTTTCCAGGAAGGCACATCACTATCGCTCTCACTTTCATTTTCCCCCAAGGTGAATAGTACAGGTAGCACTCTTTGAAAGCATCTGAAACTAAATCTACTGCAGGATTCCCACCATCAGCCCCCTCAGGTGGCTCATATCTGTAGCTGATTGTTTCCTTATCATTCCTGTACAGACCTGCCTTGGAAAACCAGCTTGTTCTGGGTGGAAACCATTTGCTTGTCCATTCACTGGAGAATGATTAACAGCCCTCTGCTATTTCTCCTGGATTAGGGTTAATTCAAGATGATGCAGGGAAACCTCAGAGAGACAGAGCTTGCAGACCGAGACCTAAATCACGCAGAACCCAGGCAGAAATCTTAACCTGCAGACAGCAACTCCAGATCTTATGCAACCAGCCTTGAAGTGGAAAGGGGGAAGAGGTGAGGAGCCTGAAGAGGTGCGGAGCCTGTGTGCCTACTCAGATACCTGCTAAAGACCCTGCAGGCCAGAAGTTTCAGAGCCAAACCTGAACAGTGGAGGCTTTTGTCTGTGGGACAGACTAGGAGAAGAGACTTGGAGTTTCATTATTAGACATCATATTAGATCCATACATTTGTTTTCCTGTTCAGCTAATATTCATTTTTTACTGGCACTGAGAATCTTAATGTAAGGATCCATCTTAATGCCAAGGTTCCACCAAAAAATGTAGCCCTTTCTTTCATTTGGTTTCACTGAGCCCAGCAGCAGCTAAGATCCCACTGGGCTCACTGCTCTGCCTGCAGATAGCTCCATACATGTGCTGGATTCTTTATTTAAAAGATATATGTATCTCTCTCTCTCTCTCTCTCTCTGTGAGTGTGTGTGTGTGTGAGAGAGAGAGAGAGAGGGAGAGTTCAAGAAAACCCCAGAACCCCTTTTTTATTATTCTTTCCCTCTCTTATCTTTTAGTTCTTTAAAAGGAAATTCAAAATAATTTACTATTCCTATTTCTAACCATTTCTTCATCGACAATAATGTAATTCTCATTACACCCATGAATCGGAGGTTATATGATTCTGTATTTCAATATAAACAGAGGCTGGCAAATGAATTTCTTTCAATTTTAGTTGGAAATGCAAGCAAAACAGAGGATTTCAGTTGGTTTTTTTCTTAATAATCATCCTCATTAAAAAAAAAAACCCTCATCATATTTTTGTACAATGGAAAAAAGTAAGCTCCAGTTTTTAGCTAAAATATATGGATATCATTTGCAGAACTGAAAAGGGAAGCCAGTTCATTAAACTCAACACCATTTGCAGTCATTCATAAAGTAGCCACATTAAGAAACCCTCAGTGTTTTACTTTGGTAAAATATCATGCCAGCAGATATGAAAGGGATTTCCAAAACAGAAAACATTCCCGGTGCACTGACTAAAATTCAACACCTTTCATAAACATTTCAGCGTGTTTCAAATTGTTCCAATTTCCATTATCTTGTATAGTCACAGCATTTAGAAACAAAAAAAGCCTGAAGTAAATGCGCAGGAAGTTAAAATGTCAGAGGTGTCCAAAATAAAGGCAGTGTAATATAAAGAATACCCAGCAAAAAAAATTCAGTGAGATTTCTTCTCTGTGGTTACATATCAGGTTTAATCAAGCAATTTATTTAGCCAGAACTTCTCTTATCAATTCAGTGGGGTTTTTATTTTTAGTGAGCCAAAGACCAGTCCTAATTTTAACAAAGCTTTAATGTGTATTTGTGCCAGTAAAAAATCTTGTGCATTTTAAATTTCTTTCAGGCAGTTTCTTCAGTCTATTGCAGCAAAGACAGAATTTCCAAATTGTAAAAAAGATGCCAGTTTCGGGCGTCCTTAGGATAAGCCAATGTATTCAATTCGGACAAAACCCACCAGTACATAATAGTCTTTACAAGCTCATAAACCACCATACCACCCAAGATGTTAACAAGCTGGCATGTTTTGAGCATCAAAGATAGAGAGGAAACTGTGTTTACATGTTTGGCACAAAAACTAATGAGGAAAGTCAATTGGCCCTTTGTCTTGAGAGTCTGAAGAGCCGTGCTCTAATGTTTGGTTTCTTGGTTGGCACTTGTTCAAGTAATCACTCGTGGCCTGACAAAGCAGCACTTGTGTTTTATTAGTGGCCATGCTGAACTCTCCTGCCTGGGCTATGTCGTCTCTCAATAGAGCACTGCACCAGAGGGCACACTTATTTGAAAACACTAAATCAGAGCATGATGATCTTTGCCCGACAAATACAACCAAGAGAGGAGAAAAAAATGTGACAACAGCTCTCCTTTTGTTAGAGAAAGTGAGGAAACAACAACTGGTGTGTGTGCATGTGCGTGCATGTAAGAACAGTCCTGAAACACCAGTAACAAAATGGGAAAAACTTTGTTCCCACAATGAGATGCTCAGAGCCAACTGGATTTGCTCCATGCTTGGGAACAGGACATTGGCAAAGCTGAAATTCATGTTTCTCACAACTGGGAGAGCAGACATAGCATTGTTAATGTCTTGGGTCAGTTTGGCACCAGCAAAAAAGATACAGGCTCAGGAAGAAGTCGTACGGCTCAAAGAATTTGAAAGTTACTGTTTTATCTCCCTAAAACAGGTAAAAGTCAAACCCTGGAGGGTCGGGCTTCTTTATCTGATGAAACTCAAACCTTCAGCTCTCAAATACTTTAAAAAGCACAAACTTGTCAGCAAAATTGGGCTGAGATTTGTGATTTGGGAAATTGGACTTTCTTGTGAAACTGTTGGTACTCCTTGCCAGAAAGATGATGAGAACAAACTTGCAAACTCTGACTCACGGCAGCACCTCCACTGACTGTAAGAAATAATTGCACACAGACGAATTAACTGTTCCACTTATGATGTCTGTATGTAAGAACCTTCACCAGTCTGGAGGTGGGGGAAAAAAAGCCCAGAGGGATACAAAAATGAAAAATAATGACTAAATTGAAGATCCTTTATCTCATGCTATTTTGTTTAAACCATCTTTGCCTGTCACTTAGTATTTCCTCCACAGGATATATAGAATGTATTCAAGTATTGTAACAAAGTTTTATATGCCACCTCCACTTAGCTTCACTAATTTAGCTAGACCATCTACTTTTAATGCAGTTACCTATAGGCATGTCAGATGTATGCTTAATAGCATCCAGTTTTGTAGCTCTAATCTCCAACATTTTCCAAATTTATGTGGGGGTGAGACAAAGAGCAGGTGGGTTCTGTTTAAATGTATATTTAAAGGGCAAGAAAAAAATCCCAATAATTTTTGGTTTAGTGCTAATTCTCTGAAATTAAATAAATGTAATATTAAAGGCTTATATATGAAAAACTATATTTGTTTTCATAGTTCAATATTTCAATGAATTTTGAAAGTTTTTCTGTACTATGATTATTTACAATTTACATTATATAAAATGGGGGGGTGGAGGAAGGAAATAAAATAGTGCAAGAGCCATGACAAGTTAAAAAAAATCCAAACCCAAAGCTCAAAACCAAAGCTGAAACCAGTCAAAACCACTCAAGAATCTGATCTCTGGGGTTTTTTAATTTTATAAAGATGCAACAGTTTTCTGAAGTTCAAAAATAGCTCACAGCAACCCTTCAGAAAAAAACAAACCAAACAATACAAAAAACTTGTGACATTTCAAACAAACTGAATATTATACACATTATTATACACATTAAATTATACACAGTATAACTGAACAGTCTCTAAACTTTTCCTGCCACCAAAATCATTAACAGATCTGTGAAATTCTGTAATGATTCTGGAATCATACCAGAGAGACAACAAATTGTGTATTCAGTAACTATGTGTCTGAAGAGTCAGCCTTTCTTAATTTTTGTATAAGATTCTGGGCATAATTTTTTGCTTTCAAAAAAACTGTAGTTAATAAATGTTGTCTCCAGCTCAAGATGATCATTGAATTGCATCAGGCTATATTTGGCAAATAATGCTGAATTCCTTGTCTGATAAAAATCCAGTGAGCTGTGTATAGTAAGGCATTTCTGCATTCAGTTGCATCTTGGTAGCTGCTACTTATCTTTCCTGAGACTAAACTCTGCCTCAGGAGAATGAATACCTTGTAGGATTATTTCAGGGCACAGCAAAGGATGTGCTCCTTTGACACAAAATATATATTGTTACTGGAGTCTTAAGGCTCCTGGGCACTCTGCTCCAGCACCCTCCCTCAGGAGATAACTCACAGTGAGTGATCATTTGCACTTTTTAGCCTGCCCTCTGTTGAATACTTAGAGAGGCTCAGGACTAAAAACTAGCTTTAGCAGGAGCTATATCTGCCCACTGAAGATGCAAATAAAGAACTCCATAACTTTTTATGAACCAAGTCCAATATACCCCTATCTGTATACCCCTTTAAAATGTAAAATGTTAGAACTTTGGGTTTTGACTCTGGTTTGGCATACAAAATAGACATTATATCTCTATTATGCAGCAAAGTTTCTTTCTGTCATACAGGTCAGGAATCAAGCAATCCCCTTAAGAGTAGTGTAGGAATGAATGAGTAAATGCAATATATAGCTGACACTGAACCTTTTGAAAAACAGTCTCTATTAATTCAGACCTGTCAATGCCTAAGTTTACCTAGGAGACCAGCAGTTTCTAAATTCTGGTTTTGTTTCTCTTCTAAAATTTGCCATTTATTTCAGCAACACATTTTTTCAAACATTTTACAAGACTTAGCTTGTCTTAAAGGAAAGAACATAGTACTCCCAATAGTTTAGGGATTAATGTTAACTTGTGCATTGTAAAGGTGTGAATTACACTTTAAAACACAAATAAGGCACATAACCAGATAGAACAGAAGAAATTTTCATTACTTCCTTCAAATTTAGATCCAACTGGTAATCAATTTCTTACATTTCTTCATTATTTGTCCTCACAATTTCTCTGTGTTGGATGATTTTAAAATTATGATAACTATGTATTATAGATACTGTTTGCTGGTTTACAAAAGACTAATTGTATGGGGTTTAGATATATTTCATATTATAAATAGGAATTACCCATTGATTATTGTTTCATTCTAACAATAGTAGTCAACAATAGTAGAATTAAGTCATGCATCTAGGGGTTCTAGAGAGAAAGCTGCAGACTAGAGCAATCAAAAAAAGATAAGAAAAAATAAATGCTTTAACCCTAGAATTAAATTTCCTCTATGAAATACAGTTATTAATTATTTTCCTACTGTTTAACTTTTTTCCATATGTTATAGGGAAAATGCTGGGTTTCTACTTTTTTTTTCTTGAAAACCATATCTCCTTTTTTGAGGCTCGTAACCTGCTAACCTGGTATGTGTGCAGAAAAATGGAAATTGTTTGCTTTGTGAATGAAAATTTTACAAAATATAAATCTTTGAGAGCTAGCATTTGTGGTGCTTGTGTAGCATTCTTATAAAGCAAATTCAGTAAGGGCAATGTCCTCAGCACTTACACCTTTAAACATTTCTTGCTAGCACAAAAACTAAATTCCTTACCTATAAAAGAAGGGAACAGAATCACACCATTTCAATGTGCATCTTGGAAGTGAATGTAGCACTTTATAATACAAGTTATTTCCTGGAAGTTAAATTTATGACATGCTGAACTAAAGCGAGCGAAGAAGTGGTATCACACTATCACAATGTGACAGATACCTATAAAGGATGTGATTCTACAGCACTGCCAGCAGAATTATGAAGAATAGGAAATGTTTTCAGGAATTTTTACCATGTGCCTTCATGGAAGTTTAGAGACACGCAAATTTTAGAGCTAAAAAAGTAAATGTGAAAAATGTCTATTTTATCTGCGCTGTCTATGCGAATAGAAAGACACATTCACCGTGACAGTAGAATTATAGAAATACAACTCTTTCCTTAGACTTTCTTTGTTACAAATATCTCTGTGCAGAAGAACAGATAAAGTTAGCATCAGTATGTTTCCTAATAGCGACTCTTCTGCAACAGGATTCTATCCATTATTATAAGTATGAATGCTTCTATGGATATATTTGCTCTTGGACACAGTTGGCAATATATCGCCTGAATCAAATGAAAATAGAAATAAAATATTGGTCTATCATTTGAAAATTAATGAATCTTATATGATACAACAGTATAAATCTCTGGACCTGAAAAATGGAGATAATAATGAAAATACCTTTAGTATGAAACATTATCCAATTTCATCAACTTCCACAAATATACTATTTAGTCTTTATTTTTCAGCAATTTCCTATAAGACTTGGAAAATCCCTCTGCTCTTCTAAAGCTACATCTTTTCAAAAGAAATACAGAATGCTAATCTTCATCCAACCTTACTCAGACAAAGCTCTTATTTTCTTCATTGAGAACTTGCCATTAAACTAAGCATCTAAACTAATGTGCTGCTTTAGTAGCCAGCTAGGCTACTAAATCCAAACAGGAGCACCTAACAACAATATCTTAATTGATTTCAAACCGTGCCTGTCCAGAAATCCTACTGACAAAATAAAAAACAGAAGTCCGAATCTTCAGATGTCTATGTTATAAGATTATTTACAGTCCTAATTTCAAACACTTCCTTTTTTTTTAACAATTTATGTGTGAAATTTTCCTTACATGTTTTTATTACGTAACAATTTTTTCTTTGGTCATTAGCTCTGAGCTTTGCAAGCTCAACACGTACCCTTTACCTTGGCAAGTTATTTTTCCAGTGGTAGCATAATGAAGAGTCCCATTCTTAATGCCAGGAAAGCAAAACAAATTCAAGCAAATAAATTACATAGCCATACACAACTGGCAGAGACATGGGAGACAGACTTATTAAAGTACATATTTAAAGTAGTTTTGTGTCCATATGGTACACTCAGTGCTTTTAAATTGAACCAAACTGGGGATGTGGTATATCTACTTTGTTCTGCCTTTAATTTCCAGGCTATGTGCTAGTGGCAAATGAGAGGTATGCATGCATTTAGAAATATAGGCATTTGCCAGAAAGACCTGAAGCAGTGGCTTCAGTTTCTTCCTTCTTGCAAATGAAAAGGTAATAGACTACATTCGCTCTGTCCCTGAATGGATCTGGCAATGAGCTCTTGGAATTAGTAAACAGAGTGTCCAGTAACATCTGGTCAAGATGCTTTTGCAGAGTTGTGAGGATGGGCACATTCTGAACGAGGCACTTTGCTTCCACCAGCAGCTGCTTGGCCTTCCCACTCCTTCATCTTAATCACCCTGCCCATAGAGCTCCTCTCAATGCAAATCCCATTGCTATAGAGGAGTGTGACATGGGCAGCTGAGGTCTTTCTTCCTTGCCAAAAGAAAGAAGTCTGTTTGTGGAGGGTCCCCTCCATGCTTGGATGAATGGATAAGCATCATCTTTGCACACATACTGCCCTTGCTGACTGAACATCATCATTTCCTTGGTCTAATAAAGTGGGGACCTGAAACCACAGCAGTTCCTCAGTCTGTCTGAACTGAGGCTTATTAATGCATCACACATGACTCTTGTGTTGAAGGATTTTAGTCTAAAATATAAGCAAATCAAACACAAGCACAATAATGTGGGTGTTACATGGAGTCTTAATTTTTGTGCTCCCAAAGGTCCTGTACACTTTGACAATAGCCCCGGAGGACAAAATCTCTAACCAGGTTTCTGAATAGAAAATCCACTTCCTGCAAGTTCGATTAAGCTAGCTAATTTTCAGTCAAACACACTAATTTCAAGACAGGTTCTTCTGATGTTTTCCCTCTGTTTGCAATTTGCATCTTTAAACAGCTTGGTGTTTCAAAGCAGCAGCAGCAGTAAGGTCACAAGGTTTTATGTTAAATAGCAACATCCTCAGCTTTTTAAAGAAGAAACAGAGAGCAGCTGATCTGATGGCACATAATTTTCTTTCTTTCTCTTTTTCTCTCTGGGCTGAAAAAAAGGAAGGATTGGAGCTTCTTATGGATCACAGACATTTTACTCTGGAAGAAAGAGCAGATCTATAGGTCTTTGTGCTCTCGAAAGCAACACAGAATCACAGGTGTCCTTGATTATCAAGAAATCCTCTTCTTTTCTAATGGTTTGCCTTTCTCTCCCTGAGAACAGCAGGTCATCTTTCGGGCATGAATATATCATTTTAAGGGGCACAAAATTCAATCTTAAAAGGAAAATTTTAAATAAAGTATACTCTGAATTTGAAGATTAAAAAAAAAAAGAAATGCTTGTCAACATTCAGTCTGCCAGAAATCCAGGCTGTGCTGACTCATCCAGAGTAAACAGTTATAGTAAAGAGATGTTTCTTAATCAATTCTGCCTGTGCTATGTTTCCATTTCTGAGGAACAGTGGTAACAGCATAGCAAATAAAGTGTGACACAATGACACTTTGCTTCTGCCTTTTTCCCAGTAAAATTTCTTCTCCCCCCATCCCCCTTTTTTATGGTCGCACAAAATGAATTTGTGGGCTATAGCTACCCTGAAGCAGCTTTTTGTGCCTTGGGAGACTGGCTGGTCACTGGGATTGAAAAAGCCTGCATCTCATAGCTCCAAGCAGTTTTGACAGTTGCTGAAGACATGTATCAGTAAATACTCTAACCTGAACTTAGCACAGCATCAAAGGCTCCTGAGCCGAGCTGCCTGACAAAGCTATTCTCAGCACATCAGGGCTCTGGGACATGCAGCCTCACGCTGGAAATGCTGCTGGCGGAACTACTCGATGGCTCTGCATCCATCAGATTTAAAATCAATGTGTTTTTATCTCACAAATGTAGATGCATATAAGTTTGAGAGGGGTGCAGGAAGAAATGCTGAATATCATTAAAATCGTCGCTGAAAGCAATGGCTTTTGTATAATTACATGGTTGTACATGTAGGTATGAATATATAGATGGGTGAACATGGGATGTGTATCTCCACAGGTAAAACCAAGTTAGAGCAAATGCAGTGCTGCCTATACTTCATATATACTGTGACTGATATAACTAAAAGCTTCATGTAATCCTAAGGTTGCCAGTTTTAAAATGCTGATACATAAAAAATATCAAGGCATTCCTGGTGACAGGGAAAACATCCTTTACTACATGCCCAGAGGAAGATACAGATGTTCTGACCTGTATGGGAAAAGATAAACAGAACAAAAAATATCCATTTTGAAGCAAATATAAAGGTAATTTTATCACTGAGGCCTCTTTGGGGAAAAAATGCAGTACGTGATGCATTGCACTTTTGCTTCACTTACGAGTCAGCAGCTACAATTAAGACAAGACAGCTGGAAAATTTAATTCACTTTAATTCATTATATATTTTTCCCTTTCCAGAGAACCATGTGATGTGGTAGAAGATAAGAAACCATGTCTTGTCATTCAATATTTATTAAGTGAACCAAAATAGCCTGTTTTGTAGAAAATAAATTTCATTTTGCCTGTCATACTACAACCTAGTGCCAGTCTGATCTGTTGTATAGTCTCACTGAGCCCAGTGACTTTGAAGTATATTGTGTATACAAATGTCTTGCTGTAAGCAGTCCTGTGTATCAGCACGTGTGGAGACCAGCATGAACTTGCCATTTAGAGAAATACAGGGCTGTGAAGAAGGGGAGAGAATTCTGTTACTTTTTCTTCCTTATTTAGGTGCTGCAGAAGAATATGAAAGTAGTTCAACAAGGCAAATTATACAAGAACAGTTCTTTTCAGTATGTTCTGATGTGTGCAAACATGACATATTTAATTAGTATTACATTCTATCTCTTATAAGAAATACAAGATTCTAGATAGGATAATTATCTTTTAACAACATACAGCTGCTAAACTTCCCAGGAATATGGTACCCAACATTGGTTCTTAGAGCACGTCACAAATAACCACTTTCACAGCAGAACATTTATAAATGTCACGTCATGGAAGACAAAAGCTACTGTAGAAAAAGGGAAACATTTTCGTTCTTATAGATAAAGCAAGGCCTCAGAACCTCACACCTGTGCAGCAAGCAAATGTGATTAAAGGCAGAACAAACAAGCAAAAACCTTGCATTAAATAGATCATGAATTTGCTTGTGGGTCTGTAACAGATGTGTTACTAAGGATGCTTTGTTTATCCTGTTGCAAGACTGTCGAAGAGAATCATTCCAGTGATGCTGCTTATCACGCATTTAATTCTGCTCAGGCAAAACTGTTAGCTTTGAAAAAGCAATTTTTTTTTGGCCCTACTCTATCTGGCTGCACAGAATTTTCAAAGCACCACAATGTTGTAAAAAATGCCCTTTTAATCAGATTACCCTTGGCGAACGTCCCAAACTCAGGCTGAAGTGCAGTGCTTGTGGTTTCTCAACAGCTTACACTAAGCCTGCACCATGGAAATAATCTACTTTTAAAACCCAGGAAACAAATCGACTGCACTAAGGACATAAGTCGCTGTCATTAGGGAGTGATTAAGCTAAACATTTTTATACACTCTGGTAGCCCAGTTTCATATTGTGTACCTCTGGGCTGAGAGAAAGAATGGCACCCCAAATAACTGCTTGTTTGATTCAGGCACCCCAAAAAGATCTGGTCTATACACAAACTAAACTTAATTTTCCTCTAATACCCAGAGGAAAAAAGAGGGGAAGAAAGAGAGAGATAGAGGTTTGCCTTTAATGAATTAGAAAATACAGTAAAATCAGCTTTACAAGCAATAATTCAGCTGAGGATCATGAGTTTGATTAAAGACTGTACACGATATTTTTTGACACACATTAGCCTCTCCTAAAAATCCTGTCACCTTGTATTAAATTACTGCTACTTGTTTTATACAAACATATTTCCTTTAATACATAATTTATATTGGAAATTCTGTGGGTTTTTGAAGAGGCAGCTACCATTTTTACAATTTCCCATTATAATGCTAGGTCTTCATCTTTCTGTGATGTTGCATTTTTCATAGTGGGAAAATACGACATTGAAAGATTTGAACAGAAATTACTGTACCTCCCCCAATTTCCCTCTAACGAAACTGCAAAAAAAAGGATACGGATCTGACTCTAATCAAATTATCTGGCGTCTGAGACAATCTTGCTATTTCAGTACTTGCACATCCTAAAGAAGAAAGGCTCTAGATGTCAAATCCTGGTTCATGAAGGTGTATTTGTGGGAGGGAGGACTGTTTTTGTTTTGTGCATAGGTCTGAGCTCAGGTCTGACATAGATGACATGTTCAACTGGTCTAAGGTACAAATCAGGTCTGTTCTTGATCCCTACTTTGGACATTCTGCTGATAGTTCATTTCTAATTTATGAAGCATGTCATTAATCCTCAATCTGTCAGCCTTTTTTTGACAATAATTCAGTCTGACAGTTGAAGGATTAATATTTATTAAACACCCCGTACTTTAGAAGTCAAAGAAATGCTCAATTCATTTCCGCGGCAAAATCTTCCAACTCGTAGCAAGCACTATCCTCAATCCCTTCGTACTCCCTAAAAGCCAAATAAACCCAATGGACAAGACAAAAGGAGTAGCAGATGACCAAGAGAAGCATAAGAGAAACAAAACAAAAAGAAAAAAATATGTAATTACAAGTAATCCTTCAAAAGACTTGATAGTGGATTCATTTAAGGTATTCCTCTGCCCAAGCATATGTTTTCTCACTCTTCCTTCCCCTTCCATGCCTCCCCCTCCCTTCCTCACTCATAAATTATTCATAACCTGATAAATATGCAATTTCAAAAAAGTGCAGACACGGCAGCACTGCATTAAAAAAAAAAAAAAAGGCTTGTGCTTTTCACACAGAAGACCTGAGCTGCACTTAACGGATGACAGATTTTCCAGTATTCAAAAGCTGTATTATATATATGATAGGAGAAAGACAGTATTTCTGGTCTGATTCCTTGCTAGACATGTTGTGAATTGTCTGTGGAAAGCTGTAACATAAAACAAATGGTGCTGTTGGTTTGGTTTGGTTTCTTCTTTTTCTTTTCTTTCCTTTTTGAAAGACAATATATGGTGAAAAGTAACGATGTTCCCACCATTTAAAGTTTGGCTCAGCGCATGTTTTCCAGTCATTATAAAATTGGGGAGTCAGTACTGCAGGGGAAGGAGCACGGCCACACATTTTCTCATGTAGCCAGTGCGGAATTTGCAGGTAGAGCACGTGCTGTACGTAATTCTCCAGTGATCCCACTGGGAAGGTCTCCCTCCTCCCAGAGTCCCCCTAAGCAGTGGCCACTTATGGGCCATCGTGTGAATGCTCTTCAGGGGCCAATTTCACAGGCTCAGCAGCAAAGTGCTGTGCCTGCTGCTTGCATGCAGGTAAAGCCCACCAGAAGTAAGATGCAGGATGAGGAGCGGAGTACCTCCATTTTGTGGGCTAATTGCTTGATTACCACACTGAAACAAAATGGAGGAAAGATTTTTTGTTTGTTTGTTTGTTTTGGTTTTTTTTTTTTTTTTTTGTGGTAGGAGCTCTGGGCTGATGTGACAGGAGAGACAAAGTATCTGGAGAAAAATGGTGCTTAAGGAGCATCAGTCATAAAATCACTAATATGAAATGGAATATGAGAAATATAGATAATGTGTACACATTCTTATGGCTAATAAATGCACACGACTCACATACAGTTGATCTTTGGGCTTAGCAACAGTTAGAACATAAAAATGATTTCAACCCATGAAGTGTAACCTTTTGGATGAACATTTAAATTGGAAACACCATGGGTAAGAAATAGACCTCAGCATTTAATTTGGAGTGGTTAGTTGGAAGCCTGTATTTACTGTAAAATAATTTCAGATTTAATTAAATAACACTGCTGATGCCAGTCACATCAGCACTGTAAAGATGATTAATTGCATGCTTAAATGAAATATAAACTGCCTTTAAAGTAACATCAATGAAGAGTCCTGTAAGCAGACACCAAATGATAGATGTAAACACATGAACCTACCTGCACCCCTTACAAATATGCCACGGTTAAAAAAACAGGCCCAGTGTCTAAATTTAGCAGTTGTACCAAAACCAGAGCCTTTAATGAGTTTCTATTTTTCAGGCAAGCCTGATCTATTCCCCCCCCCCCGTAAATGATTTTTTTATTTTGCAGGAGAGCTTTCACATGATTTGCATTGTCATCTCATGGGCTGGCTATCGATAGGCAAACAGGGGCTGAGGCACTGTAATACGGGGCCACACTGTCACAACAAGGCAGCTGGACGGTTATATATTCCACTTTGCTTCCATTGTATTTCAATCCTCAGAAGAGCAGGACAAAGGGCCTGACAGAGTTAACCATGGATTGTCACCTTGATTTGTCCAGCCTAGCAGATATGCAGAAATGAACGGTATTCTGCTTATAAACAAAACACAGAAACCAACAAGCTGGCAAGCAGCATTCTCCAAACTGTACTATCTGTAAGAAAAAAAAATTTAAAAAAGAAAGGAAAAAGAATTTCCATGTATCTTTATAGATGCTACATCCTCCATGGGGGAAATAAAAGCAGGAAGAATCCTCAGATTACCACACAGAATAAACCCTTCCCATGTAACACTGTCTCTTGAAAACAGCAGAAGAAAGCTCTCTGACTAAGGGCTGGGTTCTCTTCGACTAATCTGCATCATATTGGTTTATTTTTCAGGAATTCTATGACAGTGCTTCAAAATAGAAGTTTTTATCATAAATGTAAACACTTTGGGGCAGGGAACACTCCCCGTGTATGATAAACTTGTTTGTGGGACTATACCCTTAACACTATACAGGGAGGTGCAGTTATACACATGTGGAATATAGTAAACAAAGCATTTACTGAAGAGGTGCCAAATTAAAATCTAATTTTCTAAAAAAGTAAAACCAGTGAATGGAATTGAATTTCTACTCTTAATATAGCTCTGAATTAAATATAAAGAGTGTCATATTTAACAATTATTACATAGAGAAATGAAAAGCAGACAATTCCTAAGGAAATTCAGTGATGAAGTAAGAATTATAATTAAAATCCATGACTGCTTTTTTTTTTAAATTTGAACAGGTTCAAGTTTTAACAAAATAATTTAAAAAGAAATTTTAAAAATCCAGCTTAAAAAAATTAAAGGAATCAGTTGTCTTTTGCCCTCATTTCTGAGTATATCAGAATTCTGGCTTATGCTTCTGATCAGTAAGGCAAATTGAACTGGAAAAAAAAGGGAGATGACTCAACTGAGCAAAGGTCAGTTCTGAAACACCTTAATTTTTTATAGAAGATGAAAACAACCAGCAAGAAATCTCGTTGTGGTTTCTGACAACCACATGTTTATTAACTACATGAAAGACATAATCAAACTCTCATTTTGCTTATACAACATACCTCACCAGAATGGACAAAATAGTTGCCTCTGAAAAAAAAAAAAGGTTTAGAAACACGTCATTTATCCGTCTTTTTTATTTATGAGATAAGCCTTATCAGAAGATGTGGTATTACATATCACAATAATGTATTCACTTCTGAGCATGCAATATTTTAAGCAGACATGAAAGACTAAATGTATTTATTATTTTAGCATTGCTACTAGTTTTTAATAGTAGATTGGAGGATTTTTTGAATTTGTGTACACATGTCATTATTTCACTTGGTGTGCATCAATTCTTTTAATAGTGCAAAAACACACACTATAATATAACATGCCATAGTACAATTGTAAGTATCTACTTGAAGCTATATTATGCATTAGAAAAGGAAAGAAAATATATAAATCTTACCCACATACTGGAATGCTAATGTGCATCCATCAAAGGGCTATACATTCATAGTAAAGGTTTCAGCCCAAATAAAGCCCCTTGCATTACCGCATACATGCAAAAATATTGGGAAAAAAAAAGAAAAATTCTTTTTTTCCTTTACCAAAATTGTTTAGGAAAACCTAGGTACACCAAAAAAACCCATTTATTGTCCAAGGAGAAAATTGCACAGATTTGTCTTTCCTTGGAATTCTATGCAGCCAACCGTAATAGCTCTTTGACAGTTCACCTGACTGCAGCAGAAATGGGAATGTGATGGTTACAGTGGATGACAGAAAGGGGCCATTTGAAGTGCTATTATGCAGTTTACATGAGAAGATTTCCACAGATTTTGGTTTTATTTAGTTATGTTATGTACATTTTGTCACCTTTTTTTTCTTCTTCTTCCTTTTTTTTTCTTTTTTTTTTTTCCCTTTACCTAGCAGTGTATGCCTTACAATAATAAAAAACACATTATTTTGTGTAGCTACTGTATAGAAAAGAAGACCTTAAAATTTCATTAGTATTTCCAAACTGGCTTGGCAGAGTCACTGTTCTTCACTACTAAAAATGGAAATGTTCTGTTCTCTCTTGCCCTGATCACATTTTAAAAGACTGTTATGTATGTTTTATTTCACCCAGTTTACCCAGCAATTTTAGACAGACTAATATACACCAGGTATTATATGTTCATACTTTAACAGAAGCATAAGTGGAAGAATAGGGTTTTTTTAGTATGCACGTTTATGGCATGATTGGAAACCTTTTGAATGTTAAGAACTGAAAAGGATATCCTGTAAACCTTGGACCCTGAAAAAATAATCTTTGAGCACCTTTCTGGAAGGACCCAAATCTGCAAGCTCTCGTTAGGATAAATGGCCTGACTGAAGCTAATAAGTCTTCTCAGAAGAGTAAAGCCTACTCACATGAGTCAGCACTTACAGCACTGAGCTGTGACAATTAAGCGTTTTGTGGAAAGAATCAAGGTGGTTTTGCTCTATGGGATTGCTGTGCTGTACAGGTCTCTCAGTTCAGGAACAGATGAGCCCAAACCAACGAATAAATGCATGCAGCCCTTTTTGTGTCCAGATAACATGCAGAAAAACATGGTGGTGACATGCTGGTTTCTTAACACTGAAATGTTTAAATGAAAAAAAATTCACTGTGCAAGATAAAAGGATAAAAGTGATAATGACTAAGCTACACTGTCCTAACATACTATGCATTTGCATGTGATTTATAATTTTATAAGGGAGAGAATACAGGAAAATGTACCTTTGATATATTTTTATCCTCTATGTTTGTATTTTCTGCATAGGGTCAAGACTGTTGACATGGGATTAATCAGCTGTTCCTCCTAAAGCATGAATCAGGACAAATTGTTGTTGGTTTCATACAGTACAGTTGCTTGAAAATAGAATTAAACATAGAAAAGAGAGAAATATGTGAAACCAAGCTGAAGTTACAGGCAGTAATTGCAACACTGGTATAATGACAGATCCTTTCTCCTTTTGCATTTTGAAGAATTTCAGCAGTAATTACAAAAAAACAGTGCTTAATTTTTCTGCCACTTTCTGAAAATGCAATGATTATTTGAACCATATTGTTCTCTCAGAGTGTGATATTTTATTGAAATGCAAAAATTTTGCACCTCTTTCCATAAGCACATTTCTTCCTATGTGTATTTTGTCCAATTTACAAGCAAAAAAAGATTCAGTTACCTTCTGCATATCTTCTAGAGAGCATACACCTACACATAAATGTAGCCTGCCACCTGCATTGTTGTTAGCTTATTTGTCAGGCTGTACCATGAGAGGATTTGAGAATATTGGGTGCAAAGTGTCTTCAGGAAGAGGGAGAGAAATCATTCACCATTAGAGATAAGTATGACAAGCTCCCTTTTACACTAGGATACACTTGTATTAAACAGAATGGCAGGGTGCCTGAGTGAGATAGCATCTATTACCAATGATGACATGAAAATGGACACTTATTAATCACTGTTTTCAAAATAATTATCCATAGCTTTATAAATGTTATAACTAAGGCCCGATTCCTTCCCTAGTCATTCCCTAATATTCAAAATATGGCTTTCTCATTACAGTTAGAACTTAAATTATTTGGTAAGGCAGGTGTTAAAAGTGTGCAGCAAATATGCAATTTATTAATGATTTAGATGTCGATATAAACCAGACATTGTATAGCTGTTTTAGAAATAAACAGCCTATAGGTATTCAAAATAGGTCATAATTACTCAAAAGCAAACACTTGATCTAATCTCTGTGATATTTCATAAATACTGTTTTGGAAGCTCAAATATCACATAAAAGTGTTTGAATTTCTCCCTACAGAATGGGATTTCTGTGGGTCACAAACAATATTTTCCATTATATGGGATATTGCACTAAGAGGGATGTAAAACAAAGATTATGGACGGAAAAGATTTGGAGGACTTTTGCCAATGAATGTACTTTTTCTTATAAACAGCTTTTATGTGTTTTATGTTTTATTTATTTCCAGCACAATTCATTGTAGAGGTTAAGCCTCTCTCAGATTTGCAATCAAACCATTGTATTAATATGAAAAACTTCCATAAACAGCTCAGACAATGTAATGTCCTATATTCAAGTACTTCACATGCACAAAGCGTATCAAAACCATATTTTGCCTCTAGTACTAATTATGTGTATATTTTTTATTATATCTATTTGCATACATAGTGCTATATGAACACTATAGAAATATATTATTTAAGGGATCATTTTGGAAACATCCATTATCTTTACTAGATGTGGACATATGGCTTTCTTTTAGGAACATTTTTAATTTAAATTTAAAGTTAAGTTTTGAAGAAGTAGTTCTAGTGATGGGATAACAATTTAGTATTTAAAAGGAAATTATGACATGGCATTATGAAAAAAATCTGTTCAGGTTCAGAAAGCACACATGCATGGATGCATGTGAATGGCTACAGTGTTTTAAAGCTTTTTTCAAAAGTAACCATATGAACTCAAATTCCAATAATTTTAGTTCTTGTGCAGCACCTTTTATCATGTGATGGCTAAATTTTATTTTATAAAGTTACTCTAAGTTCTAATTAGGTACAATAATAATCTGCTTTTTTAATTAAAAGAATGTAGGATGTAGCAGTCTTAACACGTTGCTTTATTCCAATCTGCATCCCAAAACCAAGTAACTCTAGATGGAAAAAAGTCCATTAAAAAAGTGAATAAAGAAATACAAGAATATTGTCTGGATTTGGAATAATAATTGCACAGATATGTCTACAAAATGTATGCATTTCTGATTTAAGTAATATTTTGGAGGTAACAGTCATTTTACTAATAATAAAAAAATTAATATGGCAACAACTGTTTGCTCGGTGTAAATATAAATTATGTTTACCACAAGCTCCTGTAAATGTTCTGACAATGATTTATAAGTATGTCTAATAAAAATGTTATATTTTTTCCATTCTAGCAGACAGCTAAATATTTTATAAATATAATTCAAAGTAATGTATTGGTTTATTTTGAATACCTTCTTTTTTTTCCTGTTTTTTTCCTCCTAATAAAAATGCCTCCTCTCCTAAGAATACTTTAAATTAAAGCAGGTAGTTTTTTTGTTGTTGTTGTTTCTGAAGTAGGTTGTTCTTCTTTCTCCCCTAATACTAATTTGGTAACTTAAGCAGCTCTTGAACATTTGCAGTATATGTTATTAAGGATTAAGCCTTAAATTTATTTGTATAGGTAAAGAACCTGGTATTGCACAGGTCAAGTGGCTTCAGAATGAACAATAAAGCAATATATTTAAAGAGGTGTTAGTGTCTCCTTTCTGAATCCCTTTTTTATTTCAAAGTGCAAATATGGTTATAAATCACATTACCCAATGCATACAAATGATTTGAATTACAAAACAGACTGGAATATCCTCATCTTCTGTTTAACCTGTGGAGATGACTCACATAATTGAATGGGAATATGGATACTATACTTATGTATAAACTTTGACTAACTTGTTTTAAAGATAAGTGCTTCATGGAGGAGTGAAGAATGTGTCTGAGATACCAGCAGGATTAGCTTTCTGTATGGCAACTAATCCACTAAACGACTCTCCCAAATTTCTCACCTGATTTATTCAGAGCAGACTATTCAAAAGGATATACCACCTCTGCTCTTCTCTATCAAATTGCCCTTTTTTGTTTAAGAGAGAGAAAGTGCTTCTCAGCTAAAGTATAATAAGAAGTATAATTAGGAAAAAGTACCCATTTTAGAAAGGTTATGATCAGCAGAGCACCCATTTTAGCGCCCATTGAAGCGCCCATTTTCCTTTGTGCATAGTTTGTGCCCAACTCTGTCCAGAGAAACATCCCTTTAAAAACATGCCTATGAAGATTAATCCCCCAAGCCAGTGGATGTAGCCAGAAAGTTACCCTGTTCCTTAAACTCCACTGCCACGAGTCTGCACAATTCGGATGCTCTCTAGACAAATGCAGATTTGTCATGGGAAAAACAAGCGCCCTTTTCTCCAGGCAGTTACTGTACATGTTGGAAGATGAGAGGACAATCTGGAGGACAATCTGTGGTGGTGACCATTTTCTGAATTGTATGTTCTCTACATGAAAGGCTAAAAACAAAAGCATATCCCCACTTCACCCATGACATTTTTTTAAAATGCATTCAAATTGTGATTTTTGATACATGGCATGTGACACTCCTTACCTGAAAATCAGATGGAAACCCAGACATTTTGATACCAGCTGCTGCACAGAAGATAATTATTCATCTTTGGAAAATTATATTTCCCCACTGAAATACAGGTTCAGTTGCAGGCAAGACCGTGAGCACCTGACTATTTGGCCAAATAAATGCACTATAAGATTTAAGCACTCATCAAATATAAAAGAGTTGTGTGGCAAGTACTCAGCTTGACTCTGGTATTAAGGACCACCTCTGCCTACTTCTGGCTCTTGCTTCCTTGCCTCCTGGAGACTGCTCTACACTGCTAACCACCCCCCTGTTTGTCAGTATCAAAGAAACCCTGCCCTGTCATTTTGAAGATATTTTATAACTTGTTGGCCTGCAATAATCTGGCATCCTACCCCACGCTGCAGCATGTGGGACTGACAAATACCTGAAGTAGCCTTGTGGAGCCCTTTCAGAGATGCTCCTTTCAAGAACCCCCCTGCCTTTCACAGTCAGTGACAGCATCTGGTGGGTGCCCTCTGTCGCCTTGTGGGCATCAGGTTGGGGGTCCCCAAGGCAGGAGGAGGGCTCCTAGGGACCCTGCAATACTGAGCATATGGCTCAGGGGCAGCCTCCACCTCTGTCAGCCTAATACCTCCTCTTGCCATTATGTGCAGATCCTACTGTGCCCAAACTGGAAAGAGCCAGCTCTCACACCCTGTCTGCCTGGTAATGAGTTTTTTAATAGAGCGACAAGAAGGAAAAGCCTTTCCTTTGTGAAATGGTAGGGGGAAAAAAGAGGAGTGGGATCGAGCTTCACAAGAAGATATGGTAGGAAATCTGCTTTGCATCCAAAATTCTCCCATATTAGGCCCAAACAAGGTGATATTACAAGTGTATGCCACAAAAGCAATCAAACAGCAGGGAAGGAAACACACTCGAGGCTGTTTCCATAACAAATCTTGCATGAATTTCATAGCCTTTTTATAGGGAAGAAAATCAGGAGGCCAGATAGTGTCCTGGGTGTGACTTTGCTGAGGCATAAACACTTGCAATCTGTATGTAGATGTGCCTTTAGGCACAAGTGTGTGTGCGAGGGAGAGTCAGGGCAGGTTCTTGTTTATGACTTGTGAGAGATAGAAACAAGTGTATTTACTTGCGAGTCTGTAAAGGACATCAGTAGAAACAGGATTAGGCCTGTAATATTATTCCTTGGTCAAGATCTACTCTAGAGAAGGTCACTTAGGTGAAAAGTATGTGAAATTGTTATGACAGCTTTTTTAGTGTTAATTTGATAAAAGAGATATGGTGTAAATAAAATGGTACACTCTGTAAAAGGCTCCCAAGCTGACTGAAAGTCCTTTAGTACCAACCTGAGACTCTCTCAAACACCAAAGACCAAATAATTTAAAATTATTCTTAGAAAGGAACATGATTTTTATTTTTATGACAATTTTGTGAGCTTTTGAAGGAAGTCCCCATGCATTCCAGCTGCCTGATACAGCTCTCTACTATTTAAATCTTGAAATGTCATACCTATTCAGAATCTGGCAGGATTTACCCATGTTCTGCAACAAAAGAAAAGATCAGTTCTGATGTCTGAAAAATTATTTTCTGCTCATAAACTTTAATACTGACTTCAATTACTGGGAGAGAGAACAAAAGGATATGTTGGGGACAGTGGAGACTGTGAAGCACTTCTAAAATTGCCTTGAGATGTACCATCACTATGCCCCACTTTTTGGATGCTGGGCTTGGTATGATTTTCTAAGGGAACTTAATTTCAGAGCTAAGTGCTCTGCCCCCTTGCTGGGGGTCACATCCAGCTACAACCCCAAATCCAAAATGAAGGCATTTTAAGTTGCTAAATATTTCTAAAAATCTCACAAATCTGAATTTGTTCTTGCTTTCAACAAATAATTCTGCAGTGTCAGGTGTTCTGAACTGCATATAAACATTCATTTCTGTGTTTTGAAACACTGAAACCATCAATACATACAGTGAATACAAGCTTACCCAGAGGTTCAATTGTATTGCTGTAGTTTTTCTTTTCAAATCACTGAACATTGGAATTCTTTACTATGAAAGCCTCACACAATATTCTTTAAACTATAGTATATCAATGCTTTAAAAACAACATTTAAAAAATGAAAGATTTTGCCTATTTTGTTCAAATGAATATGCCCTAAGTTATGCTTCTCAGTTGTCCCAATTTATTTTAATATGAAAAAATCTAATCTCTGCTTGTAAAGCAGATTATGCATGTATTAAATTCTTTAAAATTAGAATATACTTAATGCCACATTAGTTCCAGGCATGCAAAGCAGGAGAAAGAATTATACACCTAAACAACAAGAATGGTTTTTAAGCTTAAGTTTCTACTTTGCTCCAATTCTCATTTGGTGAAATAAAATTATGTACCATCTACCATTTAATGAAATGAACTGATGAATTAATATTTGCCAAATAAATCACAAAAGGAAAGATTTAAAACAGCCAATATTTTTAATTGAGGAAAAATCAAGGCCAATGCTTTGTTTCAGCTGTCTATAAAATTTGTACGTCCCGCTTCTTTTCCTTTCCTCATCCTCTCTTGCCTCCAGTTGGTAAGGTACATTCCATTTTGCGCTTCTGAGCATGCATTCTGCTTATGGTCTCAGAATAATGCTGCTGACTTCCCCCAATGCAGGAAGAGGTCAGAGCTCATTTGGACTAGGGCCTAAAACATACGAGAACTGTAAGTCCTTTTGTCCTCAAGGTCCGTGACCACAAGTTCATTCATGGCAGCTTGCCAACAGTCCTTGTGCTTTGAGGTTGTTGCTCCTGTTTTGTGCCATGCCATTAGAAGACTACTGCCTCCACAGCTGCAAGTGTGTCATCTCCCACAGGCATTGTTTTTCCTATTAAATCCTCCACAAATCTTGTTTTATCAGGACCTGGGATACAGTAGGTTTGTTTCCCTCACTTATTATACTTGCTATCCGAAGGCAACAACAGTTTGTGATTACTAACTGCTGTGGGGATGGGTGCATAAACTCTTAATTCATCAATACAAAAAAAAACTGCAGTGGAACTGTCATTCATTCATCAGAAAGGGGATCTATTTACCCTAACAATCCTCACAAGCTGTGGAAGAGACAATGGATGAGGCTCAGCTAACCAAATTAAAAGGAAAGAAAGAAGAAGCAGAGAATCATATACAAAAAAAGACTAAACTCAGGCATACAGCAGAGGCACTCCACCTGCGCTGCCGATCCAATACGTGCAACTGTGGTTGGACGAAGTGCTGCACGTTGAGTAAATGTCAGTGGAAGCAGCAATTTTAGCTCACGTAAATGTTTAAAGGAATTTACTGCTGAGTGCACTGAGGTTTACACTTTGCCTGGAGAAGCACAGAAAGGAGATGGCATCTGCTCTTCTATTTTACCATGAAGAGTTCTTGATGTATTAGAAGAGATTTGGCTTCAGAGAGGGCAGCCTTGCCCTTGAGGCAAAGCTCCTCCTGACCCCAGTGGAGACATGATTTGATCCACTCACTAAGGTCTGTTTTATGGGATAACGCTGGGAAAGTTCTTCCCATTAACCTTGCTGGAGTGGTGAGGTTGTGGCCTTTTCTTTATAATTGATGCAGTGCCAGCATTTTAAAGGACAAACTAGAGGATAGGATATAGTAAACAGACAACTCATCCTGAAGGGAAAACAGAAAGCTTTCTTGAGTGTTTGTTGTGTTATCCCTTATTTGAAATTCTGTTTATGTTGCTAAAATTTGCATATATTCTTTTTAATGAATACTACTCATCTGAGAGACAGTGAAAGATGCAGAATGTGATGCTTGTTAATACCAGTTCATTAAATTAAGCCAGACCTGATTTGCAACACAACCCTATGTTCTTGAATTTCACAGGCAGCCTGTGAAATAATTTTCTCCAGACTCCTCAAACTATTAGATTGTGTCTATCTGTTTAGCTGAAGTACTTGAGCAGCCTTCACTGTCAGGGTGAAGGTACCTCATGGTCTGCTAATAGATTTAGTTGCACTATGTCTTATTCATCAGATTTCTCTGTCAGCTGCTTTGGCCCTCAGTGCCTTTGGCAGGGTTCATCATGGTGCTTTTTAAGGTTGGCTTTTTCTGTTGCTGAGGCAGGAACTCTGTGTCCATGCCCGAGCTACTGCCCTGCATCTGCTACAAGTGCCTGCTTCTCTCCAATCATTTACCAAACTCCAAGGTGAATGCCACAGAAAGAATATAGAGAGCGAGTATTTTATGTCTGCATATTGTCTTTTATGCCAAAGCCTAGATTTATACATTCCCATAAGACTTGGTCCCTTGAGTCTTGTGCTTCAACAGGCACAGAGATGGAAGCCAGGACTAAGCTGTCAGGACTGCTCAGAGGGATACCTCTTGTCACCTCAAAGCATCATTCATACTCCACCTGAACAAAGCACTAAACCTCAACTTTGGCTATGAATAAGAAGCAATGGCAAAAAAAGCGGGACATTTAATAACTCACTTCTTTTATAACCTTTCCCTGGATGAAATGTATCTGTCTACCTTTAAATAAGTTGGCAGCCTGGGGTATTCCATATTTTAATGCAGGATGTTTGTTGGACTAAGACAGAAATAGAAACACAACAGTCACTTGTTTAACCGAATTTTGCTTTGGTGTTTTAAATTCTTTCAATTATTGCACCTGATTATGCCTATGGATCAAACCATCTAGATCAAGGAAGTTCTCCACCTACAAGAATTGTAACCCAATTATCTAATCATGTTCTTCACCATGTAGAATTACAACTGGGTTTCCTGCCTGCTACTCAAAGCCCTCTTCCTGTGACCATCATCTCCCTTGATGGGCACCTTCTGCAGTAACAGCCAAGTGCAAGAAACAGTGCAAGAAACTCATGCTTGCTAGCAGTAAAACTTTAACAGAATTTGAGCTTTAAGGATAGGGATTCTCCTGCATTTTGGACAAGATTGGCCAAAAATCTCACCTTGTTCAAAAACTCTCTTTGAGTGTTCCCAAAACATTCATCACAAGACACCCATAGACATTTCCCTCTCATCAGACAGGAGATAAATGTGTACCAAGATCCTCACAGGTCCCTTCCAACTCAGGATATTTTACGAACCTAAACTTTCTAAATCAAAGTTCCCTAAGATGTGGAAATTGATGTCTATTCTAAAATAATTTCTATATTTTCAATCATAGCACTTCTAACAGAGATTTTGTAATGAAAGACAAACAAAAACAATTTTCTCAAGTGGTAATTATAATAATTTTTTCTTTCATCACAACTTATGAAAAAATTATCTAGAAATTAAGCAGTCACCTGGTATAAACATGCACAAACCCCTGGCTCCCTATTTCACTTCATAAAATTAAATGTCTGCACTCCACCCTATCCATTCTGAAGAAACTGTAGGTGAGATTCAACTTCCTTTTATTTATGTTTTCAATAAACCCATTTAGACCTATAAACATTAGAAATATTCTATTCAGCAAGCTGAGGATACCCAGTTTTATATCTGTGGTGTCACCAAAAGCCAGTTCTACCTCTGGACTGTATGCGCTCATCCCTAAAGTGTAAAACGAAATAATGCTGCAGTGTAAGACAGAGAAACAAATTCAGCCATTCTTTGGGAAAAATAGTTTTAAACAGAGGTAGATACCATATGTCTTTCTAATTACTAGCACAAAAAAAGAATATTGCTGGATTCCATTACTGCAAACTGCTCTGCAACTTGCATTCCATGTATTTAAAAAAAAAATCCCTGTGATATAAGAAATAGCTCTTTCCTCTCATTCCTGCTACAAAATCACAGCAAACTCAGTAAGGTGGTACAGTATGGCAAGATGAGGATCTACAAATAGGTCCTTATATCAGCTTATATCAGCTGTTTTCTAATTTCTATGCATTTTTTTGTGTGCTTTCATATTTCATATGGTTCCAGGAAAACACCTATATGTAGCCATAAATGCTCTCCTAACACAAATTCTAGAATTTGGGGAAGCAGCCTTTTGCTGAGTCAACTGCTATAGTGACATCCCAGAACAACATTGCAATTTCATTCTAGTTATTTTTTAAACCTTATTACCTTACAAATTTAGGTAACATCAATGAATTATAAACACCCAGGGAAAAATAAGATAGTAAAAAATATGCCAGCTGTGAACAACAGAGTAAGCTACAATGGACTTCTACAAAAGCAAAATGGAAATGTCTCAATGCTGTTCTGTAGTACAGTCATCATTTTAAGAACAGAAAATCTTGGTAGGATATCTTTGCTTTGATCTGGGTCAGGAAGAAGATACACATTAACCTGATCAATGTCCTGCTGAATTCAATAGGCTATTCAAATGCACAGTCAGATGTGCTTTCAAACCAAAGCCACATGTAGTGGTAGGTAGTGTAGATAAAATGACCTGGGTGATTTAGAGCCTCACAGCCTTTTGAGAATGCTAAATCCTCTGGAAATGAAAAAAAACCCAAAAATAAAAAAAAAAAAACAAGAACAAAAGAAACAACAACAACAAAACAAAACAAAAAAAAGCTCAGATTATCAAAACATTTGGTGATTTCCTGAAGTCTTCAGCCCCAATGTAGGAGCTTCTGTTCCCAGTTAGAGCTGAAGGAAAGTTAAACCCCTTGGTAACAGCAGTGCAGTAAGAGCTTATTTGGGGTGGCAAGAACAAGAAGACTCTGTGGGAGGGCAGTTTGGGCACCTACCTCTACTCAGATGGGTAACTCCTCTTAGTCCATAAGGCAAGCAGGGGCTGTAAAAAAAAAAAAAAGGGTTTTGAGCAGCAGTTTTGTGGATATGCACTAAATGATGGGCTTAGGCACCTTTCTGGAGATCAGTACTAATTCCTTTGTGCTAATTATACTAGAAAAAAATCTGAATTTCTTTTGCTGTGATTCTTCCCCTGACTTCAGAAAAAAAGGCTATCATCTGATGCATTATATTTAAAAACCCTTTACATGAGATGAATATAAAATGAATAAAATAATTCAACTCTGAACTCAGCCTTGTTGTCATGCTGTGTGAGACACACCTTTGCTACCTTCCCTCTCATAAGAAATGTAACAGACTTCTATTTTTATTTCTGATATTTTGACTCTGTTAATAGAGTTGTTAAAGCAACTGCACGGGACTAGACCTTTCAGCACATTGAGGAATAAGTCAGATGAAGAATTAAGATGTTGGGTTGTTCTTTGTCTCTTAAACAAGAGAGGTTAACATTGAATTCCATGTAACTTAAATACTGATGAGCATCACCCATGTAAGGACAAGAGTTTGTTCTTGATAGAGGAAGCAGTGCAAAATATCTTTTGTCACTTGGATTGGAAAGAATTGACCTCGTAGTTTGATGGGAAACATGATAAAAGACAATCTACAATCACCTTATGATCTTAGAAGTAGAATTTCTATATACACACAGACACATGCACATGCACTCATTTTTAACTAGTCTACTAAGGGACTGAACTCTAGGTAATCCCTGAGGGCCACTGCATGATTACTTGATTTAGACTAGCTTGTGGCATTTAGTAACTACCTGTCTTCCACCTTTCCTTGCTGAAACAGACACTTATAAAAGGGAATAACAATAACATATAAATATATATATATATGTATTTTAAAAGGCAGGATAAATGCCGCCTTCACCTCTGGCCAATGTCATATTTTCAATGGCATTTCTTACCATTTCACTAACAACTAATTCTGATCTTATACATTTATGTAGTGTCAAAGTGCCAAATGTTTGTATAGTGCTGGACTTCCTACAGTATACATTTCTATCCACAATGGAACAAAGTAAATTATGGTACTCAGCATGTACATTCACTTCTAGTGAATGCTCCTGCATTCCTTTCACCCAGCCACAACCAGCCTGCTTACCCAATACCCAGTGCTGTAGTACTGGAGCACCCTCCTCAAGTTAAAATGATGCCAGTCCTGTCAGTCTCATCACCTTTCCTCTTCTGCTAAGTGCTGCAAGTGAGCCCCTATTAGGTATGCAAAATGCATCACCTATTTTAATACACTGTGTATCATTTCAGTATTTACTACTTTTTAAATGCATGTAGATGGAAAGGTAAACAATAAAAGAGGCTGACTCCTGTCAAGGGAGAGCGATGAGTGCTACTTAATGAAAGAGAGATGAAGAGATGAGTGATGATGAATGGGAAACCTTCAGCCAACTTTCCAGTACTAATAGCTTGCCTGTTCCTTGAACCCACACATTTTAAAGGGTGCCTTGAGAATATAGGTTTCCTCATTTTGTCTGTTAAGAAACTGAAGTGCAGAGAGAGAAGGATCTTTTACCAAAACCTGTTCAGTACTCTTGCTGTCGAATTCAAGGCTGAGAAGCCACTATGAGAAGTCATGGAGGACAACTATAATATTAACCAGTGCTACCTTAGACAGCAGAATATACTTGACTTGTCTGTGCTGGTTTTGGCTGAGGTAGAGTTTAGTTTCTTTATAGCAACCAGTATGGAGCTATGTTTTACACTTGTGTTGAAAACAGTATTGGGAACTCAGGAATGATTTAGTTATTGCTGAGCTGTGCTTACACAGGATCAAGGCCTTTTTTTTTTTCTCATCACATCCCACCAGCAAGATTGGTGCTCATAGATATTCCAACTGTAGTTTTGGATACATATTCCTAAGGTAGGAATATTCCTCTCCACAGCTCCCAGGTATGATCCATTGATGGTCCTGCTTGGTATTAAGGACCATAGTCAACAATATGACACGACTTCTTTCTGGTCTTTGTGTCTGTGTTTCTTGCCATGCAAACCATGATCTGGGGAAAGACAGCAAGATAACCTGCTCCTTCCTGGATCTTGCTCAAATCACATATTTGTGCTCACAAATTGGGAAGTACTCTGAGGATCTGCAGTTTAAATACACCACTGGTGAACATGAGGGGCTTTAATAGAGCACAGTCGTGTCTTTACTCACAGTTTCATAAACTCTTTCCTAGCCTGAACTAGCAAGAAGCCATGGGCTCCAGACACATGTTGGTCCTTGGCTTTTCTCCCCACAAGTTGTCCCCATGTGAAGCTGGGGCAGAAGAACTGGGGGTACAAAGTGCAGCAAAAATGTGCCATAGAGGCTGGGCCCTGCAGGCAATGATTCATTTGACACATATTGAAGGCCCTTGACATGCTGAATATAAATCTAGATCTCCAAAGGTGGGGTTCTTGTTGGAAGGTCTACAGCAGTATTAAATCTCCTTGGCAAAACGCTTCTAAAACAATCAACAAAAACTTCTTTAAATAAGCAGGATTGATACCGCTATTCTCCTGAGAGTTTTCTTTACCAGGCAATCTTTGTGAGGTTTTCCTGTTTTATTAACCTTCATCTTTTGTGAAACTGTACATTAAAAAAAGCTGGAGAAGTAAAGAAAAAAGTAAATACCTGCAAATTTTATCTCTCTGCTTAGATTAATTTCTCACAGACCAACTATTTCATTTCAGCAGACTCAGTTCAATTCTAACAAAAATATGGGGTTTTTATTAGAGAGCTTTTATTCCTTACAACAGTTGACTCTTAAATTCCTTTTTTGTAGCAATAATATGGAATATTTTGCTGGTTTGTACATCTGAGAGTTCTCTCTCCATATAAAAAAGTATTTGCCTGTTTGTACGTATAGGTGTGCATGTATGTATGTACATAAATTAGAAAGCTGCAGCTCTAGATAACAGCTTTATGTGGATTTGGATTACTAGATCTAAATCTTTACATATAAATATGTGGGCATTGTCATATTAAATATTTAATGCATTCTGGGCACAGTGTTAAAATGAATAGTATATAAAGACAAATATGTCAAGTTACAGTTTAAAAATAAAATCATTACTTTTTATCATGAGACATGGTTACTTTGTATCTCAAAGCAATATATCATGCTTTTATTTTCAAAACTGGCTTCATTCTTATCATAGGCTTATTAAGAAAAAGGAAGTAAAAGTGCGTGATTACTCTCCAGTAGTTTTATCCACACCTGCATCTTACATCAAAATGGGTTCTATTCTTCAAGCATGTCTCTCTAATGCAATTCCGAAGTCCAAACTTAATAGAAATTAAAGGAAGCATTTTATTTTCAGCCTTGAATAACTGTGTCTTTGAACAATACTAAAAATTTTTAACTAAACAAGATACATACCTAATAATTTTAAAAAACACAAACTACCCTGTGGCCAAAAAAGGAACGCATTTTCCCATCACATGTCGGAATAAATTTTTTTTAATTAATTCATAATCAGTGTAACATTCCTGTCTAAAATAAGTTGGCAGATTTTTGTTTATAGTTTCAACAAAGAGCGCATGTTGTTTTCATCAAAGGCTCTTCAACACGTAGAACCAGACAGTACAGCAGATGCTACTGCATCTTCATATTGAATTTATATTTTGAAATGAAAGATGAACTTTGGTTACACATTCTTTTGTGTCAGAAATCACCCCTAAGCTCTTCCTCTGAGCCTCCCCTTCCCAGCCCTCCCAGTGAAGGAGCGGTGCTCACTGCGGGCCTGTCCCAGTTAGCACTCGCTGATTGATATGCATATGAGTCACCACCACCTAAAGTAGCTCATTTTAATATTAGGAACTGGTACCACAGGCCATTTAAAAGAAAGAATTGTGCTTCAACCTGTCCTATGAATAGAGAAAGGATAATAAAAATGCACAGTTCTGTGTATTTCATCACAGACTTTAAGAAGACTGACATAAATACTGTAAAATTTTAATTCATTGGGAACTTTATAAACCAAAATACAGGTATTTTCCCTCTGCCATCCATCCAAAGAACACTGGAAAGAGTGTAGAAATAACATATGGTCAGACATTTTTCCAAGCTCAATCTAAATACTGTGCTATATCACCTCAAGACCGACTTTGGACAGTGGTAAATATTACAATTTGGCCTAAAGGGAAGAAAAGGGATGGTAGGGATGATCAGTGTGAAAGAGCATGGCTGAAGTTAATTATGTCTTGTTTGATCTGCAGATCTCATTGAGATTTCTTCTTTTACTTCTTGCAAGTCAAAACCTATTATGCACTGCGCTGTGAGCTGATGAAGGCTTGGCTCCCAGCACAGCTGGCAGTCAGGTAGCCAGTGCTGTCACAACTAGCCAGCTGCTACAAGCACCCTGTGGTTACAGGGTGGAGCTGGGTCCTGTGCAGGGATCTTTCCAAGATCACCACTTCCCTCCTTTTATTCTGCCCAGGTCCCAGACACATGACTTACACAGTATTAGTGGCTGCATTTGCCTTTATTTCTACCTGCTGTATTTACTGCCTCAAAGAGTAGGAGATGTTGCTTGCTTTTTCTCTCTGCTCAGAATTTCCCGCCCCCCCCCAGATGTGTTTTCTAAAAACTGTCTCACCTTCCTGCCTAGCCTTGATTTCTCCAGTCTTAGCTCACTATGAAACCCCTGGATGGGTACTCCATAATGGTTTCAGAACATTTTCACAGGCATTAGACAATGGCTCCAGAAAGCGGTCATCTGCCCAAGTGTGGGACACTTGAGCCAAGAAGAGACAACATCTATTTAAAATGTTAGGGAATTAAGAATCCAATTAGAGAGCACCCATCTCTCACTTTCCCTCTGTTTCTCCCTTTTGATCCAAAATAGAGACCTGAAGAGGGTATTGTACTGATTGAGGAGAAACAGAAAGCACATCTCACCCTCTCTCTCTTCAAGCAGAAGGATGATCAGCAGTTCTGCTGATGCTCCCTAAAAGTACTTACTGGAACAGAAGCATGGCCCTGGCTGGGCTGCCTGTTTTCTGAAGTGTTAGAATGTGTGCACTGTGCTGTGTAAGCATTCTGCTAAATAGATAGACCAAGGTACAGAAAATGTTCAGGAACGTGCCCAAGGCCATATGGCAATTCAATAACAATGCTGTGAATTAAAAACAAGGTTGAAGGATTTCAAAGAAAAATATTTTCTCATGGGGAAAGAAGGCCTTTATCAACAGTCCTGGGGAAAGTAGAAAATTGTGAGTTCTTTAAGTGCTTCATTTTTGTAAAATTGTTCCTGAGCAATGCTCACCTGTTAAAAAAATGGCTTGTTCCAGAACTGAAATTATTAGCTAAAAGTGGAAACCTACTGATAATCTATTCAGAGGTAGTGTGGCCGGAAAAGCAACATCTCCAATGATTCTCAGTCAATTACTGAACACAGCACAACCTGAAAACATTGAAGCATTCATGGAAATGTATTTTTGTTACTGGTGTGCTGCATTGATTTTTTTCTTTTTTTTCCTCAAGAGCATGTCCCAGCAACACAAAGGTCACCTACTGGCTTGACCCAAGAAGAGGACACAGATCGTGTTTCCTCTGGAAGCACATGTGGCCTCAGCAGAGGTGGCTGGAATTTGTCTTGTCCCAGCTTCCTCCTCTGCCACAGTTTCAACTTCTAGTTTCTATCCTACACATGATGCTCAAACATTTGCTGCCTTACTGATCCATTTTCATGACTCATATTTATAATGGCTATTTCACCAAAAAAAAAAAAAAAAAGGTTTAGGAAAGGGCTCTGCCTGTGTTAAGTTTGTCTACACAGGGATGAGCTCCTGTAGCCACAGCAGCACACAGCTGCTGTGGCTGTATGAGTGGTGCTGAAAGAGAAAATTTAGCACAGTGTCTTCTTCCACTTTGGGGCACACATCACCTTATGAAGCTGACAATTTCCCACAGCCATAAGAAGTTGTTCCAGACACATGTTTGACAGGCATAGCCACAGCTGTAGAGCTGTGAGGTCTTAGTAAAAACCTCCATCTCTGATCCACTCCAGTATGGGAGAGATGTGATTTCATCCCAACATGAGGTCTTCCTAGTAAAACTAATAAGAACACTTTGTGGCTGGACTGGGGATGATACAGAGTTTGCCTTTCTGACATATAAATGAAACCAGAGCCTTCATATTTCTTGAGTTTTGTATATTCACAAAAGTTCTGGCTAAAGAAACTTATCAATTTTAAAGGAACATTCTCTTTTTTTAAAGGTAGTAAAACTTTTAAAGTTGCAGCACATTTAGTTCCATTTTAAATTAGGACTTTCAGACAATGTTCCTAATCAACTATAGTTGGCTGTAAGAGGTTTAAACCATTTAAAATGTGAAACAGAAATGCATTCCTTACATTTGAAAATAAATTACTGAAAAGGTTTTATAGCAAATATAGTTCAGTTCAACACTATGGTTAAATGAAGAAGTAGCAAAATAAATAAATTAGACATTCCATGGTTAATTTGGTAAGCATACACATTTGCATAGGTAGTCTCACCACTGACACTTCTCATGAGCTTTGCTGTGAGACTGAGACAATTGCAATGGCCATCCTTTTTCCTTTCAGCGTGGTTTTTACTGAACATGTCCACACTTTGGTGTCACTCACACGGACTGTGTCAGTCCCCTCACAGGGGTGCTCTGACAGCCAGTCAGAAATGTCACACCTCCATCCAGGGCTGACTCTCTGTCCGTGTCATCTGCACTCATTACACTGAGGGGGCTGTGATGCACAGAGCTGCCCAGGTTATGATCATGTAAGAGGAGACCATTCTGCCTATTTTCCTGACACATCTGTTCAGTTCTCAAATCCCATACTGACAGTTTCTATATATTTCTGAACTTGGACAAGCTGTTTTCTGACCTCCACAAAGAGTCAGACATCCAGCACCTTGGTCTTTCTGGCAGCAGCACCTTCTGTGGAGGGTATGTGTGGGATAAAATAAGAAAGATTTTAGGGACAGAAATTCTATTTAATATTGCTAATGAGTTGTTTGTAACTGTAAGATCCGCACTTTCATTATGAATTTATATACTGGGGGATTTCTTTGAGTCCAGAACACTGGAAAAAAACACATTTATTATTTTAAGAGCCAATGCAGGCACTCTGAAGATGCAGGACATTAGCTTTCCGATAAAGCATCTCTCTCTGAGACATTTTGGATATGTACATTGGAGAAATGGTGTGAATGGGAGGTGCAAGAACAAATGGATGGCAGAACTTCTGGTGTTGACCAAACATAGCTGCTTCTGCCTCTGTAATGATTTGTGACTGCAGCTGGCTTTGTGACCTTCCTTACACACACCAGTGGATACTATAATGAAACAAGTTTTCTTCAGGAATGAATATGAGATGAAAACAATCGTGAAAAATAATTGTGTGGCCTATTGACTTTGAGAGAAAGTCCTTTTTTATTCTAAAGTTTTATTGGTGCCATAAGATGAAAGAAAAGCCTTAAAATCCCTAATATTACATTCCTAAAAAAGCATGTACTTCTTCACATTTATCAAACTCTGTAGACTCAATATTTTTCCTTTAATAAAACTTCATCCCTGTACATTGTTGTTCACATTCCATAGCAAGCATGTAAATGCAGTCAAAAATATGAGTCTCTCACAATAACAAAACTGACAACCAGATTTATCTTAGAGAATTTGACTCAGAGGGAGCACAACAGTGTCACTCAGAGGTATCTTACAGAATGTTATATTTCAAAATACATACTTCAAAAAAGTGAAGCAGGATCACAGCTTTCAAGTAGGAGCTATGGTGAAAACAGAAAATAGTTTATATGAGTAAAGTATAAAAATGGTGCTTCTTCAAAACTCATAAGGGCCTTATGGATAAAATTTGAGTGTTTATTTTCACGTATAAAGCATTTGTAGTAAAGGACAATTTATGCAATAGGATTTGGGCAAAGTGCAGTTTCCCTGGAAAGTACAGATTAACAACAGGAAAGCACTTCTCATAAGGGGCATACATAGGCCATAAATGTTTATTGTGTTATTGACAATTATCTGTTTAAGACTGGGATTAGTCGATGAGTAGTTCAGAAAATACTGTATTATGGCTTAATTGCTTCAGAATCTAATTCATTTTTAAAATACCCTGTAGATAAAGAAGATAGGAAAATACTGCATGCATGTTTCTGAATGGGAATTTTTCTCTAGCTGCCTTCATTTTGTCAAGGGGGTTCATGTTTGCTTCAATCAAAAAAAATTCTATAGTCATCCTTTCTTTTCTTCATTGCTATTAAACATGTTTGAATTTTAGCTTAGAAGATCAGAACTGGTTGTGAATTCCCTGCCCTAATAAAGTGACTGTAGATGATATTTTTTTTTGATTTTTGTACAATTGATAGCTAACTTACAGAGACTAACAAATACTAATGGTAACGTGGCAACTCATGAGATCCCTGTGATCCCAAGACTATCACCAAAAGAGAGACAACAATTGTTCTAAAGCTTTTTAGGGAAAAGAAATTTCCTTTATTGCAAAAGAAATTATCTTGTGAATGAATATTCTACAGATTCAGAAGTCTTATTAAGTAACCTGGTTTATTCACAAACTAAGGACGAATCATTTCCTGTAACAAATTTTCCAGAGTAAAATTTAATTATCAAGTCATTGGCTTCTAGCACTTCTCTTGCAACTATTCCAATGACTAATAATAGAATTACCAGTCAGGAAACTTTACATATATTCAGACTATATTTTGGGCCATTACACTTAATTCTAATGCACTAAATAATTTCTTGTGAAGGCCTGACCCTCTGAATATTCTAGACCACTATCATATTATGCACTTTTAGGTTTTCCTCCTATCACCATGATAGAGACAATTCCTCCTGTCCCCTTTTCAATTTTTAATTTATTTCTATTACAGTTGCGAAGAAAAAATGAGAAATCTTTTATTCAAAGGATAGGTTGCAGAAATCAAAAACTCCCAAGCATGATTCAGCCTAGAGAGGCAGGGACCAGATAAGTTTTTGAAATATGAGAAAACATTCTGAAGTAACATATGGAAAGGCAGTTCTGAGGACGTGATTGAGTTAGAAGTTATTGCATGACTCTTCTTCTGCTGTCTGTATTTGCCAATATCTTCCTGATAGTTAGGTAAGACCAATGTAAGGAAAGGGCCATTGCCTCCTTCTTCTTTGAAAAGACACTTGTGTTTGTGAAGCACTAAATTAAAATGGATTTTTTTACATATATTCATGTGTAATGGACTAATCTATAAAGGCAATATGCTCTTCACTTTCAAATCCCTCATAAAGGATATTTAATGCTAATTATTTGTGTTATTAGAGTGCCTACCTGCCCCAATAATAAATTAGGTGCTTCTTGCAGGGGCAAACACAATAATGCCTTACAATTTAACAAGTTTCTTTACTCAGGCTTTAGGATCTTTTTCATCACAAACTGTGGTATGGAATGTTCCAAAGAAGTGCAATTCAGAGAAATTCCCAAGCCCATTACATTTAAATGGCATTTCAGGCCTTGTAAAAGTTCAAAATTCAACAGGCAACAACAAAGCTACCTGAGACCCTATCACAGACACAAACTTCATCCTCCTGATTTCCGTGGTCCAAGGAGGAGTCTCTTGGGAAAACCTGGCCCACAAAGTCCCATGAAGGCCAGGTAGTCCTAGACTCAGTAGACCCAGAGCTCTCAGTGTCTGTGATATCAGCATAGCTACTACATTGTTTGTTTCAAGTCAGGAATTCTTCCATCCACAAATCTGGGGTAACCCAGAACCTGACACTTGGGCTGCTTGGACCTGTTCCTCTTTTCTGCCAAAAGCTACTTCTTCAAAAAAAATTGGAGCAAAGTGAAATGAAACCCCATTTTCCTATTTCTATTTTATAATACTATCCATTGGCTCAACTGCTATTCAGCTTGAATAATTTAGAGCAGATCCAAAAATCAATAGTTTGAAACAGAGGACAAAAACCTGAACACTTTATAATTCTTTTTTCTAATTCACAGTGAATTATATGAACAAGAATAATTGACAATCAAGGGTTTATTCACACCAGATTTGAAAAAGTACATCCGTTTCAGGAAAACAATTATGCATGTACTTAAATTTTAAGCAGTTGAGGGGTCCAAAGTATAGCAACTTTATAAACCTCTTGTATAAGTACTCATACATTATAGAACATTCAGCTAGAATCCTGACCTTTAAATCCAGTATGTAGTTTATTAATCCCCATAATATAAAGCAGTAAGAGATATTTTATAAGTGTGACATATGTGCCTTGGAATGTGCATACTTTTTCCAAAATGTCAACCGAAGGACGCCACCTTTCATTTCAAATATTGTTTTGCCTACGTACTGACAACAAAAATACTCAACTCCTATTTCATCTGTGCAATGTGTAGCAAATGACAAGGAGAACTCAAAATTCCCTCTTTCCAGCCACCTCTTAATCTGACAACTACTCTGTGTGGTTGCTACCCAGATGGGAACAGCATCATGTCACCCTCCCAAAGGTCACCCCCAGAAATCATTACACCCCTGAACAGGCTCTCTCCTGGGGGGAGGGAGGTGACCAGGAAAAAGCCCTCCTGCTGCAATCCTCTGGCTGTTGGGCATGTGGGGAGAACATGGGCACCACAGGCGAGAACATGTCAGAGCTGGGCTGCAGCTGTGGTGCAGAAAACTCATATTGCAGATATTGTGTCAATATTGGCACTTATTGCCAGCCTCTGCTGTCAGCTGCCTCCGAACAAGTATGCTGTCTACAAAGAGGCATGAGTCTTTATAAAGTTGTTGTAACTTTCCAAAGTAAAAGAAGCACTCATAAAAAATACAAGCACTATCTGCTCTTCTCTAACTTTAATATCTCGAGCAGGTGGTCTTTGGATTTGTGTTTTTCCTTGAAGAATTTCTGTACATAACACAGTTGTTATCAGTTCACTAGCAAATGTAAAGGCATTTATTCAAGCTTTTCTAGCAAGCATCACAAATTGAAGCAGTATTTCTTCGTATACAAAGGAAAATAAAAACAACAAATCCAATTTTTTCAAAGTCTGTGAGGACATGTACATGTCTGAGCCCAAATCCTAAATCTTTAATCTCTTTGGAAGGGTGACATCAGAGCTTTTAATCTTATTTGCAGAATACTCCAACATCTAGAGTTCACTTAAAAACATTAAAATTCTAAATGGAAAAGTCAAGAAAAGGTGATTTTTATGATCAAACTCTTCCTGAAATAAGTTCTTACAACCTTTAAAGAACAATTCATTCATTTCCAACATTGTGTAGGCTATCCAGAGAAAATAGTTTGGCTTTGTTTTGGTTTGGTTTTCTTTGTTTTTTTTCAGAAGAAACCAGGCAAAAACGTCACCCACGCCACTAATTACCACTGTTCTACCAACATGAGATTTCTTGCTCCCAGAATGTCCTTTAAACCACCTCAAAAATTACTCAAATGAAAATCTCAACTCCTACTTATAGGGTGAGAGCATATTAAATAAAACACCAATAAAGTTCTGTGCCTTTTTGATTTCATACTTAAGTTAACATAACATTGGCATTAGATTTTGTCTATGGAGAAGTAGCCTAACACCAGTACAAACCAATGAAAATGCATACAGAATTTTCCTAAGCCAGCCACCAAATAATTTTCATCCATAATTATTTGTGCTACAACAATTCCCATAGAATCTATTCTGGAACAATGCAAGGCAGAGTGTACTAGCTGAACAAAACAGTCCACATGAAAGTATTTTTATTTTGCTTCTTTCTCAGCCATTATAACAAAATTGTGGATATAGAACCAGATCAGCCTGTTTGTTCAGCTAACAATTATTTCTCTTTAAATTCCAAAAAGTTTAATGTCTGCCTAATCTTGAGTGATAGCCCTAATCAAACTTTTGTTGTCTTTTTCTGCCAGCATCTGAAGAGTGCTTAAAAGTAAACAGAAATGATGGAAAGGGAATCCCTATAGCAGAAATTAAGAAATAAAATACAGGGATTAACCTCCAGCCTTGTGTGCCTTTATCTCTTCTCTGCCTTGCAACTAAAGGGAGACTGTTTAACCATTAAAAAAGATTAAAGGTATTAATTAGACTAAGAGATAGAAACCTATCATCCTTCTGTCAGAGCAGACCAGAAATAAACCTCCTTCCAGATAAAAAAAATCTATATTTTTAGAGTTTGGTCGAAACAAAAGTCCTGTTGATCAGCTTTTTATATTCCTATTGTTGTCTAAAAGATTAAACAAATGAGCCTGAAATTGAATAAACATTTTGACGAATTTGTGTATGAGGGGCAGAGCCACTACTTCCTCTTTATATCAAAGTAGCAGCACTACACACAAACAAATATAATTCTGTCGGGATTTCATAAATCTATGTAAATAAAACAATGGAAGAAGATTAACAGACAGCCCTCAGCAGTGGAGCTCTGAATTGCCTTCTTTTTTTTCTCCCCAAAATGAGGAAACAACACAGTACATTTAAATTATGTAGAAAGTATTATAAATGTCTTTTGCAGCAGAAACAGATATTATAGCAAACTGCAGCTATATGCCATGTCTAAGGACAGATTAGACATCTTTCAGAGTCAGTTGTCAGTGGAAGATTACAAAATATTATTCAAGACAGAAGATGACTGGCAGAAGAGAATATACTTTTATCCAAGAATAACCCATTTTTGGATTTTTCAAAGTTGTGTGTGATTCTTTTTTAAAATCCTATGGATAAAAAAAAAATTGCAGCTTTCAATCAGACATCCTTATAAAAAGAATAGATGTTAATAAAATACATTCATCCCATCATATGTTAAAGGTGACCCTGTTAGAAAAATAGATTATGATGAGGTTGGAAAATTGTAATGGGCTATATTAAATAGCTCTATTTGAAATATTTTAAAGTCAGCTGCTAAACAGCAAATTGAAAAAAATTACATTAAAGGTCACAATCAAAGAAATTCTTTGGACTGATAGCATTAGTTAGTAAAAGATAAATCACTATTTTACTGAAAAGTCCTTATATTTATATACACACACACACAAATATTGAACACAGATACACAGCTCACAAAATGTTCATGCATAACTACCTTTTTCTTTCCAACTTGATTATTCTGTAAGTAGTGTAATGACCCTAGGGCAGAGTACACTGGATTTACACTGCTCTAAGAAGCAAAAGTTTGGCTCCCGACTTTTAAAACTTAATATTTCTTTACTTATTAAACAGCAAATCAGACAACAACCTCAGAAAAATTAAACTAGAAAGAAGTAGAACAGTAGAAGGACTTGTTTCAATAGTTTTTAACTGCTGAATGAATCTTGGTATCTCACATAGATGAAATATCGATAGCAGAACGGGAAGGATCTTTTCTAAATATTTTCATTTCCAAGTAAGATAAACTCCATTCTCTGAAACCACTTCAGATTTTAAAATCTTTGGGGAAAAATTAAAAAATTGGCAAAAAGTAATATACTGGGGTTTTTTTCTTCATCTTATACGGTGATTCTAAAATGGGTCAGAGAAGACAAATAACTAAATATTGATGCTCATATGCAGAGCTCCAAACCAAAAATAAATTTTTTTAAAACCACAAATAAACAGAAAGCATTAACTTTGGGATTAGTAGTCAAACAAGTAATTCTGAAGGCTCCTCACCACCCTCAAAATAAAGAATTTCTTCCTAGCATCTAAACTAAATCTGTCCTTCTTCAACTTCAAACAATTTCTGCCTGTCCTTTCAGTTGCTGCCCACGTAAAAAGTCACTTTCTCTTATTTACAAATCCCCTCTGTGGACAAAAAGGCTGCAATGAGGTCTCCCTGGAGCCTTCTCTTCTCCAGGCTGAACAACCCCAACTCTCTCAGTCTGTCTCCCTAACAGAGGCACATTCCTTCTCCCAGGCCAGCCCACTGTGCAATGGGAATAAAAGTTGTAACTGGTAGCAAGGCCCATGGAAGGAGCCTCCATCTCCTCATTTGTGACCTTGCTGATAAAATCCAAGTTGTCTCTACCAACTTCATGTGCGTGTGTAAACTGCAGTTTTCCAAGGCACAAAAATTGGCCAACCACAAGATTGGCAGGAGACACAGCCACAAAATAGAGCACAGAAAGCTCCTTTTCTACTAAATGCCTTGCTCCAAAGCAGAGGGATGCTTGAGATCTTCAAAGAGAATTTCCTTTGTTTTCTTGTTTTGGGTTAAAAGGGTATTTCTGCTGCTTTTCAAACCTGCTTACTGAAAATAACCAGAACGTTTTTCAAAGGAACTTCAAGAGAAAGACAGAATAAAAGGAAAGAAATCAGCTGAAGCAAATACCCATTTGGGAAAACTTCAACCCATGTACTTAAAATCTAGCAAAACTTCCACAAGCAGAAACATTTTTCATTAAATGGAGTATAACTAATACAAAATATCAAACAATCGCAATACGCGTACCAAGAAAAATATCAAAGAGCATGCCACAGTGAAATACTCCAGCATCTATGCTGAACAGCATCCAAGGAAGGAGATAACTCTAGCAGCACCTGGGCCTTGGCTCTCTCCAGTACTCAGGGGCAGGTGGTACAACCTTGACCCTAGGCAAGGCTGCAGCTGTTGAAGGGAAGCCTTACCCAACCTATTACTATGTAATAACACCAGCCAGGAATATGTGGATGCCCTCAGATCAATATTCTTCTGCCCACCAACCTCAGCAGCATCCCTCATGGGTGACTGTAGGTATCACCTTGCAAGTCTGAAAGAAAGTTTGCTGATGGGACAGAAAAGTGACTTCAACACCAGGACCATTTTTAGCAGGTAAACATGGGCATTGCAAACATATCAAAAGCATGATTCGAAAAGAAAATGTGCACAGAAAAACCCTGAGTGTTTTCACTCTCTTTCATAATCTGGAGCTTTTTACAGATTTTTTTACTTGGTTTAAAAAATGATCATAAAATAAATCAGAGAAAATACCTAAATTACTATCAATTGTACACAAAACTTTTTAGTCCACTTATGATGTGAGAAGAAACTACCATTTTCTTCACTAGTATCATAAATACCTCTTTTCTTGATGCCTATTCGCAGTTCATGCAATAAGAAATTGTGCCTCCAAATAAATGTAACATTCTCAAGAAACACCCACTGAAAAATTGATATATGGAAAACCCCTCCATCCTCCACAGAAACTATGGGCCTTCTTTCAGTCCTATCATAATTTTTTGGGCATTTGTTTTCTCTTCTGTGGAACAAGAAGCTTTTCAAGTCCAGGTGTCACAATATTTACAAAACTATACCCTCTCAATTTCACCATCTGTAGAAAGGGAATGGTTGAATTCCACCACGCCTTCAGAAGGATAGGAAAGACTACATATCCAGGATTAAGGTACAAATCATATTTTAGCTATTTGACTTGAAAGTCAAAACTGAGCATAGGTGATCTGTATAAAAATTGTTTTTGAGAGTTTTCTTGGCAGGGGAAATAGTACATGAAGAGATATATTAATTTCGCAGATCTTTTTTTTTTTGTTTGTAGGATTATAGTGTTAGTTATTTTAACCTCTGTCTCAACATTCAAAATAAGAAAGACATTTTTGCACATTATTATGCACATCTTCAGCTAGAAGAGCAAAAAAAAAGTTGGTTTTTTTTGTATTTAAGAAAAACAAGAAAAACAAAGGTTTTTCTTGCCTTTTTGGTGGGAATTTACAAAGGCTGCAAACTTGCTGTGCCGTGGTCCAAAGCAAATTAAAATGGTTGAGTTACTATGGAAAATACTCAAAACTAGATTCATAAAACAGACATTCTAAAGGAACATTGGCTCTGGCGGTGACAGGGACTGTCTCTGTAATAATGTATTTCAAATTATTTAGCTAAGTGCTTCAGAGAACACAAGAAAATATCAAATTTTAAGTGCTGGTTCAGCTGAGCATTTTAGATGAATGTAGCCTCCAAAGCATTTTAGATGGCTCTCTTTCCCAGACAGAGATGATGAGAGCTTGGCACATGGAAAGCCTGACAGTTCTTTCACATGTACCACCATAACAATGCTGATTTCAGTGCTGTTACTCCTGTGTGTTAACAGTGTACATGAGAGGAGAATCAGGCTCAGCATGTGTAATAACCCACCAGCACACTTTGCATTCCTGCTCGCCATCCTGTTGATGAATGAGCTGCTGCATGGTTCTCTGAGGGCCATTGACTTTTGAATCAAACATGATGATATGATTGTGCTGCTGCATTTTCATGTTCTTGCACCTTCTAAATTTAAATTAAAACAGTGCCCACACACAAAAGAAATAAAAAAATAGCAGCAGCCTTTTTTAAACATGGGAACTAGAATGCATCCATTCTAATAAGATCCAATCTAACTCACGTGACTTAATCATATTGCTATTGTCCTACCTGACAAGCTTACCTGTAGCATGGAAACTACAGGATAGGATGCTTAAGAGACTTCCAAAATCCTGACTATATTCTGCTAGAACTTCCTTTTACCTCTCATCCCCTGTTTCATATCATGGGCAAATTTCCAGCTGACCAGCCCCTCAGCTGAAGGACCTGACTGTTCAAACACAGCCATAGTGGGACTACAAGCTCTCATTTCACTCCACCTCCCATAGATCCTGTGGGTAGGATTCTAGCTCCCAGTGGCACCTCTAAGGGTGTCTTAAACTCACTCTTCTGCTGATCTGTGCAGGGCCAGGAGCAAAACCAACCCCACACTGTGACCATTCCCAACCAACCCAAAGCAGCAAACTAAGCATAAGTAGTCTCTGCTCAGCTCTGAAAGTGCCATGCCACTGTGAGCTCTTCAAGCTGCAGACAGTTGATAACAATGGGATTTAATTGTTTTTAAAAAGAATGCAGTTATCTATGATCAGCAGGTACAGTAGAGAGATTTAAATTCAAATTTATACCAACGCACCGCGTTGAAAATGTACATCTGCCTACATGTGTGCAAGACACCCAGTCTTAGGGAAAGAGCTTATTCTTAAAGCTAATTCTAGGTCAATGAACCTTAGTTCATAAGAACAATATCAGTCTAACAATAACCTGGATTTATTGCCCTAGAAATATAATATTAATAAACATCAGTGATGAATGTGATAGTGCATTCAGAACTGCTTGCTGATCACATTTCGTAGCAGAGAATGTTTCAGTAGTTATGGAGGAAGGCCTGTACCATCTTATTAATTTAAAATGTCTTTTTTCCTTCTCCTCTCAAGAGTTGGAGCATCTGAATACAAATGTTGGCACAACCTGTCACGCACAAAATCTTGGCAGCTGACTGTGCTGTGCAATAGAGATATTGAATTCAATATAAACAATATGGCAACATTTCAAAATGCTTATGTATTTTTTTTTATTATCTTGTCCCCTTCTGTTTACAGTCATTCTTGCATAGTCTATCATCAATAGAAATTTAGCAGGTTTTGGGTTGGGGTTTATAATAGTACTTGCTCTACCTTATGAAGCTAAAAGCAACAAGAAATAGTCTGGCACACATATACTAAAGCCATTTATAGATTCCACCTTAAGATCTGGCTTGGTACAGCTCCATAAAAACCAAATGCACATCTCAGGCCAATAGGCCATCTCATTTTCAATTATCACGAAGCCAGATTAAGTGCCCTGTCAGCTTTTTCAGCCCCACAGTTTCAACAAAGCCTCTCCCTATCAAGGAAAACTGCTGCAGTCATTGCCCTAACCCTAAGCCATTTATTGTTATACTCTTTAATTTAAAAAATAAATAGAAGTTCTTCATGCAAACATTTGCCAAATGGGATACGATTGCCTTCAAAAATAGCTTTCTATAGGGAGGCTTCTGAAGGAACTGAAATAGGGTTTAGGCTGTATTTTTTTTCACTTACTGACTTAAGAGAGTCCTATGTACATTCTAGAGGCACTGAGAGAAGAGATCATTAAGTCAGTCTAATCTAATGTTCTGTCATTTTTTATTTTCAATTGCCAAATATTAGTCCCCTACTTTGTTTTTAACTATAAAATGAAATTAACTGCATCTGTGAGTTTTTTTCCAAAGATTACTGTGTCCAGTTGATAAGATACAATGTCACAAACTGCTTATAGAGTACTTTATATGCCATTACTTCTTATGCATTGGCTTCTTGACCACCTTATAAGAGGTGATTTAACCTCCCTGAGATACAGCCCTATATCTGTACAGTGGCAATAATGCTACTGATCTGTTTTCTTAAATTCTCTGATGAATATATTATGTAAAAGTAAGAATTAACAGGATTAATAGTCTTTAAGGGCCAGAACTGTCTAGACTGCTCTTGTGCATACAGTAGGCCATGTGATATCATGGCAGTCTTATTTGTGCTGAGACCAAGACCCTGTGTTAGACTTTGAAGGACGTGGAATTTAACATACCCTTGGAAGTTTGTTCCAGAGCTTATTAACACCCTACTTCTACCCCATTATTAATCTCTATCTCATACTAATCTGAGTTCATGCTAAATCCAAGACAAATCATTAGTTCTCACCTATCTTTTTTTCTGCAAGATTAAAAGCCTCTTTTGTACCTGGCATTTTCTCCTTGCCAACCTCCTTACACAGTATGATCAAGTAATTTCTCAGTCTTTTTTCGATATTATTATTATTACTACTGCAAATGGAGTCAGACTGAAAATCTCAGCCTGAACACTGAAATCCTGTGCTTAAATACAAAATGAGAATAGCATAGGGTATCAGCAGTGCTAGCTCTCCTGTGGTGCCCTGCCAATGTTCTTTAATCTTGATCAGGAAAGACCACCTGCAAGGCTAAGCTGATAGTCTCATTCTTCCTGTCCATTCATTCCTGGGTCGCTGAGCTCAGTCTGCCAACATGGGTATCAATTAGTGCAAAAAACATCATCAGAATTTCAATTAAGCTGTGCTAGTGTCTCTGCATTTAAAGCACTGTTGTCAAAATTGTGCAAACTGAAACAAAAAAAGCTATGGTCTGTAATTAAGTCTGTCCTTTTTTAGCCTCAGATCAATTATTTTTCTAAAACAAAAGTAGAAGAAAAATAAATTACTTTCAAAACAGTGGGGAAAAAACCATAAGACAGTCAAAGATGTTATTCCTCTGACTCAAACACATATTTTATTTTTAAATGACATTTCACAGGCCATTAGTTCATAATGTGAAGTACTGCTTTTGGACATTAGGAGTAATAAAAAAGTCCTTCTGCAGAGAAACCCAGGTTCAGGTTACTTTTCTTCTTAAACATATTTTTAATTTGTGGGCTTAGTGTGAAATTGTTACAGAGACACCCTTGCAGTGATTTACTCTGGCTTACTTTGAAACAGGCAAACCTTTACACAAGACATGTACACGGATGAAAATGCTGATGAAGGCCAAGGTACAAAAAATTGCACAGAATTATTTATCCTAAATATGCGCAAATCTAATAATTTTCCTGTCCAACTGAAACCAAATTTTTGAATCTAGAAAGGAGGTGGATGTACCCTGTTCATGGGCCCTGCTTCTCATGGGTCACTTCAAGCACCCTGATGTTTGATGGAAAGCAGGAACACATCTCAGCACATGCCCTCCAGAAGGCTCCTGCAAAGCACTGGTGAGAGCTTTTCAACTCAGGTGGTGGAAGATCCACTGGGAAAGGTGTGGGCTGGATGTTGTACTAGCCAACAAAGTGGTTTGGGGATGTGAAATCCCCAAAGACTGGTTGGGGATGTGAAACCTGGGGACAGCCTTGGTTGCAGTGCCCATGAGATGGCACAGGTCAGGATACCGCCTGGAAGGAGCAGGGCAGAAAAAATTGCAGATCTGGACATCAGGAGACCTAACTTTGGCCTCTTCAAGGACCTGCTTGGCAGAACACCACTGATTAGGGCTCTAGAAGGCTCCAATAAAACTCATTAATATTCAAGCATCACTCTCTCTGAGCTCAAGATCAGTGCATCCTTATGAGTAAGAGATCAAGCAAGAAGATCTCACCTGCATGGGTGAGTAAGAAACCTCTGCCAAAACTCAAATGGAAGGCTGAAGTTGGCAGAATATGGAAAGTAGGACAGAGGAATGTAGGAATATTGTTAGAGTATACTGGTATGTGACAAGGAAGGCTAGGGTCCCCTTGGAATTAAATCTGGCAAGGAATGTCAAGGAGAACAAGGAGGGGTTCTTTGAGTACATCAGTGACAAAAGCAAGACTAGGGAAATGTGGGTTCATTGCTGAATGAGGTGGGTGCCCTGGTGATAAAGGATCCAGAAAACATGGAGTTACTGAATTCCTTTGCTTCAGAAGGCTGGCCTTCAGGAATCCCAGGTACAAAAGGAAAGAGGAAAAGACTTGTCTCCTCCCTCTGTTGGAGAGGGATCAGGATAAAGATTATTTGGGCAAACTTGATACCCACAAATTTGTGCTCTCTAATGGGGTGCAGGCACTAAGTGCTGAGGGAGCTGGCAGATGCTGTTGCTGTGCCACTCTCCACTATCTTTGAATAGTTTTGGAGAACAGGAGATGTTCCTGAGGACTGGAGGAAAGCCAGTGTTACTGCAGTCTTCACAAAGGGGAAGAAGGAGGGCCCAAGAAAACTAGAGGCAAGTCAGTCTCCCCTCCATCCCTGGAAAGGTGATGTAACAGCTCATTATGGATGTCATCTTGAAGTATGTGGAGGAAGAGATGACTGATGGTAAAAGGCTCTAGCACCTGATTCATTCACCTCACAGACAGTCCAAACAGCAATATTAATTTTGTTCTGATTACCTGACATGAACACCCAAGTACAAGTGAAATAAGTACTGTTCCTCTAAATAGCTCAATATAGGCTTTTTTAAAGTTTAGTAGCTTAGTTTTCAAAAACATACATTGGTTTGTAGGAATACTCTGGTCCTACCCTATACCTTGACAGCATGAACCTTCTTTTTCCTTTTGATAAAACTTAGTGTCAATATTGTAGAACAAAAATGCAGAAATCCACTTAGCAATTCAGTTTAATATTTTGCAACTTTGCTTTTGCTAGTTTTCCAGAACATTGGACTACTGTTGTCATATTATCACAGCATCTCAACTACTTGTCATGAAACATCATATCCTGGAAAATAATGAGTTTCAAAATAAAGATGAAAGGAAACTTTCTTCTAAAAAGCCTTTCTGTGGATACACTCTTTGCTTTGGAAAATACGTGTTTCAGTGCCTCTTCTTGGTATCCCACAGAGGTAAGACATCACAAATGCCAAATCTGATTATTTTCATTACAGTGTTCCTGCCAGACATCTTGAGGAAATTTTTGGAGGCCTCTATTTTGAGAGATTCAAGTTTCACCCACTTGTGTATCAGGTTTTTAGACAGTTTCTTGCTATATGTTTGCTGTGCAGGAATGTTACAGAATTCTCAACCCTTATTAACAAAAATGTCAGATTTTAGCAAACATTTAGCAAATCCAGCTTCCTGGCTATGGAACAATGTATATAAAAATTCTGTATATCCTTAAATGTACACTTATTGAAATTATTTGGAATGAAACTACATGACAAAATAAGATTGAAAACTTGTTGGCATAGTAAATACAGTTTATAGAATATAGATCAATAAAACAAAAACTAAGATTTGTATCCTGGCAAACTTGCAGTTTCTGGTAAAATAAAATGCTCAGCTTTTTAGACTGACCAAAATCTCAGCAAGGGTTTATAGCTCCACCACTTACAAGTAAACATTTAAATTTCAAGAAACTGAAGGAAATGTCAAATCTGTATTCTACCAGCATGATCCACAAGGATCTCCCCCATGATAGCTGTCCAGTTTTAGCAATGGCTTTTGCTGTTTTTATAGTAAGGTAGTCTTAAAAGACTTTTAAGTCAGCATTGAAAAGGACACTGGAGCATTTTTGAACACAACATGAAAAGTCATCCACTACAACCAGGCATATACTATTTGGTGGTATATGTAAGATCTAACTTTCTGCATTTTAAGCTTCCTGAGCAAATTTCATGTTTTCTAGTGAACTAAGGTCTGGAAGAGAGCTGTCAGCAATGCACTGTGGTTCAAGAATGGTGATGATTACATTTACTATCTCAAAGACAGGGCACTGTTCAAGCATCCAGACAGAGAGGGCAAACGCCACAGATGTAAACCATGGACAAAGAAGATGAGAACTTTGAACTCTGATGCTACATAAAGACAGTTTTTGACCTCTGTGCATTTATGGTGCTACTGTGTTCATTAAACAGAGTGAACAAAGAAAATACGCACAAAATTGTCCTCTGCCAACTTTCCAGATTTCCATACGGAAATCTGCCCAGGCATTCAAACAGCTTTAACCTCTGCCAAGATCTCTCAAGAGCTCTAGGATTTTGAGCCAACAGTTCAGCCAACAAAGGACAGAGATGGAGGGGGGACTGTAGAGGGGGGTTTGGTAGCTGAGAATGGCACTGAAGCTTACAGAAAGATACCAAAGTATATCTTCTCCCTTGCACATTTCATTTAATTTTCAGATGTAAACCTTTCTTATCATAAAACCATCTCACCTCTACAAAGCACACATAACAGCCTGTCATCAAGTGGAACCTGCCTAATCCAAATCTTGGCCTCATTCTTCATCTTTGCTGTAGCCAGATTTCACTGCACTGTGGCCAGATATAAAGTGGTCAAGGATCAAATTTGAAAGCCAACAGCAGGAGAACCACAGGAGGGCAGGGGATGCCTCTGATGGCACACTCAACGAAATGGAAGGAAGAATTTCTATCCACCTCCAACTCCCTAAGCCATGAAATAGGTGTCTCTGGGGAAATGTGGCAAGTACAAGCTGCACTCTGCTCTGGAAGAAATAACTTTTGCTTTGGAACAACTTCAGATATATAACTAGCACAAAACTTTCAGTATAATCTGAGATCAAAATACAAAACTCTTAACAACATGGGGCATCACATGCATTTGAGAAACCCCCTATCAAGCTTCAGTTCAATAAACTGATGAATGGATTATAGTGATAAAGCTGTATGGAGGTCCTTTTTCCTCTTTGACAGGTATGGTGCTTCTAATATTCTGCATGCTAATAGCTGATAGTCAGCCTCATACTGCTTAATGAAACAGGCAGGACCCAGACTCCTAGGGCCCAGTGCCTGTCAGCCTATGACACACAGCCTGTAGCTGACAGGAAGAACCTAGCAGCTATTTTCCTCCATTGATCATTCAAACTTCAATCCAATTGGAAAGATACGGTTTACTTAGTGAAAACTTTTTCATTTTATACAACAGGAGTAAAATCTTGCTCTTCCCATGGGGAGAGCATATAGGCATACAGAAAAATCTTTGGATAGGCATTTTCTCAAATATTTCAATTCAGGCACATGCAGAGTATGTGTATGTATGTGTATAAAGACAGTGAAATTGCAGACCTGAAAACATTTATTTGAGTGCCACAGCCAGTAGGTGTGGAACCCACCCAGTTCCCACCTTTGTGGTCGCTGCAAGAGCTAAGGATTCACAGGCACAAAAGATATTTCCTACATTCATAGCATAGAGAGGTCTGGTTGCTGCTACAGAAACAGCAGCAGGAGTCACAAGGTGTCACACACCCACAGCACTCTCATGACTGGGTTAGAAATGCCAGGGTTACAGCCAGACCCAGCACTTGAAATAAAGCTTAAAGAAAAAGAAGCCTAGTGAGAGTGGGGTTTAAAGCTATCAGCAAAGAGTTTTCTCACTCTGATTGGTGTCTGCAAATGTAGGAAAATATAGGCTTGATTCTCATTGATAACTATATACACTCAATTGTCAATTGCTTCTCTAAATTGGAACCATCTGTAAGACCCTGAGTATTTTATCATCCTCTGAGACAAAGCAGCCTACTGAGAAAGTACATAGTACTTAAATAAATATGATATCTGGATATCAGACCATACTTACAACAGTGTCTGTAGAGATTTTATGTACATTATGGTCATATAATTCACATAAAATTTGCAAGCTACCCACTTGCCTGTTACAAGCTACCCACTCAAACACCCAAAACAAATTATCAGTGTTAGTAAGACATTTTCTGGTTTTTGTATTTGTTTCCTGCAGGTGGACAAGCATACCACTCCAGGATTGGAGAGGACTCTCTTTGCAAGCTTTTGCTTTTATTTACTTACAGTGTGGTCCACTTACACCTTACAGGCTGTCAGCTTCCTACTCCAGCCTGAGAATCTAGCATTTACTGCAAGATTTCAACTGAAAATTATATTTTGTTCCAGAATAGGGAAAAAATTATCAGCTTTGTTCTTGTGGAACAAAACTTTCCTTTGATACCCTTAATGTCCCATATGCTAGCAGAGGGACTTGACTTCACCCAGTAAAGTGAGACATTGTGCTTCAACAGCTTCAGAGTTCAGAGGAGGAATTTCCTTTTACAATCATGACTGGTGGATAAAGCCTAATGGCCCAATTAGGGCTCTCACCTGACATGAAGCACCTGAAAGAGCTACAGCTTGCCTGACCTAGTTGTCCCTGTTCCAGTAACAGCCAGTGAGGAAAAGTGGCCTTCTCAAGGTACTCTCAAATCCTCAAGGGTAATTCATCCCAGCCTAAGTCAGGTGTCTAGTGCAGGTGGGTTGAATTATCTTTGGCAGGTTCCTTTGTCTTGCACTGATTGCCTGAGTAATCAACATTTAACTTCTAGAAAATTAAAAATACACACAGTCTATCATATCCTAACTGTTAACAGTGGCATATGCTATATTCATTCACTCAAGTCCTGAGCAGATGAATTTTTCTTCCATGGAAGATACAGAAAAAGAAAAGGATGAGATGATCTAACCTGCTACCATGACATTGAATGCAGAGGCTCTCCCTGCCAAACTTAAGAGCTCAGAGGCACTGGATGCCATCAGCAAGGTCTCTCTGTGACAACTCTTTATAGATTTTTCAGGCAGACATCAAAGAGCTAAGAGGTTGCTATAAAAATCAATAAAATTATATTTTTAACTTTTTTATGTCTCATGACTCACTTTTCTATCTTAAGCCTTCTGGGATCCCATTTTCCAGCTTCTTCTTTACAACCGTGAAGGGAGAATTTTTTTCTTACTTAAAAGCAGAGATTTTGATGATTTCACATTGCTGCAATGGCACAAATTTCAAAGACCATATACAGTTTCTCTGAGAAGGCTATGGGTAGGTCAGTCTAACTCCTCATTATAAGCAAGTAACAGTTATCATTCTCGGGTGTTTGGCTTGTTTATTTTTAAAATGAGCTTTATTTAGAGCATACCTTTATTTATAGCTTCTTCACAAAATCCTGAAAACGAAATCTTCCCTTACTGCCTTCCCCATCTTATCCATGTGCAAGAACACTTGTTTGTTTCAACTGTTCTTTGATATTTGGTAACTCTCATCACATTTTTACCTTGAATAAAATGATCAGCAACATCATTATAAATTAGCTGGTAGCTACTTAGAAGGAAAAAGAGTTTTGGCTCTGCAAAACCATCCATTTTCTTTTCAACAAGAAAAGTGCTATTCTCCTTCATGGCACTGATATCACTCAGATCTGACATGTTCAGGACAGCATGGAATATGCTAATACTGGCTTCAGTGTTTCACACAATCATTGGTATTTGTGCATTTGCCTCAATGTATTTTCAATCGCTCCAAATGCCTTATACACATGAACTCTAACCACCATAGTATGATCATCATTTCCTATAAATATAGCCTATCTGCAGAAATTAAATATTTAAAGTACCCTTGGTTTGTAAGCTCCATAATTACAGATTAGAAATCTTTATGGTCTGTTAACAAGAATTCCTTCTCAAAAGTCCTGTAGTCTTCTCTCCCAATGAATTTGGGAGACTAGACACATAAAATAACAGCAATGGTAACTTCAATGAAACACTGAAAGGATTTTATTGGAAAAACATCGAGATGGCCTCATTAACAAGGTTAGAAACTCCGAAAATACCTGAAGAAGGCAGATGATTCTCACAATCTCAACATTTAGCCATCTTAAAAGCTGCAAGGAATGGGCATAGAGAAATAAATTTAAATATAGTTTCAAAGTAAAAACAAAGAAAACCAAAATAGAAAAGTATGTAACAAATATGAAAGAACCTTTTGTTTGTTAAAAAAAAAAGAGATGCTCTCTGCGTAAAAATCAATGTGTGGATAGATCAAAAAACCCCACAAAAAGGGGTTTTTTTTACAATTATGAGTGATTGCTTAAGGGAATTTTTATATGTCAGTTTTATACTTCCTCATGTTAAATGAAGTGAAACCACTGAGACCTCAGGCAGCTAACTGCATCACCAGGCAAGGATGGAGTTAGTAATTTCCTTTTTTATCTGGACAGTAAAAAATATTGCTGTGCCACCATAACTTATAGCTTGTGACAAGGCAAAACTTTATGACTTCTGGATTTCTAAGTGGGTCGTAGGAGAAAAGAAAAAGTCCAATGTACCAGAATCTTGAGAAAAGAATATAGTCCATTGTACTAGAATCTTTTTTTTTTCTTTTTTAGCATAATGACTTGAAGATGAAATTTAAATTAATGGATTAATTCATATTTTCCCATCTATCTTTCATTCTCTGTATTGATTTTGGAGTCCCATGAAAGGCAGTCTGAACTAGCTTCTGCCTAAAACAGAGAGTTCAACTGGGGTAACATTTAACATTTCAAAAGCAAACCGTTCAGATTTGATAATAAGTGAATAGGACAACATTTTTTTCCTAAGCCTCCACTACAGAAAAAACAATGTAACGCTCTTCATCCTGATTTCACTAAGGCCTGGAAGTCTGATGAATAGAAGCAATCATCCAAAAGCACTACTGTCAGTCTAACTTTGCAATTTTGGTTCAAAATCTTTCCTGTAGGCTACAACAATACTGAGACTGGGTTAAAGAATGTGTCTTAGGATCTTTTATATTTTTGTATAGAATCCTATCATTATGGCATCTCTTCACTGCAAGTATAATTTCATCCCAAACCCAGGGGTCTCTCCAGTCAGAATTTGCCCCTGTGGAGCCAAAGGAAGCTGTAATAATTTCATGGCTAAATCACAGATAATGCACCCTGGTCTGGAAGGAGTACTTTCTCTTTGGCATTGTCCACAATCTGTAAATCTCAGATGTTTATTCATTAGGGCAGTGATTAGAAACCCAGTCTTCCAGGCAACAGCCATTGTCATTAAGCTATAGAGTCTGAATATTTACTGTGAATATTTTAAGTATTTTATATTAAATAGATTAGCTTCAGCAAGAAGGGATGAGGGATTCATCTTAGAGCATGCTGCTGTGTGATAGCTGGTGAACTCCTGATCTAGTAGAAGATTTTCTGGTGGGAGGGTAAGATGTGGCTTCAAATCTGTGTTCCAAAGCAAGTGATGGGAGAAAATGAGCCTGCGTAATATTGAATGAGAGCAACTGGGCTGTTTAGCATTTGAGATGGGTCATTGGGTTTTATTTGTGACCCAAAATGATGAAGACATCCTGAAACATTTTGTTACATCAGAACTTGCCAAGAAGATCAGAAAAATACGCCCATGGTTTGTGAATCTTGCTGTGGTTTTGGCACTGATCAGTTAGTCGGGCCCTTTTAGGTGTGCTGCTTGAAAGGGATCTTGCCAAGCAACAGAAATGAAGGCCACTAGGAATTCTCTGACTGCAGGTGCCCAGGATACCAACAGGGTTAGGAAATAGCTGAGAATCCATTTGGAATTAGGTGCTTAGACACCTATTAAATTAGGAATTTCTGTGAATTTTCTCTTCCAGGACCAAATCTTCATATATCTGGTCCAAATGATGGGTCACACAGGAAAAATTGTAATACACAGACACCCTAGAGTCAAACATTTGACTGGAAAAAGGGAGCATTGCACCCATTTTAAAAGTGGTAGAAAGGAGGACCTCAGGAATTACTGACCATTCAGCCTTACCTCTGTGCCTGAAAAGATCATGGAGATCTAGATCCTCCTGGAATTTATGCTATGGCACATGGAGAACAGTGAGGTGATTTGAGACAAAGAGCATGGCTTCACCGAGGGCAAGTCCTGCCTGAGCAACCTTGTGACCTGTTACTGTGGAGTGACCACAGCAGTGGGCAAAGGAAGGGCTGCTGTTATCCTTTATCCTGAACTTCTCTACAGCCTTTGACACAGTCCCCACTCTAAATTGGAGAGGGATAGGTTTCACGAGTTGAGTTTAGAGGATGAGAAATTGGTGGGATGATTGCATCCAGAAGGTAGAAGTTAATGGCTCAATGTCCCGGTGACAAGTGTTGTCCCTCAGGAGTCCCTACGGGGACAGATGTCATTCAATGTCTTCATCAATGACAGAGACAATGGGATCAAGTCTGCCCTCAGCAAGTTTGCAGAGCCCACCTGGCTGTGTTGTTGACACACCTGAAGGACAGGATGCCATCCAGAGGGACCTGAACAAGCCCTTGGTAGAATCATGAGGCTCAACCAGGCCAAGTGCAAGGTCCAGCCCCTGGATCAGGGCAATCCCCAGGATCAATACAACCTGGGGGATGAAGAGATTGAGGGCAGCCCTGTGGAGAAGGATTTGGGGGTGTTAGTGGATGAAAGGCATGAAATGCAGTGCGTGCTTGCAGCTCAGAAAACCAACAGAATTTGCAGCAAAAGCAGCATGGCCACATGTTGAGGGAGGAGATTCTGCCCCTCCACTCTGATGAGACCCCACCTGGAGTACAGAATCCAGCGTTGGGGTCCTCAGCCCAGAGAAGACATGGACCTGACAGAGTGAGTCCAGAGAAGGCACACAAAGGTGATCAGAGGGCCAGAGTGCCTCTCCTATGATAGAGGGCTGAGAAAGCTGAGGTTATTCAGTCTGGAGAAGACTCTAGGGAGACCTTAGAGCAGCCTTTCAGTGCCTGAAAGGCACCTATGAGAAAGATGGAGACAAACCTTTTAACAGGGCCTGTTGCAACAGGACAAGGGGTAATGGTTTTAACACTAAAAGAGGAAAAAATTCAGACTAGATAAAAGAAAGAAATTATTTGCAATGAAGGTGGTAAGATGCTGGCACAGGCTGTGCAGGGAGGTGGTAGAGCTCCCATTCCTGGCAACATTCACTGGATGGGTCTCTGGAGGACATCCCTTCTCACTCCAGAGGGGTTGGACTAGGTGGTCTTTAAAGGTCCCTTCCAACCCAAACTATTCCATGATTCTGCATTTTGCTTTAGACTCAATGAGCTCCAAAGGACCAAAAGGAGACTTGTTCAGTATCAAAGTCATATTGTACAGCAATGGTGCACAGTTTTTCTGGCTGAATGGGCCACCTCTTTCTCTGTAAATATCAGCAGACATAGTGTAGGTAGATCAAATCACACCTGCAGCTGACCCAATGCTTTTTGGAACTCACACTGGGACCTCCCTTGCACCATAGTGCTGTGTCCAGGAGCTGACTCATAGCACAAGTGCAGTCAGGAGAGGGTCCCCACTACCAATTAACAGACAGAGCCTGTGGCCCGTTTTCTTGGAGCCCTACTGCTATCATGTGGCCAGAAAAGAAGACAGCTGGGATCATGCAGCTGCCACCATCACTAGAATAATTAGTTTAGCCTGGAGCAAGCTCCTGTGCATCTCCAAGGTGCCCTGGGAAAGAGGGCAACCAGGATTAGCTGACAGACTCTCAGTTGAACACTTGAGAGATGAGATATCAAATTGATTTAATTCATATGTTGGATGGGTTTTTTTTTACAAAGTCCTTGAAAAATTGAGTGATTTGGGTCAATGCATGTAAAAGCTTCAAAGGAATCAGGATATTTTTGTCTTAGTCACTAACAGGCATCCCACTGCTACAAACATATGAGACTTTATAGGTGATGTCTACCCTGATAAACAAAACAGACTAGGGAACCCTAAAGGCAAGTGTCATAATGGCTCACAGCCATCTGGCCAGATTCCCTTTCTTCCTCCCCAAAAACAATGTGGTATAATCCAACCTGCCCGTGGAGAGCAGGCCCTCACTTGTGTTATTCTCTCAGACATTTGTAGCTTTTATCTCAAAAAATGCTCTTTGGCACACGCCTGAATTGTGCCAAGGAAAAGTGCCAATAACCAAACACTGCGGATGTTCTGAGTCTGGCACCCAAGCCCCCACCCTGACTCTGTCTGCTCTGTCTTCTAAGGCAGGAATAGCTGCAGAATCACTTCAGTGAGCTCCTTCAGCCCTCACAACAAGGTCTGTACATGCACAGTTACATCCAATTTCAGGTCCTGGAATGCTGTATTAATAAATCCTAATTCTCCCACAGCTTTTACAAGTAGAATCCGGCATGTACCATATAGAAGAATGGTTATGACAAAATATTTCTCAATTGACAGATGTTTTTCTTCAATGCTGATCTAACCTGCCATAATTCTGGAAGGATTTCCCATAATGTCATCTTTTGTAAGAATGCACTCAAGGTCCCAGAGTTTCTGCCCTCTTTGCCAGAACGGCTTTAAAACACCATTTTAATAGACAGTTTTGGGTTTTCTAACTTGAAGGGCAGCTCATTTCAGTGGGATTGGACTATATTACCTTTAAAGGTCATTTCTACCTTAAACTATTCTGTGATTCTATGATTAGTGTCAAACATCAAAACCGAAGTCTTTTTTAAGGTTTCTAAATACAAAAAAAAATTTAATATGAAATATTTTGGCATGGTTGGCTTTTAAAAATAACTCCTAGAACCTGTCAAAACTTTCATCCATTCATGACAGAATGCTGACCAAGAGTTCAACAACATGTCAGGAAAAGAAATAAGAACGATGAAGTGGCATGCCTATTTTAATGTCATAAACTGTGAAATTCTCCAGAGTTGCTCAAATCTGTGTGTTTTCCTTGATCTGATCAATGTAAACAATCACATTATTGGTAATGAAGCTCATGGGCAGTAGGCGACAGAATGACAAAACTTGTCCCTTCACTTGTAGAGAACTCGTGCCAGATGTTGTAAGTGCAAACATTGGACCTCAGCCAATATGCCAAGCTGCATACATGTTCACACTAAATTCTTGCTGGCATAAGAAAATAGGGAAGGAATGTATATTCAAGGCCTTTTCAATGCTGCCTTTGGTGTTCTATTCATCCTTATTCCGCCTTTCAGAAAGAATAATTTTGTTATATGTTTTGAATTTCATCTTTCCTCATTTTCATCTTATGCCAATTATTAAAATCCAGCCATCCTGCTGGAATTACAGAAACTAGATAGTGGAAGGTATGTAATAGAAACCTACTTCTACAGTAAGAGCAGCTATAGCAGTAAGATTTGGGCATAAAATGTAATGGCAATATACTGGCATTTCATACAGAACTGGAATTTTTTAGTGTGGCTTTCTGTTAAATTCAAATAAACCTGTCTGCCACTTAGAAGTCTGCCTGCCTGCCTGGAAAGATATAAGCCCTAACATAACTATCATGTCTTCAACCTTGTCTTCGCTCACTGGGTGGATCTCCCCAGCTCACATTAACATTAATGGGAATTCCATGTATGCATCACTTAGAGAAAATAATCCCTCAGAAATTTTATCATTATCTTTCTAGGCAGATAGGGATGGCATCCATCATGCATCCAACACAGTTGTACAATGTGCATTATTAAAACATCAGAGCAATAACATTTAAAAGGATAGGCATTGACAAACACATTCTTCTTAAAAGAGTAAAAAGGATCAAATGGAAAATCGTTGAGAATCCTGAGAGAAGAATGTGACTTAGTTGCAAGTTTTTGTAATTAAAAAAGATCTAAAACCTAAGTTCATTCCTTCCCCTTCTAGAAAAAGCAGCAATGTGATGGAAAAGATCAACCTCACTATATAAGTCACAGATAAGATGCATTCAATTTATCACAAACATCCAGTGGTTGAAGAAAGAAGGGGGTGGTTTACACTGAAACTGGTTGATCTTTGTGAATTTTCTTTTTGTGTTTTGCTGAGTTTTTTGTTTGTGACTTTTTTTTTTGTTGTTGTTGTTTTTTGTTTTGTTTTGTTTTGTTTTGTTTTAAGAGAAGGTGATTCCCATAATTTTAGTATTCTGGGGAAAATAAGAGTAAAAACAATACTTCCAGACAGACTCATGAGAGTATTATGTACTGATCAGGAATCTTGTTTTCAACTTACCACTTCTGCCTTACTGTGAGCAGGAGCAAGAGGAGGAGACATCAATAGATGGTACCACCGCCTCAGTCCTTCCCTCTTTTCTCCCTAGCAAATTGCAGCAGCAGAAAAACAACCAAAAACCTCCCAACTGACAGATGCTAAACTGATACTCCAGGCATGTCCAAACCATGGCACATATTAAGCAAACTAGCTCCAGAACTAAAAATACACAAGAAACACCTGCACAATGCTGCACTCAAAGCAAATTAGCTTTTGGAAGCTGACACTTCTTTCAGGATACCATAGCATCCCACAACCTATTGCCTGGATGTATCATCAGCAAGCAGCAAAGGAGCAGCAGGAGAAACAGAAATACTGTCATCTGAGGATAATCAAAGCATCAAGGTCTATTGTCAAGGTAGGCATCCTGTCATTCTTCCCACATCTCTCCCCCAATAATTACATAATTCTGGTATTTTCTCTGGTAAAAGAGGTTCTAGGAATGAATGTCCTTCATTTCAACTTGAAAAACAATTTTTTAGTTGTGAGTGAGAGTTCAGCCCAGGCAACCTCTTTTTCTGCACTTCCTGTGGAAAGAGACACATGCAACACTTTTCTGCTTACATCCTTTGAGCATCAGTCACAAATTTGCTGGCATTGCCAGTCTGCCACTCAGATCACCTAGTCTTTGATAGATGCTGAGAAGTACTAAGTGGAAAGAAGGAATAGGAGAAATCCTGGCAGGCTGCAATGAACTCAGCTCTTCAACTACATTGCCAAACAAGCACAGCTCACTGATGGGTGAGTTTTCCTAATATAAACCTCATGAAGTCAATTGCAAGGTCCTGCACCTAGGCTGGGGCAATCCTCAACACCAATGCCGACTAGGGGTTGAAATGACTGAGTTCTGCTGAGAAATTTGGGATCCTGGTGAACTAAAAACTGGACATTAGCTGGAAAATAGCATTTGCAGAAAGTCAACCTGGGCTGCATCAAAAGAAGAGTGGACAGCAGGTAGAGGGATTCTGCCCTTCTGCTCCACTCTGGGGACAATTCTTCTGGAGTACTGCATCTAGCCCTGGGGGAAACCAGTGTAGGAAAGACATGGATCTGTTGGGGCAGGTCTACAGGAGACCCACCAGGAGGGTCAGAGATCGAACACCTCTCCTGTGAAGAGAGTCTGAGAGAGCTAGGACTGTTCAGCCTGGAGAAGAAAAGGCTCTGAGAAGAAATTACTGTGACCTTTCAATATATAAAGGGTCTTATAAAAACAAGGAGAGAGTTTTTACCAAGGCCTATAATGATGGGACAGAGAGCAATGGTTTTAAAGTGGGACTGGACATAAGGGGGCATTTTTTACGGTGTTCCAGTGTTGAGGCACTGGAACAGGTTGCCCAGAGCAGCTGTGAATGTACATGGCAGGAGGCTGGACCAGATGATTTTTAGAGGTCCTTTCCAATCCAAACCCTTCTGTTATTCTGCGACAAAGAACCTTTTTCCTTTTCCTACACTGCCATTCAGTCTGCAAGCAAAGATGAAAATAATATCACCTCTGAGTTAAAAATCAGGCTTTTCTCCCTCTAAGTTGGCAGAGATGATGACAAAGACAAGTTGTTAGAGCTGTTCTCAGGTTGGCTCCCTTTCTTTCTTTACCTCTAGAGCAGGACAGTGGAAGGAAAAAGTAGAAACAAGGAAGAAATGATCTGGGCAGGTACCAGAAGAAGCCTCTACTTAATGGTTGTAATCATCGTGGTGAACCCAGGCCATAAAAGACTGAAGCTTCCTAAAAGCTTTGCTCCCAAACTTCAGCCCATGCTGAAGGGCTGTTGTTTCAGCTTTTGTGTTGTTCAGTTGGTGTCACATATTTTCATGCCTGTCACATAAGACAGCAGCTTCAGGGAGGTCACGAGTGTAGGACAGTTCAGAGGATTAGTACCTCTACGTTAATATTCAAGACCACCAAGACTTATGATTTAAGAATCTGATTTTGAGCCACCCCACTTAAAAATTAATATATTCATAGTTGAAATAGAGAAATTAAAATATTTAATACCTCTAGAAAAACTGTGGGCCTTCAATTTAGGAAAAACAATATTTTGGATATTGATTCCATCTAACAAACTGTCATTTCAGCAAGTCATACTGGAATCAGCAAGGGAGGAATGAGAGAGTTACAGATTCCTTGGTATGCTTTATTTCTTTGTTTACACACCTGCTAGCACGTTGGTGAATCACCAGTGCTGCCACACTGCAGATAATAAATAACATTAGCAGAAGAACTCATATTTGAATTCACTTGTGTGCTTTTCACAAACCCATTTAAAGATGTTTCCAACTCTCCCAACTCTGAATACACTAAAAATTATTTCAAACAGAAAGTCTTCTTAAAAGAATGCAAAAAGAATCCAGTTTCAAAAACTGGAAGCACAGTGGAGTATGCACAGAACAAACACAGACCCCAGTATACTGACTCAATAAGGAACATTCAATGAGTAGCAAAATTATGTCTTTTCAAGTCACTCAGGCTTTGGAGGACAAAATTTTACCTTTTTTCTTATTGCATGTCATAATTGTTTGCATTAGGGCAGTATCAAGTAGGAGAAGCCTGTATTTATAATGTCTTTGTGTGACTGAGCCTATCTGCTAACTAAATCTAATTTACATTTGTAACATAGGTGGTCAGGTGTTATCTGGGACAGTGCATTTGAGCACTTTCAGTGCTTAAAGAAAGCAAGCTTTACCATATTGACAGAAAATTCAGCAAGTGTTGAAACTGAAGTGCAGGAAAAACTTTCTAACATATCAAAGTGACTGAGCATGTTAGTCAAGAAAAATGAAGTCTTTTGCCATACATGTACATATGACCATGGTTTTGTCTCTGACGTTTCATAATTAGATGACTGTTTCTAGTAAAATAAATTCACAATACATAGCAAAGCATGTGGAGCCAAGACAAAAGAGCCTAGTAAAGATACCAAGAACCTGCAGCTTTTTATTCTGTTTAAATAATCCATGTGTAATTGGGACATTTTCTGACTTATTTGTTATTTGTTGTTATTCATCAGCACATGTGGGCCATTATTTTTTTCTCAGTGGATCAATCCTGTACAGACTAAAAGCATTGTGTATTTTCTAGTCAGATGACACTGGTTCACTGCAGTCATTTTAACCAGGGTGCTCTTTTGGTTTTCCAGTTCAATCAGGCAGAAAACCTGTAGCAGGAACACAGCCATGTGCAGCGCCCTAAACTGGCTTCTGCAAGAAAAGATGTTCACTTACTATTTCTAATTTTGCTTCACAAAGAAATTCAGGCCCGTGAAAACTCACAGTGATGATATGTAAAACAAAAGGGAAATCTGGGCTAAAATGTTCCAGCTCATGTTCCTCAGTGTACTTCCCCAGCTATTTCCCAGCAAAAGAGCAAATATAGCTGTTTGCATTCCCCTGGTTTATATATCACCACAAAACCTGCAGACTAATAAACCAAGTAACCTCACCAGGAGAAAATCTCCCTTCTGTGGAAGGGCAGAGGGCAGAAGGCAGGAAACGTGCTGCCCGAGGGGCTGAGGAAGGTCCCTGGGCATCACAGGGGGATGCTACAGCACCCAGTTGTCAAAGCAAGGACTCAGTGGAAGAGAGAAAGGAAGTGGGGCAGCAGGGAGAAAACCCAAGTGCACAGAACATCTCTGCTGGCAAGTGAAGGGGCAATACAGCAACCAGAGAAATGGAGGCAGCTCTCTGGCTGCTATTCTTCTCCCTAGGGAGACGAGCCTGCCCAGGAAGCAAGCATCCTGGAAGTATAGCTGCAGGTGTACGCCAGGAAAAGGAGGGGAGCCTTATCATGGAAAAGTAGCTTTGCAGGAGGTGTGCACAAGCACAGCAATCTCGTTGCACACAAAGGAGCTTTAGTCACCTCTCAGCTGTAGGCCCATCATCAATTTGGATCCCTAACCTTCAAGCCAGGCAGTCCGCAAAACACAATGAGAGGAGGAAGGATGAGCTGGCACATTTGAATTGTTTTGAAGTAACTATGTAACTCAAATTTAACACAAAAGTCACATCTCTTCTCTCAGCGACTTATGAACTTTGTTTTTTGCATTATCTCCTGAAAAAAGAATTTGGAGGAAGAAACTAATTCATGCCCATTTCTTGTGTGACAGAAGCTGGAGTAATATGATTCAAGGGGGCTCCACTTGCAGCACTGTGTGTTTTAATAGTCAAACCAATAAATTTAGATGAGTTTTAATACCTACCACTGATATGCTGTTGGTACTCTACAGAGAGATGTAATAGAACAACTACTCAGAAGCTAACAACATCATCCAGTTAGGTAACCGGTTCAAACTTCCACCCTGTGGGGTTTTTTTTGGGGGGGAGGGAAGAAAATTAATATTCTTTTTACATGGAACTTAAAACAAAGTGTAATTTAAGAAGATTAACTGACAATTTAATGGATTGATCCAAAGAATGTTTTAATTTGCAAATAATCTCCTAAATGTCATGAAATCTCCAAAGCAACATGCAAACTATTCTGAGTCCAAAAATAATGAGTTATTGATTCTTTTGTTATGAAATCACTCTGTAGGTTGGCAGTATACCTTTAGGCCACAATCTATTACATGAGCAAATTACAGTACCTGGTGCTGACAATGAAAAAATGACAGCAAAATTTTTCTCATTTAAATATAAGCTAGAAAAAAATGTCAAAACTTAATTGTTTTCCCTCCACTAAATAAATAAATAAATAAATAAAATAAGCACTGTCCTTTCACATAATTTATTTCTGAACAGATAACATTTCTGTATATAGAATCTGATCAAATGTGTTACCCAAAATTCCCAGAATTGATCTGGGATCTACTGAATCTCTACTGTCTACATCTGTAGACTAGAAATCTGTGCCTATCTATGCATAGGTATGTGGTTTTAAGGAGTTAAACAAATGCCTAAACCCATTTCAGAAGCAAACACTGTCAAAACCAAGTAGCACATAAAAGAATTGAGCACCTGAGTGGACATCACTGAGGACTTCAAACATTCATGTATTTCAAGGAATAAAATGAGCTCATCCCCAAAAAATGGTAAGAAAAACTTGAATATATGAGATCCATCCAGTTCAGACATCAACAGAACATCAAAATCTCTCAGCTCACGGTCTTTAGCTTTTCATAGACCATCTTTATATCAGCAATTAATATAGGTTAAGTACATAGGAAAGAAAAATGAAAACTTGAACTCAGAGCATTCTACAAACCCTAAAATTTAAACTGGAACCACACAATACAAACGTTATGACACTTTCTGCTAGAATCTCAGTGCAAAAAAATGCTCAAAGTCTTTGCCCAAAAACAACTAGGGGGTGTCTGAAGAAGACACAAGTTAAAGAAAAACACACAACATCAGTCTCCAAAAGGAGCTAAGTTTGAGTCCAAGCCTGAGGTCAAAGAAGAGCATGAAATACCATGGACCTGTATTTTGAGCTTTACCAGCATAGTGTTTCAATGCCTATTCCACCAGCCAAAATTATACCCATGTGAGCCTGTGACAGCCATTCCTGTTTTAGGCAAAGTACACTCTGGAGATAGAGACAATGGTACCCAGTAGCTCAGCCCTCAGCCCTGCCCTTGCCACAGCCCAGTTTCTCCCTCTTTTTTCCAGTTTACCACAGAGGCTAGTTGCTCTTTTCTTCCACACCTGAGTTTCTCATGAGATTGTGGTACTCAGTCTTCCCCAGTGTTCCACCACAGCTCCCACCAAACACTTGCACTTCTCAGGAAGTGTTGGTTTTGTAAGGATACAGGATGCCAGCAGAGGAAGAACAAAGCTACTATCACACAAAAAAGGGTCTGGATGGAGATCTAGGGATTTTGCTTGTGGAGGAGAGGTTGCCTGACTTTTTTTTTACTCCCCAGATGCTGAGTTTCTGCTTTAGTCTCTGCTATATGGTGGCTCTAGCCCTTGGCAGCTGCAAGGCTTGTACAGGACCGAAACCTGTCCATCAGGTATTCCTTCTGAGGTCAAGCATGAGTTCAGCACAACCATGTTTGTCCCTAGATTCACAGATGATATTTTCCATCTGAAAAGTTGAATTTGAAGGTGTTGAAGAATTCCATTTTTTGAATACAGCTAAGAGAATATAAAAATGCTAGATGAAAAAATTGTTGAGGGGGCAAAGGGGGAACAGAATATGTTCCCTGAGTATAGATTATAAAATGCTCCGGGTTTCCTTTTGATTAATTGCTTTTTTTTCTTGTGATTTTTCAAGAGTTTTACCTCCATTGTGGAATTATCTTATAAACTGTCTTTCTTCACTAAACAGCTAAAGGTTAGTTGCTACAAATACAATGTGAAATCCATTGTATTCATCCATTGTTTATGCTTCTTGAGAAACAGTATAAAGTCTTAATACATAAAGACAAATCTTTAAAACTGCTTCAGGCTCCAAATTAAAAATTATTCCCTTTTGTGTTGATTACCAAGGGATATTTAGAGAATACCCTCTGATCACAGGATATTTCTATATTGCCTGTCACTTTAAGGTGAAAAATTTGCAAGGACACTCTCACCATCTGTCATCAACTGGCTTTAGGTGACACAGAGGACTGGTCTAAAATGGCCAATAGGCCTCATGCATAACAAAGCCCTTGCACTTTTGCATTGTTTGTATTTTGACCTGGGCAGATAATCCTTCAGAAAGGGGGCTGTGTTTTGCTACTTCTTTTTTCCTCACACAGTGACCATTTGAGCGCTGTCTTTTAAAGAGAAATCATCCATCCACCTAGAAAGTAAATTTAGAGAGCTGTCTCTCTCTTATTCTTCAGCCTAAACAACTACATTGCACACTGAAGGCATTTTATTAACAACACCACGTTTCATGAAAGCTGGTGAAAAACTTGCCTTTCTAAACTAAGGGGCTTTTCTGAGTAACATAATCACTTCATTTAAACTGTAAATCTAGGGGGTTGTGAATGTTTAATACATTGTCATGGTTTGTTGATAACAGTCTCTGATTAAATTGATAATTTAAGAGCAGACAGCAATCTAGAAAGGAAAAAAATAGCATCTTTCTGCAGCTCGACAGAACCATGTTATCCTGTTTGTATAGTCACTCATACAACAAGGACCATTTCTCATAGCAGAAGTCAAAGATAAACTGTTCTTTCCACGATGTCAAGCACCACTTAAGACTTGCAAATACCATTTCCTCGTACAATAGAGGCCTCTCCAGCATATCAAGTTTGTAGCTGACACCCTTACAGCACTGGTTAAAGGAATTAAGAAAAAAAAGTTGGAAAAGTAAACTTTTGGAAAATATTTTTATCCTGTCAGTTTTCTATCTCAATGACTGGAAAATAAAAGGCTAATAGAACATTCATCCCAGGGCTCTATGTGCCTCAAAGTCCAACAGCAAAGAAAATTTTTAGGAACAGCCATTGTTAGAAACAAGTGAATGGAGGAATGAACATGGGATGGGGACATCCCTTCCATCAGAGGAACAGTGTACTAACAGGACCCTCTAGGTTTTATGTCATCTTCAACACATACAATATTTGCATCTATAGAAGCAAGACTATATTCAAGGCACAGGCAAGCCTTCAAAGGATGGATTCCCTCTTTAGACTTATTTCTGTTGTAATTGGGGAACATTTGTTATTCTTCACTCCACCCTTATATTTTAGTAATAAACCAGACCTTTTAATTACAAATGAAGTCAACTCTTCCTCTATGAAACAGGCTCCATTGATGCTAAAGGGAATTACACTGAATTCTGAAGGATAAATAAATCCTGTGAGGTCCACTCCTCCTCTCCCAGCTGTATCACACATGATATATCAGAAACCAGAGTCACTTAACCATGGGAGGGATTCTTCCTAGCTCCCCTCAGTTCTGTATTTCACTCAGCATGGCTGCCCATAGGCAAGCAGCCATTTATTGTTCTATTACTGTGTTAGGTTCTGAAGGAATTACCTTTTTAATCAAATTTCCATGCAGAAAATGGGATCTGTAAAACCATGGGCTACACAGACTGAGTCTAGTCTAAAACCTGAATGATGTGTGAACTCCAGGGTTTTTGCTTTCTCCTGGGTTTAGGATCTAGGAATAGGCAAAAAATTTATTCTGACATAGATTCCCTCCTCTGTCAGACAAAATTCTTGAGATATATAAAAACAAGTCTCTCTGAAAACCAGGTTCCATAAATTCCAGGAGAAATTCCATCAAGCTTTTAGCTGTGTAGAGATATGGTGTCACTACAGATGCTGAAAACTCTCACTGGGTTCCCCCTGCAGTATGAAATTAGCATTTTTACTTGTTGAAGGTACAGCCATGTTTTTATAACTATTTGACTTTCAAAACAATATGACACGTACAAGAGAACAAATAAAAAAGTTGCCCAGATTCAAATGAAATTTTATTCCAACAACTTTTCTGTGTTGTAGGCGGCCCCTTTCAATAACAGATGTGCATCACACATCTGGCTCAGAAGTTCCCAGACATCTTTTCTTGCATTATATTAATCTTCCAAAAGTCATATTCATGTATTTTTGAGCTCTAATTACAACCTTATGTGTTCCAGTCGAGCTAGAACTAAAATTATTCAAGCTCTTAGGATAGTACAGCTTTATAGTAAATATTTGGAGGCAGTTTCTGGTGATAAACTTTAAAAGTAAAGGATTCTACTTCCTGGTGCACTTCTGAGAAAAGAAACAACAAAAGGAATTCAGGAACAGTTGCAGAACTACGCAGGAACCTCTGTGACAAACAGAGGGGGCTCCAGGGTTGGTGGAGGCATGGTTATTTGTGATGGAGGGTTTGCAGCAGCCCACCTCAGCCACAAGAGCTCAGTGATGCTAATTCTGAGAGAAGTGCTGATATTCTGCCAAGACATAGCCTGCAGAAGCTGCACTTGCTTCTGATTCTGGGCAGATCCCTTGGTACTCCCTAAAGATTGGTTGAAGTTGTATTCCATGACCTTGTACTCCATGACCTTCTCTTAGCCTCCCCTCGAGGTGTTTGGCATTCTTGGCACATCCTGCTCAGCCTAACTCCCTGCAGAAGTGCTCACATCTCCCTTTGGACCTCTAGAGTGAAGACACAAACATCAAAATGCTTCAGGTAACAGTGGGAGAGGAGAGGAGAGGAGAGGAGAGGAGAGGAGAGGAAGAGGAAGAGGAAGAGGAAGAGGAAGAGGAAGAGGAAGAGGAAGAGGAAGAGGAAGAGGAAGAGGAAGAGGAAGAGGAAGAGGAAGAGGAAGAGGAAGAGGAAGAGGAAGAGGAAGAGGAAGAGGAAGAGGAAGAGGAAGAGGAAGAGGAAGAGGAAGAGGAAGAGGAAGAGGAAGAGGAAGAGGAAGAGGAAGAGGAAGAGGAAGAGGAAGAGGGAGAGGAGAGGAGAGGAGAGGAGAGGAGAGGAGAGGAGAGGAGGCACCCATTCTGTTTTGAGGAAAGGCATGTAGAGTTCAGAACACAGATATGTAAAGAAAAGAGTATCTGAAAGCTACACATATCATGCAGAGCTTGATCTCCAAACAAGAAATTTATGGAAAAACAGCAAGGCATAATTTAGTAGGTGTGTCAGTACCCCCGCAGTGTGCAGAAATCTGCTGTTTGATTTAATAATTTCTTTCTTCCAAGGGCAGTATTTGTCCAAAGAAGTTTTTCCTTTACATTTTATTAACGAACATTAAAAAGCATTTCTGAAAGCACAGTGAGAATCTGACAAGCACCTTGAAGCTCAAAGTAGAGAGAGCACTTCAAAAGTAAACTTTTACTTGGGGTTGGAATAAAAATTTATAGAAGTAATTTAAAATATATTAAATATGTTTCCTCTTACAATCATCTCTCTTGTTCACAGATTTAATATTTTTATGACCATGTCTTGAGGAAGTATTTTTATTTATGATATCTAGACATAGCATTTAAATTCCTTCCAAAATGCATTAAATAAAAATGTGAACACTATATAGAAGTGAAGAAATGCATGTTTCTATGCTTCCTTAAACACATGAAAATGCCAGATTTTACAAGCTAATCTTCCAGTAAATGATATGTTGTATTTAACTGCGGTGCATTCTGAAAAAAAAATAGATAACAATGTTCCAATATATCAAGATTCAATTCAATAGGTGTAAAAAGTATGTTTCTAGTGCTACAATGGCATATCACATTAACACTTCTGACATCTGAAGCTATTATTTCCATGCTTTAAAAAAAAAAATAATAGGATTTATTTTGGTTGCTATCTGCATTAAATATAGGGCTCGCTTTCGCTCTGCCTTGCACATGTAAACACAAACAGTCCTATCACAAAACAATTGGCAGTTTTCATTGTCTTGTTAATCTTGCAGCCACATTTTTCTGTAACTTAACAGACCCTGCCATTTGGAATTCATTATGATTTGCATTGCTAATTAAAGTTGTTTCTGATGGATTATTTCTGTATGAAAGATTTTTTTTTTCCTAAAGCTTCTTAGTGAAATATTTCTTAATCAACATTAGACCTGTCTGGCAAAGAAGAACGTACCTTTACTTCATGGGCAAGCTCATACAGTAGCATCTATATAAAATCTATAAAGATATTAAAAATGTAAACTAACTCTGTGAAGAACTTTTTATTAAAATTACAAATAAAGGCATCTGACTAATACAACCTTTAAAAATGCTACTCTTTCCTGGAAAGAGTAACAGGAAGGGCATTCATAAGCATAAAATAAAATCTATAGTCTATAGTACTACTAGGAATGGTGGGGGGTGAGGAAATGGTGAGGGAAAAGTACAGTATAAGAGAGACTGAACAAATATGTAATGTGTTTAATGATTCAAACACATATAGCTGTTGGAACCTACGAGATATCACTGTGTAAAAGTGGTTGCTTTATTTACTAGTCACTTGCTGCCACTATTTGATTGCATCACAGCCTTTCTCAGCAATCCTAGGAATTTTGTGGCTAAAGAGGTTTGAGTGTTTATGACAAGCCATTCTTTCTTAAGTACTCAGCAAGGACTAACAATTTTCTTTTGTGGTTTAAGCACGGATAGACCCTCCATTTAACCTTTGAATCTGAGCTAAAACCTCTTGTGACATTATGCATGACTTCATGACCAGCAGTCAGAAGTGAAAATGTAGCTCTTGGCCCTGCCTCCACAGAAGTAAAAGGAAGCTTTACCCTGGGAATGGGGCTGGGTTCTCATTGCCAAATCATTGCTGAATCTCTCTGAATCCACTCAAACCTGCATGGGTCACCAATCAAAGGGAGATGTGCAGCATTTGGGCTCACTGTGCTCAACACGTGGGCGACCACAGCTGCAGAGACATAGAGACAGGGTTGGATACACAGATGGACCTCCAAGTGCTCCATTCTGGGAAAATACATAATTGCACAAATATTGTGCTCACCAAAGAACACAGTATACTTTGGTGGTACATTTTAGGGTTTTTTTATTCCCAGAGAAAGAACGGAAGCAATAAAACCAGTAGGATTTTGGAAACTTCCCTCCATGCACTGCATGATAAACTCCACTTGTGGTGCATTTGTTGAATATATGAAAATACTTACAATCTGTTATTCACACTTTCAGTCAATTAAGCTATTTAAATGACTTGTTTTAATTTCAGTCCCAAGTCTTCCAAATTCTGCCATCTCATGTTTGATCCAAATAAAGACAGTTACTTTATTTGTCAAATATCTTTCTTGTTCTCTAAACAGGACAAATGGTACTTTGTTCACATTTATTTGCAGCAAGAGCTGAAATGGAGAATTCTTCCAGGTAAACAGTAGATTCTAGTATTTCAGTATGTCATTAAATAAAAGCTTAGCAATTTTCTTTCTTTGAAGTGGACTTTTTTTCCTAAATTAATATTTTATATTTATTTCCACCCTGGAATATCCATATGAGCTCTAACTTCCTGAAACTCTCAATGAAATAAGGTACTATTTTTAAGTTTTATCTCATACTGAATTATTAAAAGAAAATGTGATATTTTTAAATTATTTATGATTATCTTTTTAAGCTTTTCCTGAAATTAAATAGCAACAATTTTTTTCTGCTTTGTCATATGGAATGGTGGCAAACCTTCTCAAAGGCACTTTAATAGATGGAAGACATTGTAGGCATAATTTCAGGTAGTAATGCTAGAATGAGCTCATTTCTAAGCACTGAAATTCTAAGTAATTTTTAAGCACCAACATTATCTGTGCCAGAGAGAAACATTGCCTTGTCACTCCTGTGGAGTCTCCCCTGCCTATATGCTACAGAAAGGATGACTTGTGTATTGAAGGTTAATATCATGTAAAAACATTCCTAAGATAATAGCACAATGCTGGATCCTGATATACTGGTTTTTAAGGCCTGCCTGTTATGGTTCATCACATTTATGCACTCTGCCTATGCTTGCTTAGCCTTATCCAATCCCACCTGAGTATTGTGGTTGGTACACTGACAACACTACATACATCATTTCAAAAATGAGACAGTAATAGAACTCAGGCTCATGTAAAATCAAACTTGGTCATACCACAGAGAAGCATTCCATAAATATTTTGAACATTAAGTAAAGGAATTAAAATGCCAAGCAAACATCACAAGCTGTCTCCCCAGGACCATCAACACTTTGTAAACATGGATTTTCTTATAGAATGGGAAGAGAGCAATTACCAGGGCATGGCTGAAGAAGTAGATATATGCATCAGGAAGGACAGATGGAACTAGATCTTGCCTCAAGGCTAAGAGAGCAGTTCAGAGAGAGGGGAGCATAAGGAGAGCTCCCCAGGAGAAGATCATCATGGTGCTTTATTGGACTGACCAGATTTCATCTCCTTCCAGAGCTGTTACCATGCATCCAAATCCTGAAAAAGAGCCCTGGAAAAGAAAGATCCAGAGCCTGGAGAAATTTAACATTGAATCTGACAAAACAAGGCTATCAAGTCTTTTCTTCATCACTTTAAACCTTGTAAAGTGTGTTGCAAGGGGGTTTTTGTAGTTATTTCTATTCCTTACTAATCTGCTTCTGTGGGAAGCCACGTGGTTAAATTTTCACAATCCTTACTACTCTTGCTAAAAATCCAGCCCAAGATCCAATAGATCCAGAATATCCAAGACTCTCAGGTATGACTACATCAGTTAATCAAGCAGGGCCTCAGTACAGATCCAGGCACAATCCAAGTAGATGGCAACCTATCTAATGTAGAATCTAATGTCTTCTTTCCAGTGGACAAAGGAAAAACTGTAAGAGAAAAGGGAACCATATTTTGGGAAGCTGCAGAGCGAAGTCTATAACTCTTTACCTTTCCTTCCAAGGCAAGCACCAACCTGTGTAAAACTTCCACAGAGGCTTTCAACACAGGAGCCACACAAAGGAGGAAAATCCCTGCTGTGAGACTGTACCAACCTCTCTTCCTCCTGCACTGGACTTCTCACACCAGACTCTCCAGCAACTGTCTGTGGACAGCGTTCCTCTTTCAGCAAACCCATGCCCCTCTCAGCCCTGCTGTGCTCCTCTCAGCCCTGCTGTGCCCCTCTCTGCCCTGCTGTGCCCTGTGCCACCAGACTTCTGCATCCTGGCTGTCACAGAATTTGCTCTCCTGGGCTGTGATGGGAAGAGAAGCTGGCAGGCACCAGGTGCTCTTCAGGACCAGTGGGTTGAGAGCTGGGGACTCCATGCCCTACCCAAAGGCAGGAGAATAACTGCTGGAGCTTGGAGGAAGTCTGTGGGGTTTCCCCTCCTAGGTGTTTGCCCTGCAGAAGAAAGTTTTCCAATGAAAGGGAGGTGAATAAGGCATCTTTATCGCTCTTTTATACAGCTACTAAAGATTATTACTTCACATTTTCAAGATGCAAACACAATGATAGCAGACTGCAGTCTGAATTAGATAAAACATTCACCTCTTAATCAAAACAGGAATATATGCCTTGACTTTCACTAGAAAGCCTAACAATGTGAACAAAAGAGCACTAAGGCAGAGACTGAGTTATTCTTCTTACAAGACAAAGCAGTTGCATCTAGTTGCATAAGAGACAATTAAATATAGCCCTCTCATGTCATGACAGCTAATTGTCTGGTCCAGAAAAGCTTTAAGTTACTGTTATTTTCAGTAATATCCCAGAATTCCATGTCCCAGGATTTTATTACTTAAATAGAGAAAAGTTGCAGGCACCATAATGCAATTCTCTTGTTATTTTATTACTTTCCCATGTAAAATTGGGGGATGTAACAGGAGTATGGACAATTATGTAGAGTAGGGTTATTCATTCCTACATGTTTTTACTCCTTAAAACTGGGTAAGTCCTTTCCAAAAATTGGTTCCTAAGCATAAAATGCCTTGAGCAGCTTTAATTTCAGAAAAGAGCAATAAATCACTTTAATGCAAGAAGCAATATTTGATTACTCTGCATTACCCGGTAGCCACTTTACAATTATAATCCTTTACACTCTTATCAATGAATATATCACTCCTAACTCTAACCCCTCAATCACCCTCTCCCTCATCCATGCTCCTACTATTTGACAACAAGCCTCCTACTATTATTTAATATTAAATTATATAGCACATATGTGATGGTGATAGTCATGTGATAAATTGCATTTATCATGCATCTTTTAATGCAGCTGCATTAATCATGTCTCTCTTTCACCTTGCCTGCTAATCCATCTCTGTCCAGTACTGCTCAGTCCCATCCAAACCTTTAAGGAGATTTGAACGTGCACCATTGGAAATGGTGCCCTTTCCCAAACATGGAGTTTCATCACAGAAATCACACTGTCCCAAAGTTTGGCACAAAGAACTTTGAGTCTGTGAAAGGTTTAAGAATGAACCATGAGATTCCTTGGAGCAAAAAAATAGAGACTTACATTTTCTGTTATTGCAAGGCTCTCCATTTCTAGCCTGAGGTTATTATCCATGATACTGGGCCTTAAAGTGGAAGCATTTGATGTTTGTAACATAGGTGTTTCTAAAGGTTCTTAATATGTGTCAGCTGCTGTTTTATTCCCTCCTAGACATCTAAAGCTGGGCTTCTAACAGACAATTTAAAAAATGTTAACCTTACAAGCCGCAGGATTGCAAAAAAAGGTAACCAAAAAGTATTTTAGAACTCTTCAGAACATTCAGAATTATGATATCTACGAATTATTTGTCCTCTCTGCTGTGCTGTCTCTCCAATGGTACAGGGCAGCAGATGCATTTTTTTGGCATCCACTGGAGATAAGCCATCAGGTCCCTATTGATCTGCCTATGCTGACTTTATTCCACACCACTAAAATCTTTTTTTTCCTTAAATCCAAATCTTAAACATTTACTTAGAACTTGAACTTGTTTTTAAAACATTTTATAGTCTTCTAAAAAAAGAATTACCGAGGTTGCAAGTGTTTAATGAATCTACACCAGAATCACACAACTGGTCTGGGATGAATTGTATGGGAAAGCAAAGAGAAAGAGCTGAGCAAGAACCAGAAAAAAGTGTTGAAAACTTTGTTCCAAAATGATAAAATGTTTCAGCTTGCCAAATTAAAAAACTTTGTGTTAGAAAAGTCTGCTCATATATGTATGTTTAAATCACAAAACTGCTGTATAGAAAAAAATATATGTTTATGATACAAATATCATTGATGAACACCAAATCATTTTCCACATTTTTGGGATAACTCAGACACTTAGAATGTGATTAGTCACAGCAGATGGGAGTGCTTATGCCATTAGAACTAAACATATGGGCAAGTGTTTTGTTGGATCAGGATTTATACATTTTGTGGATCTGTAAAGTTAAACTACTGGTTTAGGCATTCATACAGCCATAGCTGAAAGGCTGTTCTTGAAATCCTGTCTGTAACAGAATCAAGCCCTAACAGAACACTGCACTCTTGTTTGCAGCTGGGTTTTTTTGCCCCAAACTTATTGCTGACAGGGCAGAAAATTTGGTAGGTGCTCTGAACACTCACTTATTTGATCCCACTTGTTTTTCTCCTCCTCTTCCTCCCCCTTCTCCTCCCTAATTTCTCTTTCTGATTTCTCTTCCTCTCCTCTTCTGTTCTCCCCCTTTGGCTTTTTCCCTGAGACTGCCCAGTGAAGTGTTTATCACTACATGGTGGGGTTGAAAAGCAGACACTGTCAGCCACTATAGCACCTTTGCACCATCCTCTTACTCTCTTTGTCTTTAATTAATGAGACAAGATGTTGTTAACCCTTTGGGGTGTAGGTTCACAGGGAAGAAGGGATTGAGGGGGCTGTAACCAGCCATTGGCACTCCCTCACAGCCGTACCCAGAGCAATGGCACCTGTCCTGTGCCCTCCTCTTTGTCCTCCTGACACTTTCTCTTGATGTCATGGGAACCCAGTGTTTGGAAAAACTTCCTCTTCCCAAGTTCTGGGATTTTTTCCAATGCAGTCAGGACAACTTTCCTAATTTTTGGACAAGGACAAGGAATTCCTTTCAAGAGATACCTTACTTGCATAGAAAGGGGCAGGAGTTTCAAAAGTTTGCTGTTATTGCTCTCTTGTGGCTTTACTGGCCTCATTCCACAATTCTTCAGTTTTTCCTTTCACTGAGGCAAAAAATCCTTAAAGTTTTACAGACATCCTTTCTAATCCCTGATTACTTCCATATCTCACCATATTTTCCTCCCTGTTCTACCAAACAATGACTATGGCTTCTGCACTGAAAAAATGCTGACTCCATGGGAATGTCAGTCAGCCACAGAAAGCAAACCCTCAGGTCAAAAAAACTTTTCTTTAGGGGATCCCCATGTCTCAGGAAGACACTTGGGAGACCATAGGGAAAGGGTTAACTTGAACACCAGTCCTGCCAGGCTTTGAAATCCATGCTAAACCCATCTTCGACTAAGTATAGAGCAATTCAGCAAATACCTGTGGTTGTTAATTCTCCAGCAACTCAAAGTTCTGAAATGCAGTTCATCAAGGACTCACAGTAAAAGGAGGTGGAAAATTTTAAAAATTAAAAAATAAAAATCCCCCAGAAAACATTGATAAATCAGAGGTCCTCTTTTTTAAAGCACAACAGAACTTGCTGTTGTCTGTTGTCCCAATACATTATAGCCACTCACAGCCTTAATCATGTGAAATCACTTCAAAAAGAATTAACAGATTTAAGTAACCAAAAAAAAAAAGCTTCAAAGCTTTACCAACAGCAAGAGACCTTTTTTTTAATTGGGAGCATATATCTAAGCAAAACTAAAAATATTCAATAGAAGCAGATTTTGAAACTGCATAAATATCAAAATGATTGAAATATAATGTTTAATATTCATATTTTTCATTGTTTTGAGGCTGAAAAGCCCAGTCAAAGCTTTATACTTCTTTCATTTTTGCTATACATTTTGACTGAAGAGGTGCCTAGGCTCCTACAAAACCAGATCCTTCCTGTTTCAACAGTAAAAATATCCCTGTCCCAAAAATCTTGCTGTGTAAGCCAGGAGACAACAAGTAGATAAAGGCAGAGGAATGAGGGAGCATATGGAAACAGTCAGCATGACAAGTGGCAGTCTCAGTTTTGGCTCTGTTTTCACCATTTGCAAACCCTTTTCATCTACCAGCCTATCTCTGTAGCAGTAATAGGAGGTATTATTAACAGGTTAGAATCCCCTACCTGCTTGAATTTATCATAAAGGGATGAGAAAGATAATACCAGTAAATTCCTCATGCCATTGTCTTTGTTAAGGAAAAAAAAATATTGAAAATTCCCAAGACAGAAGCTATGACCAGAGGTAAAAAACAAGTGGAAATCAGTTTTTATGAGTAATAGAAGATTGATTCTTGCAGTTAGAAGAAGTGTGAACTTCATTGAAAGAAAACTCCAGATAAATATATTTTAAATAGTCTCTAATGCAAAGTGTAAACTAACACATAAATGAAAGCAATTGCTTTGCACTTAAATAAATATATTTTGCTTCATCCTTTAAGTCAACTGGATTTCAAGTTACCTTTGGGAGCTTGGATTTAGGAACCACCAATGTTTTAGAGCTATAGGCTTACCTAGTTACACTAGAGCAAAGCAAATGAATGAAAATTCACATGGATAAATTCTCATGAGAACCAAGAAAAATACAGGATTTTTCAAGCAATACAACCTCAACCCCCATGATATAAAACATTCTTTTTTCTAGGTGAAATGTATCACAAGAAAATAAACCATTAGAAAAATAAAGACTCATTCTCTGTAACAATCACAATGAAACCCATTTAATGAGATTTCACAGCACGAAAAAGTTGCCCCATTCCAGTTCAGTCAAAACATGCCAGCCAATCATGAAAAGCTATTACAGGAGGTGAAGATAGTGTCTTTTTATCCCACTACATCTCTGAAAGCTGGCATGCCTTTCTCTTCCATTTTAGGGAAAAGAAAGAAAAATTAGAGGTACCTAACGCTGCATAAAATTGATTTGAAAATTATGTCTTCCTTAAAAAGAATGAAAACCTTAGAAATTTCTGAGAAGGTGAAAAATAGAAAATAGGTAAATACTCTTGTGATTATGTTATTGTTAGCAGCGCTGTTAATCATAGTTTTATTAATATATTAACAATGTGGCTTTCAGTTTCCAAAGTGGGAGCATTCTAACTTCCCCTTCAGGCAACTATTGAGGAAAAATAATTAAATGTAAATAAATTACTAATGTAAAAGCATTTTGTCTTACACTTAAGTAAGGATGCTGTGAAAATTTCTGTCTTACTCCTAATGAAGGGTTCATACCTCCTTTAAGAGTAAATTTTACCTACCCTAAGCACAAGCAGCGCCACTGAAAATAGCAGGGACTGAAGTGGGTGGCCTTATACACGTGTTTGAAATTAAAAATATCATTAACTTTTTCAATCAGGCTGGCTGTGTTGTGACTGCCTATAGCAGTATCCTTATTTTGGGCTGTTACTAACTAACTACCTGCATTCTTTACATAATGGTGGAGTAAAAAACACAATCCCCAGCTCAGCCAAGTGCAATTGCTTTTGTTCTCTCTAGTGGTACAAAAAGTGTGAGACCCTGTGGCATGAGAAGTCACAGGCACCACTTCAGTCGCTGGTTTAACATCTGGATCTGTGAAACACACTTCAGTCGCTGGTTTAACATCTGGATCTGGGAAACAAGGGAAGTGTGAGGAGGTAGCAGTCAGCTGTCTGCAGGCACGCTATCCCAAGCCTTGCCTTTCACCTCTGGTTTCTACTTCCACCTGTGGCCCTACCAGGACAGTGGGTGAGTCAGTCAGACACAAAAGGACAGAACCAAGGACAAACCATTGCTTTGCTCCCGCTCACTCCCTGCAGCCACATAGGACTGGCGCATCAAGGCAGGAGAAGGGAGGGCAGGCTCTCAAGGAACACCTCCAAGGATTGTCACAGCCCTGCCACCGGCCTCTGTGGCACAATTTAGTTTTATCCTTCACTTTTAAATGCTACTGTGACCTTTGGAGAACGGTGGATGAATCTTTGTGACTGTTAGAGGGGTTCGGAAATCTAAATTATCCACACTTCAAAAAAATCCTTTGTTTCAAGCACAGGTTGCTCCTGGTTATGCTTCTGAGATGCCTGTGTGAGAGCAGTTTATTGCACAACACAGATAAATGACATTTTCAGACTGGTTCCAGGCAAGGAACATATTCCTTGTGTTCAGCTCTGCACTGTGAGCAGTGCCTCGTGCCTTAACCTTGCTCCATCTTTACCACCACATAAAAATACAACACATCAGCTGTGCAGCTGTAACCAGGCATCCTAAGTGACAGCCCAGCAGGAAGAACAGCCTTTATTTGTCACCTAAAGTTAATGGAGTAAATTCAGAGACCCCCTCCTTCCTGCCTTTCTCCTACAAAGAAGACTCAAGGCCCTGATTAATATGCAGCCCTATTAACTCTAGTGGCTCTAAGGAGGTGGTGACTGAATGGGAAAATTAATGACCTCCTGTCCAGGACTTGCCCCTTATTTCAGAGTTAGAATAAAAACTGCATTCAGAAGGGAATCTGAATTATTAAATCTTTAATTGTAAACTGGTGCAGTAAACACATGCCAGAAATGGCAGATTTGATAAAATTCAATTTTCACTCCTCTTGCTTAATTCATGTTTATTTGGTAATGTCTCAGCCAAGTTGTTGCTACTTTTACTCTCATTGGTCAAACCTCAAGCATAGAAAATACACTTTTTTTTTACCCATGCTCTAGAGAACTGGGATTTTTTTTTTGGTAATGTCACATCAGCCAGGAAATAGAAGAGACCCTAGCTGAATAAAACCTAAGGCTGAATAATATCCTAAAAAGCAATCCAAAACAGAAACCCCCAAAGAAAAAATAAACAAAAGAACAATACCCATCTCATCTTCTAAACCACATACTGCAGGCCATAAAAACACAACCACATCCAATCCACTTGTTACAAAGGAAGGATCTCTAAGAAGAACCTCGACTCCTGGGTTTTTTGGGAACCCTCCTATTGTGCTGCAGCAGAGTGGGTACCTGCACATGTAAACAGAGAGCTAAAAAAAAAAAAAAAAAAAAAAAACAAACCAAAAAAGAAGGAAACTGCCATTTTAACTAGTATTATGAGTGGTGGCTAGGATGGCAAGCACATGCTACTGTGGCTATTTCACAGGATCCTTAAAACAACATATAGTTAGCATCTTTACTTTGATTCTTAATGCTTTCCTCTAGCTCTCAGGCAAAGTGTAGAGGCCAAATAAACCTCCCATCTGTAACAGCCAGAGATTCAGAATTTTCTTTATTGATTAATGGAAAACATAAACTTACCTAATTTTCTTTTAGACTGTCCCTGTCTGAGAGCTGCAAACTGAAAGAGTGAAAGAAATTTGTATGGAATATTTAATTACTAAGTGGCTGCTCTTCTTTAAATTGCAGTATTAAACCCTCAGTTATGCTCAACGTTGTGATTGTCTGACAGTCTGAAACACTGATTACCCATTCCCATACAGAGGGATGTCAGAAATAACTTCACAAAAATTCAAGCGAGATTTACAGCCCCTTACTCATTTCTCTCCTGGTATTATGATGCAAAGTAAAGTCAGATTTTTCCTCCATTAAAGTTAAATCTCTCCTCTTTTCACACACTTATCTTAGTTCTGTACATCTTGTTTGTTTCACTTTTTACATACTTCACCAATTCTTCTTCATTAAATTGGGTTTTTCACTTTTGTTCTGTAGTCCACAGGTTACATTTATCTGCTATCTTTCACTTTTCAAGTCTCACATCCTGCATTTTCGTGGAAGTAGTGTCTATTGGCTATTCATTTACTTCTTTGCTTGACAAAACCCACTGTTTTTCTACTTTCATAACAGTAGAGTTCACAAAGCTTTTTCAGGTTTAATAAATATCTAAAGTAGAACATCCCCAGTTTTGTAAGGATTCTTCCCACAATAATTGATTAACTTGCAATAATTAGCTCTTATGAAAGGTAGAATAGACATTTCTTCTATAAACTTCTCTGGAAATAAATCACTGTCACTTACAACATTGCCTCAATAACCTTTACATACAACTTGACAAACTCTAGCTACCAGCAAGTAATTGACTTGCAAGAGAAAACTAATATACACCTGCAGTAAAAACAGCAGCACAAGCTCTCCATCCTTACCTCAACTCCACCTCATGCCAGGCTTCAGCTGTGTGGGATATTGCCAAATCATTTCCACTTCCACATTACAGCTGTGTTTGGAAAATGCTTTGCATTTACTGTTAATTCACTTTTCAATGTCACCGCAAATACAGAAAACAGCATTATTGGGATGAATAATCATGAATTATCTTTGGTTTAGGCCAGACTACTTTAGGTTTTTTATTGAAACCTCAATTTATTTTTCTTTAACCTAAAATAATGCAATGAAGAAAGAAGTAATAATTCAGAGACTCTCAATGGTGCTAAGCTTTAAAACTATCAAATACAAAATGCTTAGTAAAATAATTGGTTTGATTCCAAAAGGGATTTTGGGACTAACTTCAGATAAGACTTCCATGGTCACTCTTCATCTAAGCATATAGGCTCTGGGGCAGTACTAAAGCAACTTAAATAAGATGATGTATGTAGCTCTACTGATTTTGATTGCCATGGTGCATTTTAAAGAACTGCAACATGAGTTGCTAAATCCTCATATTTTTCTTCCAGCCCTTTTAAAAAGCAAGGAAATGTAAAAGTTCAACACAAGAAGACAGATACCCCGTTCTTCTTACACCCAGGTAACTTCACATTTCCATAGTGGACAATTACTTTTCTCTCTCTCCTGCTATAGCTAACAGGATATGCTGGTGAGATGAGTTCTCTCCACCAGTTTTACAGGGGTAAAACTCCTTGAGTTGTGGTGTAAGAAAAATTTGCTGTGGCACGTTTTGATGCTATATATAAAGGGAAAGATCTGAGAGAGAGACGAAAGCAAAGAGCTGCTTTTATTTCTCATCCACGTTTCGTTATATAGTTCAAACATTTAAGCACAAACAAATCCAAACTGCCCCGTGTTTGCCAAGAGAAGGGTGTGTGAACACTACGGACTCTCCAGAGCACAAATGCCTTTTCTGGGGCTGCTGGGGACCACAAAGATCTGAATGATCAGCTGTTTCTGGCTTAGGCTTCTGGTTCTTAACTGGGTAATTTACAGAGAACACAAAAAATATTCAAATACTCTGACACCTAAGAGAGAGTAAAAATTAGTTCTGCTTTTCTAATTAACTTCTTCTTAGAGTCAAAAATTTCCTTTGCCTTCCTCCTGTTAAGGAAAATTTTATTCAGGTTCAGAAAGAGAGCTCTCAGTGAAAACCTATTCCCAGTTCTTTTACTGTGATGCAGTTAAGCAACCATCTGCCTATCCTCTATTACTCATTTAATTTATACAGCACAGTACATTTACTTATATCTTTTCTGTCTGAACAGTTTTCATTTTAATGTCATTATAACCTTATTTTTGCCAGTCATGAATTCAGTCTCAGCTGGAAAGAATGTGCTTTCCTCTCCTGTTGCCTGTTATTTTCCTCATTTCACTCTTCTTTCAATGTTTTTTTACTAACACACAGAACAGGATATATGATTAGAATTAAATAGCAACATTTCAACATTTGTTTCGCTATTACATAAATGTTAGGTACATCCTAGAATTCAGCTGGCAATATACATCACCTGCAGAGCCACACATTTTCTAAATATTTAAAGGAGAAAGTATTACTTGCCTTTTAAAACATTTTTTTTACCTGTGTGATTTACACTCTATATAATTATTGTTTTTTGGTTTGTATTTTTTTAAATCTGGTGGCTTTTTCTTTCCTTTTAATACAAATATCTCCATGTCACTCTACTTAGCAGCTGTATTCAGTCATAAAAGGGCCACTTGGTATCAGAAAACTCATACATATTTGCCTAATAATGCCTTTTAAGTAATCTGCCCCTTTGTTAATGGCTTTTTTTTTTAACCAGCCATACACTAGGAATCAAAATTAGCATCTAAATGAGGATGTTTTAAACGCATGCCTAGGGGTTGCAGTTTTCACCTTATTTTTTTTTAATAGTTTGCCATGTTAAATTATGTAAAATAGAAATGGTTTTTTAGTTTTTAATGAGCTAATGTAGACCTATCAACCCTCTCTCCCTCCTCCCCCCACTTTTCTACTTAAAGAGTCCGCAAACTGTTTTGCAGGTATGAAAAATGGCCATGAAAGAGAAAACCCAGTGTCAGCAGGCAAAACAGATCTCTTCCTCACCAGCAGCAGCAGCACCACTGCATGAAGGAGTGTTTGTTTGAAGTCCTTACTGAAATGGCCCCGTTCCCTATTAATCGCTTGCAATACATAAAAAGAAGCAACTATTTTTATATTTAATTTCAGGAGAAGAAATTTCATTACAGCTCCTTTTAAATTGGCTTTTCATTTAATTATGGAGAAAGATTAAAGAGAACTAACAATGTGTGCTGTGGCATGGCCAAATGATGATTGGAAGGGGGAAGGAGAAATGCTCACCATCTGTGAGTGCAATGTTGGCAGGGAGTAAACAGCAAAGTGGGAGGAATTACAGGGCAATAATCTGGATTTACCAGGTGAGATAGCTCACGGGAAGAGGGGAGAGGGTTAGTGTCTGGCCTGGAGGGGATGCATCTCCCTTGCCAGGGGAGGCCTACAGATGTCACCAGCCACCTCAAAGGGTGGGTTGATTCTGAAAGGGCAAAGGGGTTCAAATGCAGTGTGTGAGAAGCAGGAGAGTATCCAAAAAGGATACTGTTAGCCAGACAACCCAGAAACAGGAGAGCTGGAATCCAACACTAAACAAAACTCTAAAATTAACAGAAATTGCTGATATGTGGGGTCTATGTTTAAACTTTTGTGGGACACTGCTGCATTCAACTATTCTCGTTTTCCCCCTTGTCTTCTCAAAAGCCTTCAGTGGTGTCACATGCATATCAAAAAACAAATTCCTCAAAACTGAGTCAGCAACAAAATGTCTCTCTGTGGTTGTAGTTGTTGTTGTTGTTGTTGTTGTTTTAATCCACATCAAGATGATTTGACAGAAGAACCACATCCCCTGATATCATGTCTCCTAATTCAGCCCAGAACACCATTATCCAATTTTGCTGCAATGGACATGTGGGAACATGTCTGGCTCACATTCAGCTAGATATTCACCCGGAGCTTCAAGATCTCTCCTGCAAACTTCTTTCATGGATGAGTGACCCCTAGCACATGCTGCTGCTCAGGATGATTGTTCCCCAGATGCAGGATTTTCCCTTTAATTCCATGCTGTTTCTGTCATTACACTTCTCCAGCTTGTTGAGGTCCTTCTGGATGGTTGCATGAGCCTCTTGTATATCAGCCACTCTTCTCCCTTTTGTGCTACCAATGAACTTGCTCAGGGCCCACTCTGTCCCTTCACCCAGATCATAAATGAAGGCATTGATTGGGATTTGACCCACTATTGACATCTAGGGTACAACTCTGTAATCAACCTCCAATTAAACTACATCCCACTGATGAAGTTCTCTGGGCCCAGACATTCAGCAAGATTTTAGTTCGCTTCGCTGCTCATCCAGCCTATAATTCATCATTTTATCTCTGATTATAGAACTACAGAATGGTTCAGGCTGGAAAGAACCTGAAAGATCATCTAGTTCCATGGGCATGAGCTCTTTCCACTCAACTAGGTTGCTCAAACACCATCCAGCTTGGCCTTGAACACTTCCAGGGACGGGGCATCTTCTCTGGGCAACCTGTTGTGGTGTTTTACCACCCTAATTTTGTACTGATATCCAGCCTAAACCTGCCCTCCTTCACCTTAAAGCCATTTCCCATTATCCTATCACCACAAGAGACCACAAGTCTCTCTCCAGCTCTCTTGCAGTTCCCTTCCTGTCCTAAAACATCACCCTGGAGCCTTTTCTTCTCTGGGCTGAAAAATCCCAACTCTCTCACCCTTTCCTCATCGGAGAGGTGCTCCACCTAATCATGAAGGTCTTATGGGAGACAATGTCAAAAGCCTCGCTGAAGATAGACAACATCCACTTCTCTCTCCTCAGCTATCAATCCAGACATTCCATGGTAAAATGTTGTCAGCTTTGTGAAACGTGACTTTGCCTTGGCGAGTCAATGCTGACTGCTCCTCACTGATGACTTCCACGTCCTTCATGGGACTGGAAATGCTTTCCAGGATTTGTTCTTTCACCACCCCACGGTTTTTGAAGAGGCTGACAGGCCTGTCGTTGTCTGGCTTCCCCCTCTTGCCCTTGTCTTGTTTCCTTGAAGATAAGAGAGATGTTTGCCTTTCTCAAGATCCTCAGGCACTTTTCCATGAATTCAGACAATAATCAAGAGTGATCTAGCAATATTAGCCAGCTCCCTCAGTGTTCATGTGTATATCCCACTAGGATCCATGGAGTTACATGGTTGGCTGAAGTGTTTGCTGTCCTGATTCTCTTCCACCAAGGGTACAATATTTTTAATTACCTATTAATAGCACAAAACTCTTACCACAGGAAAAAATAGATGAAAAGGTGTATCTGTTCCCTATGTTCCTTTGGAATTCCATGAGCTTTTCTTATATACACTGATTCCTAAATTACTCTTCCCAAGCTGCCCTCAGATTTGTGGTCGCATGATTACCTGCAACAAGCAGCTGGTTTACTTTTCTCTACTGTTTGTAGTCCTTTTGAATAATCACATGGAATCCAGTGTCATTTTCATCAAATTTTTTGCTTCTTTGCCCTGTGTTTGGCAGCTCTGATTTGACCCTAAATGTTTTCAAGCCCAGGGAAAGTGATCTAGCTCTGACACCAACAAAGACCCTGCCATCCCTGAAAAGGACTTGGGACCCATCAAAGAGTTACAGCCATGTTTTCAATCAAAATGAAAGTAAACCTTGAGACTCATTTAATGACCTGGCAATAGAAAGCAGAGATCATATGGAAGCATCTGGTGATGCAGGAACATAAATATTTACATTTATAAATCAGACAGGGACTAGGAGAGCAGAGAGTAAAGGATCAAGACTTCTCTAAGTCCTTGGCTCAATGGAGCAAAGGGGCCACTAGTTTATAGCAATTCCATTTGTAGAAATAAATTATACATTATAAATAGAATATAAAAATATAACTAAACCAACCCTTTTGAGTTGTGATTGAATCAGACGTATTCAGGAGACATCACATGGATCCATATTTTCCTCTCTGTCCTTGATATTTCTGCACTTGTCAAAAAGTACATGTTCTATGAAAGGCCTAATGGTGTAAGATCCCTTTATGTGCTGTTAACACAGGTAGAAGGGTGTCTGGCCTCCTTCACTTAGAAAAGCCAGTGGAAGAGCAATCTCCCTCAATGTGGAAATTAGGGCCTGTCTGTCTCCAAGAGAACAGAAGTGGAACAACAGAATTCTATGATCTTTCTTTCATCCAGGGTTAAATTTTGCTGGGATATTTAGGGAAGAAAGGGTGAGAAAAGCTTTAACTGTTCAATTTTACTTTTATAATTAACGTCAAAAATACCTAACCTTTGAGGTGGGACATTCTTCTTAATGTGGCAGAAAAACAAATAAGTCGCTATATCAGAAGATGGCAACAAAATATAATTAGGTCATTAGTAAAACCACCTGTATAAATGAAAATATTTTGATATGTGGTGGGATTTTAATATGCAGGATATCTCCATAAGCTCTTGAGAGAGGAGAGAGGAGTACAAGGATGACATGTCCTCATTGCTATTTGAAATTAATTTTTACTTAGATTTGCAGAGAATAAATGAGCTTCCAGGTGTTCTTCAGTGCATCTGAATTATGGAGGAGTTGGATGTTGTGTGTAATGTGTGTCTGAAATAAAACTGATGGACAGGCTAACGGGCAGGCAGCAACCACTAGGAACACTGGCTGTGCAAGGAGTTTCTGGGGGAATCTGCTAGTCCCCATGGCAAATCCTCCTGTTAGCTGACTGTTCTCAAGAGCTAGAAAAATAGCTAGATACTTTTTTTTCATTGTTCACTAGGTCTACATGTTTCTATTTTATTTTTATTGACCTTTCCTATTTTATCATCTACTTGGTAGCATAAATCAAGTAGGGTATCACAGGACTAACCAAGAGGAACTGAAGTTTAACTCAGGAATAATCCCATTTAATTAGAGACATAATCACATAATATATGCCCTTCATTATTATAGTATCAAACAAGGCAGAATATTCCCTCAGAATTTACAACTTCTGTTGATAATCCTTTAAACTGATTAAAATTTTAAATAATTGCTAATAGCTAAGTCCAAAATTTTGAACTTTTCATTTAGATTCTTACCATATGTCTATTTTTAATTTCCTTTGGGTTTTCCTCTGAATTTTTTTTTCTTATTATCTGTCACATTTTAGAAATTGTGCCTACTTATTCCTTATGCTAAGCTTTGACTTCATTTTAAGTATTCCTAATATCTATTTTATGGGTAGTTTTTAATCATTCCATTCTCTTTTTTCAAATCTCTGTTCTCTACGTTTTTCTAGAAGCAAATCCCCTTTTCTTCTCTGTTCATTCCCTCAATTATATTTCTTTTGATTATTTTCTTTTCCATTTTTTTTCATTTCGTATTTGATATCTCATTCCATGTTTTATATGCATATGACAAAGTAAATGTAGATTCATGGGAACTATTTCACTTATATCCATCCTCATACACTAGTCACATGCTATCTGCATTAAATGAAAAGTGTAAAGATGCAAACCAAATAACCCCTGTATTTTCAAAGTTACTAGCTTCACTAGTAATTCAGCTTTAGGGATGTGTAAAACATTTACTAGATGTGCAGTGTGGCACAGTAACAAAGCCTTTGCTACTTGCCCAGCAGAGCTAATTGTACTTTTGAAGGGCTGCTTTTTGACTGCTGGCGTTCCTCTATATTTTTCAAGGGGGGGAGAAACCCTTTCTGAAGTTGCTCTTTTTTTGCTTAAATATATCACAGCATCGGCATTTTAAACATTGAAAACTGGGGAAAAACCCTACAAGTACTGCAACACTTTTTAAAAACATGATCTAGAGAAAAGTTTACTTTGATCCATTTAAAACTCTACAGAATGAAAAAGACTGCCGTTCTGAAAAGGCACAATATGTCTTTTTTAGATCTTAAATCTATTTTCAAGCAGTCTCTTAAGTATAATTTCAGATACAAACTTGCAGCTTTTTGGCACTAAGTCATGTCCCCTTATTTGAGCTGCTGACCCTAGAGCTGCCATACTTCTACCTAGCATTTAGAAAAACTATGCAACTACTATCCAGATCCAAATGTACATAGGGAAAAATGAGTACATCTAGGAAAACCCAGACAGATGGTAACGCTGGCTATAGCTCACCATGTTGTGTCCCCTTAGCCCACTCCAACTGAGGACTAAAACATGTCAGTTTAAGCCACTTCCATCAAGGCTTAGATATGAGGGATGCAGATGGAAGTTGAGGATACCAGCAGACTTGTTTATTGTCAGGCCCAACTCCATCAGTCCATTAAATGCTGAGCTTCAGGCACAAGCACACGAGGGTTCCATGGATCACCGTGGGTCTATGTGTCCATCTTAAAGTTAAGCATGTACTGAAATAGGATAGAAATATTGCTCTGTTTAAAAATGCAGTGTGTGCAAACTTACTAGTGGAGCTGAAGCCTCTGGCTCAGTACCTGTTTCGCTTAAGTATTTAAAGATATTTTTGTAGTCTCATAGATATCAGTCATTCCATTCGTACAATCTACTGCTGAGAATGTGTGGAAATGGTTTGCACAGCTGGCACTAGCCCATAATCCAACCCATGGTGCGTCACCAGTAAGCATTGTCATCGCAGTTTACCTGGTCAGAGCTAAGTGCTCACAGTATTTTAAAATTCATGTCTATATGTAAATTTAAAAAATTTAAAAAGCAAAACACATTGAGCAGTCTTCCAAAGACATGGAAATCTGTGTGATGCCAGAACCTCTTTGCTCGGTGGTTCTGTGTCCACCTGTTCAAGGCAATGTATAGATCTTTTAATTAGCACAACTGACGCTCTGAACACACCTGATCCACACCACACCTGTGAGGCATATATCACTTCCAGCTTTGTGGATGTGCTGTCTGAGGCCAGAAAGTCATATCTGATAGTCCAAAAAGGTGAACATGAAGTCAGTGGCTGTCCACAGTTCTTAACCCATAAAACTGACTCATCTTTTTCATTTCCAGAATAACATCAGAGAAGATGAAAGAGTTTAAATAAGCAGAACCATTTTTTTGTTGGTCCAAAGGCTGGTGAACTACAAGAACCAATATTGTATCTGAACTCTATATGCTCTTCAATTCCTAACAAAATGAATTATGTCAGATACTGCACTGCTCAATACTGAGGTTTTTGTCATGGTGAGTAGTCCTGGAAGTACATGCCTGAGGCTATGCCTTCTAAAATAAGAAAAATAAAAAACTAAGTAAGGCACAATGTCAGTAAGATATACATACTCTGGACTTCACCTATATGTGTTCATGTTATTTCAACATTGTATCTTAAATTCTGACATCTGCCTATAGTCCAGTAAAGCATTCTAAGTCAACCATTTAATGTATTAATGAATCTTTAATAGGTAGGAGGTGGCATCCTTTTTTTTTTTCAGGTCAAACTTGAGGCATAATGGGAAAAAACTTGGTAAGGGCAAGGTCACATCCCAATTCTGCTTCTTAGCACAGGCCATTAGTCAGTCTTCTGGTTTAGCCATTAGATTTCTGCCTTTCAAAGACTTTCCTTCAACATTAATTAGAGGCCAAACACGTGACCTTCTCTATTCTTTTGAGCTTTTTTTTTGCAGTAACACCTCATTTCCAGCCTTTCCTGCTCACCCCCACCGTGTCTTATTGTTTGGGGAATAATTTATATTGATTAATACAAGTTTTCTTCATGCAATATACAGTACAAGGAAATCAAACTTACATTGAAGCTTCACAATATAGTGTTAATAACCCTACTGGCTGGAAGTTAGCCAACTAGCTAATCATTACTGCATGAGCATAGGCACCTCACAGCATGTCATATCATTGAGGTAATAAACAATAGATTTGTTAATCTAGTATGAAAGCATTATCAGTTCTCTTTGCTTTGCAACCACTTCAAAATCTTCTCCAAGCATTTCTACAGAACCCTCACATTGCAGATACATTTAGTCAGTTGTGATTTACAAAACAAGAAAGTCTGAAAATACTGGTGTAAGAATTAATGCTTTTTTGCACAGTATAATGTGTATCATTTCATTAATTCTTTTCACCAGTCTTCCTCTGTGATTCTTTCAAGTGGAAAAGCAAAGAGTTATGGTTTGGAATTTTTTCTTCCCACTTGATTCCAAAATGTTTCTCCTATTTATGTAGGAAATGCTATTCAATAATTTTTTTGTAAATTGGAGCTTCCAGTTTGTCATCAAGCACACTAAATAACAATCACTTGTATTTAACTATAAAAATATTTGTTAACAACAAAACAACTTCTCTTATCTGCATAATAAATGGCATGATAAAACTACCTTAATATTCATTTTTGTTTTCAGTCATGCTAAGCTAAGAACAGTCCATTTGTATCAAGGAGAAAAATTCAGTGATCTGAAAGACATATATCATTTAAAATATATAATGATTTGATTCTTTCTGATAGTAAAATTGGATGAAAGCATATTTTATAGAATTTGCAAACCAGTCATCAATGACATTTTTCTACCTCTGTGGGACAGAAGGAATAATTAACACTTTTGTTGCAGAAAGCAATGTTCATTATACCGCTGCTTTTTATTACTAATGGTAGGTTGGAAAAAAGTAAAACCAGACAGGTGACTGAGATCTGTTCTTCTGATAAAGCTGCCTTTACTGCTCTGCTCACTCTATTTCAATTTATTCCCAAAAGTGTTTCTCATTATGTCCCATTGCAGTCAGTCAAAGTTGAATTTTTTGATAAAATGATGCACATATCTGTGACTGTTCATGAAATTCAGGATAGGGTGCATTTATACCCTGGAGAGAGGCCTCTTCCTTGAGGTTCTTGGACTTTAAAGTGAGGGAGACAGCCTGGGAGCAGAGAAACCTGAACTCCATGGAAGCAGAAGTAGCAATGCTTTGGACAGCAAAGCTTTTTGCAGTGATGCCCCCGCCTTGGCCACTGCAGCTTCTTGCCAGGCCACCTGGGCTGCAGGAAACGCTCATCCTGCTCAGGGGTGCATCTTCTTCTCCATGGGGTGCACCCTCAAACAGTCCTGATGTGTGTCCCATCCTTGGCATCCCATGCAATATGCAACCCACAGGAGCGGGTTTTTTTCTTCATCTTTCCTTACTTGGAATTCTGTCTCTACAAAACAAACTCTACAAAACACTTCTGCATTTTAATTCTTACTCTTCCATTTTAATTTTTGAAACCAGAAATTTTTATTGTTTTCTTTAATGCCAAATGCCCTACCTACTCTTAAATTCCTGCCTCTTCCCAGCTTTCCAGGTATTCTCATTTAATGGGTTGTTTTCTCCAGCTATGGAACTCATAGATTTCCTAATTTTATGTCAATGTGCTTTTTCCCGCTTGTGTTCCTTATTTCAGCCACACATTTTTCCTTATTATTTCTTTGTCTTCAAAATTCCAAACTTAGTTCCTACTAGAGAGAGTGTGCATGTGCTGCTTCCCACCCTTCTATAGCACAAAGACATTAAAATAAATGAGAATAAACACTCCTATCAGCCTATCTTTTGCATCAGCAACTCTAGAACCTACCACGGGAGAGTATTTTAGAGACAATTGTGTATTTTAAGGCTGTAGTATCCAATGAGAGATTTCGTGAGGAACCCAGAGCACCTGGCTCCCGTGGGTTTTGGGTAGATCCCAGACTAAGTCACATGGAAGGCAAGCAAATAAGGAAAGAACATGTAGTGTTAATATTAGCATAAAGATCTCAATCAGAAATCTGATAACAGTGCAAGGCTCTGACCAAACCTTTGAATTGCCTGGTTTCTAAAATGTTCTTCAGGATTGGAGATACTCCAACTTTCCTAGGAAATTTCTCAGTCAACATGGAAAGCAAGACTAAACTGTCTCTATCGTACTCCCTTAGCTTTGTAAGCCATAAATCCATGGTAAAGTTTTGAGGAATAATGTTTTTGCAGTCTTACTTTGTATTTAATATCTTTGTTAGGGTTACCTTAGTTAACCAGGAATTATCTCCATGTTCCAAGAGTAGTCTTTCCAGAGGAATGATTTAGGAAGCAAGTGACAATATGTAGAGAGGAGGAGTAGAAAGATTTAGTCTTTTTATTAAGGGTTTCTGTCTGGCAGGTGCCTTCTGAAGTGGAAAAAGAGAAGAATTTTAGTCCAGATTTATGTAACAAGACATGACTGCATAGAAAGCTGTAAGATCAATATCTCAGAGGCAGATGAACCTTGGATTGCCTCATGCAATATGGCTTTGTGTTTTCTCTCTTTAGTCCTCGCACCTGGAGGGTGAGATGTTTATTTTGCCAAGGATGAGGTATCCCTTGATTTATTACTTATATGCTTGATCATATATTAACTACTACCAAAAAAACAGATCCTTCATGCAGATAGAATCACTTAATACTGGACATGCTAATTCTGTGTTAGGCTAAAAAGCAGGGGGGTTGATCTTTAATTCCTCCTTTTTCATATAGATCTGTGGAAAGGGTGATGCTCCTAGACACCATTTAATTGTCTTTGCTCATCCAGCACAAATACCTCTAACAATGAAATTTAGAGTCAGATTCTTTTCCTTGTTCTGTTTCATCTTGAACCTGGGAAACCTTCTGTGATGGAAAGCAGAATCCAAACTCTCAAACTGCTCTGAGAAAATTTGGGTTTGATTGACAAGACTTTTCCAATGGATTTGCTATTTGTGGGGATGTTTTTAATAACACCTGAGAACTTGGCTCCATCTATGACAAAACGTTTTTGAATCTCCTAGAGGCAAAGGAGTAGACAAGAAGGCAGGAGTTACCTTGCAACCCTACCCTTCTGTCAGAGATGCACTCGGTCAACGGAGCTGCAGAGGCAAAATCAGGGTAGGTTTTGTAAGAGTTGTGGCAAGAAAAGTCAGGTTGACTTTCAGAGGCTTGGGGAAGTCTTCAAGGCTTTCAAGTAGAAAAGTCTTCTCTAAACTTGAACATGATGACAAGACTGAATGAATAAAAACTGAACCATCATCCCCCTTCTGGGCTGTTTTTAGAATCTTCTTTCAAAGTAGAGCAACCATTCTTCAGAGCAATGTAAAATAAAATGGCAGTGTTCCACAGACTGTCCTACCAGCATGAATCTTACTGAGATCCCCTCAACAGGCCATTTTAAAGGGAATTATAAAATTCAATGAGTAACAAAAAGGCCTGCGTCAAACAGATTCCAATCACGATGAGGTGCCGATTTGTTACTGTAATTTAATTCCTCCAAGTAATTAGTTCAGCAAAGACAGGAGGGACAGAGTGTCAATCCTGGGGGCAGGCAGAGGTCTTTCTGGCAAAATACCAGCCATTCAAGCATTTTTGGCAAGAATCCCTATGTTTCTTTAGAAGATGCACAGGACATGTAAAATTAACATCTAATCTAAAAGAAAAAAAAACCAGAAGAATATAAAACAGTCACCAATTAACTAGCTTTACAGATCTACAGATCTTTTATTATGCCCTCAGCATCTTTCAGACAGGTATTTAGAAGCTCCTGAAGAGCCACTGAGCTTCACTGCATTTGTTAACCTGCCCATAGGTGTATTAACTGATAGCACCCCAAACTGAAAGAACACCAAACCATGCCTCCCACTTGCCAAGCTCTGTTGCAACAAATTATTGGAGTTGTGTTTGTTCAGTTATTTCTAAATAAATTTTTAAACCCTACAAAGCAAGCAAACAAACAAACAAAACAACCACCAAAAAACAGAAACGAAAACAAACAGAAAAAAAAACCAACCAAAAAGAAAAAAAAAAAAAAACAAAAAAACAACCCCCAACAAAATAATAAAAAAAAACAACAACAAATAGCCCACTACTTTCACTGGCAGTGCTGTACAAATCTTACAGAAGCTACACACGTTGCTGGGATGATGCTCTCTCTGATACAGAATTTGATTTGCTATGATGTTACTTTATAGAGTACTGGTGGCCTATGATCCCCAGTACAATTTCTCTGAACTCACCAAATTTACTTCAGAATTTGAAACAGAGAACCTAGCAAAACTTTGCTATTCCTGTCTTTGACATTCAAGCCAGTGTTTTCATGTAGAGTGCTTTTCACCAGATAACTGGTTGTGTGAATGACTTCATAGAAAGGCTCTCTATAAAACTCAAAAAATATACAGGCTCTGCAGTTTCCAGATTCTATTAATAAACAGGCATAATGCCATTTTCTTTCAAGGCTATTTCCAAAACAAGTGCAACGGTTCAATCAAATGACAAATCTTTCAGGATAGTCTAGCATCTTTGGGGACTAATCTGCTGCTGTGATAGAGACCTCCATTTTTCAGGGAAAACATGGAAAATGAAACTAAGAAATCAGATTACACAATGAAATTTTCTTCCCCTTGCTTCAGAATAGTAAAACTTTCTAACAGTAGTCATATGGAAGAGGTGTGGATCATGGGGAACTCTGGCACTAGTCAGCCAAGATTTATTGATGTCATTGTTCTAAATGCTGCTCCTCTTAATAGCAGGGAAAAGTATTCTTTTCTTAGATCTCATGGTTATTTCATCCCATCTTTGTACCTGTACACTATTAATTTTTCTGTATTTCTTCCATCATTACGGTCTTTGTGTGTTTACTATGAGCTTTTATAGAGTGAATAGTTACAATGAAGTTGAGATTTCTTGTCTCAGATGAATGCTGGTAAAAAATATTTTAATTCAGTGGTAATCTGCTCTTCTGTCTATCAGCCAGGCAAAGTGGAAAGATAGAAATAAATGGTTTATTTTCCGTCTCAACAAATATATGGCAAAAGGGATATTTTTTTTTCTGCAGTTAGTGCACCTGGCTATAGTCAAAGATTTCAAAGTGTGTCCCTGTATGGAAATCAAACAGCAATTGTGCCAGTTTGTATAGTGGATGTTGGACTACTAAATGAAACAATGCTTTCTACGGAGCCAAAACCACATTCTTCTCCCATGAAATGAGCTTCAAGAAATGTACAAATAAATAAATAAATAAATAAATAAATAAATAAATGACAAATAATTTATTCAGGTGCCTCATTACAGAGGTAGTTGCCTATCTTTGAACTTTCATGTGTGATTATCTGGCCATTAAAGCATGATAAGCTGGTTTTTTTAGGAGCCTTTGATGAAGCACTTGGAGACATCTATGCAGACTGTTTCCATCAGATGAGCTTTGCATGCAAATCCAGTGACTCCTTTGAGAAACGAACAGATTAGAGAGAGATAACTCTGTTCTTTAAAAGTTGATGCTGCTTCTTTTCTGGTATTTCTCCTGTAAACAAAGTTTATGTTTTACCTTGGCTTCCTCCCCCGTTCCCAGTGAACAAAGAAGCACAGAATTCATTTTGCTTCTCCACATGGCTTTGTTTCCTTTGAGCTTTCTTTTACTATATCCATCATCTATTGGCCCTACAGACCATCTCACAAGTCCTGCCTCTGATGTGTTTGAAGAGAATTCACTTTTAGTTATTATGCCTTTAACAGCCTGCTCTTCAGAACCCTTCTTTGGCTTGCCTTATTGTGCTTAACACCTACTTGCCAAAGCTTTTCTCTTTTTTCTTCTTTTTTTTTTATTATTTTCTTCACTTGAACAGAACTTCAATTTGGAATTCAAAATTCTTACATTTAATAATGTCCTTCATCTCATTGTTAATATCCTACTGCCTAAAATCCATCAGCCTGGGAGGAAGGAATTGTCTTACTGAAGATTGTTTTGATAGTTAGCATATATTTGCTGAATCCATGGCAGTATCTTTAAACACTCTTTTTTCTATTCACAAGCATTTTGACAGTGTTTTGCCATTTGAATCTCTCTTGGATTTCTTTTTATTATGCTTTACTATTTCTGCCATAATCCCTCATTTTGAAAATACTCTGTACCAAAGTTCACGTCTCTGCCTTCTGACTCTCTTTGGTCTTCTTCAAGCTTGAGAGTAAATCCAGAACAGGAACTGGACAGTGCATTGTGTTTGCTTGGCAACGTTTTGGTAGCAAGGAAAGATAGAAAGGTGTTAATTCTGTCAGAAGGTGCCAGAAGCTTCCCCCATGTCTAATGGAGCCAGGGCCAACCGGCTTCTAGATGGACCGAGACCAAGCCCATTGGTAATGGTGGTAATGGTGGTAGCATATCTGGGATATATCTAAGAAGGGTGGAAAAAGATCAAAAAACAACTCTTTCTTCAACCAGAGAGAGAAGAGAATCTGTGAAAGAACTCTGCCGACCCTGAGGTCAGTAAAGGAGGAGGAGCAGGAGATGCTCTGTGCACGGGAGCAGAGGTTCCCCGGCAGTCCATGAGGAAGACCACAGTGAGACAAGCTGTCCCCCTGCAGCCTGTGGAGTCCCACAGTGGAACAGAGATTCACCTGCAGCCCATGATTCACCTGCACAGCTGCCTGAAGGAGGCTGTGACCCCAGGGCAAGGCGAGGCTGGAGCAGGCTCCATGAGGAACTCCATGGCACAGGGAAGGAGTCTGAGGAATTCTTCCTCTGAGGAGGAGGGTGTGGCAGATGCAACTTGTGAAGACCTGACCCCAGCCCTCATTCCCTGTCTCCCTGGGCCAGTGGAGATGGGGTAGGTAGAATGGGGAGTGAAGTTACGCCTGGAAAGAAGGGAGAGGTGGGGAGAAGTTTTTGAAGCTTCAGTTGTTTTTTTTTTTTTTTTGGTAATCCTATGCTGCTTTCATTGGTAATTAATTTCCCCAAATTCATATCTGTTTTGCCCATGACAATAATTGCTGAGTGATCTCTCCCTGTCATTATCTTGACCCTAGAGTTTTGTTGTATTTTGTTTCAGACAAGGAGAGGAATGACAGTGGCTCTAGTGGGCACCTGGCATCCAGCCAGAGTCAACCCACCACAGACAGAATAGTCTGAATGCTGTACTTTTCCTCTGTATGTCCAGCATAGATATCCTGCATTAGATGATAGGAGTTGCCTGACTTATCTAATCTGACTCTTAGCCATCCTTTATGCACAGGACCAATGCTCCACCAGCACAATTGCTCTTCCTACATTTCTGTACCCTTGCATTGCACATTGTTTCTCTTTATATTCCTTCCACCAAGATTTTTCTATGCATATTATGCCAAATCCTCAAGGTAAATTATTCAAAGTAGCACAAATCTATGAGATTCAACATATACAAGTAGCATATTTCCCCAAGGTCTTATATGGATGTCAAGTTTCTTTTTGATTTTCTTTTATACAGAATATTGGTTTGTTTGACACTCCTTTTGGCTCAGAAGACAACATTAGAGAAATTTTCATTTGTCTTTGGAAAAAAGATATTGGGGAAAATGCTAAGAAACTATTTGTTTTCAGGACATGGACTTGAGTAGGGTATAGCCATCATCCTTTTAAAGAAATAGAGAACATTTCTGTTAAAGGTTAGTGGTACTGAGAATGTCAAAAAAAGAATAAAAAATGTATTACTTGATGTTGCAAAGAAGGCATTTTTCAGTTACTCTATTATTATTATCATTATTATTATTATTATTATTATTATTATTATTATTATTATTATTATTTTAAATATACATGTAACTAACTGGAGCTTTAGGTTCTAAATTAAAGTCAGACACAGAGAAGAGAAAATAAAAGAGTTCCTAAATGTTTGTTGCAGGCAACATCAGAGCAAATTCCCAATGAGTGATGTTTCTATTGAAGTGTGTATGTTTTGATCAGGGATCTCAGCTTAACTTGACTCCAACCATAGCTGTAGGCTTCTACACAGCAAAGAAAAGGATTTATGGATAGATAATGCATGCAAAGGAATCTTTTCTGAAAACAAAAGAGCAGCTCTATATATAGTCTGAGTAAACAAACAAGAACAGGATACTAGAGACTACAGAAAGGAAATAGGACACTGCATCTATATTTAAGTGTCTCTTGTCATACAGTGCCAGTGAAATTCTAATGTCTGTATCCAACATGACCCAGGTGAAATACAGATTTAATTAATTGCACCCAAATAAATCCCAACTAAACACAGGTATCAGGGAGGAAGCTGTTCTTTGAGAAAAGTAGAAAGAACCACAGAAGAGTGAGATATTACTGAAGTCTTGGCAAAACAGGGGAGACTGGGGCATGTGGGGGCACATAAAGGACAGAGTCAGAGAGAAGGTGAGAGCAGTGCTGCTGAGGAAGACTTCAGAGGCCTTATATGTGATATAAGTAGATCCCCCTTCTCATAAATTTTCATTTCCATTTTAATTGTGGACTGCAAAAAAAAAAAAAATGGAAAAGGCTGAAAAGTTTACCAAAGCAATGCTTCACTGGCAGCATTTCAGACATCCCTCTCCTTTGCTGCATCAGCAGCACCACCTCATTGTTTTCATCACCAGTTAATGACTGAAACATGTCACATTCATGGGGAAAGACTTTCATCACCAACCTGTTTTTTTTAAGAAGACTTTTCCCTAACAGTGTGATTTAAGGTGTTCTGTATTTTCTAATGGGCCATTATATATACATTCATCCATCTCAAAGTTACACCACCTACTCTGCTTTCTATTTGAGCATTCTAACTGCTTGTGATCTTCACTGATGTGACTGAAGCATTTTGTTTGCAAAGGACTGAAGGTAAAGACAAAAATACCAAGAGGACCCTGAAAGTTGAGGAAAGAAAAGAAATTTAAATGAGTCCAAAATGGGAAGCAGAGAAACATTTTCAGTTTAGTAGAAGACTAGCATTTTTCTAAAGACAACAAGTCTTTAGAACAACAGTTCTCTACGCCCAAAGTAAATACCAAATACTCCTGACTTTTGGTAAATAAATCGATGCTGATATTCTGCCCTGACAGACCTGAAACACAGAGTAAGTAATTAACCTTCAGCTTGTCAGATCTGATACTTAGTCATCATCATCAGAGTCAGTAAAGGTATAAGCCCTGAAGGAAAATATCATTCTGCTCCCGTCACTCTTATTTGTGGACCAAGTCCCACAATGAAAGTTTTTCCAAACTCATTTCAGATGAAGAATGGTGCTTTTACAGTTGGTTTAATGGAATAATGAGCAAGTTGAAAGGTCTTGGTGTAATATTTGAGTTTCAGATTTAATTTTAGTCGGATCATTCTTCCACCTTGCAATTGGCTGAGAGCTTTCCAAGTTTTCCTGACTGTCATTTGGAATGAGAAGCCCTGTCAGGTTTTAATGAGTGCAGAAAAGGACATTCAGGTCGTGCTACTGTGTACTTGATCCATGCCTTTTGAAGTAGCAGTTTATTCTTTTTAAGACACTCTTTTCCAATTTGGAAATTTAAAATAGTTTATTTCAGGAGCAGAGGCTGCCTGCTTACCAGATTCCACCTGATCCAGTGGCACTGTTTAGACTCACAGGCTTCTGTCTGCTAGATCAGTGGGATGACTCCCCCTTCTTAAACCTCTATCCCTTATATGTATTTGCTTGAGTCCTATTTAATCTTGCAGCAGAACCCCTCAGGAAGGACAGGATCCATGCCAGTGGTTTACATGGCTAATTGATTCTTGTAAACAAAACCAGTGCTAAAGCAAGTATTGCAGATGCCTTCCTCCTCAAGGTGGAAGCCAAAGAGGCTCTGTATCACTCTTTGAGCTGTTTCAATTGGTTCCATGAGATATTGCCAGAAAGTGTTTGCTGATGTTGGGAAACAGTGAAAACACTATACATTCAGGTTTCACTAAAATTTATAGGCCCAGATTTAATTTGTGCTCTCAGGTCAGATATGGCAAACTCACTGGAGTTTTGTGGCACTGAAAAAAGAAGTTGGGGCTCACTAATTAATGCAATATGGGGGGTATCTTTAAAGAGATTTTAGATAATAAACGACATTTTCTTTATAATTTCTCCTTCCAAAAATAACAAGCCACGTATAGCCTGATGCTGAATAAGACTGGGGGCGGGGGAGGGGGGGCAGGAGAGGACAGACATTTTTTTATCTTGCCCCTATAATAGATTTTTCCTTTTGCTCAGTTCTCTCTGTGAATAACAAGAGTGGCAGCCATTTTCTCTCAGCTCAACATCAAAACCCCTTTCATCTGCTGTCTAAATGCAAACAAAGCAAACCTTCCACCAGGCCTTTCTTTCCAGATAAATTAAAACTCTCATGTCCTGGGGCCTAAATCAAGCCTACAGGCCTTCCCTAGATAAATCCTTTCTCAACCTGAAATCTTCTTGCTACACGTGCTCCTTGTAAGATAATTTTGCAGTAGCTAATCAATAATGCAACAGTAAATTGCATTTAAATAAACATTAGCGGCCCTCTTAATGAATAAAACCTCATTTGCAATTTGTCAAAGTCACAAATGCTGGACTCTTTTGATATTCATTAGAATATTGGAAATTGGAGCTTTGACAGGTTTTATGTATGTTGCAATTATGATTTTTGTGAATAAAAGAAGCGCTTTATTTTCACAAGAATTCCTGAATAAAAACAGTGATATATGCTATGGATGTGATAGATCTCAACTACTGCTCTATTGAAAAAGCAGAAAAATAAAAAAGGCCCTGTTACAGTCACAAATTTTAAACGGTTGAAATGTACTATACATATATTTTGTAAGAATGTTTTATGAAATCCCTTCTTTTATATGAAAAATTCTAATTAATTTGCTGTGATCCTAAGCTTTGGAAAAATAGAATTCTTGGTAATTAATTTTCATGTAGCAATACAGTATTACAGTTGTACGTGTGGCTAATTTTGTGGTGAAATTGCAAAATAAAAGTGTGTTTACACATCATATATTGTAAATTCACTTAATAAGGTTTTTTTGATTTTATCCCCATTTTTCAATGGAAGCACTTCACCTAAATGTCCCCATGTGAAACATCTGCACCATGCACATTACCGCATGAATTCACCGCTTTATAAACAAAGTCATACACCTGGGATGAAGGAAAAATTCTAATTTTGAGAACCATTAGGTTGTGGAATAGTATCCCAAGGGAAGAAGGAGAAGCCATAACCACAAGCTATTTAAAAACAAATTGGAAAACCTGAGCAGTACAGGGTAAAGAACAGAACACCACTGGAAGAGAGACACAACACAAATTATGTGCAAGTTGTTTTCCATCTCTTCATTCTGCCACTGCACAGAAGGATGAGGCCAAGTCAAACACAGAGCACCACGCTGGTTTGCTACAGGAGTTCCTATGGAAAAATTCAGCTTTCTTTTAAAACACATGTACACACACACACACACACACACAAACATGTACATACTCATATTTGTGTCCTCTGCACTGACATGAGAATTCCTACCTAAGCTTCCTTTGTGGGAAGAAATGGTAAATGAAGGTAACAGATTTGTCTTGCACTAAAGGAGCTTGAAATTGTGCAGTGTGAGCTGCATTTGTAAACAAAACCTCCAAAAGTCTTCCTTTCCCCTACAGAAGAAATGCAAGCTTTTTGAAAACATCTGTGTAATACTACGGATTGAAAGACTAGGCCCTCTGTGCTAGGGTGTCTGAAGAGTCATACATATTTTCAAATTAAATAGCTGAATATTGACAAGAAATATGTTGTAGAAAAGCTTGTGCTATGAGCAATATCCATTTTTATGCATAACAACATACATAAATGAAGACTAAATCTACCTAGCTTTGAAAATCATGAAATGCATGAAGACCAGAAAGCGAGATCCATCTTGTACAAAACAAGTTCGTGGCTTTCTGTGATCTCCAGAACATATTTATCCCAGGGAACTTTTAGGAGGGCAGAGGAGACCAGATGATAGCTGTCACTCATAACATTTCTTATCAAGAGGCTGATAAAGACACGGGCTAAGCAAACATAACCTGGACTTGAGCACAGCCCACGCCTCGCCCCACATGCCACCAGCCTCACCCATCCATTTACAGCAGCCTGTTACTCCAACAGGGTGTGTTCCCAGGAAAAGGTTGCATGAGATTGATTTATGGTTTCCGCCTTTAAGTCAAGGCTCCTGCCTTGCCACCAGCAAATAAGTTCCACGCAGGCAAGACCGTCTTCTAGCCAGTAAAATATACAGCCCCTTTGTCCCTTTCAGCCTCCTGGTCTGTGCTCAGTGCCATTCCTAGCCTTGGCCTCCGGGAGGTGAGAAGCCAGAGGAGCTCTGCACACCTTTCCTCTCCAAATGCTCCCAGGTGAGAAGCCAGAGGAGCTCTGCACACCTTTCCTCTCCAAACGCTCCTGCACAAGTGAGGAGTTGTTTTACAAAAGCTTCAGAGTAAGATGTCAGTCCTGCTAGCGAGAGAGGAGACTTGGGAGCACAAGAACTAAGCTGGACAAAGACCAGCACCTCCATTATGCATCAGATCAGGGGTTTCCAAGCTGAGCTGCTTTGGGAGGCAGTGCCAGCAGTAGCTCCTGCATCCTGTGCATGCCCAGAAGGACCAATTTTCTCCACAGGCTGTGCAGATTTGAAGCAGCCTGCGTGCCACTAATGGTACATCACAGTTTGTGTATGTCTGCTCTCAAACTCATTACCTCAGCACGGGAGGCTCAGGACAGAGAACCGGGGTGGCCACAAGACAGCACAACACTGCAGCAGTCAGGGGTCTGCTCCTGAGGAAGGAAACAATCTGAAAGGCTGAAGGCTGCTCTGCTCCCCACTGTTCTTCAGCTGGCACCACGACAGCTGACAGTCGATAGAGCAGGGCTGCAAACCTCTGCATGCCCAGGTGAAGATGAGGAGAGTCTTTCCAGCCTAGCATGTTCTCCTGTCCCCTGGGTCTGTCACTGACATGCCATACAGAACAGATCCCCTGAACTCAAAGCCCTGGCATCCTTCAGGTGCTTCTTTATTACTGCTCTGATCTGGTGAGAAAGAGTCCTACAGCACTACCTTGGCACTGCAACTGCTTGTTAAGTATTTTGTTAGGAAATGACAGAAGTTAAATGATTGTTTTTTCCACACTATGTACTATCACATTAGGTAGAGGGAATGTCAGTTATTTTTGTATGGCTCCTCAACCATATGTGAAATTATTTTAAGGGAGTAAGGAGAGTGGACAGGGAAGGGAAGGAAAGGCAACACCATAGAAAGTCAATATTATTTATCTTCCTTTAAATAATGACATGTAAAAAACTGCAGACAAAAGTTTAATATATATGTCATTTATGACAGTCTCCTCCATGCATTTTTGCCTCTGACTTTGAGGGTCACTAGGAAGAAAGATGAGAACTGTTCATATTCAAGTTGTAGGAAATTATTCTATCTGCCTTCTATGGAGGGAGAGATTAAGTTCCTGCACTTTCTGTTGCAGAAGTCACTTTGGGTTCCCCCACCACAGCTGAGTTTGGGTTTTCTCACAGGATTGTTTATTTAGGATAGAGCACTCTGGATGCCAGACTTCAGTAGGTCTGAGCTCCATTACTCTCTGTGATTTTACTCTAAGTATTGTGAATACTTTGGTAATTTATGAATTACAAATATGGTGTATTTTAACATTTTGGCAAAACCCAGGAAAATTATATTCCTATTTTCATTTTCTAGCCACCTCCTGAGCCTATTACTTGCCTCCTACTAAGAGAAAGAGAAAAAAAAAGATTATATTGTAACAGGTGTCTTGATAAGAGCGTTAGACAAACAGTTCTACAGCTGACACAAAACTCCATGCAGATATTCTCAGTGCAGTTGTTAACTATTTATGCTTATATACACCCATTCTTGTAAATATTGATTCTTGAATCAGAATGAAATAGAACTATTTTCTTATTAGTGACACTAGGCTCGAATTATAATCGTTACTAGTACTATCTTTAAAAATACAGTTTTAAACCTATAGATTTTGCATTTCCATTACAATACTTTAATCTATGACCTTTGTCCTTTTATTACGATACTATTGAAATTAGGTTTTGGAATGATGATGGCTACTAATTTATTCATTGCTTTTTCTTTTCCTTTTTTTTTTTTTACCTAAGGGTAGTAGAAAGGTCTGAAAATTATTTTAAATCAGATATTTTTTTATCTGTGATAATGCTTTCCCCCTGAATACAGGGTTTTTTTTTGAGTCTAGCAAAGGCTATTACTTTGTCCTCAGGTTAATACACAAACACAAAAAATGAGAGGCTGGACCTCATAAACATGGTTAGAGCCAGTAATCAAAGGTATGATTTAACATAGGCATAACATGCATACACACACACACACACATACACACACACACACACACACACACACACACACACACACACACATATATATATAAAGAAATGCTGTGTTGTTAGTACTAACACTTCCTACAAGGCCTCCAGTGGTTTCTCAGTATAAGAAACACAAATGAATGACATTTTCACTTTCTATTTCATATCAGCACACTAAGCTAAATTACCTACTCCCATTTCTCATTTCAGACAGAAGTAAATCTGGTATAATTCCAGCACAGCCAGTGACACTGCCTACATCACTGGGGTAAATCTATGAAATCATGCTTCTGCTATTAACATTTGTAATGTGAGGGGACAGGGACAAAACAGCACCTGCCTGTCTCCTTGTGTACACACAAGAGCCACAGTCCCTCCCCAGCATTTCCTAACACACAATATTTCTCCCCCTTTAGAATTTTGCATATCAAATACTATTGTTGCAACAGATAGTGCCAGTGCCACGGAACAGACACAGTCATCTGAATCACCTGTTCCCGCGTTAAAAATCTGAATGGATAAATTTCCAGCGCACCAAGACTATGTGTAACTCACACAACTAACAACATGCCTACTTTAGAGGCACTTGAGAGAATTTTACTTTGTCCATTTTAGCTTTATTTAACAACAGTCATACACCATTCACATTAGCTCAGATTACGCATTTAATTTCCTTAAGTGCTACTCTTAAAACATCGGCATGCTTAATGTTGACGTCTAAATGGTACCATTTACGCTTTGCTGTGAACACCTCATTAAAGCAAATGGAGCAGGTAAGGAGGTAAAGCATCTGCCTTTGTTGAGGCAAATGGAGAATCGTGTGCCTTTGTTTGGCTGGGAACAGTTGAGCATGATTTTCAGCCTGTGCAAACTGATGTAGCTCCATAGATTTCATCAGAGCTCCTGTGATTCATACCAGTTACAGATAAGGCAGGGTTTCCTGTGAGCCTCGGATAACACAGTATTCCCTATGTCCGTAAGGTCACTTAAGAGATACCTCCTGAGAACTGATTGTTTATACATTGGATATGGAGGTATTTTTTTAAGAAGGCTACTCATTTGTCACCCTTCCAGAGGGGAAAAAAAAAAATCCTTTTTTTTCCTTTCCTCACTTGAATATCAAATTTTTGTATATTTATTACAGTGAGAAACAATACTTTTTCCAATTACAAACAAAAAAAGAAAATAAAGAGGGGGAAGAGAGATAGTTTTCCTGACAGGCCAAAATTTCTCTCTTTGAGTACATTCAAGTGCAGAATATTTTGGAGACCTGAAAGTGTAAGAAAACCAAGACAATTACTCAAGTTATTTTTACTGTGTTATTGCCTTCTGGGAACATGGGTAGATATACCACAATTACAGATTTTTGCATGTATTTTAAAGTATTGTAGGAGACAAAAAAAAAAACCAAAAAACAAAAAACAAGACTGGGGTTTACTAAAGTAAATAGATCAAGAGATATTGCTAAACCAGCCAAAACTTGGCTTCCTCTACTGTGGCATCTGCAGCAGAATCAGTGGATTACAGAGAAGATTTTGTCCCTTTCTTCTGCAGCAAACTGTGACAGTGACAGATTAGACAGACTATTTTATCTTTAACATGATTTAGCCATAGAGCTGTTGTCAGTAACTTGCATCACTTCCTAAGCTCTACACGAGTGTCCCACCACCCTATAAATTGCTTTCCTGAGCTCCCACACCACCATGTGACCACTTTACTAACAAAGAATAAAGTGGAACACCATAAATGTTTGAAAAATCCTTTGAAAAATTGGGATAAAAGCTACCATATAAATGCAAAAAAAATATTATTATTATTATTTCCTTGATGTCAATGCGAGCCATAATGGTGGTTTTTTTCCAATTTGTTGTTTAAAAGAGAAATAAAAATTAGCTGCTGCCCTGTTTTCAAAGCCAGCAGAGGCCATTGAGGAACTTACAGCATTCTGTTTCAGATATTTCTTAACCCCTTTTGTCCCAAAACTACAGAAACAGGATTAAACATGGTCAATACTGTGTATCTGCTTGCTCTGAGTCTTGGAAACAAGGAGCTAATGCAGGCTGCAACAGCCATTGCTTTTACTGATAGCATATGTTTTTTGTGAGATGTACAATTTAAGCCAACTGACTACACAGGAACACTAATAACAAAGTATGGGCTATATTAACTTCAAAAAGCTTACATTAATGCAATGTAAAATTGTACATTTTCTGAGGCTTTCAAGTACATCTTTTCCAAGCAATTTGTGCACAAAAAGTCTTAGGAACTTTTCTGACACAAATAAATAAACAAACGCCTCCTCCTATTCCAATTTGTTCCTGTAATCTATTACCTAAATGGATTATCTTCAGGACTTTTTTCCCTCCAAGAGCAGAGAAGGCTTAAATAAGTGAAACTAAAATCTATTAACACTGTTTTGCAACTTTATTGACAGCACCAGTGCTACCCAAGCTCTCTCCTGCCGCTGGGTAGCACAAATGTGGAGAGTTCCCATCTCCTTGCCTGGCGGCAGGGGAACCCAGTGGTCAGTGGAGCTGAGTTTCCACAGCAACACCCAGTTATGTTTCCCAGGCAACCAGGATCCTCAAAATCGGGTGGAAATTGGTGAGCAGAGTAGTTTGGGGACAGTAAAATCCATTTTCCCACTTTACCAAAGTAGGAGCTGTGCTGGTGGCTGGCCCAGGTGGGATGCAAAGGAAGAAGGAGATGCAGCCTGGCTACAGGATGCAGCTGCTTTTCCTGGCTCACATCTACATCCAGCTTCTTCAACCTCCCCACTTTGCCCAGCAGAATGCTCAAAAAAGTAACACTGTACATTTTAATTTACAGTTATTTTCTTCTTTTGCTAATTTCATAGCTACCACTCCTACATTCCTGTCTATTTTTAATACTGCCTCACACATATTTTGTGCCAGCTTCGACCCTATGCTTTGTTAAATGCTGCATTAACAGGAGAGGACCAAACTTTGGTTTCATTCAGTTCTCAGTTTGAACAACATGCCACTGCAGGCAAGGAAAGGATTGCTCAGGTCACAAAATTCAGATTCTAATTAATTTTATCACAAAAACCTATGATTTAGGAGAAGGGGCACAATAAGCTCATCCTTGGTGTTTAGACAGATGTGGACACAGAGTCTTTTATGAATTCTTTAAGCCAGTCCCCATTTTATTGGTGTTGACCCTGATGGTTTTATCAATACCTGGCTTGCTGTCATCTGAGGGTATTAAGAGAGGGAAACAAAGCAGGGCAAACATTTTCTAGGTAGAGAATACACTTCTCTGTGTATTGAGACCCTTATTTTCAGATTTGGAAAAATGATCATCTGAATATTGTCACTTTCTAGGCTTTCTTGAGATGACTTGCAAGGCTTTGAAGAAGTTTTATTACTTCAAAGAACATATTGACAGCTGGTCTTGTCCCTCCAGATGATAGAATTCAAACAGGCCAAGAATGACCTATCTGGGGATGAAAGCTAGTGTTTCCAGCAGTTTTCAACAATGTTTTTTAATGGCATGGAGAAACAACTCCAAAGAAGACATACTGCAAAAATACATGAGATGAACCTGTGTCTTCAGATGTTCATCAGTGCCATCAGGCAAGATTCAAAATACTGCAGAATGTCGTGGGACTCTGATCACAAAAAAAAAAAGAAAAACAAACCAGTATTAGGCAAATAGGTTAACCTTAGCTTCTTCAGACATGAGAAACCATCCTGGTTTTCCAAGTTATCTGGGCCTCAATATCCCACTGTACCTTCCAATGCAAACATAGGCAGTACTCCCTCTTCCCTCAGAGGCTGTGAGAGAAGGTGCAGTCACACCATGTCCACTTCTCTTTGCCAGTTGAAGCTAAAGAAAGAAAGGAACTGAGGTCATGTCAGTGAAGATTTGCTCTTCTTTTTATTCTACAGGCACGAAAGACAGAAAAATAGAGGGTTTAATGCTATGCTCACATGTGCTAGGCGCTTCATGCTGCCAGAAATTAGTGACTCTTGTGATGTGACTGCTCACTACCATGTGGACCTGGAAAGACAGCATCCTAAGCCATGCATAATTTGAATCTTCTCCTTCTATAAATGTCATTAGGAAGGTCAAAATTAGACATCTCCTGTTACTGGGAACTCTGAGACCTATATTCTTTGTGCCCTTTTTAATGATATGAAATAACAGCTAAAAAATATAAACATCACCTCTTTGGTCTGTTTTAAAAGGCTAATTTTAGTGCCTTTTTAGAATTGAACAAGCACTGTTAATCTGTGTTCAGTCTCTTCCAACAGCCACTGCTGCAGAAAGAATTTTGTCTAATGCTTACGATACTAGACTCAAAATGTAAGGAGAAAAAAAATCCTCTTCTATCAGCACATTGTTCTAGTCTACACTAAATTTAATTATCTTAAGCAAATTTACAAATGATGAAGAAAAAACGCAGTGAAAATTTGTGAAATGCGTGTCTGAAAATTAACTATCAAGACAGGTCATGTATGTATTAAATAACTTTACAGCTCATCTTTTAAACAATCATAGATTTATACAAATATGACCCAAAAAAAGAATTATTTTTGCCACTATTCGGACTCTCACTCTGTTTTACCCCTCCCTTGTACTTCAAGAGTCCCTGCCACCGAAGCTCCTGAGTAACTGAAAAACTCTTGCAAGTGTGGTGTACTTCCTTCCTTCCTTCCTTCCTTCCTTCCTTCCTTCCTTCCTTCCTTCCTTCCTTCCTTCCTTCCTTCCTTCCTTCCTTCCTTCCTTCCTTCCTTCCTTCCTTCCTTCCTTCCTTCCTTCCTTCCTTCCTTCCTTCCTTCCTTCCTTCCTTCCTTCCTTCCTTCCTTCCTTCCTTCCTTCCTTCCTTCCTTCCTTCCTTCCTTCCTTCCTTCCTTCCTTCCTTCCTTCCTTCCTTCCTTCCTTCCTTCCTTCCTTCCTTCCTTCCTTCCTTCCTTCCTTCCTTCCTTCCTTCCTTCCTTCCTTCCTTCCTTCCTTCCTTCCTTCCTTCCTTCCTTCCTTCCTTCCTTCCTTCCTTCCTTCCTTCCTTCCTTCCTTCCTTCCTTCCTTCCTTCCTTCCTTCCTCCCTTCCTCCCTTCCTCCCTTCCTCCCTTCCTCCCTTCCTCCCTTCCTCCCTTCCTCCCTTCCTCCCTTCCTCCCTTCCTCCCTTCCTCCCTTCCTCCCTTCCTCCCTTCCTCCCTTCCTCCCTTCCTCCCTTCCTCCCTTCCTCCCTTCCTCCCTTCCTCCCTTCCTCCCTTCCTCCCTTCCTCCCTTCCTCCCTTCCTCCCTTCCTCCCTTCCTCCCTCCCTCCCTCCCTCCCTCCCTTCCTCCCTTCCTCCCTTCCTCCCTTCCTCCCTTCCTCCCTTCCTCCCTTCCTCCCTTCCTCCCTTCCTCCCTTCCTCCCTTCCTCCCTTCCTCCCTTCCTCCCTTCCTCCCTTCCTTCCTTCCTTCCTTCCTTCCTTCCTTCCTTCCTTCCTTCCTTCCTTCCTTCCTTCCTTCCTTCCACATGTGTATTGGCCAAAGTGTTGAAGGAGGCTCAAGGATATCACGTGTGAAATCTAAAAGGTTAGACTTTTGGCATTGCAAGGTTCTAACATTGGGAGTGCAAGGGTCTTCATGGTGTGTTTGGATGTTTGGGGAGCATGAAGTGGGTCTGTATATTTGGGGTCAAATTCTGTCTTAACATGACAGACTTAACAACTGTCTTAACATGACATGTTACCATGTTGGCTTCTCCAGCACTTTATGGCTACCAAAAAAATCAAGACTTCCCCTTTTTTTTTTTACTTGTAAAAAGAACAAAACAAGATGAAACAAAAGACAAAAAAAAACCCACAAAACCAAAACCAAAATGAAATAACAACAACAACAAAAAAAAGGGAAATGGGGAAAAAAGAAAGAAAACCCAACATTTGTGACAAGAACAAGGTTTGTTTTTCTGAAACAGCTGGCTGATTCTATGTCCTTTCAATGATTCAGTGCATCTGGGTCAGAGGAAATATTTGTCAGAATAATGTTGGTCTGTTCACATATAAAATGCTCATTTTGGTCGTAATCATTCTCCTGGATTTCTAGAAAACCCTATCTAAAACTGACCTGTTAGGGTGGAAAGAGGCTACCTGTGCTCACTGAAGGGGCTGTGCTCAGGCTGCCTTTGTGAATGGCCTTCCTCAACTCTTTACACTTTTCAGCATGTATTCCTGTTGTAAGTAAGAAACTCAAAATAGACAGCACTGTAGAGTGGGGGAGTGCTGCTGTTCCTACATTGTTTTATCACCAAACAGCCAGCAAGTGCTATTAAATTCCCAGAGCAGAACTAGTACACAAACAGAATTCATAAGAATGCCTGAAGTCTTGAGGATGAAGCTGCAGGAGACAAATGTATTACAGTGTCTAGGCAGCACAGGAAGATATTTCACTGTGATCCCTTCTGAACCTTGTCCACTGCCTTTAGATAGGTGTTTTGCACTGCTCAATACTGACATTATATGGTCTAGAAGTCTAAGATAACTGAAAATCTCCCAAGAACTTGTACTCCTTCTGCCCAGGAGTGAGTCTAGAATCACAGCAAAGTTCATGAGAGGAAAGTTCCACTTCTGATGAAAAGAACTATTTGTTGCTTTGCAGATGCTGGTTGAAAAGTCTGGCCATTCTTTGGACAACAGCAGAACTGTGAGTTGAGCTTAAGTTGCCTTATTCTTAAGAATACTTAATTACAAATCTCTACCATATCATGTAGCCTACTTTAAAAATTGAGGCTTTCTGAGAATGAAGGGCTTAAAAGGCAGTGCCCACTGGCCTAACACAGGTGATACTGTAGGATACTCCTAGACAGCAGTGCTCTTATTGATTTCTGTGCGATGTTGGCAAGGCAAACAAAGCAGATAAAAAGAAATCAAAGTTTTGTGAGAAGGGTTAAAGAATTATTTATCTCATTTACTGGCACTGCACCATCAAACGTTTGAGAAACAAGTTCTGTATTGCTGCAATGACTCCTGAACCTTCCTGTTTATCCTTTTCTCCCTTCCCTCAAAGTGCTTTGACCAGCTCTAAACCAAACAGGCAGTCACCTTCACTCCTATCTCAGCAAGGTCAAAGTCACTGAATGCACCTCAAGGACAGAAGGAAAGTCAGCCAAAAGAGCTAAAAGCAGCATCCATTGCAGCAGTGAGGACTTTGCCCTCTACTATTGGGACTGTCTGAAGCAGTTTCACAAATGTGTGTGTGAATCAGACTTTTGTCATCAGGATTGCAGTTTTTATAGTGGTATAGTGAAACATCCATGTTATTTTTCACAGGGACCGCACAGGTGCTTTGCAACATGATCTTGCTCAAATTTAAAGGGCAGATTCATATAACACTAAGAATAGAGACAAAATATATCCTCTTGGGTCTAATCTAGCTGTGCTTAATAGTCTCCCTTACTGTCCTTGCCAAAAGTGCCAGTTACTCTGATGGTTTTCTATTGCTGAGCTAAAGTTTGCATTGGTAGTACTTAATTCCATGATTTTGTTTCACTTTTCTTAAAGCTCATCTTGCTTTCTTTCCCTGACTTTTAAACTTTGTTGCAGGTCAGGTACAATGCAGCATTCCAGATCAACCCTGTGCTGCTGAAATAGCTTGGCTTCTTCTATGTTTCCTTCCCCTAGTCTGCCAGCAGTTGGTCCAACTTCCTCATACTCATCCTTACTGTTCTCGACATCGGTCCGAGTTGCTGCATTCAAAGGAAAAAGAGCTACATTCTGCTGCACTGTTCAGTTCTAAGTTATCATGGTGGCCCTGAGTCGTACATTTCCAGTCCCTTTGTTCTTTTCCAGCATTGTGCTCAAGGCCTGATTTTGAGTGTTGCAGATCTAGTGATTTATATCTCAGCACACTGTCAGGTCAAATCACTGGCAATGTCCTTTCAACGGGAGTTTGCAGTTCAAGGACTGCCTTTGGATCAGGCTTTACATGAGTCAAATAAAAAATTCATATGCAAGTGTTTGGTACAGTAGTGACAAGGTGCTATTGCTGCCTGCATTTAGTGACCTTTTTTATGAGTGTGAAGGACTTGCTGCCAGAGACAGAACCAAGCTGTGAAATACCCCAAACATGGCATCCTCTCTGAGCTGCACTTCTGGGGACTTACCTAGCAGAGCAGCCCTGTGGTGCCATCTTTGTTTGTGATCAATCCTGCATGGCAATCTTGAGATCCTTAGCTGGGATCACAGCTTTTGCCTGAGCAATCTTGTCCCCAGACCAGCCCCAGAACCAAGGAATGATTTAGACTGAAAAAGAAGTCTGAAGGACACCCAGTTGGATCTGACTGAAGCAGGTTCAATCAGATTAGTCTGCTCATGGTCTTTTCTAGCTCAGTCTTAATGTTTACAAGGATAGCAATTCCACCTTCCTGGACATCCAGCTGAGACTTATAACTGCTTATTTCCACTGTAATGGTGAAAAAGACACAAAACCCACCCTCATATCTAATAGGACTTCACATATTCCAGCGTCTGCTGCCTCCTTTGCTATCACTGCACACCTTCTGAGAGAGGCTGGTTACATCTTGTCTACATTCTCCCATGCGTGGTTCTAGACACTGGTAATACCCCTCCCAAGTCTTCTCATCTTAAGGCTGAACAAATCCAGTTCTCTCAGCATCTCCTCATAGATTACCCCCCCTTAGTGGCCTTCACTGCACTCAGTCCAACATGCCCTTTCCCATCTGCTTCTGACTGTTCAGAGCACAAAACCTCCAAAAAGCTTATGAGATCATTTCATTGAACTCCCTTTCAAAATTTCTGGAGGGTTAGAAGAATCTGTATCTCATCTGCCACAGCAATCCAGTGTAGATTTTTTTTGCAGCAGTTAATCAGCATGTTTCTGACAGAAAGGGTGGGAAGCAACATAGGAAAATAGAGACCAAGACAAGTTTTAATTACAAATGTGAAGTACTGTCTAAACATTTCAGAGAAAACACAATTCAGACTCTTTTGTCATACAGTAGATAAAGATAGAAAGAGGTAGTCTCATTATTTCTTTTGGTCCTTTTTACACAATTTCACATACTAACAGTGGTGATATAATTACTGCTTGGCAACTTTAAATTCCTATAATGGAATCTGATTGGTAGCAGCACCTTGAAAATCATTACAGAATTCTTAAATTCATTAAAGAATTAAAAACAATCTTATTATTAAGAACAGAATAGGCTCAAACTCTGTAACTAGTATGTATTTCTTCTGAAAAGCATATTAATTGGTGCCTAAGATGATTTTATTTATATTTTTTGTGTTAGACAGATACTTGAGTAACAGAACCTTGACTGAGCAACTGAATAATCAAAAATCCTTAATACCAATGTGCACTGGATCCATTCTGATCATCGAGCTACCAAAAAATAAAAAATCATTAGCTTTTTTTAGCTATTTTTCTGATACTGTTTACTGGGTGCTTATGGGGAAGCAACAGCCCTTTGCAGTTCCTGGGGATTAAACACAGGTATTTTAATGTGACCTTTTTAGGCGTTAAAAAAAATGTTTTCAGTCGTGTCACTCCAGTGGATTCAATGGAATAACTGCAACAAGGAATCTACCCCTTTGTTTTGAAAGGGGAAATTCTTTGGGGATTTGCTTCTTCCCTCTTTTCCCTTTGATTAGTAAATCAGCAAAGGGCTGTGTTTTGAATGGATGCATGGTAGGCACTTATTGTGGAAGTGCTACTTTATAATGCATTTTCCTGAGGGCAAAGAGCATTTGTGGAAAATGCAGAGAACTAAGTTAGGGGAGTAAGGTGGGCTGCCTCTCCTACACACAGAGCCCTGTGTAAACAGGAACAAAGGCGACACAGAAAGATATGTACCATTTTCATAAGTTCTAACTGAAATTGTATAAACATAAGCATAATCATATTTTCCATTCCCCTTGGCATCACTTTGTGGTTTATTTGTATTCTGATGTGCCCTAAATCATCGCCCTCCGTGTTTTAGAGATGTGAATTGTCAGTAGTTTCCTTAGCTGCTGTTGTACTCCTAAGCAATATGGGGAAGTCCTTCATTGCAGGGAAGATCATTATGTAACAGATAACGGGGAGGGGTGGGGGGGGGATGTCTCTGCATCAACTGGTGGCATAATCCCCAAGGGAAAACAGACTTTAGTTGAACAATCAGAAAACTGGCTTGCTTTATGGTGTTTACACTGCTGCTGGCTAATGGATCACCATAAAGGAAGCAAAAGGACTCTTACACTATTGAGTATGCTATCATGGGAGTCTTCTGAGTGCGCCTTTTTTATTTGCTGCAGTCAGGTTAATGAGCTCACCAGCCCACTTGATGTCGAGGACTTTGTAACAAAGCAATCTCTCATTAAATGCTGCCTGGCACCACTCTCTTGAAGCAAAGGGACATTCAGATTATTGAATGCCTTTGTATTCCTCATTCCTACCAGGCTATGGCGTCCAGCAGTGGCATCAGTCCCGCACACTTCCTGGCAGCCATCCAGTCATGCGCCTGCCCTCTTCAAACTGCATGGGCATTTGCCAATCTAAGCAGCACTAGTAGGCAAACAAGCATGGCACACGACTGCTTTGGCCGGTAGCCAGATGTGCAGCTGTACCATCTCACTTCCCCACCACGGTATGGAGAAATGCATTTTCTCACCATTCTTTCCCATTCAGTTGATTTACACGGGGAAGTTTTGTTGCAGTACAAAGGAATGTCCATTTATCTGCATTCTCTTTCTGCTTTAACACCTTTTTTTTAGTCTCAGTAGTGCAGGTCATGAATTCATCAGTGGCTTTATTTAAATACCTCCTGGCTGACAGTTTCTTCAATGAAATGACCCCAGAGTGTTATCAGCTAGCTAGCAGGTGTGTCTTTTTATTCAGAATCTTGCAGGCAACGGTGCATCTTGGGTAAAGAGCAAGCTATGCATGATCCAGCTCTTCCCTACATTACTCAGGAGATTTAATGGTTCGCTGTCTTGAAAGCACTTACAAAGATTATTTTTTTTCTAAGTTGGCTTTTGGCTGGGCTTTGTGCCCTGAGATATTTTGACACAAACACATAAAATGATAAAGAAGGATTTCTTTATGAAAGGTTTCATCTCATTCAAAAATATTTTAAAAATCAGCCTTGGTCAGGCTATTGTTTTTAGTTGTAAGATACTAAACAGATATTTAATAATAAGGTAGCTGCTCTGTCTATAGTTCCACTAGTAAACACCCTTGTAAAGCATCATGTTTGCTGATATCCCTGTGTGTGTCTGTGCACAAACAAGTACACCCTGCTTCTATTCAGCCAGCCTCTAATGTTGAAGGAATCCTCGAAGTCAGGTTACGAGAGTGGCAAGAGAAAACCAGACAAAAAAAAAAAAAAAAAAAAAAAGCCCTGAAGAATAAAGTCAAGGAGGACACTACAGACAAGAGAAAGAATCCCCTTGTCCTTCCAAATAGTGTTATACAGTGTTTTAGGACATAGTTTCTCAAATCTTTCCTTTTACAGGGCTATTTCTTTGCCTTCCTTGCCATGGAGGGAGAGGGAAAACACAGAGCCCAGCAGTGTTTTCAAGGCTCTTGCATGAGTTCAGGGTAGTCTGGGGAATTTTTCCCTGGGGTACTCCTCCTCTCTTCCCCATATGAATATCAGATTTTATCATACCTGCAAACACTCAACCAGTGTTCACCCACACTATAAGTCATTTTTTCCTTCGACCAGCAGTGGACTGAGAGGAGGTTCTACCCAGGTAATGTTTGTATGCTCAGAAATAAAAGTGATAGGCCTATTTAACTTTTCTTGAGAAAGGATTCAGAAAATTCAGTAAAGTTCCTTGTTCATCTGTTAGTAAAAAGACATGAAGGGACAATAAAAATAATGGAAATTAATTTTATCCTGACAGAAAGTCAAATGGAGTTTTGTTGGAGCACAGTCTGACATCGGTTTTGCTCCTGCTTCCATTGAAATTAGCAAGCAAGCTCTTATTGACTTAGTGAGCAGGACTGTGATTCACAAATTTGGCTAAATCACTCATATTTTCAATATGAGATTTTGAAAAGGTCACAGAATGCAGAGTCAAGACCGTTGTCCCCAGAAGGGGGTTGGCTTGAGACCAGGCAAAGATAATAAAACCAGTTGTCCAGCTTTTCAGTATTCAATACCTACCAGCTGCATTGACTAATGGGACAAGATGATGTTGGGCTTAGGAATGCAGGAAGGCCTTTCTTTCCAGCCCTCTCTATTCTGCCTTTACCAAGCAGACAATTTTTTAAGTAGGAAGGATGATAACTTGATTAAAAAAAAAAAACAAAAATTCCAATTATGTGTGCTTTATTTCAAAGTGGAAGAAGTACATTTATAGAAATGTGCTATTTATAATGTCTAATGGATATAATGGTAAGGGCAAAATGTGAACCTTATTGAAAAATAAATACATTGCTGAAAAAATCAGCGAGTCTTCAACATCCATTTATATGCAAAGCTAAATAAAATTTTAAAACAAAAGTGCAGCTCTGTTTTAGAATACCATCCTAGTAAATAATTTTAACTGCTGTTGGTTTTGGGGTTGTGGTTTTCTATTGTGATAATATTTCTCTAGTAGTTCTTCTGGAAGTCGTATAAATTTTTAACAAGTATCTGGGCAAAGCTTAAATCCATCTTTCAGCCACTAGTTTTCTGTGAAATGAATGATATGCTGCAAAATCTTCTAGCCTGTTTTATTTTCATTCCACTCAACCAGTGGGTCAAATACTACTTTGGTCACTTTGCAGAGAAGGTAGATTCATCTCATTGTTCCATTTGAAACTTCAGTATTGACCATTCCAAAAGACCAAACAGAACTGTTGGGGCTGGAAGGCAGCTCTGGAGATTATTTAGCCCATTCCCCTGCCAAGGCAGGGTCATCTCAGGTAAGTTGCACAGGAACATCTCCAGGGGAGATCTGAATATCTCCAGAGAGGGAGACTTCATGGTCTGCCTAGGCAGCCTGTTCCAGTGCTCTGACACTCTCAACAGAAGGAAGTTTTTCCTCATGCTGAGATGAAACTTCTTGTGTTTCAGTTATCAAAAATATTTCAATAAACGGCTGCAGCTTGGTTTTGGATCACGTGCACCCAGATACTCCAAAGATATTTAAGAATACAAGCCTTACTGATCTCCATCCCTAGAGTAAACTGTGAATTTTACATTCAGAATCATTTATGGATCAGTTTCTGTAGAGAAAGAAAACACATTTTGAAGTCCCATACATCAATAATTGCACATGCATTTTGCAATTCATTCGCACTTCCACTGCTAAGGGACATTTGCATATATTGAGGCCAGCACGAGCTATTATAGTTCCCTGCTCTAATCCCTCATACTACACAGGCCATAGCACTTCACTTTGCAGTACTCTCCTCACTGCAATTTGCACTGCACTAGGGAGGGAAAAACTGCAGGTCTCTTCTTCCCCACCTTCAAAGAACTGTCAGGTTTCTATTTCTAGTGCCATTAACTTTTCTGAAAAACAAGTACTTTCATCTTTTTTGTTGCCAAGCAGTTTCAGCTCCCTGTTCAAATCAACAAGGGTGGGGACAGTTGAGGTTCAACCCTGCGTGGTGCTGAGCCAAGACTTGTGCTCAAGAGTGCTGAAGATCTGAGAGAGGCTCATGGGCTCTGTGAGACTCCCTTTCCCTGCTTGTTTCCTACTGGGAATGCAACCCAGGGACAGCAAAGGCGTGGTGAGCAAAGCCATAATGGCTACCTATAAACTGAGTCTGAGGAAGATATTTTTTTCTTCAGGTGGTTGTTATTTATGTTTACAGTTGTATTTTCCTTTACTTTTCCCAAAAGAAATGACATAATCACCAAAATTTCATAAAACTTGCAGAATGCACATTTTTATCCAGACGGTTTCAATACTTTGTTTTGTGTTTTGCAGCTTTTAAATGCTCCTGTTCCTAAAAAAATACTATCAAGTAAGAGGTTATTTACAGACCAGGCGGATGATGTTTTCCTTTCATCAGCTATCGTAGAGGGTTAATTAAGAAATAGAGCTGCAAAATGGGAATCAAGGAAAAATAGGAAGTGTGCTTATTAACAGCGCTTTTGTTTGCATTTCTAATTGCTTCCTTCAAGTACTTTGTCTCGCCTATTACAGCCAACAAGAGCCCTGGTGTAACTCTGACTCCAGTTCATGGTGTGTTTCATTCGGGGGGGCAACCAGGAGTCTGGCACATGGGGAATTCTCTAGGCAGGGGTGATACCGAGCTCAGCAAATGTGCCACATCAGCAACATGCCAGGCCTGCTCACCTCGTGCGGCAGCACCGACCCTTCCTCCTCACTCCATCTCTCACTCCTACCTGGTCACGTTTTAACAGCTAGAGGGGTGATGAATGATGAATTAAGTATCCATTCCAGCACAATCCTGAATGCAGACACGCATACCATTCAAAATTTTTGGTTATTCGGTGTCAAGCTCCGAATATTAGGAGGAAGAATTTGCAGCGCAATATTAGTAGGGTAAAGAAAAAAAAAAACCAGCCTGTCTCGTCTGCTGACGAGGAGAAGATTGCCTGCTTAAATTCTCCAAAAGCAGCCTTCAATTTTTTATCTAGCTATTTATAGAAAAGTGCAGAAACAGCTGAGCTGAGTGAAGTGATGTCACTTTTGCTGGGAGGACGTCTCTCTCGGCAGCATGCCGAGGCGGCAGAGTGTGCTGGAGGCTGGGACCGCAGCCCCACTGCGCGAGGAGCTGGAAACACGGGCATTTTTCAGCTCGGCTGATCAATACGGCATTGATGGCTCTCAGCTGACCTTCAACCCCTCCGGAATAGCAATGGGCAGGCGCTGCATCTTGCAGGCTGCGAGGGCTGCTGCGTGTTAGCTACCAATTTTACAATCGATCAAAAGTCATCTTTGTCAATAAAGCTGGAGATTTCAAGCAACGGCAAGCAATTTTGGAAAGGTCAGGGCTGGGTTTTTATTTGTCCGACCTCTGCTTTCAAGCAGAAGCCCGGTCCCTTATACCCATTAACAGTAGTAAGAAAATTTAAGATTTTTTTTTTTCCCCCTCTCTTCCATGTATTTTTAGTAAGCCTTTGGGCATTTTCCCTGTCCCTAAAAGAATACGGTTGCGTGGCAACGTCCCCGGTTGCCATGGCGACTCGGTGTGTAAGCAGCTGCCGCAATCAGCATTAACTCCAGGCTCGCAGGTTTGTCATTCCAATGCATAGGGAGGGGGAGACAAATAGGACAGCAGAGCAGCGCCGTAAAAGGGAAGTCACCTAGATAATGTCACTCACAAACATATGTTCCCCAATTATTCTTTCCACTGTTTTATTGCCGCAATTATAGCTAAACTAAGATTACAAAATTATATGGTTTTAATTTGCCTCCGTCGACTATGTTTCACTTCCATTAAAATGAAGTCTAAACCCATTTAAGTAGCAAACTGTTGGCTCTGCAAAGGATGGGGGATTTTGGTTTACCAGTGGGTATTTCGAGGACTAAGTAAAAAAAATTCCTCTAGGAATCTTGATATCTAGGCAAAATGAGGCACAGCCCTGGATGCTGGGGCGCCTGTCTCTTTTGTGCTGCCTTGAACCCCACAACACAGCCACCACCAGTGGTGCTGGCAAGGGCCATTCTCCTACTCTTCCTTTCCCTTACACCTCTCCCTCCAAAAAATATTTGGAAGTTTTCCATTTAACCATCTGAAAGACTGGCACTGGGCTGAGCCCACTGGCTGCTGCAGCATCCTCCAACACATCCTTGTGCAATTGCTCCATTTGAAGACCCCTGCAACAAACAGATGCAATGAGGTTGACTTCAAAATTAAGTAACGCAGCATTAACCCTGAATTTCCTTACATAGGCAGTCTTCAGACTATCCTTTCATGTTCCTCAAGCATATTTCATTATCTTTGTTTTATAAGAAGTTCCATTTTTCTCTGTGGCTGCCTGGCTGCTCCCGATCTTATTAAAAAACAAAAGTAAAACACATTAGGAAGGTTATGGCAGGTGATGAAATGCACCTCCACAGCTATTCAGCAAAAACCTACTCTTCATGGTAGTAAGGCGCTTTGGTTTGGTTTTTTTAATGTATAAGTGGAAGCATTTAATCAGTGTTAAATACACACATTTGCACAGCTGTGCTGATTCAGTTGTGTAAGCAAGAATCTATTCACGATTTAAAATATTAGGCCACAGAGCGATGCTGGGTCCCTCAGAAACAATTCCACATTATGGGAAAAAGTGGTGTAAATGAGTAGATAAACATAAACTTGACATTCAGATCCATATGATTTATTTACCAACCTTTTCAAACAACTAGTTTTTGACCCTGTTAAATCCTTCCATTATATAAGGGCATTTATTACTGTGGATTTGCATAATTAAAATATACATGCCCAGTCACCAATGTTTATAACCTATACTTACTCAGATTCTTATTAAGACTTGCATCAGAAAGACAGCTCTTTCAAGTATCATTTTAATTAAAAGATAGATATAGCATGCTATCTTTTATTCTAAAGGAATCTACTATCAATACCAAATTGTAGCTGCAAATACATTTTCATTTTTCACTCTGGCAGAAATGGCTGAACACGTATCTATTGAGATTTGCAGGGTAAAAACCATGTTCCTTAGAAGAGACCTTGCATGGCAACATTTTGATATAAACTTCCTTCTATAATCAAGTTACAGTCTATAAACCCCTGAAAATAGGGGTTCATAATGAAAATACGGTTAGACCCTTCACTACAAAAATGCTAGCAGGTGCTGTTATAATATACAAATCCACATAGCATACAGTGACCTATTTTCAAAACCAGGCCAGGCAAAATGACATCAAGAAATTGAATTCCTTGCCCTTACTTTAATAGTGTCTTGTCATGCAATCTTCAAATCAGGACAGGTGATCATTGCAAAACAATCCCTAACCCGAGGGACAACAGGAACCTTCTCAGCACTAATACCCTGGGCCCACCACACTGCTTACAATAATTGGATGATTGCAGAGGTCAGGTGTAAACCATTCAAATCAAAAATATCCTTGGACAGGGGGGTATTTTGCTCTTTTTAAAGTTAGAGGCCAAAATAAACATTAGAACTGAATTCTGTCCTATTTTGTTGTGTCATCAAAAATAGCTGGTAACTGGAACAACAAACTGCGCTGCTAAAAATATGATGGTAGTTATGCAGGGATATTTAAAATAGATTAGCATATGGATTAACTCAAATTCACAACGGACTTTAACCCTTCAATGACTACAATCTTTTCTCCAAACAGGGCAATTCTGCAGCATCAAAGACAAGTTTAGATCCTGAGTGTCAAGAAAACTTTTGTCTGTTAAAAACAAGTGTGGCTTCTACTGTCTTCATTTATAGTGGGGATTTGGTGGTATCTAAACAAATTTAGACAGATCAAATAGTTTATGAATTCTTTTACCATATTGTCGTTTAGGGTTTTTTTAAACAATGTCCATTTCAGAAGCCTTTATTTATTGCTGAAATATACTCAGACACTACAGAATAAGGCCCAGGAAAATACTGCAAGGGAAATATATAAGAATGCTACTCTGTGTGTCTGTACTAAATCTAACAGAAGTGAACAAAATATTTTCAGAGCAGGGTAGAAAGACTCAAAATTGAAGAAATTTTATTATGTAACAGAAAATAAGTTTTCTTAAAGTAAATATATTTTTGAATAACAAACAACAACTATTTCCCTGCTGAAAACAGCTTTTTTTTAATCAAAATAATCCAGTTCTCTAAAATAAGTTACCTTCACAGCAGGTACTCAGAATTCATATTTTATTACATGTCATTTACAAAATCCGATATTTTGTTGAATTTATTGAGAAATTGGGATTTAAGTACAGTCAGAAATTATATGAAATGGATAGCTCAGAATTTAAAATGTCATGTTTACAAAATTCTTCCTCCAATCTCGTTTTTTGCCAATTGTAAGATAGCTGTTTGTGATTTATATAACTGTAATAATTAAAATAAATCTGTTTTCAAAGTTTTCTGTTCTAGCCAGACACAAACATTTTCACTACCTCATTCAAAACACTCTCCCCATAGTGGCCTTATTTTTAGTCACCACAGACTGAAATCAATGTTTTGGTGTTTGAATTTGTTTGATTGTTTTTAAATACAAATTACTCTATTTAATGGGGCATTGTGGGGGTTTTTAATGCTGAATCTTTAAATCTTGTTATATAGGAAAAGGATGTTGTTTGCTAAAGTGTAGAATGTTATGTGTTTGAATGCTTTGACCAAAATACTTGTATAAAACCTGCTGCAGTGGTAATAAGCCTTTTAGGGTTTTGTTTTTAAGCAAAGAACCACAATCACTTATTTTCATGCTTTCCAATAAGATCTTTTGAAATAGAAATGTACTGAATTGCTAAAAATATTTGGGAAAAAAATAAGCTGAGAACTACAAGCAGCATTGCTTGGAAAATCTGCTGTCCACAATGGCAAAGAGGTCAGAGTGATGGCCCTGAGAAAATTTTCCAGAAATACCCAGTATTCCTTCTCAGGCCAGGCGCAGGGAAGTCCTGTGAAGGTCCTAAGTGAGAAGCTAGATTCCCTTCCAAGAGGTAGAAATGGGACTGAGCCAAAAGAAAAAGAAGTGAAGAACATTCCCCGGTGTGTTCCTTCTTCCTGCTGAGGTTACCCTGCGCAAAGGCTGAGTCCGGTCTGAGGCAAAATGCTCCCACGAAAAGCAATCGTTTGGCAAGCAGGGAGCTGCACACAGCTCTGCCCACAGCTCCTGCTGACCTGTCATCCTGTGACAGCCAAAGAGGGAGAAAAGTTACTGCCACAGCCACATGGCAACTGCCTTTGCAAAAAGGGATGAAAAACCTTGCTTCTACAGGAACATAACTAACACTCATTTCTTTGCTCCTGTACAGAAACATGCCAGGCAAAATTGTTTCTGGAACAAATATTTTCCTGAGGTGAAATGTGCATCAAAATCACCGGGAGTAGCGTTTCAAAATCTAATGTGGATGGCAGAACCTAGCTACTGCTGACCTGTACAAAGACAGAAGAAGAAAAGACATAAGTGTGGCATAGAGTAGCATTAAACCTGTCTCTTAGGGCATTCTCTGAACTGAGGTTACCTCTCACGCTGCTCAAAAGAGGAGAGAGAATTGCCTGAAGTGTTAGCATATAGATGCTGCATCAAGATGCTAACACGGGAGGGAGGTGGCAGGGGGCAGAGTGAAGAGTAGAATTTCTGGCAAAGAATTTTAATGGTTATCATTTGTTCCCTAGCTTCAATTTAAATGTATTTTATACTCTACCATGTATGCTTTTTAAAAAGGTTTCTGTTCTCTAATGAAACTTTTGGTCAATTTGGAAGGGGAAAAATCTCATAGATGTTATGGATTTGCTTCAAAGTCAGTTAATAAAAGCTCCTTTCTTCAAAAGCATTTTGGCATAATCAGACAACCTTATATTGCTATTATCAGATGAACCTGCTCCAATACAAGAATTTTATTACTTGTACATAAGGTTTCAGGGAAAATATTTTGAGAGACACAATGATTGTTTAAATAAATGTGAAACATAAAACATCTGAATGTTGCTTCATGTAAAAGTCACTGATATAAAAGATCATAATTAAAGAAATATATCTTCCACTTACACTGCAAAAGAGCTGTAATGTTCTGACATTCTGGGGCCAGCATTCATATTTCCTGCTTTCAAAAATCAAAAGACAGCCACGGGTGTTTGCTGTGCAGTTACAAACCCGTGAAGGTCTTTGCCTGGTGCACATGCAGATCTGTGCGTGTGCAGGCAGACACGCACGCGTGCATGCACGCGCCGCAACGCGCACACGCTGCAAAGATGCTTTTGTCTCCTGGGCCACTTCTGCTCTTCAGAGATCATAAGATGCCTAGCTAACAAGAGGGATACAAAGAACAATTACAATATTTAAAACGACCGTTTTCCTTTTGTATATGTTTGATGGCAACTGATGGGCATTAGGAAAAAAAAGAAACCCAGAATTTTTTTTCATGGTTCAACTAATAAGTAAAAAAATAAATTGTATTTTTTGATTAATTCTCTCTCTTTCTCCTCAGAAATAAAAAGTATGCAGCTGGCACCGAAATTGCCACCAAATCCTATGCTGTACTTAACACAGCTGTTAGCAAAGTAAATCATAAACACGCACACAAAATTACAAAAAACTTCCATTTAGTATCTTTTCTTCTTTTTCTTTCTATGCATTCTGTCTCCTTTTTACTTGTTTGGATTTTTTTCTAGTTTTTGAAAGCAGCTATGATAATATTCGCTTTTATGCTTTTATTGTGTTTTTAGAATCTACTCTCCATTATCAAAGATGCTACCGAGGGAAGACACTTTACAGAGATTATTAGATTTTGAGAGTAGTCCAACATCGTTCAGAGCTAATAAAACAACCGGACAACTGCAACGGCAACAATATTTGGGCTTCATGGGAAAATGGTTTTTTAGTCTGTGCCCTAAGCAACACCACTCATTCATTCATTTAGTAATAAAGATTACATTTCAACATTGCTGTGTCCTAAAGAAAAAAAAAAATATTAAGAAAGGTTACAAAATTCTTTCAAGGGCAGAAAAAAAAATCACCGTTCCAGTTCAAACTTATTTTTCAGTCCTACACAGTTAAAATGTTTACATGTGTTATCACAGCACCTTTGTAAATTGCTGCACAAATATTTCACACAGATCTGCTGGAGAGAAATATTGTATGTATTTCTGTAAATGGGCAAGTGAGAGATACAGATGCTGATGTTGAAAAAACTCAACACCAGAGACGGTTTTCAGGTACTGAGCCTCCCTCAAAAGCCTATCAGAAACACCTGTTCTGTACCCATTCTGCAGGTAGGTAGATTAAGGTGGGGCACGGTTGGCCTTGACTGAGGGTCAGTCATGAGCAGCCTCTGGAAGTGGATGCACTGAATGCAGTGGATGCAGAGCTGGGAGCATGAGACTCCACCTCTGCACAAGGGAGAACAGAGAGAGAGACTGAGAGACATCACCAGTGCTGGGGTTTTCAGGAGACCATTCCTTCTGCATCCATCAAGCAACAGCTCACTCCAGGTCAGGCTGGAAAACTGGTACCTGCAATAGTGAGCACACAGCTATGTCAAGCTGCTCAGAGCCTTCTGACAACTTGGCTTTGGGCTATGGGAACTGTTGCACCTTGGAATTTCATAAATGATATTTTGGGGAGCCCCTAATGACTGTAGGAGGCTTCCAGGCTCATGTGCAACATCCTTAGTAAGCAGCCTAGGCAAATTAAGGCAGATGAATAGCAGGGTGATACTGACCCAAATGTACCCCTATTTTTGTATTTTTTTACAGCAGCAGCTTAATCAGATTGAAAGCTGCTTTTGTAGGCTTTCATAGTAAATGCCTTTTAACAAAAAGGGGAGGGGGATATTCACAGAGCAATGGCAAGAACAGAAACTGGAGGTTTGAAAGACCCACCAGGAGAGGGAATTCAGCCCACTTATATTAAATCAGCTGTTATTTTTTACTCTCCTCCTCCTCCTCCCCCCAAGAATCGTGTACCCAAAAAGAAAATGATGTGAATCCATTTTCAGCACTGATTTCTTTTAATCCTGCAGATCAAAACCATTCTACAGTTTCCAAATGCTTTTTCATTCTAAGGGTAAAACATTTCACAGGAAGATGTGAGGGGTAAGTCTTTCCAATCAGGGATTTTAAACTCAGTTGCTTGCAAAATATAATGAACTTCAAAAAAATCATAAAGGCCCTAAATCCTGAAGACAATGGGGGTTTTGTCATTAATACCTAAAGCAGCAGGATTGTGCACAGTGTAATCAATTGCCCAACAAGGCCCTGGGAACACAATCAAGGAAGGAGGCTACAGGAACATACAATATTTCACTTCTAATAAATGTTCTTTTGAGATAACAGCTGTATAGAGTAGCAATAGACAGAAAGACTATAATGCTAAAGCGGGGATTATATACATCTGTGTGCCTGTCTGTCTGTCTGTCTGTCTGTCTGTGGGTTATGAATTCAAGGCGTCATTTTCATATAACTTGTCAATAATAGGCATGCTTTGGCACTGTCACTTTTTTTTTTTTGCTTCAATTTAAATCCTCATCCCTTAAAAGCACAGTAAAGACTGTTCTATCTTCAAGAGAGTGGAAGGTTGGGGAGAAAGAGGCAGCAGTGTGCCTTTGATAGACTAATCAGACTGGCTCCTAACAATACCTGTCTTGGGAAAGCTAAGGAATTACAGCAAGACGCTTCAAGTACGCCTTCCCTGTCAGATACCATATTCTTCCAGTATTTATTTTGCTAACATGTTATTTACAGTAAATTTAGTAAAATAAAATTAGACCAGTTTCACTGCTGCATGTTAATCGAGTTTTAGCCTTAAAATAGTGCTGAAATGGCTGTTCCTTAATAAGAAGAAAAACTTCCAAATGGTAAAATATCTGCAGCGCTCCCTCTCTTCCAAATTCAGTATACAGCTATAATCTTTTTATAATTACAACAGTCAAAGGATTGTGTGCTCAGGCAACTCGTACTGGAGGCAATGACAGAAAGAGAAGGAAATTATTTTGGTTCAGTTCTTTCCACTACTTCCACCCATTTTTGCCAGATTCTTCCTTTTCCTTCTCCTTTTCCTCTTCCTCCCCCCTAAAAATCCCTAAACCCTCTACTTCTCTTTTACCACTCATTCCATCTTTAACTCAAAACCAGATTTGGATTGTACCCTAAACCTGGCCTCAGGGTGGATTCACACAAGATGCTAGGCACAATATGTTCATGTAACAATTAGGGACACTGTTTCTGCTTTTCATAATGCTCTTAGCACAATGTCTTGGGCTCCCAATCACAACCTGTATCCCCTTGTCATTTTTAGCCCCCTCATATTTCAGTTCAGTCTCAGGAAATAAAATTATTGTCTCACTGTTCTTGATCACAACAAATTATAATTATTAATGCTCAGCTTTGGTTTTATTCTCATAAAGTATCTTATCAGTGGGCTGCAGCTGCTTTCCTGAACGCAAAGAAAATACCACTTATTAATTATAGTACCATATATCACCCACATGTATGATCACGTGTGTATATATTAGTCTGCCTAGGTTATAGTAACAAGCTGATTCTCTGAGGAGAATCTGTGGGGAGGAGGCAAATGTTCATGGCAAGGGGGAAAAGTGTGCATCTGATGTGATTACAGTTCTGATTAGCATACAAACTATGTTAAGCTCCTTCTACTACCTTCATAAAAATAAGATCTTTTGTTTTGGTTGCCTTTTCACCTTACACCTTTGCCTGGCCAATAACTTGAATGAGGATTGATTGATAAACAACTTTTCCAAAACAGAAAAGTTGCTGTTATGCTTTCCAGTATCCCACACATACACATTAGGTAGCTTTCTCCCCTGGAGTGCCAGAAAAAAACCATGCATTCCTTCTTGCTACAAATCTGTAAATCTGAAAAGAAGAGGCCACATGAATAGGAAAGCTCTTTATAGAACAAAAAGCATGGGGTGTTATTAAGTAGGACTTTAAGCCCTATTCTATTCATAGTAATTAAAGGATCAGATCAGGTTAATGTGAGGACCTAGGTCAATAAAGTACTGTAGGTTCACCCTTTTTAATCCTTCTCAATCCTATAGGCTGGGTTTCTGACTGCTCTGTTTGATGCACAGAACTGTTATAGGTGACAAAGATGTGCAATGATTTCACAAGAAAAGTTGAGGTTTGTATCAATCCCACTGTGCATTTTTTGAGCACAAGTGGCAGGTGGTTCTTGGGGTGAGGTAGATGGCAAGCTTTAGTGCCATGCTATTTTCACTGTGCCAGCTGGTAAAACACCTTGCCAAACTGAAAAAGTTCAGAGAATATTTTGGGTTTTCAGAGTAAATCCATAGTGCTTTAGAAAGTTTTAAAATATTTTTGTATCACCTTTTCTATATGTGCATGTCCTTTGAAATCCCCTCCCCTTTTGTCACCCCCATTAGTGGGTGCCTATTGCAGGATGTGCCTGTGTCTGAGCTCTGGAGCCACGAAAATCCAGCATTTCAGAGCAGAGGTGTGAAACTCAGCACAAGGAACTCTCCTGCCTTGCCCAGTGCTGTGGAGGAACGTGCATGGTTTCACTGAGCAGGTAAAGCAAATTTTGATGGGGATTGCCCACCAGGGCTGCAATGAAGTAGAACTGGAGAACGGAGGATAGCTCTACTCTCCCTAGACATCTCTCTTGCAGAAATCACCTGGCCTATGGCAGCCAGTCAGCATAAATACCTGCTTTGAAGCAATTTGGAGGATTCTCAGCTCCACACGAGCATGTGTCAGTCATGCAGGTCAGCTGCCCCATAGAGCATTGGCTGGATCTTGCAACATACTAGAGATTAAGCTGATGGCTCTATCTGTAGGTTCAGTCCTGCATAACACGAATGCCCCATACTCCTCTCTGAAAAATTCCAGCACCTCTGAAGGGCACAGTAAAATCTTTACTGGTTTCTGTCAATACAGGGCTTTGCCATCTTTTCCTGTTTTTCTTACCAATATTTTGATCCAAACTTCTCCTGCAGGGCTGACCATTAGGAAAATATCTTATCACACTTCTTCCCCTCTCTTCTGGCCATACAAAGCCTTCGTTATTTAAGATAGGGAATCCGTAAGGAATTGTGCTTTGCAAATTACTCGGCCTAACAAAGAGGTGGATCCTGACATTACTCTTAAGAATTATGGCTGAAACTGAGTGGAAAGGAAGACTCAGTTCACAAGCACAGACCTTCTTTTGCCAAAGGACTGCTCTCCTTTTATTTATTTCTTAGTATATATTCAGATATTATTTTTCCTGAAACTGAAATCTCTACAAAGCCCACAGAACTTAATAGGAAAACCCATGTTCATTAAGTCCTTTAAATCTTCCCCTAAAGTACACCTATTCTGATTTATAAGATACCATGTGTGCACATCCACACATGGTATGCTACTCCCTATGTATTCTTTATTTTATATATATGTATATTTTAAAAAAGTCTCAAAACATACAGAAACAATTTTCCCTGTTAATTTGTTAATTTCCCAAAGTTTCTGGTGTAATTTCAGTGTAACTATTGATATAAATTCCATTCACTTTTAATGGAATATCTCCATTGGGAAGAAAGAAAGTTAGAACATTGGGAATTTAAATTATTTGCTCTACAGTCCCTAAAATAGCAGGTAAATTGAAACCATGGAATTTTAAGAATTCCATTTTAATGCAAGATGCTGTATTCTTTGTTCACATATAATAAATTAGAAGTGCAAGAAAAAGCTAAGCCTCTGGGGAGAAAAAAAATACCACAGTGCATATTTGCCCTTTGTATTTCCTTCTTTCCCTCTCTCTGTGAGCAGTTTATTAAATCTTTTTAAGGGAAAAAAAAAAAAAAGAGAAAGAGAGAAAAAACCCCAAAAGACCAGAAAAACCAAATGCAACCAAACAACGCTATGGTAGGGAAAAGACTGATGCCCTTAAAGTCTAGGGCAGAAAAGAAAGCAGGGAGACTCCTTTATGAAAGCAGAGGTCATCTCAAGAAAATTATAAAAATAAAATTTAAAAAAATAAATAAAAAGAGAAATCACCAAAAATGTTAGTGTTTGAATGATGTGAACTCTGGTGAACGCCAGCATGCAATATGGCAAAAACGAATCAATCAGTTCGGCTTAGTTCAGCCTCTGCAACTGGCCATCTGGCGCGAAATCAACCAAATGTAGCCTTGCATATTCATCTTCATTTTCACAAATACTCAGGAGAATGTCATTCTAGGGCAAAATAAAATTAAATCACCATAATTTTTAAGACATCTTTTCCTCTCATGCTCTCTGGAGATTAGCGTGTTTATGTGAGACTACTCACTGCTATAGGGTTAGCAGGTAATTTCTAAGGGAGTACTCTCCCTCTGATATTTAAAAGCACATTTCACTCACTCGGGACACTAAAGCATAGATTTTGTGGTAAACATTCCAAAGCAAAAATCACATGGGAAGTTACTGTGACTACATGGACAGATTTTTCCCCAGGGTCAAGAAAGAGGTGTTCTGAATTTATCTTCAACAGCCAACCCAGGATATACCTGTGTGACCTACTGATGTGGTGGGACTGTGCCGGGTAGATCTAAGGGCAAGTCTGGGCACTTAATCCTTAAAGCAGATCACAATAAGCGACAGAAGATGCCTGAAGAACGAGGACAGAACCAGGTATCAGCTGTGATTAAGACTGTTACTGATTGGGTACAGTTTTTGTCTATACAAATCACAGTGATGACCACAGGGCGAAAGAGAAATCAATGTGAAAAAGAACAGGAGAAAGGAAGTAAGAATGGGCAATGGACAGAGCCTCCATGTGTCGCCACCCCGTTAGAAGCTGTACTACACACAGTCTTTTATTCAAGGTAACCCAAACAACTGCCAGTCAGGATAGATTATTTGGGGCTTTATCTTTTGAGTGCTTGAATTAAACTCTAATCATAGTCCATCTAGAAGCCTTACCCTTCGGTTTATTTATTTGATTGGTTAGATGCTCCCAGAGTTGAGCTAGTTGTTTTGTTTAATGGTTGAGGAAGGGAGTTTGATTTACGTTTAAGGTTCGTTGTTGAATAGTTCCTTTCTTGCAACATTTCAAGTATATTGCATGTTAAGAAATAGAACAAAAGTTATCCAAAGTTTGGCTAAGAAATTACTCCATAAGCATATTTCCAGTGTTGATATTTTCTTTTCTAAGTGCTATCTTATCACCACAACCAAAAAATGAAGCCTTAAGGTGTTTCTGCTGATATCATCTCTTGTCCTAGAGCTGTCCCACTTCATTTGATGAGGAATAAACAAATGCCCAGCCTCATTTGAATAAATATGTTAAGCAAATGCTAAACAAGATGCATGAAAAGGCAGTAAATACATTACAACTTCAGGCTGCTAGGACATGCAAGCTCGACATGGAACCATTTCCACTCAGACAGGGAACATGAAATAACTAAGGCCAGTTAATCTGCTTCTATCTATCTGTCTTAAGGATTTAAACTAAAGCCTTTCACAACAGTATCTGACAGAAATCCTTCCTCATCTATTTACTTATGCTATATGCAAAACTGTAAACTCTGAAAAGGCCTCCTGTAAAATCTACATACAGTACACCAAATTACATATAGTTTTACTGGATTTTTCTTCTGGATATTTCTTAAAATTGCTCTTATTTTGTTCTGTTGTTTACAATTTGGTTTTGTCTCTTAACTAGAAAAGACCAAAAATGCATTTATTATTTTTTCTTTTGAAACCTTGTTATATTAATAAACTAAAATAGATGTCAGGCACCATGCAACAACTTTATTCAGTTCTCAAATCTGTCTGAACTTTGATAATCACAAAACAATAACGTGTTGAACAGAGTGTATTTTCACAAGAAAACCTCAAAACCAAATATAAATCAAACAAAAAAAAAAACCACAACAAAACACACACGCATAGACACACACATACACCCCTAAAACACAAATTCTTGGCAAACATTAGACTTGAGACTCAATTCCAGTCCTCATTTTTATTCCAATATCACTGTGATCACAAAAGTTGCTATACTTCTACTTATGATTGTTTACTTTAGTATGTCACCTAAAAAGAAGTATTTACAAGTATAGTAAGCTGTTGCAAAATGTTTTATATTTGTTCTTCCATTGTCGGACACCACCATTTTTTTGTTTACGTATTGGTATATTAGCAAGATGAAAACTCTGTTTTTAGACTAAAATCAGCCATTTATGAAGCATGCCACGTAGGATTCAGAATGCCCATTTCTGAAACTGCCTTTGCCAACTATGGGACACAAAATTCATGTTTTATCTTCAGGCATGGAGAGGTTTGAAGTAAATATTTTCTGCTGTTCTGAGGAAAAGCTGGTGCATCACTTCATAACCTCACAGAGAGCCCTTACAAACACAGTCCAAACTTACCTGAGGCCACAGCAATGGCTTCAAAAACTCTCACTTACGTGACCAATCTCATCTAAAGTATTCCACGAGAAAGTCTTCTGCTAAGCATAACTTCCTTTACTAACTCTACTTGCTTCACTGCTTCCTGAGGACTAGAAAACCAGTTTATGATTGGTGTACTAAAGCTTTGTGTTGTATGGTAAATACATGCAACTTCTGCTAAAATTTGGCAAGTTTTTCCTCCTTTTTTTTCCCAGGATGACTAGAGATCCTAGGATCTAAAGTAGCGTGCCTCTCATCTCATTTCAGCATAGTCAAAGTATCTATTTACATTTTCCTACTTTCCTATTGCTTGCAATCCAGCACAATCATTTGTAATGTACAATATTCTACAAGGTAGAGTGCTAATACTCTTAAGAAACTCATAGTTTAGAATCCTCATATAAACCATGATTAAAAAGCTGCAGAATAATTTTTACAGTAATCATGCCAGTATTTTGATATTTAGTAGGCTTTTCTCCTTTATTAAACATGTGTGGGAACTTTTCTAACTTGAAATAGTAAAATTTTTATTGACTCAAAACAATAATGCTAGATTTATTTCTTCATAAATATAACAATTTCTTCTTTATAATTTTTCATCCATTTAATATTGTTTATGATTTCTGATTAATTACCTAATACTTTTCAAGAAATCCTTTGAACAGGCTCATTAAGGAGCCTGGAGATCAGGAGATCATTAAGAAAAAAAACTTACAAACATAGCAGAGAAAATTATAATCCACATTTTATTGCTGTTTGGCCTTCAAATAAAACTCTTGCTGTAACTTACAGTCTTTTTAAATTTAATCATCAAACACATTGAATTGCACATGAAGATGCATCATGGAGTTTTTAGCTCACATTAGACTGAATTTTTATGTCAAAGTCAACATCATTGACGCTGATAGGACACACATTACTTCTTAGGAAAGATTTCCTAAAAGACCTTTTCTAAAAATCTTTTCTGAAAGACCCTTTGAACATGGCTCTATTTCTAGTGGTTACAGGGGGTAATAAACCCCACATCTGACCAAATATTATTACTCTTATTAGGTGTTCAAATCAAGAATATACTCAGTACAGCGACTTCACCATTAGGTTTACAGCAGCCTATTGATATTATCACAGATTAGCATGATATATTCAATGAGAAATTTAAGTATTTATCAAAAATTACATATTTCCTATTATTTCTGAAATTTAAATTGTTAGCTATTTCCTGTGAGTCCTATGTCATTGGGAATTGCATACTACTTAAAATTTAAAAAAAAATTCTTACAGATTGCACCAAAAGGTGGCAAATATTTTAGGGTTCTGCACAGTCTTTATTCACTGAGCAGCAGGTGTAAAAAGAAAAATTATATTTAAAGGAATCAAACAGTCTGAAGTCAGCGAAGTCAGACAAGTCAGACAAATGAGTTTGAACACAACACTACAGAAACATTGGAGACATTTTCCCTGAGAGACAGAATTTGAAAATGAAACAGAATAATACCACTTCATGCTGCCCACTATAAAAGCCTTGATAATTCTTTCTCATTTCACCTACACCAGTGCTCTTGTGAAGTAACTCTGCTCAGAACAGGAACACTTCAGATTTACATTAGTGTGTTAATGAAGTAAGACTTTGGCCCTGAGATTTAGCTCTTTCGTTAGTAATTTATACTCTCATTAGGGATTTATAGAAATGAGAATCTAGGCTCAAATGCTAATTGAGAATTGTCAGTTGTAAATAAGTGCTAACAAGATAAATTTGCTCCTGGTCACATTGAACAGAGACCTGCATTTTGCAAAATGAAACTCTTCCTTTAATATATTTAAAAAAAAAAAAAAATCCTGGTTAGCAGGATGCAAGTAACTCTGCTGCTCTATTCCCCTGCCTGCTCTCACAATTGGTGCTGCATCCTCCATCCCTCACCTTCTGCAGGGGGTGGACATGGCAGGGGTTGTGTGTGTGAGGTGTGAGTGCTTTCTTTAGTCCTGGTGAGGACCCTTGTTCTCTTACAGTGGGGCAAGCAGAGGAGGAACCCATCCTGGAGGAGCTCTGTGCGAGTGCTGTGTGTCATCACGTGGGTGATGTGAGTGGTCACAAAGAGCCAAACCCAAAGAGCACCCAAAGAGGAAGCAGTCCAAAACCTGGGCAGCACAGGTATGATCAGGAAACCAGGCACAGGTCACCTCAAAAGATGCAGCCACTAGTCAGTCTACGTTTAGATTAAGCCCAACACTGAAGTAAGGTTTCAATCTCTCTAGATTCAGTGCAGAAGGGTTCCCAGGAATAACTTGAACTCTGCTCACTCTGGTTAGTTAAGCTTGGGCAGTGTAGCTTAGGTCACATCTCCAGCTGAATCCTATTTTAATTTTAACCAAAGACAATATAGGAATTACAAGAAAGACATGCAAACTCCTGGATGAAGCATCTGGTTTGTGCAAACCTGCAAAAGGCAATCTGAAAATTGGTCTCAGCATCAGGATCAAAACTCAGTTTTAATCCAGCTTCCCGTGTTCTTTCAGAACAAAAATAAATCCTTTCTCACTCTGTATATCTTTCACAGTCCCTCATGGAGCCAGAACAAAGTGAAATCCACACGAGAGTCTAGTCATCACTAGCCACCATCACCACCACCCCAATTTACAATGGTTGCATACTATTTTCTGTGAAAAAGAATTCAACTTCATCTAGTGAATTGCTGTAGACAGCTATTAAAAAACAAAGCAAAACAAAGCATTTTATGAATTTAAGGAAAAAAACAGCAAGGAATTGCCAGTTTTACTCATTGGTTGTTTTTAAAATACACATAATTCAGTGCTTTCAAAACCCACCAAAAAAAGTATAACAAGAGGCAGGATGTTCTCTGAAGTTACCAAAGAAGCCCCCAGGAATCTTCTCTCAAACAGAGACTCCCTAACATAACTGTCAGCCTTTTAGAAAAGTAAATAAGATTTTTGGGTTGGTTTAGTACCAAGGGTCCCTGGTGATGGGCGTTGCTCTGCATTACTCACTTGTCCTCTGAGCTTTCAGATGATCCTCCCTAGTCACCCCTGCCTTGGTGCACGGCCCTCAGGCTCTCTTAGCACGTATCTCTGTGAGACAAGGACAATTTCTGGTTTACATTTTACTGGAAGATTACTTGCCAGATTATATACTGAAACACTGCATGGTATAAAGTTTCATAAGACAAACTTTTTTTGTTTTTTCCCAGGATTTTGTTTTTTCCCAGGGTGACAGCTCTTAACATCATCTTCTCTGCCTTTGCAATAACTTAATGCATCGTTTTTTTCACTATTTGTAGTTTCTCTCAGAATAGGTTTCTATTATACCATGTGCTCCAGAGTCTCAGCCCCAAGTACAAAGCAAAAGGAGGACAAAAGAAGCAGAAAGATGCACTATGCCCCTTCCTTGAACATAATCCTCCAGGTGAAGTGTGGCTTTGGTTCAGCACAGAGGCATACCAAGATTTTCTCAACCTGCCTTAACCAGACAGTAAAATATTAATCTTGGGGTGTCTTCTTTCAACCAAAATCTAAAAGAAAGGAGTGAGAAATACAAAAATGGAGGGAGACATCAATATTTCTTAGCTTAAGTATGATAATTATTTATATAACCCTTCTAGGTCAACTGGGTATGAGGTTTCCCAGCTTCTCCTTGGTTCCTGAACTAGGAAGCTCTTAGGTTAATAGCCTCTAAATTTTACCATGTCCTAGAGAGGGAAAGGTCTTGGAGACAGAGGCACTGAACTTAAATTTCACCTCCCCTTGCGTATCTCAAAGGAATTCAGGCACCTAAAACTTACTAGGTTCAAGGGGAGTCAGATACCCCCTAATGAAGACAATCTCGTGGTTAACAGATTACTATCCACCTTTCACTGTATAAGAACTGGTGCCTGAAATGCAGTTACAAACATTTGGTTGTGTTGTTGTTTTGGGCTACTTTACATTTTGTTTGGGATTCATTTAAAAAAAAATAAAGCATCAAAAATCAAAGCAATAAGAATTAGAAAAGTAATCCTGTCTGGGCCTCTGCAAAACTAATAAACTCCTGCCTATGCTGGGAACAACCTTCGCACCAAAGTGTACACAACACCTTACTTAGTTTACTGTTCTTTAAATGATAGTTTCTTAATCCTTAAAATATTTTTCATTTATGTCTTAAAATATCCTATTTCATCTACTTTCCTAGTTTCTTTAATCTTCCTTTCTTTAGGAGGGACCCCAAGTCCTTTACCCACTTATCCCACAGTGGGGAACACTCTTTTCTCATGGTGGCTAGATTCTCTCCAGCTTTCCTGCCTCTCACCCCAATGCTTTGTGTAGCTACAATTCCTTCCTCTCCCAGCTTATCTCCAACAACTGAAAAATGGTTGTGCTGGAATGCAAAAGGACAACATTTTTAAATCAGTGATTTAAAAACCAATGTCTCATTTCTTTGTGCAGTTACACATATGCTCTTGTTTAGGTACCACCCAAATTTTAAAACACGCCTTTATGTGACAAAAGCCATTCCTACTGGGTGCTGTCCTGGGCCCCACAATTTAAGAAGGATTTCAAGGGCTTTGAATGTGTCCAGAGGAGAGAAATGAAGGTGGGGAGAGGCTTGGAGGAATGTTTCATGAGGAGCAGCTAAGAACTTGGGACTTGTCTAGTTCGCAGAAGGAGGCGCTGATCACTCCTTCCTGATGTCCAGGGACAGGACACGAGGAGATGGTTCAAAGCTGCACCAGGGAAAGTTGAAGTTTAGAATTAACTTTAGGAAGCATTTCTCTCCTGAGAGAATGAACACTGGAAAAGGCTCCCTAGAGAGAGGGCCGATGCCCCCAGCCTGTCAGTGCCCTTAACAGCAAGCTCTGGCTTTTGGTCAGCCCTGAATTGGTCAGGCAGTTGGACTGTATGACCATTGTAGGCTATTCCCCACTGAAATAGTCTATTCTATGCCCTTAAAGCCACTTAAGCACCTTTCCAAGAGAAGGTCCAATTCTGGAAGAGAAAAGTGAACAATAGTCAGGAATAAAGCAACCATTCTATTCCAATACTAGAATTTTATTTTCTTTTGAGTGCCAGAAAATAAATATCTAGAAAATAAATGGGCTTTACTACCATCTTCAGATCAAAAAAATGCAATCACCTGATATTATTGTTGCATCATAAACTATTTTAATAGTAAAATAGTTAAGCCTCCCATAAACACCTCTCATCAGGGTGGTTTTTAATGCCTTCACTCTAATGAGAAAGTGGTGGAATTTTCAGACCCAATACAAATGTCAGTTGTGAAAGAAATCATAGTCTCATCCTCTAAGTATACCAAAAATATTAGAGGCTGTATTGTTTGGAAATTGTTAAGAAACTGTGGTTTAGGTTTGGGCAATTGAAATGATACAAAACCAGATGAGATGAAAAAAACCATGAATGGATCACTTTCAAGAGTCTTTCTCTCTTCAAGACAGCTTGTTTTTCAAGGAAGGATGTACCTAGATAATAACACCAAATTATCTCTACAGGTTTTCCATCAATTTGCTTTATAGGGAATGGAAGAGGAAAAAAATGTTCATTTACATCCATTTTTATAGCCATAAACTATGTAAATAATGCATCCATAACATATAGATCTCAAAGATATATTGTGCCCTGTCTTTTAAGTAGACTGTGGATCTCTCAGAAATCAATATCTTTGCTATATTTCCCCTGTGAAACAAGATCTATCTGGTAGCTAAAGTCCAAGAGCTTTAGCCTTCAAGCAATCTCTTTATCATACCACTCCTTTCCCACTCCTTCCAGCAAAAGCAGCTTATTCTGTAATGTTGCTCTGCTCCATTGATTGGCTCTCCTTAGAGCAGGATATGACAATTATTCAGGTGCACAAGCAGGGGAATTTTCTTCAGTGTGCAATCCATATACCAAAACTGTTGTTTCATCCATGCTGAATTCAGTAGAGCTCACAAAATTATTTCAGTTAGGGGACAAATTTGAGCAACAGAGAAATTCCAGGAAGACACCTGCAAGATTAATTATCTCCTTTTAATTCTGGTGCCAATTCCAGTGTTAGAGACACCCTATTGAGAAATAGGAAACTCTTATACACACTTTCATCTCCTACCTACCAGCACAGCACCCTTTGGCTCAGAGCTCTGCTCCAGCTCACCAGAAAAAAGGTCTCATCCTGTTTTCAGCAGTTGCATAAACAAGTTATTATACTTTTGTGCTGAGCCTGGTCCCAAATTTTGCATCTTGTCCTCTGAATTCACTGCACTTGTTGGAAGCTCTGCAATATCTTTGAATTAATAAACATGTGGAGAATTGTGCACTCAGAAAGTCGTGGACTTTCAGGAGTCTAGGATGAGTCTAGGATAAGTGCAATAGCTGGATAACAGATTAAAAATGAAAAAGAAAGTAAAAAAATAGGAAAACTACACTGATATATGAATTTTCATCTTTAGGACCATGTTAAATCCCACTTAAAAGGGGAAAAAATTACATCTCTCAGAAATATTGCTTTAGAAGATCCCTAGAAGAGGCAACAGTGATGCTTACTCTCATGCCATACTTTGTAAATCTCCCTATGGCCACTTCCTGGTGCAGCTCAATTTGAGCTCCCTGTGTGACACCGTGACTTAAAGGACCCCTGGGTCTGTAAGGAAGGGTTACAGCAGTAGAATTAGGCAGAACATTATTACAAGGCTTCTGTTGTATGCTGTTATCAAAACCATTACTGGAACTCATCTTGGGCTGTGGTATCCAGGTTTGAATGGGAGCCTCCTTCAGGGCAGGGTGCTGCACTGAGGGACGCTCACTCTACTGAGATAATTTAGTTATATGACAGAGATAATTTAATCTACAGAGTTCATAAGTGGCTTTATACAGCCACATATGAACCCCATATATGTCCACTAATAAACCCCACATATGTTCACTGAACTTCTTCTGAGACTCTCAGTGTCTGAGAGAGGGGCTCCATCCTATAAGATGGATACAGGGATTTAGGGTGAGATTTCTGCACTGTCTCCTGTGAGGTTCCAACACAAAGTCACACTAACATCCTTTGTGTGAAAGGGTACCATTTCTAATGCAAGTCGACACTGTGAAGCACTCAAGCAGAAATTCGGGGATATAGGTGGTTCTCATGCTGTCTCATGATTTTAGGCTACTATAACTGCTTTGGGCATATGTTTAAAACCTGTATTCTCAGACTCTAGCTATTTCCACAAATGCCTTTCATTCACCTCATTTCTGTCAACCTTCAAGCACAGCTCACCTCACATTTTATTTCCCACAAAGAGAGGATGGCAAATTCCTTTATTCAACCTTAGACCCTGTGTTTGACCATTCCTAGAAAACCCCAGGTGGCCACAGCTTCCAGCCACCACCATTTCCTTAGTCAACAGTAACCTCACACAGCAACACCTAGCTAGATGGCAGGCCATTACAATAACCACACATCACAGCTGACCTACCCACCATGCTTACTGGGATGTATAAGCTGACCACAACAAATACAGTGCTGCTGCTCAGAACCTGGGATTAATCTCATTTAGTCATAACACTTTATTTATCAATTCAGTGTGCTGACACCAGGCAGAACTTCAGGTGTGAGAGTCCCTGCTCGGTTTCATTTTGTCACCTACCACTGGACATGATGGAGTCTTGATCCTTTTGACATCGTCATATTAATTATCTTCAGTCATACCAAGCTGCCATAGCTGGTTATCAATGTCCCCTTTATGATTTAGTATGACCATGAGCAAATTAAAACTATTATTACTGCATAATGCAGCAATTAGCAGTCACCTGGATCACAAAAAAAAAATAGTGCTTCCCATATAGATCCTAATATTGTAGCATAATTTATAACTAAAGCTTGTCTTAAAATAGACTAGGTGTTAAAACATTATAGGGACTATTCACACTCTTAGGTGCCATTTGAAGTAAGTATGATTTCTTGTACCAAATAAAGTAACCATATTTACCACAGGTATCATATGGGGATACACAGTTGCAGGACATTCAAAAATCGGTTCTTATTAGTACCAACGTGGAACCTTCATTTCCTCTTCTGATTCTGCCTCTTTCACTTTCCCCTTTTGAGAAATCATTTCCCATTTAAATGAATAAAATTATTAATACTATTTATGTTGCAATGAAGTATAGTTGGGATAGATACCTCAGGGAAAAGAGAAAAAGCCATTTTAGATCACAGGGTTTGTGATCTATAATGATTTCCTCTCAGAAAAATACTAAAATCTTGCACATATTCACACTGCTCTGGAGAGACACTGAAAGGACCTTGTCAGTGCAATAGAAAAGGGGTTTTATTTAAGGCAGAATCAGACCTAGAAATCTCCCATCATAAGTAGGCCAAATCTATCCCTTTGACTAATATGTTCATCTTCAGGAAAGACAGAGTTTACATATGTAAAATCTTCCCTTTTTGTTTCTCCATATTTGAACAGCTATCTATATTGTAGAGTCATGGAATGACCCGGATTGGAAGAGACCTTCAAGATCATCTCATTCCAACCCCCCTGCCACGGGCAGGGACAGCTTCCACTAAACCAGGCTGCTCAAAGCCCCAGCCTGACCTTGAATACTTCCAGGTATGGGGCACCCACAACTTTTCTGGGCAACATCTTCCAGTACCTCAGCACCCCCACGGTAAGGAATTTCTTCCTAATATCTAGTCTAAACCCACCCTCTTTTAGTTTGAATCCATTCCCTCTTGTCCTTAATCACAACATAGCCTTTTAAATAGTCTCTATCTTTCTTGTAGGCTCCCTTTGGGTACTAGAAGGGTTGCCCCAAAGCCTTCTCTTTTCCAGGCCAAACAACCCCAATTTCCTGAGCTTTTCCACCTTGGAGAGTTGTTCCACCCTTCCATTCAGCTTGGTAGCCTCCTCTGAATTCATTCAACACAGTGGATGTCCTTCCTGTGCTGGGGGCCCTGGAGCTGGATGCAATGCTCCAGGTGGAGTCTCACCAAAGCAGAGCGGAGGAGTGAAGCAGAATCTCCTCTCTCTCCCTGGTGACCACACTGCTTTGGATGCAGCCCAGGACACGTTTGGCTTTCTGGGCTGTGAGTATACATTGCTGGGTCATGTCCAACCTCTCCCCCACCAGCATTCCCAGGTCCTTCCCTGTAGGGCTGCTCTTGATCAGCTCATCCCCCAGCCTGGACCAACATCAGGGTTGCCCCAAGCCAGGTGCAGAACCTTGCACTTGGCCTTGTTAAACCTCATGAGATTCCTATGTGGCCATTTCTAGAGCTTTTCCAGGTCTCTCTGGGTGTCATACTCTCCTTCAAGTGTGTCAGCAGCACCACTCAGCTTGGTATCATCTGCAAATTTACTGAGAATGCCCTTGATTCCTTTGCCTATGTCATTAAAACAATGGTCTATCTATAGATCATTACTTATGATTACTCCCAACAGCTCAACTGCACAAGCAAAACTGAGGTAAGTTCCTTCTTCATTGACCTGTAATTTGTCCACTTCTTTAATGCAGAACAGATCCAATTTCTTCAACTGATTTAGTTTAACAAGTTTTAAAAAAAAAATTACAAAAATTTACAGGAAAATTGGAGGCTTTGGGGGAAAGGACTGTATTTTTTTAGCGCAGTCCTTTTATACATTCTATAATGTATCTTTGACTAAGTGACTAGGTAAATATTATCACTTGAAGTAAAGTTTTCAAGCTTGTTTCTAATGTTACTGTTAAAGCACACATCATTCCAAAAAAGAAGCAAAGCCTTATTCTGGCAAACCTGAAGCTTAAGCCAGATCTGAGACCTCCAATGCATGTAGCTTTTATACAAAACCATTGCAGCCCCTTGCCTTTGTGCATCATAGGGGCAAACAGCAGGCTGGGCAACGTTAATTACAGCTAAATTGGCCCTAGCAGGGCAAATGGAGGGCAAAGAGTAATGGTGAGATGAGAGCCAGCTCTCCAGGTTTCAGTTCAGCACAAAATTGCTGTGTGAATCATTTTAGCAAGAGCCCCTAAACCTTGAGCCCAATGTGAGAGGGACTCACCCTGCCCAGAGCTGCTGGCAGGATGCTTGCACAGACCTCACACACACTGCACCAGCAACAGGCTCTTGCAGGTTTGTAGCTGCACTTGGGCTTCCCTTTGCTGAGCCCCTCTCAGCCTTCCTGATGGTGTCTGTCAGGTCCCAGAATTAAGGAAAAGCTACAGCTCACATCACAGATTAGGTCAAAGATTAAACCCTCTGGATAGACACACTCCTCTGTGATAGCTCACAGAGTGTCTTTCTCCTGCCTAGCGACCTGACCTTCCCTAGCACCCCATAGGACCCTGAATGCCAAAGTTTGTGGAAATCATGGCTTGTAAAGCACTTTATATCTTCAGATTGTAGAGAGGGTAGATCATGCAACTCAACCTTCTACCAAGTTTCCCCTTGTCAGACTATGCACTTGGGTCAAGGGGAGGGGAAAAAAAATCTCAGTAGCAAACCTCTGAACAAAATTCTTCTCCTGCCAGCCAGGTCTTCTAACCTGTGTTCCTCATCCTCCATTAAGTTAAAGCAGAGAGAGCACTCCCTTCTCCATTGCAAACCAGCTTCTGATTAATCAATCTTTGCATTCATAAGATTCAAGAAAACCATAGAATTGAATATGTGGGAGGACAGAGGATAATTTGAAAGAAAAAACTTACATAGGTAAAATAAATGTGACAAGAGAGTGATATTACATGCAGTGAGGCAAGAACAGAAAAAAAATCAATTTGATACAGGAAAAAGTCAAGGATGTTTGTTAACCCAGAGAAGGGTAGTGAAGAATGAACACCCTAATTTTGAGGAGCAGTAATGTCAGGAACTTATAGCAAGAATACAAGAATAAGTTCACATCTTTCCTAAAGTTGTAGAGAATTTCACAGTAGTAGCTTTTAAATGTAACAATGGTGGTTTGGACCTCTGACAATAAAGTGAGTTTGAGCCTGAGTAATCTGGAAGCAAAATTTAAAACTCATCCCAAGCATTCATGGAAATTTTTTTAAAAATGCCAATCCACCCACTCATTTCAATCCTCTTGTCCAAAGTCAAGTTATCAACCCAAGGGATAAAAGAAGCAAAACAGAGCTGTGAACTCTGAAACCAGTACTTTTAGAGGTGAGTTGGTCTCTGGGGTTGATAAAATATAGCTGAGTGTCCTTGCAAAGGCAAGGGAACTGATATCATTATACTTGCAAACTATTTTAAATCACAGTAGAGTATTAATTTTCTAACCTTGCATCTTCCGCTGTTGTTGGCTTGGCTGCTTCTCTAAACTGGTCTCTGGGAATTAAGAGTGCTGCTCTTAACAGAGGTCCCAGGTCTGCTCACAGAAACCTGCTCTGCTGTAAAGTATATGCTAAGAGTTGTTTACTCAGATCTCAAGAAACTTTTGGGTAGCTATTATTTGTCACAAGCAGCTGACTGGCTGCCTTTAAAGAAGGAAGAAGGAGAAGGAAGGGAGAGAGAAGAAAAGCTCCATAAAATTTGTCTAGGCTTGGTATTACTAAAAAGCAGGTAATTTCAAATTCCATTTAAGTAGACTCATGAAATCACATGTGTTTTTAGAGCACTGCTTATCTTCCTGCACACATACCATGATCACTGTTATCTGGTGTTTCCCAAATAAGTGTCTCAAAGCACCCAACGAAGCCATTAATGGACGTGCAATAGATCACATTGTCTCTCTTAATGGAAACACAAAAAATTATTCTTAGTTCATATTGTAAATACTGGCCCTTGAAAAGCATAAAATCAACACAATATTTGTTGCATTAATAAATGCAGCTAAGCATTAATTACTAATAGATAGATTATTTGTTCCTGTGGAACTCCTTATTCCACAGAATTGTGGTCCGGAAAAAACCCCGAACAACTTAATCTTGATTCAAATAATCTGAAGTCATTAAAATCAGCTTTTGTGTCCCACAGGAAGTTCCTGGTCTGATAGAAAAGGCATTTAGTTTTCAGAAATACTTAAATTATTAAAAAAAAAAAAAAAAAGCAGATGAAGAGAAAAAAACCAGAATGATGCTTTACACTGAAAACCTCAGATCATTAACTCCTACTAAATTCCACTACCAAAAGGGCAAGTGAGTAATAAAAAATTAAAATCTTGTCACTTAACCTTTCATCTAGAATGGATACTTACATGCTTTGCTTTAAAGCAGGGGGGAAAGTATACAAAAGAAAAGAATTCAGCATCTTTCATTTCCATTTCATCATAGTGTACTTGATGATACTGTATTTTGCCAGTAGACATAGAATACTCAGTTGTCAAGAAAATAAAATAGATGTGACCATCTAAATGTACTGGAACACAGTATAAATTAAGTGAATTATATATATGCTACATCTTCAAAATGTAATCTCATCTAAGAATCACCATCGTATATATAAAAGTAAAAAATCAAGGAGGAATGGCATGATGAAAAGGTTTTATTGGTTTTGGGTTAAATGGTAGTACTGTCATGAGAAACAGGCAACTTATGCAGATTGCTGCAAATGAGCTCTAATTAGGACAGAACACTGTAGAAAGACAAGAAAGACATAAAATATATAAACCTAATAAAAAACCTATCACAGGATATTTCATTTTATATTTAGCAGGCTGTTTTTATATCTTTCCACTTATAAAGATAGCTGTGCAAATAACAAGCAAAACTGACACAGAGAAGCATTGAGCTATAAATATTAGCAAAACTTTCCAAAAGGCATTTGCTAATTGACAAGTCTGTTATAACTGCAAAGATCCTATAGAAGGAGAAAATTCTGCCCAACTCACTCTCCTGGAACCAAAAATCTTCCGTGTATGCAGGTTCCTGCTTCCACTTCTGTAAAACACCAGATTAGAACCCAACAACGATCTAGATTTTCCTGTTTTTTGTTCTGAAGCTCCATGAACAGCAGTTTGTGCTAGAGCTAGAAAGCCTAAGAGCACCACAGTGCATTCCAGACTGTTGCCCAATGGAGCTTTCTCTCTCAGTCCTTTGCATGGTACATTACATCGTGACCTTGTAACAGAAATCTCGTCTCAGCAAATTCTCATATGCCTTCATGGTATTTCAGTGAACCCCAGAAAACAGGTAAGAGCAGAAAAGAGGATGATTCCCAGAAGTCTTTTAAGTCTGCATCTTCAAAGGTGTTTGGTTGGTATAAATGCTTGAGCAAAGCTGATTAGGAGGGGATTTAATCAGTGACTCCCAGTTTTTAAACAGATATCAGACTACTAACAAATTCAAGTCTTTCTTGTAGTCATCTGACACTTATACCACACTTTCTTTGACAACATTATATAATTTCCTTCTGTGGAGCACATGGGGAACACCTCCAACCTCAAAACCATTCTTAGAGAACTACAGCTATGGAGGCAGACCATCACTGATACAATCAAATATATTTATCAAACACTGTTTTCATGTCTGCACAACCACAACCATGACAATCTATATTTAGAAGCAGTTTCAGAACCTTTTCATATTGGAATAAGAGGTACTGGCAGTAAATTTACACTTTTACCTCTGTAAATGGGCAGTATCAGCTGGCGGCTATCAAAACCTACTGTCATAAATTATATTAGCTCTTTTGGAGTTTTTATATTACAGCAAAAAAAAAAAAAGCCAAACAATGAAGTCTTATTTCTGGTGATAATTTCCAGTTCTGTAGGAACTTTAAACAAGATTAAACAGATAAACAATAATAATACTACCAACTAAAATTAAGAAAACCAAACAGTCCCTATTTCATGAACACATAACTTCCCAAAGCATGGTTATTTTTATGTGAGGTATTCAAATTTTGAGCTTTCTTGCAATTGTCTTTATTTTTAAATTTCAATAAAATTCAAAGAAATTAGATCTTCTCTTTCTATGTTTTTATCTCCAAGATAAAGCCTAACCCTGTATTTTGGTCAGCACTGGAGAAGAGAAGACTGTAATGTGAAGCCCAGGGAGGAAACGACCATTGGTAAAGAGGGCATGCTTTGCCTATGTTGAAAAATAAGCAGCAGCAGTTGAAAAGCTATTTCTGAAAACATATGAAGAATAGGTTAAATTAATCTCACTGTTTTTTTGTTTCTTTTTCCCCTGATGTGGACATCCTCCCTGCTTACTGGGAACCACCTCATTAACTCATTTCTTGCATTTCTTTGTACCCAAATCCAGTTGCAATAACAAGAACTTGCATTTATCCAATAAAACCTCTGAACAGTGCTGAATATTTCTGCACGCCATCTACTGGTACAATTTACCAGAACTATGATATCAATCATAAAAAAAAAAAATTGCCATGAAAGACATACTTGAGCAATTTCAACCTTGCATGGAGTTCAAGTGTTTGCAGCCAAGCTGAAGCAGTCCTTACCTGCAGCAAGCTGAATTTTTGCTGCATAGATTGTCAATATTTCTGTGCTAAAGCTACTAGCCATTGAGTGAACCAGCTGCAGCTTTCCTCCCAGCCCCTGCTCCTGCCTCTGCAAGGAGTTACTGCCTCTACCCCTGCACTCCTCTGTGATGTTCATCCATACAAGCCAGCAACCAACTTCATTCTCACTGGCATCTTCTCCCCACATTTCCACAGTCTTTTACTGAGGATCTGTGAACAAAGTCACCCCCCTACACAAACAACCCCCTCACACACAGAGTGACAGAGGCTTTTTAAAGCCTTTTGAATAGTTATTTGATCTCTCTGAGCTATAAGACTTCACAATAATTTCAGGCCCTTTCCTTAGCTTCTTAATGCTGCTAGCTCTCTCAGTTCCATGAGCCAGTGTTTCATAAAGCCCTAGCTGCTCTAATCGAGATATCTGCAAGGGAAGCTCAAATCTTGTTTTTAAAGTAAATTTCCAGCCTTTACAGATAAAAAGTGTGAAAGCACTAGGGCCTTAGGCTCAAAAACAGGCAAACAAGCTCTAAATGTATTATTAAAAAAATAATCAAAGGCTTGGAAAGAATGACTCATTAGTTTTGAATTCTTCAGATAAGTAATTCTTATTTTTGGTGAGCACTTCACCTCTCAGATTCCACTTTAGAGAAAAAAAATGTTATAAAGACAACTTTCAAACTGACCAATACCTTCAGCTTTTTATTCCCTGCTGCCCCTCCCAGCTGGCATTCAGCTCATCAGCTGCTGAGATTGCAGGTCCCAAACTCCTGGGCTACAATGAGCTGAGACCTTCCAGCAGGTAGGCTGTCATCAGCCTGTTCTTAGATGGAACCATGTTCCACAGGCCTTTGAAATAAATGCCTGTATTAAAACATGGGAAAAAATCTCCACAAATGTCTAATGTGCAGAACAGGAGGAAAATCTATGGGGTGGGTAAGAATGAAGGTGCATTGAGGCTCTGTGCATCAGGTTTGGTGGTATCCCACACAGATCTGCATTTTCTGTGCTCTCAGTCAATTAAAAGTACGTTTGCCCCCAACAAAGCCTTGCATGCTTCTGCCACAGTTTTAACTGACTATTTACCCCTTGTATTTGGCAGAAACACCTTCATTGTAACACTAAAGTTTCTGGAGTGGACAAATAAATACCTTAAGAGGTAAATCACATGTCATTTTTCCCTATATTTAAATGCATCACAGTTTCTAATGAATGAATATAATGTTGGTATTCAATATCAAGGAGAAGACTTACTAAGACATACATACAGATATTTACACGTCCAAGCTGCAGAGTCAAAACCCAACAGATATGTAAACAAGACCTTTTCTTCATCAATCTATAGTGACACAGGTGAAAACAAATGCAAAATGTGTAGCTTTTCAAGGTTTTGCCGGACAGATTCTTATATCTACACCAGGTTAACCTTTGGCTTAATTTACTACAAGAGCATCCAGATTCATGCAGATATCTGGAACAGTTACTGTAAGATCAGTCATTTTTAACCCAGGATGTACCGTTGAGATGAGGCAACATTTTAAAAATCTTTCTACCTTAAAATATCAATGTAGGCAAATATGAATCTTTTAAAATCAGACAACTTGGGTAAACACACCTTCTGTGTTCTGCATACTTTACCGTAGCTACCTCAAGCTTATTTCACCTCCTAACCCTTTCCCCAGCTCTGTACTGGCCCATCAGCCTGGCACACGTCCCATGGACAAAATGCTGCTGTCCCCTCCCTTCTGATCTCCATCTCCTCACCCCGCACTCCTGCCTGCAGCCCAGACTCTCCCCTTTCCATCCTTGCCAGCCTCACATGCCTGACTTATCCCCAGCGGCTTGTGTTTGCCTCTCTTGGCTGAAGCTGCAAAGTAATATGTGCAGAAGTGTCAGTGTTTTTAAAGCACTGTGTAAAAATGGTGCTTTATACTACAGATAGATCTGAGGATCCTTCCTCACTCCCAGCTCTATCTCATTCTTCCAACAGTCCCATTCAATTCCGTGGGCCAAATTTTGTCACTCTCTTTGTCATGTAGAGTAGGATCTCAGCCTTTGAATAGTCTCACTGATTTAAATGGGTCTTATTCACACAATCAGCCATTAGTAAGAATGGAAAGAGAAGCTAACGTTATATAGTAACATTTCTAATGTATGTCTTCTGATAGAACAGAACAACCCACTAATGATGAAACCTTTGCAAAAATGTAACTCTCCTTGCTATATTTTTAACAAACTAGAAAAATCTCATTTCTGTGAATCATATTAGTTTTAAAGAATATCATCCAAAGTATCTCACAGTGATGCAATGAAAGCTCTGAATATAGCAGACCTATGCATCTGCTTTTACATTACTGTATAGCAGAAATTGTACACTATCTAAAAGAAGAAATAAATTGTCTACAACCGTTTAACACCAACAATCCTTCCATTCACAAGACAAAGCTATGACGAAGGAGAACACGAAGAAATATAGACCTAGCTCACCAAATCCACGTACAGGTGGAAATAAAATTTGAATGTTTAAAAATGCATATCTATGTATTTTATATAACATTTTAAGGTAATCATACTTTAAAACCATTAATTTTCAACACATAGAAGTTTTAAGCCACTGAGAATCCTAAAGAGTAAGAAATGAAAGGTAAGGCCTCGAAACATACAGGAATTTAACATTTTAAATGGTCATATATGGTGAATTAATGCATTCTCTGTGTTTCAGACCAAACCAAAGTTCTAAAATAAAAGAGCTCCTTTAAATAAGCTCCATGAAAGAAACTGATCGGTTAAAAATAACGTTGCAGGTGCCACAATATTATTGTGTATATATTGCTGCTGTATTTTTAATAGTCACTCATTCCTTTGGAGAGCAACTTGTAAAAGAATTATTCATTCTCTCTGTGCATACATTTTGAGAATAATTCACTGTACTTTTCCAAATTATTTTCAAAGTGTACACACACAGGAAAGGATACAAAACTTTTCCCAGGCTACATTTGAAAGCTTGTCAGCACTCAGAGCTAAGGCCTTTAATCCCAGGCTTTAAATAATTTAGGTAACACTTGATTACTCCATTGCTGGAACATCAAGCTCCGCAAAATCTGAGCAACACAATATTTGAGGGGAAAAGAGAGAATACTCAACTTAAGTAAAACACATTTCCTGCAAACAAATTGTGAGCTGCAGCCTGATGTTTGCAATGCAAACTCTGGTAAAGCACTACTGAGGCTGCCCTCCAAATAACACTTTATTCCTGTTTCCACTAACAAAACCCTTTAGTGAGGAGTTCTATGGAGCACTAGTCGCAGCTTACACGCTATGAAGTATGATATTCAGAAGGCTTAAGGAACAGCTTCTCCTTAGGTTTATAATATTTTGTGATATACTCTAGCTAAAATGTCCACATCGACTTCAGACGAACAGCCCCCCACCACCACGACACAACGCACACACGAGTTAGTCAGGAAAGGAAAAATAAGAAAAAAAAGGAAGTTTTTTACCTTTCTTGTGGACTAATTTTTTTTCTTGAGAGAACAATTTCATTTTCTCAGGTAATCCACAGGGGATTCAATATTTGCTGTCTCTATGCATTTGCTAAATTAAAAAAAATAGTACAAATGGCTTTGTTCGCTTAGGTACATCTGTACCTGTACCGTTAACAAAGTCTGAACTACTTCGTTTTTTCATTTGTGTTCTCCATTTAAAAATAGTTCTAGCCAACAAACAAAACTTCTCTGTAAAAAGTTGTTTGGATCATTTTCAGGGGGGTAAGAGTCATGAACACCGAAATGTGTGCTGTGTGACAATCTATGCACATTTCATTACATAGAAATACCAACTTATTTAAGAATAATTAAATATCCTAAAAAAAAGTATCAGAAGGTAACAAAGAAAAAGAAAGAAGCAAACACCTCCCCCCACAAATTAAATTATCACATATTAGGTCCTTGAGATTCCTTTTCTCTGCTGCCTTTGAGTCCTTTTTTGCACAGAGGAATGCAAAGTTTTTATCTGAAATCTATCAGTTCCTTTTCCCTCCAAAGCTCTCCGGTTAGCCCTGTGCAATGTATACTGCTAGAAAATCAGGACCAGCAACAACAAGTCCATGACTGCCCTCAGCAGAGTCAATAAGTGGCACATTTGACTCTCTCTCATACCATTTTGAACCAAGTCCTCACACAACTTCTGCCCTGACACCTCATCCATCAGCTCTTAAAGCACAAGAGCAGCACCCCACAAGCAAACCTCTTCTCTCCTACGCCTTCTCCAGAGTTGAGGCCCAGATGAGGAACAGCCTTATCTTCCAGTATAGCAAGGATACCCCTCTAAGATCAGACCTTGGCAATTTGACCTAAAACCATCCTTACTTGCAAAACAATGTCTCCATCATCTTCAGAGCAAGAAGGAAAGAGAGTGAGAGGCAAAACAGGGGTGGGGGTAGGGGAGGAAAGTCCAGTCCTCTCTGACCTGATTGGAAACTTTGTTGTGGCAAAAAGAAAAAAAAAATCTCTTTGGCCAGTTGAGAAACTGCCTATGGTTGCTCTTGTATTGGGAGGGTCTGTTCAGGGTTTCTCAATCTTCTTTTCTCTCTCTCTCCCCCCTCTCTTTCTCCCCTTCTCTTGTTTCAAAAGGGGCCTCTGGTCAGCGCTGATTAATAAGTGTTTTTTGTTGTGAAGTGTTGAATAATAGAAGATGGCCAGTGACCCAGGAAAGACTAAACCTTGTGCTACTTTATTGTGGCAAGCTGAGAAAGGGGCTTTAGGACAGAGACCCCAAGCACTGACCCGCACACATCCTGCGGATTCCCTATTCATTCTCACAGCCTTCCAGTCGCCCAGAGCTCCCATTGTTTGCCAAGCAACAATGGAGATTTTGCACAGAAAGTAAAGCTCTCTTCAGATTCCTCCCTGATGTTTTGCATTTGGGGAAACAACCATCCTTAACAGGTTTTTTTCCCCTAAACTGAATTTCACAAAAACTCCTAGGATTTGGGCTTTTATTCTTATTGCTCAAGACTTTCTATACAAACCTTAGAAAACTAACATTTTCTCTTAATAAATACTTTTTTTTTTTGTTTTTAATTACACAACACATTTTTCCTGGGGTACTGCTTCCCTACTGATTTAAGGGGAAAATAGAGGTTTCTTTTCTTTTATTTCTTAGCATATTGCTATGGTCTAATGCACACTACATATCATATTATTCCTAAAAATAACTGTATTGAAGCAGTGTCTGTTTGAATGGGAGCCAACTGGAGAGTGCTGCTTCTTTCAAAAAAAGAAAAAAATTAAATAAAAGCAGAAGATTGAAATATCTTGGTTTATTTCTGCCCTGATTAGGCAAGCATAGCTTTTATCTCCTCGAAGGTTGGCCCTTTCCCCACACTCCGAACAAAGAGTTCATCCACAGCCACCAAGGAGGGCACATGCCATTCCATAGACTTGCTCTGATTTACCTGTAGGGTCCAAAATACATTCCTCATTCCAACCTAGGCATCTATTTGCTATCTAACCTTGTGGATAAATAACTTGCATCTGTTGAGCCTCTGGGTAGAAGCACGGTTAGAGTGATCAGAGGCCTGAGGATCACAGAGTTTTTTTAAATTGCTTTCTCTGACCTGTTATACATGGACTTCCATCCTTCTGAGGTATCCACTTACACGTCACCAAGTGGCTAGGTTAGGGTGTTTGGTTGTGCCTTGAATTTGTAGGTTTTGTGTCTTCTTGTCAATTTTTTGGGCATTAAAAAACAAAACAAAACAAAACAAAAAAAACACCAAGAGCAGACGAATGCTGCAATCAATAGGACAAACTTCTGCTAAAGTGCTAAGAATGGGATTTCTTCTCCCTCAGTTATTTGAATCTATAACTGACTGAACATTTTTATCAGGACCACTGCTTTTTCTCAGCGTTTACACCTGAATAGGGAGGTCTAGAAATCCACCCTTTGGAGGTGAGGAAGAAAAGACCAGTCTGTCAGAGAAACCTCTAACAACTGAAGGGAGAACAACAGTCTTTATTAAGGATATTGGGTAGCAGAATTACCTTGGCGGGGGCGGGAGGCGTTGTAAAACATCCATTTGCAAAAGGCTCTCAGGCTGAAACCCTTTCATCGGTGGCGAGGGGAGGGGGAGGCAGGGCGGGGGCTCGCAAACCCCCAGCTATCTCCATTTGTCAGCGCCACAGAGGAGGGGTCGTAAAGCCAGCGGTGCGGAGGGGTGTGCTGCCCGGTGGTCCGCCAGCCCCGCGGCCGCTGCCCGGAGCGGGACGCGGCCACGAGTGCGCTGAGCACGGCGGGCTCAGCCCCGGAGCGGGGACCCCGGCCTTTCACTTTCATGCCCACCGCATCAGCCTTGGGAAGGGGGAAGTGGGGGGAGGAGGGGAGGGAGGCAAGGCAAGCGCCCTGCTGTATTGTTCCCCTGCCGAATTGATATGCTAATTCCCCTTGTGAGGGCATCACAAAGAACACCTTGCACTTCTGAAAGACTTTTGTGTCCTGGACGGAGAAGTTTATTATCAACTAATTAGCAACAACTTCTAGCAATGAGTTGGGTTACATTTTCATAAGCTTTGAACAAACATCCTGAGCTGCGTTGTGTCAGGATGATGGGCTTGCTAAGGAAAATAGAGTCCTAAATAAGGGAACGAGCTTTAATAATTAGCGCCTGCTATATACGGAACCTCTGTCGACGTAAGTCTTCTTCCGAGGCTTTTGATTCACGTTGCTTCCAGGATTGCAAAGGACCATGACAAGCGCTCTACAAAACAAAATCTTACTCAGGGATGACTAGCCATTTTCCCCTTCAGATTAAGGTTCTTTTCTTACAACCAAAGAGCATTTTAGACTACCTTGATAATGCACCGAGGATAATCAGTATATGAAGAAGCTCAGTACAATTAAGCATATTCATATTAAGTGCTATTTTGAGAGGCTTGTTGTAGTCAGTCAAGCACTTTGAATATAAAAATCCTCTGGGAAAATGAAAGGGCATATTTGAAATTACAAAAAGAAAACTTCTATAAATTTCACAGGCTTTCTATTTGTTGTGGTAGTGTTTGTTGGGGGTTTTGATATTTCTTTTTTATTTGGTTTGGTTTTTAATTCTGTATTACTCTTCTTATGGCTTTTAAACTGAAGGAGGACCGGGTCTCAGTCCTAGGCAGCTCGGTTCTCTCATTGCAGACTTCCTGTATGTTTGGAAGCAAAAGTATATGCCGTTTCTTTGGCTGCAAGTGAAACTAGGAAAAACAAGAGGACTTTACTTTTATCACTGTAGCAAGCATTAGTTATTTTCTGCTTGGCTTTATGCAACCAAAATAGAGCAGAAGCAATCCTCTGAAGATAGGCACGTTCTATGGTTTACTGATTGACTGGAATTCTTATTGACTGGAAACAACGTGCTTACAGCTTCACATTATGCTGTCGGGTTTTGGCTTTTGAGGTGCGTGATGTGGTGGGGGAGTGTCATATTGCAGTTCAAGTCAGTACTAGGTTGATTTTGCAGTTTAGACACGGATTTCCAGTGTGGCTTCCTGAACCTGCCCTGGTCCTGAGGAGAGCACTGAGGAAGCTACAAGCCTTGGGCCCATATTGGGATGCAGAAAACAAGCAGATCGGCCCTGGCTGCTTTTGCAATTCAATTTATCCTCTCCCATTCAGTTCATTTAATGGGCAAACACACTCTCCATCGCTCGGTCTCTTTCTGTCCCCTTCTCCAAGCAAATTCATTTGTTTAAAATCCTAAAAGGTGGTATAAGGTCTTATTGAAACCCAGAAACGTAAGGGGTGGGAGTGGATTAGATTCCTTCATTTCCTTTTGGTAATCCTAAATGCAGCTATCTCTGGTTCCGTAATCTCCTCTAGAGTCGGATTACTACCCATTTGAGCAAGTGCAGCTGGAATTAGGGGATGACAAGCATGCAAAGAAAGTGCCAAGAACTCCCGAGGTGACAGAGATGTCGGGGTGGCTCTGGCCACCCTGGAGTCCCCCAGGGCACCCCGGGCGGTGGCGGGCGGTGATGGGGGCGGCCCTGGGCAGGGCAGTGCCCACCGGCCCCCGGCGCAGACCGGCCTTTCTCCTCGCTGTGGCTCCGCAGCGGCAAGGGCCACCGCTGGGTCGCTTTGGCGCTTCATTTGCTTCGTGACGGGCTTCTGCCAGCCCTGCGGCTCTCTGACGAGCCACGGTGCCATACACAAATATGTAGTTATATATATTTATATATATGCACCCATATACATGAATGGATGTTCCTGCATCCACTAGAATAAAGAATAAACATAAAATAGGCGATGAAATGTGGAGCGACTGCAACCTTGTCTCTGTCCACCTGGAAAAAGTAACCCTGCATGAAAACACACGTTTGTGTGTGTGGTCATTTTTTGAAACAATCCCTCATATTTGATTGAAATGGAATATGCCACCATGTATATCTAAGATTAAAGCTTTATTTTTAGAGGCCTGTAATCCTTTCAAGGAGGTTTTGTTGATATAAGGCTTCATTGGAAAGTAATTGTGGATTGTACAGCTCTGACCTTTACAGAAAGCGGGGTGTGGGTCTGTACAGCTGAGAAATACTGTGCATCAATTTCTTGTGAAGCCCCTGCAGACCAGCTAAGTATGCATACAAGTTCAAGAATTTATTTAAAAGGTTACAATTAGTGGTTCAGTCGTCAAAGTTGGGGACGTGGAATCTTTATGCTAAGTGAAATACACTATTTAAATGTGTTTTTAAAATAAAGAAATAAATAAAAAAGAATAAGGCCAGGCCTTCTACACAAATTGGAGGCAGCTAAATGCTCTTTTGTGCCTGCAGCTCTAAGGAGGCTGTGATGCATGTGAAGGAAAGTGACTGACTTAACTCATTGGGATTCAGGGAACGGCCTGCCCTCTTTTGAAAAAAAAAAAAAAAAAAGAAAAAAAAAAGCAAGAAGAAGAAGAAAAGTAAGTGTGCATGTGTGTGTGTGTGCGTATTCGTGTTCGTGTATGTGTGTGGGTGACAGAGAGAGAGAGGAAGAGAGAGAGAGGAGGGGGAGATTCACAGAGTCCTGCTTTCCTGAGCTGAGAGCTGCTGGTTCCCAAGCCGAAAGTATTAGGAGAAACACGGCTTCTCATGTCTTTGCTGCATTTACACAATGAAATCACTTCTATTTTTATTCCTGCTAACCAGCCGCTTTTGCTTGAATCCACTCTGAGCCATGGACGACGGGAACAAAAAAAAAGTACTTAAAAAAAACTAGACAAAAAAAAAAAAAAAGAGGGAAAGAAAACCCTAACAAACCCAACCACGCTGGGATGAGGATTACTCACTTTAGCGCTGCCTGTAAGTACAAAGTCTCTTGCTGCATTTCAGGACGATAGTGACAGGCTGTTGTTTAGGTTGGGGTTGCTGGGGTTTGTTTTGATTCTTTGTTTTCTCCCTCCTTTTTTCCATTTTTCTTTTTTCCTAAAATATGTCATCCCCTCTTTTTCAGTCTTCTGCCGGTTTGCTAAAATAAGAAAATAAAAGCGGGAGAGGGAGAGTGGCGGGCGGCTGAGCAGAGCGCGGTGCGGAAGCAGGGCAGCAGCTGGGGGTGAGGGGCTCCGCGGGCGCGGAGGAGCGCCCGGTGCCGGCAGTGAGAAGGACAGAGGCTGTTTTCAACACCACTTTCACTTTGTGGGCTTGGATGGATTGAATTTTTTTTCTTTCTTTCTTTTTTTTTCCCTTTTTTTTTTTTTTTTTTTTTTTTTTGGTCCGGGAATGTGCTCGCCTGTGTGCGTACATTCACATCCCCAGGCAGCGTGGTCTGCTTGGGTCTCTGTAGTGCAATTTGAGTCCGCCCAGCTCGAAGGAATGCGGTGGTCAAAACAGCTTTCCAGCTGTTTGGTTTTTTGGGATTCCAACCCCCTCCTCCCCCCCCGCCCCCACCCCAGACACACTTCTCAAGTGTACATGTGATGGTGTTACTTTTCCGTGGCAGGATTTGCTTAAAATAAACTAAGACCAAAACTGTCTCTCTCGCGCCTAGCCTAGTCGCTTTTCTCCCCCTCCCTTTCCTCCTTTCTTTATTTCTGTGAGAGCGCTCCTGGGAAAGCGGATCGGATAGAGGGCAAGGCTTTTGAAATCGTGGGGGAAAATGTAAGAGAATTCAGAGGGTCCGGGCTTTCTTTGTGTGGTGCTGAAGCCGCGGAGCTGCTTTGTGCTTTGGAAGGAGAAAATGGCGAGTCCTATTGTGTTTAGGCCATTTTCTTCCGGTACAAGGGTTTCCCCCCAAATCCTAAATACTTCAGGGCTCTTTTGAAAGAAATCTCCCAGCCTACGAAGTGTGAATGGCTTCAGCTCTGCCTTTTCCCCAGCCGGTAGCACATCACATTCTAGAGAGCCCACACATTTCTCTTTGCAGGGTTAGCGCACAATTTCTTAAGCTGCCGCATTCAGAGCCTCTTGCAGCGTAGGGGATATTTCAGCTGCTCTTTGCCCGAGTTATTCAACTCGGGGGAGCAGGTTATGAGAGAAAGAGGGGGACTGAAGAAATAATATTTCGAGACCCGTCCTTGCTTTTAATGCTAAGGAACAGCGCTAGCCAATTGTGTGTGTGTGTGTGTGTGTGTGTGCGTGTGTGTGTGATCTGAGAAAAGACTTGTCAATGGCGACGCCTGACTTTTCCACTAAATTATTTAAAGTTTATGTATATATACATGTATGTGTACGTGAGAGAGAGTGTATCTCTGCACATGCATGTAGCTAGGTAGCAAGATCTTTCTTTTAGGACCAGAAAGAGGCCATATATATATGCAAAGTGATATTTTAGAGGATATTTAACCATTGTGTGCAAGTTATTCCTGCTGCAACTTCTAATGTAAAAAAAAAAAAATAGCTTGCAATGTTGTCAGTTCTCTTCAGGTCATCCCGTAGGTAGGTACTGGTTACTAAAAACCGTGTCTGAATTTGCACGTTAATCCATTTAAGGAAACAAATGAGAATCCGAGGTTTAAAGACTGTTGTCCGATATTAACCACTTTACATTAGAATGCGGGTTTTCCCAGGCCCCAGTGATTAAAAGCTTTTTGAAAAAGGAGAGCTAACAAATAAAGCCCAAGAAAGGTAAATCCTCACTACCACCGCCACTTCCTTCCAAGGTGCTGAATTTGGAAAAAAAAAATTGTATTAATAATAATAAGAACAACAAGAAGAAAGCAGAGGTGTTGATGGAGCTGCCGCGGAGGGGTGGCAGGCTCCCCGGGCCCGCGGCGGCGGCGGGCCGCGCTGGCGCGGAGGGGCGCGCAGGGCCGCGGGCACGGCCGCCGGAGCAGCGCCCGCTGCCGCCGGAGGGTCAGGACCATGGACAGGGACCGGGCGAGGATGGAGCCGGCTGGTGTCACCCCGGGAAAGGGGAGTGAGCGGGCTGTCGGCCCCCCACGGAACGCCGGGGCCCCGAGCTGCTCTGTCTTTCTTGTTATCTCTCTCGTATGCCTGCTCAAGATTCTAGGCAAAAGACTTGAGAAATTACATTTATAATTCTCCCGCAGGAGAGCAAGCTCTGCTAAAATGCCATGCCAGTGATTTCTCTTCCTACTGCTCGCAAAAGAAGTAAAAGGATCTCTCCATTCTGCATACGATTGCTTTTTCCCTTCAACTCCGAGCCAAAAATAAATCTGCTGCTCGGATCGGCTGAATGACAGTGGTGTAAATTAAATTGATTTTATCAGTGACCAAGTTCCACAATTGGAAAAATTAAATGCCACTTTGACAGACAAGGATAATATGGAACAGATCTATAAAACAGCTCCTTTGAACAACAACAACATCAACCCAACAGGAGCCTAGATACTGGCGATCCCTTCTTCTTCATCCTGCTCCGTTATGTCACATCGTCTAGTTTGCCTTTCTGCAGTACCAAAATGATTGAAACCATTGCTTGATGCAAAGGGAGTAGTGATGATGAGTCATGGACTTTATGCCACAGCAAAAGCAACAGACGTGGTTCTCAGGCAAATTTCTTTTTTTATTTTGATCGCGCTTCTAATTGGATTCCCCTTTCAGATGTACTTTGCGGCACATCCAGCCCACCCTACAGCTCCAGCAAACTCGGGGCTGAGCCACGGGAACGACGAGCAGCTCTGCCTCCACCTAAGAACTGCAGAAACGCAACCTCCAAGTCCTTTAGCCAGGAGAACCCTACTCCAGCGCCTGCCGCCGGCCCCCAGGGCGAGAGGAGGCCTTGAGCCACCTCAGCGCTCCCTGCGCGCCCGGCCCGGCTGGGCTCGGCTCGCTGCCCGCCCGCCGGGGCCTGCCTGCCGCAGAGGCACCGCGCAGCTCCGGGACGGGGAGGGAGAGGGAGAGGGCTGTCCCCGCACGGCCAGCGAGCCGCTCCGGGACGGGCACGGCGGGAACAAAGCCGCGGGGCACGGCGCGGCCCGGCCCGGCTTCACCGAGCCACCGGCCTGGGGCCGGGCTGCGGGCTGCGGGCTGCTGCGGGCGGGAGGCTGGGGCGGCGCGGGGCCGGGGGCGCGGCGGTGCCGCAGTGAGGGGGGGTCGGCTCTGCCGTGCGGGGAGGGTGGCCTCTGGGTGAGCCGGGGATCGGGCTCCTCTTCCTCGCTATGACTGTACAGATTCATGTGACATTGAGGTTGGGGAGGTGGGGGAGGGCGGGGGGTGGAGGGAGAGGACCCAGAGGGAAGGGGGAGGGTTGAACTTTCTGCCGGGCTCGGCTTTTCACACCTTTCTCTCCCGATGATGCGTGAGGACGTTTTGGGAAAGAGCGGCTCGGCGGGGTCCCCTCCGACCAGGTCCCCCTCGACCTTGCAGGGACCCGGCCCGGCGGCGCGGGTCTGGGATTGTGCCGGGTTTCAAGGACACGGGAGATGATCAGGACTTTGGGAGCCAACATCTGCCTGGCTGGTGACGTCAGCAACCCCGTGTAATCCTCTTGTACTGAAGGCAGATGCCTTATTTGTTTGGCTGGAGAGGCATTAATCCCTAATTCTGGAGCGGCAAGCGAGGGGGAGAGACCGGACCGCTTCCTATCCCCCGAAAGCAGCTAGAGGGGCTCTCCTCTCCTGCGCTCCCCGGCTCCGACTGGGTGGAGGAGCCGCCAGCTCTCGGCAGGTTTGACCATTTCCTTTTTGATTGCGATTCTCTTTTTTGGTATTTGGAGAGGGTTCCTATTTCTTATTTTTATTTGGATGCTTGGATTTCTCCCTATGATTCTTTGCTCTAATACTGTCCTCAAGACGAAAAAGAAGGGGGAACTGCTGTTCCCCACCCCCTTCACAGTCCCTTAATGTTGGGGGTTTTTTTAAGCTTTTCCCTGTGCTTGCTCTCCGGAGATTTTTGCAGCGGTGGGCAGGGAGGTTGCTCTCTGCGGTTCCCCGCGGCTGGCCCGTTCCCACCGCGCTTCAGGGACACAGATGCCCGCTCGCCCTAGCGCTGCGGTGATGGGCGTTCCGCCTTGTCCGTCCTCGGCCGCGGATCAAGCAGCCCCACAGGCTCGGGTCTGGACGACCCCAGCTTCGCGTCAGTCCGTGTGGCCCCCCTTCCCTTCTTTTCCTCCCCTTCCCCTTTCCCTCCCCGCCCTTCTCCTGCTCTGACTCCCCCCTCTCTCCCTTTTGTCATTGGCAACCGCGCGGCGTGCGGGCTCCCGGCGCCCTTCCCTCCCCGCCTGCCTTTCCTTTCCTCCCCGCCTGCATTTCTAACGCTCTCGCTTTGTCTGTTTTCCAGGCGGCCGCACGCAGGAGCTACGGTGCCGAGGGGGCCCGGAGTCGCCTTCCCAGTTTGCCCCCGGATTCCCCGGCAAGCTACGGGAAAAGTCTCTGGGAAGCCCAGCTCGCCACAGGATCCCGACCGCCGCCGCCTGCAGCAGCAGCACATCCCGCTTCGCCTCCTCTCTCTCTCGCGGGCCCTGGCGCCGAGGAAGCAGTCGAGGTCAGCTGCCCGGTTCCTGGGGTCCGGCCGTGCTGGAGCCCGCAGGGTGATGCAAGGTGCCCGGCCGCTCCGCTCCTCCCGGCGCGCCATCGGCACCGAAAAGGAATGGTCCCGATCCTGAGCCGTGAAAGATGGCAAAAAAGCGTAATAATAATAATAATAAAAGCTTAGGCTATTTTTTTTTTAAATTATTGTAATGACTTCACCCCTCATTTCCTCACTCGCCAGTTCAGTGTAGGCAAGCCAGATGGGCTGCCCAGACCCTCCCGGGAAAGGGGCAGGTGCGAGTGAGTTAAATTTTTTTCTGCTTTACAAAGAAAGATGACACGTCCTGCCCTTTCATTTTTCATCGCCGAAAGATCCCCTCTTCCCTCTCCCCCCCGCCCTCCCCCTGGCCGAGGGGAGCGGGGATGCTCTGGGGGTGCGGGCTCCCCTCGCCCGTGCTCCAGGGGAGCCGCAGAACCAGACGGACCGAGACAGCCGGAAAGACATGGTCATTCCTCTCAGCCAGGGATGCCAAATGACAGACGTCGAGCCGGGGAGAGTCACCTCCTGTTTTTAAAATCACGCGAAGACGCTGGTGAAATTAAAGCAGTCGTCTGGAATTGTGCAATAGGCACACGCTTATATTATTATCTTTTTTTTTATTAATCAATTAAATACATATTTAACAGCTTCCTGAGCATTGCAAACAACAGACTGACTAGTAAGAAAACTCGAGCATGAGTTATATGCAGCCTGGGCCAGAATGGGACTAGGGCGGAGGGAAATTACCGGGTTTTTTTTTCGGGAATCAGTTGCTGTTCTGCTGAGAGAGAGAGAGAGAGAGAGAGAGAGCGCTCTAAGGCTCTGACTCTCCGTGTTCACAGCGGACCTTGATTTAATGTCATACAATTAAGGCACGCGGTGAATGCCAAGAGCGGATCCTCAAAGCAGCATGAAAGATCTCGCTTGAGCATACCATAACAATAATGTTAATAACAAAAATAATTGCAATGAGCTAAAAAAAAAAAAAAAAGAAAGGAAAAAAAAGGAAAGAAAGAAAAGGAGAGACAAAGCAATAAAGAGCTCGACAGCCTGTACTCACCTACGGAAACCGAGACTAACTAGGACTGGTGGACTGATTGGCTCAGCCCGGTGGAAAGGAGATGCCGCTGCCACGGGACGGGCGCCCGCGGGGGCAGCTGTCAGCAGCAGGTAACGGGGCCGTGGGGGGCTACTGGAGCGGTGCGGTAGCCGCGGTGGTTTTTCAAGGTAGTGCTGACTCGACCTGTCGCTTTCTTGGGCTGAACCATGTAAAGTCGATTAATGGGAAATAAATACATTTTCTAATATAATCATCGCGAGGATTGTTCTTTGCGCATCGCTCAGCCGGTAGCTAGGAGTGCCCGCTCGGTAATGGCTCCTCCTCTTGCGGGGCTCCTCTGGAAGCGAGGAACGCGCGCCCCGGGGCAGCGGCGCGGTGCGCGGAGGGCAGCGGAGCAGCGTCTGTGCCGCGGGGCGGCAGCGGCAGAGCCATGTGCAGAGCTGGTGCACGGGGCGGGGGTGCCCGAGGTGCCGCGGGGGCACTGCAGCAGAGCCGTGTGCGGAGAGGCAGCTTGGATGGATGGGCGAAGAGCAGCGTGCGGAGGTTGCGAGGGACAGGCGGGGAGGGGGTGCAGCGTATGGGCTCGGTGTGAGGAGAGCGGCGCGGAGCGGTGCCGGCGGGCAGCGGAGCGGCGGGAGGGCGGCGGAGCGGCGTGCGCGTTTGTGCGCTGGCCCGGGCGGCGGGGCGAGGCGCAAGGCAGCGGCTGGCGGGCGCGGAGCGGGGGGCGGCGGCGGCGTAGGGTGTGCGGGGCAGTTTACGCGCGGGGGACGGTGGCGGGGCGGCGGCGGCAGTGCGACGTGCGCCGGGGCAGGGGCGTGCGCGGCCGGCACACTGGAGACGCGGCTCCGGTGGAGGCGGCGGCCGTGGCCGGGCCAAGCCGGCGGGTGCGGGGAGGGTGCGGGGGCGGGGAGGGGAGAGGCCGGGGTCCCGGCGCCGCCGGCAGCGGAAGTCTTTGTTCCGCGGGGCCTCGCCGGCGGTGGAACAAAGGAGCGGCAGTGCTCAGTGCCGCTGCCGGCGCTGTCCTTGGTGCTGGCGGAGGCACCGCGCTCCTGCCGCGGGCCGCCAGAGCACTCGTCCCGGTGGGGCAGACGCGCCCCGGTGGCACAGCGGTGGGATCGTCCCCGGCTGAAAAATCCCGGCATCCCGACGGGACTGAGCGGCGAGCAAGGCAGAGGTGCGGGAACGGCAGGAGAGGGGCTCGGCCTGAGCCTCCGCCGATGCGCAGTGCACAGCCGCTGCCCCGGCGCCGTCTCCGAGCGGGTTCCCCCCGCGCATCCTTCCCGCCGCGTCCCTCCCACCCCACCTCTGAAACAGCCGGGTTGGAAGCAAGTCCTGCGGGGGCTCTGTCCCGCTCCTATCCCAACTCCGTCCACAGCCATCTGCCGCGGCCTAATTCTGCTCTTCATCCATCAAACAGCGGCCACAGCCAGCCAGGGCAGGGGATGCTCTCAAAGGCTAAATAAGGCAAAACTACTAAGTAACAGCAGTAACCACAAGAACTGTAATGATAACAACACTCTCTGCCTGAAGGTCATAGAGCTTTGTCCTCTTTCTGATTGGTCTCAGCAGACAGCCTGACAGCAGCGGGTTGTATTCTTTTACCAAAAACCGGATTGCAGATTGGACTGACCACCCTTCTCTGCAAAGGGATAAAAGGGGAGAATTCCTGTCCTTTCAGCAGCCTGGCACCTCTTCATCCCCGTGTAGTCAGCCTTGCACTGTCCAGCGGACAGATGAAGCACATGGGCTACTCCATTCTTTCCAGTCAGCTCACTAAGTTGGGGTTGAGTCTTGCCTGCTCCTGCCATGCCACACAGCTGCTCTCATTTCTTTTGAGATGCCTGTTCACATACACACATCTACCTATACACGTATAAGCACATTTCATGTTTTCTATGTAGTGTCAGATCGTCACAATTTCTGTTCATCACTGCTGATTGCTTATGTGTCCTTTGTAAGACCTGGCACTTCACAGGATCTCAGGGGAGCCAAGCAGAGAACAGAGGAAGGTCCATCTTTGTCTGATCGCATGTGAGCCAGGACGATGCACAGCAGAGATGGACCCTCACACAGGTAGAGGGAAGGGAAATATTTTAAATGCCTTGTGTCCTGAGCAACCTGAAGCACTCAGTTTTTTGTTTGCAGGATTAAAAACATGAGCTGAATGAGCTGACCACCCCTGCACTGAGGCATTATTTGCCCACATTTACTTCTTTTTTCTTGGATATCAGTGCTAAAGATTTGTTATAAACATTCTATAGCTCTGTAGCAAAAGAAACATGAATATGTAAGTGAACTTTCCACTACCAATCCCTCGATGGGCTTTTAAGATACTTCTTAATACCTGAAAAGTAATCGAACTTTCTTTAGAATGGGTGAAGGTTTCTTTTGGAAAGCTTCCAGAGACAAGGAACCTTTCTTGCCTTCTAAACTACAATAGCAGTGAGAGCAGTGGTGATGAAGATGATGGAGCATGTAAAAAATGAATGCAATGAAAGTCTGAATACCAAGGTGATGAACTGTGCCATCTAGAGACATGTGTTCCCCTTCTGATGTCATATTGGTGTTGTAGGCACATTGAGGTTCTGGTGGCGGCATCTGAAAGTAATCAACATCTAATATTCACCACTTTCCTTCCTGCTCTGAAAAAGGAATGAAAACCCTGCTCTCAGCAATTTTTCTCTGGGGTAGCCTCATTTCTAAGACTACCTCAGTCACAGATCTCCACAGAGAGGAGTGGTGAACGCTGCCTGCCAGCCTCCCCTTGAGATAGAAGACAGCTATATCCGCCCTCCTCCACGCCTTTTTTTTAAAAAAAACCCTACTTTTCCTTTTTCCCTCCTCAAGCGACTCCCAGACAGAATCCCGGGGGGAAAGCCTGTCCCCAGGGCTGCCGGGGATGCCCCAGAGGAGGCCGGGTGGGCAGGGGGACGATCCGCCACCTTCTTCTCCTCCTCCTCATCTTCCTCCTCTTCCACCTACCCCGCCCCCGCCCGGCCCCCGGCACTGCCGCGCCCCCTGGCGGCCGCGCACGGTGCCGCGCCCAGCGCAGCGCAAATCCCGCGCAAATCCCGCGCAATCCCGGTGTGGCGCAGTGCAGCGCTGCCTCGGCGGCGGAACCCGGGAAACTGCGAGTATCAACCATCTCGAAGCAACGTCCCGAATAAAAAATAACTTCGAAATGTCAAGCGCACGTCATTGTAAGTGTTTTGCGATGTAGATCCTGAGAAGCGATGTTTGCATAGCATCCCGGTGGGAATCGAGGCTATCTGTCTCATTTAAATTCAGAGCTATAGAGTATCGTCTGTGGTGTGAAAATATAAAGGGAAATGAGCTACTACCTGCTTACTGCAGCTGCTGAGGCAGCCTGAGACATCGGTCTCACTCAGGAACAAATTAGAGCAAGAGGCGCAGTCAAGGTATTGTCCAGTTTAAGACGCAGTGTTTCTCAAAGAGTTAAAAGCTTTTAATTTAGCTTTTGAATTAGGAAGATTAAATGCCAACATTTCTTTTTGTTTCACTTGTCCTCCTGTACTCAAGGTGGTGGCTAAGAAAGGTGTAGAGCCCAGGTAAGTCAGGCAATAAGAAAAGCAAGCCCTCCAGCAGAATAAGCACTGTCCCACTGTCTCCATCCTGTGAGCTGTGCCAGCAGCAGGACCTTCCCCAGCCCCAGAGAGAAGCAGAGGACAAGTGACCCGTCTGGTGCTTCAAGGCCTGGCGCGCGGCGTTGACTGCCACGGGGTGAGAGAGTCAGTGAGCCAGCCAGCAAAGGTATGACATAAGACTCGCTTCCACACTCTGCACAAAATTCCTCGCATTTCTTTTTGTATGACTTAGCTCCTCTGATACTGATCAACTACCACAATAACTCAGGAGTGAGATAATAGAGACTGCAATTTGCAGTCTAACAGGAATTAATTTTCACTTAATCTGGAACTGCTTTTATAGCACGGTGGGCATTAAAAGCGCCGCGCTACTCAATACTAAATATTTGTGCGTCTGTGGTAGTCACAAGAAAATCTTACTAGAAAAATCCCACAATCAGAAAACAGGGAAGAAATACCAAATCTTAAATACACTGCCAGTATAAAATATTTGAAATTGCAAATGAAGGACAATTTAATTAGCACCAGGGAACTATTAAATTAACAGATGTACTGTTCATGCTAAGGTTGGTTTATCATTTGCCTTATTGGAGTAATTCTGTTCATTAAGTGATTAAGTACAGGTTGCACGTTAAATAATATTAACTAAAATACACGCTTAATTCTTGTACAAAAGTACTTCAAATGCAATCTAAGCTTTTTAACTCTATCACTAAGAGGTTTTGCCTAAGTTTTCTGTACAAGGAGGTGAAAAATAAAAGACTCTGTACACAGGAATTTACTAGTGTGTATTTGAATTGATCTTAATCAATGCAGCTGATAGAGAAGTTAGTAAGCAAGGCAATAACATTCTTTCCTTAACAATTTTAACAAAGAATTGCAGAATTATCTGAAGTATCTTTACAGTACTTGGAAGAATGACTAACGCATGTAGATCTTCCTGACTTCAGAGGATTATAGCTCAACACTATATAATTTTGCACAGTCTGTATAAAATAACTCTGCAGTATTTTTGAACCTAAAACTTATGCCATACATCATTCCTATCTCACAAACTAGACCTATTAGAGTTACTGGAAGTATTTTTGGACCATTTAGAGATTTATGATTTGATTTACTGTTCTATATTTAGGATGTGAGATATTCAACTGAGAAAACATTTTTTAATGAATGTACAGGTCCCTGTAAAAGGTCTTACCTTCACACTGTTGTTTTTCAAACCTAATTAAGAACGTTTTGCTATTTTTTCTTCTTTAGAAAATTTGCATTCAGTCTACTAATATTTGTGGATAAAATGAAAAGAGCAGCTTTTCATTATATCCACAAAGCTAGACAGCAAATCTAAGGTACAACCTTTACATCTTTTTCTATGGACACTTCCAGGTAATCCACAGACTAGGTAAAGTCCATTGAAAATCAAGGGCAGTACTTCTTTCAAGCTAGAAAAATTGGGATATATCTGACTTCTATTAAATTGAATAAAAGTATAAAAAAATTATGTAGCTGTCACTAATTAAAGCAATAATCAGTGACATGCTGACCCATTTTAAAGTTTTATAGTTCCTCCTCTCTCCTCTGTAGAGGATTCTAAAAGCCAATCAGAAGAAATAATTTCCTTTAAAAGAATGCCAAAACCCCAAAAGAAAACAGAAAATTCAGTGGGTTTTTCTTTTTGCAATTCTTTTGCTCAATTTCAAACAGTTAAAATGTCAGATTCCCCACGTTAGTCAAACTAGTGACACCAGCTATCAGTCACAAGTATTTAAGAAATACACAAAAATCTGTCAGGCAAGACAAAAGAAATGTTAATTTTATCATGGCCAATATAAAATCAAGCCAACATATGTGTCCATTCAGATAGATCTGCTGCACTTATTTGTTCACAAGCTTAATTTCAGTAAGCTTGAGTTTTAGTGAGATGTACTCCTAGACCAGGAGCCAGGTTTGAACACAAGCAATGAAGCGCTGAAGAATGCAGGATGCAATACACCTTTGGGAAGCAATCCCATCCTTCCCTGCATGAGATGTGGATTTAAGATGCACTGCAGCACACGCTGCACTCCCAGCCATGCTGCAGCCCCACAGCTCCATACTGGGATAAGGGAAGAGCCCCCACACGCTCAGCACCCCACCAGGACAGGACAGACACTCTGGGACTGCTGAGACCCCTTGAACTGAAGGTTCAAACTATTCACATGTGACCAAGTTCAGTGTTCACACTGTACACTTAAGGCAGTCAGTTAAATGCATCCTGGGCCTTCCTAAAATTATATACACACAAAATAGAGCATTAATCCTGGTTTAAAAGAAGAAACACATTATAATTGAAGAGATGTCCCAGAAACACTTTTCCTTGTCTACGAAAAATGCAGGACTTCTGGAACATGATGTGAGAAAAAAGTATAATGACTTTAAAGGCTGGGAATAATAGAAACAGGATTTAATGTTTCTTGAGAATGTGGGAGATCACACTCTGGAATTAATGAAACTGTTCTGTGTTGTAAATTAGGACTACCAGTGGCTGGCGGCAGTAGGAGGAGTAGGACTTTGAATATTGTTTTGTTACATAGTATTTGTATGCCAGATGTGTGGTATTCCCCTGGAGGGGACAAAAAAAGTCATTGGGGTGCTATTAGAGGAAATTACTTTCTGTTATAAGCCTAGGTGTAGGCAAGCCTATACTGGGATTATGTACAGTGTGATCAGTTGTGGTCAGGCAAAGGGCTGCCAAGACAGCAAGGAGGATGAGTAATCTCCAGTCATGAGCTGATCACAAGAACCTGATTTGTCAGCTCAGCAAAATGCAGTCAGAGGGGAGGTATGACAGCTGTGGCAAACACCAGAGAAGAAACAGCACTAGGATAGGCAAAGAAGTAATGTATGACTAGGATGTTAGCACTAATGTTATCTTGAAAAAATACCTCAGCCCTAACATAGGCATAAAGGAATGTAAATTAGTAAACAGCCTTCTCATAAGCTGGTAAAGGACAGGAAAAAACATTTTAAGACTGAGTAACTGAATTGAATTATTAGAAAGAGTATCCTCATTGTTTTCTCTAACATGTCAAAATCTTAAAAAAAAAAAAAAAACAGAAGAAAAAATAGAAGAGATCTTATCATGGATCAAGAAAAAAGTTTAATGTGTATTTCAGAGCCCAAAATCTAGTACAGTTGTAAAAAAAAAGAAAAAAATTGTTTTGAAAGGGAATGAGAAAAGAGAGAAAGAATGAGAGCAATAGAAAAAAGACAAAGAGACTGAGAAGAAAAAGGGAAATCAAAGAGAAATAGCAAGAAAGTGAGAAAATTAAAGAAAGAGAAGTATTTTCAAATAAAATAAAATGTTCACGGCAAGGTTTTTAAATTAATTTATTCAAGTTTTTTTTAATTTGGGTAATTTAACAAAATGTACAATTTCCCTGCTTGGTTTCAATGAATCAGCTTTTCTTTCTTACAGATAGTGTTTAAAAATCCTAAATGCAGTGCTATACAAATAACTTTGTTCTTCCTTAAAGCATTCCTTCTGCTATTACGTGAAGCTTGCATAATAAGATAGACTTCAGTACATCAATAATATCATAAGCTTAGAGGAACAGAAAACCCAGGTATGTTACGGCATTGTTAACATTGCTGGAAATAAATTCTCTAAATCAAGGGATTCAAAAGCTTTTTTATTATTTTTTTTTATTTTAAGCAAAGATATAAGGAAAATGCAAAGATAATTTGTTTTACAAATATTTTGTGGTTTGAGAGAAGAACATTTAATGAGGTTTATGCTATACTAACTGCAAGCAATCAAAGAATGGCAGGCCCTGGATATTTATGATTAAAGAGACATTGGAGCTCAGATACAGTGGTTTTGTCAGCATGGTGGTTTATAAAAATTACACGCAGGTATATGTAGATTAAAACATATGGATAAATAAATGCACCCCAGATATCAACTGCATTAACGTTAATGCCTTTTCAAACCATTAGCAGTCCATAAAGTCATGTTACACCACGGTATATATTTCAGCAATTTATAAATTTCACTCAATGTTTTTTATTATAATTTTCTCTCACTTTTGGAGACAAAACACGCATGAGAGAAAAACCACGTAAAGATGCAAAAGTCTGAGGAAATCCAAAATACACAGGTTAGAACTGAAAACATGTGACTGTTTTTACCATCTCAAACTACAAACACTGCTGCCTTTTCAGATACAACGCAGGAGCCTGCAAGATGGACGCTGCTCTGTGGCTCACATGGATGTGGAAGAGCAAAGATGAAAGACTACCCAAGCTCATCTGTATGAGAATGTGAAACTGCTTGGAAAATTTGGGGAATATAGAAGCTGAGCATTTATTAGGAAGCTTGCAGCTGATGCTGAGTAGGAACAAAGACTGAGATACCCTACAAAGTTAAATGAAGAGTAATAATTCTGCAATTTCAGAAGCTTATATGGCAATATGAAGAAGAACAGAAAGGAGACAAATAATTCAAAGAACTACAAAACTGTGAAAATTACTTTTTTTAACCTTAAAATGTATTTTCTTCAGTCGTGTATGCTCCTTGTTTTGTGTTCAGCTTAAGACATTTGTGCAAGCAAGCTTCCTTCTAGCAGACATTAGTATTTTGTGGGCCAACACAAAAATCACTAGATTTTCACATCTCCAGGCACACATTGTTTTGTTCCATTTTTTCAAGCACTCACCCTCTCAGAAAGTAAGAACAATCCTGTCCAGCAAGCAAGAACCACCAACAGGTCCCAAGTGATTATGGGATGTCTTTGAAGAGTCGTTTTCTGATGAAAACTTGTCAGCAGAATCTGTGTTGGATTCCTAACTGCAGCATGTTTCTTCTTTGCACCACATGTGTTAGGACGAAGGGCAGAGAAGACAGTGATTTGGGATAAACCTTGAGCCCTGGGACTGAAACTCCAGCCCAAAGCCTGCCCTGAAGGAGGGGATATGGAAGTCTGCTAAGGAACAGGAAGGCAAATCCTTCACTCTGCTTATGTATGCCCAGAGCTGGAATTTTAAAAGACCATCAAAGGGAAGCAGTAGCTAAGTCCAGGCACGAAAAGGCAGTAACAACTCCTGTGAAGCAATTTCAAATATCAGAGCTAAATCAGAACAGCCTTATCAGTGGAAGATAAAGATGGTTGATCTTTTAAAATGCTTGAAAAATACCTACCAAATACCTACCAAACTGGAAAGTTGGCTTTGAATCTGCTAGAGTTTCAAGGCAACGCTAAATTACTGTGTTACATATCGACTTCGTAACTAATACAACACAAATCAATATAATGCACACTAGTATATCATATATTCCTCATCCAAAACTCTACATTTCCCTGTCATGTTTCAGCTTTTACATCCTATAGTAAGTGATTCCTTGATTTCATCTGTTCCTTAATTTTAAAAACCTAGCAACCTGGTCATACCAACAACCACTGCTATTGTGGCTGAGAAGGACAAGGTGGGGCTTTTACCTGATATCAACACTGCTCAGTGTAAGGAGTAAAGCTGGGAAAGATAAATCCCACCCCTAGGTGAGATGGATTGGAACTAGAATGCCCAAGCTGCACACAGATTTGCCATGCCCTCCTGTCCCTGCTGAGAGCTGACATGCTTAGAAAGTGATTATATTGGGAGAGAAGAATTAGCTGACATCACATCACACCAACAGATCATGTTTTCTGACAGTTCTGTAGGAAAGGCTAAGGAGAGATGGAGAGGTTCTGGGGACCCAATTTAGCAGAACTGAATTTCCTACTTTTTCCATTTGCCTAACAGTGAGAGAATATAAAGTGATATATGGAAGAATGTTAACAGGGTCAAAAATAGTCTGAACTCTCCCAAACGAACGGCTTCAGAAAAACAAAACCCTGGAAAATTCCCAGAAATAACTTAAGAACATGATCAAGATGAATAAGAAAAGTCACTTGACACTCTGTAGTTAAAAGTCTTCTACATTCTGGCTCCCGGTTATGAATTATTTAGAAGGTGTTTGGAAAATATCATTGCTTATGGAAAAAAATCTGCATCTCCAAAGGGATCATAGATTTGTGAACAGGATCCTAATTTATTATTTCAATATACCATCTCAAGGGTGCCCAGCTACTGAAACAAGAAAAAGTAATTTTAAGAAGTTTATTTATCCAGTTTTCTTTTAATTTTTTTCCATCCAAATACAGCGCAATAGGCTTGAATACCCCTCCTCCAGACAGCTCCCAGAAGGGCTTGTGAAGACAACATGGCACAGCAGGGTCTGCAGAACCACCAGCCAGCCTCAGACACAGCAACTCCCAGACAACTGGCATCTAAATTCAACAATATTTACAATCTTCCATCTAATGGCTGGTTCCCACCATGGAGAACTCCAAAGATAGTCACGTAGCTGGTAAGCCCACACTTCAGTCTCGGCTTCAGTGACTCCCTACCTAAAGTTCTTGAGATCTGCCTACCTTGGCAGGAGCTGCTAAGCACACATGTCTACATACCCATCACACAGCCCTTGGGCAGGTTGTGTCCCCAGTGTCAGGGTTTGGGAAGCCCCAGTACAGCTTCTCAGCTCCCAGTGTAGAAAAGCTGTGACCACCCCAGAATTGGCTGTTAGGGAAGCTCTCTTATTTGAAGTGAAAAAGTATTTTTGCAGGTCAAGCCCTGGCAGGACAGGGGAGAAATGCTACAAACATTACATTTTCAGGACTAATTTATGTGATTCTGTCTGCTGCACTCTATTACTTATGTGATACAATTGTGTTTTTAGCAAAGTAGAGGCAGTAGGGACTACTTTATTGGCACAGTCTAATATATGGGCAATAGTCCAAAGTGACATATTTTCTAAATTTTATATGTGCAGATATCTTAGGAGCTCCATAAGAATCAGAGCTGCTAATAAACTTCTAAGAACAGCCTTGGGTATTAGATGGGCATAATGAGAAAATCTGGAAATTCATGTGAAGAACTCTGCCAGTTCACTTTAGCATTGCCATAAACTTCTTAGTCTATTACTTTTCCCCTTTTTTCATTATTAGTCTGTCTGAAAGTGGTTCAGAAAGGGAAGACTTTAAAAACCTAGTCAAGCATGCTATTGGGAAGTACTATGATATAGCCAAATTGTCCTATCAGGGCCCGACTCTTCAAGCTACAGCAGCATGTTGGCAGGATATATGCTTATTTGTTCCCAAGTGTTACATTTGGACATCATGTGCATATAGCATAGATAGACGGATAGATAGATAGATAGATAGATAGATAGATAGATAGATAGATAGATAGATAGACAGATGTGTTTGTGCATATGTATTTATACACACACGTACCTTTATAACACATCTACTAAAACAAAGGGACCTAGAGAAATGCAAAGCTTTAAAATACAGAATTTGTAGAAGAAAAGAAAAAATCGTTCAAAATACTTAATTCTAAGTTTTCTTCTATTGCTCCTTTCACCTAAGTAAAAGTTCTTCCACTATATTTAACTTACTAAAGCCTGAAGACATCTATGGTGTTTACTTTAAGTTCTAATCAATTTCCTTTGTCACTGAATCAGTTCACAAAAGCATTGAAAAAACACTCCTGAATATTCTTTGTGGTAAGTGACTTCTTGAATCAGTTTAATAACTTAAAGTAATATTAATAAACATTATTTAATAAACAATTACATTTACTATCCACTCATAATGCAGTACTGCTCTTAAATTGTTCCACAAATTTCTCTGTTTTTACTGCTAATAGTGGTAGTAATGATAGAATGCAAAAGTTGACTTCATGTTTTTGATGGTCAAGGCTTAATATGGCCTTGAAGACCCTCATTTTCTGAAGACCACAACTTCAGAAAATCAAATTTGAGACCCTACATCAGTGATTTTTTGGGAAAATTTGACTTGCTTTTCTAGGCAAGCCATTATACTCATAGCAACACGCAGTGCCTTCCAGTTTGACGCTGTGGTCTCCTAACCATGGATTGTGTTGTGAGTAGTTATTGGAACTGGTGACAACTGGTCTATGCATATGAGCATGCACAGGTTTTTGTGTGTGTGTGTGGTTTTGTGTGTGTGAGAACAAGGTAGAAAACGGTGCTTGCTGATGTGAGGTGTCCTCCCTTTCCTCAAGGCTCAGTCAGACAAGTTTCCATAAGTAAACAAATTTTCCTAAAACACCCTCCGTCGCTTCTCTTTCTTTTCTGCAAAAACCATGTGTGTTAAATTTAAGAATGGAGTAAATTCTGTGTCCAAACTCTTTACCAGAAGGACTGTGGAGACAGTCCAGTCCAAGAACAGTGCAGGAAGGAGGAGGAGCATCCACCAAGCCTCCGCCAAGCCACCCAGCCCAGCGATCCCTGGTGTGCTCCAGCACAGGGCTCAGGATTTTTCTCTTCCTGACAGAGGATGAGGGCATTTTCACTTTCTCCATCAACTCCCCTAGCCATGCACCCCCTCTCTTCCACTGCTCTGTCAGTGCTGGAGCTGCAATGGGAATCTCCTTTCTTGAGGGCCAACTCATAATATGCAGGGCTCAAGTGAAACCCAGAGATTTTCCTCCTACATTTCAGTAAATACTACCACAACAAGTTGAACTCACACAAGGACAAAAACACAGGGAAGGAATAAGCAACAGGACACTGTGTATGAGGATGGGGGAAAAGAAACACTGCTACTCAGAAAATGCACATAGGACTTTAGTACAAATCTTGATTACTGGTCACACTTCAAAATGGCCCAGAAAATATCTGCAAGCTCCTAAGTGGCATGGTTTAACAAGTGCCCTTAAGAACAGGCTTAATTCAGAAGCCCTCAGAAGGAAAAGAGATCGAAATGCATTGATATGTAAATCTAACCAGCAAGCAGAGCTGCTTACAGAGCTGTACAAAAGGGATTTATCCTCTTTTTTTTAAAGATTTTTTTAGCTTTATAATGGCAGTGGTTATCTTAGGGACATCCCTAGCCAAATTCAGGGCTCCCCATTTGGTATAAATTTGCTAATTTAATAAAGGAGGGCTGGCCAGAAAGAAAGGGTTTTTTTTAAAAATAAGGGCTAAGATTTCCAAACTCATCCTTGTTTCAGATCAGAGGAGCAAACATTGACTTCTCTCACATTACTGGGGAGGGTGTAGCAGGGGGGTGAGCCACCATACAGACACAAACACACCCAAGAGAGCATCTTACTCCCGCAGTCTTGCTGCTAAAGTCTTCTCGAACCCAGCACAGCCTCCCTCCTCTCAGAAGGGAAAAAATCCCCCAAGCCATTGCAGATATGGTTACCCTGATGTTGTAGCTACTCGTGTAGACTCTCTCGTGAAGAGGACAGCGTTTGGCAAGTCCTTGTCTCATGAGGAACTGCATTTAGTTTGTGGTACTGCCACAAAAGTAGATGGCAAACACAGACCTTCTACTAACACAACAATAAAAATTCCAAGCTAAAAATGTTACAGATGACGTTGATCCAATATTCCTCCCACACACGAAGCCCAAGATTGCCATAAGGACTGCTCTTCATTAAAGTTTCATTAAATGGGCTGTTAAAATAAATAAGCAAATTACTTCTTAGAACCACAGCACACGGTTCCAGTCAGAATAATGTAGAAGGCATGACTTATATTGAGCAGATTTTTAAGCCTGTTATCAAAACTATTAATCATGTCTTGTCTAACAAGAATTCTGCAACATTATAATTTAAGTGAACACAGTTACTGTTACAAGGAATGCAGATTGCTTTTAAACTGTTGTTGTTATGCAAAAGAAAATTTGCATTGGTGAATTGTATGCATCTCTCCTGACTTCAATCAAATCTACAGGAAGATGCAAACAAGATAATGGTTGTTTGGAGCAAAGTGAGCTAACCACAGTAGAACATGAACTCCATGCTTCATTTTGGTGTCAAAGACAGAAAAGCAATATTCCTCTTATTTTCATGAGAGAAGCCTGGATGAAATCCTGTGAACTGGACTTGGAACTTTCAATCAAAATCAGAGAAAATATTTTTCTCAGAGATATTCTTCAGATTTACTGGCAAACTCAAATGGGAAACCTCCTCAGATGAAGGTAACAGAGACAGAGCATTAGCTAGTCCTCTAGCCTAAACTAGCTATGGGGATGCTGGGAGGCATTCCCTGGGTTGGGGAGGCACAAGAGGTTTCCCTCTGGGGCTGTTGGGACCCCACTGGCTCCTTCCCTTGTTGTTATGTCCCTCAGCCACCCGCTCCCTATTCCCCCACTGGCCATCATCTCTGTACTGCCCGGGAACCACGGTTTAGCCCAGACCTCTGGGGGCACTGAGAAACCTGGAGGCTCCCCATGGGTGTGCCTTGGACCCTGAACATCTCACTGGGCAGAGGAATTAAGCCTCTCTGGATATTATGCAAAGGCCCTTTTTGCTTCCTTACCCTGGACTTTACTAGCAACAATTACAGCTGCAACATTCTAGCTAATCTCACACAAAACCACCCAAATCTGCCTATGGGACATGGTGAAAACAAATAGGTTTATAGGCACTTCAGAGCTGCAGTGCTCATGCACAGGGCCTTCCTGCATTCTCTGGAGCACAGTTTTTTGAGAAGAAAAAGCAAGACAGGCTGTGTGCTGTCAAGGTGCTGAGATCAGCCGGTGTATAAGCCAATAAAGTCTGAGCAGCACCTATCATGTTACCCTCACTTTCCCACTATCGACCCTGTGCTTTTGAGCATGGGAAAATGAGTCCAGGTTTTGTTTGTGATCAGCTTATGGAGCATGTATGGACTGGGAACCCTCAAAGAGCATCAGTCCTAGCTGGTTACTGGGGACAAAAACTGCTTCCTAACTCACCCCCTAAGAGTCCTGCAGTTTTCCACGTGCCAATAGGACACAATGGAAATAGTCAATTGGGAGTCAATAGGACACCTGATGAAAAAGTGGAAAATTACTCATAAAACAGCTTCAGCATATGCTGTAACTCTCTTTTTTTTTTCTTAGCTGTGGAAGGTCCTTCAAAGCCAAGGTCCCTCCCTGCTAGGCACTGCATATGTGGGTTACTCTCAACAGCTTCATGACTGCTATCTTTAGATGAAAAAACTGATAAATATCAAAGCTGTGAGGAGCTGAAAAAATTATGGTGCATAGCAATCACAACCCAGCTCATTCATTATCCTGGTAACTTTTTTTGGAGATGCCATTGATGGTATGCACCCTCTTTCTTCTGCATATGAGTAGTAGATCTTCTAGATCAGTGGGATTTCAGTGCAAGAGGCTGAGTGAAGCAGAAAATGTGGTCTTGTACTGTTCACCAACTTCCCATTCCTTTTTGATTAAACCAATACTTTTCCAATCCTCCTCCTCTCACCTCACCTGGCTTATGCCTGTTGACCTCTGATTCAAAGATGTATTTGGGCATCTAAATTCTTGCATGGGAAATTCCTGGTTATGATATTATCAGGGTAAGCTGGTTGCTACTTTTAAGACTACAGGAGAAGCATAAAGACCCTTAAAACAAACAAGCCAACAAACAAACAAACACAAACATAAAAAGAAAACAGAACCCAATATTTAACCCAGTACACTCAGTTTCTATTGGAGCTGAGATCACAGAGTCTCAGCTGTAGGAAACTGATGGCAGGCAGGCAGGAGCCAGGCTTGTAGCTCCTTCCTTACACTCCAAAGTGGTTATCTCATTTGATTTAACTGAACAAGCCCCACAATTGTTATCCTGAATAGGTACTTGCATGGCTTATCCTTTCTCAGAGACAAAAATAGGGGTAACAGAGATGGAGTTGGCAGCAGAGTGAAGAGCCAGGAATGTCTTGACACTCCAATGCCCTAGCATGAATCACCACCATGCAGCACTGTGGACATGAGTTTCTAAAACAATTTATGAAGAGCCCAGATCTGAAAGAGGTGTTTTGCTCTAAATGGTGAAACTGTTGCCTAGAATTGAAAGAAAAAGTTTCCAAAAATATTAAAAGTGGTAATATAAAGAGCATAATGAAAGCTTGCATGCGCACTATGTGCACACACAGCATGAGATCTTGACAATTTCCATGAGTCTAATTAATTAGTATATCTAGCGAGTACATCCAATAGGAGAACAGTTGCCCTGGTAACCCACCCTTGGGTCCACCCCTTGGAGACTCTCCAGGGGCTTCTTTGCCCTATTTCTTGTTGTGTCTCTCAAGTCCTGGTGGAAAACAGGGAGTCCTTGCTAGAAATTCTTTTCTTGAAATTAAGACTAAACAGAATTTCAAGAATGTGACATAAAAGGTTAGCTGCTAGAAATTATACAACTATATATTAAAATCTACAAAAAAACACATATATGAAAAAAAACCTAAAAATCTTTAGACATCAAAAGAAAAACAAATATGTATGGAACTTTTTGTAAAATAGGGAAAAATCAGAAATGCTCAGTGCCATGACTTGCAGGATGAAGGTGAAATTGTCTTTTTCTGGAGTAGTAAAGGGAGCACCCTCCACTCAGTTCTGTAGTTTTTCATCATTAGCATGAAAGGACATGAAAGGACAGAGATAACAATCTTACTTGGATTTGGTTCCCACAAGAAGCAATCCATCCACCTACCTTTTGGGGAAGAGCCTCCTCCCAGAGCTGCCTGTCTCCCTCTATCTGCTCTAGAGGAGTTCCATCTCAGGTTGAAAGGCTTCCAGGCAGCTCAGGTCTGGAAAGGTGGATCCTGGTGCTTTCCCTAGACCCCTGAGTCACATCTGCATCTAAAACCTGCGAGATTCAGGGGCATTACACTGGGCACAAACAGGGAAAGAAGCACTTTAGATTCCAGGGCCAGAGGCTTAGTGAATCTTCCAGCACAATTTCTAAGCTGACAGTGCGGTCTTTGCTGCTTTAACGACTTTTATGGAGATGTGGTCTCTGCAGCTACTGATAGGACAAGAACAATTTTCTTGGTCTTGCATTCACAGCACTTCCTTTAGAGGAATTATGTCTTTTCCTGGTTTGAACAAATAAAATGGCATTTGGGCTATATGTTTCAGATGATTAAAACACATTCACTTCTGGTACTGCTTATTCCCTGCAAGAGGGAGGGAATGTTTTGGGATTATGCACATAGCTAAAAACCCATAAATTTTGTCATTCATATCCATAAGCAGCAAGGCAGGCTCGCAAAAGCTATTACTTTTCAGTTACACAAGTGTGTTAAATTACTCAGTCAACTGACATCTGGCATGAACTATAAATTGCTCTCAAAATTCTTTTAGAAAGATTATTATATTATTATTAATTTACTGTGTATGTCAAAGCATATCACACACAGAGCAATCCTGAAATTAATTAGCATTTTCAAGGATCACACTGAAAAGGCCCACAAAGCCAGCAGAAATAATCTCCAAGATACTAGCAGGTTAAGCAGTGCTGGCACAACTTGCCTTCAACATATTTCCTTCAATCCATCTTTAAGAATAAAACATAAAAACAATTTTTTTTTAAACAAGCTCTTGGTCACATATCCCAGCTATTACAAATTAGGCTCAGAGGGTAACATTTCATTGGCAACTTATATTCACTAAAAGCTAAGCATTTTGAAAAATAACTGTATTTTTCACTCATTTTTCTAGCAATTCAAAGCCACCTTGATAAGATACCCAGTCAAATAAAGGATCACAGCTATTTAAGTAAAATTTTAACACAGGACTCCTTTCCAGGTTTTCTGTGGCCCTTCAAAATACCTAGATAGGAAAGCAGAGTAATAGTTAAATGAGACTATCATTTGATAAAATTTCATTCAATGCTGTTTCAAATGAAAATCTGGTTCACAGAATAAAAACAAGGTTAAATTCAAATGTTCTATGAACATGATTGCTTTTCAGCACGTGAGCAATCCTGGGGAATTCTTACGGAAATTTTTGGTTTACTGCTTATTTCAATTTTTCCATAAAAGCACAATGACATCTCACCCAAAGATCCTCAACTGAAGGATTAAGAGCTACAGTAAGGAAGTCAGACACCTGAAGAAGTTGGGGAAGGCTGGAATCACAGTTTTCTGGGAAACATCACTGCATCCTCCCTGCAGCATTGGCAGCACAGTCACAGAAAAATCACATTTAATCCTTTCCCCAGCCATGACTGCAGCAGACAGCTCGGCAAGAGTGAAAGTAATACAGGAAGCCCAAATTTGGTAGTTCCTGCTTCCAGGTTTTTAGACTTTGCAAATTACCTTAAATGTATTTTGCAATGATCCTGGAATATGTTCTAGCAAGGAGGTGTTGGGTGCCCACTCACCAAGTTGTTGGAGGCTTCACAGATTTTACCACTCATCTCTATGCACCACTGAGTATAATTTTACATGAATATAGAAAACATAACCTTTAAATAAATTCAGGATTATTAACTCTCTTCTACCCAGCAACTAAAACTTTCATTTCCAGAAATATCATATTTGAGGGTTGGCTATAACAAAAAATATCAGTGTTAGTAAATGATGCCAACTTGCAGAATGAAAGCACCACCGTTTTCTAGATCTCTGAGGGCATTTTTCAAAGGAGTGCAGATGAGAACAAATCTCTCAATGTGGCTCCACAGCTTTTGCTGTGGATTTAAAAGAAGAATGGTAACAAGCTTAAGGTGGGGGTGAAAAAGGCCTTCAAAACTGGCATAACTCAGCATAACTCACACAGAAACACCTGTCAGAGTCTGTGGAAGGCCTGAGACCATGCCTTAAAAGTGAAACAACAAAGAAAAAACAGAATTTATTTCCTGAATCTCTTCTCTGAACAACCAGTAGTGCAAATTACAAGTGGCACAGTCAGCAAGATGCCCACACTGCCTCCATGTGTATGGAAACCAGGAGCCTTTCATCACTATGGGGTTTATCCACACCACCTACTTGATGCAAAGGCAGGTATCAAAACTGGAGCCATCCATTTTCCCCTATGGGCCACTGTCTCTGTCAGCTGGCACCACAGTGAGTTTAGGCTCTGTGAAAATGAACATTTATCACAGCCTGAAAGGAGCAGATCCATGCAGTGAAACTGTTGGAGCTGAGAGTATCCACACTGAGAGCTTTGAGGGATGTTTCTTCAGTCTGGTCACAAGTCTTAGCCTGGGTTCTGAGGGCCTTAAAAATTGTAGCAGATGTGTTTGGAGTGTGGCCTTCCTCTGTGCTTCTTGCATATGGATTTCTTGATCTCATCCTAAAGAAAACAATTTGGTGTGCTCTGAGACCACCCTGTGGTGCTTAGGTCATAACATCATCCTTGATTCAAGCTAAAACACTGGAACAGAGGCTCCTGTCCTGCAGCCTGTCAGAAGGGGCAAGCAAGAAAGCTTTTTGACAACAGAACATACTCTTTGGCCATCAACCTTCACTCCTCTGAAGCATACATATGGAAATAAACCAGATAACGCTGTCCTCACCTTTGTGACGGGTGTGTAGGGGGATGAAAGAAGCACGTTTTGTCCTGTGGGAAGTTCCTGACAGGCTGTCCCACAGCCAGGCAGGCAGCACTCAGACACGGCCCAGGCTCCCTGGAGCACGCCCGGTGTGGGATATTCCCGGTGTGGGATATTATCGGTGTGGGATATTACCGGTGTGGGATGTTCCCAGTGTGGGATATACCCGGTGTGGGATATACACGGTGGGATATTCCCAGTGTGGGATATTCCCAGCGTGGGACGTTCCCAGTGTGGGATATTCCTGGAGTGGGATATTCCCGGGGTGGGATATTCCCGGTGTGGGATATACACGGTGTGGGATATACACGGTGGGATGTTCCCAGTGTGGGATATTCCCGGAGTGGGATATTCTCGGTGGGATATTCCCGGGGCGGGATATTCCCGGGGTGGGATATACCCGGTGGGATATTCCCGGGGTGGGATATTCTCGGTGGGATATTCCCGGGGTGGGATATTCCCGGTGCAATATTCCCGGGGTGGGATATACCCAGTGGGATATTCCTGGGGTGGGATATTCCCGGGGTGGGATATTCCCGGTGCGATATTCCCGGGGTGGGATATACCCGGTGGGATATTCCCGGGGTGGGATATTCCCGGGGTGGGATATTCCCAGTGTGGGATATACCCGGTGGGATATTCCCGGGGTGGGATATTCTCGGGGTGGGATATTCCCAGTGTGGGATATTCCCGGTGGGATATTCCCGGGGTGGGATATTCCCGGTGGGATATTCCCGGGGTGGGATATTCCCAGTGTGGGATATTCCCGGGGTGGGATATTCCCGGGGTGGGATATTCCCAGTGTGGGATGTTCCCAGTGTGGGATATTCCCGGAGTGGGATATTCTCGGTGGGATATTCCCAGTGTGGGATATTCCCGGGGTGGGATATTCCCAGTGTGGGATATACGCGGTGGGATATTCCCGGGGTGGGATATTCCCAGTGTGGGATATTCCCGGTGGGATATTCCCGGTGGGATATTCCCGCATCCCGGGAGTCGGGCCGGCGCTGCCCAGTGCAATGGCGCCACCTGCTGAGCGCCGCGAGCAACCGCACCCGCGGCACCGCCCGCCGCGGCACCGAAACCGCGCGGGGGCACCCCAAAAACAGCCCGCGGACATGGCACGCAGGTAAAGACACAAAGAAAAACCACCAAAAACCCCTAAAAGAGAACCCCAGAAACACCCCAGCGCCAAGACCAGCCAGGGTCAGAGCAATTGCAAATTGCAAATCACGAATTTTACACAGTCAGAGCCGGGATTGAAGCAATGGTGCGGGAGAAGGTAAGAGGGGGTTATGTTTACATAGCCCTGGCAAAGCCAGTCAGTTTCTCACAGAGACAAACTGTCCAAGACAAGTTTTTCTTACTGGAGTTCACCGCTTTTGCAGTTTGCTAAGTGATACAAACACCCAAGTACTCTCAACCAAAATATCCGAAACCTACTAGTGAGAAGCCTGATATAAGCCTAAAAGTTAAGTGACATTAATCAGGTGGGAAGGGTTGTTTACCAGCAGTCTGCCTTTTTATGTCTACAGGATTTGCATTTCCAAGCCACAATTCAAACATTTTTTAAAGTGAAATATTACATATTCATATATTCAAGTGACGTCAAGTGCTGAGGCTTTTTAAAGGAGGAAAAAAATTCCTTCACAATCAGAAAACCAGAAGAGTTTGTAATACTGCATTTGGCTTTAAAAAACAGGACTAGGGAAATGAACTGAGCATGCCCTTTTACAGGAGTTTAAAATTATCCATGGCCCCACATATTCAAGAAAGCCTTTCAACTTGTTCTCCCATAAGCATCAAAATAGCTACACTTCACAGTAGTTTTTCAAGGAAGTTTATAGCATTTCTTTATTTGTTGGACTGTCAGCACACAACATTCATCCAGCAGCAGGCAAATACATTAAGAGAAGAAAGCAAAATTAGAGAGTCATGGAGAATTGAGAACTCAGCAGCTGTTTCCCCTTGAATTATCTACTTAGGAGTCCCTTCTCTGCATGCTTGACATGGGAACAAAAGAGGCTGCTGTCCCTCCTCCCAGCCGTGGCTGACAGCCTATGACAGACTATCTGGCAAGCTGCAGATCCATTACTGGCTTACTGGGAAGACTCAGGAGACATCCATGATGCCACTTCCAGGCGGGGATCTACACCTGCTAAAAGGCTGGATAATTCCCATTCGGGCTCTTTGGTGAAATGCCCTCTTGGGGGTTCTGTATGTTTTATTTAGTATTTTCACGTCAAGTTGCTTCAAGTGACTGTACAAGGACATGAAGCATGTCTCTGTCCCTTGAGGGGCACATCTCCTGAGAACACCATTCAGGGCCCTTCAAGCCGTCCTGTCTTTCACATGCAGCTCATCTCTCAGCTGGTTATGATGGGTAAGCTCTTTTGGCACTTCCTTCATCTGATCCGGACAACCCTGGAATACGCATGAGTTAACTTCCTGCAGCTCTGCATCCTGATTGACACTCTGTTGCATCAACTGGATCCTCCCCTCGAGATATGGAAGCCTTGTCACATGCTGACAGACCCTATTGTTCCACAGAATAACCTGGGCTTTTTTCTGAAAAAGATACTTTGTCTCGACCAACAAAATTAACATGAGCAATGGCCTTTCTCGGCAAAAATCAAAGGCTTTCCAAAGTTGCAAAGTCACCCAAAGTAATTTTCTGTTCTTAGCTTTGAAATTGGAAGAATAGACTTTTATGCAAATTGTTATTTTGTCATTTGCAAAAACATAGAGAAAACTGGGCCAAGCTCTAATCTTTAAGGCTGCTCAAGGATGATCATTCACTTGAGAAGACAAAGGGAACAACAAAAAGCATGAAAAAATTCACCACTTGAAACCAAAGTAGATTGCAGAGTTCACAGAAATCACTGATTATTCATCAACAGAGCCAAACTAGGACTGCTTTTAACTTTTAACCATCTGACAGGCTTGCATGCAGAAATAAAGATACATTTTGCATTGCATAGCTCATTTGGCCCAGTGATGGCGTTTGGCCTCTGCAGCAGAAATGACATCATTTGACTGGGAATATGAATTGAGGGCATCTTCCCTGGCCACCCAGAGGACAACAGTACCGGTTGTGCAGAGAGCCAAGCACTGGGCAATAAAATAACATAACCGGCAAAGGGCCACTACCTGGCAAAGGTGGACTGGATACACACCTGAAAACCAGATAAAATAGTATGTGCTGTGCCAGAAAATAAGGATTCAGCTTCTGTTGATATATTTACACCCAGAAGGGCACAGAAAAGGCAGAAAAGAGCAAAGTAAACCAGGCAGGCATCCTACACTAACAACAGCTCAAGAGAGATGCACTCAGTCGAGGGGTTTTAGGTGCTGCCACATAATCACACCAAACAACTGCATATTAATATTAGTCACCTGAGCTTTTTGATATTACTGTCTTAAAGGGCTTCAACCTTGCCACCAGGGATTCAGAAAGATAGGTCAATTATCTGGACCCAAGTTTCCAGAAATATTTCTGATTTTGATTTGCACAATTTTTAGATATTCCTATATGGGGACCTAATAAGGTCTCTAACACTCAACTGAGTAAAAAAAAAAAAAAAAGACTGCAGATGTACATACAGTCACAATCAGACATTACTTGTTTCTACAATTACCTCAGCAAACAATTTTGCTGAGAAGAACTGATGGTAAGGTTTAAACATCCTGAAACACGCAGTCCCAACAAATGAACCCTCGTAAAACTTGTTCTACCTGATTCAAATCAAACAATCCCAAATCCACCTAATTTCTAAGAGCAAACAAACAGGGAGGGCTGATGTTCTCCTCTGGCCTGCATGTCCTACCCTTCTCCCCTAACGATTCACCCCAGAGACATCCTGCCTTCTTTCCACCTTTCCTTTGTCTCCATGTTCATGTTCAGATGAAATGTCAGTTTCCTATTTTAAACCAGTTTATGCAAGATGAACCTTCCCATTCACTACACAGCGCTTGAAAGGACAGGCTCTGAGAGGATTCCAGGTTCTCGTCCTAGATGCCCCCTTTTTGCCCCCCTCTCCCTTATTTAGTCAAGTCTGTAAAAAGAAAGTTCACAATGTGATAACTATGTTCATTTTGGTCACACCCCACCCAACCATATGCTGTTGTTTTTTAGCACACATGGAATTTTTGCACGCTAGCAATATGTTGGAGCTTTTTGGGCTTTAAGTGCTGAAATTAAATTACTTCTGGTGTGAAAACTAAAACCACCTCTAGCAACATGCAAGAATTTCTGAAGTTGTTGCAGATTCCACAATATTTTGGGCGTGGAAGAGAGGAGGTGTACCTCTTCTTTCTTGCTTCCTTAGATCAGCTTACAACACAGAGATACTTCAGCTATACTATAGGACACATCTACATGGCACACTGCAGTGTGGCAGGAGCATGGTGCAGACTTGGGAAAAATGCTATCTGTGGAAGGCAAGCAATGACAAAGACAAAGCAGTAACATAGCAACATGTAGCTCAACATTGTTTGATTAAAACATACTAGCAGAAAACATGGACAGCTACAAGTTGTTTATTCAAATCTCCTGAATTCCTTGTTTTGCATGAATACGGCAATGCTTGATGAAAGCATCAGAAGAAAACACAGAGGTTTCAGCAAATCAGCTAGAGTTAAAACACATCCTTGCATAATCCAAAGAAAGAGGAAGCAGAACTAGTGTTGCAATTCACTCCTTCAGACATCAAGTTTCCAGTATCAAAAGATGAATAAATAATTGCTTGTTGCAAATTGGCTGCTGTGTTTGTCTTAAAGATATAAATTTCTCTTCAAACCTAGAATCTATAAAATTACATTTAAGTGTTTTCTAAATGTATTTTGCATACACTGACAAGCAAAAAACCTTAATTATGGAGCACCTTCTATTGGGCAGCCACATATAAAATCACTTGATTATTCCATTTATACTTTTTAACCAGTCAGTTGTACCGTATTCAGATATCTTACTATTTACAGCTCAAAGTACACATATCTAAGGATTCTACAAGCTTTATTGTACTCATCCATCATGGAGATGCATTTAACAAGTATTCTAAAACAGAAAAAAAAAAAGAACTTCAAGTCTCCTAAGATAATTAAGTCTGGAGCAGTCTCTCCCCAAGATAAGGCACATTTCAGTAGAAGGCTGACACAAAGCACAGCTTTTTGAGACAAACAGACACACTGGAAAAAAAAAAAAAAAGATTGTGTTTTACAAGGCTGCAGTTCCTCACTTTTGAGTCCATTCATCTTGAGTTGCACAGGAGCATCTCTCTTCAGTCACCTTAATTTTTCCTTTCCTTTTGTCCTCCTCCATCTTTGATTCCCACCTCCACCAAATCCAGCAGCTTGATTTTGCCCCCAAAAGAGACTTGAAACATTTCCCCAGCCTCTCCCACCTGAAAAACAGCAAACCTACTTACTAAATAATCCTGCTGGATAAAAAAAATCATATTCCATTCTCCTTCTCTCAGAGTCCTCTCTGAATAATGAGCTGCTCTATGAAATATGGATTTCTACCTCAGTAAATGTAATATGGTTTTCTATCTTTTCCCTGCTTCTCTTTCTTGTCCTTCTGGATACACAAGACCTAATTTCTATATTCCTGTCCCTTCACAATGAGAGACCTACAGCAAGCTAAGGCTCAGCTTAATCTCTCATTTTCTTTCATTGTGATGGTCCTTATTTTCCCTTTAGTAAGTCAGTTTCTCCTACACCATATACCTTGCTTCATATACCTAAAGGTGTCTGAGATTTATTACATATAGCAGTATTCTTGACCCAGCCAAAACCTGGACTCCTGCTACACTGTCTTTCCTATATTCACTGACAGCCTTTCTGACATCAGATGTCACAGAACTGACCCACAGGCATTATAAACAAGATTTCCATTCTGCTCACAAATAACACAGAGCTCTCCTCAAAAGCCAGACAGATTGCAAGGAGTCAGAATCAGTGTGTTTACAAATTAACATCACTATATTGCTATTTATTACAAATTTGTCTTCCTGCATGGTTGTTTTCTGATATAATGATGCACCATATTATAAATAGAATATTTTTAAAATCACAAATGGGACTCACCTTGAAATCATCCAAAGGTCAACAATAGACAGTTAAAAAATCCTAAAAGCCTGTATGCAGAACCAAGGTGTGTGTCTAAAGAGGGTTCAGTAAGCAACAAGGCACAAACCTAAATCTTTGGTACTGCTGGCATTGTACCACTTAAAGAATCACCAACAAAGGAAAATATCTCGTGGGAACTTCCAATTGAAATTCCAAGCTGAATCTCATATTCACTGCATGTGGATCTCTTTTGTCTTTCTACAAGATCAAGTACTGAAGCAATCCTCAACTGAACACTCTCAAAAAACTGTATTTTAGATTGGGAATGCTTGCACTTCAATGACAGTAGAATTAAGAATTATTTCTTGTCATATTTCCAGATGTCACACCCAGGAAAAAAAAAAAAACAAACCAAAATCATTTGCAGTTTGTAGACAAACCATAAAATGATTAAAAGGAAATAAAGAGTGGAAAAAAGTGTATCTTTTGGGACCTATTCAATGAAACTGCTTAGGGTAGATAAGGGGAAGTATCATTTTCACGAGCTCTGAAAAATGCAATATGCTCCAGGTAAAACTTCCATCACCCTCCGTGGAGTGTGATTTCTTTTTTAAGAAGGCAAATAAACACTTTCCTCCCTCAAAACAAACCTTAAAATAAAGCTTCTTCCCAGAAGCTCAGATATGCCTTGTTTAAGCTTTAACCATACCCAGCTGTGTGCTTTTTAGCCCACAGACCCTCAGCAGCCTCTCCTGGTATTCCCCCAGCACCAGGATCCAGCAGGCATCAGCACGGGACTCAGGGCAGGTCGGTAACACCAGCTTAGGAAGGTCAGGAAAACTGTGGCATCCTGTCCCGCTTCCAGGAAAACCCAAGCATGGGTCTGAAGTGTTTTGCAGACCCTGAAACATTATTTTATGGGATTCTAAATATAAATGTTTATTATGATTTGTAGTTTCAAACAAGCAGCATTCTGCACTGGCGTGTTACGGAGCCAAAGGAAGGCCTGCTGACGATATGGTGTGGTATCTTTCCTCTATTTCAATGTTCAGAACTACCTTTGGACAATTAGACATAAGACTATATTTCCTAAATTTGCATAAAATGAGAATCACACAGATGGACAACACATGCTTCCCATAAGTCCAGTGTGAAAATTACTCTATCACTTGTCGTTGTACCCAATCTTTCCACATTTCTGGCAATTCACATCTTAAACAAACAAGAATTGTGACAAGCAAAACAGATGGTCTCTCCTCCTCCTTCCTAAAAAGTTCCAAAGGCACATTTCCCAAAATTCTTGCTTTATAATGGTTCTGTTCTACTTGTCACAGCAGTTTTGAAAGAAGTTTCAGTAATACACAAATAGCAGGCTTAAGCTTCTTTTACACCAAGGTCCTGGAAAACTTGCCCGGGCGTGCAGAGATCCACAGAGGCAATGAGCTAAAGCCCACAGAACTTCTAGGTGAATTTAAAGAGATGACAGTCAAGCTGTTTAAAACAGGCTTGCTATTCAAAGGCTAAAAGGCAGATTCTGTTTCCTTCTCCATTTATAAAATAGATTATTGATTGGTGCTTGGCTTTGGGTCATTATCAGCATGTGGGAGCTTTATCAAACCTACATATTTGCTAAGGAAAAAATGTCCTGTAACAAAGGTCACTCCTAATCAGTGGTGCAGGAGCCTCTTCATTGTGGATGTTCACAATGGATATAGAGCCAAGAATGCCTGTGCCTCCCTTTGTGGCCACTCAGCATAGCAACCTTCTCATTTCCAGAAGTACAATTACTCCACAAAACTGAAGGGCAGCTATGCACAACCTTTGCCTTTCAACAAATACTTCCCAGCAGAAGATTGACGGCAAAAGGAAAGGACATTCCTGGGAACACCAGAAATCTGCCGTGTTACCTCATGGTGACCAAAACTGCAGATGCAAGAGCATCCTCTCTAACCTCAAAAGCTCCGCATCCTTCCTGATAAGTGTGCAGGAATCTGCCTGGATCGAGGGACCTGAGGACATTGCACAGAGAAAGAACAGCATAGGCCAAGTTCTTTAAAACTAATCGCCGCAGTCTGGCAAATTTTTGGCATGCAGCCACTCCCAGCAGCCATTCAAAAATGCCAGGTGGCTCCATCTTGCCAGCGAGATAATTTGGCAGAGATTTTGCAATGAAGCAATTCAAAGTGAAAATCATCTGCCCTTTCCAAACAGAACTGTCTCAAACACTTGATTAGATTACAATCCAAAATTGTTTTCTGTTCAAATTAACTTACTGCAAGATAAGCCCTTTTTGTCTGGTCTGTCTGGCTGCCTGTGCCCCATAACAAACAGTGGTGTCTCTGCATGTTACCTTTGCTCAGATGGGGGTTCTGTTACGGAAACTGGAAGGATGAATTTTATGCTCTCCCTACGTAGGAACTTCATATGAATAAAAACTCTCGTCAGCCACAATGCACATCTGCCTGCAGCTTAATAGTGTCTCACCTTCAACTGCAAGACTTACTAGGAGAAATAAAATCATCCTGGCTGCTAAGGGTGAGCAGAGGTAGTTGGGAGGCTGTCAAGACAATTTTTTTGTTTCTAAAATATAGAATAGTCAAAGCTGAACCCGAGATAATTTTATAAATTTTCTGACCTCAGAAAGAATACCAGTCTTGAAACTGCTCCAAGATCTTATTTATATGGGGTTTAAAGTAAAATAATTTTATTCCCAATTTAAAGAGAATTTCTTGGGGTTGTTATACATCACAAAGAATTTAAAAGTTTTAAAAAAACATCATCTGAGCACATTTTAATTGACCTGATGCTAACTACCTTTTCTTTTGCTTTTCTGGAGGAGATTTTGGCATTCCTTAGTACCTCATTATCAGAGATATACATGGCTTCCATAACAAAGCAAAATGTATAACTGGCTCAACACCATTGTCCTGGTTTTCACAATTACTGCAATACTCAAAAAACATCTTCATAGTTACTTAAAGACCAGTAGGGAGCTGTCTAGGCTTGTCCTCTTGCAAAACAGTTTGTGAAGTTTTTTCCTAGTGATTCATCCCCCAAACTCATCCGTGCTTTAGATGCAGCAATTTTCATCCATTTTGACTTGCGCTTTTCAAGGAGAAGTGTTAACTTCTGTCAAGCCTCCAGGCAATAAAGCTGCCTTTTTAAGCTCTCCTTCGAGATCTCTTCAAAATAGTCCACAGAGACCAGCAGTGTCCTGTCTAAATTGATTAGAGCTTGTTGTGTTCACTGCTTCAACTATTTGCCTTCCTGTCTCCCAAGAGGTACTACCTCTGCTTGCACACCCAGACAAACCTGCAGAGAGCAGCAGAACTTCTAGCCAGACGTGATGCTTCAGGGATGGAGCAGCAAGGGAAGGAGAACCTCTCTACCACCTGTTTAAGTGTGCCACCCTCTGGACAGCGGTCTGAATTGCCTTTTTCAGACCACCAAAATCTTGAGATAAATAAAGGTCAGTGGTGTCACTGTCATATTTTCTGAAAAATCCCTTTGCCAGGGTTTCTTCTCCTGGGAAGATGAGATGCCACAGCTTCTCCTGTGTTTGCTGCTCTGGAATGTGGTCTGGAGATTGTTTATCCAAACGTGGGAATTGTTTTTAATTAATGATCAATCACCATCAGCCAGCTGTGTCAGACTCTGAGGAGTCAGTCACGAGTTTTTCGTTATTGTTCTTGTTAAGCCTTCTCTCTTTCTTTAGTATAGTTTTAGTATAGCATTATTTAATATAATACAATATAATAAACTAATAAATCAGCCTTCTGAGAACATGGAGTCGGATTCTCATATCTCACCTCGTCCTGGGGACCCTCACAAACTCAAACACCACACAGTGGCGTCCAGCAGGTTGCAGACTCGAGCCCAAAGCCACCTGCACCTGTGTAATTCTGAGCCCCGCTTAGTACAAACAGGAGCAAAATGCAAGTTTCCTATTATTATCTCTATAGCCCATTCTGAAAACACCTGGATCCCGTGACATCAAGTGTTTCAATTCATTTCCAGATATTAAAAGTCTATGTAATCTGCTTCTACCTTTGGACTTCTTGTTTGTACCTGTTACAACCAGAGACGTGAGCTGCAGCACCACCCAAGACAGAAGTGCTAGCAGGCAAGGCTTTCACCATTAAGGTCCTGTTCGTGTCTAATTAAATTTTCAGTTAACTATTTTGTTCATTGTAAGGTTTACATTTTGCCTCAGCTCCCCTCTTTTTCTTGAAGAGAAAAAAGCTTGATAGCACTTGAAACAGAGGGTCCTCACGGGGACTGCACAGGGTATTTTGAGGTCTGCCTTGCACTGTGCAGGAATCTTTTACAAAGAATACCCAGGCAAAATACAAACTGTCTCACAGAGCTGAGAGCCACAGAATCACCTGAATTAAGTAAGCACATTGAGCCTCCATGTGAGCAGCAGGCAATATGGAAAACTCTTCTCACAAGGGGGACAGACCTGCAGTCCAACAGTTCTCTCTGTCCTCTCCTACTACCTTGAAGCCTTAACTCAATAGACTAATTTTAACTATTTACTACAGTGTTCCAGGCCAGGTCAGACTATTCCTTTTTGAGTGAAAGCTCTTGGTTTAGTTATTAGATCTTCATAATGGCATCTTACTCATACTTCTTGGAAACAATGCTCCTCCTTGGGCAATTTTATAAATGATCTGATTACAAAGGACTGAATTGTGATGAAAGTGCTGCATAAACCAGCTTAAAATTGAAAGCTGCATTTCTAAAAGCAATTTATCTAGTGTTTGATAGATGAAGAAAAGGAAAAAATAAGAGAGATGGCTACTGTGGAAAGCATTGTCAGAAACATTTGTTCTCAGTGGACAGAGAATTGACAAACACCCTGTTCCTGGGAAAGCAGGAGCTGCCTTTTCACAGTTGGGTTGAGAGATTAAAAATCATGTTAAAAGAAAACTTCAGAAAATGAGAGGGAAAAAACCCCAATCCTTTTATCTATAAGCAATGTGAGGTGAAATACTCTATTGTGTGGCACAGTACACAATGTGATATGGCCATAGAATCATATCCCAGACTCATTTGATGTGCAAAACAGCTGATGTGCAAACTTTCATTCCACCTTTCTATGTACCTCTTTTCAAGGGGTGGTTCAGACTTTATTTGCAGCATCACAGATTAATGTTATATCAAGTATAAAGTTATCCATTACCTCTTGGAATTTTCTGTGATGATGTCATTCCACAGCAACTGATCCACAGTCCTTAGGAATTTATCTCTCTAGTATGCCTGAGAGATGAAGCAAGGACACATTGCAGCAGGGAAGGAAGCTGAGGCACAGAGACATTTGGGTCCAGTTTAGTTGATTGCATTTCAGGTGCGTTTCCAAAAGGTGTTTAACACTTTACAACATCATGTAGCAGAGAAAACTAGATAAAAATCATATGCATAACTCTGGGAGCGTAGCATCTTAGCGCTGCAGCAAAAATAGAGATTCCGCCTAGTTCTCCAAATTCCTGAGGAGATCTTACAAAAAAAACATTAAGTGGCCATTACCAAGACTTCTAAACATCCATTGGTGACTGAAGTGAGGCTGCAAAGGCAATGCTGATTTGGGTATTTCCCTGTAGTCAAGCTTTATTGCACAGAACTGTAATTTTTTCTTCTGCGAAAGTTGAAACAAAGCTGAGGATTTTACAACCACAGCAGACACTCATAACAATTATGTCCCCTACCCCTGTAGCCCCTATTTCTGCCCTGTGTCACCTGAGATTCTCCCTCCCTCTGCTCCCAGCTGCAGTCATTGGCATCTCTTTGCTGCAGGTTAGCTCAGATTTTCAGTCCTTACCAATTCTTCCATGTTTTTCCTGCCTTTCTATCCCTTCTGAGATCCACTGTGAGACACCCCTCTTTTTATCATGCAGACACATTCAGGGAAAGCACCACGAGAGCAAGACAGGTCTGTAAATTCAGCAGACATGATGAGCTGAAAGCCAGAGACTTACAATGAAAAGCATTAGAGCAGCTGAAGTAGACTTCAGTAGCAGCTCTGTTTGGCTGCAGTGGTGGCTGCCTCAACTGTGTCCTTTAACACAACAATAACTATTATCAATAAAAATAAAAATAAAATTAAAATAAAAATAAAATTAAAATAAAAATAAAAATAAAAATAAAAATAAAAATAAAAATAAAAATAAAAATAAAAATAAAAAATTAAAATAAAAATAAAAATAATAACAACTACTACTACTATTATCTCACTGATACCAAGCTCTTGCCTGAGTTATGCCTCTGGCCATGGATTCACCAAGGCAGCAACAACAGTGCCATGAGGTTGGGCCTATGTGTCAATGTTTCATCTGTGTATTTGCAACGGATTAAAGGTCAGAGGAACAGGAAACTGAATGTGCTAACTAAGAAGTTTCTGCCTTGTTTAAATTGTGTCTCCACCAATAAAGTTCTCAAAGCCCCCACCAAAGCTGTCTAGCACAGATAAACACACCCTCAGCAGATAAGAGACAGACATGGGGGTATCCTCATCTCACAGTCCCAGATAATAAACCCCAGAAAAAACCTGAGAAGTAATTTAGGGTGATGTCTACTCTCTGTTCTTGAGGAAGAACAAACAGTATGTAACAGAGGCATCAGGAACAGGAGTTTAGCTACCCACACAAATCCCTATCAGTAAAATACAACTTTCTGCAATGGTGTGCCACCAGTAACAAATATAGCAAGGCACCTGTAGTGTGTGCTGTAAAGCTTTTTAGCAAGCCTAAATTTGTTCTCTTTCCATCTGAGAGATGGAATTTAATCTATCAAATTATCAGGATATTTTTTTCTGGTTAAAGCAGAGCTAGGAAAATCTGCCACAACATTTTTCTTTTTAACACTGTGCTGCAGAGGGAAAGGGGTGAAACAAAAAGGTAAAAAAAGTCAAAAGATTATTCAGTGTCTGACACTCAGTGGTCAAAATCTAGTACTGCAGCTACAGAAATCAGAACTGCATCAAAAGTGACCCAGCTCAAAAGTGACCCCATTCAATGCATCAATAGAAATATTAAAGGATGCATAATCTTTCATTTCTGTATTTTATTAGCATGTGCTTTTAAGCCATGGGATCAACACAGTGAGAATTTAAAACAGTGTTTAAATTACAGATAATTGAATCTGAATAGAGGGCACAAAATCCAAAGACTCTAATTTAGTTACTTCAGAATCAATGAGATTATTTCTATTTGATCATTAACTACTGAGGACAGATAGATTTCTTTTTTCTGAATTTCTGTGTCTTTAAAAATATCAGTCATACTACTGGCATATTTTAATTAAATTCAACGGCAGTTTAAGATTCAGAAAATTTTAGAGAAAAAAAATGAAAATGCAAATTTAATCCCCTGAAAAAATTATTCATATGAAATCTCTCTCTGAATTAATCTAATTTCAAAATAAACATCAAATCAAAATAAATAGACAGCTAAGAATTACAAATAAATTTCACAAAGATATTTAACTTGCTGCAAGAGAAATTGTAAGGCCACATTATATTGCTGTAAGATAGGCAGTGAAATCACTTATAGCACAACAGAATGAAAAACAAAATTCTAAAAAAGTATTAAAAAAAAATGTCCTCAAAAAGCTCCCTCACTGCATGTTGTCAGAGACATACAGGCTTTGCTTTGCATTTACAGAAATGTAAAAAATTTAGTCTGAAATGCAAGCCAGAGTGGGGCTGAACCCCAGCAAGAGGTGGCAGGGTTGAGCACATCCTGTCCTGAGAGTGCTGGCTGCACTGCCACACTTGCTGGAAAAAGTGGTGTGACCCAAACACTGTCCCAGGAATTAGCCTTGGCTGGGGGGTGGGCACCAGAAATGCAGGTTTAATCCTGAAGATTAAAGGATTCATGAACTGCTCCAAGAAGATAACAACACAAGAGACAGTCCATACCTTCTCTCATCCTGTTTAGTTTAGGGGATGGAAGCTATCCAAGAAAAAAAGTAAAAAAAGAGTTTGTAACTAAATGAAGGAGATTTAGGTAAATTCTTATAAAATCCTTTTGCTTAGCAAAGGACAAGGTTTGAGCAGAAGTGTATGATGTTGTCCAGGAGAGGCATTCCAATAAAGACATGAGAGATATCAAATGGGAATTCAAAATCAGAGATAAGTTTGTCCTTCACTCTTTGAGTTTATGGACCAGAATATTCTAGATTACCTTCAGAGCATTGATGGCTTGGTTATGAAAGCCAGCCATGTATGCTGGAAATATTTCGGTGTATCTTTCCAAAAGTTACATTTCTTTGCACAACAAGAACTTTATTATCCCAGGTACAAAGCTGGAAATGCATGGTATTTTTGGCAAAAACAAAGATGCTGTCTTGAACCCAGAATATTTTGCAGACATGCCTTGACCTAAAAAAGAGAGACTGTGCAACCTCACTGTTAGAAAGCACAGGATGGTCATTCCTTCACAGAAGAATCCTCACATTCACAGGCCCTGGTCTTCCTGGATATCCCATTTTCTGTTGAAAGGCCAGCACAGCAGTGCACAAGAAATCCAGGAGGTTTTTGAAAGGTATTGATAATAATTTCCTAAAACAGGTGATCACAGAGCCAACAGGGGGACTTGCTCTGTTGCACCTCGTGCTTACAAACAAGAGAGAGCTTGTTTGGCATGTGAAGGCTGGGAGCAGCTTTGGCTGCAGCTTTCACAGGATGCTGAGAGGAAGAAGCAACACAAATAGAATTCCTAGAATTCCCAGCCCTGGACCTCAGGAGAGCAGCCCAGGAACTGTTCAGGGAACTGCTTGGATAATCCCATGGGATAAAGCTCTGGAGAGAAGAGAGCTGCAGGAGTTCTTGGTGATTTTGGGGCACCCTCATCTACAGGTTTGGAAATTATCCCCATTATAATTCCCACGGTTGGGAGGTCAAACAAAGGTGGCAAAAGATCTGCATGGTTGAGCAAGGAGTTCCTGATTAAACTCAGGCTCAAAAAGGAAACACATGAGATTGAAGGAGGGTAAAGTTATGCAGAAGTATTGGGACACTGTCTGAGCATGTGATGGGGTTAGGAAAGCCAAAAATCCATGGGAGTTAAATCTGCTGAGGGATGCCTATGGCAACAGGAAATGTTTCTATGAGTACAGAAAGAGCAAAGAAAGACTGGGGAAAATGTGGGCTTGCTGCTGAGAGGGGCAGGGGACCTGGTGACAAAGGAGAGGGGAAAGGTACTGATCAGCTCTTTGTCTCACCCTTTTACCAGTAAGATCAGCCTTCTGGAAGCCCAGACTCCTGAGTGAAGGTTGGGAGCAAGGCAGGTAGGGAAGGGTCGGGTTAGGGAATGTTTAAACAATGTGGAACTTGCATGGGATCTGGCAGGATGCACCACAAGTTCTGGGGGAGCTGGATGGTGCCATTGCGAGAGCACTCTCCATGTTCTCTGAAAGGTCAAGGTGCTCAGGGAAAGGCCTGAGGACTGGAGGTTGCCTCTGTCTTCCAGAAGGGCAAGAAGGAGGATCTGGGGAACTACAAGTTAGTCAGCCCCCCCTCAGCCCTAGGAAGGTGGCATCTGCATTAATAGCCTGGACAACAATACAGAGGGCATCTTCAGCAAACTTTCATAGTATACATAACTAGGATGAATGGCCCTCCATTAGGAAAAACATTGCCAGCAGGTAGAGGGAGGGGATCCTTTCCCTCATGTCAGCCCTGGTTAGACTCATCTTAAGTGCTGGGACTAGATTTGGGCTCCCCTGCCCAAGAGTCTGGGGAAGGGCCATAAAGATGATTCAAAGACCAGAAGATCTGATGTATGGAGAAAAAGCTGTGCCTGTTCAGCCTGGGGAAGAGAAGCCTTGGGAATATTTTATCAATGAGTATAAATACCTGGTGGAAGGGAATGAAAAAGATGGGCCCAAGCTCTTTCCAGTGGTGTCCAGTGACAGGACAAGAGGCAATGGGCACAAGCAGAAATGCAGGAAATTTTTCTTTAACATAACTTTTACTTTTTACCTTTTTCCATAGGTTGCCCAGAGAAGCTATGGGGTCTTAACCCTTGGAGGCACTCAAAATTCACCTGGACACTTCTTGAGCAACCTGTTCTGGGGGACTTGATTGAGTAGGAGGTTGGGCTAGATGATCTCCAGAGGTCCATTCCAACCTCAGCCACTCTGTTACTGTGTGAAATACATGGCTTTGTTCTTCACTCTGGTGATGGACTTGCACATAATCCTGTTGCTTCTATTATGCTTAAAAGGCACTTATTAAGGCCAGAACAAACAGAAGTTACGAGAGGCAATGGAAACAGAATTTTCTTCTTAGCCCAGGAACACTAAACATGACGATATAACATTAAAAAAACCAAACCAACCAAACAAAAAAGTTCTTGAGAAGCTTAAATTATTTTCAGTACCCAAATTTAAGTGCACCAAATTTAAGCTTTTTGTGAAATATCTTATAGAATTGTCTTTATCTTCATTGTATGTTAGAAAGTGTCTTTTTAACAAGCTTTGACAACAGTCCCAAAGCCATTCACCCAAGATGAACCAGGCAATTTACAAATAACTATAAATCTAATATTTTTGTCTCAGTAGTTCAATTATAAATAATGTTGCAGTACCACAGAAAGGGTGAGAGAAGAAATATCATGACTGCCAGTAATGTTTATTCTCACCCCTTATTAGGCATTACTTGAGACCTTGAGCAGCAAAGAAAAATTCCTTATTGATATTCAAATAAAATATCTCTGTTGGCTCTAGCTTTTCACTATACCTATGGCATGAAAGAGGGCAGTTTTAAGGTAAAAGCTTTTCATTTGATGAATGACCTGTAAATGTGGTGCTGCATATCTTCAGCATTTGTTAAAACTTGTTCTGTTGTACAAACTGCTGTATGTAAGGAACAGATGTAACAACAGCATTTACAGGGAAAGCTTTGTAAAAATTTCCAAATGTCTTCTGAGGACTATTTGTAGTATTTTTTTTTAAGTGAAGTCATGTTCTTACCTTTAGAAACCTACCCAAGTAGAGTAATAACTTTTTTTAAATAGCAGCTTAAAATCTCTTCCTTAAAACAACACTTAAAACAACAACAAGTGATGTAAAAAACAAAATTTAAAATGTCCTTAGGTAGGATTGCTTAAATTTTTTGTCTTTGTAAGCTTTTTTCATAAATTGGAGATGTTTGTAAAAAGTCAGGGGCCAATGTCTAGGTATTTTTGAAAAGCATAAATGCAATCAACTTCTATGCAAACAAATAACAATTTATCAGCCAAGACAGAACCTAGGTACTAACAGAGTCTTTTAACTCTCAGTGTCAGGGAGTATAATTCTGTAGAGGAAATCTAATATTTTGAGGAAATAATTAAAATCTGTACCTGTTTAAATTGGTGTCCTTCTGCATTCTTAGCAAGGCACTTGGATTATTGGCTAGGTAAAAGTGATATGATGCTAGAGAATGCTGCTTTGCAGTATGTCCTGTTCCCATATGCATAATTGTCAAAATCAGACTCACATACATGAGTCTTGTACTTGTACATGTATTATATTCCATGTATCCAACAGCACAAAAACAACCTTATTCCACATTAGGAGTGAAAATGCACTCTGCAAATCAGGCTACAGACTTCTCAGCTGTTTGAAAATGTGACTGAAGTTACATCTAGACCGCTGGTTACCAGCTTCTGTGTCAAGAAAATCAAGGCTGCTGAAGTCTGCAGTGGTATCACGGGAATATGCTCAGAGGATGCTCATTCACCAGTAGCTTTTCATCTTGCACTGACATTTCTCACTACTCATATCCATCAACGTCAGAAACGATGTCAGGTTTTACAGCAAACTTTCTACATTTGCCTTAAAGGGCGTCAGTCAGCCTATGCTGCGCAGTTAGATGGGCTGGGTGGGCAGCAGGACTCCCAGCTGTGCTGCAATGCAGCCTGCACCAGCACCTGGGAGAGACACGGAGCTGTCCTGACAGCAGAGATGCTCCGAGGAGCACGTGCTGCTCCCCACACCCTCCCCACAGCTGCAAGAGCCTTCCTCTGGAAGTAGGAGTTGGTGTTACTACGGTAGAGTGGTTTTGCCTGTGTTCATTGAAAGGTGTTTAATAGTAAGTGCAGGGCTGAGTGCTTGTGTCATCTGCCAGGCTCTGTACACATGGAATAGAAGAGATCTGAGCATCCAAAGTGTGTCCCCTGATAATTACCTGAGGCTGACTGGCTGCATCACCTCATATCTCATCTCACCTCATCTCATCTCATTTTGATTTTGGGCATTTAGAAGATAGATTCTGAAGACAGGAGATACAATGGTAGAATTAAGGTCCCAAACAGTTTGCAAATCAGGTCCTACAAATAAAAGAGCATTCCCCTCTAGGAAGGATACTCATTTAAAACAGCTCGGGACAGAAAGGATTTCAGGACATTGTATGATTGTGTTCTAATGTTCTTGTAAGTATCCATCTGTTTCCTCTCTACTTGGACAGATTCTTCATGTTTTTATTAGTATCTTTTCTAAATCTATAATTGGACATCACAATCTGATAATGAAAATACTATATACACCCCAAAAGGGCGAGATGTTTTGAGCTTGCACATTTAAGCAAGAATGACTAGGATGATGATCATTCCAAGATTTCTAAGCAAAACTTTAGTACTGATGGCAGTAAACCTCAAACCCCTGAAAAACTACTTAAAAGGTTCAAGTTGATTTCCAGTTTTGAAAAGCAAGAACTAACTGCAACTCGAATCCTTTATTACACAATTCAGTTCCACTCTTCATGACTCACATTTGACCATTTGTATATCTGAGGATGCTTGATGAGACCTCAAACCAGAGATGTTCTTTTAACATTGCTCCAGACAGTAGCTTAGCTTTCCTCCCCATTAATTAAATTTCCAGTGAGTTAAGTCCTGCACCTTTTCACTCACCATAAACACCCAAGGCAGTAAGATAACCACAAGAACTCTTCCTGATACAGAGAATACAGTGGGTAAGGCCTCTAGAATACCTTTCCTCTACCAGAGGAAAAGGAATAAACAGGTTTCATTCTATAATTAAAAGCAGACTATAAAGTATTAACAAAACAGAGCAATGAACAGGCAAGATTAGTCTTTTCAGACTATGTAACAGGAAATGAATTTTCTACATTTTTCATGGCAAAATGAAAAATTTCATCTGAGGGAAATAAATTGGAAATAGGAAGACCCTACTATCAGTTTGGAAAACCTGGGGGCATAGCTGGTCTTTTTTCATTCCTTCAACTCCTTTGGGAATAAAAGAATAGCAATGCACTCAAGGTGAAGAAAAATGTTCAGCTATGATCAATGCAAAGGTGCTGAGAAGATCTACTACATTTACAACTGAACCAAAAACTTCAACACAGCTTCTCCCATAAGTCACATATAAATTGGGGGGTGTTTACAGTATATATTACAGTGATTTTAAATCACATTCTACAAGAAATAGTTAATTAGGCAAGTCCCTAGTTTCTGCTGTTTGCACTGGTGGTGTTGAACTCTACCATTCATAGAACCAAGAGCACCTACAGAGTGCAAAAGCTTGAGGGCTTCAGAAGATGTCCTACATGCATAAGAAAGTGTGCACAGTATGGCTGGAAAAGGAAATTTGGTGGTCTTTTCCTTCATCTTCCTTTTATGCTCCTATCAAGGAGGCAGACACATTTTCATATAGGAAGAATTAGGGGGTTAAAGTGATCTCTTCCATATTTATTTGTACTATTTGTAGCATACTTATCTCCTTCCACTCCTTTCTAATGCTACAGATTTATAGTGCCAACAAAAGTAATGAATGACCTGAATTCACCTTAAAATCCCAGGAAACTTGCACAGCCTGTATCCACTGAAATAACACTGCTATCGCAACAGCTTTGGATAATAAACTCCTAACTGGACTGACAGAAGTCTTGTCTTTGTTGAATTCCTCCTCTAATCACCTCAATACAGAACAAGCTGTTTACTTTAATGTTTATTTTCTTGTAACGCAACAAGACTTCATTGTTGGAATTACTGAATAAATATGGACCTGAGAAATAGTCACTGGTGAACATTATTCATGGATGTAGAGGTCTTAAATGATTCAGACTCTGATTCACTCACATCCTCAATAATTATCGCCACAAAAGCGAACACTTTCTAAAGAACAGGATGTGAAATTAATGTTCTGAAGAATTTGTAAAACAAAACCTCTACAGACTTTTTTCAAGTTCACTATGAATTATTACTGACTTCTAATACCTCAATCAGGAGTCCTTCTTTTTCAAGCAACCATAATACATGGATTTTTTTTTTCATGATTAGAACAAAAGAGAACTTTTAGGTAGCTGGAAACTTTCAGAATTGTTTCAGGTCTATTTAGGCCCACTACTGCGGTTGTTCTGCTTTCATTGAGCAAATGTGAGGTTTAAGTCACTGGATTATTTTGTAGAAAGCTAAGCGACTCTGTCAACATCCATAAAAGTCTTCACTCTTTGGTACTGAGCCAAAGACTTTGGGAGATTTACTGCAAAATTCCTTGGGACATTTATCTAAAAATTAGCAGTAGGTTTTTTCTATCTGTTTTCAATTTAAATTATTAGAGAATTTTAAGACATTAAAATCTTCATCACATGCAACCTAGAGAGCAGCAAACCTGAGATTTGGGTTAGGTAACAGTCAAATATTTCTGTCTTCAGGCATGGTAAAGATGCTTTAAAGAGCTCAAGAGGCCCTTGGAAGTCTTAGGTAGCTGACCAAGCACTGCATGGTGCAGTCCCATCTCAGAATCCTACCTTCATTAACTGACTGTACCATGTGGCATAAAGTTTTCTTTGCAATGTGCTTTCCTAGCTTTGGTTTTCAGTCATGCAAAAAAAGAGTGTTTGCAGCAAAAGATAATTGAAGAAAAATTTGGTGCATATTCCTGAATGTCAAATATGGTTGTGCAGGTGAAAATCAGATCACCATCTTATCATGAGGGATGAAAGGGGAGAATATTTTTTGCAAATGAAGCAAGATTTATCTACTTTTAACTTTAGTATTCATTTGAACCTTTGAATGTCTCCAAAATCTGAAGAAATTCTCTTAATCTTCTTGATGTCTGCCCAGGTGTATTGGAAGTATGCTATAATTAAGGTTTGCCTCATAACTAGAAAAGATTGGTCCAAATAATGAAGTAACTATCTAGGGGTTTTTTAAAATATATTTGCCTGGGTCACCAGGGAAACAGCAACTAACCATTTTGTTTACTTCTTGAAAAATGTCTTGAGGAGCAGGTTGGACTAGATGACCTTCAGGTGTTCTTTCCCACATTCCTGATACTTTGACTTTATTTTCAAAGATATCTTGCACCCAGATCAACAATTAACGCTTAGCATAGAAAACTTATGTTTTCATCTCTAGCCTTAATAATGTTCTACCTGATTTGCACAGGTTGCATAATCATAGAAAATAGGGCTAAAAGAAGAGGGTGCATGTCATTGTCTCCCTTCATCTAGTCCATGATAATCATTTAATTATGAGTCTGGCATCTACAATAATTTAATAATGCAAGTTCTGTTAATGTCATAAGACAAATGGACAAGAAAAGAGACAGTTTATTCTGTGTAGAAAATACATCTATAGGGGGATACAGTATGGGTGAATGAAGATGGTGTAGAAGGTAATCATATCCCCCAGGGAGTTGCAGCTGGACCAATTACTAAAGATTAGAAGCAGGCCTGATTTTAAGAGGCCACACCTGCAGCAATAAGAACAAGTGGTATAAAAGAGTGGATTGGTGAGATCTGGAGCAAGAGGAGTCAGATGGCTGCTGCAAGGGCTGGGAACAGGCTGTGCATAGAGGAGCTGCTTGTGAGAAACCTCGAGGAGGTATGAAGCTCTGGCAATATGAAATCCTTGCACTATAATGATGTTAGAACTCATGCTGTCTAAGGTGGCATGCATCCATTCAATTTCATACATTTGGCAGCATAGATCTTGGTCTTGAAAACCTTGGGATGATACAAGATTAAGTTATCCAATACGATAATTCCCTAGCAGCCATCCTAACACTATTCCAGAACAATTATGCCCCAGCTACTTCCATTGGGCACATGGAGGTTTCTGCTGACTGAAAGTGGATTGTGTTAGATTCTCTTCAGTGGTAACCAGTGACAGGACAAGGAGCCATGGCCATAAACAAAACCACAAGCAGTTCCACCTCAGCATGAGGAAGAACTTCCTTACACTAAGGGTGTCAGAGCACTGGAACAGGCTGCCCAGGGAGGTCATTCCAAACCCACCTGGACGTGCTCCTGTGTCATCTGCTGTGGGTGACCCTGCCTGGGCAAGGGGCTTGGATGAGAAGCTCTCCAGAGGTGCCTTCCAACCCCAACAGTTCTGTGATTCTGTGAAAAGGTGTCAGGTTTGAGTAATTTTGGTTGGTTGGGTTTTTTTTTTTCCTTTAAGAACATGGTCAAAGCAGAAGACAGAAAGTAAATGCCATGGAAAATAATGAAGCCAGAGAGAAAGAACATGTAAGGCAGAAGTGCAAGAGATAAAGGATAAAACAGTTGCAATTTTTTAGGGGAGAAAAGTGGTAAGGGAAATCAAGCAATGATAATGAGCTTCAGATAAAACAGTGGTGAGAAACACTTAAAACAATAGATGCAGAAAAGACTGTGTTAAATCTTTGGCAATGCATCCAGTCATTCCAGAATGTCTAATCATCAGGCAAACTTCAAAAATTGCTTTATACACATACATGATTTCTATAATTTAAGATATTTAGATATTTCAGTTTAAAAAATCCCAAACATGAAAACAAAACAAAAAACCACATACAGACAAAGACAGAAAAAAACCCTCTAAAACACAAGCTTTGGTTTTAGCCCCAGGGTTTGTGTTGGTTTGTTTGGGTTTTTTGTGGGTTTTGAGGGGTTTTTTTGTTGGTTTGTTTTTGTTTTGGTTTGGTTTTTTGGTTAGGTTTTCTAGAGCTGGCACCTCGTTGGGACAATGAATCTTTCCTGAGTGCCTCTGTGTGTTTTAACATTGTGTTCAGATGCAGGCAGATGTCACCTGTCATTTATCTGTCTATCAAGACAGACAACACACAGGAAGATGTGATAAGCTCAAGAATTACAGAATGAACAGCATAATTCAGCTTTAGTTCTTCACCAAAAACATAAACCATCCCTTTCTCCCATTTTATTTCCCTCGTACTGATCTGAGGACTCTTTGTTTTGTATGAAGCATACAAATGTGCTGAATTTGAAAGATATTCTAAATAGCTATTCTGCTTGTAAACTTCTTAGTCTCATCACATTTTGAAAATAAATGCAGTCTGCAGACACTCATTCAGTGATTAGAGAAAGGAAAAACATGGGAAAAGTTGGGAGACTTCTATGAAAACTATGTAATTTTGTCCATGGATATTTATAAATTCAATTCAGATTTATTGCTTTGAAAAACCCTAATTTTTTTTTTGTTTGCACATAAGTATTGCCTTTATGTATGCTTTATTTTAAACAAAACTGCAATGGATCAATAGCCATAAGGTTTAACAGATTCCTAACAAGAAGTTACATGTTCTGTGCTTTTATTCAAAATTCCCAATCTGAGTACATCCAAAAAACATACACATCAGCCAAGTTTCCTGGACCAGAATTGCAGACCTGAATATTATCTAAAGTTAGATCATCACACTACACTACACAGATTTTGTCATCTTCTCACTCCTCCTGTTCTGAGGTAGTAAAACAGTTATTCCAAATCTAAACTGTTAGTAGGCAAATAATGGAATTTACATCCAATACCATAATTCGGTTCTTCTTTGTGCAACTTCAAAAATTTGCCTCTAGAAAATGTGGACTTAGAAAAACATGGAGATACTGACTGTGTAGGAACTTCAGACTAAAATATTGATCCTTAACTGGGTCAGTTACCCATTCCTTTAGAGGTCATGGACTTGTATTATTTGCTCAGCTAATGTAAATGGAAATATTTTATTCAATATGTTTGAAAACATCTGACCAAGGTGAGATGTGTCACAAAGTGATACAAAAGGATGTCACCGGATAAGAAAAAAGAGAAATTGAGCTGAACAACCTAGTAATTCAAGTTCTTCAATGAAAACTATATTTAAATGGCACCTGTCTGTAATGATATTGCTGTTGCTGTTACCGAACGTTCACACATTCCACTTTGTTAGTAAAACAGCAGCAGATAGAAGCCTCCCCTTGTTTTCACATTTCTTCCATAACTCTCAAGCCTGGGGGTTGCTTTTCCCTTCCCACTACTGCCCAGGACCACACTCAGCACAAACAGGTTGTTCTGTCTCTCTAAGCAGGTACAAAATTGGGGCTATCAAGGCTTCTTCCACCCACTTCTTCAGCTGACAGTCCTTCAGCTACGATTCAGCCTCCAACAGATGAACTCAGGTTTGCCTGGAACCTACCTCCCAATTTGTACTATCTGCTGTGGGTTTAAAAATAAAAGGTAGAATTCGAGGTAAAGTTTTCAGAAGGGATCTCTACAGCAGGACAGCTGATGCTGCCGTCCTTAGTCCTCATGTGACAGTTTGTGCCTCACTCAGATCATTTTCTTCCACAAAGCTGCACCTAACAATTACTTTTGGTGTCTGTTGCAGAGCTGTCAGCTCCACATCAGCTGTCAGGAGGCTGAATTTCACTCCGTCTGCGTCTCATCCCCACGGCCCTGACTGACAGGCGTCCTGCAGCGCGTGCATCTGACTGCCCCAGCGTGCTGCCAACCTGCTGCTCCCCCAGATCAGGCTCACACCCTGGGGGCTTTAAGCTGCCTGGTGATGGAAAAATGCAGGTTGCAGTGAGGCCAGCAGCGCAGACAGGGATGGAACAGCACAAGCTGCCGACAGAGGATCTTATTCCACTCCTCGATCCCTGGGTACCAGCTTCCCTTTCCCCATCACGGGACTCCTTGTTACCTCAGCTCTGTGAACCAGGTGCACAGATCTCGTCCTTGTCCCTCCAAACACTGCTGGGACTAAGCACCCAGCTGTGCCACCCTCTCTATGCCACAGTGACCCAACATAATATATTTTGTAGAGCTCAAGACAGCTTTTAAAAAGATAGAGTATTAAATGTGTGATGGTATCACAATGAAGAGAATACCCTACGTAACTGTTTGCGGCATAGTCCAATTCTTTGGAAAACACTACTTTTGTCTTTCAGATGAAACAATTTTCTTTTGCAACTTGCAGGAAATAGGTGTGGGTTTTAAGCACTTGTTTGCACTAAAAATCTTCAGTATCAAATCTAGCTACATGCATAAAAACTACCACAAATTATTGGCTTCTTGTGCCAATGACAGTCCAAAATGGCCCTGCTGAGCCACCTTACCTGTGGGACTCAAGTGAGTCCTGACTGACTCAAGAAATGTGTGTTGTTCTCTATTTTTAACAAGTAGGTTTCATTTGGCTGCTAATCAGACACAAAGTGAGATATTAGCAGGAAGGAAAAAAAAAAAAGGCCACACAAAATAGCATGACAATGCTGCATGCTTGTTCTCCTTATACCTACTTTATATCTACTACAATCTAAAGTCAAGATGCAAAAAGGTTGCTTGTTTTTAATTTTATTTTTATATATCAGTGTACATATGCACTCATGCACACATACATACATTCCAGTTTCTTTTAAGACTGTGAAATATCATATTATTTCTGCAAATTGATCCTTAAGTGTTTAAAAAGAAAGAAATATTAAGACAAATTTGTCTTCCACAGCACAGATGAATTAAAAGATGCAGGAACCCATCTCTAACCCCTGAAATCTCTCTGCTGAATTCTATACTAACACTGGAATTATTGTTTCCTGAAAGTGGCTCAGCTGTTATAAGAAAAGTCATAATTCTGTACCTCCAAAAATAATTTTGATGTCATTATTTCAGAAGGTGTTTGAATAACAGGAAAGGGCCCGTTTTCAGCATTTAGTTACATTTGCTTGAGATTTTTCTAACAGAAGAATGACAGCTGCAATAAAAATCATACTGGTGCCAAATGCTTTCATTGTTTGCCTTTTTTTTTTTTAATCTCTTTCAACTGAGAAAAGTAAGGCTAAAGTTGAGGAAAATATTTTTTACTGGTGTGTATGAGTGGGTGTGCAAATTACTTCTCACTCTTCCTTAAATCAGATTTCCCCCCTGCCCTTTTAAATGTGATGGGAAAAACCTTAAAATAACTCACGGACAGGGAGACATCAACTTACTCTCTTTTTTTTTTTTCACAGTTAAGCAAGATTCACATTTTACTTCATCTCATAAATTCTATAGGGCAGCTCTCACATGGGACCAGAATGGGACAAGTCAGGGCTGGGCAGGTGTGATCCAATCATGTTTTTGCCACACTGGGGACAGGATGACCATGCAGGAACAGGATTTAAAAAAAGGCCCAGCCTTGTCAGCTGCAGTACTCTGACTCTGGCACAAGAGAGGGAAAAGCAGAAAAGCTCAGGGATTCCCTGGAATAGCAGGGAACTCTCAGCAATTCCCTGGGTGGGAAAGCAGAAGAACCTGAAGCTGCTGAACTATCCACACTTGATCTACACTGAAATCAAACTTCATCTATAACTGAAGGGCTGTTTCATTATTTTCACCTTAAAGAAAATGGCTGCAATGGAAAATGCTAAGAGGCCTCCTGGAATGCCTTTGGAATAAAAACCCAAACCACCTAACATACAGCCAGTTTGCAGCAGAGCTTTGGTGAATACAACACTTGCTGTGAACTGGTGCTTTTCTGGTCAGCTGAGCTACCGTTGTCAGGGAGATGGAAGTGGTTTTCAGTCCATGTCCCCTTCCTAGCTCTTGCTCATCTTCATACCTGGCTTTTAAAGTGCTCTTCACAGGTGTTATTATCTCATTTTTGGAGATGGGGAAAGCAAAGTGTGGGTCAGCAGGAGCACAGGCCAGCAATGAGCCTTCCCCATGCTCACTGTGCAGCTGGGAGTCTGGTTTGCTCACATGCAGGCAGGCTTGTGAGACCAAAAAACTTGTCTGTTATTCTAGCTGTGTTAATATGGGCCCTTACAGCTCAGTTTTTTCACTCTTACCAGATGTAAATAATAAACTCTGAAGATCTGAGGCAACGGTGCCCAGGGCTGCTGTGTCAGATGAAACTGGAACGGCACCAGAGAGAGCAGAAAAACAGGGCAGAACAAAGTGAATTGACAAATGATCTCTTTTTCTGGAAAAAAAAGCCCTCACACAGCTTGCATGACTTTACTTTTAAGCTGGCCAATTAAAACAAAAAACAAACAAAAACCTTACAGTTTATTGAATAGCTCTAGGCACAAAGAGTCGCAGTCCTCAGTTTTGACAAGTTTGGAAGAGAAACAGAGCTTCCAGATCTTTTCAGTCTCTCCTCTCTGGACGTATGGGACACTTTGTGCAAAACAGAGGTGAAAGGGTCCAGAGGCAGAAGTTGTGGCTGGAAGATGTGACCTCCATTGAAGGTCTTCTGAGGGCAAACCTGCAACAGCAGCACTTCCCTGGGGCTCTGCAATTGCTATCCCACACAGTGAGCCTGAACACCAAGCCCTGTGGGGCCACTAAATCACCCCTGGCAGGAAGCCAGGGCACCAGGCACCCCAAGCCACAGCCAGAACAGGGCCACCAGGCACCATCATGAACCACCAAGGGGTAGGGCAAGACTGCGGAAAACAAAACAGGAGCTAGGAACACGATCTGACAGGCCTGTGGATTAGTCAGCATCACTCACCACCTGTGTGGGGTCCTCACTTTGCAAGGTATTGCATTGCTTATTAGAGGGGATAAGAAAAGGAGGGAAGCATTTGCAACAGGAGATGCAGCTCTTTCAAGCTTCAGGAATGGCTCAAATTTGGGAACTACCATTAGATTTTTGCATCAAATAAAAGCCACTCAAGTCCTCAAGAATGATGTCGTTGCTCTGAAACACTGAATCGAGAGTAGGTGGTGGGTTTATTTAAAGAAAGTCCAACCACTGATCAGGAAAGAAACTACATGGTGAATTTCTGAGCTGGCCAGATAAACTGATTCTGAAGATTCCCTAGTGCCACTGCTCCTTTCCCTCTTGATCTTGGCTTCTAGATTTCTGCTTTAGTTCTTTCCCAGTACAGAAAGAGAAGAACTTCTGTCCAGCAGCTTCCAGAGAGGAGGACTTGGCCTTTCCTCCAACTGAAGAAATGGGTCTGAACTTTGGCATCAGTCACTGAAAGGCCTTTGTATTTGGAATTAAGACAACCCTTAAGTGAAAAGGGGCTGGGAAAACTGAGGTTCTGTAACCTCTCAGCCTCCTGCCACTGGAGCCACAGAAGAGGACAGTGTCCTTCTCTATGCTCCCAGAAGAAAATACCCCTCAGAAACTCTGATCTGTGCTTTACATGTGGTTTTGTTCATGCTGGGTGGCTTAAATTCTTTGCTACAAATAATAGAGGAAAAGGATTTCAAACAGCAACTCAGGTATTGAGCTTATATTTCCTCTGCCATCAACCTACCACAGATCCTCCTTAATTATAATTTTATCTGGAGTTTCAAGTAAGACTCAGACCACAGTGAACTATTTTTCAGCGTCCATTATCTCCCCAGCTTTTCACCAAGCTGTGGCCTTTATAGAATAGGCTTTGGAGAATCTGGCATTTTAGAACTGGCTGCCCAGGGAAGTGGTGGAATCCCTCTGGATTCCTCTGGAATTGTTCAAAAAACATGCAGATGTGGTGCTTAGGGAGATGGTTTACTGGTGGACATGGCAGTGTTAGGTTAATGGTTGAATTCAATGACCTTAGAGGTCTTGTTGAACTTTAATGGTCTTCTCAATAAATGCTGTGAGTTACAACAGAGAATGGAAAGAATGAGGCTGCAACTTTGTGCAAGCATAAGGAACAATTTGTAATGCCTGTGCACCTTTAAAATGGCAAGGAAAGGAGAATGCAGGAATATAACATAGACAATCAGCTAGCTACCCTGCAAACATCTTGTAAGGCTGCCTAGCTAACATGCACTGGAAGAGGTAATCCACAACATATGCCAGAACTTCCTAATCTTGGTCTGGCTCCACAATAGTAGTCCTATTTATAGATTGCAAAATTAGAATAGACCAGAGTGATTTTTTAGCCTGATACTCTGTTTAAAGAGGTTTGAACATTCCCCTACATTAATTCTTGATACAAATCCAAGAGACAATTTAGCTAGTCCATTAGTTTTCAACCTTTTACAATTTGCGTACCTTTAAACTTTCCAGTAGATTTGAAGATGTTGGGTGCAGACTGACAAGCAACATTCACATCTGAGTTACTTCTCTAAGATCCCTTCACAGTCACCCCTGGACCACCAAGTGTTTACATTAAACATGTTAAACATCTTAAAAAAAAACAAGAAAAACCCCACAAACATATATACCTTTAGAAAAGCGTCCAATCTTAATTTAAAATAAATTAAATGAAAATTTTAAGTTGAGGAAAAAGGAAGAAGGAGTCCTTCACAATGTTGTTTAAGAAATTACCCTCATGGATAAAAGCTTTCCTTTTCTCAGGTGGATTCCTCTGGTTTCATCTTCCAGGCAGTATATGCTGTGTCTGTTTGCCAGCTAGGCTGTAAAGCCCTCCATTACCGTGCTCCTCTCCTGATGTGGACTCTCAGAGTGATTGCATTGCCCTTTTGCCTTCCCTTTGATAAGTTAAATGGATTAAGCTTCCCCCAGCCACACTACAGGGCATATTTCCCCGCCCATTAATCATTCCCCATTATAATGTAAACAAAACCAAAATGTATTCAATACATTCTTCGTTTTTCTCTGTTCATACTTATGTTACTGTCTGGTTTAAAAGACAATTTTATCTGACTAAGTTATAGATCATTAAGCTGAAAAAAAAGTTTGCCCGTTACTGCTGTTTTACCATCTTGCCCCATCTTGTCTCATTAGCAGGAACTGATTGAGCATGAAGGTGTTCTCTGGCTGTCAGTAGATAAAGTAGGTGCTCTTGGCTTTCATCTGTTCTGAATTCTCCTTGTCTCATTATCTTCACAAGGTCAGATTCTTTGACACCAGGACTGCTTGCTTAGCACTCCATTCTGGTAATTACTTGCCTGGCAACCTTAACCATAAGTAGATTGCATGTATATGGCAGCAATGAAAGTATCAGCATACAGGCCAACAGCCATATATCCATATAACACAAACACCATTAGAAATGTGTTCGTTCTACTGATGTAATTGCTCTGCTTCTGTTTTATCATACTGCTGCAAGCACGATGTACACATTAAAATGCATGGTTTATATTACAGCACTGAAACTGAAGTTGCAATTCAGTGCAATTCAGTCTTTTAGGACTAATCTCAGAGCTTTTCTTCCACAAAACTCACAAATAGTTTATATGGAAAAGGTTAAACTACACTTCTTCTCTGAATCTTCTTTTACCTTCTCAGAAAGACATACTCAACTCCTGAAATTATGAAGTTGGTAGACTTTGGGAAAGTCTGGATGGTGACAGCCATTACTGGTGCAAAGACCATCCTCAAATCAGTGCACAGTCTTCTACAAAATAAATGCATTTCCTTTGGTCTATTTATCGTGAGAAGGCAAAAAATACATTCTGTGATGGATGCCTCATACAGCTCTCCTTTTTATTCCATTTTACAGTCATAAAATTACTCCCTCTACAACAAATCTTATTTACACAGTTCATCAATAATAGTCAAATTGTATTTGAGTCACCGACTTCTGCAAAGTTGTAACAATAATATATATGTTGTTTCCATTCAAAGAAAATCCATGAAGAGTATAAAGATGTGAATGCCTCGCATTTTGGCAAAAGGCCGAAATAAAAATCCCTTCATACCACTGCAGTTCAAACTCACTTCTACCACATTTAAACATGCTCCTTTTGTTAATGCAGTTCATCATCTGATCACCTCATTCTTCTAAATGTGTCAGCGATGTTTAGATTTACGACAAAGCTTTCAAATCGCCTGTTCAATGTAATTTCAAAGGTGGTGAAGTATCTAAATAAAAATCTGTCCATAAGGCACTGGGGGTAGGTATCACATTGTACTTGCATTGTACAGTTTATTGATGATGGTCACATCATCCACATCTCACAGAGGGAAAAACTGATGCCCTGAGAAATTAGATGAGTTGGCACTAATCGTACAGCAAGTCAGAAATAAAAATTAGATCTGCTGCCTCCTAGTTTCATAATCTAATCAGTTTAGCTTGTTTTATTTAAACTCCTCTAACAGCCACAGCCCCACACTCAAGTGCAAACCCACAGACCCATATTTTCTCTCAGGAAGCCCTTGGTTTTCTTCCAGCTGTCTCCACAGGTCACAGTCCTTCCTCCAGGTTCAGAGCATTTCCTACCGCCCTCTTCCCTGCTTACCACCTGCAATCACAAACAATCCATCCTTATCTTGTACCTGTCTGCAGTCATGAGGATTGCTCCCCAAACAGAAGTCATGACCTCCTTCCACTCAATTCCAAAGCCCATTTAAAGGCAGCTGAGAAAGCCCTCCCAAACTACCTCACAGAAATCCAGGTTCCATTCCTTTAGATGCACCAAAGCTCTCATCATCAGGCTCTGCTTTATTTACCAATATGGAGGTACCAACAGGAGTCCCTTAGTTCTCCATATACAGGCTTTACTTTTTGTCAAGTCTCTCTTTGTTTGGAAATCTCTGCCAATTGTCTTTAGCACATTGAGAGTCAGAATCAGCCTTATCACCTTAAGCCCCACCTTCATTCTTGAGAACAATTTTTTACCAGATGTAAGGAGGTGTTGATTGGAACATGGTCTGTCTGTGGGCAGTATGTATCCTGACATCCCCAGAATCTGGGCCAGCCTTTAATGCCTTTTACTGGATGCACTGGTGGCACAAAGCACCAGTGCATAAGCACAGGGTGCCTATGACAGAGAACAGTGTCTCTTGTCTTATACTGAAAATATGTAAGTGTCCATTACATATTCAGAGATACTAACATATCTGAGGATTTTTTTTTTTGCCTTGTGCCTTTTCATGCAGCTTTTAATATCACATAGGGAGGTTTGAATTTAATCAGACATCTATCTGTACTATTATCATCAATACTTAATACTAAAAAGATGAAAATTCTTATACAGAAACGTTTGGCTAACAAATGAATTGTGAGAGGCGAAAACTGTCTTTCATTTCACCAGGACTGGATGATATTCAATGCAATTGAATATTCATCAATTGAGTGCAGAAACCTCAATCCTCTGGTTGGTTAAAACTGGCCAAAGAGCCAGAGTATTATCACAGAACCCCAGGTGTTTGCTCAGCCTCTCACACTACGCAGTTCACAGAAGCTGATAAACAAGCAATGAAACAAAAGCCATGTATATCTCTACTTTTATCATCTTACCTCCAAAATTACCTCCATGGTACAGAAAGCAAGGTGTAACAGGCTCACAGTCTCCTGGCAGATGACCCACTTTCCACTCTGCTCTTTCCCATGGATCCTGAGGACATCACTTTCATCTGTGCTCCTTCTTTGGACACTAGCCAGTTTCAATTCTTCCTCTTCCCCACATCTTTCAACTCAGAAGGACTTCTGAATCCTTAATTCAGTCAGGAAGGAGCTTTAGTCTTGCTCACAACACAGATTATCACATATCCTCCTCTGCCTTGGAAAACTGGTGCCCTGGGGACATTTTTTGGGTTTGTTTTAGGTTTTTTTTTTTGCCACTGGCTAAGCAAAGTTAGCCAGTTAGTGCTTGGCTGTGCCTTAGGTACTCTATTATCACATACTTACCATCAGTCTAGCAGCAGCCAACTCTCAGCATGAAGTTTTTTTTCTTCTTTTAAACTTTACAGAAATATCTACCTCTCTGACACATGGCAGCCACAAGAGGGACAAATATATCAAGTGTTTTCCTGAGACTTTGTGGGATGGTGACCCTTGAGGAAACCCAAAGGCTGAGACAGGGAGCTAGGATTTAATCTGAATATATTAGAAAGGCAAAGAGTGACTTATATTAGGAAATTTGTCAGGAACTGAAAGAGAAAAGCTTATGGTGACAGCCAAGGATGAACATTTTAATAGCTGCATTTTGGCTGAAGGAAAAAAAAAACCAAGAGAATTTAAAGATTAATATGTCGTATGGAACTGTGTCAAAGGCCTAAGAGAAGTCAAGATGTTCACATTTAATTTAGAGCTGTGCAAGAATCTCTGCTAATAGTCAATGAGATAATAAAATCTACTTTCTGCCTCTCAGTTCTTTTAGTCCAGGCCTGTTTCAACACTTTTCCTGAATTACAATCTCTATAGCAGTACTACTCTCCACCTGCTTTGGGAAGTTCATAGTGTCTCTCCAAACACATACAAATTAAGAATTATAAACAAATCCAAAGAAAAAGCACAATTTGACAAAAATAGCAAGATAGCTTTTGCCTCATGTCTTCATCTATTTTTAGGAAATACAACAGGTAAACCCATGGTCTAATTCAGCTCTTATTTCCAAGGCAGGCCAAAAAAACCCAAGCAGCTAGCTATGATGGCAGATATTCATTCATCAGCAAATAATGGAATATCAGCAACTGAAGTCTTTGTTCCTAAGAAAAAATACATGTTTTCCACCTTTATGGGTTTTGTAATAGTTAACACTAAAATTGTTGTCATAAAGGAGTCACAGTCTACAGAGTGACAGTCTGACACCTCCAGAGCTCCCTGTTAAGCCCTTGTCTTCCATTCCCCTTTGGGAAGCTGGAATCACTCGTATTTGCAGTACGGTGCTGAGTTTTAATGGCTCATTGGCCATTCAAGGAGAGAGAGACAAGTGCTGATGAACCTCAGAGCTGCAGTCCTAAATACCATCACAAGGTTTTTCTATGAGAAAAATCTCTATGTTCAAATTGAGGGGTTTTTTTCCCCAATTTGAAATTAAAACTATAAATGTTGGTACTATGAGGGAAAATAATAAAAGTAATTAATATAAAAAATGCATATTTCAATAAGGTGCTTTTCTTTGAGATTAAGGGATAGCACTCTTTCATCAGCCAAACTTTTGGCTATTTCTAGGAAAGCCTAACATCCAAATGAGTTCTTCAGTGTCCAAGCCAAACTCAACCTCAAACCAGAGAATATTAAGTACTATCATACTTGTAGGTCTTCTTCACCATTGCATCACAGGAAGGCTGGAGCTGTGAAGACCATGATTTGTCCTCAGTCCAGTAAGAGAAACACCAGAATCTCTGTCTCATGTGAAAATTGTGTCCCAGAATCCTGCTGCAGAGGCTAGATGTGCGTCCTGTCTAAACACGTTTATTCCAGGACCTTTAACTGTTATTCTTGTTCCCTCTCCAGTTGTAGAGAGGTGAGCTGACTGGGCTGCATTCATGTTGAAAAATTCTGGGATTGTCTATTCCATGGTGATCTGATCTGCAAGGCTGCTACAGATATTCAGTTTCTGGGAAGTCCAGACTTCCACACAGCCTGTGCAAAAACTACTGACATCACTGACAGCAAATTGTTTACTTGAAATCTTTCATAGAGGTGAGATCTTAAAGCAAAAGCTTGTTTTAACTGGAAATCTGCAGCTAGATACGCCCTCAAACTGCTGAAGTCAGTGGGGTTTGTGCAACACAATATCATGCTGATTTCAGTGGAAGTTTCTCTTGGTCTACATTTCATTTTTATTGAGACAAAGATTGTATAAACTTTACCCATAGTGGTTAAAACCTAGCTCCTGTGAAAAATATCCATGTTAACCTCACAAAACACCAAAGTTCCACTTAGGACACTTTGTCAGACCTAAGTGATGCATGAGTCCTCTGGTGGCACTCTGCACAAGGGTCAGCTCATCCCACATAGCACTGATGAAGTGTAGTCCTGTATCCCTAAGTTTAACCTGGAACTGCAGATCCAGCTATCTCAGCAGATTCCTTAGATGCTGCCTCTGCAGCACGTTAAGAGTTTCCCACCAGTATTAAAACCATTGACCCAGCCCAGGTTGTTTTATATCCTCATTTACCCAGGGAGAAAGACTCTTATATTTTTTTATATTTTGTGAAGGACGATGTATGACAAGTCTTACTGGGTCTTCTTCAATGTAAACAGGCAATAACTCTTAAGGTCAAACAAGAACAGATTCTCAGGAATGAATAATTAATAGGGATATACAAAATGTCAGAGCTCAAGTTTCTAGGATTTGCTGAAACACAGACAAATGGAAATCTGACAAAAACAAATTGTGTTTAATAACCCTTAAAGACATGATTCCTGAAGCATCCTGCAGTACTCAAGTCTCCCCCTGTCCAACTCCTTTCATCTTCATTTACACCTGACAAAGGCTAGTGAAAATAATGTTTGAACTTTAAGTAATAAAATCAGTTATAAAATCACTTACTTTATCACACATTAAATGCTTTTGCCTACTCTTCCTTCTTTTTAACCTTCCTGACTATTTTTAGTGACTGCCAGAACCACTCTCTGCCAAAGTAGCCCAATGCCACAGGGGTGGTGCCTGCAGGCACAAAAAAGGAGGACATTTTTTGCCCTCTGCTCTCCAAGGTGATGCCAAACCTTGTGACTATTGATGACACAATGCTGAGCCCCAGCTACCGAGCAGAGACATGAGATAATATATAGTCTCTGGCTAATTCAGCTAGGTGGATTATAGTTGACTCAGAACCAAGGGCAGAGTGGGATCACATTATGGGGAAATCAAGAACTGGCGTATAACTCTTGGCTTATGCCTCTTATGCCCATCTTTAAACCTGTTGTGCCGGCCTGACATTTGGTATCAGTCCAACTTTATCATCAGTCCATAAAAACTGAACTGCTTCTGAATTATGTCAATGCCAAATTTGTCCCAATGAAAGTGCAGAATCAGGCCATCTACTAATAACGAAACAAAGGGAAAACATTTCACTGTTGCTATTTATTCCACACTGACCTTCTGGAGATTTCTTGACCAGATTTATAGATCAACCCTCCAACTCAGAGCTCTAAAACCAGAATATCCCATGGAATTACGCAGTTGCAGGCAGTGGGAAGTCAAACTGGATACGGACAAAGTAAAACTAAGAAATAATGAGAAACAACTATTCAGAAGGGAGATCACACATGTGAAGTCTTCTGCTTTCAGCAGAAAAAATCCCCACACCACAGGGATGTCAAATGCTCTAAAAACTTACTCCTCGTTGTGTGCAATTTACCATGGAAGTGCATTTCGGCACATTTTGTACACACTGCATTCAAGGAAAAGGCATTTTGTCATGAACATCACTTAGCATATGCATGGGAAATACTTGCCATACTCATCAGTATTAACAAAAGAATGAATAATTACCCTAACACCGGATCATTAAGAATAGAGAAATATGCAGAATATTCGGAATATCTAAGACGTTTCTCAGCATATGACATTGTCAGTTGATCAGCTGGGCAAATTCTACAGCATTTATCCCATATTTTCAGCAAAGTGGTGTAAGTGACAGGTTCAAGCAGCACTCTGGACACCAAAATCTCCTCTTGCTGTGAACAGACACAGTTGGTCAGTCAAACAGCCAGCCAGTCAATCGATCACATATACAACCTATTTATGTATATAGACAGAAGCAGCCTTAGACCTTGAACTGCAAAATTGGAGGCTCCCAGGCAGAAAGCTCAATGAATCCTTGGAGAATGAACAATACATGGAGCAGTAATTGTGGTATTCATTGTTCAATGCTCTACTTCCACACTGTGGATTACAATTGCCCCTCAAAATGTCCCCAGGAGAACTTATTTTGGTTTAAAGACTAACCAGAAGTTGAGGAGACACATAAAGACAGAAAGGGTGAGGTCTATGGGAAGAATAGTAACACCTGAGGAGAGCCTGCATAAGAGACACAGCTTAAGAGCTCCATCATGCTCTTTCAGGCAGACTGTATACCCCACAAATAAAGCAAAGGCTCAAGCCCATGATCAGCCACTGTATCAGCATGTTCCTTGGTGCACTTTTGGTCTGTGCCCAGCAGCAGCAGCCTGCCCTGCCTGGGTATGGCCCAGAGCACAGCACTTGCTGGGATGCATGCCCAGGTGCTGGGTTGGATATAGCCACCCCCTGTTTCAAGGGGGACAAGAATTCAGGCATGTGGAAGAGAATGTATCATGTGGTGTGGCCTCGCTGCCAGAAGCCTGTCCTGGACTATTTTTCAACAGTACCAAAGGCATGCCTTAGTCAAGCTTTTGCCAAAAGATGTGGTTTTTTTCCACATCCTTCTGTTTGCCTTTGCATGTCAAAATGGCATGAGCTCCCACACTCTGTATCAGCTAGATGTGCAGTGGAAAGTCAGCTCTACCCCTCAGAGACTTCATACCTAATCTGGAGCCCCAGCAGAATCCTTATCCTCAGCCTGTGACAGATCATTCCAGCAGTTTCTCATTAGCTCCTCTCAGGTAGGTGACACTTTAGACCAGTATTTCCTGTTGAGCAGTTACACATTTTTGAAGAAAAAAGATTTATCCTCCCTTTTCTTGTTCAAGTTCTAATTTCATACTTTCTACACTTCTGTTAGAAAACAAGGAATATAATATTTCCTCTTTTTCTGGTAATTCAAAATTACATAGAAACTTGTGCTCCAAACTGAAAAATAATCATACTTGAGATAAATAACTAACATGTTTACTTTGCATCATAGATTACACCATTTTGTTTTACCTAGTTTAGGTAATCTTTTTTTATGTTGTAGCTTGATTCATTATATTGACACCCAGATAAAGGAAATTAATATATTGGAATAATACAGCAGTAAACTTTTTCCATGCTGATTCCAGTCAATGTGCTTTTATGCAGTTACATTGGTCAGAGGTCTTGCAAGGCTGTTCAATTTAAGATATGGATAAAACTTTGTTTCCAGATGTCAATGAAATATGAAGAAACCAAGGTTAACGTCACCAAGTGACAAAAAGTCTCCAAGAAAAATAATCAACTTCACACCAAATCTTGGGGCTTTTGCTATTTATAAGTCTGGATATTATTACTTCTACAAATATCCAGTCCTAGTTAAGTTCCTAGTCTCAGCAACTTCCAATTACAAGTTCTACAATCTGTTATCTATTATTACTATTAAACGTTTCACCTTGCAGATTCACAGAATAGACTCTGATTTCCAAAACCGTCTTTACCTTTTTTAAATGACTGTCACGAGGTTTATCATGTAAACTGTCAATATCAAGGTTAGGAGCAGCCATATTATCTCCCCAAAGGCAGGCAGTTTTATATGCATCTCTCCCAAACTAGAGGGCTTAGAGAATGCTTAGAGGTGCAGAATATGGGACGAGTCTAGGATTTGAACCTTACTTGGCCTGAGCCATGGGCTAACAATCTGTTTGGGGAGTAGCCAATTTCCAGCTGAGCGCTGGGATGGTCTTAATCACGGCCAGCCATGCCCAGGGGACATCAGCATTTCCAAGGCAGAGGCAGCCCTGGGCTGCTGGGACTAAGCTCCTCCCTGGCAGAGCTAAGGTTAGGAAGCCCTGGTGGTAAAGAGAGACACAGAAGATTTGAATCTGAATGGGACCCACGGAAGCCCCACGGAGGGAGTAACATCTGGAACCAAGCTTACTTTCCCGGGGTTCTTCTCTCTGCTACCTGGAGGCACAGGTGCATTTAGGAAAGCCTTCACAGCTTCAGTGCTGAATAAAGAGATGAAGAAAGATCATTTGCATTTGGCCGTGCAGATTAAACATGACTTGTTTTCCTTCTTCTTGCCTGTGACTTATAGTGGTCTGTTAGATAATAGCATTCCAGTTTTTGCAAGACTTTTAACCCTACTTGATTTTCAGCATAGCAAGTGAAACACCAAGGCTCAAGTGGTCCTACAGAAGCAGCGAACCTTAAAATCAAATTTAAATCCTGTCTAAGTACAGTTTATTCACTTTAACTAGTTATTATAACAGAAAACATCTTAGCTTAGTTGTTTAAAGCCCTTCAGGAGCTGGAAATGCCTGCTTCTTTATGAAAGAATTGTCTTCTGTTCACTAGCAGCAGTCTGGAAAGCTTCCAGGCAGTAGCAAGAATTAGTGAGGAGGAAACATGTTATAAGAATGGGCCACAGATGTGAACGCTCACTTCCCCACTTTGGTGAGCTGATCAATTAAAGGTAGTTAGCAGTTTCCTGACTGGTGCTGTCTGGAACATCTGCAGACCACAAATGCAGCTGCTTCCCATCTTCTCCACCCCATAGAACAACCGAGCTGCTGCTGCTGTCTCCTACAAAAATCAGTCATCAAAATGGTGTAGTATCAACCACCTAAGTTTGAACAGAGTATTTAAGAACCAGTATTAAACTGAAGTGTTGAAAAGATATTTGCCTAAAGCATCTTTAGTTGAATGTTTTGACAGTTACATTTTATACTGAAGTCACTCATTCACCACTGATATGCTAAACCAGAAGGAACATCGTCACCTGTAACGATGCAAGTAGACAGATGACCCAAAAGTGTTTGTTTTGGGGAGGCTGACTGGAACCACTTTTTAGTGGTACTATTAGAACGAAATTATCAGTAAGCAGAAAAGCATCTGAATCACACAGACACTTTTCACAGTTGCTGGAAGGCATTATACTACTGCTGCCTGTCTTCATAGTAATGTCAGCCCTATGTGTAAAGGGGGTAGTGAGAGATCTGTTTCCTGGCTCAAAGCACATACAGTACAATACCATATGCTCCCATCAGAAGGAACCGTGGGTGCTCACAACTAATCAAGATCAATCTCTCAATTAGGCAGATCACAGGGTTCAAACACAAAGGAGAAGTGGTAACTCCCAGCGATGCACTTATTCTCTTAGCCATGTTGTTTCTGTGTTAGATTATTGCTGAAAGGCTTAGGTGGAGGAAAAATGTGTTTCAAGGAGGAGGTGTCACAATATGTCATTTATAAAGAGCGTTTATATTGCATGGTGTGCAGTTTCTAATGCATCCACGTGGACAGGTGCAGATACACGCGGGCGGCTTGGTCGGTGCTCTCACAAGGCTGGATCCAAGCCAGCTCTAGTCTCGAAGCTGTTTAGACACAAACCAGCAATATACACAGCCTGTCACCAGGCCTCACTGACTTGAGCACAGAGCAATGTTAACATACTTATATAGACCAGAAATGGCTCATGTCTGGCCAGAGCAGAGGATGAGGAGACAAATCTTACATCCACATGCTCTCTCAGGAGGGATGCACCCATAGATTCCCCTCAACCCCCTCAACTTGTTAAGGAAGATGCCAACATCTGAGATACAGCCAATGAAAGAGGGTATTTTCAAACTCAGACAGAATTTAAAATCAAGTCTTTGCTGTGGGGATAAATATCTGTATAAGTCTTCCTCTGAGGTGTGTGGACATAAATATCTATATACGTCTTAGCTCCCTTTGAGGTTTGTCTTGAATTTTTAGAATGTTCATAGACATGCTGATAGAAAAAAAAAATATCAGTGTTGCATGTCTTTCAAGCATATGGCACTCCTTAGAGCCAACAAGGCTTTTGTATGAAAGATGAATATGAAATCAGGGCAAGATTTTAGTATATCAAAGCAAATTTCCCCCAACACTGTGTACAACAAATAAAAAGACAAAAGAAAAGGTGGAAAATATGTAAGGTGACCAAGCTACCAGTGAGTTTAACTCGGGTCCCCAGGCTACCTGAAAGGAAAGATACAAAACAAATGAACAAACAAACAAAAATCCTCCTTAGAGATCACGCCAGTCAGCTGGCCAGAAAAAAATGCCAAAGCAACAGTGTTCTGGTGCCATCTGGCTACTTCCCCTCCCTCCAATGGCTCCCTGCCATATTCCTGACCAGGATATTGGAAGAACCAGACACAGGCCACATCCAAAAAAATCCTCACAGGTTTTATACTGGGCCCAGTGGATGCTGGAACAGGTTTCTGGGAGTCGGTGTTATATAAATGTCAAGCAGTGTGAACATGCCTGAAAGAGCTAATAGCTGAGTACCAAACCTTACTACATTAAAGGCACACTGGGACTTGACAGCAGTAAAAGCAGCCCCTTATTTAGGAGACTTCAGGTTAACAGGCTGCAGCACGCTGGGTTTTCTCCTCTGTGGCTACTTTTCATTTCAAACTTCCCTTTCACACCCGAAATGGGTCTCTCACCTTGAAGAAGACAAGACTTGAGGTCACTTTGCCAGGAACTAATCTTTACCTTAGTTGAAGAAAACCAGGTTGTGATTATCAGACAGTTGTATTTATTTTGCTTGATATAAATGTAATCTAGGGATTGAAAGCAAAACACTACATATTCAGAAGATAATTCACAGTTTTAGATATCAACTGAAAATCAAAATATGCACCATTTGCAGTCAGCAACATTCGCAAACCACATGTATGGGGTATGTACAGCTGGTGTAGAATTTAATTTGAATGCTATTTATGTGCTATGCATGCTGCATATAAAGCAGACTGTCAACTGTTCATTTCCAAAAAAGGAAATAAAAGATAGAAAAATTAAACCTGCAAATTCCAGAAACCTCAAGTTTTCAAAACAATAAGGTCAGAGTAAGGTTTAATTCATTTTTCATTTCACTGATTTTTTTTGCCAGTTTAATAGAAACTTTTACTCTTTTGGTGTATTTCTCTAAAGCATAGTGCACTTTGTAATTGTTTATATGGGGTTATAAAATTCATAGCTCTCTGAGGCACAGGAATAGCCCCTATTTAGTCAATATATATTTCTTGGATTTTTTTCAGCTTCTAATATTTTAATGCAAATAATTTATGTCTTAAATAATTTTAGTGCTTTTAAAAAGAGTGAGATTGCTAGATTTTTAAGAGACAAATGTTGTTTACTCATACTGCATATATAGCACAGGCCTTTGCAGTGCTGGTGTCCTGGCACTGCACTAATAAATTGAAAAAACACAGTACCTCCAGTCATTGCAAATTTTACTTCATGTTCATTTGATCCCAAGTAACACTACAGAAAACTGCACCCCACTATTTTGCAAGCTGGCTTAAAATGACCTAAGAAGAGCTTTTGCAACTCACTTTAACTAAAAAAAAAAAACAACCCCCCAAAAAAAAGAACCCACACAAAACAAAAACAAAAACAAACAAAAAACCCTTTTGTTTTTTCAGTCCCATTCTCTTTTGTCTTCTCTACAATTATGAATGGAATTTAGCCCTATGAGGAGTCCATACCACGATCACCACTGCAGAACACCAGAAAATATGTGGAAAGGCCTCTATTTAATCTAAAAGACATTGGAAAACCTCATTTAAAGACTTACACAGAGAATAGTAATAATAGCAACAAGAGCAACATAGACCTTTGCAAAAATAAATTTTACTAGTGTCAGATATAGGGTGTCTGTGACAATAAATAAAATAAATCATGGCCATTTCATGAAATGCAAATGGAATGGCACAGTTTGTATCAAGATGCCCAAATTCTTCTCTATCCAAAATGAGGTGGCCCATCCACAGTGCTTATTGAGAGTCATTGTCACCTGCCCAGAGATATTTGCTGCAAGAAACCCGTTCCATGTAGTGCCCTCAGAGAGAAGGATGAAGGATCCCTTTTTTTCGTCTAAAACATAATAGACGACAAAATGGATCTTTTTTTTTGTCCATACTTTGCAAAAGGCATTTTATTATCTGTCTTAAGTTGATTTTAAAGAATTTATACTTTGACATAAACATGAAATACATGCTTGTAGCCCAAAACCCAAAATTACTTCCTTAAGCAATTACTGAATCTTGGTCTTTCATTACCCTAAACTATTCTAAGTGAACATAAATTTGGTAAGTCTCCATAGGAATTCATACTCATTGGGGCAGATGACTAGCAGAATAAAGTCTGTTCTTCAGAAGACCAGACTTCAATTTAATCAGATATCTTACAGGTAGGATCCCTTGGGTGGTAGCTCTGTAGGCTAAAGCAGCTCAGAAAGGTAGCAGGTCTTTAAGGACAGCACCCTCTGAGAACAATGCTTCACACCAATATTCAGGGGGAAAAAAAATGGTAGATGTATTAGGATACAGGCTTGACTAAACAGGGAACTTATCACAGAGCTCCAAAGCATAAAGGCAGTATATGAGAGGTGGAATCTAGAACAGACTACAAAGGACAAATGTATAAATGTTGCCTGGACATGTAGGGATGATGTTAGGAAAGCCAAAGCTCCCCTAATTTTGGCCCTCCTGAGGGATGTGAAGGCAACCATTGGATGCCCTGCCATTGTGTACAGTAGTAAAAGGTTGAAGAAGGAAAATATGAGTCTATTTCTGAATGAAGAAGATGCTATCATGTCAGTGGACACACAGAAGGGGCTGTTTCAACCTTCCCAAAGAACAAAGTCTTCAGGAACCCCAGGCCTATTCTACAAGAGGGAAAAGCCAAAACAAGGAAGACTCACTCTTGGTGAAAGAGGAACAGGTTAGGGAATGCCTAAACAAATTAAACAGACACTATGAGTCCTGCAAGAACCAGCTGATTCCATCACAAGGTCACTCTTGATTATCTTTGCAAGGTCTTGTCATGTAGGTGACGTTCCTGAAGAATGGTAGAAAGGAAGTGTCACTCTTATCTTCAAGGAGGGCAAGACAAAGAGCTGGGGGAACTACAGGCTGGTCAACCTCACCTCAGTCACTGAGAAGATGATGAAAATCTGCCTGGAAGCCCTTTTCAAAGAAGAAAGTAATTGGAAGCCATAAGCATAGAATTACAAAGGGGAAATCATGTTTAACCAGCGTAATGGCCTTCCATAATAAGACAGCTGGCTGATGCATGAGGGAAGAGAAGTTGCTGTTGTCTACCTTGATTTTAGTAAAGCTTTTCACACTGTCTCATTGTCATCATCATAGACCAACTGATAAACTAAAAGTTAGGAAAGTGGAAAATGAGATGAATTGAAAATTGAGTAAATTACTGGGGCCAGAGAGTAACAATTGGCAGCATAAATGTCATTAGTGGTCAAATTATTGGTGGTATGCCACAGGGTACACCACACTGGTGTCAATACTGTTTATCCTCATTACTGACCTGGACACTTGAAGACAGTGCACTCATCAGGTTCACAGATAACAAAAAACTGTGAGGTGTGTCTCATACATCAGTTTTTACTATTCAGAGGGACCTGGAGAGGCTGGAAAATTGGGCAGAGAGGAAATTGTTGAAGTTCAACGAGGAGAAATGTAAATTCTTGTACCTAGGAAGGAATAACCCCAGGGACCAGCACATGCTGGGGACAACCATCAGGAAAGCAACTCTGTAAAGAAGGATCTTGGGTCCTTGGACAGCAAACTGAATATGAGTCACAAGTGAAGCAAAAAAAGCCGACACTATCCTGGACTACATTAGGAAAAATGTAGGCAGTAGGTTGAGGGAGTTGATCTTTCTCCTCCATTGAACACTGGTGAGACACATGCAGCAATCTGTCCAGATCTAAGCTCCCCAATAGAGGAGAGAGAGGAACTTACTGGAATGAATCCAGTGCAGGGCCAACAAAGAAGATCAAGGGTCTAGAGCATCTCTTGTGTGAGGAGAAGCTGAAAGAGCCAGGACTGTCCGCCTGGAGAAGAAATCTTATCAACATTTATAAATATCTGATGGGGGAAAAAAAACAGAAAAACAACCAAAAAAAAAAAAAAAAAAAACCAAAAAAACTAGCAACAACAAAAACAAAGAGGAGAGAGAGCCAGACTCATTTCAGCAATAGGCACAGATAGGGCAATAGGCAATGGTTAGATATTGAAAACATGAAACTCCATCTAAACACAGAGAAAGGTCACATATTTTTTACTGTGAGGCTAGTCAAAGATTGAAATAATTTGCCCAGAGAGGTTGTGGAATCTCTACCTGTGAAGCTACTCAGAAGGTAATGGTCCTAGGAAACCTCCTATAACAGACCCTGCTTAAGCAGGGGATTTGGCCCTGATGACCTCCAGAGGTCACTTCCAACCTCAACCATTGTATGATTTGCAAGTTTCAATAGCTAGCAACAGACACTGAATACAGCTCATTTAGAACTTGTGTAAAATGTTAATGGTGAAGATAATTAGACTTTTTTGAAAATTTTCAGTTACTTGATACCTTCTCAGCAGCTGAAACCTCTGAATTCAGTGAAAATGTAAGCTTGAAAAAGCTGCTTCAGATCACACAGGAATTATATGTTATTTCTAACAAGTACAGAAAAGGAAATCTGCAGCCTAAGTCATGTAAATTTAGACCAAAATGTACAGCTTCAGAAATAAATGTAAGGCTGCTTCTCTTTGCTTCTTGAACTGAACCTGTTCTAGAATCCTCATAGACTAACATAGATTAAATTATGATAATATTGTTTTCTGCTTTTAAACTCTGTGAGCAGCTGAACACCAGTTCTCTGGTCTGCAATGCATATTTAAGTATAACTTGCAACATATTTAAAGTGCACATGCAAATCCCTGTAGATTTAGCAGGTGCATTTAAATGAATATGAATTCCCTGACACGATGTAGATGAGGGTTACATTGCAAGACATTTTGTGTGAAAGAATTTCAAGAGTTGACAAAGAAGCTTACTCTATTCTATAGTCTGTAAAATACTTGAAAGTTGAAGATTATTAAAACCATGGTAATATCCTGCCCACATCATCTTGAACAAAACTGCTGAGTTGAGTGTAACTCTGTCAGCTTGACAAAGAAAAAGGGATAGTTTTATTAAGGGAAAAAATGGCCAGAGAGCTGAACACTGTTCCAAGTGTGTGCAATTTAGGGTCTACTGTAATATTTGGTTACATAAACAAGGAATATCAAGCAGGGGAAAAGAACCTGGTACTCAGGCTCAGCGTTCAAACAGCCAGTCAACAACTGATCCCCTGAAGGAGTGCAGTTGGAGCCCAGACTTCAGTTCTGCTGCTCCCACTCAAGAAGGCAGCTAACAATACAGAAAGAGTTCAGCAACTAACCAGAAGACTCTTTGAAGTGTGTTTTATGATGCTAAACTGAAGGGCTTGATATTAACAAGTGCAAAGTTGACAACTCAATTAACATTAGTAAGGATGGTCTTCAGTCTGGCCAAGAGAAATGCAACAGTGCAATGCAAAGGAGCTGAAACTAACCAGGTTCAAATCAGGAGAAAGTGACATGTTTTAGAAAGTGAAAACAGCTATCATTGGAGCAATTTCTCTGCATTAACAGAGAAATCAAAGCATTAGGATTTTCTTTTCCACAGACATGATCTAGTTTAAACAAATTCACTTCAGTCTTATGCATTGCACAGGAGGTCCAATTAAATGCTTGCAGTGGTTCCTTTGAGCTTTTTAACCATAATCTGTGGTTTGTGGCTCTCCTGCCCTCCCCAAGACTGTCATATGCATGTAAATGCTGCTCACACAAGTGCACATGCCTGCCACAGCTACGGGAGGATGAATTGCACCCTCCCTCCATGGCACTGTAACCCACATGTTTTATGCTTCAGCATTTGACTTTGGCCCAAAGAAGGAGAGAACAGCTGTTGTTTAGCCTCATTAAGAGCCAAGGAGCCCAACAGAGGTCTGTTCCACGCACTGCCTGTGCGGGAGCGGATCGGTACGGCGCCACGGGAGCACAACCCAGCAGTTGTTTCCAAAAGGCATGTGCCAGCACCATCTACAACACACTTCCCCACACCTTCCCTCAGACAGCACACACCATCACCATCTTCATCATTATCCTGTGGTTAACACAGCAAACACCTTCAAATACTTGCCAATGAGCTAGTAACCTAATTAACAGAATTGATGCTGAGTTAGAGTTGCATATTTGTCATTTCAAACTCTGGGTCTACCCTGACACAGCCTTTTCCTGACTGCGCTGTATTTTGGGACTCGGTCAACTCTACCTGCTGGTCGTTGCCTGAAAATGTCTTGTGCAAAACAATTGACTTAATGCCTCTTGTCTGCTCTCCTCTTGGCAGAGCATGTGTCCATCTGGATTTACAACCTCCTATGACCACCAGGCTACCTCTCATGACACAACCAATATCCTCACATGTACACAGACTGTTTTTATCAAGCGGTGGCAGCTCCTAGGGCATTCTGGTTTTGCTTATCTCCCTCTTTTATTTTTTCAAGTATCAATCTCTCTTGTTTTATAGCAGATTTTTCTGCGTTGTTCTTGCAAGCAAAATCTAAGGTTGTATTAGCCCTGTTTCATTGCCACTATTCTGTAATAGAAATACTAAACAAAGTAATAAAATGGCTCTGTAGCCCTTTTCTACCAATAGGTACTTATTATTTGAGTGACAGCTCACAACAAAAGGGCTGAAGAAGAAGTGCTCACCTAAACCTCCACTTTACTGCAAACTGATAAAGCCATGTCCACATAGCTGAGACTGAGACTCTAAAATGTGCCTTCTGTTCCAGACAAACCAGCAAAAATTACCTGAAATAGCAAAAGCTCCTGTTTAGTTGTAGCAAGGCTGTCTCAAAGATGGGAAAACAGAGAGGTTTCTCAAACACTTCTGTGGGAATTTTGATCTAAAGGGATAAATCTCTGCACCAGCTGTGTCACCTGTGGGGATAGCCTTTATGTCCTTTTGCTTTAATTAGTCTTTATGTTTTGTAGCAATTCCTTAGCTGTTTGAACACTCAAAATTTCTTGGCAGTCATTAAAATATCCCTCTCATCTTTCTCCTGTATTTTCCACTTCCAAGATTATTTCTTTGGGTGTTTTTTCTTTTATTTTGATAAACCTTTTTCTGTAACTGCTGAAGAATCACAATACAGGCTGAAATAAAATCCTGTGAAATTGTGAATTAAATGTTGTGAATATTGTGAAATGAAATCCTTCCTGTTTTGGTCCCTTCCTTCAACTGACAATAATTTTTGTAAATAAACTGTTCTGACTACCCTATGCTAATACCCTTCCTTTTTCCTTCCAGATTTTCATTCCAGCAGCAGTTCTGGCAGCTGTTGTCCACCTTCCATTTGAAATTGGATTGATTTCTGTTTTCCTGACAGCATAACATAAATATGATCTAGCACTAGACTTTGTTACACTGCATTTCTATTAACTACTGAACCTCGGTCAGGTTTGTATTCAAACTGCAGCATCACTGATTTGGAGCTGAAGGAACAATTTCTGTAATCCCAGAGTAGAAGCTGCCAGATCCTTCTTAGTGATGACAGTAAGCAATGCATGGTCAGTCTCCCATTATCATTGATTGCAAAGGTAAAACAAAACAAAAATCCAAGGGCTGAAACCAATTACATTGAGTCTCTGTTTGTCCCTAAATTTGCTGACCCTCTGTACTGTCTGGTTTGTCCAGTTCAGTAGAACAAAGTTTTCTTCATCATTTCACGTCTTGAGGAAATTGTGCAACCTTGGCTTGTCAGGTGAGATTATCTCAGTGATGAAGGTTCAGGCTTTTAGGCTATATCTGCACTCTTAAGGAAAGGGAGTGGGAGTCTCTAGTCCCCCAGACAAAGTGGCACAGGCTGATGGATTCCCACACTGCTAAGGCCAAACCCACACTTCAACAGCATGGCTTCACCCACAGCCCTGAGTACTTGGCTTCTGTCTCCTCTAGCCCCTGGTAGCCCTAAGATATGATTGCTACTTTGTGCTTCTTTTGCCAGTTTACAAAACCTAGAATAACATGAGAGATGCAGTATAGGCATCATGCATAGCATGTGCACCATCACACTAAGAAGAAACCAGAGCATGCTGGCAGGTTTGGCATCTGGAAAGACAAAGCCTTCCAGGATGACCTGAGATGACAATCCAGCATGAAAGGAGCCAAACCTGTTTGCAGGCCATATTAGCCTGTGGGCATGACCTGGCAGGACCCTTAGAAACACGGATTAGATTGGGTCAGAAGAGACCTCTAAAGATCAGCTAATCCAGCCCTCTTTGCCTTGAACAGGGATGTCTTTCACTGGATCAAAGTACTTGATCTATTTACCTAAAGCTCATTGAATCTAGCCTTACGAGGCACCCACAAAAGTTCTGGGAAACCAATTCCAGTGTGTCATCACACTCTTCACAAAAATTCTTCCTTATGTCCAATCTAAATCTGCCCTCTTCAACCTGCTGGACACACTTCTTGTGATACAGCCCAGGCTATAGCTGACTTCTTGGGCTGCAAGTGCTCTTTTTTGAGTCCTGTCCACCAGTGCTTCTCCACAGGGTGGTTCTCAATCCCTTCATTCCCCAGTCTGGACTGAGATTCCAGATTGTCCTGACCCAGGTGCAAAAACTTGCATTTGGCCTTGTTGAACTTCATGAGGTTCACCTGGGCCCACACCTCAAGCCTGTCTCTTCCCAAACTGGTTTGGAAGAGGCTATCTGGAATGGTTGACAGCAGAAGCAGGGTGTGTACCAACAACTACACTGTGTGCACAGCTCAGGCTCAATGCCTGCCTTTTATTTTCCTTTTCCTGGAAGCAAGGTTGGCCTGCTAAATGTCTAGTGAACGTATCTCTTGCATCTTACATGTATTTACATCTTTCCCTTACAAAATAATTGCGGGGGTGGGGGGGAATCCAAAACGAAAAGGTACTTTATTTATAGTAATATATGTGAAAGCTCTTTAGGTCCTGTGATCTATCATTTCCAAATCATCTTTGAGAACGATGTAGTAGGTGCCCCCCAGGCTGTCTGCAGCCACTAGGATTTCCCATCTGGCCCACCATCTTTCCTGCAGCAGACGGCGACCAGATGTTCAAGGAATTAAATTCACTGGGACAGCTGAACTCCAGCATGAGAGTCTTCAGAGCCCAGCTCAGAGAGAAGCACACCACCACTGTGCCCATGAGGGCTGGGGTGAGGACAGGAGGGCTGATAGCATTGTTTCTGCCCATGCCCAGGTTTGTTTGTCAGCATCCAGTCTGCAATCTTAAATGTGCTCCTCGATTTCTGATTTGACTTCTGGGCACACAAGCAAGTTATCATGAGACAGACTGCAAACCACAATAACCCCTTGAGTGCCACCTGGTCCTGCTTGAAGCTCCTGATCCCAAGCTGCATAGAGAGTTATTTAGCATTGATATGGGATGAGGGTCTGTAGCTACAGCCTGTAAACAGAATTGAAAGGATTCAAATGTTTATGTGTATTCCATACAATATATTTTACTTTACAGTCTATTTGCTTCCTGCTAAGTAGTTGCCTGTTTAAAGCTTTAGGATTTTTGCAGCTGCTGTTGCGGCTGCTGCTGCTATCCTTCTTGTCAAATGATCTTTGAGCTCAACACACATCCCTCCTCTACTCAGTTTTTTATGTGGTCTGACTCGTCTCCTAAGGAAGGGTCCTAGTCAGGCTCCTCTCTATGCTGACAAAAAGCCAGTAGCACACTTAAGGGCTTCAAAAGCAGACATGATTTATAAGGTTGGGTGATGTCTGCCTCCCTTTCTCCTGCCACCTACTGTCTGCAGATACAGAGTTTAGCCTTCTGCAGCTGCATTGGGAAGAGATTCAGCTCTTAACCAGTTTTCTGCCTGACCCAAGATCCTGGGTTTGCCAAGGCTGCCAAAATCCATGTCATAACCATGTTACAGGGGGCTGGCAGAACTCTGCTCCTCTCAGGGCTTATGTCCAACTGCTTCTTATTCCATGCAACCATTGTGCAGGACAGCCACAGGCTTGTGCCAGAGCTTTCAGAGACATACTCCCTTTGTGAAGAGGTGTGGGTTTTGGATGGAGTGCTTTGTGTACAGACAGGAGGGCAGCACAAAACAGGTTAAAAGGCTCAGAAATACTCATAAAACAAAGGAGGAGGCAGGTGTGGTGTGTCTAATAGCCCTTTCTAAACAAGCCCTATCTGGAGTGAACCTCTTGATGAATGAACTCAGCAAATGTAAGGCAGAGTTTCTTGGACTCCTGGATTGCAGGATTCCTACCCACACAGCAAAGTGCAGCCATGTCTCCTGCTGAAAGCCCCCAGATAAGGATGTTTGAACATAGACACCCTTGGTCCATCCTAGAACCAATCTGAAAATGGACAGATCACAAATGCAATAAATTGCACTCCATGCAAAGGAAATGCTGACAGAGCTTTCACTGAATGACATTGAGACTAACAAAGTTTGCTAGAAAGGTTCAGGAAATGTACTTTAAGGGTAAAAAATAGAGTGGCTTAGTGTAACTCTGATGTGGCTCCCCCAGGGTCATTTGCACATCCCACAGCCTTACACCCTGGGATTGTACCAGTGCCATCAAGTTCAGCTGCTGGCACCAGCTGAACAAGCACTGTTTGTGCCAGTTTCCTGGTGGGAGTGATTGATGAGAGCTGGTTGAGCTTGCTCTGTCCAGAGCAGGTGTGGAGCAAATTTGCCCTGACTCAGTCAATTAACTTTATCAGAGAATCAGAATCAACAGCGTGAATACGATAACAATGTGTTGCAGAGTCCACGCTTCTCACTGTGCCTGCTCTCATGCTGATGGAATAATTCTGAGCTTATCGCCAAAAACGGGGCCCAAGTCTTGTAACACATCAGCACTTGGGTCCAGATTCATCCCATGCATGAGCTTCTGCTATTACACTGGATTATTCCTGCAAAATTTCCTATGACCACAGCTAAGAGAGGAAGTCAGGGAATCTCCCACAACCGATTTGGTAGTCTAAAGAAATGTGTCTCAGGGAAACTCTTGTCTTCAAGCACACACCTCTCCAAGTCTGATGGCCAATCAGACTGGCACAAGGTTGACCTCAGTGATGTCTCAGAAAAACTGCATCCCATTCTTCGCTAAGATCTTTATTTCAGGATTATAGACAAGAACTCAGGAACCAACCACTACCTTAATGGTGGGCTTCTTTCCTGTGCTAACAATGTCTGATGTTCTGTGTAGCTATGTACAGGGTCAGGGATGTGAAAAGGCTCCATGCCCTTTCCCTGACAGTGCCTCAGCTCCCAAGTTCCCTGAAGTAATCTTACGTGCTTTGTAGATCAGATGCATCTAGTCTTGCCTCCAGCCTCGCCACTTCTTTTCATGCTCATTTAAACTCAAATAAATCTGTTGCCCAAGCAGTTCACCAGTGAGAGAAATGGGACAATTATGAAGTAAATCAGTTTGAAATATGTTCAAATCTCCATGCAAATGTGCCTTTGCACAACTGACTGTCACCTTGGTGGATTCAGCCTGCAGGTGCGTGGAACTCCTTGCCTCCAGCAGTCCTCTCCTGGAATAATCAAATTACTCTGCAAAGGAAACACTGGTAAGTCTCTGTGACAGCCTAAGACAGGACTAAGGATGCTAAAAGCTTTTGTCAGACCTCAACCATTCTCTGGTCACTCAACCTTACCCTCAGAAAGGAAGTTGTGTGTAAGCTTAGTGGTACCTGGACTGTTCTTGGCAACTGAAGTTACATTGCAAAATACTCTGAAAGACAAAGTTCCTCACAAAACTGAACTGTATGGGGTTTTTTCTCCATGGATAGCATATGGCCTCTGTCTTTACCCTACCTTGGTATCTGGCTCAGCTCTTCAGTGGGTGTGCTATGCCTGGGTTTGAATAAAGAACTAACTGAGCAACACCAAGGCTGCCCCAGATGTCAGAGCTCAGCAGCTGGATCTCTCAGGAGCTCAGCAGGGTCCATACCTCACCTGCTGATGCTTCCCTGATTTTTCTCCCCTGGTCCTTGAGGATGCAGTGAAGTAGATTCCTTTAGCTTGCACCAGCAGGCCTCTGCCCACACAGTCAGCAAAGTGCTGGGACCATAGCTGGCAGCATTCTCCTCTCTGGATGGAAAAACAAGTTCAAATCCCATTGCAATGGTTTGGCTCAAAAATATTGTGAGTGTCACAGTGCTAATTCAGAGCTAGGCACTGTTACAAGGAGCTTTCCTGTTGGTCATGATCATTGTTTTCATTAAAGGATCCTGTCACTTTTAAAATGAAGCAAGGCCATATGGCACACGAAGCAAGCAACCAACCAACAAAAAGTAAGAAAGCAAGAGAAAGAAGAAAAGGTAGTAAAGAACAAGACACAAAGAGAAAGACAGAAAGAAAGACAGCAAGCCAGGCAGCCAATGAGAAAGAGAGGAAAAAGAGAAAGTTGAAGGGGAGAGAGAGAAAAGAGAGAGAGAAGAGAGAGAGAAACAAAGAGAAAGAAAAGAAAGAAAAGAAAAAGAAGAAAGATGAAAGAAAAGAAAGAAAGAAAGAAAGAAAGAAAGAAAGAAAGAAAGAAAGAAAGAAAGAAAGAAAGAAAGAAAGAAAGAAAGAAAGAAAGAAAGAAAGAAAGAAAGAAAGAAAGAAAGAAAGAAAGAGAGAGAGAAAGAAAGAAAGAAAGAAAGAAAGAAAGAAAGAAAGAAAGAAAGAAAGAAAGAAAGAAAGAAAGAAAGAAAGAAAAAGAAAGAAAGAAAGAAAGAAAGAAAGAAAGAAAGAAAGAAAGAAAGAAAGAAAGAAAGAAAGAAAGAAAGAAAGAAAGAAAGAACCAATGTTACTTCCCCCTTTTTATTACAAGCTGTTTCCCCAGAGCCAGTCTAGCCAGAATTGTATTGTACTTCAGTGAAAAAAATGTGGTCTAAAAATGGGGAAAGTTCTCCTACCTAGTATTATGTGCAATTCCAGGCACTGTAACAATGAAACATGAGCTGATATCTCTGTTTTTCTGAACATGCTATGTTTTAGAGGATGTTACTCTCAGAGCTTCTAAACTTTGTGACATAAACAGCAAACCTAATTCTGAAAAAAGCACCTACCACACCTGATTACCATAACCAGGATCACACACCTTTAAATCAAAAGTCAGTTGAGTTGGAAAAGGTTTAAGTTTTTTCAATAAATTACTTTTTATAATGACTATAAAAGTTATATAGTACACAGAGGCTTGCTAGAGGTAGATACTTTACTGTACCTGAATTGCTGGGAATACTTGCTGAGACATAAAGCTGACAATCAGACATCTGAGTGTGTTTGAAAAACATCATCTACCAAAAGATTAAAGTATGAATTTAGCAAAGTAATCCAGGAAGGAAATTCTTTGTTCTTTCTTGTTACTTATCATGGCAACTAAAGGGATATAATGGGAAATGAGCTTATACTTTTCTTCAGAAATACTTGAAATATAGGAAGAGTTTGAGAACAAAATTATTTTTCACAGTTAAATATAAGGATTTTGACTCTTACTGAACTGTATTTCAACAATTTTTTTATTTTATGCCCATGATAACTCATTAAGGATATAAAATTGCCTTATTTATAGAGTATAAGAGCACTGCAAGTCATAGTGCCTCCATTTTTCAATGTAGCAACGACCTAGATGTGTATAGATTTAAATGATCTTTTAATTACAAGGGGAAGAAGGGAATTGCTAGAAATAAAAGAGATTTGTTATTCTACAAAGAAGGGGAAAAAAGGAGTGATAATTCTAAATTTTAAAAAGTACCAATTGCAATTTTTATGAAAAAGAAAGCCCAGTTAGGAAAAACAACCTTGAAGTTAGAATTGTTGATAGAGTGTCATAGGGAAGGTTGAGGGAGAGAAAACTAAGGATGTGAAACTGAGCATATCCTTCTAATGTGCAGCGTGGGGAAGAAGGGGAATTAACTAATGAATGTATCCAAAATACTGACAATATTTTAGTGTTCCTGGAGAATTAGTGAGCTCAAGATGTCTGAAAAGAAAGAAAAGAAGGTTACTGATCTTTTAAAATGGCAAGGGAAGAGGAAGAGAAAGAGTGAACCTGTCATCTACCATCTGGTAAGCCTAACTTCAGTCTGCAGTAATATAGTGGAAAAAATATTAAAAGGTAAAAATCTTAAGCACTTTGGGGAGAATGTATCCACAACCAGTAAACAGCATGGATTTATAAGGAATGGAAAGAAGGCACGCAAAAGTATTTTTTTCTTCCTATAATTGCAAAGTGGTGACTGAAGGGAATACAGTAGGTATTATATACATGCCTACTAACATATAGATTTGTATGTATGGGCTTCAGTAAATTCAATAGGATCTAGCAGTGTGACCAAAAAAAAAATCCAATGCAATTTTTGGGCTTCTAACACAGAGGCATGGTGTCACGTACCTGGGAAGTGATAGATGCCTCTCTGGGTATACAATACTGATGAGATAGCATCTCCACTACTGCTTTCAGATTTAAGCACTTTCAGTACCTATAAAAGTGAACTGGATGGAGTTCAAGAAGCATGGAAGGAAAAGCAAAAGCCTATAGAAAGTGTTTGGCAATGAAATATTAACTGAAAATAGACATCTATAGCCTGGTCAGACAAGGGTGGGAAGAATAAGCTCAGTGCCACGTTCCTTACAGTGAAAGGTTTTCAGAGAAAATAGGGTGAAGGCAGAAAGGGAAAGCCAGACAGGGAGTAAATGTTAAATGTACATGGCCACAGCTCTGGCCCCTGCTCCTGCTGAGACTCAGCCAGGCATTTATTGGGGTGCAGGAGTGCACATGAATGGGGAACTGTGTTCATGAGGAAAGAAATGGCTTGGAGGACCTAAAGGAGCTTCTCTGGGGAAGGGAAGGGAAGGGAAGGGAAGGGAAGGGAAGGGAAGGGAAGGGAAGGGAAGGGAAGGGAAGGGAAGGGAAGGGAAGGGAAGGGAAGGGAAGGGAAGGGAAGGGAAGGGAAGGGAAGGGAAGGGAAGGGAAGGGAAGGGAAGGGAAGGGAAGGGAAGGGAAGGGAAGGGAAGGGAAGGGAAGGGAAGGGAAGGGAAGGGAAGGGAAGGGAAGGGAAGGGAAGGGAAGGGAAGGGAAGGGAAGGGAAGGGAAGGGAAGGGAAGGAACTCCAGCTTCCCCAAACCAAAGCAGAGCATATTGCTTTATGGAGAAAGACCTTCCATTCTTTCCCCACAAACCTCAGTGTAATGACTCAGTGAATTTGTCACTGCTATATGCCCTGTGTTGTCCCTGAAACAGGGATAGCATCAGACTTTTCCATCCTAATCGGTTTCAAGTACATGGATTTTCTGGCATTTCTATAGAGTTGAACAGAAAACACCTCCTGAGAGCCTCCTGACTCCTGTCCAAGCACAGACAGCGCACAGGTTTCAGTTTCAGAAGGGACACCAAAGGAATAATTAGATATGTCCCCATGCCGAAAAACGCTGAAGGGGTCATTTTCGTTTCAATGCAATTTCCTTTTACATTTTCACGTCGTTTTTACGGCTTCATCCGTTCCCTCCACCGCTGCCCCCAGCCCCGCCGCCTGCGAGGAGGGCCGTGCACTCCTGCCGATGCCCAGGAGATGGTGCTGTGGATTTTGGATCGGGAGCTCGGCGGTCGGGGCCGGGCCGGGCCGCTGGGTCCCCGTGGAGCCCCAAGGGGACCCCGCGGACAGCCGGCGTGTCTCCGCGGGAATCCTCAGGTGCCCTTGATCTCTCTGCAGCCCCCCAGAATTGCCCTGACACCTCCAGCGGTCCCCCAGAGCCGCGGGGCCAGGCTGTCGGGGCGTCGTTCCTCAGCCCGAGAAGCCTCAACCTCGCCGCGCTCTGGGTCAAGCTCACCAGCGCCGGCTCTGTACCCCCGCTCAGGACACGGACGAGGCAGTGCTTACTCCGCTCCGCAGCCCCTCGTCTCACCAAAGCCCCCCCAGCCCGGCTGTACACACACGGCCCCCGGCCCTGCCCGCTCCGGCCGGCACCGGGAGCCGCGCCCGGAGTCCCGGGGCTGAGAGCACCGGCCCCTTCTCATCCCCACAGGCACCCCGCGGGCTGCCGGGCCCGGCCTGCGGCTGGAACAGCTCCCAGGCCGGTGCACCGGCCTCCTGGGGCTGCCTCTGGGAGGACAGGCACCTCTGAGGGTGCATGCCCCACGAGAGGATGCAGCGGGAAGGGTAATTTTATTTCTTTTTACTGGGTTTTTCCTACACCTTGAACTTAAATAAAGTTTTCTTCGCAAAGCCAGCACAGCTGCAGTTGTGGCGAACGAAAGCGCTCTCCAAAGCTTGACTCGGTGCTGGAAAAGCCGGGCAAACCCTGCATGGAGGGCTGCTGCCTCTGCTGCACTCAGCGCTCGGCTCTGATCTCCCCCAGGCTCGGCGTGTCACAGGAAGAGACTTCGGGCTGAGCCGCTGGAAGAAGGACGGGAAAGTTGCGGAAGATCCCAAGCCCTCCCCTTGCTGCGGGGCCGTCCGGCTGCAGCAGGCACACGCCGTCCCTCTGCTCAGAGCAGGCAGGGAGAGACTAACCACCTGGCTAAATTCTGTCTGCATTCAGCTCTTGGGCGTCTGACGGCAAAATTTGGAAAGTGTCTTTCATCGCGGAAACTTTTCTGCAAACCCTACCCTGGGAAGAGAGAAAAGGGGAAATGACTTCTCTCACAGGTGGGGAGCGGAATAGAGTAACTCTCGAGCAGATCTTGCTAAAGACGCCACAGAAAATCAGCAATCACTGTGCTGTCCGCTCTCATCCGTACCCTGGGACCTTCCAGCGTCCTTGTCCCCTGTCCCTGCCTCCTGCCCCGCCCAGGACGGCCCGTGCCCGGCCGCTCACAGCGGAGCCCGGGGGATGCTCCGGGGCGGCGGGCTCCGGGCTGCTCATTTCCCGAAATAATGACCCAAGTGTGGAGGAGCTGGTGGCAGAGGGCTGCGGTACAATTAAACCAGGTAACGAGACGCTGGGCAGATGTGTTTTCATTGCGCTGTAAGATAAACGCAGTGTTAAATGCCTGACAACTTCCCAGAAGCAATCAGCAAAAGTTTACGAGTGCATAAACCTCAAAGACCATTTCTCGGTATTTTTATAAGCGCCGCATTTAAAGCTTCTATAAATTCTTCTGCTTGCTTCCAAACTAAAGTTCCCGTAGACTATTAAACAGCCACTTCTTCGTGAGGTGGGGAGAGGCAGATCACAACAGGAGGGTCCAGGGAAGGCGAGAGGGGCTCTCTTTTCGTCCTCTCCACTTTGCTCTCCCAACTCCCTCCCACACCTCCCACAAGGTAAAGTTTGTAAGAAAGTTGGCATCTTTAGAGCACGACAAGTCACAGATGAGCATATCGGCAAGATGAAGGGATATATTCATGTCTCAAGAACAGGGGACAGACCCAGTAGAGAGGGAAGGGAAAGAATGAAGAGAAATTAAAGGAAAAGAGAGATGGTTGAAAAGACGGGATGTAGCAGGTGAAAAGAATACGAGCAGATCTAGGGGCAGATCATGCAGTGGACAGGGAAGAGCAAAAAAAGCTTAGACGAAGAGGGAGATTTCAGACGCAGAGGGCAAATCTAAGCGAGCGCAGCCGAGGGGGAAAGGAGGCTGCCGCGGAGGTCGCCGCCGTGCCCCCGTTCCCCCGCCCCGACGGCGCGGCCCGGCAAGAGCCCCTCGCCGCTCGGGGCAACCCCGGCGGCCGCAACCCCGGGGCAACGGGACCCGCCGCTTGCGGAGAGGCAGTGTACGTCGTCCCCAAAGTTGCAGAAAAAACTAGACAGTGCTAGTGAACCCACAGATCAGCCGGAGAGATCAAGCCAGAGCCCTCTGTCTTCGAAGAAATAAGATGAGGGGAATGAAATGTTTCCACTAGCCATCAAATTATAATAACAGTATCCGTCATCCTTAGGTGACCACACGAGTTTTACAAGTTGGATATTAAACAGATTAAATAATAAAAATTAAAAAACCCAAATCCCTGTTGCCAACATAAAGTCCTTTGTTTATGATCCCGGGGAAAATGAAGTTGCTAATTGAAAAACAATAAACCTAAAATGCCTTTGGATTAATAATGATAGAGGTTAACGGTGACATCCATCCCTTGGAAAGGGGGAGGGGAGCGAGGCGCTCGGTGACTGTGCGCTTGGACGGCGACCAGGGACAAGCGCAGCAGCCAAATGGGGCTCGGGGGCGGGGGGTGAGACCCTCCCTCTTCGGAGGGCTCGGCTTGTATGTTCGCCTCTGATCCGGAGACACGAGGTGAGGAGGGTCTGTATTGTAGTCATGTCTTCGCTAGATGAAATCTCAGTCAATTACTCTGAAATCTGCAGCTTGGCTTCTTTTCATTCTTTCCAGGTGAAAATTCAAACGTTTTCTGTTGTCGCCTGGTCCTTTCTTTCCTGAAACAAGGCACCCAACTGTTCTGATATTACCATTCAAAAACGGGTTCTGTGGCAAACCTCATTTGTGAATCTATTACAGAGATTAATAGATTATTTCTCCTTTTTCAACTAATTCTCAGTGGGGAAATTTAACCATATGGTAAGGAGAGAATTAGAATTTCATCACATTAGAGCAAAATGTAATGAAAAGAGTCCAACACCTGGGGCCAACTCCGAAAGACACAATTAAAAGGTTTTTAATGAAACCAGAGAAACCAAAAAATTTTCATAGCCTTCAGTAATCCTGCCACATAAGAATGATTTGGAAATGCTGGGAAATATTGATTTTTTACTGATGTCATAAGAATGAAAACCTGCCACTAAATACTCTGAGTGCTAGCAGAAAGGCGAAAGCGAGCTGCTCGCCTCAAGCACCGGAGAATTAGTGGGACAATATTCTGACCGACCCTCGGGTTTCCACTTCAGCTTTTGGAAGAGTGCAGAGGAGAGTGTTCCCGGCTCCGAGGAGAAGCCCCGAGAGAGGAGCAGGGGGTCGGAGTAACCGGATGACCGAGGCCGCCTCGCCCTGAACCGGCGGCGCATCCCGGCGTTGGGGAAAAGAGCGGGGGTGCTCCGGCCGAGTCGGGCTCGCTGGAGGGAGGCAGGAGGGCACGGACGCGCAAAGAGTTGGTCAGTCACAGTAAAAAATAAATTTTAAAAAGTTTGGTAGGTTTTGCCCTTTCTCTTCCCGCCCTCTCTCTTCCCCAGAACCGTTCGTTTTCAAGGTAACTGATGGGGCTTTATGTTTTTTATAGGGACACGGGGGATAATCACTCGCAAGCAGCAATCTGCTACTTGAAAAGGGATAAGGGAAGGAGGAGGGGAACCTCCCTGTAGTTTGGTCTCCGTTTGTTTGGGGGGGGTGGAGGGTGGGGAGAGGGAGGACTGGGGACCACCCGCCTCCCAAGGAAGCAAGGTGGACTTTGGCGGTGGCCAGGAGTGGGCACGACGGCTGGGGTTGCTCCGGGGGTTTTTAATTTTATGTTTTTCTTTCCCAGGCGATGCTTTTCGGGTAGATGGGTGGGGGTGGGAGGGAGCTATAAGTTAATGTAAATGCAGGGGGTGGGTGGGCTGGGGGGAGAGGGTGTCACTCCCGACTCCACGGCTAAGTTAGCAGAAGTCTGCTGGCAGCACTCGGAAGGAGAAATGTTGAAGTGGGCTTTTCTGCAGTGCAGGGCTGTAATTTGCTGAAGGAGGCAAAGAACATCCTTCGATCTAAGTAGGGCTTTTAGTGTGCTCATTGATGAGTGAAAGTCGCCACACATGTCAAGCTAAAGGCAGTTGTTGGGTTACTAACAGGACACAACGTCTTGCAAACATATGCGTTAAGCTGTGTATACAGATGGCAGGGAGAATAATGGAGCAGGCGCCTCTTATAAAGCTCTAGCTGCTGCCTGTCTTCAGACCTGGGAAAAGAAACTATTCAGACTCAGGGCCAGATAGCGCCTGGGATTGTTTGTTACCGTTTTAATCCTATTAATTAAAACGTTAACCTGATTGGGTAGAAAGCTCTGTCCCAACAGGCGAGTCTTCTTCATAATAACCTACTCTCAGAGATAATGATGTAAAAGACTCCCCCGTCTGCGGCGGCTGCTGGTTGATGGGTCCGGAAATCTCTTGAAGGTGAATCCAAGCAAGATAAACGGTGGAAGCGGCTCCACTGGCAGCGCACAATGCCCCAGCGCGGCGCCTGCTGAGGGCGAGCCGGAGCCGCAGCCGGAGCGGGAGCCACAGCCACAGCCCGAGCCACAGCCGCTGCCGGAGCCGCAGCCGGAGCCGCCGCCCGAGCCGGAGCCACAACCGGAGCCACAGCCGGAGCCGCAGTCCGAGCCGCCGCCGGAGCCAGAGAAGGGGAAGCCGCGGCGCCGGGCACGGCGCAGCTCCGGCGGGAGCCGGGAAACGATTTCTGCCAGCGGGACGCCGGGGAGCCGCCCGCCGCGGCGCGGAGCCTTGGAGGAGCGGGCCGGGAGCTGAGGGGGGCGGAGGAGGCGGAGGCGAGCGGGGCGCCGATGGAGCGGGCGCTGGGGCTGCCCGCAGAAGAGGACCTCTTCCACAAGAGCCTCGCCGCCTCGGCCAAGCGCATGGAGTCCGCCTTCCGCTCGCCCCCGGGGCTCGACCTTTCCCACCCCCGCGACCGCCAGCCCTCGCCGCTCGCCTGCTACGAGGCGTCGGAGCCCGAGGCGCTGCTGCAGCCCGGAGTCGGCGGCGACCCGCTGGCGCTGCCGCCGGGCTCCGTCTGCGTCAAGTACGGCGAGAGCGCCAGCCGCAGCTCGGTGGCCGAGAGCAGCGGCGGCGAGCAGAGCCCCGACGACGACAGCGACGGCCGCTGCGAGCTGGTGCTGCGCGGCGCCGGGGGGGACCCGCGCGTCGCCTCGCCGGCGGCGGGCGGCGGCGGAGGGGGGGGCGGGGGGCTGAAGGCGGCCGAGGGCAGCTGCTCCAACAGCCACGGGCACGGCGGCAGCAAGAAGTCCAAGGAGCAGAAGGCGCTGCGGCTCAACATCAACGCGCGGGAGCGGCGGCGGATGCACGACCTGAACGACGCGCTGGACGAGCTGCGGGCGGTCATCCCCTACGCGCACAGTCCCTCGGTGCGGAAGCTCTCCAAGATCGCCACGCTCCTCCTGGCCAAGAACTACATCCTGATGCAGGCGCAGGCCCTGGAGGAGATGCGGCGCTTGGTGGCTTATCTCAACCAGGGCCAGGCCATCTCGGCAGCCTCCCTGCCCAGCTCCGCCGCGGCGGCGGCGGCAGCGGCGGCGGCGCTGCACCCCGCCCTCGGCGCCTACGAGCAGGCGGCCGGTTACCCCTTCAGCGCCGGGCTGCCCCCCGCCACCTCCTGCCCGGAGAAATGTGCCATCTTCAACAGCGTCTCCTCCAGCCTCTGCAAACAGTGCACGGAGAAGCCTTAAGCGCCGCCGCCGTGGCCGCCCCCCGCCGCCGCCGCGGCCCCGGGGAGCGGCGACAGCCGGCGGCGCGGTCCCGGGCCGGGGGGCGCGGAGGTGGCGGAGGGACTGACCGCTGCCCGGCCCCCGCCACCCTCTGCCCGGACTCGCCTCGCCTCGCTCTTCTCCTCGGTGCCGCCGAGACGGGACCGCGACGGGAGCAGCGTGCGTGCGGCGGCGGGGAGGGGGCGCGGGGCCGGGGGTGCCGCGGGCAGGAACAAGGCCCGGCCCGGGGGCCGCCGGGGGGGCTCGCTGCGCCTCCGGACAAAGGAGAGGCTGGGAAATAGCAGGCCGGGCTGGGAGCCCGGGCTGTCGCCGGGGACAAATCAGAGAGGGCACTTGAACATAGATTTTTTTTTTTTAATTAATTATTAGCAGTATTATTATTATTCTGAGCCAGGAAACAAACAAACTTGAAATGTAAACTTATTATTTAAGTGACTCGCAGAAACAAAGAGACTGAACCATTGCTATGGAAGACTTTGTATTTTTTATCGTCTCTAAACTTTGATCCTGTGAAAATGCGCAAAGTTTGGTGAGAGTGATTTAAAAAATCGAGAGAGTTAAAAAAAAAGACAAAAAATAACCGATCAAAACCCCTACTCCGTGTCGCTGAAAGTATCGCATTTTTAAAAGAAATATTTATGTGCACCTTGTTTCTTTCCACTTTGCAATGATGTATAAACAAGACATGCTATTTATTTGTTATTCTTTAAAATGACCCTTCCACGCCAACAATATTTATCATGTGTTAAGGTCATGGGTCTTATGTGCAGTTACTTTAAATGCTTCCAAAATTCTGTTTATGGATTAACTTAAACTGTGTGCCAAGTGTTTAAAACATTTATTTGCCAACAACATATAACCAGAAATGTTGATGTATCCGAGCTGCTTAGGTTTATGAAAGGTCATCTGGATTTTAAGTTGCATCATCCCTGTATTTAAATTGAGCTTTAATAAATTGCTTCAGTCCAAAAATTACAGGAAAAGTGTATTCTTAATTGCTCAACCAGCTGATTTTTGAAAGGGTATTCTTTGCATTATAACAGGTAATAACTATTTACTTTTACAAGGCATCAGAGCAATAGCTGCTACAAGAACACTTGCCAAGCCAGTGTTTTCCCAGGCGCTGTGTTATCGAAGGTATAATTTAAACCGCTTTTAATGTGTATGTAAATTATTCTGACTGTGGATAATTATTTAAGTTGAAATACTTTAAATACTTTAGGCTAATTTACGGAACGCGTGGAATTCTTCTCTTCCTTTTTCAGGAGATGTGGGGGGCGGGTTTTGATTTTTTTTAATTTTTTTTTTTTTTTAAGAAGAAAAATGAGAGATGGAAAGCAAGAAGTAGCTATTTACCCAAAGTGAGCCTTCAGTTTGAGTTTGCATGGCTGGGTGGCTGCCTCTCTGCCATTTGTAAATCAAGATTTTTTTCTTTATTTTCTTTCTTTTTTTTTTTTTTTCCTTTTCCAGAACGAGTTCTGCTTTTTTCCACTACTTGCAGATAATACAAATTCGGACTGTCAGGTTGGATGGCAAAATAGGAGCCATGATGGATCTGTTGGCAGGTCACGGATGTGTAAAGAGTGATATATATTAAATAGGTCAATCAGATTATGACAGCAATGTACGATCGTTTGTATGTGTATCTATGTCGGAAAGAATCTTTATTAAAATATTTTGAACAAACGTTTGTATTACGCTGTGCTTTGTTAAGCATATCCATCCAGATTAAAGGGGGTGGATGGTGGGGGTGGGTCGTTTTCTTTCCTTTGCCCTGCTCTGAGCGCGCCCCAGTACCCTCCCCGTCACCCCACTCCCGGCTCCGGCTGTCCCAGGCAGGGAAGCGAGAAGTTTTTCCTCCCTGGCTGCGTTCCTCCCACTCCCGTGGCAGGCGGCAGGTGGCCCCCGGCCCTGCCCTGCCCTGCCCTGCCCTGCCCTGCCCTGCCCGGCCCGCGGCTCCACGCCCGCCCCGAGCCGTGGGGCTGGACGCGCCGCGGGGTGCGCTGCGAGACCGCCCCCCCGCCTCCTCCCAACCCGCCGAGTTTTGCAGCCGCCCCTCCCCTCGTGGACCCTCCGCCCTGCCCCAAAGCCAAGGGCAGGGGAAGCGCGCAGCCCCCCAGGCTGTCTGCTCGGCGCCAAGCCCGGCCCGGGGGTCCCGGTCCTGCGGCTCCCCCCTCCCCTCGGGCGGCCCGGGCCGGCGCCGGGTGTCCGCGGAGCCGCCTCTCCCAACGGCAGCACTACAGGCGGGGGAAGGGTATAAATATTTTCTGCTCCACTTCCCATCAAAAAAGATTAATCAGAACCTGTAACTTTTCAGGAAACATAACTGTAAAGTGCCACGGAGCTGTGGGAAGGCAGCCCAGAGAGGGTGGGCAGATCAGCCCCCAGGCGCAAGGAGAAGCGTCTCTCAGCATTTACTAGACAAAGGCTGGGTGCGTCTAATTATGATTATTAAAACAATTTCCATGACGATGTCTAATATTATGTTAATTTGAAAACAACTGTGTATGAAAACTGTCGACTATAATACCTAAATTCATTTAATGAAACACATCGTTAAGGCAATTAAACCTCCTGGATGTGATTAAGGAACATAATTACGACACTGTTCTGCGCCATAATTGGGTGTCTTTAATCAAGGGGTAAAGTGATCAGCAACACAGCCATTAGTTTGTATTGTTCTGTCTCTGCTGTCCATCATTCTGATTAGGAATTAACCACCGCCACCAGCTTGGCGTGGTGCGTGCCTGTGTGTGTGTCTGTGTGAGTGTGTGTTCGTGCATATAACATCGCAGGACACATTTGCTGCAATATTTACCGCTTAATGTCTCTGGCTACCGAGCGGGCTTCCTTCCCGGAGAGGTTCCCTTGGAAGGTGCGGGCTCTGCCCGGCTTTGCCCGGCTGTGGGGTGGGAGAAAATAAGCCAGGTCACAGCAAACTCCTGGAGCGGCCGGGACCTAAGGTGGGGAGAAGGCAAGGGGCTGGGGGAGGCCCACGCCCTGCCTCCCGGTTCCCGTGGTCGGGGGCAGGGTCCGAAGTGTGCGGGCCGGGCCTGGAGCGCTCCCCGCCGGCTCTGGGGAGCGAGGTCTGTGGCACATGGAGCGGGTTGTCCGCTCACCGCTCTCTCCCGCCTGCCTCTGCCTCGGAGCGACGGGACAGCGGAATGAAAATCTTTGTCATTCCTGGCTACGGCCGCCGCCCGACTTTGGACTCTCTTTCTTCCTTTTCGATTGCTTCGGAGGGGGCGAGGGGTCCGTGCCAGGTAGAGGTGCTGCTGCTCCTGGCCCCACTCTCCTGTCGCGCTGCGCCGGGCATCCTCCCTGGGAAGCGGCGCGAAGCCACTGGGCCAGTCCCTGAGCAGGTCTTGCCAATGGAAGCGTAATGTGTGCCGGGCTGGGGGGAGGAGAGAGGCTCCCCCGCCCGCCTTAAAGCTTGACAGATCACTTAGCCAGAAATGAACATGTACCCTTTCAAAAGAGCTTCTTCCCCGTTTCCAATCGCCCCACCGAATCGGGATCTCCCTCAACCTCATCCGGAGCTCCCTCTGCCCCCGCCGCCCAGCCTGGCTCCCTTCCCCGGCCCCTTAGCCCGGCTCGGAGCCTAGATTGTCCCAGCATGAGTGACATTGGCTTTCCTAATGTAATGACTTATGAAAGATATAATCATGTGTTAAATTGAATCCTCCGCTTAACTGTTAATGGTGTGCTCTGGGCACATTTACGTATTAGATGCTATGGTAACTAATTACCACTAGAAGAAGGGATAATACACTTTCCAGACTTTGACAAATAATTATGAGTGTTCACATCCCTGCTAGCAGCAGTTGCAGCGGATCTGCTGGAATGAGTAAGTGAATAAATGAATGGGTAAGTGAACTTGTGTGCATGGAGGGGACTAGATAATGAATAGTGGTCAAGTGAGTTTTCTTATTAAAACCTTTAATGAAAATGTGATTTAGGGTGGAAGGGGGAAAAAAGTGCGACGCTGCCTCTAAACGTAATTAAATCGCGTAATATAAACATCAGAAACATAAATAAGTTTGCTTTTAATTAAAACTCAGCAGTCGAAGTAAATTATCCACGTGCTCGGAAACTTTACAGCAATTAACACTTTTTTTTTCTTTTTCCTTTTTTTTTTTTTTTTTTTTTTTTTGTGGTGGTGGTGGCGGAGGGAGGCTGTTAGGGGGTAAAACAAACGAGCCGGGACTCCGGACTCTCTCCAGGATCATTTGTAACTGTGATCGCACCGCTGTTGCCCACAGGCCAGACTGATCCTGAGGCTCTAAGCAATCGGCGAAGAGCTCCTTCTCGCAGCGGGACAAAAGTTTGGGGAAGTCGGTCTGGGCCCCGCGGCGGCCCCGGCCCCGCCGCCCGCCCGCTCCGCGGGGCCGCTGCTGCCCGTCCGGGCCCGGCCCCGCCTGGGAAAGCTCCGGCACTAGCGGAGCCCATGCAGGGCGTAGGACAGGCTCTCCCTGAAGCTTTGCGCGTGGCTTAGGCAGGCGCCGCAGGGGTTAAGCCGATTGTGCCCGCTCCTGCGCTGCCATCCCGCCGGAGCGGGGGCAAAGGCGGGAGCCGCTGCCGAGAGCTGGAGCCGGCACGGCTGCCCCGGCCCCCCAGCCCCACCCGGGGGCTCCTAGCAGCCCTCCACGCCGCAGAGAGGACATCTGCCAAATGAGCGCAGAGCTGAAGCCAGTCCCATTTACCCCCGGTCACTCATCAGCTCGGTGTCACCCAGCCCGCCCACACCCGCCCTCGAAGCGCTCCGGAGGGGAATTTGGTCTGGTTCGGCTCGTTCTCCAGCCTCGGGAAGGGTTAAATCCTTCCTCAAGCCCCTAGTTGCCCTTGTCCTCTCAACCTGATTCAGAGACGTGTAATAAAATAGGAAGCAAATTTATGGTGTGTTTCAAGCACTTTACTGCTGTATTTTTAAATTCATATATGCACATATAAGAACTATGATCTGTGAATAATTTGAAATGCTATAGGAAAATGATGTATTTTAGATCAAACATAACCGTTTTCTTACGTAATTGTCTCCGATTAAAAGAAAAAAATAAAGATACATTTTGAAGAGAGACAAAGCTGAAAATCTAATGACAGCCATAAACTGCTAGACAGCCATAAATTAACGTCTTCATCAAACACTGAAGGGATCAGTGCTTATCTAAATCAACAATTATTTCTTCCGAGAAGTTGCAGAACAGATTGCCCCTTTAATACTATTTTTAAATCTTCGTAACTGAGGATTAGGGAAAAACAATCGCCTTTCCAGAGTAAACCTCCTCTCCACCAGCCGAAGCTATCCAAACTCACCGAACACCCAGACCGCTTCCCCAGGAACCTCCTCAGGGGTCCCGTCCCCTCGTCCCACTGCAGCATCCCTGGAAGCTCGTGATGCTTTCAGGAAGGGGCATGCAGGAGTCTTTCCTCACGCCCCTCTCCCCTGATTTTTGCCGCGGGCCGGGGGAGGTGGGAGCGCAGGAAGCACAAGCCGGCGGCGGCAGCCCGGCGGGCAGCGGACGGGGATGAGGGGATGCGGGCGGGCGAGGGTGCGCGTCCCCGCCGCCGCCGCGGGCCGGGGGCATCCCGGAGCCGCAGCATCCCCCGGTGCTTCCACCACCAGCTCAACTAATGCCCATCCGCTTTTCAGGTTCAAAGCTTTAGCGAGGCGCCACTTCTCCCAGCTGCAGCCACCTGCGAAGCCGGTTTTGCAAGAGGCTGCTGTAAAGAATTCATTTTTTAAAGGCATCTGAAAGATACGTTGTGAAGAGAGGCGATTCACTGGCTCGCAAGATGGAAATTAGACAGGGAAAGACTTGCTGCCTGTAGGAGATTAGAGAGCGACTAAACTCTTTGGAAGAAAGAGGTAGTTGGAAAGATGAGCTGATGGGGAAGAAGTCGCTGTCAAAAGTCATCACAGGGTGTTTGCCTACTGACTTTTACTCTCCCTGTAGCCAGAACTCAGACTTTTATTCAACTTTTCTGCACTCATAGCTGCTGGTTTTGGGGGAAAAAAAATAAACCGACACATTAGTGTCAAAATGGGTTTAACAAATCTTTGAAGATAGAAAGAATCCTGCAAGGGTTCTAGCAAGAAGAGCTGAAGCTTAGGCTACTTTTGATTTTTTATTTTGGTGTGAATAGCTCTAAAGATGAGCACTTTTCTACTATTATGAATGATGTGCTCATACAACCTCAGTACATGAGATCCCAGGGAAGCTTGATGCATAGAATAAACACAGAACTGGTTTATATGAGGATCAATATCCCACCACAGCTTCCTCGCTTTCACTTTAAAATGGAATATTGTCTACCTTTTCTTGATATGCTTTTATATATTTCTTCATATTTATTGCTAATTATAAACATAGACAATAACTTAAGGATCACAATACTTTCATAATCGTACCTTTGAGGGGTGTTTTTGTAATGAGGTAATTTTTCTATTATGTAGTAGGTACATATGCTGGTTTAGGTAGTAGACAGGAAAATACTTCACTTTCTATGGTCTGGCAGTTAGAACAGTTCTATTCATATGAGTTAAGCATATGCACGATTTGATACCTTGAATAGTTTAAAAATACAGTGCTATACAAGTAACATCAAGGCAGCCAACCTAGTATCAAATCAAACACTAGATAAAATACAGTGCTAGGGGCTCTCACTAAGTCCTTCCTTTCAGGCTATCTTTCAGACCATTATGGAAAGCTCACTCAGAAATGTGCCCTTCAAGAAATCTCAAACAATGCCACTTTTTAATTTATAAATTTCAGTAACTTTTAATGGTGCTTGGAGTTAGAAAAATTGCACAGCTACACACACATTTACCAAACCCAGAAAATGCTGCAGGTCTGTCTTCTCTAGGAAGCATCTTCAATAACCCTCGCAGACATACCTGACAAGCATTTCTACATGAAGGAATGGAGAAACATCGATGTCTTTAGGGTACAACCATCCTATTAAATACCTGGAGAACTACAGCTACAGTGATACCTAGAAAAGCCAAGTTGTGCTTTGCTGGTGCACTGCTGTGCATCGTAACAATTTCATTCATATCCCCTTTTAAAATGAATGATCTGTGAAGACAGAATATTTTACTTTAGGTAGTACATCTTGTACTGCATGGAGGTTTGCAAAAGTAAAAGCCTAGGAGTTTTTAGGAATCACTAGTGGACTGCAGATCTTTATATTAATTTTGAATAATGTCCTAGGAATGTCAGAAGTACCACTTTTTTTGCCTCACCTGATGAGAATTGGCTTATGTTCCTTGGCGGGGTGGGGGGGGGGGGGGGGTGTGTGATAAAAAAGACATGATACTTTTCAATATTCAGATGAGTTTCTGTATTTCACTGCTGAATAAAAGGCTTTTTTTTTTTTTCATTACAGAATTATCTGCCAAGACCAGAAAAATGTAGTATGTTGAAATAATAATTAAAAAATTAAAGCAATAGTTGTGAATCTGTGAGAAAAGTATAAACATAAGCTGGAAAAAATACCACAGACAATCATTCAATATTAAAATAGATATATTCCTTTTTATTCTGCCCTTGAAATACAAAATTCCTTTAAGATGTTAGATTACTAAAATAATGAAATTTCTATTTTTTTGCTCAGAAGTACCTTAGTTGATCTAGGAGCTTGAACAATGGATATTAACTGTTAAAGTAGAACCTAGCCATTGTTCATCTATATACAAATTGTGAGTTTGCAAAATTAAGAGCACTTCACAATCTCTTGAATGACCAGTCAATAATGACAAAATAAAAGATCGTGTAAAATTCTACAAGAAAAATTCACAGACCAGTAATTATTCAAAAATAGCAATGCCAAAAATAGTGACATGCAACTGGCTTAAAAGCATAAAGAACAACTCTTACACGGTTTTGTATTATTACATTAGGACATACTGACAGAGATTTGAAAATCTAATTTGCAAACAGGTACACATATACTCGATGGTTTCCTAAATAATGGAACATTTAAAAAAGTTTACAATAGCATCTAGCAGTACTAAGTGCCAGCATGAAAATGGAGAACATTCAATCTGTAAATTAAAATAAGAAGAATAATTAAAAAGCTATGTTTTAGCATTCACATTAGTGCATGATAAATTAACTTTCTTCTTGGGTGCTATAAAGGGCCAGACTGACTTAATAAATCTATTTTTTTTTAATGAGAAAAAAAGGTGCTTATATATTTTTTTAATAGCAGAAGATACTATTGATACAGCCACAGACACCAGCAACTTCCAGTCAGAGGCTGGTAGTGACCAGCCGAGTCACATCTCAAACTGATGGGTGAGTGCACCAGTTCATCAAGGAATGAATTGGCAGAGGAATTCAGGGGGTACCCACCTGCTCCTCCTGCCTGATCCTGCACCTGCCAGGTCTGTGGATGCCCCCAGCAGGTACTGCTGGGCTGGCAGGGCAGACCCCTCTGCTGAAGTGGAGAGCTGGGAGAGGGAAGCCCAGGTCTGCCTCCTCCCACGCTGCCCTGCAGCCCCACTGGCACCTGAACGCTGGCAAAGAGCACTGCTCTTTCTGCCCAGATGATTTTGCCTCCAGTGACAGACACAGAGCTGCACAATCCTGGGTCCTGCAGCCAAGGAGGTCATCAAAAAGGGTGTTGTGCCCTATGCAATGAGACATGCTCTTCTTGGCACAGCACCCAGCACCTAGCTTGGCTCCAGCTGGGATTTTTGGGGATGCTACACCCTGTTGCGCTGTATCAGCTTATTGACCAGGAATGCCAACACCATGGGCCTTCAGCCCTGCTCCATGGAGACTGAGTCACCCCTGGTCAGACCAGCTGCTGACTCTCAGTTTGTCCCCTCCTCATTTGCTGAATACATGGACCAGAAGGGCTTAACCAGCCAAACTGATCTATCAGGAGCCTGGGTTACCAGGGACACAATTCCAGGCCAGGCTGAGCAGACCCTGCCTTGCATTTGATTATTTTGGTTCTTGAGCAAAAAGAGCAAGCAATTTTTATCCCAACAGAATGCTGGCCTCTTTTGTGGTGTCTCTAATTCTGATGCAAGGTCTCCAAGCAGCTTCATAGAGATTTCATCCAACTCCTGGGAAAGATTCTGACCCTTTTCTCTTTTTTTTTTTTTTTTAATGGAGCATACCATACAGATTTAATTTGCTACTTTGGAGACAATCTAGTTCTTCTTTTAATTTCAGAATAGATACTATACAAATTGATCAGCAATTTATCTGAAACTACTAATGATTTGCATGTACTTTTGGCACAGTCCTATTATGCCCTATCAAATTATGCAGCAGCCAGTGATACTCTAATTCAAAATCCTAAAAATAGAATACAATTATAAAAAAGAGGCTTCTGTTTAAAACAAATACCCACTGTTTTTTTTCGCAGTTGCTTCAGGTTTTTGTTTTAAAGTTGGATGCCAAAGAAGGATTCATCACAATTGTAGCATGAGACATTTTACAGCTTACATATAAGCAATAATGGAATACAGTCAACAGTGTAATGATATCAACATTCCCTCCCTCAATAAACCAGGCTCTAATGTCCAGACTGGATTGTGAGCTACAGCTGAGTACAGAATAGCTTCTACAGAGTAACCACAGGAGTAACCAACCTGAGTACAAGAATGTCTCCATAAAAACCAATTTTACTCTGTGGCACAAAACAATAATCAGCTTTTGCTGTTGATTAAATATTGAAGTAAAGTTAAAGCATTTAATCAACTGCAAAGCCATTTAATGTAAGTGTACTCCAAATTTGTAGACATTATTGATACTATATATGAAGAGAAAATGTTTATCTGCTATATCTCACAAAACCACAATTTCCTTTTTGGATGATTTGGAATGTGGCTGTACCAACCTCTGAAAGTCTTTCTACTGATGCTGATGCTTATTTAGGGTATGTGCTTTACACAAATAACTGAGCAGACTTCTACAAAAATAATAATTATTAATTCTTAGTATGTAGGTAGTCTATAGGCCATCAAGTGCCATATAGATTAGTAGAATTTCTGATTTTGAAAGACTTACTCTGCCACATCCCAAAGAGAGATGTTTTTCGGAACACAAGGCAAGGCCCACAGATGTGGCTATTCTACCATTACAATTATCATCTTGGCAAATTGAGACTGGACAGCCATGGGACTCCTCATCAATCTCTGAAGTGATGGCTGGGAAGAGAGACAGGGTCTAAACTCTCAGATTTTGTGCACTAGGAAATTAATTTTCCAAACAAGAGCCGGGCACCCAGTGAAGCAGGTTGGGCAGCCAGTATAAACTTCTGTGGCTGCCCAGGGTTTTCACTTGCTCAAATTTTGGCCCCAGGGAAGAGCCTGTTTTCCAATTTGCAGATGGACAAGTCTGTTTCCAAACACAGGTCACACTATTCTGCCTATGCACAACTTAGGCAAGGTAAAACAATGTTAAAAAAGATTTTTAGATGCCACACTTGCCCTTGAAACCCTCTTCCTCTTTTGCCTTTTTGGAGAAATGAACAAAATAAGAAATGGTCAAAACAAATGCATGAACATGTTACTAAGAAACAGTGAGAGAAAGAGAAGCTAATTTTTGAGGTGACAGAATAATTTCAAATGGGCTTCTATATTTTCTCCCTGAACAGCATGCTTTCTGGGGGGGGGCTCAAGAGCCAAAATAGATAATTTAGGCTTGATTGAGAGCCTATTAAAATCAACAGAACTTATCTTCTGACTTTAAATGATTGCAGGAAAGAAATCACATATTTTAAATTTTTGCACTGCATTCCAAAAAAAAAAAAAAAAAGGAAAAGGAGCAAGAAAGCAAAGCATTCGCCATCAGTACATAAACCTGAAGTTAGAAATGTGTTGTCAGCAAGACATTCTTGTAAATCATCCTCCACTACCCCACACAACTTCCATCACATCTCCCAAATAAAGGGCTAAGACTCCCAGGACCATGAAAGAAATAAAGTAAATATAAAGTTAGGATAATAATCACAAGAAGCTCCCCCTTTCTTGCTATTATGCTTCTATGAGCAGATGCTGATATTCATGTAAGTGGCCTGGATTCACCCTCCCTGTAAATCCTGCTCATCTCACAACCAAGAGTATGGGGATGCACCTTGTAGAGATGCTGGGCTATTGACTTGGCCAGACTCTCGTCAGGTCACCTCACTTCTCACAACTCAAGCAGGACAAATTGAGGCTGCACTTCCCTGCATCTGGTCTTTACCTCCAGCCCAACAGCTTTTCTCCTTAGAAACAAAGAGGAAGGAGGTAAAAGCAGAGAGGGAAAAGCAAACGTTTCCAAAAATATAAAGCTGAGTGATGGAACAGAGCAAACATGAGATTAGTGGAAGGCATATAGGCAGCTGCTCAATTTCTTAAGGACCTTAGCTTGTAACGAAAGGCAATATCAACGTCTGGCAGGAGGATACCAAGGCCCATGCGACTGTTATCAAGTCTGACAGCTTTGTTTTCTGCTAGTTCTACATCAAAATGAGACAATAGTATGAAAAGAAACATCTTCATCTCATTCATTGCGAGGAACCTCCCTGGACACATGCTGATCCCAGAGCCAAAGGGCATTAGGAAATACTTCAGTTTTCTTCCTGCCTTGTAGAATGTGGTTTTCTTCTTGCCATTCTCTATGTATCGATCGAACTTATACTCCTGAAAATGAAAGAGAAAGAGAGAGACAGCGTGATATCTAACAAGGCAGTTACATGAGCTGCTTTCTTTGCACAATGGTAACGCGTCTGAAACCCAGAAAATAAGATAAAGAGGAAGACAAGGAGCTGACAGCTTCTTCTTTTTAGTTGGTTCCCTCAAGTTTCATTAGCTCACATTATCTGCCCTGCAAAGAACACTCTTTAAAATCCACTTATTTAGCTTAGTCCTTTTACATCAAGCTCCTTCAACTTCCTCATCTCATCCACTGAGTGTCTGGCCTATATTGATTGTAATTAGATTTTGACCGCTTTGTAGCAGGGACAATGAACCTTAGTGGAAGGACAATTTTCTTGTAAAGCATCATACAAACTCAGTGTGGTACATACATCATGAATAAGGATAATCTGCACAATTCTGCAAATGCCTATGAATAAATTAATGCATTGCACCAATTTTGCTCTTGCAAGCCAGAGCAAAATCCATCCTTCTTTTGCACCGAATGGTGCAGATTATTCAAAAACTCCAGCGCTTTGCAGTCAGTTTTCCTTTCACTTGGAGATAGTTGCTGCTTAATTTGCCACATCTTACCTTCAAATATTTTGCTGCAGAAGCTGTGAGCAAGGCAGGACAATGCCAGTGACTGACCATTACAAAGAGGGTGTTTTCAAGTAAGGCTTGAGGTCACACTTGTAACCTACGTTCCATAAATTGAACATATTTCTGACTATTTTTGAGTAGCAGGATCCCTGTTTAGAGATAATTTGTGTTTTTGAATGAAGGAGATCTGGCATCCTCACTCAGTCAATGGCAAATTAACCACTTACAAAACCCTCCTGCATGCTTTGAATAAAAATGACAGGCACTTCTTGCTTATGGTCACTCATTAGCATTTGTCCTGCTTTGCATACATCTGCTATAGCAGCAGCCATTTGGAGCTGGCTGGGAACAAGTCAGTCAGACAGAAACCGACCTCAACTGATTAAAAAACCCCACACCACCATTAAAAATACACTGATACTGATCTACCCATTAGATTAAAGGCTCTGGAAATCTCACACTCCAGGTCTTGCTGTTGAGAAACAAATGTCAGGGGAGGTGGTCAGTGAGAAAGGGAACAAATACTAGGTGCACTGGAGGGGATGTAACTTGGGGTGCTGAAGTGCAAGAGCTTATTTCACTAAATGACAGAGGCCTAGATTTTCCACAGATATAAAGGTGATTCTATGTCTGCGTCCACTGACAGGTAATTCTTTTCAGTCTCTTTGAACACCCCAGCCAAAAGGAAGCAAGCCTTTATTTTTTTCTGCCAGGAAGTTATTGCTTCATTTGGAGCAGCACAGTAACAAAAATGAAAGCCCAGAATATCGTAAGATTTACTTCCTGAATTCTAAATCCTGCTGATCTAAAAAAGCACTGCTAAATATGAACTGCAATAGCTTAAAAACCTAACCCAGAGCTCTTCATTTCGCTCAAATGTTTTCACAAGGTGCACTTCTGGTGTCTGGAAGAATTAAGAACTGTGTTATTGAACACACAGGCACACTAGGTCAAACCTTATGCTTTCTTTGTCATATTAAGAGCTTTCTGAGACTTGCAATTGCTTTTAACAAAAAATGAATTTCTGTCTAAGGAACAGGGGAAACAGAAAACAAGTGTGAGACAGGAATGCAGCCAGTGACAGTGACATCAAACCCAGGGCTGCTGAAGCCCCTTGGGTTGAGTAGTGTTTCCTTAAAAGCTAGTTCACTGACTAAATAAAGACCAATTTTTAAAAATGAAGGAATTTTCAGCCATGCACAAGGTCTCCTGAAAGAGACATGGTGGCTGACAGCAAGGAAAAGGTCAGGACGCTGAGCAAAAGCAGGCAATGAAGTTCTGTGTGGATGAGCTGCTACAAGTATTATGAAAACTGAGCAATCTCCTGTGATTGATCTAAGTCTCCTTCTGTCACATACTGTATTTAGCTTTGTTTGGGAAGTCACCATAGAAGGTTTCCTGCAGGGTTTCCTGATACTTACTCTATGGGTTTTGCAGAGTTCATTTACTGAGCTCTATAACTAGCTGAGTTGGAATTTAGGGTTTCACTTATACACTTTATAGAAAACTGACTAATTTATTTAGGCCTTAATGGGTGGAGAAAGAGGTCAGAAATATATGTGCTTACACACTTACACAATATGGTGCCAAAGCACAAGATAGCTTGAACTTAAATTTATGTATCCAGGAGAAAAAGCATTGCTACAAAATTATCTCATCAAGCTGCCTGTTTTCCCAGGAAAAGTTTTCCCTAAATACATGACAAGCTCAAGACTGCACCTTTCAAAAAATTCATTCTCCATCTCTATCTGATCCTCAGTAGTTATTGTTGAAAGCACACTGCATATTTTAAGAACCAAACAGAACAGTGATTTCCCCACTTTTCGAGAGGGGCCCATGTGCTGAAATCAATGTACTGCAATGTGTGGATTGCTCATTCACTATCAAAAAGATAAAATATATGAACTAAAGCTGTACTGTGAAAGCTGAGCAGAGCTGATACTAAGCAGATATATTCAAGCAATGGAAATATGGTAATATATTCTGGCAATTATTGGATAAGGGAGGAGATCAGTTTCCACACTGATGCTTTTGGTCTAGGACCTAAACAAACAGATGGACTTTTGACAAATCAAGAGCGTTCTCCAAAATAAAGTGTTAAGGATAAAATAAAAAAAAAAGAGATTATTTGTTAGCTGTTATCTATCCTTTTTAAGGATAAAAATACTAATCAACTATTTGCCAATAGATGAATTATTTTTAAAACCCTGCTTTTCTTTGCAGGCTTTATCTTCATTTTTGGGTGGGGACAGCCAGCAGAGCTCCCCTGAATGTAATTTTCATTCACATGGCTCCAGTGTTCATCTCAGTGACTATACCTTACTCCTGCTGACTCCAACATGCTCCACACCTCCTCTCACTGAGGCTGGCAGAGCTCCTACACAACGAAATGCTGTCCTGCACCAACGAGGCACTTTTGCAAGCTCTCATCTTTAAATTCCTGAAAGGGAGAGCTTCACGGAGCAACTTCTCTAACACGGGCTTTCTATAAACATGTAAAAAATCCAGTTCCTTTCTTCTTTGGCTCAAATGCCAAGGATGGAAATCAGCATGGCTGGGAGACAGCCATTTGCTTAGGAAATAGGGGTGAGGAATGGATGAGGTACAAGCTCTTGCCTCTCAGGCAGAAAAGCCATTTAACAGCCTCAGCGTGCACCCTTCCTCTTTCTTGCTCTTCCTCTGTGGCACCCTGGGCTGGGGACAGCAATCTGGGTAGCAACCTAGCAGAGAGGAGGACTATTCAATTTGCATGCAGGTGGTGAACTTCTGAAGCTGTATTACAGCTGAGGCAGGGTGGATTAATTTTGAGTCTTTGATATTCATTAACTTGAGCGTCAGAGAAAAATACAAGGAGATGACACAATTACCCTCCGAGCTTCGCTGCAGAGCAACAGCTTTACAGTCTCAAGTTCACAACACTCTAATTGATCAAGAAGGGGTGAATCCCTACGAAGGGAGGTGAAAAAGCATAAGGCTCAAGTAAGACACTGCTATTATAGGGCTTCAGAGAGTCAATGATGCTTTGCGGGCACTTAGCTAAATGGCCCACATTATTTGCTATTTAAACCACCTTCTATTATTCAGCCCTCCTTGGGTATCAAATGATCCACTGCCAAACAAAGCCCACATTTAGCCTAAAGTTTATGGTAGTCAATGTGCAATTGTCAATTCCTTTGAAAGCAGTCGCAGTCAGTCTCATCACCATATTTCTCTCTTCAGGCCATGAATCCTTTGACCTGCAGGGCCCTAGAAAATACATCTGAAACTAGGAAGATTTGTTCCACAAGAAGGAACAGCAGTAAAAAAAAAAACAAAAACAACAACCACAGATCACAAAAGGCTTGGCTGCTTCGATGTGCCTGGAGTAGGAAGAGTAGCACCAGCTGAATGTTTACCTTAGGATCTTCATAGACCTCAGGGTCCATGTGCAAAATCTGCGGGTAAAGCGCTATCCAGTCTCCTTTCCTCAAAACGACTTCTTGATCCCCTTCAAGCTTGAGAACAAAATCCTCTTGGCTGATGCGGATGTTCATAGAGGAGGAGCACATTCTTAAACTCTCGTTTAAGGCACTCTCTAGGATTAAACAAAAGGGGGGAGGGGGGAAGCATCAGAAATATGGGAGATGACTGGAAGTTATACATGGCTACGACTGCTGATTCTCCAGGAGTCTAGTAGGGCAGGCTAAAGGGAAAAAAAAAAAGGGATAAAACCACACAAGCAAAACCAAACATAAAGCAGAGACCAGGGGAGGCAATACACAAGCCCGCAGGGCTGGGGTGGGGCAGTCAGGGATGATGAGCCTCCCGAAGTGATTCTCCCTGATGGAGATGAGAAATTCTGCCGGTTGTAAGCAGCACCAGGTTTTGGGTGGAAAGTCATTATTCAGGCATCGTGTTGAAAACAGCGCAATCAAAAGACATGAACGCTTTATGCATTTACATATATTTTGGTGGTTGCAAACAAGTACCAGCGAAAGCATCCATGGAGCTGTTCAGCTTGCCTTTTGAAAGTTGTTGGATTTAATGGTAGGACTACACATTAGAAATCATTCTGCTTGTTAATTCTGTAGTCATTCTGAGAATTTTTAAATGCATTTTCTTTTCAATGCACTATGCTGCCAAATTATAGTGTCTGTTGTGGTCAGAGTGAATGAAAGCAATTCATTATTTGCCTAGTAATTTTAAGAGAGAAAGACACTTCTAATTGGCCTAGAGGAAACAAAACATAGTCCTTTCAGGTTTGGGGAAAGCAAGATTTCTGTCTCCACCATCACATCCTGGAAGGCTCCAGAAGCTGAATGTCCTTGCTTTCCCAGTGGCCTTCACCTTTTGCTCCTAGCACGACAGATTTTATGGCTAATTTCCGGCAATTTATCCTGGCAGTTTGAGGAGGAATTCCTTTGGGAATAATATGCATAATTTGCATAAATCATTCTGATAGCATGTATATCAGCATGTAGCTCCTGTCTAGGGCTGCATCTCTCACTTTGTAATCAAAACTGACTATTTTTCCACCAGTGTGTATGGGCACTGTTATATGTGACTTGATTCCTTCTAATCATTAGTGTGAAAAATAGCTTAAAATAGAGTTTCATTTGTATGTAATAATCCATTTGTATCTGCCTTTATGTTTTGTGATATCAAATAAGCCTTCTCTAAGTGTTCACCAAGGCACTGCAATTGCTGGACCCAAAAGGTTAGTTTATTAGAGACAGTAGCTACCCAGTGTAGATGCCTCTGAAAAAAATAATAACAAACGTTCTTTCACTAAAAATTAAATCTGGTGCAGCATGCATAGCAAATAAAGTGGCCCTGGATGCTTTCTTGCAGGAGGTTTTTCCTTAAGCATGCATTTGTCTAAAGAAATGAGGCTGCGGTCAGCTTTGTGTGGCCAGTGCCGTGATTCAATGTGACGTACAGTGAGTCTGTGCATATTCTTTTGGACTGCCTTCGTTACTATAATCAGGCAGAGTCAAATCGGCTTGTTGGTGACGAAGCCAGAAAAGAACCCTGGTTCCAGAAGATGGCCTCTACTGCGGATAGCCACAAGGCACCTGACACGATAGATTTCAACTGGCAGCGCTCTGGCAACAAAACTTTACGCGGTACAAAGGAAGGGTCCAGCCTCAGCTCCAGACTGCCTTCAACCTGCAAAATATGAAGCTGGTAGCTTTGTACCAGTCCACCATTTGGAAATGGTGGTGACATACATGGAGACGGCAGAAATCAAATGAGAAAGAGAGAAGGAGGAGAGAAAAAAAAAGAGAAATAATTACAAAGCGCCGCGGCAAACTAGCAGCACGTTTAACCACCCAAGCAATGCGGTCACATCCTATCGGCGGACATCCTCCCAGAAAGCGCGGCAGTCCCTGCCCGCTGCCGGATCTCAAATGACAATTGGGCAGCATATCTTATGCAGAAGTTAATCACAATAATGGAGCACAAAGTGTGGCTTAGCGGTCAGATCGTAAATGACAAATCTGTTTTACCTTCCAGTACCAGTTATGTGTGGAAGGCGAGCTTGGCTCTCGCTCTGAGCGATCATGCCGATAATCATTAGATGACAAAAGTAATGAGTCACATTATGATCAACAAAGGAGAATGGAGCTTGTATGGCTTTGCAGGCTCACATTAAAAAAATAGACAGTCAGCTTTCCACAAATGCCAGAGCTATACGTTGAGAGGAATGACAACTGCACAATAAAACTGCAGCCTTTACTTGCAGTTGTCATAGTTCAGCAGACACCAGCCATCGCCGCTGACAGACCAGCTGGGTAGCTTGGGAGGCCTTCCATTCTGCACCGTGAGGTACAGTAAATTATCCAGCACGGTAGAGCAACATCTGTTTCTGTGCTTGTGCCGAACAAACAAGGCAATTTAAAGCATACCAAGGGATAACCAAGCAGCAAATGAACATGACCCTCATTTTTTTCCCCCCTTCTTACACACATGAGATGCTAAACTTCACTGTGCAAGTGCTACATAAAGAAGCCAGGCTGTTGTTTGATAAGGTGTTGTCAGAGAGATTTTACATCTTTTCTAGAGAGAGAAGGAGGGGGGAAGACAGAGATATATCTCATAGTATTGTTATTCTTAGAATCCTCCCACTTCTCTCTTCATTTCTCTTATACTAAAGCTAGCACTCAGCTTCCAATTCATTCTAGACTTTTTTTTTTAAAAACTGTTTCAATATACTTATAAATATTCAGTCTTTAAACCCTAATTTGCTATACTTAGTTCACATGCCTTCAAGCATTTGTCTTCCAATTTCCACTGAATAAATGCGTACTAATGAGAAATAGAGCAAGCTGCTGAGGCAAAGCTGGGTGACTTGAGCCTGGCCTGCCACCAGCTTGTGATAGGCAGGCAAATTGAGTTAAAATGAAAAGTCTTGTCAGCTGAAATACAACATGGTAGCCAAACAGCAAGCTGTCAATCATCCAGCCAAAACAAGGGACTGCAGGTAATAAAAGGTCATTGCGAATCATAAGTGCATTTGGCTTTCGTAGGCAAGTTAATTTTAATTAAACATGATCTCTATCTGTAAATGTTTTATAAAACTTATTGTGGAGTAATGGATTGTTAATTTTACACTAACACAGAGCAGGTAATAGGGTGCAATAATTATTAGAGTGTATTGTAGGAAAATAGCTATTGAGTATGCAAATATTTGGGGGGGTCATTTACCCACGGGCATCACGGTGTGCCAACACAAACGATAATCTGAAACAAGTACATTTGCATCTCACTCAGAACTAAATGGTACTGCTCAGCCCATTCTGCAAAAATACATTTATTTCTTTTGATTCAACCACTGATTTTAATGCTTAGCATTTGTGTTACAACTACACACTCTGTATTAGCTCCTTTTTTTGGGTCCCTACCCTTTCTTGTGTACAAAACAATTTTACAAGCTGTGCTCTTTTTGCAGGAATATCTGGGATTCAGCAATGACCTGGGGCAAGAATACTTCACCATATAAATGAATGGACTAATATTAAATAAACGAACTGACTAAACATGCCTTGCATTAAACATGCACTAAGTACATCTCTGCTTTACCCTTGGCATTTCCATTATATCCAGTTTAATTGACAGACCATTTTCATGTGTCCTTTACAATATTAGAGCTCTGTTGTGAGCCATAATGTCTAATAATGTATATTACTCTGTGCGCACAAATACGTTTGGATTTTGGGATTGCATTGTGTTATGCAGACAATACAAAGGGTGCTGCCCCAGAAATGCCATCAGAAGAAGATAACCCTATCAGGGCCAAAATTTGCTAGTTTGATTTTGGGTTGAGTGTGTTTTGCATTTTGGTTTCGTTTGTTTGTTTTTAAATAAAATGATCATGTACCTGAGCTTAGAATGTAGCAGTAAATCAGGCCATGTTGTTCCCTAGACCCAACAATCTGACCGTAATAACAATGCTCTTCCAGAGAAAGACTTTTAGCAATTTGTGCTTCTTCTCCATAGCATGAAGATTCAAAAAGACTCTTGTTATAGTAGACCAAAAAGAGGACGGAGAATCAGAGCGCTTAAAACAGGAGAATGAGATGACAAGGTGATGAACATGCAAGCATCCCACCTGGTCTGCCTCATCTGAGAGCAGGGACACAATCCCAGTCTCCTACGCTCCGGGTTGGCACAGAGGGAATGGAAAGAGGAAAAGCTCAGTCTTGGAGGTTTGGGGTCAGTGGCCTTCCTGCAAGAGGGGAGGTCTTGGCATGCAAGCAGTGCAATTTGGGACCTTTGTCCCTCCTACACATTTATTAACAAAATATCCCTTTCCCCTTTCCACTGAAGCATGACTCTAATTCTCTTATGGTACAGATTTTTTTTTCTATATTATTATTTTATGGGACAGTATCCAGCCCTTCATGACTTAAGTGCCAGAAGAATTGAAATCTAGCTTCTGTTCATATCACATTATGTTTAACATGATTATGAAATTTAACAAAAGTGTTACAAGAATACTACAAAGTAGGATGTGGCACTTCCCTCTCAACACATAAATCAAATGCTACCAAGGTACTTCAAGATTTCAAGAAGCAGAGGAATGACACAGTTAATGTTTTTAAACTGTTCATACTGTTTTGCACCAGATGGTTTTAGTGAACTACATGGTTTTATTTTCCTTATTCCTACACTTTTGGGGAGCCTTTTTTTTCCCTTTTTTTTTCATTGGCCAATCCCATCTCAGTCTATAAATATAAACTAAGGTCTCTTTTGATCTTCTTGATGCTTGGTAACTTATTTATTGGTGTATGCTAGCTCTAATGTGAAGTAGTTTTACTTGTGCTCCTTAGAAGTCCATTAAATGCTTAAAAGTCATGCTACTCACCAGAATTGTCATCCAATACCTCCACTACTTCAAAAATATTCTCCATTGGTTAGAGATAAATCTGCATCAAAACATGACTCCAGATGCAACCAACTTCGTAGACTCAGCATATGTAAGATTAATATTAATGCTCTAACACAAAGGAAATGGATCAGACTCAATTTTATATTTGTGCTAATCAAATCAGATTATTGAAATGTGCCACTTTGGATGATCTTGGAGAATGGCAGATATTACAAGGATCCAAACCAGGCACAGAATGCACTGCTCCACCATCATCCCTTGGCACAGCTTTGTTTAAGAGTAGAGCATCAGTTCAGGTCATGAGCTACCAAGACCTATGGACATGAGCTTGTTTTGAACACGGGATTGGTTTTGATATTTAAAAACAGAGGATTATTGAACCTTTAATCTTTTGTTCAGCTGTTGTCTGCCCTTGTAACACTACTTGTGGAGATTCACAGATGATTAAAAGTTAGGTACCTACCTGCTACACTGTCTTTCCTCCCTTGGGCTATTTTCACCGTTTCTCTTGCCAGTGTCTATGCTCTACCAAATGAAGTGAAACCAAGAGCTGATGCTCTGAAGGCCTATACAGCTCCTGATTCAAACTTCCAATGACCATGACAAGAGTCTCCCTCTGATCCCTGGATCCAGACCTGGAAGATGTGTAGCTCCCTTAAAGCTCCCTCTTTTGAATAAAGTACTAAAAACACCATTTCTCCTCTGCAAATTTTTATCTTCTTATATTTTATTTGGAGGCATTGCCCAACAGAAGCCTGCTTTAGAAGCCTTTTTTGTTTTGTTATAGAGAGAAAGAAAGAAACTGCTTGCACATAAAATACATTTGCAGTTTAAATATACTGTCCCACTTTAATTTCAGAAAAGGGTCTTTCTTGGCAGTACCATACAGAAGTATTTGAAATGCATTAACACTTCGGCAGATGCTCAGAATCAAACAACTTAATAGGCATCAACTTTTTTTTAAATAATTGCAAAGCTTCGATTTAGCCTTTTGCATACCTTGCATAGTTAATTACCTAGGCTTTAATGTTTACATGCAATGAGAGTATCTACAGCTATAAACTACATAATTTATAATTGATGTAAATGGGTGTTATTATGTCAATTAGGCAGCTGTGTCCTCCACCTTCTCAGTAAACAGAAATGAGTGATAAACCGAGTTTGCCGGGAGAGCCCCTCTCCTCTTCCTAACAGATAAAAATAAATTACCTAGGTAGACCAGGTTGTCCAATTGTTCTCTGGTGAGGTGGATGTTATATGTGGGCCCTCTCTTTTGACCTGTTGACTGCAGCAAATGGTCAATCTCGTCACGCACCGCTGCAAGAGCTTCTGGGTGCCGCAGAAGATAATACATGGCCCAGAATGTAGCTGGAATCGTGTTTCCCACAGAGGCCCACAGGAAGGCAAAATGATGTGCTGGGAGAAAATAAGTGAAAAGGAAGATTAATAGCGTTTATTACACTGATTAGATTTGCAGTGTGCTAATTAAAAGATGTTAGGACACAGACCCAGCCAAGGATCAGTGAATGCTAATGAGGACCAATAGGCTTCTGAAGTCTAATTTTCTGCTTAATGAGAATAGTTTGAAATGTAATGTCGGGGGGGTGGGGGGAATAAGGGGAGGAAATGCAGCTCAGTTATAATCTTTCTCATTATCACCATTAAGTATCTTGTTTTACCACCTCAGCACAAAAAAAAAATCAATTATCATAGAGGGTTGTTTCAGAGTAAAACATTTTATCATTAGCCAATTAGAAAGAACATAAAAAAATTTCAAGGTCGCCATTTTGCCTTTTTATTTCAAAGGTCTATAGTAAATTATTTTATTTTAGACAAGCAATCATTCATAAGTTTCCTACCTGCTTTGTCATAATCTCCAAGCAGCTCATATTTCTCAAATATATCTTGTCTGGCTTGGACCACTTTTGACCCTCCCAGCCATTTTGTCATGTTCTGAAGTAAAAAATGATGTATAAGCTCCTTCCGAACCTTCTTGGTAGCTCCTAGCAACTCAATTGGTATGTTTGCAGCTAAATAGGGAAAGCTGGCATCAAACTTGATAAATTTGTCTCTGATTTCACTAATAACTTTGTGGCCATCTGCAGCAGGAACTCTTCCATATAGTGTTACAAAACTGGCTTCAAACATTACAGAGCAGCAGAATTTGTACATTTTTTCTGTTTCCCAATCTGTTGCTTGTGAGCATTTCCATTCAAATATATCCTGGAGATTTTTCATCATGTGGTCAGAAATGATATCCAAAGGCTTGCCTTGTAGATACTGGTAGATTCTGTGCAGGTTTTCCTTGAGTTCAGGGAATTTTCCTTTTGACAAGGCTGGGTAGTCAAAAGTTTTGGATGCCATTTTATTAGCGAATTCATGAAACTCAAGTTGCTTGCTATTTCGGATGACATAGACATATTGAAATGGGTCCATGATAAAGGTAATATATCTACCTGAATAGAAGAACAGAAAACAATTAGCAACACGTGCACTTTTATAAATCTGGTGACACTTCCAGAAGAAATAACTGAAAATAAGCCAAAGCCTGTGAAAAAAAAATCAGAAAAAACCCCAAAGCAAAGATATGTGAATAAATCTGCAAAGAAAAAAAAAGAGAAAAAATATGAAAGAAATATTATATAGATTTTCTGTGTCAGGCTGCAGATTCCACCAGTGTGCAATTTGCAGGCTCTTCTAAAATCCTTGTGAAGCCTTTTCCATGTAGAGTGATCTACTGTTTGTGCCAGCAGTTGTGTGTGATCTCTTCAAATGCGGTGCTCTGAAATAAATAATTTTTTACTCAGGTCTAATTCATGAAAATGCAGTGTGGAGTCATAGCAACATTTGGAAACAGTAGGTTTTCAATAGCAGAAAGCGAGAAACACACACATTTCACCTGCACAGAGGAAAGTGAATGACAGAGGCTGGAGTGGAAAACATGCCACCTAGGCAGCTTTTTCCAAGCAGATGACACAGGAACTCATAATCTGCCAGTGACAGCTTTAACTGCATGCTGCAAAACCCCAATATTTAAAGTTTTTCTCACATCTGGCTCTTTTTCCCTGAAGCTTTTCTAACTCTTTGTTAAGAATGTGCTTAGTATCCATAACATGACTACCTCAGTTTATCAATCTGAAGTCGCAGCCTGTGATGTAGCAGGCACCATGTTTAGCACGGGTTCCACTGTGGGGTACACACTGTCCCAGTGCCAAGATCCATCGTGTCAGAGTGCCCCACCAACCTCCTACCCTTCCCAGGGTCCTTAATGAGGTGATGCAGTGATACCTTCCGCTCCTTGCACAGAGGGATAGGATTGCATCAAGTTACAGGCTTTTTCAAATTGTCCCTGCCAGAGAAATCCTGCAATCTCGCCCCAAACTTCAAGACAACTGCTGAAAAAAAGCACTTGGAGGAACTACCATGAATCAAAATGCTAACAGTCCCAAAGCTCAATTAAATCTTAGCTCTTTATAGATGGTTCTAAATTTAGAGTTCCTGATTCTTACCTTGAATGAAGAGGTGCATTAGGGAAAAAGGGTACCAATTAAAATGTACACTTTCCTTATGAAATATCCCAGTCACAAACTCAGGGAAAGAGCAAAGCTTCTGGCACTTACAGTCTAATTCTGTCTCACTAAAGGGACAAATCTCCTTTGATTTTAATGGGAACACTACATGTTTAACTGCGGACCAAATTTGGCTCCGTGACAGATGTCCAGAGATAAAGTAGTCACTACCACTAAAAATGTCAAGTATCCATGGTTACCATATAGTGATATCTGAATTATCATAGTTATTTCATATTCTGATTTATATACACTCACAGTGCCCCATGGTATCTGGGTACACTCTGGACTTCCTCTACAATTACCAGCCGCCATAATTCCCCTCCCAGTTACATCCCAGTGAACTCCCAATCCCAGTGAACTAGTAAGGAAATGTAAAGGACATATCACGACAGAATTTGAACCCTTCTTCTTTTTTGTCAACAGCGTGTGAACATTTTTAAGATACTCATGGATTCTGTTTTACGGTAACATAATCAACCATAGCTGTAAATTTAATTTTAAAGAATATTGAGAAACCAGCATGAAAGAGAGATCCTGAATTCTCAGTCCCCTTTTTAGACCTTCTATGACTACAGAGGCTAACAGGAATTTTTACTCTTGACTTGACTTTAGTCTTGCAGGATCTTTGTTCAGAGTCCTAGAATTGCCCTCTCTTTCCAGCTTTCACCTACTTTCATGCTCTTTATTGAGGCTACCATCTTTGTGATCAAAGCTGGGAAAGAATGTCCATTGGAGCAATTTTTAATAAATAGATTTGGAGTGTTATTAACCCTAAAGATGAAAGCTGGCTTCTTAACTTTGCATTTACAGGGTAAACAATTTAAGTTAAGATTTTTAATTAATATTAATTTAAACCATCTGTCCACCATCTGCTTATTTCTGATGCAAAATATGAGTTTCTTTGTGATCTTTAATCAGACACTTAGCAAACGCACATCAATTCTTATCATTTTTAAGTAAGAAAATGATTTTCAGCAAATGAGTTTTCAGACAAACAATTTTAGTAATAATTTTAAATCAAAACTCACTCACCACTAGCACACACTTTGAAAAAAAAAGTCCCTGAGAAAAAGAATATTACAGATCCTGGTTTTATTATTCTCATCAGGTTCCTGGTAGCAAAAAGTAAGTATGTAACAAAATACAATTCATTTTGTAGAATCAATTCAGACTCCAGACCACATCACTGCAAGTCAACAACATATATAAACACATAAACCAAAATATTTGTTGTTGCTACATTTAGTAAGGGTCTAGATAATCAGAAAAGTGGAACCCTCCTATAACAAAGGCAGCTTGTTTATGTATGCCATCGAGAATCTAATTTTAGATCTCTTAATTAGAAAAGTACTAAAACCTAGGGCTAATTAATGGCAGTTAGAAAGTTGTGAGAGTGGGTATGGGAGCCTTTAACAATTACAGTCATCCTTGCACACAGATGCACTACATGGCTACACTGCTTACCCCAGTCTCATCCATACAGGAACAGATTGCTAATTACAAAATCGTGCCCCAACACCTCCTCTACACCCTGAACAGCAAACATCCAAAGTGGAACAAACTTTCTCACCTCAAGTTATGATTTTAAATTTTTAAAGTGTCAATATGGTCCTTAGTTTTGCTTTTAAAATCCTGTCCTTGTCTCCAGTGAGGTTTCTTCCCACTGATTGTCCCTGGTGGTGTTAGAGGCCAATAAAATAAAACCTTTCATAAAGCTTTCAGTTATTATTTGGTATTTCAAAATGCAGCTTCCCCCTCTACTCCCATGTCTTTCCAACGCAGCTAATGCCAAGACAATGTTTGGAAAGTACCTTTTCTGAAAGCAATCCAAAATCTTGATATTCATGAGTTTCCATCAGAGTACTAAAAAAGGTAATGCCAAATCAGCAAAAAATGAAGGCATGCTACTATCTCCACAAATCAGGTAGCCTTAAATATTGAAGCTATTCATATAGAAACCACTAGAGACTAAGCCTTTCCCCGTTAGTTTGTAAAAAAACCCTTTCAACACCAAAAACTAAGCAGACATGTACATATAGAAATGTCACACTCCAATTCACAATCACTCACCACAGTCACTGAGCTATTTTATTTAATACAGTAAAAACAAGTCAAAACAAGAGATGTATCCTTCTTTCTGCAAAAAGCCCTCTGATTTTTTATTTTTAATGGCTACGGAGTAATCATACTTCACTATCCAATTCTTTGGTCTGCATTACACCCATGCTGCAAATAGCCTGGTTATCTCCATTTAGTTTCTACAATCTCCTAGAAATAGAAGATTGATGTGGAAAATATGAAAATTGTCAACTTTGGTAAATCTGAGCACAGAAGCCAGTATGATAGTTAAGAAATTACTCTAATAATGCATTCTGGACCTTTGTAATGCTAATGATGAAAGACAAGCATTTCAGATGGCATCTAATGATGGATGTTATTTCAGTAATGCTTGGAGCAGGCTTCAGCCTGGTAAGGAGTTAATGTAAATTACCTTTTGCCTATGAGAGAAAAATGTGATATGCTACTGTAGGTGTATCATGCTTTAAAGAAAAGAATGACTTAGCAGCAGTATTCGAAAAGGCAAAATGTGCTTAGTAAAAATGTGCTTAGATTATTTTATTAAAGGTGAGTTAGAGTCAGAGAGAATGTTGCAGGGTTCATTATCACTCCTATGAACTTGAGAGGAAAAGGACACAAACTTTAATCCAGAGAAACAACGACACAACTGTTTCATGCTCTTTAAGTTCTTACCTAGCTGTCTGTCTATGCTGCTGACCCTTAGCAAGCAGAGGGGCTTGGTCAGTATGATCATCTCAGCGCCACAGACTCTCTCTCTCTTTCCCCTCCTTATTATTTTCTTTTCTGATCTTTTCTTTTTTTTTTTCCCCCCCAAGACTATCGCATTTACGTAATCGTCCTCTTATTAGGGAGATTCTGCTGAACTGCTGACAATGATGTACAGTGGTGCTGCGCTGGCATGACGTTTGGGGAAAACGATTCTGCTGCACCACCACACAAAACCAATTAGAGAACTATTTTCTGCGACAGGTCAGGAATTTACATTGTTTCTCATAGAAAGATGTGCTTTTTAATTTCTTTATTAAGATGACATCCATGTCCCTTGCAACTTTTAGGGATGACAATCATTTGCTCATCACATGGGAAAGTACAATCAGCAAAATCGCATTACTAGTACGGGGCAACGCCAGAAACTCCAAGCATCGTTCCGCATTTTCCAAATGAACTAGTTTGAGAACCAATAATTATAAAAATATATATTGATAGAATTTTTTGACAGGACCTTTAGACATCCACCAGGGGGGTAAAGTAATGATAGTCCACATACAGCTGGCTACGCTATGTTTGCCGAGCACAGAAACATCATCTTTGTCAAATCAGTAAGGCATACAGAAATCCTGTACGCCTTCCGATCAGGACACGAGAGGAGACACTAACTAGCCTTGGTTTCCTCCCTGACTTGAGGATGACAAACTGTTTCTCTTTAGTGAAGTCCTGATGGTCAGCAATTTTATACCAAAAAAGAGAACTTAAAGTGGTGTCTCTGTTATGATCAATTCACAAAATCAAACATTTCCCTGCACAAGACTGAAATTATATCCAGAACTAACTCCATTTCCCTCAGTCTTTATCAAGGGAGGCTTGGCTCAAAAGACTTGAACATAGGAGATTATCTGAGATGGAATTTGGTTTATCATGGAAATAGAAATTTCTGAATCTAAGTAATACTCATAGATTGTTTAAACACAAACTTCTAAACACAGTCTTGCATAAAATAATGAAGAGGCAAAAGAAATAAATATTTGATTAAACACTTTTAAGATTCTGAAGTATGACTGTATCCAGTTTTATGAATGTACTAGTATCTGAATTATAGCTATTAATTGGTATTTGTAAGAAGCCAAAACTGTATTATAGTGTGAATTCAAATTAACAATAAAAAAAGACTGTATTTCAACAAGAGTTGGTACTGTACTGTGCCAAACTCACTTTCAAGTTGCAAAAGATTTGATTATACCAGTTTTCAAGAAAAAAAAATGCCGAATGAAATGTTAAAAATAACATATTTAATACAATAAAAATTCTCTTCCAAAGGAACAAAAGGACAGATTTTTTAAAAGGAGGAAAATTTTTATTAATTAAAAGCACAGCTTGCAATTAAATTACTTTGCTTTTTTTTAAAAAAAAATTCATTCCAAAATATTGCTTCTGTGGAAATATAAAGCTACTTACCTACTACTCTACATAAAAAAGCAAACTTTTACTTTACACTGAACATTCTTGTTTCAAACTCCCTAAAACTACAGGAATAACTAAAAATTATATAGACTAAAGCTGATCATTTGAACAAGGATATCAGCATGTTAATGTGCAGAAGACTATTATAACCATCTATATTTATAAGAGCTTGCCTTTCTGAACACAAGAAAATACTGGATTTTATATTGACTTTAATAAAAAGTAGATCTCTGTAGACAGATGTAAATTTATATTTTTAACTTTCATTCAGGATTTTAGTTTTATTGTATGTTCTTCTTTCACAGCTAAGTGCCTATGTGAAATCACTCAAATGTTTGTATTCAATCTGGCTTAGTAATACAATTATAAATACAGGAAACAGCAAGGTTATATCATACTTTATGATATTGTTATTTTCAGCAAGGATGATCAGAGTAAGATGCTGGCAGCGGGAAGTTTCTGTGTTCCAGTCCCGATTGTATCACTGAGTCAATGTGTCATTCATTCCCTTGTGTTCCTGTCAACCAGTTGTAAAATGTGTGAGAACAAATTCTGCACTTTTTTTCTTAAGTGTTTTCTAAATTTAATCTGATATTTTTCTGTGCAGTGTCAAGATGATGTTAGTTCTCCTTTCCTTAGGAAAAAACCCACCAATACATAATTGAATGTGCTGGCAAAATCTATGTTCATACAGTACATACCTACAAAATCTGTCAAAATACATATATACTAAGAGATGTAAATAAATCCACACATTGATAGTGATATTTTATAGATAACTATTATGCTTACAATATATGTAAATTTGAGGGATTTTTACGGGCCTATGCTAGAGAAAAATGTTTTGGGTTAAGGAAGATTTAAAACTAAACATTTGGATTAGTATTTAACTTCACTGATGGAAAAAAATCAAGATACATACTAAAATATTTCTCACCAGCAATATGTACAGTGAAAATATCTCCAAATTTCTTTTGCTGATCCAGTAAGAATTTGTAAGCATCTTTTCTAAAAATCAGAGCTTTCCCAAGGTAAGGAATCCAGCCATTTATTAGTGGGGGCTCTCCAGTCTTTCTGTTAAAAGCAGAAAAAAAAAATAAACAGGAGTTAACTTTGGCATGAGAGCAACTCATCTTTATATCTATTTATATATTACATTTAGACCCACCATTTACATCTATAATTCCTGCAATGTATAATATGTTGTACAGAAAGTTCTTCAGATATGATGGCAGGTTAAATCTAATCACACCTCTGAGCACTGAAGGCTCCATGTGGTGATTAGGAAAAATAAGTGAAAGAAATTGAGACGCATTTAACTACAGGTCATCCAGTTATTACCATCAAGTTATGAACACAGAAAAATGACATTCAGTAGAAAAGCTCCCAGCAAAGAGTCATCTCATTTTCAATATTTGGTGTGTCAGAGGAAGATGTATTGGAAGGCAATTATGACAGATTTAGGTAAATAGGACGCCGACACACCACACAAAACAAGTATCCTTACAGATAACATTTTAGTAATTTCAGCTTACCAGAACAGAGAACAGCCATTCTAACTAAATATCTTTAAAATATAGGATAATAATACAGGCTGAACGTTAAATATCTTAGTCTCTTTATAGTCTAAGATAGAAATGTATCTGGACAGTTTAAGAAGAATGTCCAGGTATTGATGTTTGCATCCCAGTTTAAAAAAGCAGCCATGGTGTGTTAGTTATCTTTACAGAATAGTATAAAACACCTTTTAGGAATCTACTAAATTACACTTTTCTTTAAAAGAAAGAAAGGTTCCCACACTGTCCTACTCCTGACTGCAAGTAAATATCTTTCCTTCATGCTGGTCTTTAGTTGCTTGAATCTGATTTACAACAAAGAAACATAAAGCTTGCTTGTTCTGGAAGGGATTAAAACAAATATTCACAAACAACTATGCTGCTACATCCCATCTGTGAAGGTGACTTATACTACATGCAGAACAACTCATTCTGATTAAACACAAGATATTTACTAGCTTGGATCTAATCAAAGATCAAGGGATCACAAGCTTTACTACTATCATACACAGCATGGATTTTTATGTAGCTGGATTAACCCTATCATAGTCACATTCCCCTTGAACTGCTGTAACACAAATTAAAAAAAAAACAGCAAAAAACTATGGTATGCTTTTTGGTATTTACTTTTAATTTTACTTTCATAATTAAAACTTTTTGGGCAGGAAAATACAAGCTAGAGATTTGCTCACTTACTTTTAAAAAGTTATTATCAATTTAATTTACAGATAAACAGATGTGGCTAAACCGAGCTGCATATTTTGATCTCTGTTTAGCTGTTTAACTCTACTAACTTCAAATTTAAGTTTCCAAGAACATCCTTTGTCCTCTGGGAAACCAGTACATCTTCTTGTCTGACAGTTTCACAGCCAATAGTTTGCTTTGCCTTTTTCATTTGCTTAAGTTTTGTAACTTTGGCATTTTGTTTGGTTGTTTTGTAGTGTATTTTTACAATATAGAGGAGATATGTGAAGCTCTTCTTTCTTCAATAGTGCCCAGAAACCACTACATTAATAATCCTCTTGTGGTCAAATAACAACATTATTTACTCAAATGGTCCAGAAAACTTTGTAATGTTTAATTTTGTATTAAGTGAAAAAAAGCAAAGAACTAATCTGAGATTACATGAGAGGGATCACTAGCCCTGGAAGCATAACAGCCAACTTGATACCCTCAATTATCCCTTCCAAGCCCATAAAGAATCTGGACCATTTACCCATTTTTTCCCCCCCAGACTATTGAGTGTCCACCTTTCACTTCCCTAGCTGGAGACTATGTCCTGTATGTAGCATCCTGACAAATATTTAGATAGGCTTTTTGTCATCTTCTAATTGAACGCATCTAATTTCACCCTCCATGTTCTGTCATTCGGTCACAAGCTGTATTCTTCACGAGCTCTCCGCCGGGTAAAAAGAAGGCAGCTCAGAAATCCAGGGGAAAATTAACTTAATGCTCCAAGTCTTCAGGATCACATCAGGGAGACATTTTGCTATTGCAAAGACGTGAGGGTCATCGTTCACTTCAGACATGTTTAGCTCAGCAGCAATAAGCTTAACACTGTTAAACACTGTGTCAAGGCTTCGTGGCTTTCAGAGAAAAATATAACACCAGTTCAACTTACGACCCACAGCAGACTGATAACAGAAATGTGTCTTCATTTCTAGCTTTCTGTCTCTTTGGGAGATGGAGGTCATCTCCACGACTTATCAGTGTCTGCTAACGCACGGCACAGAAAAGAGCGACCGCTCGTATTTCAGCGCCTCCCCAAATCCAGTGCCTTTCTCCACAAACTTTCAAGCAGAGCAGAGTAGCCAACCCCATTTCCTGAGGGACTCTTACCTGCATCCCGGGTATCTCCAGAAGTCTTCATCAACTTTGGATGCAAAATGGAACCATTAACAAAACCCACAGAAACTTTTACTGCTTAATTAATTTGCTCATGAACTTTAACTCTGGGCTCACGCTTTAAAGAAGTTATAAAATTTGGTAATTAGGGAAAATATTACAAGCATTAGAGTTATATTTTACTCATGACAAATATTTTGTTGTACCAAATGCAAAATATAGCTAAGAAATATAAAAAAGCACTATGAAGTGTTTTGATGGAAATTTAGGACTGCAACTTTTTTTAATTTAAGCATTCAGAATGTCTTACAGATTACATTTTATTCAGGTCTAGTCTAACTGCTTAAATTCTAATGCATTTAACAAACCTCACAATATTCCCAGGTCTTTTCACTCCACATATTGGGCTGGTTTTGCTTATGTAGAGGAATATCTTTACTTGTCTGAGAAGCCTCTGTGAAGTCAGTAAGACTTAACGAACAAATTTCTCACATATGTGAGTGAATTTTACAAATAAAGCATCAGCAACATGTCCAATGCAATCTATAAGTAGACGGATCAGTTACAAAGTGGAGGGAGAGCAACACAGTTGTATCATCCATCATTGTTAAATGGATAATTTCAAATGGCATTATGCAAAAATCAGCTGGCTACAAATACAGCCCATAAATAGAACGAACAGATTTTGATAACTGTAATTTTTCCTTGCTTTCACAGAGAAAAGATACTTTCTTGTTAGCAAGTAATAGAGTTGCAATCTCTACTATACCAAAAAAGCAAAGTTTTGGAGTTTGCTTACAGTTTCCTTATGGGAATATTTTTCAGCCTACCTAAAACACAGAAGGCAGTGACTCAGGTGTGATTATTTAGCTACTGAGGTAGGGCAATACTAAAAAATGTGAATGCTGTATCTATGTCTCACTTATGCCAAGCAGCAGTGATGGAATAACGCAGGAGAAATATGAGCTTCAACATAAGTATTTTGGAAAATGTTCAATTAAAAAAAAATTAAATTCAACGTCTCTAAACATTATGCTTTCATGTAGTGGAAGGGAATTATTTTGGAAATCCCAGTAAAGTCATTTGTAAGGTCTCTGAACATGACTTTTTTTCTTTTTTTTTTTTTTAGTTATAAAGAAAATACCCTAAAGATTTACAAGCAAACAGACTTTGCCAACGTGATCTCTCACAAAATATTATTGCTTTATAAAAGCACACAAGACTATTCTTTTCTTGGTTACACCATTTCAACATCACTGCAGCGTGAGGCATTGAACCCGTGTAAATGAGAGGAGAATCTTTCTCATCTCACTGGTTATTTGTATTCCAAAGGAGCAGATGCCTTTCAAATTATGCAAAAACCCACAGCGCATCTTGTACTATAGCAGATGAACAGGTTAATTTTTCTTTTTGCACATAATAAATCATAAGTGCTTTAACACCCATAGTCGCATTTCATGAACATAAACCTTCTGTTTAATAATGTCTGTTTACAACTAGAATCAGACATACAGTAATCTTTTGCCTGGGATAAACATTAATCCAGATCTGTCTAGAAAAATTATACAATTCATTACCATAAGTAATCTCTATTGTGCCCCATGCTTAACCTTCATCTTTTTTTCCTGTCCTATAATCTTGCAAATCCACTGGTGGTGTATGATTGGCATCTGGTGTTAAGGCAGCCTTGACTGCACACAGCGCAGCTGAAGAAGCCCGACAGGAACGCGTCACTCTGCAGGGTAACGCCGGTTCAGCTGACCGCTTTTCACTACAACTTCCACCAAAGGCGGAAAAAAACCCACCAGCCGAGGAGAAAAAGGTCCAGCAGTATCTTTTGCCACAGAGGGGTCATTTTCGCTTTCCACACCATCATTACCATTCACAAAAGTTAAAGTTAGCGCTCTGAATTTTCCATAGTATCTTTGGACAAACCATCATAATACCATGTCCAAGCTGGAACACACCATGTCAGGGGACTTTAAGGAATGGAAATGGATTGGTACAGAGTAGAACAAAAGCTATTACGAACATGTCAAAGCAGTTAGAGATTATTCACAGGCTCGATCACAATATTTAAGCAACAAGACATGACAGACAGTGTCTTTCCAGGGGCTTATGAACACTCTAACTGTGAGGAAAAGAATGAGGCCAAAGGCTTCAACCCCAAGAAAGGTAATCCCCAGAAATGTGGTGTCTGGAATGTCTTCTTGTATTATGAGAGAGAGAACACAGGAAACTTAGGACAAGAGGAAGTCAGTGAGTCTTTCTATTTTTTTTTAAATTTAACAGTTTTCCCCTAGACCTACTTATAGGTGTTCTACATCTATGAGGACAGAAAATAAAATTTTCTTTCAAATATTTGTCCACAATACAATGTTTGACATTTATAAAATTATGAATGTCTTAAATCCTCACCCAAATTATCTTACTCAGTGATATCCTGGAACTCTAAATCTTCCAGGTTGAACACATGCAGTACAAAAAAAGCACTCCCTGCAGAACAAGCCAGATGAGAGTTTTAGCAATATACAATCTTTTGCCCTTGAATTCTCAGCTTACATACTTCCTGTGGAGGTAAAGACATTGCTCCTATCTGGTCACTGCTTTCAGGTTTGTGGGGAGTAAATGGAGGCATCATCTTGAGAGAGACATGGATTGACTCGATGAAGAAGTGCGAGTCCTGGACAGAAAAACCTCACACTGCTACTGCCTATACCATGCCTAGGTAAAGTGGTTTCATACTGCAGTACTGATCACTGTCTCTTTAAGATAAAAATCACTCATAAAAGAAAAGGACAAAGACTCAGAAAAAAGTAGAAAATACACTTCTGAGCACTCCAAGGAGAGGAGAGTTTATCTGTGCTCCCAAAAAGAGCAGTACAGCAAAACGGACTCTAGTGGTAATGTGAGACAAACTGGGAGAAATACTGACAAAAGCAAATAAACCAACTAGTGAATTTCTAGTGATTTTTTTTTTTTACTGCCAGAAAAATGCAGTCCTTCTGTTGAAAGTTTTTCATGTCAAAAATTTATAGGATTTTAATTAAAAAATACATTTTTTCTCCTTTAAAACCATACAAGGTTTTATTGCTAAGATCTCCAAATGTAATCCGTTCACCACGGGAGCATCTTCTTTTCTCTCTCTTCAAGCAATTTAATTTAGGTAATCCCCAAATAGCCAAAAATACCAAGACTCAATAACTTATTCAGTAACTCTGAAAAATCACTCTCTAAGAAATCTTATTCTTTTGCAGTTTAGGCTAAATTATATCAAGAATTGTACGTTGACATTGTACATAGCAATTCTTCACACTGCACACTGTGTTGAAGGACACATCTATAAATTCTACCTCTATTTCTAGTTACCAGTTGGGACATTGCCTGAAAAGCCAAAAGGCAAGTAAATACCATTGTGGGAAAGTAATCTGAACAGTTTTAAAATGGAAACTCACAAAGAAAGAGCTTGTGTCTCAGGCTTTATCAGAGGCTCAAAATCCTGATAAATGTTACAATACCAAATGTAATGTAAAGTTTCATAACAGCCAGGACAGGGGGCATGGTGAAGACAAGACCTGGCCAGTGCGACAATAATTCATCAGTATTAAAATTAATGCAAATTTAGGGCTCACAGCCTTCATTTTGCAATCCCAATTTACTTCTGCTCTGGGTAAAGACTGTGAGAGCAGCCACGACTACTCAACACTTTCCCTGACCAAGCCCAAGGTCATTCTATTAAATTTTACATTTGAGGTTATTTGTCCAGTCCAGGACTTTTCCTTTTTTAATTCAGCTTTAATCAAAGAAAAATAGGCTCGGCAGAGATGATGAGAGGTTACTGATTTCATACCTGGTACCCCAGGTAGGGTGCTGTGCATTGGTATCTTCCTTAAATTTTTCTAAACCATTCTTGAAGACAGTCAGTAACAGAGTCTTTTCAGTCTCCCCAAGCAATCTGCTTCTCCTCACATCTAACCTTTATCTTCATGTACCTCAAGCCCACTACTTCTCACTCTGTCTGCAAAGGATAAGAGAATAAATGATTCCCTTCACTTCTGCAGGAACACTTAATGTATTTAAAGGTACTTATTATGTTCTCATTTAGTCTTCTTTAGGTTAAACAACCTCAGTTTCTTCCAGTATTTCCTCATAACTATTTTCTAGCCCTCTACATACTTGCATCACTTCTTTCTTCATTTTCACACCTTTCTCTAAGGCAGTGTCCTGCACTGGGCACAGCAGCGCAATTACCCATTCCATCTCAAGGGTGACACCCTTTGCTTCCCAGCACAGCCTCAGCTTTCTGTGCAAAATCACCACAGTGTTGATAAAAATCCAGCTTGAGAACCATTACAGCCCTCAGCCTTTTCCCAGAGAAAAGATTGTGCTCCCATCCAGATGCTGTTGATTAGTCCTCTGTGTTTTCCAGTTCACCATTTGGAATGCTAATTCCTCCTTTGCAGGCTTGCAGACACTCCTCTTTAGGTATTATCCACAAACACAAACACTTTTTCCCCTCATGTTCATGTGAGAAGGATGGGATCAGAAGATCCACCTGTATTTCCTTTTACTCCTATTAGGAACATATTTATGCTGCACATTAACTGACTTTACCAACTGACTTTTGTCTGATATCCCTCTGTTCCCTAATTCATTTCTGCACTTCAATATACTGCTTTGCTGCAACACATGTTAAAACTGTACACAGTAAGTAGCTCATAGTAGGAAAATCATATTAACCGTCTGGCCTGGAAGTGACAAGTGAAGTGTGGATAAGAATGTCAGCACTCCCCACAGAAATATATTCAAACAGGCAGAAATCATTCCTTACGTAATAAAGAGCAAACAAATAAATTCAGGAAATCTCAGAAACAGTGGTGGGACATTATCACATTTTAAAAACCCTGGTAACAAGGAAAGAGAGGAGAATGCTAGATGGAAAAATATTGCTGCTTCTGTATGCAGCAACAGTGTTTTCTTTGAGAATGCAGTATGTAATTTCAGAAGTAAAAAAAATAATTATTGCAAAAATCAAACATTGTTTTCTATCAAACTGCATGCTAAATAATGCAAGATGATCATTAGGATAAATAGGATGATGAAAATAGACCCTTCATTTAATGTAACTGAGCCATCCAGAAGTTGGGAATCTTGGTTAATCAGACATCTCTATAATCACCAGTGAGAAAAGGAGCTTTTTGGAAGTATAGATTATTATTAATTATACAGATAGATTAGAATTGCTCATCAAGGTAGCTCTGCTAAATTTCCTCTAATTCTGTCTTGTCTTTTCTCATATTTGCTTTTTGATTTCCGTTTTCCTGACCCACTCATATGAAAATCTTCTTCTCCTGCCCCTGATTCCTCTGCATACTTCCACCCTCTTGGGATGCCTCCATGAACCTGCCATGACCACTGAGCCCCTTTCCCACTCACTGTTTACTTTATTCTCAAACCAGATCTTCCTTCTCCTCTTCAGATCTGAGGAGCCTCTGGTCTCATCTCTTGCAATATGTTCTTAGTCCAGGAATTGTCCACCTGCTTTCACTTCCAGTTCACCCTCAGCCAAACCCCTTCTTGCATCCTGACCACCACTGTCACCCATGTGAACCACACTGCCGTGGCACAGAGAAGAAGCAAGGCTGTTGGAGTCTTGTCCAGTTTCCCCACTGTGCTCTCCTGTCTTCCCACACCCATCTGTTGTCTCCTGTCTTAGGCAGAGACAGGAACAGCCTTTCTACAGTGCATGTCTGCATTGTTCACTGCAAAACCAATCTCAGTTCTGAGATCAACCAGTACCAATAAAATCACTCTCTCTCTCCATCTCCCCTTTCAGTGAGTATTAGCCATTTTCAAGAGACAAATATCAGTCATTCAGGATGCATGTGTGAGCACACATGTATTTATCAATTATGTGTATATATCTATCAGATTATGCATATCAATACAGATTATGTGTATATAAGCATACTTCTATGTGCACACACATATGCACTTATGCAAACAAAGATCACATCATAGGAAAAACTGAGTGGTGTCATAATTTCTTTTTTTTTTGTAGCAGTAACACAAACACTTTCTATGTTGTAACACAAACAGTTTTATTGTAATATTTTGGGTTTTAGCACTAAGCTTCTGATGTTATAGCCACGGTGGCATTGGGTATCAGTACCACCCTTTTGACCTGATTGCATTATATACCATTACTGACCAGCAACAGACTACTGCAGAAAACTGCTCTGCCCCTCACTCTGTCTAACATGCACAGAATTTTCAAACACCAGCAACCCACTCCTGATTTATTGAGGTAATTAACTAGAAAACGGGTTCACTTACTCTGTCTAAAAATCTCCACGTGCAAAGCTTTAGAAGAAGAAAAGATTTTGTATTTTATCTTTTCAAAAAAAGATGAAATACAGCTAAGAAGATTTTTAATTAACAATTTCATGACTCCCACAGTTATGGCCATGCATTCCCCAAGTGGAAGCACAGAAGCACATGGCGATCTGCAAGCAATTTCCCTCCTCTCCGCCATGAGCTTCAGATGTCAGACATTTCACAAATTGTATTACAGAATTAACAGTCAGGACATATTTTGCTCAAAAATGTATTGAAAAACTCCAAAGTGTAGTCTCAACAGTTGGATAAACACAAAAATACCCCAGGTACCTTATTTAGTTCATTTATTTGCAAATAAACTTGAAGTTGATAAGAGAGAAGGTAACTAATTCTGTCAGTAAGGCATGTATCACAGGAAAACAGCATTTGAATACTGTACTTAGGTGAGTTTCAAAAGCTTTAAAGTCTGTAAGATAAACACAGAATTAGTAGGTCTTCTTCTCTTTAAAGGATTTTTCAATTATTCATATTTTCTTTCCAGGAACTTCATTTCCCTCTTTTCCTTCCAGTGCTACAAGTCTACTGCACATAGACTTGTATATTAAGAGAAACAGTCTTGTAACGGGATTCCCCACAAACATTAATTCTCTCCTGCTTCATCTCCTTCGGCCACCAGCCTAGATTAACATCTCAGTTTCTCCTGAACTGATTTTACTCCTCTCAGCAGAAACTGCAGGTGATCTATTTCAGCAGAAAGCATGCCACTATCTGCATTCTTTATCTTTGGCTTTTCACTAGCTGCAACAAGTCTCTCCTCTTTTTCCCCTTCCTATATGTGCTTCTGCATTCTTTACTCTTCTTCCAAACCTTCTTTTCCATTTCACTTGTACCTTCCCCTCCTTCTCTCACCTCTGCTCCAGCTCTGCCCCTGCTCTCAAGAGCATATGGGTCTTTTTCAAATCAGACTTTCTCATAGTTCACATTGGATAAGTTCTATCCCTGCCTTATCAAGCTGCCACAATTAGGGAGCCACAAATCCAACTACTTGCAAATGTATTTTCCTAGGTCTGTGTCGTGATACTTTTCACATAAATGTACATATGAGCAGCACCTTTCTATAATTCATACTATGCACTATGAAACAGCATATGATGGACTCTTGGGTCTGAAGTGAGTGGATATGAAAAGCACAGTCTTCTACTGAGCAATCTTGGGTAGGACTAGACTGAAACTAGATCTCTCATTATGAGGGGAATTCTGAAGTATCTTAAAACATTTTTATTTTTAAATTAAAAAAAAAAAAAGCCCTAAATACATTTCCCACAAAACAGCTGCTCCTCAATTTCATTTAGCAAATATCAAAAATGAAGCCACTCACAGCCTTCTCAGCTTGCCCACAGCTTTTCCTAGGATGCTGAAAGGACTGAACAACAGGGATGGTGGTGCCCTGTCCTCCTCGGGTGGATTTGCAGAGCAGCTTGCAGCCACCCTCAGCCACACAGACTCTGAGAGTGTGGGTCGTGTGTCTCACAGGCAATTTCTGCCCGACCTCCCCCTGGGGGGCTCTCATCTGCTTTTCCCTCTCCTGAGCCTAAAACTCTGCTAAGCCCATAACAGATTTAATATGTGTTAATTTAGGAGCATCAGTGCATCGCCTGAAAACAATGGTTTGATGCTTGGAAAATATATTCCTTTAATTGGTCTGTGGCTGCCCTTCTTAAATATTTATGTAAACTCTATTGTGTTCAAGGGCATAAGGGTTAAATCTAAATGAAGCCTTGTATATGTGTGAGTTCTCTCAAATGTAATCTCTGTCGGTTCTAGGCAAACTAACTAATTTCAGTTTTAGGTAAAACAAGAATACCTTTTCATTCTGCAGTCACAGAAAGTAAGATATTACTAACTGAAGATTGTAAGACAGAACAGTGCCTGTAGGTCTGAACATGTTTTAAATCCCTCTGCTATGAAAAAAGGAGTTGAAAACAAAAATAAAATTCTCAATTTTTTAAATTAAAGTGAGCAAATGTCAACTTGAGGACTGTAATCAGAGACATTAGAATTTCAAATGAATACTTGGTTCATTTTTTTCCTAATTTGATTCCTGTACAAAATAATATTTCGGTTATAAAGGATCTTTTTGAAGAATCCAAGATAGCTATCTATGAAAATATATTATCCTTTTATTTTCTTTTTCAAAACCAGATACCATCCTATTGAGTAATTTCATAGAATAATGGAGTCATTTAGGTTGGAAAAGACCTTTAAGATCATCATGTCCAACCACTGCCCTAGCACTGACAAGTCCACCACTAAACCATGTCCCCAAGTGTTACTTCCACACAAGTATTTCCAGAGACTGGGACTCAACCACTTTCCTGGGCAGCCTTTTCCAATGCCTGGCCACCCTCTTGATGCAGAAATTTTCCTGACATCCAATCTATACCTCCCTGGGTGCAATCTGAGGCCATTTCCTCTTGTCCTACCTATGGTACTCACGAGAATAGACTGACCCAGTTTCAGGGAGTTGTGGAGTGATCACTCTAGGTGACTCCTGAGTCTCCTTTTCTCCACCTCAGCTCCTTCAGCCACTCCTCATAGGACTTGAGCTCCAGAACCTTCACCAGCTTCCTTCCCATTCTCTGGACACACTCCAGTGGCCTCCCTGTCTTTCCTGTAAATTCAATACTAGAGCCCAAAACTCAGCCAACCCATGAAGAAAAAAAGGGTGAAGACCAGGGTTGGAACCAGTTATTGATCTGCCCCATCATTCCCTGCAAATAGGGGAGAACACTACTTGTGCAACTGATCCTTTAGCCAGTCGTCCCCAAGCTCTGAGGTCTCTCTAGACTGCCCTCCGACTTCTTGTTGGGACTTTCAGACTGCCACCTGAAAAATCAGTAATGGATGATGAACTGAAAGCCATAACAGGGTGGGAAGGTTTCTCTTCACATCTTTAAACTGGAGCCAGGAGGCAGCAGGCTTCCCCAATAGGTGTGACCCATCTGCATGCTGGGCCTTCTGGTCCCATCAGAAGAGAGGTTCCTATGACAGTGACCTGTCTTCTTGCTTTCTGGAAGTGGCTTTGACAGAGGGTGTGGTCTGACTTGACCCTGGCGACACCTCCATGCCAGATGAGCCTCTGCCCTCATCATTGTCCAGCTACACTCACAGAGCCTCACCCCTGTTAGCCAGGGACCTGGGGAGGTGGGGCAGTCACACAGGTGAGGCTCCTCCTGCTCCTGCAGGAATTTATCCCCATTGCTCCCTATCCTGTAAGTCACTGTGTTCAGAGAGGAGAGGGAATCCTCCATATCTAATGGACTGTTGTCTGTTGGGCCTGTCTCAGGGAAGACAGGATGAGATTCCAGTAGTCTGTCTGTCTGTCTATCATACTCCCTGATGCTCCTCAACCTGCTCATCCTAGTCTCATTCAAATTTGAAATTTTATTAATAAAGTGTTCTATATTTTTCAACCAGCTGCTTCAACTGGGTACCATTACAATTGTTTTGGAGCCCCACATAATTAAATGCTGATTCCCAAACAGCAAATGAGGCAGCTGTCTACACATGGGACACAAAATTCACAGAAGCGTCAAAACTTCATGAAATCTTAAAAGTTTAAAGCCTTTCTGTTGAAGAGATAATGAGCTTTAGAGGTTCTAATGAAAAGAGTGTAGATACAGACAAAGGAGACTAAGATTTAGAACACCTTATCCACGTTAATCCATGGAGGCAAGCTCAGGACTACAGATTGGTGACTCACCCAATCATCATTTCCTTTGCTTAAAAGGTTTCAAGACTGGCTTCACAGCACTAACCTAGCACAGAAGTCCGTAGGGGTGTGGGTGTTTTGAGGACATTCAAGGAAGGACTCTCACGTGTCTTGCTATGTGACCTAGGAGCCAGACCATCAGCACCCCAAACTGCGTCATATGACTGGTGCCCAACAGAAAACACAGCACGGACCTTGTCCTAGCAAGGACCACAATATTGCGTAGCAGTGTGACATCATAGTTAGTCTCAGGTGGCCCTGTCCCTTCCCAGGTGCCAATCACCTTCCTTCTCCCCACCCCTGACCCCTGCTGGTGCTGTCTGTCAATCCTGGCATTCCAGAGGGGCATCAAGTGATTGGCAGAGTTCAAAGGATGCCCTGCATCCCTGGGGGCCATTGGCCCACCCAGGTGTCCCTTGCACCTGAGACCTGCCCACCCTGCACCTGGTGGGTGGGATCCCTGCCCTGCTCTCCCCCTCTCTGGAGGCTCAAAGGTGCTGGCAGCCATGCGGTTCAGGTTTCTGTTCATAGCTGTTATGGGATTCAGAAGCCTGTCATCAGAATAAACTCTGGATTGAACTCTCTGGCAGAATCCACTCCGTTTCCTTCACCATCCGCCTTAAAGCATCTACACAGAGGTAAAACCGGAGCTTTGCCTGTCTGGCATGTCCCTAGGGCCAGCTGCAGCCTCCAACAGCGAAAGGTGTCTCGGAGGTGAACCCACCGCAGTCTCCGCCTTTCGGCCAGGCAGCAAAGGCCAGACAAGCCCGGGCAAGCCCCATCCGGACTTATATGGGAAATTAATTTCCATAATATTGCTTGCCAGAAGACAGTGATCTGTGAGAAATCACAGATCACTGTGAGAAATCTGTGAGATTTCTGAAAATCCTCCAGCTCAGGTTGTCAGTAAAGCTTAAATGAGGTGCTGGGTCTTGTGGATGCCCTGGGCATCAGATCCCACCTCTCACTGATCATAGATGCAGCATGCAATCTTATTTCTATCCTTATGCCTTAATCCCAAATCATGCATTCCCATTGTCCCAGTGTTTAAATATTTGCAATTTTGTCACATTCTGCAATTTTTGTTTGTTTCTGACTGAAAGCTATTGTGTGTTAAAAGTACAATGTAAAAACTTCCTTTATTCCAAATGATAAGTGGGTATCAACAACATCATAAACTGCTGGAGAAATATGGACTCACTGAAGTCAATACTAAACTGAATATTCAGACTGACTGTGGGAAGATTTCATACCCTGTGCTGCACCAAGAAGTCAGGCATAGGGCGAGTCCTGAATTTCATAATCTACAGGCTATCGCACTGCTCATAAACAACTGGTGACGTCGTAGGGGTGATGAGGAGTGCATCAAAGGCATGGCCAAAGGATGCACTGACCATGCTGAATTTTGTATTGAGGATAGGCAGAAATCCTAAGTTTTCATAGCTATAGCTCTACTCTGGTTATAAACTTGAGTTCTCTACCACCAATAATTGTTCTGTATTATATGCTGTATTATGTACCTTTGCTATTTTTCAATTATGAAAAAATTACAAGAAAATGAAAGTTGGAAACAAAAGGTTACCAGTAAAAATTTTTAACATTTCAATTCCAAAGATTTGCACCATTCTGATACAATGTAGCCTTCTGTTAATGATGCATCTGTCATTTTATTGACACCCCTAAACAGCTTTATTCTCTTTTCTAATTAAGAGACAAAGCTGATTATGTCAATCTATGAACTGGCATCTGAGTGCTTTTGTTAAAATGTAAGATGCAATGAATATGACTATTGTTATGCTAAAACAAAAAACTTGGGAATTTTTACTGGAAAACCCAAGATAGCATAATATATAATGGCTAAATTAGAACAGATTCTTCATATTCATGCAGATGCACATGTGATTGTATTATATAATTAAATGAAGATACTATGTGAAACATTAATTCCCAGTAATAGAAAACATAAAGCAACAGTGATACATAATATGCCTGACTAAAATATGTGAGGAGAAATCATCAGATCATAAAATATCAAACAAATAAATGACAGACTAAGCTATCAATCCTCAAGAAAAAATTAATTTATTAAATAATCCAAAATGCTTGCATGTCAGGACATGATTCCAGCTCCATCCTGCTGCTAAATCAGAGATATATACTCAGTAGGCTCTTCTAAGACAATACCGTGGATGGGATGAAAAGCTTGCCATTGTAGGTAGGTCTTTGTGTTTGGATTGTCACAGACAGGTAAGACTTTGGAACAATCTCCCGCACACCAGCATGAACTGCTACAATCTGTCCTAACGTAAAAAGTTCAGGGAGAAGACAGCAACAGGGAAATCCCACAGAGTCAGATGATCTTCAATATTTTGGGATGTTAGCTGTTTTCAGACTCCAAGATAACACAAAACAGTTTTCCCCTCAGTTCTGATCGAAGGCAGCAGACAGAGGTTATGTGTCTCTTTTGGCAGCACTAGATCTTCAAGACCACTACTGGTGCAGAGCTCCTGGCAGGAAAGCACTGAATCCTTTCCAAGGAACTCAACTGATTCCATGTTTGCAGTTCCTGTTGATGGTACTGGGTGTCCTCAGGACAGAGCTTAAAGTACTGCAGTCTGACACAGCTCTCCTGGCATCAACTGAGCTAAAAGAATTTACACCCTGAAGATTTAGTCTTCAGCTGCTGACTGTGTCAACCAGTGCTGGCATACATCCAATGAACACATACATCTTCCCTCTTTTTCTTTAAAAAATTCTGTCCCAAATTATCAGAAAAAGCTGAGACATTATAAGCCATCGTATAGCTTATTAAATAAACTATTGTATGGCTTATTAAATTTAGTTATAGCTTCTGTGCTCCCTCACACGCACACCACACCTGTGGTTGCAAACTACCATTCTTCTACCATTTTCTCATCAAGGGATCATAGACTTTTGTCTCAGATAAACTACAGGCAGTGAATGGAATGTCCATGACCTTCTACTCTGACCTTTGTGGAGGCTTAGTCCATGGGGGAAGGGAGCTCCTGGAACTTTTGGTAAAATAGATCTGCAAGTATGAACTATAGCCTTTGCACTGTGTGAGTGCAGGTTAAGAATACATCTCTGGATAACTTACAGAGATGTCCATTACTTATAAGACCAATGGTCTTGCTCAGTACTTCCAAACATCACTCTACTTCTGTTGCACATCATGAAATACCCAGCTGACTGAAAACAAAATTTTGGGAATGGTTTTAAGGAATTATTAAAAGGGATAAAAATTTTTCCTCTGCTGCAGGATCTTCTCTAAAAGTCCACTCAATAACCTGCTGTGACTAATCACTTTGGTAAATTTCCATTTTGACTACCCACTAGTAAGGCTGGGCTGTTCTCTGTTTAGTAGAGAAAGGAAAGGTTCCAGCCCTTTGGCTTGAAAAGGGTCTTCTTTTAAGAATGTCATGGTCTTCTTTTCAACTACAAACATTTTGTTCACACTGAAGTAGCAAGATTGAGATATTTACATAAGAGTTTGGAAACAAATTACACTTTTAACTGCAGCTTCCCTCACATATAGGATCATTCAGAGGGGACTGACAACAGTCAGTCCAGTACAAAATGCAAATCATCCCAGTACAAAATGCAAATATCTGGAGTTAGGATTATTGACTGCTGTTATTTGTTCTTAATATGATATATATATTTAGAATTTTTATCTTAAAATAACAAAAAAGGAAGGAAGCAAATTGAATCACAGCCTCACGTTCTTCTCACAAACTTGGGGATGTTTTTAGTTTATAAGAGCAGGTAAATAAAAACCAAATTACAATCAGTAGTATAAATCCACATAGCAGTATTAACTTAAATACTGCTATTGCTAGGCCAGATAGTACTTGGTAGAGATAATATCTGATTAACACTGATACACTAACAAAAATGATAATGGTGGTCACAGAATACAAACACTTGCACATGTGTGGGACTTACAAATCAGTCTTTAGCAGATGAGATTCTCAGGGAAAAGGGACTCTATATAATCTGAAGAGCTCTCAAAAAATGCCTTTGAAAACCAGATTAATAAAATCAAACCCTACCACTCCACCTGTCCATGGCCCAGCCACAGAATTCCTCTTGCCTGTGCTGGGATTAGTTCTGACCACAGCCAGCCACTGGACCTCTGCCAGCCACAGCAGAAGCACGGCTCTTCCAGCAGAACAGGCATCGCAGCCACTTCCGTGCTTTTCCCTTTCTTGTCCCCCGACTGCCCTCACCCCCGCCCAGCAGCTCCTCCGGATGGGCCAGAGGACATGGCCAAAGGAAGGGAAGTGCAGCCAAGACTCTGCTATGCCCCAGCAGCCCCTCTCTGCTGTTGCAGGGTCACTGGCAGCCAGAATGATTTAGAGCAGCCTTCAGGCTATTCTAACTTACAGTGAGGGACTTGACTGACTCATTGCTGCTCCAGGACTGTGGGAACATAAAGCTACCTTAAAGCCATTTCAGTCATCCCTGCTTCTGAGCTGTGCAATTTTATCCTTGCCTGTGACTGAAAAAAAACGGAGAGTGCGAGTTGTTTACACATCTTGCAGCTGCAGCAAGTGGTGGTTTCCTTTGCCTTTCTTCTGGCTTTATTTGTTGGGGGTTTTTTGTGTCTGTTTTGGCTTTACAGACAGCTCTGGTAGTGTTCATAGCCCCACACTCCATCTGAGACGGTGATTTATGGCAGTCTCTGCTCTATTGACCGGTCTTCCAAAGCTGAGGCTCCCGTCAGCTGCAAGGCTGTGGGAAGGCATGCTGTGCTGGAGTTTGCTGTCTGCAACCAGGACAAGCAACATTCTTGAGGTTCCCATGTGTGCCATGCCCATCAAGAATAATTTTGTACTTTAGCATCTTAATTTTTACAGAATCAAATGCTAGTGACAAGCTCAACTGAAGGGAGATCAACTGTTTCATCTCATTGCTTATCAGCTTTGCTTACATTTTAACTCTGATGGTACTTTGGATTAAATTTCTGCATCGATAATCTGTTTTGTTAGGCACAGAAAATATCAAACTACATTTTTTCTACTAATTCCTGTAGCACTCATGCACTTAGATATACCTTCAATATTCTCTTTCTTTTTATATTTGCCATTTTAATTTAATGCTCTTCATTGCAAATTTTTCACACTTACCCTCTTTGTCCTTTTCTTCTATAATGCCTTTATTAAATGAAATCTTTTTTAAAAAAAGTACTTCCATTTTTTAATATGATTGCTTCTTCTCTATCACTATCTAGATTTAACATTTCATTGAGCAGACAGTTTTAATTTTCCATTTCTCCAACTGTTCTTTCATTAGACTATTTCTTAAGTCTTCCATTTTATTTTTCTCTTCTCTAATTTGTTTTTAACCTGTCTAATGGACTTGTCTCTTTTGTAATTTGCTTTTATTCCCTGTTACTCTCCTTGTGACTTCTCTTTGTTGCTCAGTGCTGACAAGTGTTCTTCCCCATCCCCTGTGAGTGACAGTGACAGCATTTGAGTGGTAGCTGGCAGATTTAGGAACAGTAAGTATCTGTCTGAAAAGATTTTATTTGGTTTTATTTTTATTTTGACTGTAAAATCAGACCTCTCGAATCCTAGAGCACCAGGGGGCATTGTTTCATTTGGAAAATAAAAATTGTCGTGATAGCTATTAACTTCCCAACAAGTCCACTGCAATACCAAACAGAGCCAAAGGGAAAAAAAATGGAGCTATTAAGGCAAATGCAGCAACCAGGAGGGTTACAGGTCAAATGTTTTAGTGCTTAAAAACAGATATTATTCTGGAAAGCTGCTCTACAGTGAATCAGAAGTGCTGTACCCCTGACCTCCACGCCTCTATGCCTCAATGTTCAACTATAACATTGAGGAGGAAATAAGGAATTGGGAGTTACACTGACAGCTCTTGAGCAGAAACATGAATTTAACCAACAGTGGAAAATATTGACTGAAGTATCTAGAAGGAGCAGGCAGTGACAGCCAAGGGAAATTACATATAAACGTAAAGAAACTGCCTGAACTGCCATTAAAACGAATGGAAATGTAAAGCAACAGGAGAAAGTGGAATGTCCTACAGGTCCAGCAGCTACATTTTAGTGAAATAATTAATAGGCTGCATTTCATAATGAATTGCAGGGTAATAACAAACATAAGTGCAGCTTCACAGCTGACTAAACTCACAATAGCAACAGGCAACTCTATTACCACTACTGAAACAATCCTGTTTGCCAAAGAAAAAGAAAAAAACAAGGCAGCAAAACTCTCTATAATTATGAGGGAAATCATCTATGTAACAACTTAACTAATGCCCAGAAGCTGAATGACTCACAGCATTAAGAAAATTAGAAAGGGTGCTCAGTAGTATTATATAATTCAGGACACGTACATTAGAATACCATGGTTTTACCACGCCAGGAACAATTTTAAGCACTATGCAGTACAGGGCTCCAAACTCTGCAGATCACAAGCAAATGCTTAATTCAAACCACAGAGCAGAATTAAGTGTGTAGCTATATACAGATTATGGATCTACACGTCCAAAGATGGATTTTTGTTATTTGGATGAGAGGGATTGTTTGTTTGTTTGTGGGGTTTTGTTTTGCTTTATTTTGTTTAGGGGGAAGTTGTTGTTTGTTTTAGTTTTGTTTTCATGTGATTTGATGCTTGTGTAGCTTCAGGAGCTCCTGCTCTAAGTGTGTGTATAAGCAAAATTACATGAAATGCTGCTTCTGAATTGCCTGCTGCAGGTGGCGACTTCCTGATGGAACCCATGGACAGCACTGTATGAAACATAAACTGCTCACACTGTCAAGCCTTGCTACAGCTCTTTTAGCTCAAGTCATCTTGACTCAAGCCTAGAGCCAGGTCACATACAGACCAGAAATACAAACTAAGAACAAGTGTGATGTCATTTACCTAACCCACTAATTTCTAAATAAGTAAATTTGGGTAAAAAATGACCCCCTTTTTAGTTTGGGCCCCATTTATACAAGAAGAATCACAGGTACCCTTGGGCAATACCTGATGAAACCCACAGAAGCTCCTGCAAGTACATATTTCTCCTAGGCAGAGGCAGAACCCAGGAGATACTGTGCGTGCCCCAAGGTGAAGTCAGCTGGAATGCAGCAGAAATCAGATATCGAGTTCAAATTTGTACAGCAAAGTTTTTACACAGCAACTATTTCATAAATCTGCACTCCTTTATGTTGTCTTCAGCTTCTGAGCCTCTGCTGCTCTGCATCCCAACACCAGGGCACCACCTGGCACACTGTGCTGCTCCTCCAAACAACATATTGGCTTTCCATGGAAATGAGAATCACACCTCAGAACTTCATGGTTTGCTGAAGAGACTTCTAAAGATTAGAGAAATAGACGTCTATGTTTATATAAATACAAATAAAACAACAACCAACACATCAAACACAAAAACTTCCTTTTATCCCCTGATGTGTCATGATTTAAGGGTTTTCTCCACTACTTGCAACAGATACCTTGTTTCTTTTTTTAATAATAAAGATCATGTTGACCCCTCTCCTTTATAATGAATAAGCGCCAAAGCACACGTTCATATTACAAATAACACACTATTACACACACCTATACTGAGCTAATTAAATTCCTGCCATTTCCTTACGTGCTGTATTTTACCTACTTGTACATTATCGTTTTACTGTGGTAACTCACATGACTCTAAATGCTCATTTTCTTGTTACATTATAAGCAACCTGTTGGTGTCTAATTGAATACCAGATAAGTAATTTAATCTTGAGCTTCTACTGCCATCTGTAATATTAGGAAAATATTGTATGTAAATCATAACCATATACCCAATCGGTTAAGAGTTTGCAGTCCTTCAAAAAACATTCAGCAAAACAGCTTGCAGTAACTCTGTATTATTTTCCATATACACTATCAACAATATCTTTTATTTATTTTCTTGTACATTAGCATTTTAAAAATAAGTGTTTATGTTTATTGTTTCCTTCATTAAGATTTGTTTTGGAAATAATACGGCTGAGTTTGAAATACAATATTTACAATTAACAAAACCCCATGTTCAGTGAATGCTTACCTGTGGAGCTAATGTATTCAAAACACAGGTTAAAGCTCAGAAGCAGGTGGACACAGCATCATTAACCCATCATCTAGATACAAATCCACCAGTGAAATTAGGAAGCCTTTGGAAGCACTTTATATGCAAAGCCTTTGAATACATTTAGGGTAAGTCTTAACATTTCTATCTGGAACACCTTTCAGGATATTTAGAGAAAGATCTCCTGTGAACAGATCTGTGTTTTCAAGAACTGCTCTGAAATCTCAACCTAGGCAGCTCTCAGGGGCTGCAGTTATGTTACATCTGCCTTGTGCTAGACCGCAATGATAAAGAGGATGTTATTGTTCATTTCAATTTAATGTGTGGATAATACTGTCCCTAGGCACCAAATTTCTACCAAGGAGGTTAGATTATTTTAATATCCACATAATTAATTGCATTATCAATTTTCTTACTTTTTAAACATTTGCTTTTGGTTAGGGAAGATTATCGTACTGCTTCTAAAAATGTCTTTACAATTAATTATCTTTCACTGCAGCAAGCAACAAGGAAATGGATATTAATCATATAAGACTTTCTCAAATTGCTGGGATTATCTCATTTTTAATTACAGGTGGCATAAACAGTTTGTGCAAGAAATGTGGCAAAATACCTATAGCTTCTGTAATATGCTTTTTTTGCACTGAAATCAGTCTGCTTTCTTATTTACATAAAATATTCCAGTCTGCCTTGGAAAGGCTCTTCAGCCTTCAATACTATCCGTGGGAAGTTGTACCACAGAAAACAAACATCAGCCATCAGCTCAAATCTGCCTTGTAGCCAGTGAGTCAGGGATGTCTTCCTAGGGGCTTTAAACCAGTTGTGCTCCCAGACAACACAGAACAATGCCAGCATCTCATTTTCAAGATGTAACTGACACATTAAAGGCCCATGATTCTTAATTAGAAGCACTTACTGACTGAAAAATGGATGTGATAGCCCCACTAAAATGCCTGTTTTCTAACCAGCAGAACTTCCTTGGTCCACCAGAGACATGCTTCCACTGGCTCTCCCCACAGCATGCCTGCAACACCCTGTGCTCAGCTAGTGGGTCCCATCTCCCCTATGGGAGAGCACAGCAGACATTCCCAGCCAGCCAGCTGGGCTCAGCTGCCTGAAGTAAGTTCCTGGAGAGGGAAGAAGGTAAAAGGAGAGGGAGAAAGAACAGGATCAAGGACTAAACAAAGAGGAACATCGAGCTGAAAACTAAGGGAATAGATTTAGAAGTCACCCAAAGACCTTGGAAGACAGGAAAACAAGAGTAAGAAAAATGCTGAACTCCAGTGAACAAGCAGCAGTATCTTAACCAAGTTGGTCCTGACCTCACAGACTTTGAAGAGCTGGCCTTTTACTAGAGCCTGGCAGGGTGCCCATGGAAACTAATGTAGAAATTAAGTTTGAAGTGTTAGCCATGAAGCAAAATCCATCAATGGAAAGGTTAAAATTATAGAAAGACTGCTCATAGGCCAGAAAACCTGAGTCTCTGGTTCACAGAAAGTGCAAGAGGCAAAAGGCATGTGTCTGTATTTACTTCTCCTGCCATGCCCTCCCTGGCACACACCTGCTGCTGGCCCTAGAGTCAACAGGAAATCTAGCTCTGGGAGCTGTCAGTCTCACCTTGACAATTCTTTTCTTTAAACATAAAATGAAAAACACAAAATATTAATAAAACACATTTCTGATTTGGGGAGTGGAGGAAGGAACCCAGAAGCAGACACATGAGAATACAGTCTTCATTCATATGTACTCCCAGACTAAAAGATTGTTCATTCTGTATTATTACATGATTTAAAATCTACTTGTGAAAGAAAAACAGCAAATAAGAAAACACAAGCTAATATAAACTTTTTTTAACTAGTGAAGCAGAGGTCTGATCTTGCAGCTGTGGTGCTGAAACTATACTGCTTTCATGAGTGCTTACTGCACTGCTCACAGTGTGAATATTTATATAAACTCATTCCTATCTAGCTTTTTACTTCATCAGTTCAAGTTTTGATGGAAGTTTTAACCCTATTTGAGCCTTACACAAGGAATTGAATTTACTGATTCTTCTCTTTCTTTCAGGTTTTGGTATTCCTGGACAGCTTCTGTGCAATTACTTACTTGTTCATCTTAAACCTAAGCAATTGTGGGTTATATAAAGACTCTTCCACCTAGTACCATCTTTTGGTTCAATTAGCACAGACATGTAGCCTTCCTACTGCTCAAACCTGCACCACCTCCACGGTACAACACAGGTACAACTCACCTCAGAAGGTACAGCAAGGTTTCTCTTGTGCAAACCTGCATTATTTTTGCTCAGAAAATGCCTATGTCTCTCTCAGCACAGTATGAACCTTCAGATTCTTGCAGGTGACACCAACTGCAGCTGTTCTAAAAAAGTTTATGAGGCAGAATTCCCACTGAACAGCCTTTGCTTTCTTATGTCATCTCCTTCAGCTATTTCCTGAGTCAAATTTGCTGTAGGTAAGGCTTGTTTTCACTAATTCAGATCTTCAACAATGAGCATTTCTAGAAGCAGAAAAAGAGAATGGATTAAATATTGCTAAAAAGGAAAGCAGAGCTATAGGAAGAAGGATGATGGGGATTGAGCAGTTAAAAGCAGTAAGGTACATGAAAAGGAGTATGGCTCATACTTTCAAATGAACTTGAAAGATTACACAGAAAGAGAAACTGCAAAGAAAGCATCCTGACATGAAGTATGAGATAGGTGAACTGTAGGATTCTACAATGGATCCATTTCACAAGGCTGCTCTAACAATAAGCAAGATCCAGGTCAGAATTACTCTGAATTATCTATCCAAAACAGTTTGTACACTATTAAATGTGCTAGCTGGAATTTAAATTCAAAGCCTACATCTCTTTCACAGTTACTATGGAAGCGCCTACCCTCTGTATATTTCAGATCTACAGTCTTAGACTTGGCCTTTTTTGCATATTAGATTTTAACAAAATGTTGTCACTTCTTCCCAAAAATATCTCTAAAGATTGACCTTTCCCTTCTTTCATACATCAAGAAATCTCATCAAGTGGCCATGTCATCTTGCCCCTCACAGCCACTGGACATCGTTTACTAGGGTGTGCTTCTTCATTCTGAGCACCCCTGAGGTGGGATTTTCTGGTGGGGAAGAAGGCCATACCTGCTTTTTGGATTTCTTCTCTCCTCTGTGTTGGGTGCAAACTTAGCTTCTCCACTAAGATTCTTTATTACTTATTATTCTTTATTATTATTATTGAAAACAGAGTTTTCAACTGAAGCTCCAATCTGCCAGCAGTAGCACCCCTCACTGCTCAGGCGTCCCTTTCTCGTTACACTACCAGCAGTTAGAGGACACTGCTCCATGCTCCCATGGCCCAGGATGGTTACACCTCAGAGAACAGTGGGGATGTAACCCCCTCACTTGGGCCACTCCATATATTTCATTTTATAAGCTAGACAGAGCCCAACTAAGATCAGTCTGCTGCTGGTTTCTACAAAAGGTTAGTCTCAGCTGATAATGATCAAAAATTTTAGCGACCTATTGGCTGTCATTAGCCAAGACAAAATTATTTTGCAGCTAATTTGTATCTAAGATATGGATATACATCCATAAACCCACCACCACAGAAGGGAGGTGACTCTTTGTGGCAGATGTACAGGACTATGTCCTTTTGGGGCACATTTAATAGGGCTCTCATGAAGAAACCTCCCTCTGCTGAACATGAGTAGCTGTGAAAAACTGATACCAAGCTGTAGCAGCTCTGTGGAGTAACAAAGGACTCTGGGGCTGTTTGCATCATTTGCCACAAACTCTGGAGGTGCATAAACAAAAATTACCTTCACATACCCATAATTTTATCTGTTCACCGTACAATTGCATCTGTCCCTGGGTTACACATCAAACAAAGTATCTTTGCTGAGGGTAGGACCATACAATCCCATAAAACATGTAACCTAAGATCTTTTCCATTATGGCACAAACCAGACTTCTGTGGTGCTCACAAATATGATCGTTCTAATATTGTCAAAGACTACCAAATGTTATTTTAAAGCAAAAGACCAGGGCAAAGAGAACTTATTTATTCTTGTCTAGAAAAAAGCAAGAAATTCCAAATTGTTTGGAAACAGTAGACCTAAATTCACTGGAAGTTAGTAAAAGGAAACACAGAAGCTATGATATTTCCATATCCCCAATGGTTATTTATAGGAGAAATATCTAAACACATAAGAGCATATATAAACCTTTATGAAATAGGTAGTTCTTTGTAGGAGTACACAGGACATAGTAGAGAGAGTTAGATAACACGTTACTCAAAATAGACCAGAGCTAAATATGCCGGCTCTGCTCACTTTCCAAACTTTTTTTTTAAATGCTGACCAAGCTCAGCTGGGCAAGACCTGCTTAGTGCAGTCATTTTCACATTCCCACTGAACATATCAGCTCTGACAATATTTTTTTTAATCTCAACAGCAGAAAGTAATACATAATTCCCTCTAACTCAGCCAAGAAAAAAAAATCAAGCATAAGAAATTAAAAATGCAGATACAGTATTATATGAAATTGCACAATGGTCTGATGTTCCTGATATTTTTATCTTAACACATCAAGGGTGATAGAAGCTTCTTTTTGCTGTCAAAGTGATCAAAGAGAGGTTGAGAAAGAATCTATAAACAGATGCTGCCCAGTGACAAACCTTAAAGAACAAGACTGTGGGGCCAGATGTTTGAGTGACCTTCGGACTACAGAACATGTTGGCATGGTGTTGATTTAGATAGCTGTTGGCAGGGGCTTTCGATCCAGCAGCTGAAAAAAAAATCTAAATTATGGAAATATTTTTTCTCATCTTTCCCCTAACTATAAAAACTGAAACTACTGGTCAGTGGGGCTGATGGCTGTCAAAGAAGTTGAATTCACCACACAACCCTGCCAGTAGGTATCACATCAAAAAGGAGTTAGCTGAATGAACAAGAACATCTTCAGGCTGTGCCATTTTGCATCCCCCTCAACTTTCAACAGCTGTTTCTTGAGTGAATACAGATGCAGAATAATTATATGAAATGTTTTACATTTTCAATATACTACATCATGTTAATATGTAAGTTATGATTACCTGTGGGTGATGTAATATAAACCACCATAAAGAAAGGGTTTGGGATGTGGAAAAGGAAATAGAATAATTAATCAATATGGGTGACTTTCCTAAATTATGTTCTTCATACATTCTGTATTTGTAGAATTAAAATGACATTACAAAAAAAACCCCACAAAACCCAACAAAGTAACAACAACAAAAGCAGAGATAATTGATCACATACATGTTGTTTTTGTCAAACACTAGAAGACCCTGGAAATAATTATTACATGTAACTTTAGCTGTGCTGCAATTTTCTAGATCGGTCTCAGCAAGACCTTCCATTTTTTAATCGGACTGGAGAAATTAGTCACGTACTAGGAAATACAAAAGAAAAAGAGAAAGTCATCAATCCAAAATTCCAGCAGATACTCAAGTCTGAGCCACTGCACATTACTAGAACAAATGGAGAAAGCAGAAAAAGTCTTGCTTTGTAACATTAAATGTGATTGAAGACTGTACAGTTCTTCTTACGCTTTTAGACGTTTTGTCACTTTACCTGGAGAAATATACACTGCTTATTCTGAATTGCTGCTGATGTCCAGCACTTGTCAAAACCGCTATCTGTCAAGCACTTCACAAAGTGTTGCAAAATGACAGATCAGGATGTCTGAATAGATGGAGCCCCAGGAAAAACAGAACAGATAGAAAATTCATGACTCTAAACTACATCAAAGCGACTTCTGTCAACATCATGTCAAAAGAAGGAAAAAAAGAACTGTTCATTTTAGAGGGTTTTTTTCATTATATAAACACTTTTTTCACGTATGAGCTAAGTGTAAGGAAAAATTAACTTGGTGTACAGTATGATCATTTGAATGTGCCAAAAATACTCTTTAAATAATCCAGGAATAAGGAAACTTCTAACAGTAGATACTGTCTGGCAGTTAAAACCAATGACATCCAAAAGAAATGCATGAAGAATCTATCAGCTTAAAATAGGACAAACCATCTGGCTCCAAAGAAATAAAAGTATTCTGCTGTGCGTGTTTGTTGGGTTCACAGAATCCTACAACTGGATTAATTTTGTATTTCCTCTCCAATCAGTTTTGATCATCTCCACTTAGTCTGTCAATTGCACAACCCTAATTCACTGTTATATTGCAGGCAGCAGATTTAGTAATATCAAGACAATACTGTAATTTAAAAAAAGGAGCACCATCAGCATAATCAGACCTTCCATTACAGAGAAATATTTTAAATCATTCCTCAAAGGTTCCAGAAAATAAGCAGGTTATGATACATGACTATATACATTTAAATTATACATAATCAAATTTTGAGAAAGAATCACACACAGAATGTTAGGAGCAATGCAGAGCTAGAGATGCTTTCTGTTTCACATACCTTTCCCCATAGGCCCCTGCCATCAGTACTAAATTCAATGAAGTTTACTAATGCTGTATTGACCTCTAGCAATCAAGAGGGTAAATGACCCTGTACAATGGGCTCAGTGGCTTTTAGAGCATTGGGAAATAAAAGCACACACACTCACCAACTTGGGAAATGGGAAGTGGTCCTTTGTGCATGATCAAGTGAGCATTAGCAAAGTACAGAACTTGCAGCAAGTTTGGAAATCTGCACTGCCCGCCTTTACTGTCTCAGTGCCATCTTTGCTTGCAGGTCTGGCTTGTGGAACCGCGTGGAATGGGACGCGTTGGAAGGGACCTGTCAAAGGCTGTCTGGTCCAAGTCCCCATCCTGGGCAGGGACATCATTCTTCCATCCACTTTTTCAAAGGGCCTATAAAGCTGCTGCTGGCTCTGACACGAGTAACAGCTGATCCAGAAACTGGCACTTGCTCACTGGCACAAACATGCTCCAATTTTCCTTGGAGAAGATGCCCATTAGCCATTGATCAGCAAAGTTTTGCTAGCTTCAAAACATTTGAAGATCTAAATGAGCATGAAGAGGAATAGCACCTTCTGGTTCAGAAAGGTGCTTCAGGAAATCCTGTTGAATGTGTACATGGCTGGGAATTGCAATCTATTAACACTGGAGTACAGTGGAAGGCATGTCTGCTGCTTACTGTATGCAGAACTCAATATATCTTGCTTCCTACTTACAAAAAGATGTTTATTACCTGTAACTGTACAGAGGTGTGTGCTTCACAGCAGCAGTGATTGGTAATAAGCCTCCTTTTCTCATTTACATTGATAGCAAGCATTAGTGAAGATATATGCATTTCATTTCATGGTTCAGGAAGAACAAAGTATATGTATATGTGATAGCAGTGGGTGGTTAATGAAATGGTCTGACAAACATAAGCTAATACATAATCATACCAGAATGTGGACTGGAACACCTGTTCCTGCTTCACAGGCTTACAATTCTTAAAGAAAAGTTACTATTCTCAAGAACTGAAATCACTACTATTTAGACATCAATATGCTCCGAGGAAATTTTAGTCATTTTTTTGCAAACACTAAAGGGGAGAATTTTAATGATATCAAATCTCTTTTGCTTGTGTCCTAAGAGTAATGAAAACTTCACACATGCATGAAGCTCCAGTAATTATTTTAAACTGCCTTCTGTTGTCCCCCTGAGGAACACGGTGGTATTTGTTTGATGCAGTTTAATTAGTGTCAGGGTAATTAATGCTATGCTATCTACATGAGATCAAACCCCTTTCTTTGTAACACTCTGGTAACTAAGAACTAAGAAAAGGAAGTGGTTTGAAAATGTGGAAGCTTGGTAGGCTAGATTCAGAAACAAATCAAATTGCTCAAATCTGCATTTACGTACCCAAAATATTAAACACATCCAGCCAAGTCAGAACTTACAAGTGTGAGATTGGGATCGTAATGCATTAGAACGGTGCTGTAAGACAGGAGACCCACTGCTACCCATGTAAGTGAATGCTTTTTCTATGGATGTAATCAAATTAAGTGAAACATTCATGGACACCATGCACCTTGTAAGGAGTTTAAATCCTTTAATAATGAAATTATATACTTTTGCACAACCAGATCACCATAGTTATTTATAAGCAGCATGTGGTGCTACCATGTGCTGATATATTTTCCTAAATAAAAGCATCATTTGAGTTTAATGAATGAATGTGATTCTGCTTTAATGCCTGAATAAAATTTGCATTTAATTGAATGTTCAGTCTACACTTCAAAATAGTGTCCTCTACAAAAAGGACCAAGGAGGCACCAGAGTGCAAAAGTTGGAACATACAGAAATTCTAGACACACACACTGCACACACTACATAAATCCTTTTTAACTGTTTCTTTGGTAATAAGGAACTGCAGTATATATCTCACAACACACAAACTCGGGGTGATTACAGGCTTAAGGATATAGCTCCAGTTATCTTGACTGGGTAAACTGTTATATCCTAGAGGTTATTCTTTTTTTTCTAATAAAGGGAAGGAAGGAAGGAAGGAAGGAAGGAAGGAAGGAAGGAAGGAAGGAAGGAAGGAAGGAAGGAAGGAAGGAAGGAAAAGAGAAAGCTCCTGAATTTTTTCTTTGCAACCCAAGAAATCATGGGCTTGCCATAATACCTTTCACACTATTAGTTTCAAGAACAGGAAAAAAAATGTTAGAGGCACACACATAGCCTGGAAAGCATATGCAATAATACAGAATTTCTGTGAAGCTTCTTGCAGAAAAGAAAACACTGATTTGAAGACAAACAAAGTGGCTTGGTCATAAACATGCATGTCCTGAGGGTGCAAAAAATAAGAGGTCTGTTCAGAACTTGCAAATGTTCTACCAAAAAGCACAAGAAGTAGCCCTACAGCAGTCTGCAGATTGTGTTGGTATGCATTACCATTAAATTCATGTTTGTCTTTATCACAAGAGATTTCACCAGCTTATGCTGGTGGCACAGCAGGGTCTGAGGGTCTCTGCAACACGCTGCTTTTGAGGTCCTCCATGACCCAACATGCCTACGGATCAGCTGACCAGCAAAATATGCCCCTTCCTCTTTCCAGCGCTCCTTCCTGCAACTTGGTTGTTTATCAATTCAAGCCATAAACACAAATCACTTTGCTAAGGCTGGCGACGCAGTAAAGCAACCTGCCGAAAGTTTGCCGTAAGAAGCACCCGCAAAGTTCAACAACTGTGAAAGAACTATTAAAAAGGACACACAAACAAGTGACCTTGACTGACAAGCGCACTTCATCCCAGCAATAAACAGCGGCGGGGCTGATAAGTGTTCATTGGCGCAGAGAGTAATTACCTATCTGTCAGCGTTGCTGGTGTGTGCGAAATAGTATAAATGAAACATACATAATGTACAGCAATAATATCGGGCATGCAGAACCTAATGCATTATCATCATTCTCAGGGCTCAGGTTTATGTGGCTGCCACCACTGAGTAAATGCCTTCTAGCCATGATAATTTCATTCTAATCTCTGTTCCATATTATAATTTTCATAGCTAAAAGATACTGAGGAGCAATACGTTTCAATCAAGGGCTAAATAGAACACAACCTGTAACTGGGTATTTTATACACCTATATATATTTTTTTATTTAAAAAAAAATTCAGTCAATTTATGAATAGACTGAAATAAGCTGTAAATTTATGGATGACAAACTCTGTCTGTAGCAATGTCACAATGTCTGCAGACAGGCTTTACATATCCTCTACAAGGGATGCCAGCTTTGTCTATCATATCTCACAAAAGAATCCAACCCTCTGGAAGAATAAAGGTTTCTGTACCACTTCCTAGCACGTTATCAAACAAGGTTAACACTTAAATGAATGAAAAAGGGTCCTATTGAGTTAAAAATAATAATAAAACAATTTATGCAATTATTTTAAATGATGTTTAAAATTTCATTTTATTCCATAATCTCCAGAGCTAAACCACAACTGTGATGAACAAATACGTCTGCTTTCTCATGGATGTCTATTTTACAATAAAGCTTTTGTGTATTTTGAAATTATTTGGGAGATCCTTATGAAGAAAAAACACAGTGATTTAAAGGTATGCTCAGGCCCCCCTTCCCTGCCCTCCCCTCCCCATCTCATGAGGAAAAGGGAGAGAGAACATCACTCACTGCTTTATCAAAATCCATTTGACTGCATGTTAGAATTGGGGGAAAAGTGCAGCGAAACATGCACTGGAGACCCTGTGGCACCAACTGGAGCCTGTGTGGCACCCGTGGCTCTATCCTTACAAACTGTTGAACTGCCAGCCTCCTTCCCTTACTCCCCAAATGCAGAGGCATGTACACACCTGACACTCCTTGCTCAAGAAGCCTCAAACGGGGCTAGAGCTGAGTAGTGTGCTCCATCCAGCTGCATCCCAGAGGACAAAGTGGTGCTCCTGGGGAGCACTTTAGGGTGAGGGTGACTCCCCAGGGCCGAGGTGGTGTGCTGGGAGCAACCCTGTGCAGGCTAGAGGAGAGGGAGGGAGATGGGTGCTCAAGTGAGGGGCAGACCCCAGGGCCCCACCATGGCCCCCATCCCAGTGGGCTGTCACCCCATCTCTGTAGGGATTTCCACACACCTACTCTTGCCCTGGCCAGCCCCCACATGTGCTGGTACTCATTACACCAACACCATCCTCATTAGATAAGCGATGCATGTCTGGGAAGATAGGCAAATGTGAGAGCTCAGTGATTAAAACGAGCAGAGGTGGGAGGTTTATGCAAACCTTCATTTCAATTTCCATTAGCAGCCTGTCTCATCATTTGCTTTTTTGACCTTCCACCTGTGAGAAACTCAGCTCTCTGCCGAGGCTCACCCAGACCCAGCCCTGGTTTGCCCAAGCCTTCCAGCAGTGTCCATAGTGGCAGGCAGAGCCTCTTTTGGAGAGCAGCCACCTTCACCATCAGATTTCACGAGCAACCTCTTTAACAAACACTGATGAAGCTTCAAGTGGTACAGAAACCTGAAAGCCGGCACATTTTGCCTAGCTGGGAGCTTCACTAGAGAAATTTCACATGGTTCTAAATATAACTCAACAGCAGTATTTATTTTATTTAAATGTCTCAGAACATTGCATTTGACAGAAGACAACAGACTGGAAAATTGCTTATACAAAATGCAAGAGGTAGTTGCAGTATTTTCTGGCATGTGGTATTGCTTTGCACTTTGCTGACATCCGTATGGCTGCAGCCACCCCTCACCTTGTCCCGTCACCCTCTCACTCTCTGCTTTCTGACATGAGTCTTTCGACCATCATATTTCAATATCCAGGACCCAGGAGATCAGCAGACATGGCGCAGCATTTGGACTGCTGAAAGTTGTTTTTTTACCATATGCTGACAGCCCAAAGTCAGGAGGGTGAAACTCTCTATTGAAGTCAGTGTTGGATCCAAGGATGGACTTATAAGAGATATATAATGAACTCGGCCCATAAACAGAATGCTGGTGATCTGCCTTATAAATTTAACAACATGTTACCGTTACAGAAATATTACACATTTCTTGTGAAGTCAAAAACAAAAAAAAAGGTCTAAGGCAGGTTTCTGTGTCCACCATACAGTAATAAAACCATGGCCTAAAACACTGGTCCTCCTGAATTTACAATCAGGATGAGGTTTAGAGAAACAAGAATTTAGAAACAAAGGATTTTTTTTCTGTCTGTTTTCAAAAAAACAGTTTCTTGGAGAGGGAGAGAAAATAATAATGGGGAAAATTTTTTCTCTGAGAAATGAGGTGAAAATGAAAATGTTTTTTAACCTAGCTTAGCATGCTGGAGTGAGCAAAACAAACCTGGAGCTACACTGTCCCACTTGCATTATCCGCAAAGCCAAAACAGCATCCTAACTGGAATACAACCCCCCTCTTTGCAATGCTTGCTGACATCCAGACGGTATACAAAATTTAGTGCCTTGCTCCTGAGTACTGCTTGCAGGTGCAATAAAAAGGAAATACAGCATGGTTAAAGGCAGACAGAGGCAGGGTCCCCAGGAGCCACCACCCCAGCAGAGCCCTCTTCTTTGCAGATTGTGTATCAACCCCGTGAGCAGCCAAATCAGTCAGAAAGCAAAACCATCGGGGCTCAATACACCCTGTCCTCGGCTGCTGCAGTCTCTCCCCTCGACTGTCCTGCACTCCTCCTTTGTTTCTTTTCCAATCCTGCTAGATAGGGCACTGTTCAAACGTGATGTGCATACCCCTGCAATAGCTGGTGCCTAAAGGATAAAAGGCTTATTACGCTTTCAGCTGAAGTTGTTAATCCCCTAACAAGCTGAAACAGCATGCGCCGTAGTCTCGGGGTTGGAAGGGTGATCATCACCTACATGGGAAGTTGTTGCTACAACGGCAAGCAGCGTGCTTCCTTTGGGCCCTCTGGGAATACAAGGGAAACAAACAAACCCAAGGAATGATGCTTTAAATCTTGTTTTATCCAGCATAAAACTGGGAAGTATCAGAATTAAAGATGTCCAGTGTCGGTGTATCCCTTTCACTTTCTTTTTATGTTAGGATCCAGCCATCACCTACAGGCTTGTTTTCTTCTTCCACAGCCTCAGTGTATCATAATAGTTGATACTTTTCAGGGGGCAATTGAGACTATGAGAGTGTAAATGAGAGTGTTTTCAGCAAGGCTTCTGCCTCTCAGGATCAGAGATTTTCCAGCAACAGAGACATAAAAGAAATTGTGTTAGGGAACTGGAGAAGAGCACTGGTGTGGTCAAAGGAAATGAATGGCACACCAAAAACAGTCCTGCACTTCACACTCTCACAGAATTCTTATGCAATGAGTGGCAAGGCTATTAAATTAAAATTTTGGCAGATATCTTAACATAGCTCATTCACTGGATACAGAATTTGTGACACCTGGAGCTTGAACTTAAGGAGGCTTAAGGCACTAGCAACAGGCATAGGTATAAAAGAGTTTGGAAATGCAGTAGTCCAGCAGTAAAACAACATGGTTTGCAGCTGAGGAAGAAGCCAAGGTACCAGTTAAGAGGTGTTCTGCTGTCATCCTTGCTCCACCAGTGGTTCACCCCATAGAGTGAGTTATCTGAAACTATCTCAGTTTCCCTGTCTGTTAAACAGGACTAATAAAAATCCTCCATCTCCCAAGGGAATCATAAGGATTAATTAACTTCACATTTAATGATCTCTAAAATACTCTACAGAAAAGTAGAAAAAACCTCTGCTAAGTCTGGGTTGGTTTCAGTTGCTAGTGCAGTGAAGCATGTTTCCAAGAAGTTCTTAAATCATCCTCACCTCTTCTATCACAAACCAACCAATTACCTGAAAATAGGAAATCAGACAGCTATCACGTGGCAATAAAAAGCTCATTATTGCTTTGTGTCTAACCTTCAGGACTACCTGTCTCAAATTGAAGAGAGTCAGGAGGGCCCTGGGAGGCTCACAATGCCCTTTGACCTGTTAGCCCTGCCTTTATCATGACATGAAAGGGGAGGCAGCACCCATGAGCTGATGGTGTATTTTAACAATGGTAACTCTAAAGCCCAGACAGGTAAAGCTGTAAAGGTACTCTACCCTGTATCCTTACTGGAAAGGCGTACCAAGATTTAGACTGGTTTTTTATATTTAAAACAGAATATTCAAACTGCGGGGTATTTTTTTATTGAGGTAAAAAGCAATATTCTTAGCAGTCCCATTCCCTAAACTCAGCACGTGAAAAACCAAGAAAATGCAACGGAGAAGGATACTACTATCCTTTCATGTTCCTCTTTGCAAAGTCACACTCTTCCCAGTACACAGCCCAAGCAGAACATACGACTCATTGTTAAAATAGTGCAGTGTATTAATATCTCCTCCTAAGCTGTATGATGTCAGAAGGATTCCACCGTTTTTATTTAATTATTAATAAATTCTCCAACTGTTAGTATTGCAAAAGCAAAGAAAAAAGTCCAATTAAAATCTGGAGTCCCTTGTAGTAGGTGCCTTCATACCTGCCTCTCACGTCCTTTTGTGTTAACTGTCAAACACTGAATTTCCCCCAGTATAAATTTTCCTCTTGGAAACCACTGGCATCCTCCCTCCTAAACAGCCTTGTCAGAGAGTGGACTAAGGCAAATTACATTGAAGCCAAGAATATGCCTATTCTGGCTATATACTTATTTAAAGTCAAGGACATTTTAAAGAGCAGCTCCGAGCTACTGTAGAGATGCCAGCCCATGATATTTTGTGAAGTATGTCTATGAAGTAAATAAAAATAATAATCATAAAAAAACCCTAGCACATAAATAAACTTTAATCAGAGACATTACTCATTATACAATACCACTGAAAATTGCTGTATATGCTGGCTCTTAGTCTGAAAATAGAATATAATACACTACAATTAAAATGTTCAAATATGCATTATCCATCCCCAGAGATGAATTATTTAGGAAATTAAAAAATTCACCAGGTGCTTTATACTATCACAGGAATAGTTCCTTCTCCTGAAGTAAACAGAATTACTCTAGTGAGCAAGAATGGCACTTTTAGGCTATACATTTGGGGTTTTATTAACAAACATCTACGCTTCTCTAATTCTTTAAAAGGTAATTTTCTTGATAAAAGCTGTCTTATGCAGCTTCCAGAACTGTAAGAATTCCCAGCTGACTAGGGCGATATTATTTTTCCTCCAGGAGAGAACGATTAATAAAATATTGCCTCAGCAATGAGAGATTATAATACATTTCCAAAATAAAATAAATACATAAAATAATATTTATTTCACACAGTTTGAGATACCTACTGAAAGTTGTATCTCATCTTGTCTAGGATATAGGTGTTCTGTCACCAATACCATGCACCAGATCATAATCGCAACAATGAAAAATACCAGAGCTTTTCTCCCAATTTTTATATATTATTCAGATCTTTGTAAATTTCTGATAGGAGAAGAGCGTATGGCACAACCAAACATATCTGCAAAATGTCTGAGTTATGGAGCGTGAGAGAAACATAAACATGGAGCTGTTCCACTTTTATGAATTTATCACTTGGTATCGTTTCAATGTATGCTTTATGGCTGGATCTTTGAAAAAGGCCTCACATGATCTCTCATTTCACCTCCACAGCTTAACAGTGTTAAATTCAAATCTGTACCCATAGTATGTGGAGAAGTAGGGTTATCTTTTCAATATAGCTGGCTGTGCTTTTGAGCATATGTTGTACTGAACATCCAAATGACATTAGCTACATCCAAGTCTAGCTACTATGTAAAAAGGAAAGATTAAGGGTTTAAGGTTTTTAAAAACAGACAATTCCCTTCCCTAGTATTTTTATTATTTTCAAAAAATGACTATGAGTATATGCATACACACATTAACTCCTCATATATAAATAAGAGAATAAAGAGCTTCCATATTCCTGTGAGAATGCTCATATAAAACAGTTGCATTAATTTCAATTGCTGTGTTTTGAAATAGTTTAATTTAATCAGGACAAAGCTATTGTTTTAAATATCATAATTAATGTGGAAAACATACAGTTTTGTAAATTTTACAAAGCAATAATCCCACATTCTGTCATTTAACATAACAGAAACACTTTCCAGCTGAGGAGAGGCATGCACAAGAAACCATGGCCATGCCCTAGTAAGGACACAGTTTAAATCACTCGTTTGTTATCAGCCTGGAGCTTGGCATGAGTTTGAACCCAGTGGCTGGAGGTGAAAGATCTCTGTACTAATTTACTACATCACTGAAATGCCTCCTAGTCTCCCTTCTGTGACTCCAAATTAATTTGAATCTGTCTTTGTAATTTTTTTCTCTTATCCCAACATATTCAACAACAGCTTAGTTTACTAACAGTGAAGATCTCTGTTCTTCCTCTGTAAACAAAATGGATCTGAATGGATGTCATCAGCTGTGTTCCTGGGATAACAGTGAATTTCATCCTCCAAATCTAGGGTGGTGCAGCAGCTCACATCTGCAGTTATACAGGTTACCAGGAGCACCTCGCCTTCAAGTCTTTATATATAGTTTGCATTTACTCCATGTTTTCAAAACCTTTGAGAGACTTGCATAGCGTTCACAGAAGACAGCCTCCTCTCCTTTAAATGTCAATGACTCCTGACAGCTGTGCCCCTCAGGACTTCTGAATCCTGAAGGATGAATCCTATGCTCTCAAAACCAGGCTCTTTCAGTAACCAGCTTCCTCCAAAACAAGCCTAACATACAACCTGTGAGCATTCACATTAAAGGGAAAAAAATAAAGTGGAGCCTACTTCTTTAGAGAGAACTATCAGGGTAATTTTTCCTTAAGATGCAACCCATCTTATGTTTTTACTTTTACTTAAAAAAGTACTTATAGAGCTTTAGAAATATATATGTACATAGTGTGTGTGTGTGTATATATATCTCAAAATCAATATATTTTATATATATATATATACACAGTGAGTTTTAATACCACAGTATGGAAATGTGGAGGAATGCTTTGTGTTTCTCCCCAAGCTTTATGGTGATTTCTGATGACAAGCTGTCTTGTGCTCAGTTCCAATAAATCATTATATCAGTTCAAGAAGTTCCTAACCTTGTAAAAAGAAGGAGCAGTGGAAACATCCTGCAGCAGGCCATGGATTTGCAGCAAACATTTCACCTGGGCTATCAGCAGTACACCTTCTTCTTTAAACCATCACCTGTGGTTTGTTTTGATACCAGATTTTATTTTCTTATTGTATGGGAAGATGACTGAATTCCTTTGGGGATATCTGGGCTATACTGAAGTCAAAACAAACACCTTCAAAAAGCATGCAATCCCTTGGTTTCCCAGCCATCCAGGGGACAAATGGCACTGGAAACAGTGTATGAGATGTTTCTCTGCACAAAGATAAGAGTCACCTGAGATGACAGTTTTCTGGACCTTCAGTTTATTCCAGCACAGTCACTCCTCTATGCAAGTAAGCCCCTGAAGTGGTGGAGAAAGACAATTTCAGCCAGAAGGTTTTTGCTAAACAGCTGGAGCTGGACAGAAGCTGGGATTCCCAGACTAATCCCAGACTTGTGACTAACCCCATTCTGCATGGGGAGAAAGGAAGAGCCATGCAGTTCATTAGCAGAAATGAAAAGAGTGGTATATGTAAATTAAGGCAGGATGGGCTGGGTCAGAAGGGATGATCTGTGGATTTACACTCCTTGATGTCAAAGGAGCTCTGCTAATTTTCGGCAACAGAGGTCCTGTTCCATTCATCTGAAAGTTTACTGCATCTGAATTTTGCACACACACTTATCTCAGCTGCAGATCCATGTGAAAGTGTGAATGGGTCTAAGGCAATCTCTTTACATGTACATTTATTCAATGTGCATGCCTTACATAAACACACACATCAGCAGAGAAGTGACACACATTCTAAAGCTCATCATCTAACTGAGCCTCCCCAAAAAGTAATCAGTGGTTTCAAAAAAACACAGCACACTCATCAGATATAGGAAATTTAAAAGCTTTGCAGGTAATACACGTTTCTCTTTCCTCTTACTAGATCTTAAGAATCCTCCCACCCTCTATTTGATCGTTTGCAGCACAAAATCATGATGACACAGTGAGAACCATCAAAAGCATCATCATCTTGATTTAGGTAAAAAACACAATTATCATATCCAGCAGCCCACTGCTAAGGTTATTCTGATAAAGAAAGAAATTGGGCCTTCACACAGGGAATAAAGTGCCTGCCTAATCTTTCTTCCTCTGTTGCTGTGTCAAGAGGCAGATCTTTCCAACACAGAGATCCTCATTGGACTCAAAAGCTATTGCAGGGAGCTTTAAAACGAGATATATGGGCCATTCTGCTCAGCTCCTCTGAAGTCTTTAGGGCCTTGTGTGCCTGCCAGATTACAATTTGCTTCTGGCAAAGAGGCCACTAATTTTTGAGTTAAAACTAAAATCTCCGTATAAGAAGCTATGAACTTATTTTCTAGGTAACTATTCTGGTGATGCCTATCTTGTCAAACAAAGTCTGGAGCATGAATCAGAAAAAGTCCAAACCAACAATAAATGAATTTGGGATTTCTCTTTGTTATCCATATGAGATTGTTCAAAGAGGAGTCATCTTTACATTCAGTCAATTAAGAACATGATTAAAAATCAGTTTCACTGGGCAGATCTGCCCTCAAGACAATTTACCAATTTTGCAGCTCTGCAATCATATTCGTGTATTTTTCTTAAAAAAACACACCCAACCTTCCTTCTGTATAAAAGGCACAAATAAACAAATCTTAAATCTGACTAATGCTTCACTAGCTTCAACAGGCTTTGAATTCATTCTCACCATTTCCTTCAGGAAAACAGTCTAACAGTTTATAAACAAAGTACTATAAAACATAAGCACATGGAGAAAAAATATTTTCCTTTCTTCCAAGACAGTAAACTGCCTTGGAATAACAACAGAAATGCAGTCTATATTGCTGGTGTTCTTTATTTTTGTGTTCAGTAGTCCTGAATATTTATGGAAGGTTTTAGCTAGGGATACTGCTACTTTATAATCTCAGAATGATTTGTTCTGAATTTGAAATTTACAGGACTTTAAAAGGTATTGCTTGTAAGTAAAAACTATAAAAAAAGACAAGACATAAACAGTGCTATTAGAGGTAATCACTAGAACAAACTAGTTGTACTTTATTATTTTTGGAACCGTTTCTATAACCTAAATCATGAATCTGAAGCCCATTGCATTAGGTAGTGCACAAAACCAAAGCAAATGAAAAAGGCATTACTTCCTCAAAGATCTTAGCTGAGACAATAGATAACAGCTGCTTAAGGACAGAAGGAATTAGCACAGGAAAAGTATTTAGTTAGCATCAATTAGCAGTCATCCTGGCACATAAGCAGATAAACTATTTTCTGTGTAGTCACAAGGAAATGCAAGCTCTGAAAGTCATTTCTCAAGGGCAATATCCTCAATATCCTCAAAGATGAACTGGCATTCTGGGCTGATAAGGAAGAGTATGTAAATAATTTGGATACTGTATGAAAGGTTAGTTGAATCAGTGAGAAGCCAAACCATGAGAGACTGCAAAAATGCAACTAAGCATGTTGCATTTGATGGATTCATCCCCAGTGGTCATATGCTGAGGTGCAATAACTAAGGCATAACAGAGCAGGGAACACAACAAGCATGTGAGATACACAGACAGAGAAGAAAGGTGGTCTCTTAAAGACATTATGCAAAATAATCTGTGAGATCAGGCATAGTCTGGCTAGAAGAGATGAGCAGATGATAATCATGTGTTCATCATATACCTGATTCATCAGAAGACTGGGGCAGGGGGTACAGCAATAGAGAAAACAGCAACAAGAGCAGCGTGGTTGGAAGGAAGGTTGGATGAATGTAAACCTTTTTTGTATAACAAAGGCAGAAATCAGAAAATGAGGTATCCCAATTAAAACCAGGCATCTGCATGTTCATGCCTTTAAATAAACAAGTTCAGTTCTACGGCTGCTGCTTAGGCAGTGAGGAGCTGTATTTGCCTACATAACCTAGATAATTAAGTGATGCAAGTTTTTGGAAAAGGTAACTCTTTTCTGTCAAAAAACACACTGGTTGTTCATCATAAGTGCAACAGTAACAAGCAGTGAAGCACCAAGTACTTATTCCATGGCAAGTAACCTTGCAGCAAACTTGGAAAACCAAATTCATACAAGATGCCTCCTAATGCACATAATGCCACATCCATGTTTTGTGTCCAAGGGATCAGACAAGGGACAGTTTCTCATCCAAGGCAATGTCATTTATCCTAAACAATACTGGCATATCTGGGCCCAGTTTCTGAACCACCCCTATGATGCCCCTTCTTTACCTGCTATAAACCATGTCAGACAGTATAAGAGACAGTGTACACTCAAGTGGATGCAACAGCCATGTGGGGTGTGCTCTGACTTAAATAAGGATAGAATATATCAGATAAAGAGAAATGAATATGATTATAGCAGCAAAAACAACACAGATATTTATGTTAACAGTGTCCATTTTAATTATACTTTCAGTTAATCCCAATTATCACTTTCCTTTTGAAATTTCCTGATCTTAATTTCTGTCTGAACATACTTTTAAAGGAACGTTTGAGCATCAACATCTCAGCCATCCATGAGAAGTGAAAGAAAGTCTTGCCATAATGAAAAAAAAATCATTGCATCCTTGCTTTAAATAGCTCCCCAGTCAAGATGGCCACAGTTGGAGAGCCAGCATTTGGCAAGAAAATTTCTCTCAGTGGGAAGATATCTTGGCTTGTTTGAAGGAAAACTTGCTTTGATTTGGTATCTTCCTTTCAGTACATACTGAAAGTTCATGATATAAGGTCTGCTGAAGAGAAATCTTGTCACTGAGTTTGGTTTTGTACCAAGTGCCAGTAACTGAGAAGCTATTTGGTATGTGAGGCCACTTGTGTACTCTCAAACATGCACAGAAAAATGTGGATAAGTCACTTTGTGAAACAGCAGGGACACCATAGCTTGAAGAAAGAGCTCCTACAGCTCTCAGAAGTACTCCTGTCACCTTCCATGATTGAAGGAGCTGTAACAGCTGAAAGAATGGCTCCATGGATGTTCAGTTACATTACACTGAGGGCTTGCATTTTAAGTATTATCTTACCTACAACCAAATGAATTCATTTTAACATCTCAGGAAACATCTGTCTGCTCAAAAATGAGTGAAATCCCACCAATCCCCCTTCCCTATTTTAACGTGTGTGGTTTTGCTGACAATGAATCGAAGAATTCAAAACCCCTTGTATCAATTTCCACTGAGCCAAATCTTGTACGCTACATTTTGGGGGGATACAAACTATCCCCCTTTTAAAAAGAAAGTTGTAGCATTTTGAAAGCACAAGGTCCAAAATAAAAGCTGATAGATATCTATATCATCTATATCTATATCTATATCTATATCTATATCTATATCTATATCTATATCTATATCTATATCTATCTTAAACAATATTGCCACCCTTACATTTTGAACCCTTGTAGTTTGCTAAGCTTCAAACTTCTCTGTGCCTTTGGGCTTTGTCCTCTTGCATATCAGCTATGCAACTGTTGCATTCTAACTGATAATGAATGGTTACTCCCCTACATAAAAATCCATTCTTCTCAAAGCCCCACTGCTGAGACCGCTGTATGTGCATCTTCAATTCTGCTGTGAGCACAAAACCATTGCAGAGCAACTAAAACGGTGCTGCACGGTGTTGGGGCACGAATCACAGCACTGGAAGGGGGCCAGGAAGCAAGAGAAAAGTGCCTTCCTGACACCAATCATTTTACCTGTCAGTCTCTGAAATGAGACTGCCTAGATGAAATTAAGGCTTAAGAGGATGCTCAAAGCCTTCCTTGTTTCTGGAAGACAAACATAATGTAACTCCTTCCACTGTAGCCTTATCATTTCTCATCAAAGCATTTTTAATTTCCAGACAGAAAATTTGATGGGCAGGTTGTTTTGCCCATAAATAACATTTTCATACAGGAACTAAGCCCTTCTTTTTAAGGGAAGAAAACACAGGACATGTGGGATTTGCCCTGAATGTTGAGGAATAACTCCTTTTCACCACTGTATCAGTGAATGTGTCTGCCTATCCTAATCTCATACCCTGTTTCTGTGTTTGGTCTCCCTATAGCATATCCTACTTTTTACCTCCTTAGACCTCTCAAGCTGACAAAGAATTGCTTTGAGCTGAAAAGTCACCACAATTATCTTTCCAGGGAAATATTTTTCTATTTTTCCTCAGCACTACCTATAATTTACACCCTAACAAGCATTCTAAATAAAAGGTGTACTTACAAATCTTTTGATAACATAAAAACGTTTGGATCTAATGGGGTATAAATCTGCAAGTTTTTAGAAATATAGATCTGGGTACAGAAACCAAGCTGCCATGCCCAGGAACACTTTCCTTACAATTAGCCTAATGCTGAAATGGTGCTGCCACACTCAACCAGCATGGCAAATGTGCAGTAATGTTTTTGAAATGTTAGAATGTATCAGTATTTGTTTCTGCAATAGCTCTCAATGAAATCCAGACCATGGTAGAAATTGTTATTTTTAAAAAGCACACCTCAGAGCTGAGTGGGAGGGGAGAAAGCAGAATGTACTGCTTCCCTTTAAGCAGCATACTAAAACCAGAGGTATAGAGGTACTGGAGCCAAGCTCCATATTAACAGGCTATCCACCAGGCCATGATCAACAGTTTGAATGGAATACACAAATGTGGAGATCAGGACATCAACACACACCGGTCTTATAGACACTGGACCATGCAAATTCAAACATGGTCTTACCAATGACTACTTACCACCATAAAGGGAATTTAAAATATACACCCCAGACTTGCAGTTCCACAGGAACAAAATACTCAAAAACCAAGGTATTATGACCAATGCATCAGACCTACAACCACTGCATGAAATTTAGACTTTGCTGATGGCCAAACCAAGCACCTATCTAGTCAGAAGTGCAGCTATGTATTTACATTGAAGATGTCTAAAATGCACTTTTCCTGAGAAGGTCAATGATAAAAATCTGTGTGTCTCTAACAGAGGAGTGCCTAGTGCAGGAGCTGATGTGCTGTGAGGTGGGGACACGAATTAGATGTTCTCTGCTGAGATAAACTGGGGGACAGGAGGAGATCGGGGTGGGTAAGGAGGAACTGGAGAAGTTCCAGCTTTAATCAGTGTGGTTCCTTGTTTCCCTCACATGCACATGCACAACCTTGTCTGGTAGGAAAACAAGGCCTATCAGGAACATTTATATCACAGGTCCAGACAAAGCCTGCAGATGCAGTCTGCCATGGGAAGGGTTTACTGTCCATACCACAGCCTGTCATTGTTAGTGACTATATAGGTACTCCACAGTGATAAATTAACTAAAAGACAATCAGCCATGCTTAGGATGCTTAATTTCAGAGATACATTACCATGGCTGTAAAATGCTTCTGAACATAAAGCTCAGAATTGGTCTGTGCCTTAAGGCACTTCTACTCTGCTTGAATCCTACCTGACTAAGACACCAAAATGTACTTTGTGACAGTCCAGATCAGTTAATGTTTCTGAGCTAGTCACTCCCTGATTTTAAGGCTGACAGCTCTGCATTTTCAATTCTATTTAATGAAGAGTCAGGACTGTGGTAAACTGAGAAACTGTTGGCATTATCTTTTATAAATATTATGAGAGCAGCCATTTGCCTGCCCAGGTTTGCTCTGATGCCTGTTAATCTGTGTGACTGTGCTTAGAATCAAAGGAACTGCAACAGCAAATAAATAAAGGAAAGCTTAAAAAAATAATGACAGCTACAGCTACAGTACTTCTAAGGACGGAAAAATAACCACAGTTGGTTTTTTTCAAGTTGCAAACTTCCAGAGATCAAGCCTGGGATGGACAGAAACCTGACATCTTCAGAGGCTTGAGAAGGGAGAGGGATTTTTCTAGGCATGCCAGAAAAATCACAGCATATGTCAATGAAAGAGCCAACAATTTGGAAAAGCTGAACACCAGAAGTATGTTGTGGGCTGAAGAGGCCCTTGCAGAGGGATCTGCACATGTTGGATTGATGGGCTGAGGTCCATCAGTATGAGGCTCAATAAGGCCAACTGACAGGTACTTGCACTTGGGTCACAACAACCCCGTGGGTCTAGAGAGCTAGTCCTAGCTCTAGTCCTAGTCCTAGGAGGAGCTGAGGGAGCTGGAGTTGTTTAGCCTGGAGAAAAGGAGGCTCAGAGGGGACCTTTTTGCTCTCAACAGCTGCCTGAAAGGAGGGTGTAACCATGTGGTGGTGAGGCTCTTCCCTCAGCCAACAAGCAATACAACTGGAGGAAACGGATTCAGAGGAAGTTCAGGCTGGACATCTGGGAGAATTTTTTCACTGAAAGGGTGGTTAAGCACTGGAATTGGCCACCCAGAGAGGTGGTGGAATCACCATCTTTGGAAGTGTTCAAGGAACGACTGGATGTGGCACTTAGTGGCTTAAACACAGTCGTGTTTAGATGTGGTCAAAGGTTGGATGATCTTGGAGGTCTTTTCCAGTCTTAATGATTCTATGATTCTAAAGTAAGTAATGTAATATAGCTCCTTATTTCATAAATGGCATTGCTGCAGCTAGCAGTTGTCCCTAATAATCCAGATACACAGCATGCCCATGCAGATGAGGAAGCCAAAATAGCAACAGAGATTTGAAAAACAAGAAAGGCATTCTATTTTACATTCACAGAATGAAGAAAAATAAACATAATTAGTACTGGACACTATCTTGATGGGCAGCTTGGAAGTCTCTGAAGAATATAACCTGTTAAGGCTATGCCACAGACTAAACTATTAAAAGACTGCCATTTTTGCTAAAATAATTCTTTAAGTGTATGCTAGCTCCAGACTGTATCACGAGAAAGTCACCCACTTAAAAGAATGGAGTTTTCTATGACTTCTGCCTAACAAAATTTTGATTGAAATCTAAAGTGTCAGCACTGAGAACACAGGGTTGACATAACAAATGCCATAGCCAATTTGAACAATTATGAGCCCAAATCTGCCATCATTTACATATACATGTGATTCCAGCTGGTGAGCTCAAATTATGTATGCACAACCAACAGAGAATACTTTTTTATATATCTCCAAGTTTCATCACAAAAAATACAATGGATATTCAAGTCAACAACATTTAAGCAAAACCAAAGACGCTTTAAGGAATATGCTGATCACCCTTCTTGGTGTATCTGTCCCAAATACTGTAAGTTTGATAGTGATGTATGGTTTTATATGCAAACTTGCACTGTAAACACAAAATGAATGCAAAAGGATGCACTAAGGATGTGAAATGCAGCAACAAGTCAACATTTTTTTTTTATCTCAGCTGTTGTATTGCTGTTTGTTCCGGTATTGCTCTCCTCTAGGGGTACCCAGCTCAAACTGGTCACCGCAAGGCTTCCCAAAAGAGAGCACAGCTTGTGCAAGCCTCTTTGGTGTCCAAAACAGAACAAAATCATTCTTGAATATGAATGATTCAGCCTAGAATCTGAAACAATCAAAGATGATCATGACGTGCTTCTCCTTCCAAGTGGGAGATGGAGGAAGTTGTGTTTACTCTCTTGCTTGAGCCAGCTTTGTCCATATGAAGTCTGACAGTCCCATGACAGAACTTAAGCAGCAATGCAGTTTCCGGTGTGCCCGCCTATTCCTCCGTAGCTCTCTACAGCCACAGAAATATCAACCACACCTGTAAACACCACCATGACCACTGCACAATCAGGAAAGCAGTAGCAGCTCAAACAGCATGTGAAATAAGATGACACTGCACTCCAAATGTCAGGAGCTTTCAAAGTATAATCCCTGAATCTCTGCCAATCAGTGATTTGCATCTCAAGTGTCCTCAATGGTTAATTGAGAAAAGCAAGTCTCTTGCAACCAGAAGATGCCTGCATCCCCAAGGAAAAAGAAGATAGATGACCACACATCAAATACTTTGAAATGGTCTAACTGGCTCAACTTTGCAGAGCCAAGTAGGGAAAAGGGCACTAAGGTAAAAAGGGCTCTTGGAATTTGCATAGCAATAATGTGAGGAAGTTTGGTGTTCTGCTTCACACATTAGTTCTTTGACGTAGTCCTCTGTAGGAAGAGTTGTTAATGCTGTCTATGGCTCATCTACAAGTGCCTTCCACTTACTTAGCTGAGAGATCACAACCCTTTCAAAATGAAATGTTTAAACTCATGAAAAAGACTGATCCAAACAACATTCATATAATTTGTTGTTTAGGACTGCTCAAGGCTGAACAAACTCAAGTCCTCTTAAGAGAGATACTGCAGCCTTCTGATCATCTTTGTGACCCTCCTCTGGACTCACTCCAAAAAGACCTAGTCTATTTAATTTAAAAAAACCAAACCAAACTAAAATATGAAAGAGGAACTCTCTTTTACTAATAAGAACATGCAGTTTGAACCTATCTTTTAATTCAAATAATAAAATCCAACTTCAGTATCTCACTTAAAATGGATCACTTCATTTTTGTTTTCTTATGAAAAAGTATAAATCAGCCAAAGGAGTGTAACACACACCTATCTGCAAAACCAAGGCATATGTGAGCTGATCCTTTCTAAGACCAGTGTCCAAGTCTAGCACGATGAACTAAATGCAGTACACTATTCTCCCATTTATGTTACATCCTTCTTTCACTATTTTTTTTGAACACTTAAGTGTGCCATCTCCACAGACTTGCAATATAGCTGGTCTCCATTTGCTGATCAGCTTATTCTCAAGAAATGGACAAAACAAGCCATGGCCAAAAAATTATCATCCATCTCAAAGAGAAGGTTTGGAGCAGAACACAGAATGGGAAATGGTAATATAGAATGGGATTCTGACCCGCTCTCCAACAGCACACCATTTGCTCTTTTGCTAGCATACCTAGAAATATATATGTTGAGAACAAATGGTGCATTTGACCTTACTGACAGTAGCACCAGAGGGAATCTTGTGTTGCTTCAGAACTGGTAAACCTGTATATATCATCACTGTGCAATTTGTCCTTATTTTTCTTAAAAATCAACTACCCCAAGCCCCTACATTGCAAGCAAACTAACAATTTCTTTTTTCATAGCATTGTTATTTTAAAACACTATGTGTTTGTACATATATGTTGACACTTTCTGGAAAGGAAATGGTCTTGCTTGACACCATGAGGGTAAATGAAGTTTATAGGTGTATAAATACAACCCAAAAATTACTATGTTTATGGTGTGATACAATAAAGGAAATCAACCTTTCATGATTCATGATGAATAAATTTACTGAACTACACTTTTTAACTTATGGGTACGCACATTAACCCATGAAAAAAAATTATTCCTTAGCACTATAATTCTTTGAAGAGAAATCTCAGAAAGACCTACTCCTATAATCACATAATTTCTAAAGCTGCAAGGCTGGGGAGCTTAAACAGCAGCAAGGGGCAGATAGAGACAAGACTGAGAGATTTTCACCCTTTTGAGTCAACAAGGGAGTGTTCCAGCTGACATATGCAGCCTCTGCTTGCCCTTTGTCATGTCTGTGTTTCACCTCAAAAACTGTCAGTGACTTGTCAGAATCAATCAGAAAAGCTAATGCAATTCTGCAATGATGTACAAGTTTGGACAGCATGACATCAAATTTCTGGTAGTGTGTGTCAAGTACCATATGAAAACAGATGTCCTCATTACTCCACTGCTTTGGTACAAAAGAGTACATCTTACCTTTTTGACCCGTATCTGGCAATTGGGGGATTACAATAAAGGACAGCCAGCGATTACAGCCTCTAGCCAGTACTTTTATCATATAAAGCGAATTCTAATCCTCTTTATCTTCTGGCAAAAGAAGTTTACTTTAGCAGGTACAGTTTTCCTACTGGATGCTGCTTTATGTTCCAAAGACTTAGACTGTCAGTGCTTCAATGACCTGACAAAACCCATCATCTTGCTTGATGCAACATGGGTTTTCAGACTTCCTGTCAATAACTGCTCCAGTTTGACCAGAAAATCCAAAGCCTGTTACTAAATGGCTGTGCAGCTCCCAGATGAAGCTGGAGCTTGGAGCATGATTAGGGACCTGAGATGCAGCCTCAGCAGGGGTTTACATACAGTGCTGTCCTTTCCTACGGGTAAAGTGCTTGCTCCTAATATGTTCCATAGTTCCTGAGGGTCAGAGCTGCAGGTGAAGCATCCAAAACCAAGTATGGCTGAAAATTTATTCAAAATATAGCTGGTATTCTATCTGCACATTTTAAATTATCTTATATGATGAACATCAGTCCTCCAACAACCCTCCCTTTTGTTAAACCAGTACATACAAAACCCAACTCATGCTACACTTCTCCTTTTTGATACTTGTCACCAAGCTCTACTGATGCTGTATCAGAGAAGAGAGCATTTTTTTTAAGAAGGAAGACTTTGGGGTACCAGCAGACTCTAACTGCCCTTTTGCCCAATGTGTAACTGCTGAAACTGGTAAAATCCCCAGATGCATTAATCTATCCAAGGCAAAGCATGGATACAGATGCCCATCCATCAGAGCATCTTTGTGAAAACAACCTTCAGACTCTCTGATTCCATTAGTAGATTAACTAAAGGAATTCTGTAACCTGAGGTATATTAGAAGGCAAAGGAAACTTGATATAAAACTGATTTGAATGTAAAAGGAATAATTTCCTACCACATGCAATTAGAGGGAGAGGAATCATTTTATCTCATGAGGAAAATGCAAGCACACCTCCCTGTACCAGGTAACACCCAGGAACAGACTAATAATTAGATGCCTTAGGAAGGAGAATCACTCTCCCTGCTCAGAGAGAGCTCTGGAATGTGAAACTTGCCAGAGAATTCTCTTTGTGCTAACCAGGGATGGCAAAGTGAGTCTCTGTTTGCTGGTTGTGCCTCTCTCACGCTCAATGGGTTCTTTGGGGTGTCCAGGCTGCTCTTATTTAGGATATCTGTACAGCCACAGCCCCTCTCAGGGAAAGAGCTGGAAATGAAGCTTCTGTGTAAGGTTGGGCAATGGCAAGGGAATGAATCTCATCTGCAGGAGTCCACACTGCAAGGAGACCTGCTTGCACAAAGTCACTCAACATAACCTAATACAATAATATCTAGAGTTTTGTATCACTATTCCTGTTTAAATCTCTAAGCTTAGATATTACAGACAGGACACAGAAAGCAGTAAGAAGATCTGGTTCATGAAAATGGATGATCTCTGTTTTACTAACAGGTAATGCTACCACCTAGCCTAGTGCCTAGAAGACCACATTCTTCCACAGCAATGGACAGATAAATGCAATGTGGATAGAAGTGCCATCAGTTGGAGTAGGATGGTAGTAAGCCTTTGGATCCTTTCAGGTAGTGGCTTTGTGAGACACAAAACAGATCCTGTACAGTGCAAATGATGGTTAAGTTCTTTGTGATTTGTGCAATTAGCACACTCACTGTCACAAGGGCCTAAGCAACTCTTGTGTGCTAAAATTTGGTTAACACTAAATTAGCCTAATCTTCAATTTGCCATGGAATTGGCTTCATCTGCGTCCACTCTTCACAGACATTTTAGTAGCTGGCTCTCCTCCAAGTATTGCAGAGCTTCTTAACTCTGAATTCAGCCTTTTCAGCTACCCACATCCCAACAGTTATACACAAAACATTTTATTCCATTACAACAGCTAAAACACTTTGAGTTAACACAATGTTTGCAAGAGTGTGGTAATACCATTTAGCACACAATGTATTATTTAGCACACAAAAGATATAAGATCTCTATGGCTATGAAGACCAGGGTCAGGATATTCCATAGCAGTTGTAACTACTGTACTGCATGTACAATCAGGGGTTTTTATACATCATCAAAAGCCTGTCCTTAAGCACAAACTGGTGCAAAGTTTAGGAGCACCATAGCTGCAGTCAAGGATTCCTTGATGGCCACTAAATGCATCCTTTTGACCTCCCACACCTTGCACATTATTTTCCTGTGCCACTTCTTTTCATAACAACAAACTTCCTCCAGGAGATGGACAAAACACAGGTCACCTAATGAAAGAAAATAATGATGAAGATGGAATTTTCATCCCCATCAAATGTACGAGTGAAGAATGATCAACAGCATTCAGTAAAGCGCCCCCTAGTAAAGAAATTGCATGGATATTATCACAACTGTATTAACATTATTAGTATTAAGACAAATACAGATTTTTTAAGGCATAATAAGTATGCACCAAAAATATTTTCTCACCTTCTCCATGTCCTGTATATGAGAGGATGTTGCTTTAATTACCATCACAGTTTAAAAGATCATCATTACAGAAGAGGAGTTTTTGGCAGCCAATCTGACCTCCATTCCATATGCAAGCTGCATCTTTCTCCTCTTTTTCCTGAAACACATGCCAACAACAAGGAGTACTAGAATCCAGTCAACATGCCTACCAGAACAAAATACTGCACAGTACACAAAAACTTGCCATTGTGTAAGTTGGGAGGGACCTTCTAAAATTGCATAGTTCTACCCACCTGCTCAAGCAGGGTCATTTATAGCTGGTTGTCCAGGACCATGTACTGATAGATAGGGACTCCATAACCTACCTGAGCAACCTGCTCCAATGTCTGACCACCCTCACAGTAAAAAGGTGTTTCCTTGTGCTCAGATGTAAGGAGTAACTGCACAGACCACATATGACAAATATTAGCCAAGCTGCTTCATGAAAGATGTTCTGATAACTAGATGATGAAGAAGAAGAAGAATCTTGGAAGGTTAGGAGGGGCTGATCTTAACTGATCTTCTTGCAAGTAGACAACTGACATTCCCAGAGAAACCTCCCTCCTGCTTCAACTACCTTACCCTTCCCCTACTGCAATCTATTGCAATGGTACTCACACTTGAACTCCCAGGTAGTTGGGATTACTCACCCCCTCTCTTTCCCTTTCACCCCAAGAATCAGGAAATTCCCAAAAACACAATGCCTCTAAGGCCAAATATCATCCACTGCATCCGCATGACACCTTCAGCCACTAGCTGCCACACTCCAAGTATTGCTGATCGGACAAAACCAGTTGTAACACAAATGTTGAACAGATTTTCTTCCTAAAATTGAAATTAATGACATTTCTTGAGTAAATATGCAGAGTAGTTTAATTGAATTTTTATTTGCTCTTCTGTTCACTGAGTCCTCTTTGGACCAAGCGACAAACGTATCTGGCTCTAAGACTGCTATATCTGTTAAACAAGTCTCACTTATCATTGAAAAAAACTCAAACCTCCAAGTTAATATCCTCTTTCCTTAATATAAAGAATATGAATCATCTTGGAGTTCTTTTGCATTTGTGACTCTCAGTGATGTCACAAAAATATTTTATTTATGTTCTCAGACGTTAGCACAGGCTTTCAGTTGTTAAAATTTTTCTTTCTGATATGTGCTTTGTAAAAACACTACCAAGGACAGCACAATTTAACTTCTGCAAGCATCAATTTCTTACGATAAATCAACAGGGCAGCAGATACATGTATTATGAAGTTAATGGTCTGTCAAGATATTAACAATGTTGATTCCTGAAGAGAAGTCTAGAATTTAAAAGACAAAACTGGGTTTATTGGATAGGACAGATTGCTGCTTGTCTGACCAACTTAGTCTGTGTGACAGAGCTACAAGCTGCCTTTGGGTTCACAAGTCCTTCAAAACCGAAGATTCATGGTAATAGAAAGCTTTTCAGCATAAAACACCCAACAATCAGAGTTAAAGTTTTATTTATTGGCTCTGACCATCTACTTCTGTTATCAACCATAAGGGCCCATACACTTCATCAACTCCCAACAATAGCCGCAAGCTTGGACAATCTGTCTTGTGTCTTCATTGGGTAAAACTTCAATGGAGCAGCATCGATTAAAGAACAGCCCACGCATAAAATGGAAACTCATTAAAATAAACTTTTTCAAAGGGGGAAGAGACTTCAGTTCCAATTGAATTGAACTGTTTTTATTTCAGAGATGAAAGCTCCATTACCCAGCTATACATTCATGTGCTCATGGCTTAAGTGCTTTTTATTTGACTTAAACTTTTGGTTTCTTCCCATGTCTTTTTGGAGGCTTGAGAAACATAATAGGAATTCAGAGCTTATTGAGCTTGATTGGAACACAGTATCTGTGAACCTCATCATAATACCTCCTGGACCTTTATGTTTATCGTCTCTCTGTGGCCTCTTTTGTGTGTTTTCCTGGCCTTTCCTACAAGAACAATTGTCTCCTTTCACACATATTTGCAGAAAGGTTTTTAATGCTTTAAGCATTTTTAAATGAGTGGACAAAAAATAATGAAGAAATAAAAATAACGCAGGTGTAGTAATTTACATTATAGATGGAAGACTACATAAGCCGCTGATGTCAAGATGGCTTTTCTAAAGTGTTTATATGAAAACTGACTTGCAGCTTACTGCCTGAAAATCTCACCTTGAACTTATTATGAGGGCAATAATAATATGAAAAAATACAGATGGTACCCTGTGCTATCTGGAAACTTCAGTTTAAACAGAGGAAGCTTAATACATGGTAGATTACTCATTTATATCAAAGCTAAGTATTAATATTCCAAATGCTTTGATTTTAGATTACTGAACACTAAATGAAATGAACTATATTCTTGGTTACTTACATATACTGAATGTCAAAAGAAATTTGTTTTACAGTGCAAAGCTATACAGAAATACTCACTGACTGTGCCACCAAACACCCTGCATTGCAGAAAACGAGCCCACAAATGCTTTACAAAATTTTATCACACTATGTGCTTTTGCCTTCATACATACTTTTATGAAATATAAAGTAATCTAACTCTATTAAAAATATATGCAGATATTTTTTAGAGCCTTCTTCTTAAATAATATCACATGGTTTGCATAAAGATTAACATACAGAAGGCAAATATGTTTGTGCTTCAAATTCACCACCAATATTTTTTTCAACTAAATTATCATTTGGGGTGAAAAATGTCTAATCACCTTTGATTTCAGCTAGACACAGATGCACACAACAGAACTCGGTTCCTCAAGTTTACATATGGTCACACAAAGACTGAGAAAACACAAAGGTCTATTAACGAACATCTCCCTGGAACACAAAAAATGTACTTCATGCAGCACATTATTTAAAAACAAACAATGTGTGGGAATCAGACAGATTTAAGACCTGTATTATTCTAAATTTTTGCATAAAGAGCCAGTGTTGATTATAAATTAGTTTTTCTTATCAATGTGTTCATTCTCGCACATTTAATTCCTGAGGCTGATAGACATTAGTCTAACACTTAAACAAGACAAGGAGACTCTGAATACTCAAGAGAAAGCCATGCAAATCTGGGAGTCTGGGACTCCCAAATCTCATCATAATCTTACAATTTTTAGACTGTATTTGTCCTTCGGATACTGAATGAAGGTACAGCTCACAGTCTAGTGAGGCAAACCTCAGCTTTCAACTTGGTGCTACAGACAACATCAGTGAAGATTTACCTAGGCTGCTCCAAGTCCATGTGCTGACCACTGCACTGCCACAGCCTCCTCATTCTTCACTGCTCTCACTGCAGCTAAATTAAAAGTGCACCGTTATGGCAGCTTGTGCTTCAGTTGTCCCATAGAGATGCCAATCACTGGAGATACATGCTTAATCACCCCAGAAAGTCAAGTTTTTCCACCTCTGCCTCAGTTTCACCAGCTGTAAATTTAACCTGCTCCATGGAGATCCCGCACTAATTGGCCGGTGCTTGTACTTAATGTAGGCAAAATAGTGCATAAAGAACAATCCTCAAAAATGTTTCTTTCAAGGGATTAAATAGGTTTTTTCTACTCTAAAAGCACTTTTAATACCTACAAAATGTCTCAGCATTAACAAAATATATTTCTTATTTAAAATCTCAATCTGTAAAGTCATTTGAGAGAACAACCCCACATTACTCAGGCCACCAGAATCTGCAGTCATGGATTTTCTGCACAGAAAGTCACACTAGAATAGGGTGAGAGTTCGGGTATACAAGAAATGTAGGATCAACTGCAGATAGGTTAGATAGCTATGCTACTAAACAGTTTTTAATGAGAAACTCAAAAGGCAATTTAGAATAAAAAAAGCATACATCAAATACGGACGTGCAATCTGCATCAAAATCAAATACAGAATAGGCAAATTAAACATATTTGGAAAATAGAACATTATTACTGGAATGATGAATATTTTCAAAGTATTTCTTGATGGACTTCACAGTTCAAACACACTTATGCCAAAAGTTAAACATTCAAACGAAAGCAAAAGTCTATAAAACTGAGCTATGCTTCTACATTGCTGTTCCTAGAGTTTATGTTCAGTATAACTCACAAGGATTGCTACTCCCTATCAGATATTCTCAAGCGAATCGGAGAGCTTATAAGAATAAAGCAGAAAAGAATAAAGTAGGATACAGAATTCTTGCTTACATTGTCTTCACAGGCCATTTAATTATTTTACAGGTCATTGCAATCTGCATATATTTTGCAAAGGTAATATTAGATATGGTCATATTCAGGTTCAAAAGTGCCTTTTATAGACCAAAACTGAATGCTGTAGTTTAAAAAATAAAATATGAATGCACCAAATTGTTATAGTTTAACTTGAAACTATTATTTTTTTTTCTGTTCTCATAAAATACAAACTTGGACTACACACACACACACACACACAAAATCCAAATATTCTGAAAAGTTTGCTTATACTACTATTGTAACTGCTGGCACGGAGCTCTATCCCAATTAGACCTTAAGGAAATGTACTGTCCTATTATCTGAGTGTGTTTTTGGAAATGGCAATCAAAGAAATATTCTAACATGAACAAGTGTTTCTAAGTGCTAATTATTCATGGTATCACTTGCTGATTGGTGCCTGCGGCCATGAAAATTTATTTCTAGGCTGTATTTACAGTAAAACCAAAAGTGCTTAGTGGCAAGTAGCTTAATCAAATTTAAGAACAGCAGACAGATAACATAGGAGAATTTTTTTTTTTTTGTTGCTTTAATCCTCTCATTTGGTTTTGAAACATAAGGCCCTGTTCACTTCATTTAAGTCTCACAATGACTGGAAGCCTGATCAATCTGTCTTGTGTCTTCTTAGGGTGAAACTGCAATTGAGTGGAAGCAACAGATGAACAAAGCCCACATTCAAATCTGTAGCTCATTAAAATAACGTTAAAATAGGGTAAAATCGCAATTGTAAGTGAATTGTAGTTGGCTTCTTTCAGCTACATACATTTGATTAATAAACCATACATTCATTAGCCATGAACCACTGGTCTTTAAAGTAAATTTAAATGAATGACCCTGCTTTTTTGATCTTCAGACAGTTTTGAAAACAGTTATGAAATAAAGCTTAAAAAAATAGGTCAAGGGCTGTTTCCTACAAGCCAAAGAGCTAATGGGATACAATCCGTCAAATCCCATAATCAATTCAAATTCTGATACAGAAACTTAGAAAGCTGCAAGTTTACAAGAGACATATTGTAAAACAGCTTTTCAAGAGGGAAAAAAAAGAAGTATTGTTAATTTGCTTTAAACTCACAAGCAGTTCAACACTTCCAAGAACATTTAAAAAAAATACTGTAAGAAGGCAACCTTAATTAAGGTTATAGCAATTCAAACAGCAATGAGAGAACATAGGGATGGAAGAAACCCTGTAAGTCATGAAGCTGAGTATCTTGCAGGAATTTACCTCAGACCATCCTGTTCAGAAAGTTAAACAAGGATGATTCTGCCTTGAAACATGGGTAGAAGTTAAACTAGTATTTTTATACAGATTTTCTGTCAAGATCATTGAATCATAGAATCATAGAATGGCTTGGGTTGGAAGGGACCTTAAAAATCATCGAGTTTCTATGCCCCTGCCACAGTCAGGAGCAGCTTCCACTAGACCAGGTTGCTCAGGGCATAATTCAACCTGGTCTTGAACGCATCCAGGACATCCATGTCCTCCCTGGGCAACTCACTCTAGTGCTTCATCACCCTCCAAGTAAAGAATTTTTTCCTAACAGCTAATCTAAACCCACCCTCTTTCAGTTTAAAGCTATTTCCCCTTGTGCTGTCACTATCTGCCTGTATAAAAAGCCCCTTTCCCTCCTTTTTATACGTCCCCTAAGGCACTGGAAGGCTGCACTGAGGTTTCCAATGAGGCTTACATCTCTCCAGGCTGAACGACCCCATCTCAGCATGTTTTTGTAGGAGAGATGCTCTATCCCTCTATCATCTTTGTGCCCCTCCTCTGGACTCACTTTAACAGATTCACATCTTTTTTGTGTTGAGGACCCCAGACCTGGACCCAGCACTCCAGGTGGGGCCTCATAAGTGCAGAGTAGATGGGTAGAAGCACCTCCCTCGAGGTGCTGGCCACTCTACTTTGGATGCAGCCCAGGACGCGTTTGCCTTTCTGGGTTTGTAAGTGCACGCTGCTGGTTCATGCCCAGCTCTTCATCCACAAGAACACCTAAGTCCTCCTCTGATAAGCTGCTCTCAATGGCTTCTACCAGTCTGTACTCACACCTAGGATTTACCCTCACCCAGGTCCAGCACCTTGCACTTGAACTTATTGAACTTCAGGAGTTGCTTGTGTCCGATTTATCAAGTTTGTCCAGGTCCCTCGGGATGGCATCCCATCTTTCTCTGGTGTGACCTGCACCACTCAGCTTCAGGTAATCTGCAAACTTGCTGAGGGTGCACTCAATCCGTCTGTCATTGGGAAGATACTGAAGAACACCAGTCCCAAGACCTATTCCTGAAGGACACCTCTCATCACCAGCCTCCACCTGGACAGAGAGCCACAGACCTCAACTCTGGCTGCAACCATCCACCCAAATCCTTATCCACTGAGTAGTCCATCCACCAAATTCATGTCTCCAGTTTGGAGATAAGGATGTTGTGTGAAACCATATCAAAGGCCTTATGGAAATCTAAATAAATTATATCTGTCAGACTTTCTTCATCAACCATTGCCATCACTCCATTATAAATGGTGACCATATCTGCCAGGCACAATTTGTCATTGGTAAATGAGTGGTGGCTGCCTTGGAGTACCTCCTTGTCTTTTATGTGCCTTAACACATAATTAAATAAAGAGTAAAGCCTTTGTCCCAGGAACAGAAATCACTGTTAGATGATAAAAAGAGTTACCAGGAATTGTTCCTAAAGAACATTATTTTATTCTAAGAACACTTTGGTTTTCCTGGGAATCAATCGGTGGTTTCCTTTCCACTGGAATAATTACAACTGTCTGCAACCATTTTTTTAGGAATTCTGCACGGGCAAAACTCAGGCTGCAGTACATGGTGACAGCTGGAATAAACCATTGTTAATCCCATACCTCACAATAAACCACCAGGTCATGCTTTTGAAGAAGATGAGCAAGAAAGTAATTCCTAACTCAAATTCAACACTCAGCCCAACATCTGAGCCAGCTAACCACCACATCTGTTTGATATTTTCCTGTCTCCCTAACACCACTGAGATATCACTCCACCCTTCTTGCAGACCCTTTATTATACTTGTTTTACATTTCAGGGATTCTCTCTGAAGCTGTGGCAGGAAAGAATTCAGACCCTGATTTATCTGTCTTAAATTAAAGCAATCATTAAGGATCCTCATCCCTCTGCATACCCTATACAGCACATGGGAAGTGTAGTTCCTAGTGTGAGTGCTAATTCAGGTGCTGTGAATTCCTCTCTAGAGATACCTGTGTTACCTCCACAGCAGAGGGACAACTTCAGTCTTCACTTCTGTGTGGTCAGATGCATAAACTTAATATGGGTGAATGTATCTTACACTTCACTTATCAGAATTTCACATTTTATTTAAATATGAGTTTATACCACAATGGCTTTAGGCTGGTAGTGACATGACAGCAAGTTTCCAGCCTCCATCCCATGTACAAATGAAGACAGTAAGTACTCTGCTTTTGGCTGTATGGCTTCAGATTAAATTTTAATCTGTTGGTTTCAGATTAAATTTTGGGTACCAGAATGTAGGTATCTAAAATTGCTTCATCTCCCTGTATCCAAATCAGTACCATCAGTGGAGCTCAAACTGATTTATTTCCTCTGAAGTAAACAAGCAGGGCTCGATTCAGCTGCCTCAAGATAGGGGTCTATCTAGTACTGTGAGATGCTCCATGGTATTTATTCCACATTCACACATAAGGGCAGGTCTGACACTGCCATGGATAGAGAATTACATCCTCCTGGGCCCACAGCTGGAGGCCTCACAAGACAGACATCTCTGTTTAGGAAAATGAATGGTGCCCTTTATATCTTCATTACAAGTGTGTCCCCGCATCATAAATGATTTCCACAAAACCATTAGCAGTATCTCAGGAGAGGTGACCAGGGAGAGAACAAAACCAGAGAACAAATACACTGGAACTGGTCTCATTGCCCATTTAGATGTGCCAGAAGCTCAAAGTGTTCAGCACTCTGAGGTACAAATATCACCACTTTCAAAAAAGGAGTCTGTGCATGTATCCCACCAAGCCCCAGGCAGGGGTCATGCTGAAAACTGGACATCACATGTAGACTATATGGAGCAGCAGAGCACTCCCACTTATGTGGCAGCACTGATTTTGTCCTTTAATAAATCAAACACTCTACCCTGTTTTCTGGCAGTAGCTAAATAATGTCAACACCCATTTTTGGAAAAGTTACTGCAACTGTGGCCACCATTTTTAACTCTCCCTTGGTACGTGCCACAACATGGTGATTCTCTGAAAGCAAATTATCCAGTCTGATCAAAACGTATATCTCAGTTCAGCTGGGTATGGGAAGTCTTGAAGTTAAACTCATTTAACATTTTTCCTATACTGGCAGCATAAATCAAACCAATCAACTCTGGTGAAATTTCTCATAGAATTAAGGAAAAAGTAAATGTTACTGCTAAGCCTATTTAAAAGAGGCTAAAAAACTCTGTACTTTTTTCTTTTTAATTATGCCAAGTATTTATTTTACTACAGCTACCATCCATTGGTAACTACTGTTATTACAGCATTCTTTATTAGTACTTTATATTTGTTCATTCAGTTCAGGAGAGAAAATGGCTATAAAATATTAGTAGAGGCAAATATTCATAAGTTAAAAACAAAGTGATGGTAACAGAAAGCTTTTGACTCAAAATCTTTCATATTCTGGACCTATTTTGATACTTTGCTTTTGTATTTATTTAATGCATGAACTCTGTTAATTTAACTGTACTAAAATTAAATTTTAATTCACTCAATGCTGGAATTAGAAAGCTGACGTTGTTTAAGAAGAAAGCCTTTACTTCAAGCTGAAGGCAGAAAACACATTCCTCTTTTGATACTGATTATCACTATACATATTGAGGACTGAACATACAGTAATTGTCCGCAGTCAGTACTAAATATAAAACTTTTCAATAAGTTTATACACAAAAGTTTTCATGTCTTTAGAAGTATCACCTACTTTGCCAAACACATAAGAACTGAAAGGGCATAGACTCCTCCTAATTAAACAAGAGAAAGTTACCAGAGAGCCACCTTGACTTGAGGAAAACAGAAATAGCTTCCATTTTGCTGGTGGCCAGCTCTGTTTTAAGGGCTGATGCCACTCAGTTACACGAGAGCCACAGCAGTGCAGCCACCCAGAAACCCCTTTCACCAGTTTGGAATTAAACAAAGGACAGATGAGGAGATAAAATAAAGACTGCATCATCAAATGAAACCTAAAACAAATTTTAGTAAGGGAAAGGTATTTTCTGAGATGACTGGGATACATGACTTGGAAATAACTAAAGAATTGGATGAACATGCCAGGACAAAGCTTTCTATAGGATGCCCTAATAACCAGAAGCAGTTTCCTTTTTTAAAAACTCTTTTGCAAGAAAGTAAGATAGTTTTTCTCTCAGTGTGAATAGGTTCATACTTGTTGGCTTCTACTTGGAAAGTTAGAAAGACACTTTTCAAGACAAACAAGTTTCTGAATAAAAACTAGAAATGGAAATTTTGCATGATAAATTGCTGCATGAAAGTCCATACACATCCATAAAGCACAATTGAACTTCATTTCCAAACACTGAAAAAAAGGATTAAAACTCAAGAATAGTCTGCTTTGAAAAAAAAAATCACTGTACTAATTTTCGTCGAAATAAATACACTCTTCATACAAATCATGAGTTCCACAGTATAATTGAGTCTATTTCCTCCTAATTTAGCCACTAGGAAGAAATTCCCTTACTGGGAGGGCAGTCAGGGAGGCAGGTTGCTCAGAAAAGCTGTGGCTGCCCCATCCCTGGAAAGTTCAAGGCCAGGGTTGAATGGGGCTCCGAGCAACCTGGTCTAGTGGAAGTAGTCCCTGCCTATGGCATGGGGGGGGGCTGGAATTAGACTATTCTTGAAGTCCCTTCCAACCCAAACTTTCCATGATTCTATGATTGTGTGAACCAATATTTTATATCTAAACCATCAAAACCAGAAATTCTTCATCTATCTGGAACTCTGAGCAGAGTACTCCAATAGTCACAAGCAGTTCTGGAAGCAGCTGCCAATGCCAGTAGTTTACACACTAAAAAGAGTAATTCCTATGGGAAGGTGGATATTAGTGAATTACTTAAGGGACTGGCTTCAAGGTTAGTTAGGTTTAAAATTTCCACCAACAAAATACTAAATATAAATGTGAATGTGAAGTTAACTCACTGGCAACAAAAAGAAGGACCAGAAATCACAAAGATGGAAGGTGGGACATCAATAATGAAAGATCTGTTAGCCTTAGTTGAGAGGTCGTGCAGTTCACAACAAGAACTGCTGGGTGCTGTGCTTCCACAGCTGAAAACACAGAGGGGGCTAAGGACCAAGAGCTGTCAATTTTTTCTACTAATGAGACCCACAGACACAATAGTACTGTCAGTCCATACACTGTCAACAGAAATACTTTTATCACCCCCCAAAAAAATCTCTGATGAAGCCTCATCTAGAATTAAAAAAAAAAATTAGTGGACAATAAAATAAATAAACAGATAAATAAATAAATAAATAAATAAATAAATAAATAAATAAATAAATAAATAAATTGATATGGTATGGTATGGTATAAGAGAGAGACCAGTTCTTTGGACAAGGACTTACTCATCATAGTAAAATTGCAGCTTCTGAAAAATACACTAGGAAGAACTGGAAAGTAAAACAGCAGATTTAGTTAAGTTAGCATAAAAGTGTAGCAAAAAATTATCGATTAGCCTATTTGGCTGATTTTTAGAGAAGAAAGAAGTCTAATTTTATGGGTTTTACTAGCCTTTTTCATCTTTGTCTTTTCCTTCTTTCAACCACAAGTCAAGAAATTTGTTTGTGTCCTTACTAAGATGAAATCCCTATTCAAGCAGTTCATTTTCTAAGCTGAATCATCTGGAGAAAGATAAAAACCAACAAACCAAATCTTCCCCATTTTCTAAAATTTGTAGTAAAATGACAGCTTGCCCCAGGAAGAGTGGAAAACAAATCTCTGTAAGAGAAGTCCTTCCACGTCACAAATTAGGCTTGATAAATCAGATGCCTTGTCATACAAGTTTTGATTTCATGTGCCAAATTGGGGGTAGCAGGCAGGTCTGCCTTCCCACCGTGGTGAAAACCTGTCTCTGCCTGAAGTCCACGGGCAATGTGAGAATTCTTAGCCATCTGACAGCTAAAAACGTGACCCACCTTCAAAAAAGAAGCATATGGCTTCCAGCACCCAATTCTGACAACATTTTGTCCTTATTCCAATTTTGTGCCAAATTCTCTAACTCCACTACATTTTCGCCTAACATATTATTCACCTTGTGAAAGGATGTTAATCAGTATCATTGTCAAAATGCTTTTCTGGGAAGAGAAATTTCCACCAGGAAAAGGAGACTGCTTAAAAAGCACTTTAAGGGATATAACAACATGTCCTAAAACAAAAACAAAAAACCCCAAAAAACCAAAACAACCCAAAACCCAAAAACTAAACAACAAACAAACAACAACAACAACAAAAAAAACCACCAAAAAATCCCCATGGATTCAGATTTTTATACTAATGCAAACAATAATCTAAAAGGAAAGAAAGTTGAAGAAGCTTTATTTCTGCGTGCCCATCCCAAAGAAATATTATTAATATCAGACGATTTCCCTGTCTTCTGTAGGATGCAGAGAATCTGAGTCTGCACTTGATCTAAAGAAGTAATTCCCATTTTTCCCCTACAGACACACAGTACTAATAGTTCTGCATTATGGTTGTTTGCAACTCTTTTACAACCCATGTTCACACTTGATTGTAATGCCTGGTAGACCTGTGTGCATTGGGTTCACCAAAGTAGAATCTAATCCAGCCTGAGACTACAGGTGAATGATTCCCTTCAGTAACTGCAGCATAAAATCACAACCTTACAACTTCACCCAACTGCATCTCCATAGTTTTTCTGTTGAAAAACTATGAGAAAAGGTTAAAGTGCAATACACTAATGACATACTATTTTTCCAAGGCTCTGATTTCTTTCTATCTATGTATTTATACTGCTCTTGATCAAAAGAACTATAACCAAACACTGATATTGTGCAGCACCTATTTGTGTAATCCCATTCAAAGTAAAGCAGATCAAGGAATTCCAGTTGGTATAATCTTTGTATTTAACTGAACTGTAATTTCATTACACCAATATTCATCAAAGATAAATACCCTTGGAAGCAGGCACTGGAGTTAATCGCTCAAGGCATATAACAAAAGGATTGCAATACAAGCCCATGTCCAGAAAACTGTGTGAGAGCAAAAAAAAAAAAAAAGATTAAAAGCAGAAGGAACCTGCTACTGCTTAAGAGGGGCTGGGGGTCTTTCAGCAAAGGAATGGGCCTTATCAGTACTTCATGCAGCACGCAGCTAAAAAGCATCCTTGAGCAGATGACTTCAGACTCTACAACACAGGATGAGGCAAACACAGCCCTGAGTCTGACACAAAGACTGAAACTTCAGAGATGTGACAAAGAAGTCCCCGAGAGTAAACAAAGATTTCCAGGATTCCTCCACTCCACCCTTTCCAGGAGGTGCAAATAGCAGGTGTCTTGGCTCCTCACCATCCCTGAACTTCACTGGTGGTGCAGCATTCCCTCTGTCTCTCTCTTGCTCAGAGGTTTGGTCCTCTGGCAACAGCAAGTAGGTGTCTGATACATTTTTTTTAACTTCATGGCAAGGATTGCACTTTGTTAATACTGCCAGACATATATGATAGCTGTCAAGCTGGTGAGTTATTTTAACACTTGGAGAACTGGCTCTGAAACAGTCAGGTAGCAAAATGCTAATGAAAAAGATAAGCAAGTGAGTCAAATCAAGTATGCTGCACTGTCTGTCTAAATGTTGCTTGGACGTCTGGAAAGAAAAACAAGTCTTTCTACTGGCCAAATTCATTTTTATAACACCCAAGTGCCTTCCTATAATTCACTGACTCACCTCACTCACAGGTATCTCCCCTGGGGATAATTGCAGGTGCAGTATTTTTTTAAAGTACTTGAGGTTTTATTTCTTCCACTCACCTCCAGTTTCTCTCTGTGGAATTTTCCTGCCAACAGCCATGAACCTACATTCACTTAGAAGGGTAAAAGTTTCTGAAGAATATTACTCTTCAATATTTAGTAGAAGGAAATGCTTAGAATTGTTGTATACACTGTATGTGCCTGAAAAAGAACCAGTTATGCGGAATTTTGTCCTCACACATGAAACTGGACATTCTCGAAGCTAGTACAATTTAATGCTCATCTCTTTTTCTCTGTATTAGAGTTACTAGTCAATTGACAATTCAAAGTGCTGCAGCAACTGGACATTTATACACCATGGAGTGTTCTAAAAACTTTTAATTCAAACAAGAAGGAAGCCCAGGAAGGAAGCACTCATACATACTGCTAAGAAAATGATTCCCAAATACGTTCATGATGGTGCCAGGGCAAAAGGACAATGTCACTATTTTTACTCATGTTTTTCACTTTTTACACAGCGGCTGACAGTGGTTTACCAACAGTTTAAGTTAGGCTGGGGTGTCCCCTCCTTAAATTATGCAAGCAGCCTGAATAGAGAGTACATATGAAAAGCTGCTCTGAGCTGTGAAAAGAAACATGTTGCAGCTGGTGCAGGTGATCATCTTTTCATCCAGGCTGCCATCCTCTTCTTGTCTGCTTCCTTCCTACATGCACATATACATCATTGTTAATTTTAAAAAGACATATCCTTGAATGTGTTCCCTCTGCAGATTCTTTACTACCTCATCATTTCCATCCATAGATCACAAAGTGAAAGGAAAAAAAGATTCTTACACAAAGAAAGTAATATTAACATTTATGTGACTGTGATATGATTCTTAAAGACAGCAGTCCCCTAACCACAGTTGTTGACAACTACATTTTCTACAGCATAATCACAACTTAATTGTAAGTTTAGATTTTGTAATATCACAAATAAACAAAAAAGATTTATCTATGTATTGTAATTGGCTGATCATACAAATACTTATTAAATATAAACACATATGCTTTTGTAGATTTGTTAGAAAGATTCGTTAATTGCTTAATGAAAGATGTCTTTCAGATACTAATTCCTTCATTTACTTCGACAGATTAAATTTTATATGAGGAGATATTAGCATGCATGCAATGAAGTGACAAGGACAACTAAAAAGCTTAAAATGTTAATGGATGAAGTGCAGCTTTCTCAGTTACTCCAAACTAAAAGCTATAATCTTCATTACATGCACTAAAGATCATATTTTCCTCTGCTTTCTGCAGAGATAAGACAGCTATATTTAACAGAGAAACGAACACCACAATATGTTTCGATTCAGCTGCTATATTTTCATCATCATAAATAAATTATGAAAACTTGAAACAGTGCATGAATGATTCTGCATAGAAAACAACAACAAAAATGCAATTAATTTTTATAGAAGAGAAAATTGATAGTTGACATCCAAGCAATCCAATTGCTTCTATATTTCATTGCAGTAGCTTTAGGCAATTATCTTCTTGATAATCTCTCTTCACAATGTGCATTCAGAAAAAAAAAAAAAACAAAACAAAAAACAAACAATTGGCTTTAGTTACTAAGGCACTACAGGGTTAATGTCAACCATTACTGTAAAAAGCAAATTACTAGCAATACCAACAGTCCAGATCCTTCCTTTTTGCTGTAGACTGAAGTTCAATCTGGCATCATCTTTTCTCTGTCCCCAGTAGGGTGCAGGGAGCCCTCTAGCTTCCATGTGGGATTCCTACTGTGGTACATATTGGCCAGCATACAGCTGCTCTAAACAACTATTTGCATCTACAATGCGGTCATCCCACCACCTTCTTTTCAGATCAATATGATTGGGACAAACAATAGTTTGATTTTGATTGCTCTATAGTACGCTTGGGTAGAGCTGCTGAATGCAAGCGCATCGCTCAGAGACAATGGGCTGGTTCATCATCCAAAGCGTCCCTTTTCAAACAGCTGCCTCTGCCACACTCACCCTGACAAACGTCCAGAAAAACAGATGGTTTCAGCATTCATGGGCAGTTTAGTGAAAGCCCTAGAGTCAACTATTCAAGACATTTTATCATCTAGCTGATAATAGAGCACTGCTTGGAGATAAAAATTAAAAATACATTTAAAAACTCTATTAATTCGCACCCACGTGCAGCCCCTCTTGCACATACCCAAAACACCTTCCCGTGCCCTGTAACACTGCAAAGTGCAAGCACTAAAGGAAGCTTCAGTCTTAACTCCTTCTGTGGAATAGAGGCACCACTATGAAAAATGATAATCAGCAGGAAATCTCACCAACCACATATACTGCAATACCCACAAACAAAAGCAATGAATTAGTAATTGAATGGGAAGTTTAACTTTGAGCTGCCTGAGGTTTGCTGTGTATTAAATCAGCTCCTGCTATCTTTTTCTTTTTTCCTTTTTTTTTTTTTTCTTTTTTTGCTTGTGTGTATCTAAGAAACAGAGATATTTTTTGCTTGTTTTTTTCAGGCTAAACCACAAATGCTTTTGAGGCATTGTATTGACAAGGGCACAGGCTGCACTATGATATAAATTCTGCTCATACCTATGGACAATCACATCACTTTTAACCAAGTCACTGGTATTAAGCAGCCTCCCAGGCAAAGAAGCTGTGCTAATAAAAAGCTGAGGGTCTGTGCTCCCTTGAACATGGCTGTGCCACACTTGTCTGGAGGGACATGAAGGACAATGGCTCCTCAGCTCCACCAGCCACAAGGCCTGACCTAGAGATAAGAAATGGAAAGTATTATCCCTCTGGGCTGTCTGGTCAGCGTTATCTTTCACAGGATGCATTACTCCAATTTGCTCCACAAATCCCTACAATGTTGGGGAAACTTAAATTCCTTTAAGGCACACTGAAAAGTCTAACTCTTCTTGAAGGTAGATAGAAGGATTTGGGTTCTGTGAAAAAAATGGGGTTATATTTATTATTCCTCACTTAACATTTTGAAAAGATTAAGTATTACTAATCTATTAATTTGCTGGACGACATGATTTTTCCACAGCAAAGATAAATGCCATACTTGGCACTGCACTAGTCCAATGAGCTGAGCTGCTGCACAGTCATGCTCACTGTAACTCTGCTTTTCAGTGGAGCATGTGGAACTGAATCTTGGAAATGCTAGGAACTTTCTGGCAGCTGTATGCAAGTATGTGCATACTTGCTGCAGCTGCCAGAAAGCTGCAGCTCTAAAGAAAAGCAAAGAAACAGAAAGGGTCAGCAATCATCTTTGCCAATGCCTCAATGTGTAAAAGATACAACTCAGCAGATGTATTTTAGAATTGAAAAATAGTCATAATAGAAAGACAAATCTGATCATATACTGTGAATGTGAACTTATTTTCTTCTTAAAAATGTTTGTTTTCTAAAAACATTGGGCTTAATTTATTGCTTTCAGCTCAGGGAAATGATATTCTGAATCCAACCAGAAATCTTCAGCAATTAATACTTTATTGAAGGATATCCCTTGGTGATGAGAGATGGTACCAACATGTAAAAATGAAGATATTTTAGTTCATGTGGCCATAATACACAAATATAGTCATCATGTATAAAGTAGCTTTTCCCTACACTACTAATGAGGTCAGTTTTGAACATGGGCTCGTACTTTCCCAATAAACTCCTCCTTACTGCTGAACTTGCACATAGAGACCCTCTGAAGCCACTTTTAGTCTCTGCTTCCTCTTTCAGAACTTCTCCCATATCTCTGCTATAACATCAGCTACATGTTACTGAGGTCAGCATGTGCATTGGATTGATGATATTACAGTCAGGACTACAAAAACAGAACTCTCAAACACCTCAGGAGATTGTTTAACCCCTCTGCTGCATAAAAAGGGGCAAGGGGCAGAAATATTCTACACAAAACTAACTCCTTGAACCTTTCATTTTAAATCATACTTCTAAAATTCGTGATTTCCTCATGATTTCTTTTGGAAACTGTCCAATTTATCTACATCTTTCTTTATATGCAGTCCCCAAAACTGGATTCAATACTCCAGCTGAGGCCTCACCAGCACCATATGGTACAAAATAATTACTTCCCATGTCTTACACATGACACTCCTGTTAAAGAATCCCGAAAAAAGAGGTGCTTTATTTCCAATAGCATGTCCTTTGTGTGTTGTATTTCACTTGTGATCTCCTAAAGCCCCAGACACTTTTCCGCCTTCCAATTACTTCTACCTTTTGTCTCTATGCATTTACTGTATTGTGGGCAGTATTTTGTCCTTCTTTACCAAAAATTCACCTGGTCAATTTTTACAGAGATGCTTCTGAACCAATTCATTACTCCAAAGTGTTGCAAACCTCCCCGCCTGCCCCTGCCTGACTCTATGAAAAAAAGGAAGTGCATTTTCCCATTAGCATTCTGAATGATGCATTAGATGGGCCAGAGAGCAGAACTTTCTGTGGAAAAGCCCACACAGCCAAGCCAGGTGAGGGGCCCCTGCTGCAGCTGGGAGGGCAGGACCAGTAACTTCTCTTTGAAAACATTTTTCAAATGGTTTGCAGCCACTTACAGCGATTTCATCTAGGCCATATTTTTCAAGCTTGCTTATAAGAATGTCATGTTGGACAGTGTCAAAAGCCTCACAAGTCAAGACTCATCACATCTCCTAGTTCTCTGTTATCCACTAGGCCAGTTACTCTGTCAAAGAAGGAAATGAGATTGGTTTGACACAATTTGTTCTTGAAAAATTCATGCTGGCTGTTTTTTATCACCTGATTATTGTCTAGGTGCTTATGAATTGTCCTAACATTTCTCTGGGGGATCAAACTAGGGCTAAACTGGACTTGGCAACTGGAAAAAGGAGTATCCAGGGAATTAATGACAAGTCTGACTTTCTTCAGCCCTGCCATGCTGCTTCTGTTGACATTAAACATGGCTTACAGCTTAAGATCAAACCAACAAACCTGGCCAACTTCTACAGTAGGACCTTCTTGCAGTTAAACACTCACATTACATTGCTACAGTGCAAGAATCATTTAGATCTAGAAGAATAATTTAATCTAATTCCTGTCTGAGAAGCTGCAGGGCTGAAATCCTATTTCTACTTTCTCCAATAAGGCCAGGACTTGTTCTTGCATTTTGGGATGAATTACCTCAGACTTCTGCTGCTCAGACTTTTAAGGCTGGCTGTATGTCTCCTAGTGACAAATTATTGCAATATGCAGACAAATACTTGGTTTTCTCGCACATTTAAAATGTTACCCACTCAGTCACATTAAAAGGAGTCTTCACATTGCTTGTAACAGCCTTTGAACCAGGCTTCAAACAGCCTTTGAACAAGGCTTCAGAACACAACATTTATCATCTTTCTTTGTTTTCATAGCCTCTTTCCCAGAAAGGTCCTGACCTTGTTTGAGATTTTGAGTGGTACTGCAATAAGAGTAATAAATATTATGGGAAAGTCATAAATCCCACCTCAGTTTGGAGAATGAGAATATGTTGTGAAATCAGGAGATATTTAGCCAGGAAAAAAAAAAAAAAAAAGGGGGGGGGGGGGGCAGAGCAGCAATCTGGGAGCATTTTGTTGCCAAAAAAAAAAAAAACAAACCAAAAAAAAAACCCCAAAGGAAAAAAAATCACAAAACAAAACCCAAACAAGAAAGCCCTTTCCCTCTCTGTTTCTTCCCTTCCAGTTTAATGTTTCCATGGTCATCTCTCCCAATTCTTTATATTTTCCTAATATAGGGAGTATATAATTTCCTAATATTCAAGTGAGGTCTTTCTCATGCACATATCTTTATGCAAGAGATAAGCAAGAAATTATTTTCTTCCTTCTTTCTATCACTTCTTTTCAGCCTTCCTCTTACTTTTTTTCCCTATTTACTCCTCTCAGTTTCCAACACATCCATCCTCCCCCACAGACTCATCTCTCATCCCCTGTCATGCCTTTTTTTTTTCTCCTGTCTTACTGTATAGGAACTATTTCTCAGCTCCCTTCCCTTTTTAACCACTGAGGTTTTCATACAGGTATTAAAGTAAGTGTTGCACATCATTCTGCAGCTATGTCTGGGTTATCTCAATTCAGCTTCCCACGCTGCTGTTTCCATTCATGCCTGCTACAACACCTCTCACTCACCCTGTGCATGGCAGGGGTTACAGGGTGACAGGGCAGGGCCATGGAAGCAGCTGTGCCAATGCCTCTGAAGGCAAGCCAGCCCAGCTGGAGAGCACCAAGCACGAGAACACACAGCTCTGGACGTGGCTTCACCAGGAGCCTCCACCGCCCTGGAGGACAGCTCACACTTGACTCTGGTCACAGCTTTCCTCAGCCTTGTTTAGATGAGTGATTTTGCAACTGCTGGAGACCCCAGGTGGTCCAAATACCGTTTGTAAGGAGGATATGGTGGACAGCTAACGTATGCTACATGGCAGCCCACGTGTACCAGGGCCCTCGGTCTTAAAAAACCCAGAGAGGCTAAAAGAGTACTTCTTGTTTTTTTTTAAAATTTTTTTTCGTTTTTTTTACTGAAAACTTTCAGTAAGACCTTGTTCCAGTACTCCTTCATTCATGAAAATCTTTGACCTTCTTTAGAGCAGTCCATTCCTGTTCTTCTCTGTTTCCTCTGCGGCCATCTGTTTGTCTTGTTTTCATGATGCAGTTTCTTGCAGGAGAAAGTATTCTGGGCTTTTACCATGCTCAGCACTAATATAATAATAAATAGGTTTGCCTTTAGAGGCAATACTTATTAAAAAAAATAGATTCTCTAATCTCTGTTTACTTTGTGAAAGATTCACTTAAGAGTTTGTGTATAAAAGTACCATTTTGTTTAAAGTCCGTCTCAGTGTTAAACCGCATAAATTAATTTTCCACTGTTTTTTATGACAGCCTTGTAGTCCAACACAGGATATAAAAGTCATTAAAGAGGAAAATATAACAGTAGAACTACAGAAACTGGCAAAGTAACATACAAATAGAAACATTTCCTGAAACTACTAGCTCTATTCTTTTATGAAATTACTAGGTTTCAAGTTGATGTTGTCAGTGCAAGTAATCTTGAAATTTACACTACAGTAGTTTCACTATCTCAAGTCAAAGACAAAAAAATTAAAGGAAAAGGTCATTTTTGAAAGCTTATGCATTAAAATGTTGAAACATATTTGCTGGCTTGATTACTATTATTTCATTATAGACAGAAAAAACATTTTTTAAATTAAGACCCATATGGTTTCAAATATTTTGCAGCAGTGTCATCACTGTTACAGAACAATACACAAGGAAGTATTAGATTTTCTATCCAGTCTGAGTGCTGTGAAATCCATGAACCTAAAAACATGAAGCAGAAGGTTCAGATTTTATACTTAGTATTTCATAGGAAACATAACACTGGATCATTTAGGAGTTAAGCACAAGATTAGAACAAAGTATATCCTGTAAATTTTGTATATGGTATAGGCCGCATATGGACAGTTCTTCCATCTGCCTAAATGACTTCAACGAAGACACAAGTAGATAAAATTGAAGTTAATTTAGTAACATGTACCCACATGATAGCAAGTCCAATTTTGATTGAAATCATTTGAGGGTTCTAACATTTGCATCTCTTCAATCAGCTTTCATTTCTTACAGAGATTCATCATCTCAGTATCTAGCTGGATTGCACAAAAAATATGGACCTCCATTAATTTCTAGAACAAAAAATTGAAACTAATCCCAGAGACCATCTGGAAGGCATGAGTAGCATGGAAATTCAGCTCCTTGTCTGTAAGGCCACAGCTTTTCTTTAAAAAGAACAAAAAGTAATCCCACAAACTTGGTTTCATTTTCAGCTGCAGGTGTGACTCAAAGACCTTGACATCTCAGTCACATACCTTTTGCTGATAACGAAGGCAACGTGGCACCCAAACTCAGAATTCCAAAGCCCATGAAGTTGAAGCTGGTAGCCAACATCTTTCAGAGTATTCACTTCTTCTAGCTGGAATAGTTCTGAAATCTAACAAAGACTTTCTATTGATGGATACAGAGAGGACAGAGTGAATGCAAACCACATATCTTGGGAAAAATCTTCAAACTATTTTTGATCCTAATTAAAGGTGTCTATGTGAACATCAACCTTGCCAGAAAAAAATGGAACTGTCAAGTCAGAGAAAGAAATGGTAGATGACATGACCCTTGTCTCATGTTACTGCTTCTTACATGTGTAGCTTCACTGCAGCAAGTTTGATTATAAATATAAGAGTTCATATATGAGTATGCACACTTACACACAGGCAAAAAAAATTCTAGTCTTTCACAGAATCAACATGTATTTTTTATAATTCGTTCTCTTTAAGAATAAATCTCATTACAAGGTTTTAAAAGTGATATATCATAACAATATTAGTGATGCATTTATATTAAAATGTTTCCAGAAAATACCCTGCCTACATTTTGTTTCAGGGCTAAAATGTATCTGGGGGAAAATGAGCTCATTCAAAATAAATGCTTCTTTAAATCCACTTTAATTTTTTCTGTTGAGTTAATCAGATATGACACTGATTTTACCCTGTACTCAGAACCTGTTAGGTATTCTGTCCAGCTGAAATACAAACACTGTTTCAATTACAGAGGAAGGCAGGTAGAAATTAAAAGAGGCATTGCTCCTTTAGGTTTAAAGTCGCTTGGCTAGTCAGATCTTCAGGAAGAATCTCTGTTACTGAGTTGAAGATTTAAACAATCGCGACTTTCAAGAGTGTTTCCACACCATTAGTGATATAGTAGTTCACATCAGAAAGAACGACTGCATTTTACAGAATTCAGCAGAGAAATGATTCCTATCTAGTACTTGGTAGAGGCAATATTTCAGGTTTTTTATGCCATGGTTTTTACAATCTAAACACAGAAATTAAATGCCTGTAGTCATAACTCATATCCTCCAATTGCTTTAAAATGGACATTTAGCTCCTCAAAGGGGTTGACAATGTCTTTTTAAATTACTACTGCTGATTTATAACATGGTGATATGACAAAGTAGACTTACACTCCTCAAATCTGAAGATAGAACAAATATTCTTTGCACATAGTACCGGGCAAAGGTTCTTCAGAAATAAAATATGCCTGCCCTCTACTGACCATCTAAGAAACTCTTTTTTTTTAAACAATATTTGCACCAGTAAAATTTTAAAGGAAATTTTAAATTTCTTTCCTCATTTAAACTATCTCATAATGTCATGTCTCCAAATTAGATTTCCAATCTCCATGTACTTGTTGCATCCCTCCAGAAAGCTCAAAGACTGTTTGTTTGCACAATATGTTACATGTATCCAAATCTCTTCTCTTTTTTTTTTTTTTTTATTCACCAGTCCCTTGAGAAAGTTGAGAAGAAAGAATGGAGTAACCCAGAGTTTAAAATCTGAGTGTCTGCCTGGAATTTCTAATGTAAAAGACTCCTTTTTGCAGCAGCAGCTGTTATAAATCAAGAAGCAATTGTACTTGGGACATTCACACAAAATGAGTTTTATCTCAGGAGAGCTTAGAAAAAGACAAAAGTGTTTGCAAAATTCATTGGATACCAAATTTCCAGGGTAATTTTAATTCAGTTTGAAACGCTGTGCACATGTGCTATCAGAACAAACAGTTTTTAAGAGTAGCAAGAAAAACAGATTCCTGGCTAGATACACGTGGTCAGTTCTGCCAGAGACACATCTGGATTAGCTATCTCCTTTTGAGTTGCAATTAGTCTAATTTGTTTTAGACTTACTCAAAATGAGATGAACCATGCTTTAGAAGTGCTCCCCTCCCCGTACTGTACATGCAGTCAGATGGATCTTGGGGAAGGTTCTCTGCATTATTTACAGAGAACACCAGCAAACCACCAGCAAACATAGCCCACAAGGAGGAATTAAAGGAACAAAGAAAATGCTCCTCTCCTGGCAAATCCAAGGACACAAACAGCTTCAAAGTGCAAGAAGAGGAGTTCAGTCCAGAGTGGATTTTACCCTTGGACTCTGGGGATTAATGGCATTCCAGCAATGAAGTTACCACCATTCCTTTTGGGCTAGGTGGGACCTGTACTGACCCCAGCATAAGCCAGTGCTGACTGCTGCTGTTTTCAAAAGCTTTCAGAACTTGTCTGTGTACAGCCAATATGAACAAATTAGGCTATGAACTCTACACAGACCAATAATTCCTGTTTAGTTCTCCATGTGGGCACTCAAGGACAGGAAAGCATCCAGAGCACAAGCTAACCACCTGAACTCACAGGTGGACCTAAGGATCAGGCTGTCCAGTCTTGTCACTGATTTTAGCAGTGATTTCAGTGAAAGCTTACCCAGACCAACTCATAAGAGCTCTTAAGAGCCAAAGACTTAATACATAATTAAGCCATTGCTCTTGCCATTGAAAATATCTATTCACTAGGTACAGTCCTGTGCTGATGCAAGGCTTACTATGCTTTATCTTCTTCAATAATGCTGACTTCCTGCAATCACCAGAAAGTGACTTTCCAGCTTGGAAACATTCCAGTTCAAGTTTTCATCAGCCTTTGAAGCAAGTTGCCATCTTCATAAACTGTAGAATAGCTACAGGCACAAAACCCTGAACAAGTATATAAATAGATTAGTGGAGAATCTGAAAAAAACTTCCATTGAGTAAATAGTTTTCTCTTCCTATTTATATCCCTAGCTAACCTATGAAGAAGAAAAGGAAAGAAAGCCTAGGTGTTAATAAGCCATGTGGACACCTATCCCTTTTCTGAATATCTCTTTCGCTATTCAGCACACAAAGATATAGAGAATATGTACACATATATATATCTCCCCAGGTATATATATTTCCCCAGTAATAATAATAATCAATAGCTACATTTTTATGGAGATGCAACTGATGGCGCTTCTGCTACTGCTGCTAGACAGCTGCCTAATACTTGTGGTTTGCAAACATCAACTTCCTGAGGATGAACAAAAAGAAGTATCCCTGGAGTGGAGTATTTTAAAAATGGAGTCACATGCTCATGAGTGAAGTTTAAAGAACAAAAGCTTTCTTTCACAATCAACTTTCCACCTATATGGGCATTTGCATTTTTTTGTCATCACTGCCCTGTTTTGAAATCTTTTTTTACTGGGAAGCTGAGGCTCTGCTCTGGAAGTCCACACAGCATCATGCAACCACTGGAAATCAGTCTCTGTAGAAATGAATGTGGAAAGGAGAAGACACACTCACAATACTTCTATCATCTACTTAAAGATAAACTTTCAGTTAAAAAATCATAATGACAGTGGTGACATTGTCAAATATGAACAACATAGGTTATACCCATATTAATTACCTCTGGTTCTTAAGATAGACCAACAGTTCATGACAGAATATGCTTCAAATAATAAAAAAGTCATGTTGACCAAATAGTGATCGTAGATAAAGCATATATGATCCTTCCCACAGAAGCCCAAAAAGATTATTTATGCATGTAGAAGCAATAGGCGGCAATTAATCCTCACAGTATTTACAGCAAAATTTCCTCTGGGAATTTTTCATCCCTCTTTCTTTAAGAATAGCCACAAGCAAAAAAGGTTGGTATTTTCCCTTTCACAAAAATTATTAACAACCCTTTAAAAACCCTAACTACAGCAACACAGAAAAACTGAGTCCAGAGACATCTTCAATATCTATTTCTTCCCTACCAACTTCGCTATAGATACCATAACAGAGACAGATGCACAGTATCAAGAAAAGCACTCTGAGCGCTGCCGCTGCCAGACTATTGAGCCTCACAATGTACATAAAAAAGTGTTACCCCTGAGGCAAATAAACATAGCAAACACAGTCCTCCAAGAAATACTACACAGTATTGGAAGTTTTATGCTATATTTAAATCTTGTCCTCTCCTTTTAATAAGGAAATATTGATACTGAGAGAGAAAATTACTCTTCCTGATAATTTAAAACAGTCTGTTGATTTTTGCAGTAGGACTGTTAAGTGTCCTTTTGAAGTTCCTTAATCCACAGAGTCTCACAGAGACAGGACATATCTTTGGAGATGGAGGGTGAGCTGAGCAGAAGGACACAGCTCTCTTGCTGACTCTAGAGAATTTTGCATTCCCTTGTCTTGGAGGTAAAGGCCTCTTTCACCTTATCACGAAGAAAAGAGCCCCTGGGGTCTTGCACAGTCAGGAAACAGGTGGTTATGCAAGTGGAGGTGCTAGGGAAAACTTAGGTACAGCAACCAGACACCACCTCCTAATGAGACAGACAATCAAAGAAGGAACAATAACCTCTGCAATTTATTGTTGAACATTTCCCAGATTAAAAATAAAGTCATCTCTTTAAAAACATCTTTAGCACTTCCATTTTACTTGCAAAACAGGCACAAAACTAATTGGTGTAATGCCCTGTCTTCAAAACCAAAAAGATCTATCATGTTAGCTTTCACTTAATGTTAGTTTTGTTGTTCAACTTCTCCCTTTTCCTTCTTCATTTCAGCTTTCTGAAACCATCTGCTTCCTGTTAAGATGAATTTTTAAAATCCTCTGAGCTGCTCATATGAAGCGAGTAAAAGTTGGGTTTTCTAAAAGAGGCCGAGATTTGCAATGTAAACAACCTATATGCAGCTTATATCTTCATTCAGGTTTATAGCAAGTGGGTGGATGCATTGCATAACTACACTTCAGGAGAGGTAATTAGGTACTGAAATATGCATTTGCTTGTGTAGCGAACCAAGTGCACTAACCCATACAAACCTGCTTATTTTTGTGCTCATAACCGTGCTTCTCTACCTTCTAAAAATGTGATCTCTTATGAGAATGAGTATTCAAGGTTATAAGGGCCCACAAATCCCTTTCACCACTGCCTATAACTTCTGAGCTTTTCTGTCTCCAGTTACTTTCACCACTTAGGAGACTGTAGAGCCCCACTGAACATATTTGATGTGGTTAGCGAAGGTTGAAAAGGTTTATTGCTTTCTTTAGGTTCATTATATAGCAAACAATCCAGCTGCAGCCCAGAGGCAGCCTAGCTGAGTTTACACACGAGGGGCACCTGCTAAGATGGTCTACAGGCACGTTGCTGCCCTAGAGCTGCATGGAGCATCACACGTTAGCTCCTACTTGTTTAGACAGTGGTTGGTTATTCTTGAGAATTAACTGAGATGCTCTGCAGGTTGTAATAATAAGACAGCAAACTAATAAATGTTAGGATGCAGAGGCCAGTGCCCAATATCTGATCCAATGTATGGGATTGCCATGGATTGGTAATGGATCAGACACGACTCCTGTGGTATCTGACTGTGACTGCACAGCCAAGCCCCATGCTAGTCCAGAACCTATTCACTTCCTTTAACAGCACCTTTAAAGTCTCAATCCATGATTCATTCCCATCAGCAGTGGGTTATGGACAATACTGCTGTCTAGTCCAAATTACTGTGACAAGATCAACAGAAAGGAGGTGAAAGATGATTGTATAACATTACTAAGTACTGCTTTATTCTTTTTTGAAGTAGATGGAGCATAGATCATGTTAGCACTTTAAACACATACATGTCTTTGACACACTGGCCTAGCTGAGCCTAAAGTTAGTGATAAAGAATGTTTTCAGGTATCTAAACCCCACTAAGAAATCATTGAAGGTATTTTGCTTTTAAATACAGACAGCTACTTCTGTTTTTCCTGCAAGGAGCAGATCATATTTGCAACATGGTTTATCCCTGATCACCTTGGCTTATAAGACCTCAGCAATGGTATTCAGACGTTGCAGGCAAAGGACAAGTTCATACCCATAGCTGAACCACGCGCTTACACAGAATCTGCAACTCTGATCTTGGTTTGGAGAAGAAATAATACAAGAGGGTTGGCTGCATTTTCAAAATTTCAATCAGTAGATTGCTACTCAGCCCTGGTGAGGCCACAGTTGAGTATTGTGTGCAGTTCTGGAATCCACAGTACATGGAGCTCCTGGACCAGGCCCAGTGACTGAAAAGGGACCTCCTGAATGTGTGTAAACATCTAAAGAGTAGGTGACAAGCAAAAGGACAAGAAGCAACAGGCAAAACTGATGCACAGAAATTCCACCTGAACATGAAGAACTTCTTTACTGTGCAGATGAGCAACGGAACAGATTGCCCAGAAAGGTTGTGGGGTCTCCATCACTGGAGATACTCAAGAACCACCTGGACACAATCCTGTGCCATGTGCTCTGGGCTGACCCCACTTGAGCGCGGAGGTTGGACCAGATTACCCACTGTGGTCCCTTCCAACCTGTCTGATTCTGTGATTCTGTGGTTGTATTGTCAAATGCAGACATGGAAAAGTCATGTGGTCTGTTTGACAAATGATGAGCACAACAAGTCTGACTCTAGGGGAGGAATAGCTGTAAGCAGCATCTCTTAGCAAATGATGTCAGCATGGCAAATACAGCACTCCAGAAGAGAACCACAAATCCTAAAAGGTGATATAATCTAGCTGGTCCTGGATCTGCATCCCATTTAGTTATGCATTAAATATACAGAATCTGAACAACCGTAAAGTGTCTGAGTTATTAAAATGTCTGTGGTGTGAAGTACCTCTGGAGACACTCAAAAGGTTACAAGCTCAAGTACAAGGCAAAGCACTCCTTTTGCCACACTAATTGGTCAATGCAAAAGCACTGAAGTAGGTATGTGGTGCTTTCAAAGAAAAAAAATCAGGAGTTGTGGAGAGGGAGTTGTTAATAAATCTGCCCTTTAATAAGGATAGTCTATTACAAAATAATTTGTAAGTATATTAACCTGTAAAAGCAAATTGCTGATGGGTTAATGGGTTTAAAGACCTTGTTAGGGAGAACCATTAAATATGTAGAAGAGTACTCACAATAAGGAAAGGCTGAAAAGTATAGATGGAAGTACAGACTGCATTTTTTTCCAATATATCAACAGCACACTTGCTGGTACAGAAGACAATAATTTATGATAGCATTTGCATTTTGTTCCCTGTTTTAAAAATTTTTTTCGCCCTTTTTCCCTCTTCAAATTGTGCAGAAAAACCCCACCTTCCTTTTTACCACATACACATTTTTTCCTGTTTTAGGTATAAACACACATCCTTTCTCTCTGAGAACTTAATGGATGACTGGAAAATTGGTGAGACTGTAACATCAGAGGTTTGAGCCTCACCAATGTGCAAAACGATTTCTAACCACACTTCTGAATGCTACTTTTCGTTCAGGCCCAATTAATTCATTCATTCTACAAATGAGATTTTTACAATCAGACCAGAAACTTCCTGTTAAACTATGACTTATATAACTGAGATCTTTATTCTGGGATATTCAAGAATTCTTGTAAGGCTTTTTTTTTTACCACAAAAAGGTCAGTCAAGTCCCTAACACATATTAACAGGAGGGGAAGTGAGGATGACTTAAGGACTGGAAATCTAAAAATGAGAATGCTGCAATACACACTTAAGTTTGAAGGTGAGTCAAAAATAAATACTGACCCCGGAACCCCAGACCTGACAGCTGAGGAGATTCTCACATATAATGCAAACAGTGTAAGGAAATAGATGAAAGAAGACAAGCACGAAGAAAGAGTCCAGTGACACAGACGTGATAGCAATTAATCAACTAAAAATCAACTAGCACAGTTTTTAGGTCCTAACTCAAAACTGAGACTTTTCTCTTTAATATGCATCCCATGACAAAGACAAAATGAACAGGCAGCTAAAGACATAGGCTGTGTAGGCACTTCTGGCCTGTAAGTTTGTTATTTGCAGCATTTATTGCTCAGCCCATTACAAAGGCCACTTTTCCTGCAACATTCCCTAAAGCTCAAAATGTCTCGTATTTGCTCTTTATTTTTCCTGAGAGCATTTTCTGAAGAAAGACCCACCATTTCCCTGGAGCAGGCCACTTGACCACAATTCCCACTGCCAAGGGAAAACACTTCATTTTCTCTGTTTTCAGTGTTTTGTGCAAACAGATGAAAACAAGAAAGAGGCTCAACATAAAGTAAGTAAACCCTAGAATTAACATCAGAGTAGCTTCAGTTACTTCAGTCACTCTGACAGAAAACCATAATAGTTAATATTGTCATGTTTTGGGTTTTCTTTTCCTGGGGACACATGGTCTCTTCCCAATTTTGTCCAGATAGCTGTCTGCACCAAACATGAACATCCTCTGACCAAGCACTGTGTTCTGACTTCTCTGCAAGTGGAGAAGGGAGATAGAGAGACGCCATTCTTCATGGCATGGCTCCAATACCAGAGCAATCACCAATATATATTGAAGGGAAGGTAGTGAATCATTTTTTGCTATGAAAAGAAATGCTACTTTGCCATGAATTCCTTTGTTAAAACAAAATTTATTTAGTTTCCGTGGTTTTAACGAGCAAAATGTTCTAAGATAGTATTTTAGAATTTGCTTATGCAAATTCAAAGGAGACCTCTTGGACACACTTCATCATTTCAAAATATACACTTTACACCTAAGAAAATGTATCAAAGCCACAAATGCTTTGGTCAAGAAGTTTCACCCCTCTTGAATTGACTGATGATATCATATGTTCTAGGAATATTTTTATCATCTGGCATGTTGCTCGGCACCATATGGCACAGCACACTGACAAGAGAGAAAGGACTAGTTTTAAATATTATATATATATATAGGTAGATAAAAATAAATGTTACACTTCTATAGAAGCATAAAAGCACTATTGCCCATTTGTGTAATTCTTATTACAGTAGGGGTTCGTTGTGGAAGGTGTGTTTTTCATCCCCACACTGAAATACAGAACTACAGAAGTAAAATGTAGAATAGTTTTAAAAAAAATAAATGCAACCTCTCAATAAGAGCTTGAACTGAATGCAACACTTTTTTTCTCACTTAGAGCAATGCTTCTTTTTCCAAGACTTGTAATTATTGTAATAATGACATATTAACCCTTTCTCATGGAATTAATTTCATGCAGTTAATTCAGATAGGTTTTATAGTCACTTATAATTTCTATATAGAGCAATAGCTCCAGTTCTTTCAGTACTGGAGGGGATAAGTCTGCTGGTTTTTCCAAGAAAACTTTTTAAATGGAAGCTCATGTCATTTGGCATTAATACACATATATATTATCTCTCCATTTTTCACCATTATTTAAGGTAAAATGAAATTATGAATTGCACAAAATACTGTAATGAATATTTATCTAGGTATAAATAATGTGGTGTTTTTTCCTATTTGGCAAAGGAAATGTGAAATTTGGGGGTTTTTTTGTGAGGTCACTAACTGAGTACGATAGAACATTTAACCCAGAAAAGTACTCACCAGATTATTGAAATTCCTCTTTTATTTTCCTCCCTGATATCTTCTTTATAATTCTTCATTCAAACTCAAATACAGTAAGATCTCATCTTCTCCTCTAACACAGCAATACCCCAGAATGTGAAAATGTCTCTAGAGAGACAGAAAGTTTAAGCATATTCTGTGCTAATGCAAAATCAACCAAATGTCCATGGCCTCCGCATAGTAATATTCTGCTGCAAATTTTTCCTTCATAATTCACCATTTTAAGAAGAGGATACTAAACTTAGCATAAATCTTCTCAGGTCTTTGGAAACACCTTCCTGTCCATCCCATGTCTTCACCACACAAATATTTGTCTGTTTGGGCTTTTCCAGAGTACCATTACACAGCTCACAAGCCTGTGGGAAGTCTGAGCTGATGACTAAATGTTTATCTTGCTCTCACCTTCAGGTCTCTTTTGAACTTTCAGCTCTAAGAAATAGGTGACACCTATTCCAGGTCTCCACCTTCACCCAAACCCATGTACAAAAGCCTACTCCACCTTAAGAGATACTTGCGCATATGACACACTCTTTTTCAACTTTGCTACTGTTCAAATCTTTACTAAACCTGTCCATGCCCAAAAAGAATTGGTGCATCTCATAAGGTGCACTACACTCTGCTCCTGCCTGCCTATCCTGCTACTGGCACACTCCCCATCTTTACACCCATTCTCAGTTCCAGACCTTGGAAACAATCTTTCACTCTCTCTTCCTCACCAGATCTCCACATCATTTAAGATCTTGATTGAAATTACTGAGTTTGCCTTAAAATTGTTTCTATTATATCTGGCATTTGCATACTATGCAAAGCAGTCAAAAATACAGTGCTCTGAGAACTTTTCCAGTGTCACCTATTCCTTAGAGCTGAAAGTTCAAAAGAGATTGAAACAGATGGTTAAGTTACGTACATTATACAGTATCCATAGAAAAGCAAAGTCTCATTTGCAAGAACTACAGTTTCCCTGACTCCCACCACTGAAGACCAAAGCTGGAGGGCAGTGCAAAGCTGGAACTGCATAGCTCAGAACAGGCTCTGGCAATCAGCAGGGCAGATGCTGACATGTCTGAGAGCTCCTGAAGGCTGTCCCTCTGCTTGGTCTGTGCCCTCAACACCCAGCTGGGTTCCCAAGGTGGTTTTTCATGCTGAACTCTGCATCAGAAGCACAGAGGGGTGGAGGGTCATGGCTGTGTATAGTTTGCTGATCCCACGGCCCAACAAAGCCATGGTACTGCCCAGTTTCACTGTGGTTTCACAGCTACAGCTCTGCACCTGGGTGGTTTGGGGATGAAGGGGTGATAAAGAAACTGTGCATCATTAATAAAGTTGTTCTCACACTGTAGGGTTGCACTCATCCTCATGCACATCCAGTATATGAAATAAAATTATTCTGCTGTGAAGGGGCTTTTCTTTGAGTGCCAGGCAGACAGAAAACACCATTAGAGTTTTCACCTCTTACCATCAACAGAGATACCCTGCTCAAGATAGAGTCACTATGCAGGCGTACAGAGATGTAATAAATCACTGGGCTGGAAGCTGGTGTTGCAGTTATCAGAAACCACATCCTGGACTATGTCCAACATGGACAGTTCCAAAGTCAACAGCTTTAAAGAACAGTTTCCAAATGTTACAGAAAAGCCTAATAGTTGTAACTCAGGAGGATAAAATTACAAAGAGAAAATGTAAATGAAATTTAGAATTCTTTGAGAGAATTTGAATTTCTATTAGCCAAAGTGCCAAAGACTGGAAAACTGAGGGAAAACCTGGGTCAGTAAAGAACTGTAAACAACATTTACTAATGAAAACTAAGGTCAAAAATGGATATCCTATGGTATAATACATAAAATGCATAGTCTTACTTTAAAGTTTATACTACCCACACTTTACTTCTAATGGGTATTCTCTTTCACAGGTAATGTTCCTCTGTAACTACGTCTCTCAGCCCCAGAGTCAGTTAGTTTATTGCGAATGGCCATTTGGAACCCTCACAGGAAAAAATTCAAAATATAGTTGGTAAGACTAAAAATTTGAGGAAGCATATTAGAAACAGTGAAAAATATAAAAAGAAAGCTAAACTTTCTATGAAAGCATACTGGCTTGGAAATATGGGGAATGGTATTAGTTATCAGCCAAGGGGGGGGGGGGGGGGGGGCTTGAATTTAATCCTACATAAACAGGGCTTTTTGCCCAAAATAACCTCTTACTAAGACACTATCTCTAAAGAGGGAAGGGAATCAACCACCCCATAGGTAAATGAAGAGGCTTGCAAAAATTCAGATAAATGAAAAAACTAAGCAGGCTTTCATCTTAGAGAAACACATAGCAACCACCAGTGACAGGGAAACAACAAACCCTTGTTATAAACATGGTATTTTAAACAAGAGGATGAGGAAGAAAAGGAGCTGGCTTCCAGGAAAACACAGGGATGGTCTGGGAGATGTATACTCTCCAAAGACATGATGGTATTGGACCACCAAATGAAATGCTAAGGCCTATTTCTAGAAAAGGGTCAGAGTAGATGCTCTCACTTGGATTTATAATCAAAAAGATGACAAAATCAAACACCTTATACTCTGAAGAGGCCTAACCATAACCAGGCACACAGAAATGTCTTCTGAAAAACAGTAAGGCAGAAACAACAGCACTTTATTTACCATTCAGTCTTCCATGCGCTGTTAATTGTCAAATTCCTTTGCCCCCAGTCCCTCCCCCTGCCACCATTTGTTCAGTTATCCCTCACTTTGACTAAAAAATCCCACTATCTTTCCAATATTTGCTCCTGATCACTTTTTCAGCCAAACCTAGAGATCTCCAACTCCCCGTGGCTCGGTTAAGCAAGGAGGAGGATAGGCAGTTAGGATGCTGAAGTCTCTGCACAACCTCCAGCCACCATCTGTGCTTTGCATTAAAGGACACCAAACATTTCAGTATATAGTTTTGTAACAAAAGATCACAGTTGACTCCAAAATTAAAGTCTCAAGCACGCATTTACAGAACAGTGGACAAGAAGTCAGTGTGTGAGAAACCTGATCTCAAATTTTTATCACTTAGCACAGTTGTGTAATGCTGGTGTGCAAATAGCTACACCTTCTCTCAGTTAGTTTTTAAAGTGATGGAGGAAGGCTAATGAATTGCAGTTATACACAAAAATAAAGTGATATTACTTCATTCAGTACCATGGGTGCCCAAACTTCAGTTTTGTTTCAGACCAGAAACTTTCGTGCACGCAATGGCAGTAATAGCCAGGATAATGGGAAGAACTGAGCCTACCTGAGAACCAAATTCATGAGAGGTGGAGATACATCAACTGACTGCAGTGACCAGTGATGCAGATGGTCAGGATTTCAGCGACAAATTACAGGATTTCTTCTGTTTAAATCACTGGCAAAACCTCATTTTGATAGATAACATGAACACTACCAGCCTCAAGGAATTTTATTTATAAAAAACTATGTAAAAAAATCACATGAAAGACTGAATAAAATTTTTCAGTGCATTTAAGTGGTTGTTCAAGTCAGTGAAAAAATCTATCCATTTGCTGAAATGAAGGACAGATGCATGGTAGATAAAACTCCGTGAAGTACTCTGCAAATCTATGGGTATACATTAGCAACAGAATAAAACACTCCCCTCCAACTTCTGACAAAACTGAAAACATGGAAATAAAGATGTTAGTTAAACAACCCCCTTCTGGAAGAATGCTAATTAACTTTTATAGGTTACATTTTCTTGATATACCGAAATCAAAATGACACAGCCATTTGTTTTCCCTGGCAAAGTCATGCACATCACTGATTATTCAGGTTTTGAAAACTGTGTATAATACATACTACCACCTACACAACAGCACAACGCTGACATTTCAGCAAAGAACATGTTGAAGCAGTATTTCTGTACTGGAAAAAAAGAACAACTAACAAAGACATTTCCTAGAAGGTATCCATCGAAGAGAAGAGAATAATGTATAAAACATGGGCCTTTTCTTGAGAGCCTGAGGTTACAGATGCCTTTTTCACCACATCATGTTCCCAACATAACAAATCTGGCAGAAGAACCAGGTTGAAAAAATGGAAAGCAATTTTCATTTTGATTTTGCAGAGCAAAAAAGACTTATCAACTTTTTATGTGAGGCAGAGTACATTTAGTGGAATTACAAACAAGTTGCCTGAAGGTCTTTATTCCATATTCTTTCCTGATTAAAAAATGTATAAATTATTGTTACAGTCATCACTTTTAATAAGACAAGATGAAATTACTGTATTCTTAATACTGTATCAACCTTCTTCTGTTACTCCTGCTTATGAGAGAGCCATTACTTTTCATCCATGAGAAAATCCAAGCCATCCTATCTTGTACACAAGTTTCCCCCTGATAAGTTTCTAATTACATTTTTTGAAAGGAAATTTTTAAAACCTTCTTACACAGCAGGATGTTCCCTGATGAGCAATGGAGGCACTCCTTGCCCTGCCAGATGCACCCAGCACACACCAGATCTCTGCAGTAAATGGGCAACTTCAATGAAGCCTGTGAAGTTCATCAGTCCAAAAATATTGCAAAGGACATGAAAACCAGTCTGGATCCTCACAGCACCCCTGGCATTAGCATAAGGGTGAGGAACTAGGAGGGCTTCCTAGGGAGATGTGTGTGTCAGGTGCTCTCACACACAAAGCTGAGAAAAAGCAGATGACACAAAGTGTGGAATCCCAAGTGTGGACAAACTAACTGCTCACTGAACTCTTGACTAATCGGCCTGTAAAAAGAGGTTAAAGTTTCAGACAGCACTACATGACAGTGCAATAATGAACTAAATTTTGCCATGAAATTTAGTGCTGAACAATCAGCATTTCTATTTCAGTGTTGAAGCAAAAGCGATTTGAGTCCCAGTGTAGCATCACTACAGTAGCAAAGTCAGAATGACCTTTGGGTACCAAGAATCAGCACAGCCCACCACAGATGCCATAATTTAGAGATCATCAATACAGCACACAAACAGCACCATTCCAGCACTGCCAAAGCTGCAGCCCCATAGTCATGCTGGGGAGTCAAATCACAAATCTCAGTGTGGCTGCCTAACATGTTTTGTGGTTTAAGAAAAAAAAAAAAAAAAAAAAAAAAGGGAAAAATGCAAGCTCAGAATATCGTAAGTGAACTCTGAAAACACATACATTTCAACACATTTATACGAAACAAACTCACTTTAGAGAAGTTGTACTGCACTTTCAGTTCCAACATCTCCAAGTGCCTGAATTGATAAGAAATGGTAATTGACACTAAAGAAAATAGCAAGCAATGGAAATCAATTTTACAGAAAAAAGAAGAAGAGATCTTTTCCTTTTAAAAGTCATTGTCATAAAGCTGTAGGCTGACAAGACCTATGTCATACTTCATAAAAGATGCTTCCCATGAAACTTATTGATATTTTTGACACCAAACAGTACAGGTAAATGAAAGTAAAGCTTAGATTTAAAAAACCCACTTAAAATAGTATCTTCAGGAGTTAAACCAGTGTTAAAGGAAAACTGCTTCCTTACAAGCATCCATAATGTATCAGTTGTGGTTAATTAGCAGGCTAAGACTGCAGCAATGTTTGAGTCTGATAGTAGTCAAAAGAGAGTAGGGGTTTTTGGTCTGCAGTTCTCTTCTCATGAGCTCTCTTTGGTTCCAAAAGCTTTACCACCTACTCTACCCCAATAAAAATACCTACCCTACACCTTTCTCATTTTACCCTGGAGTTGTCTTCTCATTTATTTCAATCTTCATTATTTTAGGAAAAAACACCTAAAAAAGGAATGATTTTAAATTTGAAGTAGAAACTGCTAGTTAAGGATTGAACATCAGGTTTAGGAGAAGTGATACTCCTGATGGTAAGGAAAGAGAGAGCAGAGGACTCACTCTTCATGATTGCAATGGCATGAATCTGATCACAGATGAGGCAAATTTTGAAAAAAAAATTAAAATTAATAATTTAGCTCTGTGTGGCTCTGTCTGCAGAGCAGGACAAAGATTGCTTCCCAGACACTGACTGGGTCCTGTGACTCACCCATGAGTACGCTGGGATTCCCGCCAGCCTACCTTCCTTCTCCCCTCACTGCTGGTTTCTGTGGGAAGACGTGCACAGAAACACGGGCACATTTCACAATAGGAAAAGCCCATTATTTTTACTACTTTTGTTCATACTATAGAAGGAACTATATTGTACTAAAGTGACCACAAGAAATTCTTAAAAATTCCACAGTAACAATCTGCTCAGCTGGAAGCTACATGAAGAACTTCTGGGAAGCTCTCACAAGCTCAGGATGGATTTTGTTAAAGAAGTTCTATCTTAGTTTCTAGATGCCCAAAACAAAACCAAACACTATAACATCAGAAAAACTTTGTGGGTCAAAAGCCACTTCATGACATTTAGCAACTATGTTATTAGTTTCATCATCATGATTACAGAAAATTCACATCTGACTGGTTCACAGCCAGAAGACAGAAGTCCATGACTCTGCATCTTACTGTTTACAATTGCAAAAAGGCTCTAAAGACTTCAGCCTTCTCAACAACTCAAACAGAGTACTTTTGTTCTGTGTAAGTCAACAGGATTACACCTCCCCATATTTTCATGAAAGGGGAACAAGCTTCAGATTGATTTTAAAAAGTTAGTATCCCGCTGGGAAAGACCAGATCAGACTCGTTAGCCAGTGTGGTTAAGCACAAGCGTGCCAACTCATGGAAAGAAAAAGAAGGGGTAGGTTTAGCAGAAATAGCAACTCTTTCTAGCCACAGGCAGTTGATAGCTGATAGTATTACAGACCCAGGAGGGAGTTTGAGAAACATGTCATTGCTTCACATTTTTGGGAATGAGAAAAGAGGCTCCCTCATGATCAGAGCCATGTGGCCATTACAATTCCATGCAATCCATAAATTCAAACATAAGTGGTGTTGCATATAAAAAGAAACCTAGAACCAGCCCCAGTCTTGAAAGCTATCATCCTGCATGGGTATGTAAACGGAAGTGAAAGTGTTATTTTTAAGTAACCTCAGTTACCAACAAGAAGTGGTCTCCTCCTCAATGAACTTTGAAATTCTGTTCAAAGCATAACACTAGAACCACATTCCTCCCTACCCCCTGCCCCCCCCAGAAATTAGTAGCACTAAGGAGAGGAAATACTGCTGTAGAATCAGTATCATACCATCAAACCAGAAATTAACATTTGCCTCAGCATGAAAGTGCTGATGCGTCAAAACACTTGAGCTTCTGATCCACTTAGACGCTCAAGTCTCACTAAAACCAAAACCATTCAAAGACTTATAAAGAGCCATCATTCAGCACTTCAATGAATCAGAATGCAAGGGGATTTCTGTGAATCCAAACTAAACTTGCCAAGAATTATCCTTTACATGGTGAGGCAAGTCACCACATGTAAATACAGTGAGATCATGAAGTCCAGCAAAAGCAAAGAACTTGTGCATGGTCAGGCTGCATGTCTTTAGCATCAATGTTTCCACTCCTTCCTGTATGGCCTGGTCTGCCCTAATCATCAGTAAATTCCATGTGAGCAAACACGTCTCAAACAGACATGCAAAGGTGGCTCCTCAACCAGAAAGAGCTACCACGGCAACCCCCTGCATGCCCAGGTTCTGCTGCCACTGCCAGAGGGCTTCTGCAGGCACAGCCCTGGTGGGAGGACAAACCCCAAACCCATCTAATGCAGCCAGGCTGCAACATTTTTGCTGGTCTTTAACATGTCACCAAGAGCCCAGAGTCTGCAGTTATCCCAAAGGCACCCTTAACTACTGTGTATTTTCATCCTGCAAAGTAAAATTTCAAACCCTTCCTCTGTAACAAAATCCAAAGCTGCTTCATGGTAGAAACAGCACTACAAACCAGAGCATTTCTCCCTTTTCTGAAGCCTACAGCAGCAGGATTTGCAATGATTTTGAACAGATTTTCTTGCTGCAATAGTATTTCAGTTGCTATCAATGTGCTATGAACCACAAAAAGGCTAAATCTACACACACCACTTACAGAAGAGATATCATTTGGCTGTACGATTAAGATGCAGCTATCATCAAAGCTCTATGCTGTGAGTAAATATCCAAAAATAAAACCCCAGGTTTATCAAAATTTGTAGAAAATCTCAAATGTCTAAAGTAAGGCAAAAAATTCATGTTGAATGCTGCAATAATTCAAAGTCTGATAAGGGTCTGTTATCATTTGTTAACTGCTTTGACATAAGATTAGAAGAATTAAAGATCTAAAAGTCAGAAAATTCCAGCTCTAGTAGATATAACAAAGAAGATAAGCACAGAAAAAAATACAAAAGGGAGTTGAGATAAAGAAAAAACTGTTAGTCTGAATGACAGAGAAAACTGCCAGAAAAATCAAGGAAGACCTAAATGCACTAATTTTTTACTCTGTCTAAAACTGTTGAAAATCAGTTTGATCAGCCAGTCAAGAAGATTACACTGATGTCAAGGCAATGACAGAATTATATAAATGAAGAGAATAGCAATGGCTCTAATCCCTTCCTGCAAGGAGTCCTGCAGAAGGCAGGTATGGCAGAAAAGGCAAGAAGCATTCAAGCTACTCTTGACAAAGTCAAAGATAATAAAGGACTACAGTAGTGCTCAAGGGGAAAACTTCAAGCAGGACAAAAAAAAAATCCAAATACATCTTGATTTAACATAAACCTAGTGAAATTTATAAACATCAATAATTTAAATTATTGGTTAATAAACTCTATTAGGTTCAAGGTAAATTTTCTTCAAAACTAGAACACAGGTAAACCCAAGACTCAAGTAGGCTGCCACCTTTTAGATACATTCAACTAACAGCTGCCATCTCATTTCTGGGGCTTGAAATTGATTCAATTATACTTTCTTAGCAATTTCAAAAAACCTTATGCCAGCCTCATGCTGAAAATAATTATACGATTCTGGGGGTACATGATTGCTAAGGGTGGTGTTCACTACAGTTAGCAAGACTTGGGGAAGGAGATGGAGGCAAACTGATAATTGGGAAAGCAGAGACCCCTTGAATAGGGTAAGTGTTGGAAGTCCTCGCCCCTTAGGTCTGCACCCCTAGTGACAGGGTCCTGCCGTGAGCTGAGCTGTTAGGGAAGTAATAATACAAGTTATGAACTGAGATGGCAAGAGATCAGCCACAACCACAGGACAGGGCAGGAGGCTGGATGAAATTTCTCTTCCTGATGCATGCTGACCATCCTAATTTCATTCTTTTATTCTTTCTACTGCTGACTGGAGATGCACTCCATCACAACCTGCTCTCAAGTTTCATCCCATCAATTGAGAAATCCCACACAAGGAAAACAGAGAGGAAATAAAGGGCAATTAGAGGCACTGGGTATTAAGGAGTCACTCATGTTAGCTATGTTGAGGATCCATGAGGAATTGCCAGGTGACTTACCAACAAAAGTGCTTCATTTTTTTGTTGTCATTTTGTCCACAGAAAATCCCCTTACAGGTTCCAGTGTGATAAAAGCAATTAGCAAACTCACTCAAATGAAAAAAAAGGGTCTCATTAGCCTAGCTTATCCTCTGAGCATAACAATGACAATTCATGAAGACAATTACCAAAAAGCACAATGAATTTTGTGGACAGTAAAAAACGTGAACTGAGAGACCAGACCAAAAAAAGTACTCTAATATCTAGCAGAACAAAATGGATGATACAAAACATAAGGCCTGCTGTAAAAATGAGGAGTGAAAAATACAGACTTTATCCTTTAGTGACATAAATCTAGAGCTACACAGCAGCCACACTCTGCAGTCAGGTTGTAATCATTATGAAAAGATTGCAAAAGAGCCCAAGAAACTTACCTGTATGATGCAATCCAAATGTGCTGGTTGCTTCCCCCTAAACAGAGCAGTTCTGAGAAATTTAGCATGCAAATTCTTATGTATTGAGGCTGCTTTGACTGACCCAACCCTGGAAAATGAAAGAGATGTCCACTGAAACAGACTGCCCAAGGATGGGCAAGATGCCCATCCCTGGAAGTGCTCAAAGCCGGGTTGGATGGGGCTTTGAGCAACCTGATCGAGTGAAAGGCATCCCTGTCCATGACAGGGGAGCTGGAATAGATGATCTTTAAGGCCCGTTCCAACCCAAACCAACCTATGGTTCTATGATTCTACGTTATTCCATGCTGACTTGCAGTAAAATGCACACTTCAGCAGGCAATTAACTAATCCACCCCTTCCACAATCTTAAGAAATCCACTGACTGCCATGAGCAGGAGAGACTTTCTAGCACCCTACTGCCTTTAAGGAGATGATTTGATATTTGCCACAAAAAGTAAAAAGGAGGATGTGACACAGCAGGGCTGAAGATGCAGCTGTAAATGATCACTGCACCTGAGACTAAACAGGATACCAGAGGTGGCAACAGCAGGGGTTTTGTCACCCACAGCCTTGGATCCTGACCACTGAACAAAAGCTGTGGAGGTGAAAATGCCCTGCACACATGGCAACCTTCAGTTTGGAATCCACCACCATCATAGCACACATGGGGATTTCCATCTTCCAGTCACCCCCAACACCACGGTCATTCACTGAGAACTGAGCCAGGTGTGCAGTCGTCAATCCAATGACCAAGAGACCATACCCAACATTTCCAACATCACCAATTACCTACAAAGTTGCAACTACATGCACATATGGAAGGGTTTTTTCACATGGTCTAATAACAGAAACTATCTGATGTTCCAAATCAGCACATAGTACTTGTGCTAAAAACAATCACAAGAAAAATCTTCCTGGGCTTTCATTTTGATGAAACCAACTGTATCACTACAGTTTAAACAGCTTTATACCTCACATTTCTTCTAAGTGCATTTCTACAGTGCATTTGAGATCCGTGCATCTGGAACTGCTGCAACTCAATTTGGAGGCATGAGATAACACATATGCCTCACTCCTAAACAATAGTCTCAGAGATATTATTAATAACAAAATATGTTGAAATAGTGCGCAAAACAAAACAAACAAGATTTTCTTTATGTCTCAGCAAAAAAATGAAGCACTGGTTCATCTGGCCCCATTTTAATTATCTCTGGCTTTCACAGTCTTCGTTAAAAGAATTGGCTGATCTCTTTCTCCAAACAATGAAGCAAGCATGCAATGCAGAGACTACAGAGCAGCAGCAGGCAGCACACATAAACTGGTCCACACAAACATTCTTGGCAGTGGAGGAGAAAACATAAAAAGCAAGTTGCTTCAGTCCCCACTAAATTGCTACTGAGACACAAGTAAAGATGTGTCATATGAACTTGCCCATGCCTTTAAATATACACCTGCATTTAAGCAGGCATTTATTTGCAACAGCAGTATTTAATACTTTGAACAGGAGATGAACTTGTTTGTTAGTACTGGATGACATCTCAGGACATTTTTCATAACTTTTGCTTAAATCTTCTCAATGTTTCAAAGGATATATATATACACTAATGAGAGTGAACCCACCCTCTTTTCTGAAAGTGAAAACAGAATGGTAAGAACATCCCTCAAAGTAAAAAATAAACCAAAGGCAGGACATCCTTCCATGCACAGTTGTGTTCAAACACAACAACAATTTAATATAGCAAATGCAGGAGACATTGCAAAGGACTAGACTATGTGGGAAGTAAGACTGGATGGGTCACAATAACTGTGCTTTATTAGACTTGGGCTTCCAAGATAGAAACACAAAGCTTTCCTTCTGGAATGGAAATCATGAAAGCAGGAAACCTGAACTTTCTCTTGAGCCCAACGGATCTCAGCATTGTCTTATTTTAGCTTCTTACCACCAAACAGACACAGCCCGCACAGTTTTATTTTAAAGTCTTCATAACAACAGGTTTTTAAGGCTCTGAATTTATTACAGCTGATGTGGTTCTATGTAAGGAAGTCCCAAGGTTGTGAAAAAAGCCCCTTCACTCATAAGGTGGTAATACCAAGTAGGATCTAGCAGTGTTTTCACCACATAAAGATGCAAGAAACTAAACAGCTTATAGAAGAAAAAATAATTCTGACTCATTCACATATGCAAGATTTCTTTGAAGCTTGCTTATAATTTCTGTCTCTTAAAGAAGCAATGCCAGAAATTGAGCTGTCTGTTCAACCACAAAACCAGACACTGCGCAAGCAGCTGTTTCCCAAGCCACTGAGCACTGACATACAGGGGGAACCTCTCCAGTCCTGCTGTGAACAATTCTGTGTCGAGCCTTAACAGTGACAGGTAATTTAACCTGGCTTTAAAGGATATTATGTGCAAGCTGCTAGGACGCAAACTCCGAGTCTCCCTCATGTGGTCCTCAGAAGGAGCCCAGGCTCTGACCCCGGCTTGTTGCCCTTGCTCCAGGGCCTAGAAATGAATCACCATCAGCCACAGACACTGTGATGGCAACTGTCACTGAGAGGCCTCGACATCTTTTGTGTAGTCATGCACCATGGGCTCCATTTCACCATCAGATACACACATCTAAGTCCCACTGCTGTTCAGTGAGAGTCTTTCAGGCATGTACTTAAGGTTAAAAAGAGCACCACATACAAGCCAGCTCTCACAGCACTTTCATTTTTCCTTCCAAATATCAATTCAGTGGGTTCATCATGTTTTACAATTGATTCTTGGATGACTCCTGAACTGAGACATTTTCACTTCTGGTACAGCTACACAGCTGCTACTTTTTAAACAGGAATCGCAGATGAATGTTGAAGCACGGGCTCTGGCACCACGCCTCACCCTCAGCTGTAGGTCTAGGAAATTTGCTATTTAAGCACAATGGTTTTGCTGAAACTAACCTAGTCATCTTAAAATCTTTTAAAAACATTATAAAATTTGCTCCAATAGACTAACAGAAGTTTTTGAGAGGGATATGGAGGAAACACATAACGCACTGGAAACAATTTACAAATACTAGTACCAACCAAAACAAAAGTAAATCTTCCATGGACATTTTTCTGTCTTAATGAAGTATATGTCTGAGCTAAGTAAATATTGCAGATCAGTTCCTGAACAACTGAAGGAAAAAATTATGCTTTGCCATCAATCCACTCTTTGAGCTATTTTAAGATAAGCTTCCCAAATGTGACTTCCAAAGCTTCTCATGCTGAAAAACCAGCTGGAGAGAATTAGCATGGCTATGATCTATCTCACACCAGAAGCTCTGAAGACAAGCTATTGTAACCTGAAAAGCCAGGCCAGCACTGAAGAAGAAAACACAGAGCAGTACTTTCCAGCTAGGGACGATGACCAAACACTACTGTAGCATCAGGTGAGTAGACCAGCAATGGAAGTCATTCAAATTCTCTCTGAGGAGATAGCAGCAAATGTCCTTCTTTCCTAAGCATCCTGCTTTTGTTAACCTGATAAAATGGGAGTTTCTAAATATATTTTTTGGTTTTCCTTGGGGCCCTGTCAAAAAGCTGGAGACCTTCACAGATTACAGTAGCACACTGTGACAAAGGGGCAGACCCACCCTTTTGCAACAGTTTTTTCATGTTACGGAATATTTGGGCTGGTTTTGGTTTTTGTTTTTTTAAATAAACAGAGCTGCCAGACCTAATAATTGCAAAATTTCTGCATTCTCACACCATGCTGAAATTAGACTATAATTTTTTTAAAAATACTTTATCACTTCAAAAAGTAAAGAAATGTGGCAATTTTCTATGATAATTTTTTCAACATATCATTGAAAAATTCCTAATTTTGTCCAAATCATTTCAGACAAGACAAGTTACATAAAAATTTGTAATGACCACTCAGGAGAAATCTTGGGAACAATCTTATAAGAAGCAAGACAAAGGGGTAAGGAAAGAGCAGGCCATTAAGCAGTTTGCTGATTTTCTGGGGAGTCACAATAAAACAGACGGCCAGACTTCACAGTGCTGCACTCTGCCTATGCCATCAGAAGCACATTGACTCATACAAGAGCTCAAAGGGTGCAGAGTAAGGCGGTCAGCAAGGAAAATGAGTAGCTTGTGACAAACACACACAGGCTCTCTGACAGATCCCCGGGCTTCAACCACCCACTATGGACGTGAGCCTACAAAGTGCTGTGTTGGATTCCAGGTTTTCACTGCAGTGTCAGAAAGGGGAAACTGGATGGATGGCGGAGAGGGCACTCCTGTAACGCCCCATTTTAGCTTAATTTTGCTCATCTGTTCTTTCTCCATGTGCCTCCACAGGCTTAAACAGGCCCCTTTGCCAGGACTCCATGCATATTCTCCAAAATCAACAGGAACGCATCCATTGCATTGGGCTAGAACCTCCTACCACTAGGCCTACAGTATGAGAGAGCATTATTTTTTTAAGAGAATTGGAATATTGCTTAGGAAACTACAAGATTAAATCACGAGAAGCACAACCATAGCATTTTTGTGCTGATTTAAATTACGAATAGAAAGTACGAGCAGTTAAGAGGAAACAAGATATGTTCTATACAAGAGCCAAGATTTTTTTTTTCCTGACATGTGCCAAACAAGGAGAAGAAACAGAAGAATCTGGCACCATTAAAAACAGTTTGTGGAGAAAGGGACTGAATATCTACAGCCAAGATCCATGTGGTTTGTAAAGAGGAAACTTTTGTTTTATGGGACTCTCAGTCAGCCAAAATTCACCCAGACGGCATGCAAATGGATATTAGCCTAAAATCCTACATGCTTCTTGTAAGAGGATCAGTAAAAGATGGGGAAAGAAAAAGAACACTACTGAAGTTTGAAATCAGAATTCAAAATCTGCCTCATGGTTGAAAAAGTTAGTTTACCAGACAGCTATAATGTCATACATATATGGTAAATGTCTTGGAAAGAAAAGGCAGCAAGTTAAAGCACAAAACTAGAAGTCAGGAAAATGTGTTCCAAGTCTGGCTCCAATACCAAGGAGATCTATAAAACTTGGATAAAAGAGAAAAAGACTGCCAACTTAACAGTGAGATTTTCCTTAACTTCATACAGTGTATTAACATTGCACGTATGCTGTTTCCTTTAGCTTCTGTATTTCCCCCACTCTCTGGCATTACAATGCACTAAGTTAAATAAGTGACTAGATGGAGTGCTAAGAACAGTTATATTACTTTATCAAAACAAGCCCTGCCCAACTTCATAATCAAAACACTTGACTGGAAAAAAAAAAAAACAAAAACCCACACCAGAAAAAAAAAAAACAAAAAACAAAAAAAACACACAAAAACCCCAAAAACAAACAAACAAACAAACAACAATTTTATATGGGACCACAATTCTCATAACTGAGGAAAACCCTAAAGCGGCTGGCACAATCCAACAACTTAGCTGACTATTGCAAAAATGCAATACCTAAAATTGTATTTCAGCATACAGGAGAAAGGGATGGACAAGCAACAGTTCCTCAGCATATGCTGAGCAGTTATACCATGCAAGAATTCTTTTCAGCATCTCTGACAACGCTCTGAGTGCCCAGTGAAGCATTTGTCTGTGTTATCTGTAAATCAAGAGACCACAATGACCTCCAATTTACAGTAGGGAAACTGAGGAGGAGTGCACAAGCAAAACTGCAAGCTTGGGACTTAGCAAAGTCCCTGCATCCCAGTGACTCCTTCCTGAGGGAGCTGAGACCCAGGTAGCTTTGTGAGTTGAGACTCCAGGAAATCCTGCAGTCACCTGATGATGCAGCTCTCCAGTTACATCACCAGTTATTAAACACATCGGGGTGCAAATTTCACCATGACGCTTAGAGGAGAAGTAGTTCATAGCTCATGTCAGGGGACACTAGGATTAGGATTGGCCCCTTTTTGTCTTCCTTCAAACCAGCCTTTATTTGTAACATTTCAGCTAAGATTTGCCAACCAGCTTGCTTTCTTCCTCTATATATAGTGGCAAGCATGAATTAAATTTTTGAAGCACTATGTATTCACGTGGGTTGTCCTCATTCATACCTTTGGAACTATCAGCTTGGAAGAGGAGCAGAAGGGTTAATTGTTCAGAACTTTCTGTAAGCTCTGTGTGTTTGTTTACAGTGCTCTAGATGGACACTCCATGCTTTACATTGCACTGAAATAATAAAAAGAGCTGAAAGCGATTTCTGTTAATTCTCACCCTTTAATTTTATTTGCTCCAAAGAATAAAGAACAGAAGAAAGCAAAATCAGTAATTCCAAGGGGAAAAAAAAATTATAGGCCCTTTACACAGAAATATGAGGAGGAAAAAACCCCATGAAAGTACAAACTATTGTACTTTAGTCAGAAACCAGAAGCTAGCAGTTCTTATTGCCACTAAAAATATCTCCACCTCTCACACATGTACATTTTCCAGGATGGCATCTACTGACGGGTTCTGGATGCTGATCAAGGCCAGACCAGGTATAAACTATAAAGCTGAACAACCCCCAACAAAGTAGGTCAAGAAAACTGGGAGGGAAGGGAAACTGTTGCTAGGTGGCAGTGTACCTTAAGCAAAGAATTCTGTAAATCAGAGATCACTGGGAAGGTTCATTATCTTCTAAAAGATGTCTCATCTTTAGTGTCATCTTCAAAGTACTGGTAGGAAGGGGAACTCAAAATCTGCATGACACAGATGCTACAAATCAGAAGGATGAGAAACAGCACCAAAAAAAATAAAGAAAAAGAAAAACCTGTATTGAAACACACTACTGTGCAAGAACCATGATATAATGGCTCTCCAGTTCTATTAGAGCCATCAGAAAAACCAACAGCTTGTGAATGGAGACTTTTACACCTTGAGAAGGTTACAGTTTTGCTGACTTCATTTTATTCTACCTTCACTTAAGCTCTGACCAGTAGAAGCAAGCAAAGAAATAAGCTTCCACCACATCTTGGCACAGCAATGAATAGTTGACAGAAAACCCAAGCGTGATGGTGAGAAAGAAAGGTTTCCTAAGGCTACTTAAGAAACAGAACTGTTACTTTTCTGCCTTAAACAGTTTCAGTCTTCAGTCCTTTTCCGAGTGGAGTAAGAGCGGACAATGACAGTAAACAAAAGGAGGTCATGAAAACATGTGCACTCCCTAGAGGTCCAACCAAAAGAATGGAGAAAAAGACCTCTGCAGAAGGCCAAGGTAAGGAGGAAGAGGCCAGATTTTTCTGGTATCCTTCTATCTGTCCTTCCTGATGTTCCCTCCAACTGAAAACTACCTTAACATATTGCCTAAATTAGCAGAAGTGGTAAAAAAGACAGGCTGATGACATCTTGTGAACTACAATTCGCTTGGTAAGAGAGCTGTTAGCAAGCTCACAGCTTGTCACAGAGAAGGATAAGATGTTCTTGAAGGCAAAGACAAAATCTATATTCTTTTCAACAATATCTGTCTGGGTTCAAGAGAGCAATTTTGGGGAAAAGTATCTTAGACTCATGTAATTGTATAGATCATAGGTATTTTAAAATATAGAATAAAAGGGAAAATGAAAGACAAGTTTGCTTCAACAAGGCTTTAAATCCATAACTTGGGTCATAGCAAAATCCCTTCTGAGAAATGTATCATGCAATTCTTCTTATGTTGACTTCAATCTACAATTACACTGTATAAGTCTGGAGGTTTTTTAAAACCATGGTCTGATGCATTAGAAACTGGTCAGAAACAATACATTAGAAGGTACACATCCCATCTAATGCAGCACAGAAATTCCTATACTGCTGTCAAGTAAAACCACAATATGTGCCACATATCGTAGCGTTCCTCAAAAGCAATCCTGACCATCAAGACCGTTCCTAATAATTAAAATACCAACCCTACAAACCTACAGAATCATGGAATGGTTTGGGTTAGAAAGGACCTTAAGGATCATCTAGTTCCAAATCCCTGCCATGAGGTGATTTAAAGCCCCATCCATCTGGGCCTGGAACACTTCCAGGGATGGGGCAGCCACAACTTCTCTGGGAAACCTCTTCCAGTGTCTCATCACCCTCACCATAAAGAATTTCTTCCTATCATGTAATGTAAATCTACCTTTTTTCATTTTAAAGTAATAGGATTGCAGAGGGAATAACTTTTATAAACCCTGTCATTGATGCAGCTCACATCAGAGGTGTGTTAACTTTCCAAGCAACTATGAACCTCTGATGAGGAACCTTTTTCCAGGTTTGGTCTGTATTTTCTTTATCTAAAAAACTTTGCAATGCAAACCTCAGGAGAAGAATTCAATTTCAACAGATAAATAGGGACACAACAATTCTTGTTCCACTTCTCTCCACTGTCGTCTTCCCCTAAGGCAGTGGTTTTAATCTGTGGTTAGCCTAAACCCCTTCTTCCTATTAATTTGCAGCATCTGCTCTTCAAGGAGGGAGTCAGAGAATACCCCAGCCTTTTCCACAAATTCTTGGTTACAATCTGTGACTATTTTCAGTCATGGACATGAAATGAACACTAGCAACCAAAAATATGCATCAATTTGAGCAAGAAAAAGTGGAATAGTACTACACCTATGGAAGTTAGCAGGAGACACAGCCCCTGAAGATCTCAAGGGCCCTTCTCTGACTTGGGCAGCATCACCGCTGGAAGACAAATGGGAGTCAGCTTCACCTGACGTCTCACCTCCTGCTCCATGACACTGTGTACAGCTAGTGGAAAAGCAGTTTGAAAACACCAAAAGAAAACCACATGAAGCTGGGACTAAGGTAACACATGAAGGCAAAAGAGAATATAATCTGTACAGTCTCCAGGAAATCATCGACTTTTGCCATAACAGAAATACTTTCATGCAGCAGCAAGATGGAAGTGCTCTCTGGAGAAAAAACATTCCCCAGCAATCAATCTACATAGGCTTTTCTTCACTACCCAGTAAGAGGGAGATCTCTCTTAGCATGCAGAAGGCACCGAGACTCATTTGACATTGAGTTTAACTCAAATTAATTTTTTCTGTGATTACAGAAACTTTTGTTCTACTTCTTTTTCTTCACCATCTGTGATACAAAACCTGGCAAAGACTCCAATTAGTTTCCTTTGTGTTATTACTGCCACAAGCACTCAAATGATAAGCATTTATACAAAAGGAAGTTCCTCTTCCTTTCTACTCTATCTCTGAGAAAACTGGTACTGAATTCACCCTCAAATCTTGTAATGCCAGGTTACGTCAACTGCATTACAGAAAAAGGCAACAGCAGATTAAGTCAAAACAACACCTTTTCTGACAAAATTTTAAGTCAATACAACACCTTTCCTGCTCCAGTAAGGAGCACCTCAGCCTGAGAGGAAAAAGAGGGGAAGCACCTTATACCAAAAAAGGTGAAATCCTGTAACATCTGCTTAAGGAGCATCAGTGATGGATTTAGAAAGTTCTCTTCACCAGGGTATACAAACCCTCACTATGCTCCTCGATGTGTAACTCTCAAGAGCCACGAAGGTGCTTGTGCTTCACCTCAGTCAAGCAGGACAGAGGCATCGCCCAGCAAAACAAACACACGGAACTCTGAAGTGCAAGTTAGTGGTGTTTATTTACTTACTTAAGCTCTTCATTGATATATACACACACTTGCCTACTGCGGTAATCTTGATGGAATCCATGCAGGGCTGTGGTTAAAATGTCAAATTTGATCATTCTGGTAAAGTTTATCTTGGTACCTTAAACACAACGATTCCCTTACACAGGGTTTACACACTGCTACAAGCATACCAACATTAATGCAACATATTAACTTATGTAAGAGCACATGCATGCCTGAAGTACCAACATTTCTTCTAGCACAGGCAAGCTCCACATTGTCTGCTCTTCTGTCCAAATGGCTACAATCCATGACCAGGAACATAGCCTTGACTTTGGCATTTATTTATGGAGTAATTTGCCAACACTCCCCATGTGGAGGACACATGGGGATGGATAAACTGATAAGCAAGGGGAGATCACAGACTTGCACCAAATTTGAGAAGCATGAACTAAGCTCTAACCCCATCTTTTAATCCACTGTACCCTTAGAATGGCTTTTCTTCCCACAGATAGAAATGGCTGTTGAACATTAGCAGGCTGCTGCTAGGCACCTCTACAGACCATCCATAATTTCTTTTCTTTCTTTACGCTAAAAGAAAGAGATTTAATTGCACATTTTACTGGAGCAGGATAGTACCTCAACACCAGCACCTTCTGCTGAGGGCTGTACCACACAGAGGTTGATGGGTTTTACCATTTGTTACTTGCAGTTGCTTGCTCACTAGTGCTTCATACAGGTCTGAGAAACAGCACAGGCTTTTAAGTAGTTAATTAATCAAACAGCAGTTTGGGTTTTGGGACAAGACAGTACACCTTCTTGTGAGGTCTTCTGTACAACATCATACTGCTGTGACACAAACCATTTTGCTGTAGACTCTAAACTGCACTTGAAAAACTCTACAGCCATAAGAGGCATAAAAATAATTCAGAGTGGGTTCTTTGATCCTTTTTCCCCTACCACTCACATCTGGCTGAAAACTTTACAAGCAACAGCTTTGCCTGTTTCCATTTTCAAAAATTCTTTTACAATTGTACTAGAATTTAAACAAATGACAGGCAAAGTTTGTAATATGGCTGAGGCAGTATATCTTCTAGCTTTAAAAAGACACCCTTTGGTTTTCTGTGATGATGTTCTGTAGGGAGCTAGACTGGCAGCAAACTAAACCTCTCGAAAAAATAAATAGTTTTTATGTGTTTAACTCCCAGAATAAGCTCACAGAGGGTCAGTGGAGAAACATGGATGATGATGAGGAGGAGTGACCTCTCAAGCAGCGACTGTCCATTTCATACACTGAGCTGAAGCATGAAGCATCATCGCAGACTACTCTATCAAGCAGTTTATGTTATGGGATGACCCTGCTCAAACATTGGGATGGATGTCTCACTTAAGGAATGCATTGGGCTCTCTAAGTCAAACCACATGTAATAATGGTTTCAAACCAGACACCATGAAAATAACCCTTCTATGTTTTCAGATGCCTTCTGGGATCAAAACACGAATTTTCAATGTTTTTCAATTAATTCTATACATGGTCCCAAAGTCAGGGACATTGGTCTAAAAATTGCCAGACTGCCCTTCTAATATTTTTAGAACCTAGTAGTGCAATTTATTTTTTTGCATTTCCTTGTCTGCATCTTGCAAAATAACTTACAATTACTAGGAAAAGGAGCAGTTTACTATTCAGAATTACATCTATTATTTTCTACACATCTCATTTTATGAATTAAAATAAGCAAACAATCCGGTGAATACTGATCCCTCCCCTTCTTCACTCCTCCTCCGTCAGCCTTTACACACATTTATTCATCAGTTGCAGAAGAGACACTGAAGAGCATCGAGTATTGGCTTCACGTGGCCAGGCATTTCACTTCATCAAGTGAAAAATACCCGGGGAAATGTATATAAAGGAACAGGTATTCAGAAAGTATAGTTCAGACAGAGGTTCTTTTTCCATCAAAAAACCTGCACGTTCTTCTTGAAATGTCCCAGAACACGTGTGTACCTTCTTTGAGTTTATATAGATTGTACACTTGAAATAAACTAAAGGCAACAGCATGAGTAACACTAACAGAAGTCACTAGAACGTCTATGACCCAAGCTACTGGGTACAAGGAGAAGGGCAGCGGGGGCCGGTGTCGCAACCCCGCGGCAGCAGCGGCTGCCGGTACGGCCGGCGCACCCCGGGCTCCGCGGGACAGCTGCCGCGGGCCGCTCTGGGGCTCCGCAGCTCTATGGAGCAGCAGGTCCTCAGCAAACCGCAACGTCGCGTGTGCTCACACACGCCGAGCTGCCCGGGGATGTGCTACGTGCACAGCTGCTTTCGGAGCACGGCATTCCCCGCATCCCCGGGAGGCGACACCACAATCCCACGTGCCAGCGGCCGCCCCCGCCCGAGGTCAGGCGAGAAGCCGCCGCCGCCGCCCCCCGCCGCGCCTCCCCGGCTCCCCCTCGGCCCCGGAGGCGCAGCCGCCGCCCGCGGCCCCCGCGCCAGTCCCGGCCGCAGCGGGGCCCGCCGCCCCCGGGGGCCGCCATCCCGCGGGGGCCGCCGCCCCCGGCCCGGCGGGCGCTGATAGGGCCGGCCTGAGCGGAGGGGCGGGCGGAGAGCGGCGCGGCCCAATGCGCGGCTCGGCGGCGCCGCGCCCGCCCGGCAGCCCCGCTCCCCCGGCCCGGCCGTGCAGGAATGCGGCGGCCGCCCCCCGCCCCGGTACCTTCTCCTCCTGCAGAGCACGCACACGGCCCAGAGCAGCAGGGCGGCGGCGGCGGCCGCCCCGCCGTAGGTGCCGAGCGGCAGCGTGTCGGGGCCCATGCTGGCGGCGCTCGCCTCGGCGGCTGCTGGTGCCTCGCCGCCGCCGCCGCCGCCGGGGAGGAAAGTTTCGCCCGTCCTCCCGCTCCCGGCAGGAGAGGCGCCCGGCCGGCCGTCCCTCCCCGCCCACCCCGAGCCCAGGGGGCTGGGTTTGGCTGCTCGGAGCCGGACTTGGCGAGCGGGCCCGGTGCGACCCGGCCGGCTCCTCCCCGGGGAGCGCCCAGCGCGGGGAGGGTCGCGCCCGCCCGCCCCCGCGGCTTCCCGGCGGCGGAGGAGGGGGAGCCCCAGCCTTCGGCTTGCCGGGAAAAGGCTCCGATCAGGCGGGAAGGTGCCAGGACGGAGACCCGGGAATGGTGGGGGCATCTCAGTGCTCCCCGCCATTCAATCCCTTTCAGCCGTCACGGCACCCTGGGAGGGTCTCGGTGCCCCGCAAACGTGGCCTCGGTGGCGGAGTGGCCGTGGCGTGTCCCCCGTACGAACGGTGCCAGACTCGGACAGATAGCAGCTCTGGCAGCCTTTTGACCTCCGCTTGGTTTTGATACAGACACCCGATGTCATGTATGTGTCCCCTTAGAAAGCAAGGCAACATCCCACAGCTCCATAAAACTTAATCGGCGGTATGATAACAAATAGCGAGGGCTGGTTCTTTACACTGAATGAGAAGAAACTGGGTCCAGTCGTCGTACTGTGCCAGCCTCTCTAGTGTGTTACGGAGAGTACAAGAGAGAAAGGAGGAGGTGAGAGACAAAAAACAGGGGAGATCCCCAGCGGGAGGAGCTGGGATGAGGTGGAGAGGCAAAGAGGTCCAGGGAGTCAATACTTCGTGGCAGAGCAGGGACTAACAAAATACCAAGGCAGCAGCAGTACCTTACCGCTCTACTGCCATTTGGTACAAGGTACACTCAATGTTTCTGTGATGTAAGATACTCTTCAATGCAAATTCACACTGAGAGATGGAGTAAGATTTTTCAGGTTTTGGAATTGTGGTTCGGTTGAATGATGACAGACAAGTTCATCCTCATTTTCAGCCTCATGCAGTATCGTATGTTGTATGTTTCGCAATGCTTGGTGGTTTTTATATATATATTCCTTTCATCTTGGAAACAAACTTTAGAATGCCGGTCTTCTGACTTGTCCTGTTGCAAGTTTTTTCAGAATTGTAGAGTCCCAAATATATCTTAGCAGATAAAAAAGCCAGTTAACAAAACACCTTCCTTAGCAGATTTTATGATTTTTGAGAGCCTGAGGCATATCTGAGGGTTTTAAGTCATCAGAGCTGTGTGTCTTCTTCCTCAGACGTTCCTTTTAGTTGCAGTGAAATATTTAAAAATGCCATTGTGTTAACCAGAAAGATCTAAGTAGTGTGTCCCACATTAAAAGTGACCCAAATCTGAGCAACACTGCTTAAAACCATCAGCTGTCTATCCCTCCTGAGACCAAAAAATCAGACACCCTTGTTGTGCAATATGATGCATGGAGAGAAACCATAAGAGAAACTAATGCTTCACTTGTAGTTCTCTAGAACTTCTTGCAGATAACTGTATTTGAAATCCCCAGCTTGGGAATCCCAAGGGGTTTCTTAGGTACTAGTCCTGTAAATTCATGGAAAAGGACTAATTCAGAACTGAAAAGCATTGCTCTGTAAGACATTATACAGTAAAATATTACTCATTTTACGAGTGACCTCTTCTGTGAAAATTTAGTGTTTCAGTTCAGTTTGGTTAGAAATAACTGTCCACATACAATTAAGTAGCTGTGGCAGCTAGAGTAAGCCCCTCACCCAAAATCAAAACATCAAAACACCATGATAACTGTAGTTCTGCCAAAGGGTGTGAAGAGGGTTACAACAATCTTTTCTAGTTTTCACTTTTCATGTTCGTTGAAAATTACTGTCTTTGGTCAATTGGAGATGAAAGAAAACCCACCCCCGCACCAAAAACCATTTTGAACCATATCACGAACACTTTGAAATACAGAGAACAAACCCTGAAACATCTTGAGTCCTTAGGAATGCTGAGTACTGTTCTGCGTCAACCATTTAAAAAGTCCAAGTGGATGGATTAAATTCTTAACTAGTGAAGGCATCTCAAAGAGCTGCAAGCTAGAACATATTTAAGTTTGATGTCTTATATATAGTATGAATTACGTCAATGCAAATCCAACTGGATGATATTTACACATAACGTACCAGTTAAAATTATAATAGATGTATCCATAGATATCGGCATCTTAGCTAACTGGAGAAAGAGGGTGAGGCTGAACAGTTCCCTTTAATATAGCTCTAGCAGGAAAGAGGAACTTAATTAAATTTTCAGAAGGTGCAAGCCTAGGCTTATAGCGATGTGGTCTTTTGTTAGGAAAATAGTTTATTAAGAATTGGAGGGACTTTCAGTTTCAAGCTGTTGAGATCTTTATAGAGTTCTTGCTGCAGCATGGTCATAAGGGAAGAGAAAGAATGCAAATACTGTTATATTTGGAAATGGATAATGTTCCTCTCCTGCTGGATACAGCTGTGTCCAGTTGTTATCCTTACTGGTGGGGTGTAATTTCTGTTGTTCCATCACGGTAGTAGTGGCTCCTTTACAAATTTCTTCAAGTGTCCTTTGTATGTATTAGAAAACTTCCAGAAACAGCTGCAGGCTTGAGAGAGGTGAAAGCATTTCCAAGTGCTTACAAGTTTGGGGGTGGGGTGGAGGGGTGGAGGGATGGAGAATTCTTAAGGTAAGCTTGGAGGGCTTTTCGGTTGGAAAGTTTTAAGAGGGGTTCCTAATACTATGGTAATAAGCCTATAGAGATAGTAGATAGATAGATTAGATAGATAGACAGATAGATAGATAGATAGATAGATAGATAGATAGATAGATAGATGATACATGCTGAGCTACATTTCTCCTGTTTAAATTGTGAACATTCTGTACATATGCTACAGTTCAAAATGCATACTGTGTGTATGTTTCATACTGCCAATGTTGTAAGATGATATAGATCATATTTTTTTGTCTTATGAAAATGCAGAAGACTCAAAATAAACTTTGAACAGTATATACTGCAATCTGTACAGTATTTTACACATCACAGTGTGATTTTGCTATATGCAGCACATGGACAAATGCCTGTTCTACTGGGTAGCTTTCATGTGCACAAGGATTTAAACTCCCAGTCTTAGACAAGAGCAGATTCTCTACCATTGAAACACCAGTGACATATGTGTTGTAAGCAACAGCGGGAACAAGGCTTACTTTTCCACTCACCCAGAACTACTCATTTAAAGGTTATTTTCAACAGCTTATAGCTTTGATCTGCTATAACCATTGCAGTTGCAATACTGCAAGACCATTCTTGCCTTCAGTTCAAGTGTGCATGAACTATTTCAACCAAAAAAAAATTGATGTATTTTTGTGAACAATGCTAAAGAAAATACCCGTGGTAACATTTTTAGTGATTTGAGAAATGGCAGTGGCATTAGACTTTGAAATGGGGTCAACAAATTAACCTCTGTGTCAAAGATAATCTGTCCAAATTTATTTAGGTTATAAGTCCCACAAGAAAAGAGGTTTTGTACACTCTAATGACCTGCTGGACCTTTGGGGCTTCATTCTCTGAAGATGCCCCTGGAACTGGGTCTGCTTCCAGCTCTTAGCTCAGCAGCTGTTTTCTCTGGAAGTGAAGCTCTGAGCTAATAGAGATCAAGCTGAATTCAGGGCAATGAAACTAAAAGCCTTTTTGTTCCCTGCTCTCCGTCTCCCTTCCTGCTAGAATACAGGCAAAGGGAAATGCAGTGATTTAAGTGTAGGACGAAAAGGCTTACAGACCTCTTAAATCTTGCTTGATTCAAGACTAATAACCTGATTCTCACTCTGTGTTCTCTCCTTCAAGTACACACCAATCTGCATTTAATGCTTTTGTAAGACAGCACTGCAGGCTCTCTCCCATGGCCTCCTGTGTCAATCACAGCTGATCAGCCCGAGCTCTGAACAAGATCCCACGCTGAGATGGCTGAGAAGTCCCATTCATCCGTCCCTGCATGTCAAATGTCTTGGTCCCATTTCCCATTATCGTGTGGGATGCCATGCCAAACACATACTTGCTACATACAGCAACATATGGACTCGTCAGAAAAAAAAAAAATAGAAGCTTGAGAAGTCTATAGGGACAAAGACAGGAACTGAATAGACAAAGAGATTATGAATGGGAGCCAGGAAGGGGAAGAAAGGAGGATTAGGAACATATGAGGGGAAACTGAGGATGAATGGGCAAGATGAAATCTGGGACCCAAAGGAAAGGAGATGACAGTAAGAATAGAAAAGATTTTGAGGAGGTATGTGATAGACTGGCAGCTGTCTCAGTGTAGAGATTAAGATGTGGAATTGTGATATGACTCAAACACGAAATCCAAGAACAGAAGTGGAATGGGAAATGAGTGGGAATGGCAGTGTGGGAGAGGAGAAGCCAAGAGGCCTTAACTAAAAAACCTCTGAGATGGTTCCTACAGTTTGCAAGCTGAGTCTTACTGGGAAAGAAGAAAGGGATTTGGGTCAAAAATTGACTCTGGGAAAACATAAAAGTGTGATCAAGGTAAGAAGGGCCCAACAGAAAATGTTACATCTTCCTGGCTGCAATTTTACTTTGTACAATTGCAGAACCTCAAAAGACATGGTCCTGTTTCTCTGTACTACCATCTGTGCCAGAAGTCATACAAGCCCATCTTTTCCTTTCTGTTATAGCTATCACAGTGAGATCTGATTATTTCCTAATCTGGCATAAAACTCATTCACTGAAAGAGAATAAGGAATAGCATGTCACCCGATAAGCCATTGTTTCCACTCGTTCTGAAGCTGAGTCTGTACCTTTGCAAAAAAATAGACTGGCAATCTAAGATGTAGACTTTGGAAAAGTGAGGCATCCTGTTCTCAGAGTTAAATAAAAAGGGAGCTGTGTTACAGATGCTGTGTAGAAGAATTTTCACATTTTTATTCTGGATTTTTAATGAGAAAACTTTAATATATACATGTATCTACAAGGAAGTAACTTAGGAATGAGCTTTACAGATAAACCTAGAATATGTAGTCAAAGAGACTGGAGAACCCCTGCTTCTTCTTTGTAGTAGATGAAAACCTGGTGAGGCAAGGGGATGACTGCTAGAGAAGTGGCTGTCCTGGCTAAGTTAACTAAAGATTGTCCTTCACAGTTATATTCCATCTATTTCTGCGGATTATTTCTATACCATCATACCATGGCTAATTATCTGATAGACCCTCATTTTCTGCAGACCAATTTGAGAGCTTAGGTCTGACTTCCCTAAGTGTTAAGCCTGTCAAAAGCAATGCATAACTATACTATATAGCTGCAAAAACAGTGGTGTATTAAGGACTTGCCCTTTGAACATGTAAAGCACTTTTAGCATAAAAACCCCCATCATTTGAATTCCCTGCTGATGAGCATCCATGAAAATATTAATGCTGGTGTACCTTAAACAGGATTTATATTTGCAATATAGTAAGGTACTCAGTTGTATGCACTAAGTCACCTAACAAAGTTTTGAAGAGTGCTGTATTCCCTGCACAAGATTATATATTCAGATTTTGGCAAAATTATGGTAAAAAAAATAATGTAACTACATGATGTTTACCTTAATTAAAGGCCTACAATTCTGGGATTTTTTAACTTTCTAATAGCTGACTTTGTAACCTTCAAAATGCACTTTTTATTTTTCAGTGCTATAAATCAGTTTAATTTGCCTTGGGAATACTGCAGTCTTTGCTAGCAGCAAATATTTGGGACAACTAAAGAGTGTTTTTACTATTATAAAAACAAATATCATGTATTAACTAGTTAGCTGGCAGGTGTATGTATATAAACAACATCTGGACATTTTTCATTTCTCTGGAGTACTGAACATAGCTATAGCTCCAATTGGAAGATAGGAGAGGTGATGGGAGGAGAGAAAAAGGAATGTATGTAAAGAACATAAAAGATGCATCTCTCACAGTCTTGTCCATTAGAAGGACAGTCAGCAGTAGGGTGAATATCCTGTTGCAAACAGAAACAGTTCAATAGAAAGTCAAAAAAGTACATGGTTACCCAAGTGAGAAGAATGAATGATTGAAGATTGTAGGTGAAAAATCCCGGAACTATTAAAAAGTGTGTTATTGATGATCTGTGATGTAAAAATATTATATGAGCCAAATGGTTAGACATGGAAGCCGTGAAAAAGGAGACAGTAAAATCCAGACAAGTTTGTCATGATGATCAAGTTTGTCAAGAATGATCATACAACTGTGATTCCACCCACAGACATTTCTGAAACCCCACACAGGAAAATGCAGGAAATACTCGATCACAAACCAAATAAAGTCAGTGGTTGGGGTATTGCCCTAAAATGAGTAAGCATTAATGTCATGAATGCTAGCCATTGCAAAACGGGGCAGATACATATGGCAAATACTTTTTAAAAAGTAGAAGTGTTTTTAAACAGGAGACTAGACCTCCTAAAGTGAAATAAAATCAGTAATACACTCAAAAACTTGTGAACTGTCTTGGCAAGAGCAGACAAGGTAGAGCAGTGCTGATCAGATCAGAGTGCAGTGGAATATGTTGCAAGAGCAATGCTAAGTTATGCTTACGTAGAAATTAATTAGCAGTAAAACACAGCATAATTACCAACTAAAATTACATGTTATGTAAAAAAGTGGAGGTATGCAGCAGTTCCAAATGCATGCTTGTGTTTTAACATTCACACTGCGAAGAAAAGCAGTTAACAAATAAGGTTTGAAAGAGGAAAAGCTCACATAGACTAAAAATGTGACTTGAGTAATATGACTCAGCCACACAATTTCTAAATCCTGCTATATTAGACTAGAGCTGACAATGATTCCCAAGGTGCTAGCTATACTCCTGCACAACCAGTTTTTCTTATTATTTATAATTTCTGGACCACAGTTTATCAATATATTGGTGCTACAGCTTTTTAAACCATGCCTTTAAATTTGTGTTCTTTGGGTTAACTTACTACAGTGCTTGTTCCTCTGATATTGCATGGTATTAGTGATCTTGCTGATCAGTCACATCATTAAGATATCATTTAAAAGATTCGGGTTTATATTTTATTATAGTTAATATTTTGAATTAAGCCTAACTTTGTGAAAAACAAAAAGCAAAACATTGTAGCACAGTAAATTTGAAACATATCTGGAGAGTCCAAAACTTGGCGTAGCAGTCAATGGCTCAGATTTAATGTTCAATCAGCTAAGTTAAAGGTACTTAGTATTACCCAGCACTTTTTATGATTGACTTTTAAAAAACAAACCAAATGCACTTCAAGATGACTTGTATGTTTCTTCTTTCTTTTTCAATATTCTCTATGTTAATGACTTTAACTGTTTCTTCTCCTTGGGAATGGCTTCATTCAAAGCCAATACAGAATCTCAAAGCTCACCAGCAGATTAAAACCTGGAGTTGCTTTCTTCTACCTATTTGGGACATTTTGGACTGACCCTCCCATTCTTGAGGTGAATACTTTTGATTTGCCCATGAATCAGCTCCTGATCCACTGGTTTTCAACTGCCCATATCAAAGTAAACGAAATGGGAATGATTCCTTTGATTTTAAATGAGCACGGCTCAGCTTGTTCATGGGGCAGGTACCTCCTTGTGCCAAAAACCTCACGGCAGGCCTGGGGCATAGGCTAATGGCCCATCATTATGTTGCTCAGATTGTGATCTTGGGCTGCAAATCTGTCAAAGCCTGAAGTCAGTAATACTGTTTTGATTGCTAAATGTGCGACACCCTGTGCGTGTACAGGGCACACCTATGGGAGGTGGTGTGATTAGAGGAGTTGGGCGGAGTATGGGGTAGAGTCTGTACTTTGGACTTTATCCTAAATAGATACTTTTGCTAAATTCAGCATTCCAGTAAGTGGTGAAATGGGACCTCAGAAGTTGCTTTATCTCAGTTTCTCCCTAAAGAGTGAAGCGAGCACAGATTCTTTAAAAGGGGAAGTTGGAAATGGGTATGCAGCCAGCCCATGCCCACAGTTACTTTCCAGGTTTGTTATAGGCTAACAGGAAACTGAGGCCATGGGTACCTTGTTACTGAAGTCTCTCTTGATTGCTCTCACATTCATTTTTTTATTTCATTGCTGCCAGTGTGAACAACCAATAGGAATAGGGGATAATAATCAGAGAGCCTTACTGGACTGGATTGTTTTTCAGGAATATCCCTTATCTGAGCCCCTGGGAGACAGCAGACTTCCCTGTGAGTTGGGTCAGGTCTGCATATTGGTGCCTCCACTCCCCTTGGAAGTGTCTCCTATCACAACTGCCCTTCTTTTCCTCTAACAGAGGAGGTCTTGATGCAGGCTGCAGGTGGTGTCATTTCAGGAGGCCCCACCATCCCAGAAGGATCTGTGCATCCCTCATCAGTTGTTTGGCCTTCTAGGTCCAGAGCCCCGCACCTGTTGTAAAAGGCACCAGTCCTACTGCCAAATTCAGAGAAAGAGGGACCTTCACATGCTGTGATGTGCCTCCAGCCTTCATCTTTATCACACCCTGGCTAATTAGTCCTTTGGCTAATTACCCTGCAGGGCTCTCAGTCTGTCTGCTCCTTCACCACAACGGAGGTTCAAGACTCCTGGAGTCTGAGACTGCAGCATTGCTGAAATAACCAGCCTATCTCTTGTTCAGTCACTCAGACACTGCACAGCCCGTTCACTGCTTCCTGTAGCTCCACCTGCACCACAGCTCCTCAAACACAGCATGCTTTCTGCAAAATAACTCTGTCATCCCAGCCTGAGAAAGAAGCTTCAGGCACTCCTGGAAGCCTGTGACCTGGAGAGCTACACCTACTATCAGCAGGTCGGGCTGGCTGGAGCCTCTGACATGGCCAGGCCAGTGACCCTGGCAGCTACAGGGGATTGAGCTTGATGGCATGACAACACCACAACTAAGGAAGCTGAACAATGGAGCTAAAAGGATCTCTTTGCCCTTCTTTACCAGGTACCTAGTCCATTTTCTGCCTCCATTGGCTCCACACAAATGGTTGGAGAGGAGCCCTTCCTTTGTGAAATGCTGTGCACACTGATGTGCCACACTCCAGTTTGTTCCTGTGCCCTGGAACCATTTAAATCTCCCGTGGTTTTTCCTGGCCCTGCCTCGTCCTCACCTGATTGGCTGCAGAGGGCTTCCAAATCCTGGCAAGGCTGGGGCCTGCTGCAGGTTTTCCTGAGCAGAGAAACCCCCTGGTACAACTCAGTCTCACCCCTTGAACTTTCCTTCCATCAGAGCTGCTTTGTGGACTTACCCACATTTTAATTCAAATGAAGATTTTATGCTTTGAGTTATACTCTGAAAAAGCTGGAGGAGTCAAATTAATGTATTATCAGATGCAGATGTCAGTGTTTTAACCAAAGCAGCAGAGTCTTCTGTTCATATCCCACATGAGTGTGGAAAACCAGGCCAAAATGGAGCTCACAAACACCAATCAAATAAATGGCTACTATAAATGTAAGCAAGTGGGAATAAATAAAAAAAATCCCAAACCAGAAAAGAAGTATTTTAAAAAGTAAAATAAATATTTGCCTTGAAGAACATCTGTAATCTTGTGACTTTTTTTTCCTTGTGGGAAGGAAAATTGGTGGTGAATGGGTTACAACATGTTTTTCTTGATGCAAGCATTTTCTCTACAGAGAGCAAAGGCCTGATTTCCAGCTCAGACTAAAATTGGGTGTTTCCACTGTTTGCATTTCCAAACCTTTCTCTAGCCATTATTTTGTTCCTTCTGCCAGGTCCACCATTCCCTGCCTTTGCTCTCTAGTCAATGTTCTGACTGTCTCTCATAGAATCTTAGAAAGGGTGGGAAGTGACCTCAGAGATCATTCAGTTCCAACCCCCTTGCTGTGAGCAGGGACACCTTTCACCAGAACAGGTTGCTCAGAGCTCCCTCCAGCCCAGCCTTGAACGCTTAGAGGGATCACAGCTGCCCTCTGCTTCCAGAAACACCCAGAACTCAATGGTATCTTCTGCCCACTTTCCCCAGTTTTAATTTCTAGGTGAGCTGTGTTTGGGACTGTGACTTCCTTTCTCTCCCATCACTCCAGAGAATAGCATCACTGCTCCAGCATTTGTAGGAGAACCTGGGAAGGTCAGTAGTAACCAGTTGCATCAGCTTTAAAGATGTGCCATCCCAACATCCATTATGCCCTTGTACTATATTCACAAGCACTAAATGGATATATATATATTTAATAGGCCTTTGTAAATTTCAAACTTGTATATCTTCAGAATACAAATTATCCTATTACTTTCCTTATTTTGGAAAAGGTCTCATTTAATTGAAAAACAAGTCTTTCCCATTGGATTTTCTGATAACTTAAAGATTTTTTTATCACCTTTTCTTTTCTATAGGCAATTTTATATTGCATGACAGAGGCTAGTTGAAAATATAATTATACCAATATAATTTTCTGTTGAATTCGTTGTTCACTCCTGTTCTGAAATTTAGCTTATACCTATTTACATTTCTGTGATGTTATATTGGAATTATCCTTAGAATTCCATGCATTTTTTCCTAAGTAAATTACAATTTACTTTTAAAAAGTAAAGTAAATACCTAATTAGTGATACTGAATAACTGATAATTTTGTGCTCCTTGAGCTTCTCTCAAAGTCAGAGTTTATTTCTATTTCATTTAGATTTCTAACCCAGTGCTTGGCCTTTGGAGGAGAACAAAAAATGTTTGCTTACAGATCTGTTTATATTAGGTTACTTGTTTAAATATCCTAATAAAATAATTCATTCTGTAAATTATTAAGTTCTATTTTTCATGATATAAATGTTTTAGAAAAAATTTGGTCTTCATTCCCTATATTGCTATCATTATCTCTAAAAGCCTGAATAGTCTCATTGAACTCAAATTGAGAGACCCCTGAAGTTCAATGACATAGTGAGAGGCATCTGCTGGAAATTTTGTTCTTGTAACAGATACTATTTCAGCACGAAGAACAACACCAAGGACTTGAGCCTATATGTATTTCACATTTAGAATTCCTACCAAAGTCAGGGGAAATCTTCATGAAGCAGAAAAGTGTAATAGTATAATTATTCATCTTCTGGAAAATGGCATATTATTCTAACACCTATTAAAATTGATACCTTTGTAAGTTTCTATCTCAACAATTTTGAAAGCAGTAAAATATGTGCAGGAATTGTTAAGTATTTTTTTCTTTTCTGAATCATAAAATTTTGCCCTTAAAAGTTTACAGAAAGTCAAATACTAGGCAAATATTTTCTTCATACTGTAGTATCTATCTCTCTACACTGTTTTTGTAAGGAAAAACATGGGAAATCATAGGAAAAAAAAGCCTAAATAAAATTCAGTGAGTCAATTAAACTTATATTTTAAAAAGAAATTTAACTGACACTAAATCAAGGCATTTTATGTTGTGATTTATTGGCAGTGCAACATGTTAAGCTTCAAGAGCTGTTTGTCTCCTGAAGTGGACAGGAGAAAAGACACTCTGAAATTACACCTAGATGTGAATAACTCAGGCACTTCTCACTCATTCATTGTTTAACAATTAGTATTATTTATTACAGATATGAAAATAAGGACTTGTGTTGAAAGTTTCCGCAAATAACTTTTCCATTTTCTGACTAATGTATCATCTCTAGATGACAGCAAATGGAGTGAGGCAACAATCACTTTGTTCATCATCTGGTATGCATGGGAGTGTCTCTTTCTCTCTCTCTTGTCTCCAATACAGCTCTGCCAGGATGGTACTATGACCCAGAACTCTGAAAAGTAGATATCATCATGCTGGCTATCACAAGTGGCCCATTCTTTTTTTTAGGAAGCCATTTCTATCAAAAGCTGTAGTGTAAGCTGCTAGATCCTTGCAGAAGCTGGTTAGAGAATAATTTGTGTAAAGGCTGTCTCCTGTTTCCAAGGGATATTGTGCTTCTGCTTGGAACAATGAGAAGGTGTGGTCCTTCCCAAACACCTGATTTTACTGTAACATTTAGTATTGTAACTGTGGACTTAGTTGTTATTATTATTATTACCCTATTGATAAGCCCCCCATATGCATTTATAGGTCCTGGTAATGTGTAATAATGATTTGAGTTAGAAATGTCTGATCCTGCCAAACACATGACCCTTAGCCTTCACCTTGAAAGGTTTTGTCGTCACACTTAGCTTTGAGCGTGTGAGTCCAAAAGTGTACCTGTATTTTGGCTCTAACATCTTGGCAAAGAGCTGCTCCAGCCTGAGGGCTGGATGCCTCAGCTCCACTTTAAATCTTTGGGTCTGGTCCAGCGTGGTGCTTGGCAAAGGTGCCGGATCAGTGTCACCCAAGGCTGAAGTTCTCCATGAAAAGGCAATATCATGGGTCACAGCAAAGCTAGACTTTTCACACATCTCAGCAGACAGTGCTGTACAGAAGGAGTCGTGTCTTCCCTGGCAAAGTGCTACAACCACTGGGTCGTTCAGATTGATTGGAAGAGTCAAGTGCCTCAGTTCTTCAGCTTAGACTGAGCAGTCCAAGTCCACTGATTTATTTGATGGTACACCTCTATAAACAGCTACCTAGCACAGATAGTGCTGGTTTTGTCCAAGAGGTAATATAGGTTCAACAGAACGTGGAACTAGATTCCAGATTACTCAAACTAGTCAAAACAAGTCAAGCGTCTTTCCTAAGCCCAGCCTGCACTGTCCTCCTCCCTTGCTAAAAGGCTCCTCAGTGCTGCAATTTGACAGTCAGCAGTCTATAGCACTGAGAGAGAATTTCAAATTCAAAGATCATCCTGATCTTAAAATGTCAACAAAACACCTGCTCTTCCAGTATCAGTAGGCCACTGATGAACCACAATGCCATTATGTACAGATTACTATATGGGTAGTTTAAATGACCTAAGTCAATTTTTTTGGTGTAAACTTATAAAGCAGTGAGTGCTTAGTCTGCCAAAGCACTCAGGAAATGCCTTTTATGACAGGTTACTGGTAATACTTACCAGCACAGACCCAGCAGTGCCTTGCTGTCTTACCTGTGAGATGCAGAGTATTGATCCCCAACATCTCCACTGCCTCAGTCAGCCTCTCTTTTAGATGTATAGCATTTTGAAAAGCAGTAACTAACACCAGGTCAAAACCAGATAGTTTATTTCCTCTGACAATCCCTTCTGACACCATTCACAGGATGGAAATGCTTGTGGCATAGGGTTATCAATAAATGCTGTATGCAGAAGTCTTTCGTTCCGATGAGCCTGTCTGTGTCCCTTAGGTTCTACCTGACTTGTTGATCAAGTGATCTGATTCTTGAATTATTCTTACAGGCTTTGCTTTCAACAATACAAAACAAAACACTTTTGTGCTTTGCTTTATTGGAAAGCAAACAGTAAACTCAAGCTGTGGCTTGGGGTTGGTTTTCAGGAAGCAGAAGAGTAATGCAGCAGTGGTAGAGGTTATAGAAAGAAATCAGTTCCCACCCATGGAGATTTTGAGCAGCTGTCTGGCCTGATCCTGAGTCGATGATGGTCCTGTTTCAAGTGAGAAGCCACAGTAAAAAATGTCCATAAATAACTAAATAAACAATGTAATTATTGTGTCCTTTTTGCTGCATTCTTAGGATTACTGAAATTACCATTCTGATTTGAAAAAGAAAAACAATTGTTAAGCCTGGATATTTAAACTGAACAAAAGTGTTTTTCCAGTAGTGACTAACAAAAAAGGAAGATTAAATATAGATTTTAATACTGATATATTAAAATGAAAATTTACATGGCCACAGAGAGCTACAGTGAGAATGTCTCCCTCCTCACCAGTCCGCAGAGGTTTGCACATATGGTAGCCCACTTTGCATTGCTTGGAAACTTTATCACAACATTTGCAAAAAGTGATTTGTGTTTTGGGACAGTAATTGATTTTTTAGAAACTTTCTTTTTATTCACTGCTAGAGGTGGGCTGAAGCCGGTTGTGCCTGAAATGAAACCAAAAGCCTCATGAGCAGATGGCCTAGCATGTTCAGCAAAAGGGCTATCTGGAAATGTGATGTATTCTTCACTAATGAAGAACCTTGAGGACTATCTTCTCTGTTTACCATCAGCCTCTGAATGTGCATCATTCCCTTATTCTCACAGGTGCTGCTGCAGATGAGATATAAGAAGCAGAAATAGCACTAAGATTTAAGAAAAACTTTTTTTGTTGTTGTTTTATATTAATTATATTAGATTTGTTTTGTTGCTGTTGTTGTTTTCTTAATACCTAGCAGCGCATATACTTCTAAAGGTTGACTTGTCTGTATATATGAACTGGATTATATCTGCACATGTAAATTGAAACCACACTAAATGGACATTGTGATATCCCTTTCAGTGTCTTTTGTGTAGGCTACCTCACCTGATTTTTCTCCCAAATTATTCAGTGTAGGGTGGAGAGGAAGAGGAGACACAGCTCCTACCTGCTGTCAGCCATTCTCAAGGTTAAAGCTTCCTTCTCCATCCACTCCTTTCCTCCAGTTAATGCAATGTTTGCCTGGCTTCCAGTGTCAGATCTCAGTGTGGCTCCTGCCACATCATCATCTGCCATTTCAACACAGCCTGTTGTGTTCAAGATCACGACACTTAAGTGTGTTTCTAACGGACAAAGGTGAATATCAGTAGGTGTCTACTGATTAGATGGATAGTTAAACTCCCTATGATAAGTGGTGACATTTATCCTTGAATGGACAGGCACTGGCATCATTGGTTCTGGGCTGCCCTCAGCATAGCTCTTCAGTAAGCACCAAGTGGACACTGAAAAGCAGATGTAAATGCCTGCAAAATGAAGTTTAAGGTATTTAAGTGTGGAACTGAATCCCACGCTGGTTGTTTTTTCAGCAGTACTTTTCTCCCCAAAATTGTCAATCAGTCTTTTTGTACTTCCATTTCACTTGTTTACCTGCTCCCCTTGCTCCTATGTGTCTTGTTTAATTCCTTGTTTTGTTGTCTCATAGCATCATTTGTTCTGGAACAACGTGTTCAAAATCTGCTCTTGAACAAGACAACCTTTGTTCGTACCTGGTTGAACTGTCTCTCTGATAAAGTGCCTTCCTCCTCCTGACAGTAAGTTTGACACAAATAATTTATCCTCTCACCTCAGCTTCGTATTTAATGTGCAAACATGTTTGTTTGTTTGTTTGCTTGTTTTCTGAGGGACGGAGATTTGTCATTAAATTTTGGTTCTGTTAAAGAAAAGTGAATTTTTAATAATTGATTAGTATTTTAGCTATCAGTTACTAAACCAACACTGCCTACAGTCTTGTTAATATGCCTGATCCTTGAACATGCTAATTTTTAAACCCTTTACAATCAAAGAGAGGTGTGGAAATTTAATTTTTGTGAAGGGTTTCCTCCATGGTGGTTTCTGACTGTCTGTATGAACAACACAACAACAGTGAAACAGAATCTGTGTGCAATGCACAAATTATGACAATAAAACTGAAGAATCCTCACATTTCCCCAGTTTTAACTCTCCAAGCAAATGTGAGAAGGCTAGCTCACATACAACAAAGCTATGCACTGTATTCTAAGCATCATTTTGCTAGTTTGAAACTGGAATGATTTAAACTGCTTTACTCCAGCCTAACTGAGATCAGGATATGCCTGTATGATCAATACAGTAGGCACGTTGACCTAAACCTTCTGGAAATAAATAAATACTGTCAGGAACAGTCCTCTTGCAGGGAAACAGACAAAACCACCTGACTTTAAACAGACTTTTAAAAAACACATCTCTTATGAAAGCTCTTGGGAGCAGGAGTTCTTTTCAGTCTCCCAGGGCATAGCAAGCAAAGCAAGGTAAGTTATCTTGACACCAAGTCCTCGAGCAGCAGATCTTTTGGGGAATGAACAAAGTGCTCTGTAGAGCCAGCCTGGCTTATCATCAGAGTCATCTGTATCCTTGAAAAGTACAGCCAGGGTTAGGGAAGCTGCAGAGAACACTTATGTTGGACTGACATGCTTCTCCAAGCAAAGGAATCATCATCATTTCAGTTTCAAGCTAAGTATTTTGAATGTTCTTTGCTCCTGAGGGGAGTTTCCATCATAACCCATTGATTTGCATGGAGCTTCTTGTTAGATATAAGACTGTTGGTTTAGTCTTTTTCTTTTAATTATTTTTTTTTCTTTTAAAAAGAGAGAAAAGTACTTGAAAAAATCCTATGCTTTTCAAGAATTTTCCTTATTACAGCAGCCCTGGGTGAGTTATTTCCAGCAATTCTGAACTTTGGACTGGGAATCTTTATCATATTAAATAGTTACTATGTTGTGCAAATAAATATATACATATGAATGTGTACAAATTTCAAAAAATATTTATTTCCTCTGTGTTGGTAATTTCATGCAATTCACTGACTCTTTAGGAGTCATGCAATTTAATGCAAACAATACTCAGTTGAGCAGTCTGCCAGGAGAAATAGGTATGTATTGTAAAAAAAGAACAAAGACTATATTTTTTTTCTCCTGCTTTTCTGATTCCTCATTAAATAGTAAGTTACTTTTGACAGCTGTTCATTTTTAATTTTGGCCATATGGAGGCATAGCAGAAGAATGTTTCCAACATTCTACCTATCCAGGATTACTAAAAATGAGGGAAGCAAATGTTAAATTCACAAAACCATACAGAAATGAATTTTTCATTAATTTTTTTCCCCCAGAAAAAGTAAGAAAGATAATTTCCCAAATGTATCAACTGAAATTCTCATAAAACTTCACCAGACCCTGCTAAGTGACTGGAAGCAGGAAAAACTGTTGCAATCCTGTGGTGAATCAGCAGGATTTTGAGAGGTGAGTGTTACTGGTTCAAATGAGGGAACTATTCTTTGTACTTCCCCCTGCAATTAATGTTTACAAATTCATGTTTACAAATTAGTGTAGTTTTGCACCAAAACTACACAATTTTGATTTTTTTCTTTTTAAAATTATATTTGTATAAGCCAAACTATTGGTGTACAGACTGGAGAGTGGATGGCCTCTGCTTTCCTTTTACATGTGCTGGCAACAGAGAAGTTCACCTGGTTTCCAAAAGAGAAAGGAGAAGACACATGGCTCCACCAATACTTGCAAGCTGGTATTCCTGAAAGAAGCAATTCAAAAACTAATATTTCATCTGTTTATTTACTACATGCCAGAGTCTGGTTTTCTCAGTTGGTTGTTAAACAAAACAGCTGTCTACTGCACATCTGTTTACAAAACATATTACCAGATTGTGCAATGAAAGATTAGGGAACTTTGTTTTAATTTGAAATTAGATGGTGCAGCAATCTTAGATCCAGTATCTGTCCCTGAATCTTTGCTTTGCTGTGGAACAGTGCTGACCAAGTAACCCCCAGGATCTTCCTAGTGTCCTCCTTAATGATCTAGACCACATGGCACCAGCCTTTGGTCCTGTCATTTGAAGTTTGGGGAGACCAGTAATGAAAAGACAGTGGAAGATTTATCCTAATTTAGAAAATTATAGCAAATACATTGATTAGCTACTTATGTATTTTATAAATTATGACTGAGAGGCCTAAATATGGGATTTGAAGACTGTTGACAAGAGGAACATTGCCTCTTCCTTCACCATGGACTGAGGTGGGGCAATTAACCTTTTCTTTGTCATGGACTAAGCATGTATTTACAGATGGATATTGCCCTTCAGTTCATGTGAGATAAATAAAAAAGATGCAAGAATCTCATGGAATATCTGAGCCCTGAGTTCTGATTTGAGCCTGGCTTCTATTTGTGTAGCTTCTCACTGCCTTTTTTCATTTTCTCTGCACTTTTGCATGGGTTGGAAATAATTTCTTCATTTGTGAAAGATATTCTGCTGAAAAATACTTGCAAGGTCTTTGAAGATGTAATGCCCTGTTCCATCAAGTGAATGACCCAAACCCTATTTGAACAAAGGCCTATCAGGTTACTTTCTTTTGGGTGGTTGTGTTGTGAAGCCCTAAAAAACCCCAGTCATTAGAAAGCTCTCAGCAGCTGTTCTCTGAAAATCAGAGCCACTGAGGACAGTTGCAATACCAGTTGTGTTCAGATGGTTGTCAAAGCAGATCTGACAGAGCTTACTGGAGGCTACAAGAAGCAGTGACTTTCAAAAACAAAACAAACCAACCAAACAAACAAAAAAGATAGAGGAGAAAAGAAAACAAACAAGATGTTGAATAGTAAGAGATAAGAACAGACCTAATCTACGGTAAGTAAACTCTCTCCCTCATTTTATCTGGACATCTTGAAATGTGCCCGGAGATATGAAACTGGAACTCTTTCTGGGACAAAGTTTCTGGCTGTGTATGATAACAATTATTTTTTAAGTATGAGACTCAGTCTTTTATGTCATGAAAAATTCCCACAATTTCTCATTTCTCAAGGGGAATTCCAGGCACACCAAGTGAAAATTGTTTAAAGGAACATCTGTTTTGTCTCATAAATTATGTGACAACATCTTAATAGAAACACAACGTGCCTATATATATTTCTGTGCTTTCACCCATTAATTACAGAGAATATGAAGGTTCTATTTTACTGTGCTTAAAGCATCTGGTGCCAAAAGAAGCAGCAAGGAGAAGGGAAGCATGGTTATGTTATTAGACTCAACAATCCTAAAATACTGATCAGCACTCATTACTGTCTGTTGTTTCCATATTAAGTTAGTATTTCATCTGCAACTCATTGAATATGCATACATTTAATGAAGTATATATTTTAAATAAGTATATGTGTTCTAGCCTATTGTACGGGTTTTTGGATAAACTCAATTTATAATAGTTAACAAAAGCATCATGTGGTCAAAATTCAGTCAACTTTTATAACCAGCTTGGTAACACATCCAAATTCTAATCTGGTGTCCCGAAAATCACCTGCAAGACTTTATTAAAATCCAATACTACACCAGGAAGAACATCATAGTCAAGCTTTTCATTCAGTCCTGTGGCCTCCATAACCTGCCAAATAACCAGCAGGTGCAGAGCAGTCAGCCCTGTCCCAGTTGGAGCAATCCCCCACCAGGTTCCCAGAGATCACAGCCAGGGCATGGGGTGGAACACTGTGTGAGAGCGAGAGCCAGCACTTCAACACTCAGACCTGACCGCAGCAATGCCAGGAGAGAAAAGCAAAAGATTGGGAATACCTACAGGTTTATAAAGGAAGCTTCCACTTTATGTAAGACTAAAACAGCTCCAAATTCCAACATCTGTTTTTATGCTTTAAATTACCCCAAGTAGTTTCTTCATTTTCCAAAATTGCACTTCCTTAAAATGCCTCCTATTACACTATTACATTTTATTGTGCATTAAACATCTGGTATCAACAGCCTAAACAACAAAAAAGCATGATTATGCTGTCAGACTTAATAATTCAGAAATATTAACCAGCTCTTCTACTATCAGGAGTTTTTCATGCAAAATTGGCCCTTAATGTGTATTTTGCACTTATGAGACTTTGCACATACCAGCATAAGATAACAGTGTTCAATCTTTCATGTAACTAACAGAGTTAATTTGCCTAAATGAAATCACTTTATCAGCAATACTCTTGCCCTGCAAAAACCAAGGGATTATCATAGTCTGTTAAAACATACCAAACTGTGATCTGGAAAATGGGGGCGGGAGGGACTTCTTCTGTGCAATAATAGATTAGGAAAGCTATTTAGCCTTAAGCAAACTTGAGAGCTATGGAGGCTGAACCATGTGGAAGGAGACCATAAAGCTCCTTGCCTGTTCAGTAACCAAATGACTGCTGCTTAGTTAGCTGTAAGCTTCAGTTTGAGACCTTTTGCTCCCATATTTAATTAAAACATCATTGTCATCTTCTGTGAGTACTGAGCTGTAATACTGCAGGCCTATTCAAGATCTGTTTCTTAATTGGTCTTAAATAGGTTAATTGCAATTCAAAGAACAAGTCATTACCAGTGGGATGCAAGTGCATGATGCAATGGGACAGAGCATGAGCTATTGGCTGTAATGCCTGATGAACAGCATAGTTATTATTTTAAGGTTATGGTTGGAAACATTTTTATTACATAGATTTCTGGAGTTTCCTTCACCTCCTCCTTCCTACTTTTGCACTGTGAAATCTACCCCTGCAGCTGTTACAAACTTCACATTCACTGCCTGTGAGTCTCTGCACTAATGAAAGGGCTGGGAACCTTTGGTGAATGGCATAACATCGATAATGGGGGGTTTAAGAGACCTTTCTCTTTCCTTTAATAATCAGTTGCAGACCCAAGACAACAAAACCAATGTGAGTACCTGTGAAGTCTCACTGCTTACAGAAAACAGCCCTTGAACCCCCACAGGGTCCCTAGATTGTCTGTATGAGAGTGGTGTGAATATGTACCCGGGATTTAGTGGCAATGCTAACACTAACAATCAAAGCATTCTAAAATGATACTGCAAGTGTTTTCTGGCTTGTCTAATATCACTTGATTGAATAACACTCTGCCGCTTTCTTTCTCAGTTACACAAACAGATACTATTAATATATTAATGTTTCTGTGTTGTGGGCTCCAGATAGCCAGCCAGCCTTTTCAGGAAATCTTGAAACAGTGCTGAATATGGAAAATGTATAGTTATATAATCCTCAGAAAGCCTAAGTAATTTAGGCATTCAACTAGGCAGATACAGATTTTGCATTAATGTTTCAAGGAAAGTTGCATTTTTAATCCTTTACTGGCTTCTAGTCCTGCCAGGCACATAGTAACATCCCCTGGAAATTGAACAGAGGATAATGTAAACCTCTTCAAGATGCAACAAAACTACCATCTTCCCCAAATAACCTGAAGCACCAGGGACTGGCATGTGCCTTGCCATGAGGAAAAAAGAAATCTGACCAACTTGACTGGCACTTGCCTTCACTTTCACTCATGTCTGCTTCAACCAACAGGTCCTGGTGTCATTATACCACCTTCCCTCTCAATGGCTGTAGTCCTGAGGAGGAAAACACTCTCTCTTCTGTATGTTTCAGAGTTTCATAACACTCTCTGAAGTCCTGGCATTATATGAAGGCATTTGCAGCAGCAAAGTGCAAAGAGGTATTCAGGGAATCTCCAAAACATCTAAGGCCAAAACTCTGTTGGGGTATGGCTTTCTCAGATAAGAGCTTGACATGCAGAAAGTGTTCTTGTGTAATGAAAATGTAACAAACATAAATTGTATATTTTAGGCTGAAAGGCTGAAAGGCTTTCCCATGGCTTTTTGAAACATTTCCTAATGTTGTTTTCCTCTGAGATGTTGTTCTTTAGCCAGATGCCCTGAACAGAGAACACTGTGTCCCCAGCTTCACTCTTAGCTTTCTGGTCAGTGTAGTCTCCAAAGAGCTTAGCTGTCAGCAGGATTCATAGATACAAATTTGATGCAACTTGGGGTTAAACCATGAATTATTTTCAAAAGTAGGACGAAGGTCTTAGTTGGCATTGAAAAATGATATCAGGACAGTGGAGAGCTGAAGTGCAATTCTGTGTTTAGGAAGTTCCTGTCTCCCGCTGTTCTAGCTGGTACTTTACTGGCTGGTAACAGCTCTAGACAATAGAGTTTGCTGTCATGACCAGATAAATCTGTATTCTTCCCTTATTCTTGCATTTAACATAATAATTACCTAAAGAGTTTGTTTTCAAGGAGGTACAAATAAACTATGTTTAACATGCCTGAGCAAACACCTCAAGCATGCAGGCAGTGGCAATGTAGCAAGTGGATAGCAAAAAGGTTATTTTTAGGACTTTGCCAAAGCTAAGTCTGAAGACCCAAAGCGTGTCACATAGGTCACTGAACAGCTGTTAGACTGTGAGCACTCTCAGTCTGCATTCAGATCAGTGAGCTGGAGGTAAGAGAACAGATTTTCAAATACTGTATATTCTCCTTCAGCTGCTTTTGTTAATCATAGAATCATGCAAACATAGAATGTTAAGGGATTGGAATGGACTTTAAGGATCATCTAGTCCCCCCTCTTCCATGTGTACAGACGGCTCACTAGACCAGGTTGCTAGATAAGGCCTTATCTAACCTGGCTTTCAATACTGCTAGGGCTGGGACACCCACAATCTCCCAGGGCAACCTGTTCCACTGTGAGAAATTTCTTCCTAATATCAAACCTAAATTTGTCCTCTTTCAATTTGTACCCATTGCCCTTTGTCCTATTGCTCCAGCTCCTGAAGAAGGGTCCCTCTTTGGTTTCCCAGTAGGCTCCTTCAGATACTGGAAGGTTACAGTGAGGTCTTCATGCAACCTTCTTTTCTCCAAGCCGAAGAGCCCCAGCTTCCTCAGCCTGTCTTTGTAAAGGAGGTGCTCCAGTCCTCTTATCAACTTTGTGGCTCTCTTCTGGAGTTGCTCCAACACTTGTGTCCTTATGTCTGCACTGGAACTGTGCTCAGAACTTCAGGTGAGAACTCACAAGCGCAGAATAGAGGGGGAGAATCATCTCCTTTGTCCTGCTGGCCACACTGCTTTTGATGCTGCCCAGGATTCAGCTGGCTTGAAGTATTACATCTGTGAACTTCTACAACAATTGAAACTTTTCAACTCTGAAAAAGTGGCCACACCGAGTGGGATTCATTTGACCATACAGATGTCTGCCAAGGAGAATCTATGTATGATATCCTTGCCTTGACCCCTTTGTTAGTGACAGAGAGATGTCCTCTTTCAGGTTGAGATCCATCCCATCATAAAGCAGATGTCAAAGACTGATCAAGCGCATTCTCCTTTTCTCTTGACCACTGAAGAAGCCAAGAAAAACAATCCCAGATATAGCCATGAGTTACTGCAGATGTGCAAATTTTTTGAGATTATACAGCCCTTACACCTATGCTAAGAAAGTAACAAGGACCACATGTTTTATTGCGTCAATGTTCAGGAAAACTGGATTCAGGAGAACATTAAGCAATAAAACCCAAACAGAAAGTTTTCACCAACTAGATAGGGTCTTCAGAGGTTTGTTTAGATGACAACAGCAACATGAGGCCTGAAAGAAAAGCTCAGTCTCAAACTTTCCAGAGAAGCTGAAGACCAATAAAATATCATTAGTGTTTAGTCTTTTCGCAGTGGGAGGACCAACATCCTCCAAAACTGCCAAGAAAACAAGTGACAGAATTATTGCTGATCACTACCTACAGAGATTTCACAAGTCCGAGTTTGCAAGCAGCAGTAGTATCTCCCATATTGAGCTGAGAAATTGCCATTGAGGAAAGTCATTGAGAAAATGACAAGATTTTAGGTACACAATCCTTTTCCCTAAAGCATCCTGCTTTTTCAAACAAAGACAGGTAACTTCTGAGCTAAATACAAATGGAGAACACTTGCCTGGTTCCACAGTAGCCACTAAATAAGGCCATATTTCAATGCACATTTAATGGTACACTATTAAACAGCCTTTCCTGTATCAGTTTGTTATTTGTGGAATGTGGTCATATGTGAATATTAATCTCTTGCTGATAAGTTACATCACTATTCTGTCATATATGAAACTTTTATATAGTCACAGGAAAAGAACAAAAGGTTCACAAACAGAAAAGGTCAGGAACAAACAGAAAAAACATTCCAGTAAGTCAGCGGTTGGGGCAAACTGAAGAGTTGCATAACTCGGACACATCCGTGTCTATGTGAAGGTATTTGCTATATTTTTCCTACACATTTTCTCTTCATATTTCTGCTATCCTCCACTGACAGAGATGATTGAAACCTACATTACTTGATAAATACCTCTTAAAAAAAAAGTAACATGACAGAAACAAAGCCTTGTGCTTGGAATCTAAGCACCTGTTGTGTCCAAATCTTCCAACTACTGAAAATTAAGAAAAAAATTATTCTAGGATTTTAAGTTATTTCAATTGAGAACAGGATTTCATTCTTTCTGGACCAACAAATCATTTCCCCTTGATAATACTTAAAGTGTAGTAAATACTTGGGAAAAATCAAACAGTATTTTTCCTACAGAAATCCAAGGATACATGACCTTATCACCAATCCTAATTTGGCAGATGTAAACTGTCTATGTTGTCACAAGGTAGATGCAAGTAATTTTTATATTTTCATTTGCTCTTTTGCATTCATCCAGTGGTTGGTAGCCTCTAAAAGGAAAATATATATTACAGTAGTATCTACATTCTTACTTACAGCTGCAATTTTGTAATTTTATAAGTCAATTACTTTCCTATTGCTCTACAGATTCCCTACCTTTCTGAATTATTCTTTATATAATTATAATTGTTAACTTATAAACAAAATTATGTGCATCAAGACATAAGTTGTCCTGAAGGTCTGGAAAAGAATCAGGGAAGAAGAACATAATAAGAAAGGCAGTTAGGAATAGAAGACATTTTTCAAGTTGCAAGAATCATTCTTCTCACCAAGGGTTCAGAAAAGGGGAAAAAAATTTAAGTATAAATTCTGTCACTGTCAATGTAAACACTAATAAAGATAGCAAAAGAAAATATTGAAAACAATTTGCTAAAAGTATAATAGCAATAACAAGAATGTTTGTCATAACAGAGAAGAAAATGTGTGAAACAACTTTTGAGGGCTGAGAATATGCTCAAATATGAATAGAGCTGTCAAGAATCAAAATGCTATAGGAAAAAATCTGGGTGAATTCTCTGTGTTGGTGGCTGCTCTGGAAGAGGACATACAGGATCTTGTACAGGAACTTTTCTGCACAAGGAACAAGTTGTAGAAGGAAGTATCAAGAATCCCAATGAGGAGAGAATGCCATGACAGCCTTGCAGGGAGTTTTCTCTAGAGGCTGGAGAAGAGGTCTCTTCTTTTGGAATTATAAATAATCTGGAAGGAGAGGTGACGAAGTTACAGATGATTCAAAACCATTCATGGTAGTAAATGTCTACAAGGAGTTACAAAAGCATCTCATGGTACTGAATGACTAAGAATAATATAGGAAATTCAGTATCCATAAGCATCAAATAATGCACATAGGGGAAAACAATCATCAACTATGCATGCACAGTGAGATGCTTTCATTTTGCTATTACTGCTCAGCAAAGAGATCCTCACTCATTGTGGGTATGAAGATTTAAGCTTATTAGTCAGAGGCAGTAAAAAAATCCCTCATAGATTGTTAGAAAATATTGGGAAAGGAATCAAAAACAAACCAGAAAAATCATTATGCAGTTGTGAATCCCTGTGTCCCATGAGTTCTGCATGCTGCTGGTTCCTTCCATATCAGAAGGGATATGAAGAAGCAGCAGAAGAAGAGTGTGAAAATGGTGATCAGAAGAACAGAGAAAGGCTTCCTTCATGAACAGAGATTAAACAGACTCAACTCCGCTCAGTCTGGAAAAGGACAGTTTGAGGGCAAGTCTGTAAAGTCACAAACATCATGGAGTTAAAGAACTGGGAACAACTAGTAGTTGCCTCTTTCCATTATCAAAAAAAGTGCATAACCAGGCAGCAAAACAAAAAGACATCATTTTTTTCACGTGGTAATTTAATTGTAGAGCCCATTTCAAGGATATCATGGACTCTGTACCTGGGTGTAAAAATAGGGTTAAGTGGAAAGATGTGGCTGGCATGTCCAGCCTGTAAAGTACATAAGACTGCACAAAATGGGAGTGTGTTTGAGGGGAATTTGCCTACTCTAGCATTGTCATATATTATTAAAGAACACATACTGGATAGAACAAACTGTGGCCTGATCCAGTGTGAGGAGATGTACGGGGTCCAGTACATCCCAGAAGCTTTCCATGCTTTCACCATTTCTGGTTAATATCAGTTGGTGCCTGTCTGGTAGATACAAGTGTCTAGAACTAACTGGGGATTTCTCTATTTGAGAAACATCTTTAAGAAATGGCGCTGCCTTTATGTGCCACATGGGATCACTTAGTAAGAGTAAAGAAGAGGCTTTCATGAAGAGAAAAATATTAAGGGTGACTGTTACTGGCCTCATTTGGGGACTGGATGGAAATTAGAAAATCTGTAAAACTTCAGAAAACAGACTTTTTATTTGGCCTCTTAATAAACATCCAAACTCTGTAAGACAGTAAGTCCTGCTGTAAGTTATGCCCTACCTATCTCTGGTAATAGATGCAAACATCTCTCCTTATGGTCTCTCTTAATGATGGACATTCTTCTTTGCAGACAAACATTTTGCTCATTTCCATTTTTAGAGATGTTATAAATCTTACTTCATGCTTGGTGCTAAAACTGCTTGCAGCAGGAATGGGAAAACAATGTTTGCAGAAAAGATTATGCTTTAAGAAATTAAACTAACGTAGTACCAAAGCCTTCTGTAGCAATAATTTTGCTGTGTCCCAGTATTTGGGATCTTTGTGCTGCGTTATTTCCCACATCTGGGCCTTGGCAGGTGGAGAGGTGCACTTAACTTCCTTCAGCTCTGTGCCATTACATTGTATTTGTTTTCACTGTTTGCACAGATGTAACTGTAAAAACTTTACTTGAATGGGAGCTGTGAGAGCTTGGGAAAACCCACCTGGAAAACCAGCTTGTTTTTTTTTTAATATATTTTGTTCAGAATTGCTTACCAAACTTGTAGGCTTAGGGAGAGCTTAAATAATACCAATGTAGAGTTTTAAATGGGGGAGAGGGGGAAGGTTCATGAAGCAGAAGTACAAAACCATAGTAAAAAGAATAGATCGCCAAGAGTTATGGGGAGTCAGAAGAAGATGGTGCCACTCATCATTGATTTTGTAGATGAAATGTGTAAAGAGCATAGAATGGGACAGTGGAACCACCAAAAGGTTGAGCAAGAATTTGTCTTACCCCTCTGCCCTGGAAATGTTACACACCCACTGCCCTCCTGCCAACCTGCTGAGGCTGTAGGAAGTAGGCTGGACTCTGAAATTCAAACAGCAGCCTAGGACCAAGGATTCAGCGAGACCCAGAGACTCAACATGGACATTTTGTGTCTACTCATGACAAATGAAGAGTGTCTCTTTATAGCTGCCAGCTGTGAAGACACAGTGAAAGATGGGCTTTCAAAGTCCCCATGAAGCGCTTCTGATGTGGAGCAAGGCTGTACAGACGTGTTGTGGAAATGAAGGGTCTGGAAAGGTGCACAAAGAGTTGTTCCTGGCAATGATTCACTAGGAGGAAAGAGCAAAGTTTCAATGTTTGGAATGAGTCAGCTTTCCTGTCTAATCAATGGGCCTAGGAGCATCTGTCTGTACAGAGCTGATGCTATAAGTTCAACATGATTGGTCAGAAATATTGCAAAGAAATCTGTGATAACGTCACGGATTGAGGAGCAAATAATTTTTGCTTTTGTTTCATTTGGAAAAGCAATAGTCACAGCACCCTAGATGTTCCCATATTATTTTCATCCCCAGGAATCCTCTTGCTTCCCAAGAGAGAGGGCCTACACTTCAAAACTGAGCTGGATGCCAAATAATAATGAATAGGAGGGAAAATTTTCCAGCAACTTCTACATTTCTGAAAACTTAAAACTAGAAACACTAGCATTTCCCATCTTCTTTGGGAAATAAGGTGCATTCCAGGATGAAATCTCTAAAGTATGAAAGTGAGACCTTTCTGCAAAGGTAACTTTGTTTTAAAATAAACCCCTGTTTTGATTTACAGAGGGGGTGACTATTTAGACAATTACTGGTGATGAAAATGAGAAACCCAAAGCCTCAGTAATTTTTAGCCCTTGGGGAAAGAACAAACTAAACTGATACCATTTGTAGTACAGAATTAGCCAAACACAGGCATGAACACACTTGCAGAAGGGCATCAATGTCCCAAAGAACTAAATGTTGATGAAGATAGGAAAAAGAATATTCATAATATAAGGAAAGAGGATTTTTTTTGCATCATAAATGAATAGAACTGATCATTTCAAGGATTTGTTGGGGTTTTATAATGCATGAAGTGTTTCATACTGTCCTTTGAGTAAATTATTCTTAGCTGGATGATTTCTTAAAGGTTTGGAAACAGAAAACAGGTTTGAAAACTCAATTTTCCACCCATGATTTAAGTAAATGTTTTTGCAGGTATAGCTCCATTCCATACCTGACCACAGTGAGCAAAATAAATAAAAAGAAACAAAGAAGATGTATGTTAGAGGCCAAGTCCTGATGCAGTATAAATGGATGTCAATTCTCTGATTTTAATTTTGCTAAACCACTTTGGACCTAGCTATCTGGGAAAATTTTCATTTTATCACGTACTTAGCCTGAATTTAAAAACAAGGCAATCTTATTTTTCTTCCAATCCTATTTCTCCAAAGCATCAATATGTGGTTTTTGCAAAAGGATATGAAAACTAAACCATGAGGTCCCCTCATCCTATAAATCTGCAGCCTCCAAGGTCGTGATCTGCCCTGGAATTCTTTCTTTGCTGGTGTCCCTTTTGGGAACAAATCCCCTGAATTCTTAGTATAAATTATGTCTTGGCATACCTAGAATTTTTTTTTCTTTTGTAGATTTATTGACCCATTTCCCAAAACATTTCCCAAAGTCAGGTTCTTGCATTGTCTGTAGTATGGAACTTAGAGCACCTGGTATTGGAGGTGGTTGCTTTTCCATCTATACCTTGCTGCATATCAGGATGTTAAACTCCATATCAGCATGTGAACACCACATCATTTTCATCCAAAATAAAAGCATGAATGGTAGAAATGCACCAGAGGAGCTTGAGGCATGTCCATAGCAAAGCTCAGAAGGTAAGTAAAGAGACAAGCCTATGCCAGATACAACTTGTACTGTCTACATGTGACGTTCATAGAAGAGTTACAATGGATCAAGTGAATTTATTACTGCTCTCCTGAAAGCTGTCAGAACAAAACCTATTTGGTGATATGGATCTGTCACTTACTTGTTTGTGGCATGGCAGAGAGATAGATATAAGCAGTTTCTTAGTTCATCTTTACTCTACTTATTCTTAAGTTTTACAAGCTAGGGATGAGACTTGGAGCAAACTGGTCTGCAACACCATGACTGGCTCTTTGTATTATTTCAGTAAAGAATAATTCCACTGCAGTCAACTGAATTACATAGAAGGAAATACTGTCTGTGTTAACAGAATCTAACTAACTCATTTCGCTGGCATAATTCACATTTTCAGTGACATGATTTGGTAGAATCAGTTTTAATGGGAGTATTGTAGGTAGTCTGGAGTACATACCAAATTTAATCCATGTGTTATTGTAAACACCTTACTGGGCATTAAGGGATGTATTTTGCAACAAAACATTTATAATAGAAATGAATCATCAGCAAACAAATCTGCTTTACTGTATCAATGAATGCAATACAATGTTATGCAATTTTTACCAGGAATTTTTACCATCCTTCTGCTACCATTAAGGGCATAAAATTATTTGGTATTCTCCTGAGAGAGTGATTCACCCATCAGAAACATTTCCTTTAACCTAATTTATCTGTTGCTGTCAAAAATACATCTTTTTAAAACTTTATTTCTAGAGAGTCATTAAGTGATTAAAACCAAATGAGAGGAAGGCAGACAGTTGGTAGCACAACATAAATCATAATCGAAACCATCCTGGTAGTATAACACCGCCAGACATTTTGAATGGTTTGTGAGGCTCTGAAGAGTTGCACAGTAGTATGGCTTTTTAACATCCTGCTCAGTAGTTAAAGGGTATTCAGCCTGATCTGCTTTTGTTGATAGCTGATATTATTTGACATTTTAACAAGGTTCTGTATTTGCAGAAGCATCTTATGGCACCACTTTCAACATCAGAGTCTATCACAAAAAACATTTCAACTGTTTTGCAAACAAACTTTCTTCCAGTTAATAATTAAACAGAGGAACAGCTTGCGGTATATGCTTGGAACTAATTTTACTATATATAGTTGGAAATGACAAGAGCACATGAAGATGTGACTGAAGCCTGGTAGCATTTAAATACTCAGTACTTCCTCTGTTACCTTGACTAGTGTAAAGTTGGTTCCCAAGGTAAAAACTAAGTGGTCTGCTGGCATATGGTATAACCTCCATTTGAGCGCTAAAAGCTGGATACTGTTTTTGTGAAACAGATGTTGTTGAGTGCAGCAATGCACAACTGACTCTATCTAACAGCTGGGAATCCTTCGTGACCCATATAGCTAGAAATAAACATGGTCCTATGCTTGGCAAAAGTGTAAGGAAGCAAATTTTCATTTGTTAAGGGCTTATCAAAATGAAGAATAAATGTTTTTAGCCATAAACTGATTTTATTCACAAGAGTAATCTTTCCAGCAGCTTATGCGATGGCCTCATAATATTACAGGCACCCTTTGCCAGATGAAGGCTGCAGTTGCACTGACATATAGTGCAGATGGAAAATAAACATCTGCCTCAATCAAGAGAGAAGACCAAAGACAAGGTTGACGAATATTATCTGGCATGACTATCTTTGCAGGAAAGCATATAAATGCTACAGGACCAAAACCACTGGCATCGTCTGGTGTTGTCCTTATGTGGTTACTGACCATGAAGAGAGATGATTAGTATGCACTCTCCAAGGAGGAGTAGTGCAGATGCTCAGGATGATATGATTCCAACTCACTAGTATGTGTTTTGCTATAGCCATACTATGCTAGCAACAGAGCAGTTTGAAATATTTTTGTTCTCAGCGTTTCAATGACATTTTGTATCCACAAATGTAAGTCTTTTTGGGGGGTGTCGGGAAAGAGGATGTTTAATAGCTATTTTGTTGTCAACCATAATTTTAAAAAATTATATAGTGGCAGTTTTTAGCTTTTTTTTCTCAAATATGTTTAGGAAAATAGTATTTCTGTCCTGCTTTGAACACAGCATTTTTTAAGATAAAGAGTTAAATGTAAAGATCATTCAATTTACAGCAAACTGTTTGAGTTATTCCCATTTTACCTTTGGGAGAGAGAGTAGTACACATTTAAGGTAACTCTACATGTGTTCATATTTGCACAAACCAACTGAGCCAATATGGGACTCCTTAGATTGATTCTCCCACAAAGGATTACACACTGTAGAATGGCTGTAGCTTCACAGGTTTTGTTTTTCTAGGAGTGTTTCTTTGTCAGAGTAAAATAGGAATCTTACCAGTTTTTGGTCATTTTGATGGCATCTGATTTCATATCTAATTTTTGACAGTATAAGTTCAAATTGCCTGTAATTTGCTCCAGAATAGAGTTACCCAGGAGGGGCATATTAATGATTGTTCAGTCTTAATTAGTGGTTTTAATCTAGTAAGAATGACATGCATGATGTGTATTAGCTAAATTAGTGGGAAATTTATTAAAGACAGAAAACAAATTTAGCATCAGGATGAAGGTGTAAATTTGAAAGTTGGAGATTTCAGATCTAAACAGATCCTGGCAAACAACCAGAAATGTGCCCAACAGAGTTAAAAAACCCTAACAACCTCATGATATTGAACAGAGTTTCCATTAAGCTCCAGAGCTTTGAGCCACAGAAGAATTTTTGTTTTCTTTAAGAAATAATAATTTACTTTGTAGATATTACTTAAAAGGTGAGATTTCAAATCCAAAAATAAGAAAGGAAGAGGAAACAGGAAAGGAAAAGAAGAGGAAGAGGAAGAAAAGGAACCAGCATATACAGTCTCAGAGTGGTTATGACAGTGTCCTGCTTGTCTATCTGCTTTCTTAGTCTTTTCTATTTTACAAATAGAAATTCTCCATTTCGGGGAATGTTTCAGAAATTGGAATTTGACTGGCAAAGTTTAATGGGTGCACCAAGCTGTACTCAAAATTATATTTCCCTGCCATGTGCCATACCAGATGTATCAAGTGAAAGGGCGCAGCTACAAAAGAGAGGACAGCAGCATCCTCTGTGCCCCACCTCCCCAGTGTATATCTGTCAGCAGGAAGGATGCAAACCCTAAAACATTTGCAAATTTTGAGGGTTTCTTACCTGCAATTCTCAGATGCCAACCATAAGAAAAATGTGTAGGATAGGTTAAAATTAGCAAAACCTCAATTTCAGTTTGTGATATTCAAGAGGATCTGGACATTTTTCCCAGATTTTTTGTTTTGTTTTGGGGGTTTTGTTTATTTGTTTGGTTTTGCTTTTTTTTTTTTAACAAGGTTGCCTCCCACCTCTTGCCTGCCTCAAACAGCAGTATGTTTCCTTTAGGCAATTTTCTTCCCTTATGTGCTGTTTTTATTTCATAAACTAGTCCTCAGACTTGTCTTTCCAACTGTAGCCCCAGCAGACATCCTCTCTAGTGCTCTAGTCTTAAAAAATTAATTTGAAGTAATAGACTAAAACAAGCTTGTTAAGGATGGTGTTAGCTGAGCCAATCACTAAAAGCTCTAGTTTTCAAAAACATATACACATCTATATGTGTGTATGGCACAGGGACAGTAGGAAAATTACTTTCTCTGAACGTGCATGAAGCTTCACAGGCTATGGCTGACTCCAAAATGGACAACAATATAATAAGAGTACCCTGAATATCACCCAAATGCTCCACAAATCATCATTTTTGATGACAACTGTTTGCAACAATAAAATTCTCAATATATGTGGCAATGAGACAAAGGAAACTCACATAATCAAGTGAAGGAAATCAAAATGTGGGGCTAACAGCAGCATTGCAAGTGAGGGCAGAACAGCTCTGGTGGCTTCTCTAGATATGAATAAGACATGACTTTCTGGATCACAGTCCAAAATACCCCTAAACTTGCTCAAGCACCAAGAGTCACGGTATGATCCCTAAACTATTTCAGTCATGTTGCTGTTTGGCACTTGCTGCAGTTAAAGCACTCACCACAATACTTTCTTCTTGGCTTTTTTCAAACTTCTTCGTTTTGTGTTGGATTTCAGTGGTTTTATCATTTCAGTCCCAGATGAGTTTCTCTTTCTGATACATAGTACAAGAATTGACAGACTTAAGTGGCACAACCAACCTTCTGTACTCATCAGTAAAAAGTGCTGCTTGGCCAGTGATGTCCAGATGTGTTCTTTCCTACTTACCCAGACAAAACTTGGAGTGTGGGCTAAAAAATTCAATCTTTTGTACAGTTTATGCAGAAGATGGAAAGGGTCACAAGGTTTCAATTTTTTTTTCAGTTAGGTGGGTTTTGGGGTTTTTTTAAAGTAGCTCTATCACAGCTTGAAAAATTAGTAGAAATTTCAGTACAATTTTGCCCTGTCCTGATGTTCTCTGTAAAATTTTATTCTTACAAATTATTTTTTTTCTTTTATCTTCTACATTCCATAGGCTTTCTGCTTCATACGAAATAGCAGCACTAAAAAAAGGGGTGAGGTGCCGATAGGGTGAGATGACAGATTTTTGTCATTCCTAGCATGTTAGTCATTTGTTTGGCCTAGTATTTCTGCCTAGGATACCAGTATGTTCAATGACTGTGGGTTTTGTACATGACACGCCCTCCATCATAAATCTCAGTGTTTCATGCCATCACCTGCAATATCTGTGCTTTCTATCAAAAAGCCAGGCATTCAAAATTAACATTAAAATAACATTAAGAGCCTTGTTTTATATGGGGCTGAAAAGGAATTATGTATTTAGAACTTCTCTGTATATTTACAGTTTGGACGTAATTTTTATGTTTTAAATATTTTTGAGCAACCTAAAAACTGGTTTCATTTTGTCAATGCTACTGTAACTCATTCCTTAATTTTAAAATAAAATGGTCATTTAGACCCCCATATACTCAGTGGAAAGATAAATATTTCCAAAGGATAGTACTCTACACCTTCCTAAACAATGTTTTGTAGATGAGAGGAAGTGTTGTGTTCAGGTTCAGCTGGTTTAGACTGGAAAATTACTGTTTAGGCAGCTGGAGTTCACACAGATAGACAACTATGCAGCTGAACACAGCATACCACAAGTCATCACACGTGGAAGACACTTTCCTGGTTCCTCATACCCTCCTACATTGGTAACATGGCAAGTATTGAATTTGGAATTTAACCTGGAAATGAGAAAGGACGATTTCTTTATTAGGTGTTTCAAATACACACAAAAGTGTGTGTGCATAAATATGTGTAAAATGAAAAAAAAAAAACCCAAACAACAAAACCCTGAGTGGTCTTCCTAAGACTATGTTTTTTTAGCTGAGACTGCTTAATCCCATTGTGAGCATAAAACTGCACCTAGGAAAAACTCTGAATTGTTACAATCACAAAAAGGAGTGTTCCCAACTCTGCCTCGCTGAGGTGCAGCGCTCCCCGAGGAGCACAGCGGACCCAGCACGTGCCCTTACACAGCCATCCCAAGGGCATTTCCATGAACTTCATCTCCCTTCTGCACACTAAACAAGGACTGCACCCTTCACGTGGGGAGAGGAAGGACAGTGCACTGGAGCACTGACACCAGCTAAGCTTTCCCACACAGCCTGTTTGAGCAGACAGCTCAAGGCTTGTCCTGCCATACAGGTGTCGCTGCCCGGGGGCAGAGGAGTGGCAAGCTGCTTGGAGCAATGGGATGAGTTAGTGACAAAGCAGCTTTGGGAGGTCCATTCTTTAGTGCCTCAGCCCTCAAGATTATGGCTTTCCTGGTTCCTAAAAAGCCATGGCTTGTTAATTATCTTATTTTTGCCAAATCGTATTTATGAGAGCTAAAATGTCTCTGCATTACTACTATCACTATATATATATATATGAAAGCCTGAACACGGGGGAGCTAGTTCTACAGGCTATTTTGATTTCAGTGAAATAAAGACATTAATAAATTAATGATTTCAGGGCTGTATCAGAAATTCCTTCCACAGGAAGAGAAGGAATAAACCCAATAGTAACACATAGAAACACAATCTTTTATTTTTAGAAAAATGGTCATATTTCTCTGAAAGTAACACCTGATTCAGCAAACTTATTGAATAAGGTCCATTATGTCTGCTTGAAAAGGCTATAAGTTGAGGTATTTTAGGTTAATCAGATTGTAAAACTGCACAAAAGTCTTACCATTAAGCTATCTCACCTTCATTGAATCCTGAATTCTCATTACAGCTAATCATATTTCCATGCAAAGTAAAAATAATTCAGGAACTTGAAACTCAGGTATATTCTGCTCTCAATAACCATATACATCTCCTACTAGCACTAATGGTAGTTAGACACAAAGTGGGGAAAAAAAATACATACATACATACATACATACATACATACATACATACATACATACATATCTTCAGGTTGGCAGGTACAGTGATTGTATTTGTGAGAAGAAGAAACAGTAGATACCTATATATTCCAAACACCAGTTCATCTTCACAGTTGGGGTTTTAGACAGTGTTTATTTAGCTGCAATTGGCAGCACAGCTTTGCAGGGGATGGGATTTATCTCATTTAATTTAAGCCACTAAATTTAGATTCTATATCTAAGCTAGCTGTATAGAAAGGCCTCTTTCTTTTCACCATCTTGGGGCCTGAGATAGTGGTTTTAGAAGGGGTTTGGGATCTCTCTCTTTTCAAGACATCTTAAAATTTGAAATAAGAATTAGATTAAGCACCTGCTAGCCTAGATATCCTTTAAAAAATTTAACATGCACAGGGGCATCTTCATGTGAAGTAATGGAAGCAAAGAATGGGGGTGAATCTCCAATTTCTAAGTGAAAAATAAGAATTCATTTGTATTTTTTTCTACTTATTTCACCAGTTTCTGAAGACTGATAAAGGAGAGAAAGATATATCACTTGGCAGAGTCAAAAAGATGAGATGTATATTACAGTAGTTATATGCATCTTTGCAGCTGTGGAATCTCATTTCCAAGGTTTGCCCTCATATGGAGTTGGCCATACAACTACTTGAAAGTAGGATTTATTATTAGCCTCCTTTCTAAGTTGTTTCAGTCACCTCAGATACAACATTCTCAGCTGCCTATAGCTCTTGTTTCCTTCATTGGTTGCATATGACTGGTCAGTGTAACTATTCCTAAAGGGGGGATTCTTGAGGCTAACCATCAAATTTGTTGAATTTCAAATAATCAATCTCAGTTTAAAAATGAATTTAAATTTCTACCTGATATATTTCTGATACTTTTCTTCTTGTTCCCCACTAAAGTCTGAAGCTCCTTCAATGGCATACATAATTTATCTGCTGAATCCACTTACGATTTCCCAATGTGTTTATTTGTTTATTTTGAGTGTTGGTTTTCTCAGTTATATTTAGATTAGTGAAGGATTTATTTGAACAGTTAATTTCAGCTGTCTCTGAAGAATTTATATCCACGTGATGATCTCATGTTTAATATTTTTGGGAAACTTTAACTTGGCAAATGGGTTTTTAGTGACTTCAGCAAGGCTACCACACCAAAACCCACCTTGGTGTTACAGGGTGCTTTCAGGGTGGAACTCAGAAGGGAAGTTAAAACCAACTCTCAACTGCTGTAGTCCATCCTGCTGTAAAAAGAGCTGCACTGTGTAGTCTTAAAAATTCTCTGGTGGAGTTGACATGTTTATTTTTTTGGCTAAAAGGAAACATTTTTACTGCTGAAATGGAGCCTTCCTGTCCTGCAGCATGGCTGAAAAGAAAGCCAAGCTGGTTAAAACCAAAACAACACAATGAAACCAAACAGTGTGCAGCTGCCTCCTCAGGAATATCCCTGCAAGGCAGACAAATGGATACATTTATTTCCCAGATTTGTTTGCTAATGTAAACATCCCAGTGCAAGCATTAGCCCTTCAAATCATTATATAGTTCCGGGGCAGTCTTGTGAGGAGTTGGATTTCATTAAAACAAATCAGTCATTTGAGATTGCACTAACTGTATATATATTCTTGTTTCAATGTATTTCATTATGCAGTGCCAAAGAAGCCATCCTTCAGACAAACACTCAATAGCTATGCATCATCTTTCTAGATGAGCAAACTGGGCATAGTACACAAACAAAAGCTTGACTTCCTTTTAAGTTTGCACCTCTGTTGACCAAATAAAACAGGTAGCACTTTCATATTTTCAAAAGCTTTTGGAGTAGAAGATGAAATACTAGAATGCTACTTAGATGGAGAAAACACCACATTTATCAGTTTAAAAAGAGGAAACAGTATTTTCCCCTGCTATTAGCACTCTAACTTGCATGTCTGGCAGCAAGCAACCTTAGTGTGAGGTGTCCCTTCCACTGGAGCCAGAGGCAGGGGCACAGCAGAGCATGAGCCAGAGCACCACCAAGGGCACAGCACCCTTCCCACCTCCCTGCAGCCACCCTGGGCTGCCTTGCCCCTCTTCAGTCCTTACTAGCCATGGTGTTGGCTCTTTCAATGACCCCAGCACAGCTTCACTTCCCAGATTCAGCAAGGGGCTGTCACTGGAAGGCAGTGTGTGTCCAGGCTGGTGACTGGGACAGCTGCACAAAGGCACTTCATGCTGCAGGCAGGAGGGACATAGCCTCTCTGCAAGGGAAAGTGGATTCAGGCTTTCTCTCCACAAGCACTGAAGCTTGTGGAGGGCCCATGCCACAGCCTGGGCTTGTGTCCATATGCTCATTATAATAGAACTGTAGCAAATGAAACCCCTGTCCCTCCAGGAAACATGTTGGAGAGGCTCAGAAATCTCCATATAAAACCACATCAGATTTTTAGTCATACCTTTTTAATGTACCATCCTCAAGCAACGGAATGCTGAGGGGCAAGATGGTTTTGCCACTGCTGTGTGAGTGGGAAGGGCAATTGAGACAACCAGGGAAATTTTGACTGCCCACATTCCCCATACTGGCAAGGCAGAGCCCTTCAGTTTCTAATTAGGTTCTGGTGCCTTAATCTGGACAGTCTTTGTGGGTAAATAAATCCTTCCCTGGGATATCTTTAACTCTGCATTGTTTGCTCTACACAGGTGAGACATTGCCTAGGCTTTGTCTTTTTTTTTTCGTGGTGTTTTATGGCCTGTAACACTGCAGTCTCTGAGATGTTGCATGGTACAACCTAACCTTCTGCTTTCTGTCCTCAGTGAAAGCTAACTGCATTCCTCAGTGAGAATGCAGCATGCAGCATGTTGCAGCATGCAGACAGACAGAGGCACAATTTTCTCTGACATGGGAACAACCAATTTTATTATAAAATACGTAGATTAAAAAATCCCCTCAAACTTCTTCTGTGGCTTCTTTTAGTGAATTAGACTGTTCATGTTGTGAATTTGTGAAATTTTACAGAGATTAAATTTTACAGGGATTAAATTTTACAGGGATTCACTATGGATAAACCCTTTGACTTAGACCAGGAGTGTCAGATCTTAATCTATGTTAAAGTGGGTTTTGATAAATCTACTACACAATTTTTGTGCTTCATTTCAAAACCTTGCAGAATGTCTTACTCTGCCTAAATTAATAAGGTGCAAACAATGTTTAAATAGATGGACAAAAAAGCAAGCCAGTGACTAAAAACCAGGCTCCAGCAGAAGGACGAGGGAGCGCAGAAGTTTAGCCAGCTGTTTCCGTGAAATGCAGAAAGAAGGCAGAATGCCACTTGACAATTTTTAATTCTTCTGGAAGAAACAGTTGGAGATCATATGCTCTCTAGCAGTTAGAATACCAAAATAAGTACTCCTTTTGCCAGCAGCAGTAGGAAAACACGTTTTTGTCCCTTCTGTACTTTGTGCTATGTTTCATAAAAATCACATACTGGTATCACAGCCGTGTTCAACCTGTGAGAACAGTATTAAGCTAAAATTTTAGGGTACTGCTGTCTCATGGGCACAGTCTTCTTGTATCATTTAAAAATATATTAAAAAATTAAATATCTTTTCTTTTTTATATGCCTGAGATCCTTTGGAGAAAACAGTTCTTCAGAAGTGCTTTTTTGAGTCCTGAGGGTTAGTCACATCTGGCAAGGATGGGGAACCAAATGTGGTGTTTTCATCCGTAAAAGGGAAACAGACTAGTTTGGGTTCTTGGAAGTTCCCAAGCATTCCCCCAGCAAATGACTGAGCTGGAGAGCCACAGAAATCCTCAGCGTGCACCACCAGAGCTGGAAACTTCATCACAGCATCCTTTGTTATATGTTAGTCACATGAGAGAAATCACACCAGAGCAGGGAAGTGATATTTCTCAGTTGCCCTTAATCATGTCACCTATGACTAGGACCAAAAACCTAGCCCTGGAGAAGTCTTACTTTATTTTCAGAGACAGAAAAGGCAAGTGAGCTGAGGATAGAGACAGAAACACTCCATTGATTTTCAGGAACCACATTAAAAATCCAGATATTTTTCATCACTGTCTGCCAGGACCCTGTTATTACGGTAAACAGTGGTTTGCTATATGAATGCTTCCTGAAATTCCCCTGCTTTTTCAGACCTCATTCTGTTTCAGTGGGGGCAGTAAATTGCAGCCTACCTAAAGGAAAAACAAGTGAAATCGTACACTCTCTGATTATGGAAAATCCAAAATAAGGACATTTGGCAGCATTATTCAAATAGTGCTTTGACATATCTTTCTGTTCATTCAGAAGCTGATTTCATCCTCCAACTCATACCTTGATTGCTGCTAGCAGTTGCTGAAGCCCACTCAGCACTCAGGGTATTTGCTAAGGCAGAGAGGCATTGTAAGCATTACAGAGTGCTGCTTAGGTGGGACAGCTGATTCAACCTGGAAGACCACGTGGGAGCATGGCAAATCTTCTTGCACAAAGAGAACTTGCCTAGTCTAGAAACTGGTCTCAGAAAATGAAGACATTTTCAAGGCCCTTATACAGCAGAAAATCAGCAGGGTGAAGAGAGGTCTGGAAGGTTTACAAAGCTGTGTGCTAGTAAGTGTCATTTCCCACCACCCCTGGTGAAGGTTGGTATGAAAAGTATTTTCTTTCAAAAGATTCTTTCCATCAGGTAATGTTTTCTTTAAGCTTCCAACCATTTGCTTCTCCTTGACATTCCTCATGAGATGGTATTTCAGGGTTAACAACAAAGAACAACTTCTAACTGAAAACACCTGCGGAAATGGACACAGTCTGAAAATACTGCATGATACACAATGGCTGATTTGTACCACAAAACTTAAATAAAAGTCATGGGGAGCCACTTGTTTTAGTGCCTTAAGTCACAATATGAATACTCCTTGTTCCCTGTCCAACGGATTGCTAAATGATGGTAATAGTACATGGCTTTTTAAATACTACCATGTTTAACTGTAAATGGATCAAAAGTGAGCGTTTATTGTTCTGAAATTCATATTATGGGGCTGGCTTGTTTTGTTTGTTGTTATTGTTCTTGTTGTTGTTACTATTCCACAAACTAAAGAATTAATGAAACCATCTCCTTTAATAGAGTAACCCCCCTTACATCCTTCCCACCACTGCCTCCATTTTTTCCCTAATTTTCATGCCATAACCCTAGGCCAATTACCTCAAATGGCCACATTAGTTCCTTGAATAAGTCTTTTTTTTATTAAGCAGCTTTTGACAGAATGAAAAAAAAGCAATATTGAGGAATGTCACCATAACAATGTAAATTGTATGCCTGCATTTTTTATTAATAAGGTTGGACTCTCTGAGGGACTAAGTTACATTGTTTTATGGGATTAAATTATTAGACCTGGAACTGAGAAGGGCCTTGTCCTATTGTTGAAGAGGCTGCTGGGGAGCACGGAGCTGCAGGGAGCATTGGCGAGTCATGGTGAGATCTTATTTCTCCATAGAGAACTAATATCCCAGCTGCTCCAAATGCACCTGAATGGGTACTAGAGAGCTGAGGAAGCTAACTTGTGGCAGATGGGACCAGACCAAATGGTCAGTGAAATGAGCACATTCAACTAATGCACAAACCATCTCTAAACTGTTCTCCATCAATAATTTAGGGCCTTATGTCATAGTTTGTTAAAAATTATCTTTGGTTAGTTATGTTATTAATACAATATGCACATTACAATAGTGTCACATTTTCTATTCATCAGAGTCAGAATAAGTCAATATGAGTGCATCAATAATTTATATTGGGTATACTAGTCAATTTTCTGCATGCAATAACATTGCCTGCTGGCAATTACTGAATGCAACTGGTGCTTTTACCTCTATATTTTTAATTAGGTCATATTCATTTTCCTAAATACATGCAATACTGGAGTATTTGGGGGTTGATGATGATGTTGATGATGTTTTTAACAGTGGAAGTGGGGCAAAATGAAAGAGAAAGTGCATTTCAGAAATAAAAGCAGACTATTCATGACTTCCTGCACTTTGCTTCCATAAAATCTAGCAAGAAGCAAACCCCTCTGTTGTTTTTTTCTGGTGCAAGTGTAAATAGAAAGCAATATCCTTCATTTACATGCATTTACAGTATCACAGAACCGAATCTGAACCAGTGGTTTGTGACCCTTGCATATTTAGCTTAAATGTAAAATAGCAGCCCACTGAAAACCTCATTTGCATGACAGCCTCAGGGGAAAAATAGTTACAACTTCTTTAGGGTTTCTAAATATCTTTTTTGAGTTTTGGGTTTTTTTCTTTTTTCATTGTTAAGCAAGTATCTGTGGAAATCTACCTTTTGAGGAATTAGCCCCCTCAACTGGAAAGGTCAAGTCACTCTGTAAACCTGTAATGCAATGTGCAGAGTAAATAAGTTTATTCTGCTCCATCTAGAACTGCTGTCTGTGTCAGTGCTTGGATAATCTAAGACTTATTTTTTAAAAAACAAATATTCTTTCCTTGTGATTCAACAAATTGTGAAAACCTGTTCCTGAAGGCAAGTTGTATGTGTTGATAAGCTCAGGTATTTTGTCTTCATGCCACTTTTTCCTTAGTTTTGGATGCTTCTGTAGGGCTTTTCCTTTTTTCCACTCACTCAGACTTTGACTTTTGGAAACTAGGAGCACTTCATATGGATTGTGGTGGGAAGGTACTTGTGTGGTTCCATGTAATATGTACTACATGTGCAGGTCAGTAAAATAGAAATCTGCCAGAACCAAATTCTTTCCTTTTTCTTTTACTTTTTCCTTAGAAAAAAGCAAGGGGTGGATTGTAGAGGCAGAAGACACAAAGTCCAGCAGAACTGCTGCAAACCAGCAGGTTTGCCTGGTGGCATTACTTATGGATGATTGAGAATTCTCTCTTGTAAGGCAATGAAAGAATCTTCAGAAGCAAGTCCCCTGGGAATACACAACTGTATTACACAACTACACAACTAGTATTACCTGATCTGTTGTTTTATCTTTAAAATAGAAATATAGACTCAGTTATTGTCTTTCTTTTACCAAAAGAAAGCAGGTACAGACGAAGAAATAAAAGAGGAAGCAGTCAACACTATTCTCTTAAATGAAATAAGTTAAATTTACTCAAGAACTCTGTAGGGTTAGCTACTGAAATAGTTTCTGCTCATTTCTGTCTCAATATACCTCTGTAGCAGGTAGCTCAGCAGCTCAATCCTTACCTGTATCATGGGCACAACTGAGGAAATAAACTTTTTATTGAATAAAGAAGATTTTTCAATTGTAACAGAAATAGTCTGGCAGTCACAGCCTATACCCCAGCGATAAGGGATCTACATGTCACTGCAGCAGCTCTGAGCTGCCTCAGGATCCTCTCTGGTTACAGCAGCCTTCTGCTGCTGGAGCATTCGACATGCTTGAAGTGGGGTTAAGGTGCTTGGCCCCCATAGCTTCCCACCTGCTCCCTGAACATTTGTTTTCATACCATCAGCCCTACACTGGCTGCTTGTGTTGTGCTCTTTTCACTCCAAATGGTCTTCAGCCTCACAGCCACGAAACATGACAGAGTTCAGGATACCAGCTGACACTTGCATGCCATGGAGCTTTGGTAACTCAACTTAAGGAGCTTGTTCTGGCTCTCTCTTTTACTGCTGGGATATGAAGCTTCCCAGAAGTCATCTCCTTTGTCTTTCTTGTGTCAGGTGTGACCTGAATTTCATACAAGCCACAGCAACCTGGTTTACGTGTTAGAATTCCCCAACTTAGGAGGACTGCATCAATAGCATATGCTATCATCATCATGCCCATCAAAAGCAACATGTATTTCCCTATAAAGGTAGACAAGTGGTGTGCAGCAGAGATGTGCAATGCAGCACCTCTCTGAGAGCTGGAGCCCCTTAGTCCCATGCTGATTGCCCTGACTACTTCATTTTCCTTGTACCAGAATCATCCTGTAAATGAGTTGGAGGCCTCGTGGCATGAACACCAAGAAAGAAAAATGGACTGTTACTCTCTGTATCAGACTAGAAGCACCATACTAAGCTTCCATTTTTGCAGAAAAGCACAGTGCTTAAAAATATTTAAGCAGTTTTTAAAGCTTTCTGACAGTCAATGTTCATTTCTGTCAATTACGAATGAAAAAATGAAAAAAACCCAGAAATTACCCTGAAAATAAATGATGAAGTTTAAGGACTTTAAAAACTTAATTATAACAAAGCTAATATCATTTAGGAAGTAAAAAGATAAAATCTGAATCCAATAAATGGTTCCACAACAAATTTCTGCAATAAAAATCTGACATCATCATCCTGTTCTAGTCGTCATCATGAAAAGCCACTTAAATTGCAGAAAAATAGCCACTCAGGTTCAAATTTTGGCTAAAAACCAGAGTATTCCTGTTCTTCTGTTAATTTCTATTGATAGCCAGACAACCTGAGACCAACCTTTCCAAGGCAGAGTATGAGTATTTGAACACAGGGGACCAGTCACCTTGGTCACAAACTCAGGACAGGGGCACGAGCTCTGAAGCCCGTTCTGAAACTTGCGCTGCAGGGAAGAAGGAAAGTCCTATGAAGAAAGTAAATTATGTAGAGCAGAAGTCTGTACCTCTCCAAAGCCCCTATAAAAGCAGATGGCTTCGTTGTTTGAAGTAGATGCCAGTTGTATTAATAATCTCAGAATTAACCTAATTAATTTATGATTACAGAATCAAGAGTTCTCATAGCAAAGTGAAATTAAGTCTTCAGTTGAAAACAGCCATTTCTATTCCTTCTGCTTATCTGCAGAGCATACAATGCCAGTTCTGGATCTTAATCAACAAGTATCAAACACTGTTATTTCATCAGCATTTTATATTTAATGGACTGTGCAAAGCTGGACAACCACAGAGATAACTGTAATGAAAATGCATTCTTAAAATAACTCCTCAGCATATACTATAAAAGATCATAGGGAGCATCAGAATATTTTAAAATATTTGGTTAAGTGATCACAATTCATAAACAAACTATTCCTCTCTTCCACAAAGATGCTTCCTGTAAACATCTGCTGGCATGAACCACACTATAAAGAGGAGCTATCAACAGAAGGGAATTTTAATAAACATTGTTCTTTGTTCCCTGTATTTTAATGACTGATATAATTAGAATGAAGGTTAAGGGAATATTTGTTTTCCTTCCCCTCAGGGCTACTTTGAAACAGTTTGACTTGCAAACAGCATTTCAAACTCTTGCAGATGTAATGCTTAAGCATTCTGGTGTTGTAGAAGGGAAAAAAAAAAAAAAGAAATGCTTACACAGCAAGAGCATCACCCAAACTCTTTGAATTTAGCAGAGGAATACATGGAAATTAGCATTCCCACACTCCATTGGCAAAATATCCCCTACAGATCCAGCCCTGTAAATCTCCCTTCCACAATATAGGAAATGATGATTCATGTTCCAGAAATATCTTGATGCTTGATAGCTTAGGTTTTTTAGGAATTTCATAGTTGGAGATGAGCTGTGTGTCAATACTCTTATTCACTTCCATTGGTAATTAAAATATGATATTTCACCTAATAGCTTAAAGTAGACATCATCTTCCACTCACTCACGCAAACTGATCTCAAAAAATGTGAAAATATTTTTTCTAGACTTCAACATGAACAGGTCAGAGGCTGAAAACAGCCATATTCATGATAGCATCAACCCTTAATACAAGCTTGATCCAGGAGGAGTGTGGATTCACAACCACCTGTCAAATTAGTCACAATACAGATTTCATTTTGTCCATATTTTTTATGAAGGTCTGTGGCAGCTGGGGGTGACTAGATGATGTCTGATTTAGCAAGTTGCACACATAGACAATGCTTGATCTGTCATAAAACCTGCTGTACAAAGACAACTCTTCAAGAAATTTTTTTGAGATTTTGAACTGGTAAGATCAGTTCATACTACATCAGCACTTCTAGAATACCCAGAGCGTGCATTCAGTCAAGACCCAAATCCTTAGGCACTCCAAAAGTTGTGTTTTGGGTCCCTGGCCTGCAGATTCAAAAGTTTAGGCTTTTCTCTTTTCTGGCTGAGATCTTCACCATGAAGATATGGAGAGCTTCACACTTTTCTAAATGTTTTGAAGGTAGAGCTATCCAGAGAGAGCTATCATTTGGCCCTACCAAGTATTTACACTAAAGTACATCCAGAAACTGCCTGTAGGTATGCAAGGTAATAACTGTTTTATTCTAAACCTTTCAAGAGCCCTTAGATGGATCTTGCATCAGTCAGATAGAGCTAGTGGGGACAGAGAAGAAGAGACATTTCTGGAGTGGATGGTGCAAGCAAGATCTACTGGTAGTTGTCAGTAAGGTCATCAGGGAGGAAAATAACCCTGCAAAGTGAGGGGTAATTTTGAGAACCAAATCCATTACAAAGCAGCTGGAATCAGCTGGCCAAGATGCACAATAAGTAAATACTTTTCCAAGGCTTTAAAATGACCATAAGCCAAATAACACAGCTGGATACAGAAGCACAGAAATGCAGCTTGTAGCGCTGGGAACAAATGTAGCAGGATGCTCTGCCCTGGAATCTGCTCAAGCAACTCAGACTATGTCTTATTTCCCCTTGAAGTGTAGAGATTCCTTCTCTGGGTAGGGGATACCCCACAAGTATACTCCTCAAGATTAAGAAAAAGAGATCTGCCCACCAGCATTGACACGGTGACTTACATCAATCTCTACTTAAAACTTGGGGTTTTTTGCTAGCTTTAGTATAATTGCTGTGATACAGTGCAATATGCTATCCTATACTATACCCTATTAGTAGTTCTAGGTTTTATACTGTGCAGTAAATAATCCTGAATGCAAGACATTTGGTCAATAATTTGCCATAATAAACAATTCATGTTATATAAGTATATATGATTTGACATCTGTAATCTGGTAAAACACGGTTACTTAAATCATTAGCAAACTTTGGGGCTAAGATTAGATCCAGCTGCCCCCAGACTCCTCTCTGAGAAGGGATTTAGAAAGCAAGGGGGTCCACTCTGCACCTCACGGCTCAATGGCTGGGCTTCTCTAACCAACTTTGAAGCTCCCACTCCCACCCACGACAAAACTCAACTTATTGTAGTCATTATAAAGGAGGTGACAGGCTCCCACCTCCAGTAGGAGAGGAGGCAAGGATTTGGGAACATGAGTATATCATATTCACTACAGAAGGCTGGACATGTTGGGGTGGGAATGCTGTTATAAATAGACTAGACAGGAGAGCAGGTGATTCCAGAAAGAATGTTTCTAACAGTTTTCTTCACATACTAGGAATTTCGAGTAATTTGGTAATTGAACTGACTATAGCTGACCCCTTCCCATCCACTCTGAAGGATCAAGCCCAGTGCCTTGCACTGATAGTTGGCTGCTCCACAGAAAGAACTAAATGTATAGTGTATGCACAGGTCGTCATAGAACATTTTCTTCACCACACCATCTTGATTCATATTGTCAGAGTTCCTCATCCTAGACTTACTTCTATGAAATTATATCCATGAGATGAACAGCTATTTTTGTTGTTGTTACAATACTTAATCTGTAGAAATAAGAATAATTTGTTAGCTCAGTCCTGGGTTTTGGTCATCACGATAGTCAGGCAGTACTGTACTTTACCTGATACACAGGACACAAAAAAAAACCAGATACAAGGACACACACACACACACACACACAAAAAAAGCTGATACTAACAAACATTTTTGTAAGGAAAAGAAAAAATGCAGTCCCAGGATTTTAGTGGCTCATATTGCTACAATATTAAGTAAGATAACCAGGAACCCTACAGCTTTTGCAGACATCTCCAATTTTTGCTATCTGATACATATCTATAAGGTGAATTTTAACTAAATATCAAAAAACAGGTAGGGTGTTTTTTTCTTACTGAGGTAATATTCAATGCATCAATGACAAATATGAATTGCTTTTGTTTCTATGGTACAAAAAATGTTGTTTATGAAAAGGCTTGGTATGAACACCTAATCTAAAGTCATGTCCTTTATGTGTGATAAACATTTATATTTGAGTTTTGGGGTGAGGAGCAACATTTATTACTGAGAAATATAAAACAGCATGTACAAGTTGCTACATAAAGGTGCTCTGAGAGCCTGCTGAAATCAGAACCTTCACTAGTTACAGTACAAATTTGATGTTGTTTTCCTGTTTGTTTTTAATAGAAGTACTTCAGCTTCCCACCTCACTATCCATTTGAATCCATTTTTCTTTCATATTTAAGCAATCTATGGATATGGTTTATGTTTGTAATCAGATACAAATTATTAGCATCAAAAAATACAATTAAAAATTTCTCCCTTATATCAAGAGCAAAGTGACTGCCATCCGAAGTAAGCAAAATTAACTCCAAAACAGCATCAAGGAATGGCAACTTTTGTCAACATTTCCCTGCAGCAAATCTGCTGGAGCACCACTCAGATTAGAGTCTGGGGCCATCTCACACCCCAGCTCTGGTCACAGCCCCTGGGTGAAGCCGCTCACTTGGGGAAAGTGGAACCAAATAATAAATAAATAAATAGAGGCAATGCCAGGAGGAGCTCCAAAGAAACAGCATCCCCATGCTTGGCTGCCAGCTGCACAAGGCTCATGTGCCACGTGCTTGAGCCTCTGTGGCAAGAGGTCTTTCCCTTCCAGCAGATGGTTGTTGCTCGGGTCAAACCCTGTCATGGTGCCTGTGCTGCAAAGTCCCTTCAAATTTACAGGAAATTAACATAACCAGACATAAACGTAAGAGAACTAAATGACTGAGTTTAACTTCCTGGGTTTAGATTGCACTCGCCCTCCCGGCACAGACTTCACTGTTTCTTCTCTGGGAACAACAACAGCAATTTGCAGGATCCTCTCTTTTCCAATCTGCCTGAATCCTTTGCAAAGCAAGCCCTCCAGAAACACAAAGATTTCTCCAACTTCACCCCATCCTGTTCATGATCCCACTTTCCTTGTTCCTACAAAAATCTGGCCAAAACTCCATAGCAGGAACAAACCTGAACTTCAATTATTCCTAACTTTTAGAGATTACATTACATCAGTGAATCCCTACTGAAATATTTATGGTAGTGGTAATTTGTCAGTAAATGTTACTAAAAGAATGAAAGGCTGGAAATACCTTCCAGCAAGATCCCATCAGTAACACCAACTGATTATTGCTATAACCAATTTGTACAATATCTTGGACTTATTAATATATAATGCCTCCATTCAGATTCAGATTAATATTTCTACACAACATTTTCATGGGACATTTTAAATTGTGTGAATGACAGATGTTGTTACATTTGTAAGAGCTCCAGCCATGGCTGCAGTAAGGATAATTGCCACCCAGCATCTTTAAAAAGGAGTTTTAGCAATTCACCCAATGTCTGAAATTGGGCTACACACAAATACAACTTTATCCCAGGCCAGTGATAGTATGACCCTACTTAATAACAATTTTAAACTCTTATAACATAGCTGTGATAAGAAAACATAATTTTGCAAGAACATGATGATCTACCCTGCTTATGTTCTGAAGGGTGTTTGGTAAACACAGCCTCCTACTTTAGATATTTTTTTCTCCTCCTACAGAGTGGCCTGAAAGGGAAATTCCAAAAGTTGCACAAGAAAAGTTGTCATTGCTTCACCATAATGTAGCAGTGTGATCTCAAAAAAATGCAGCCCCACTTTTAATATTTTGTTGTTTGGATTTTTTTATATGGAAGGCTGTAATTGGAATATTCCATTCATTTTGGTTGTTGTTGGAGACAATCTGCTAGCCACGATTTCACCTGGCGCAAACTCGCATCACTCTCCCAGGACTGATTCAGCTTCTCTGGTCTGTAGTGTCTGGAAATCTGGGGGATTTTCTCCATTATTCCATTCTGATTCTCCAAAGCGTTCTGCAGGGCTGCTCCCAGTGGGGACTGCTGTGGGTTTGTGACCCCTGGTGACACACAGCTGGCTGGGTGTGCAGCTGGCCCCTGGGGCTCTCCCACTCCCTCCAGGTCCAGCTTGGCTTGGAAGCACTGCTTGGATGGTGTCCAGCCCAGAGGTTTTCTTTGCACTTTGCTTTAAAGCAGCTCAGTTTCTGCTATTATTTATGCTGTAGCATCTTCCCTCATATACCTCAGGCTACTGGCATGAAGAAGCATCACTTAAAAAGTAATTTAGCAAATAAGTATACTTTCCCTAGGGTGCAAATAAGAGGAAAAGTTGTAGTAAATAGCTAATGTAAGCAAAAGGTGCCTTGGGGGAACCCTAAGAATCACTTCTTTGAAACCAGCAATAACTTCTGGTGCTATTGGTCCTGAGGCAGCAGCAGTCAACATTGTTTAAAAAAGCTCCCTTATGGTGTACTCATTAATTAACTGCACTGTTTGTTGATTCTAGATTGATTCAGTTTGTTCTCAGGAGAGCATTTTTGGAAACTCAGTAATGCCTTGATGCAGAATTTCATCTTCAGGCCCTAAATTCCCAGGATGATGCTTTACTGGGACATATAGGAGATGAAGTAAAAAGGAGAATTTGTTAGACAAAAATGATAATAAAAATATTTTAAATTCAGATGTAATTTTTGAAGATTTTCCCCACAGAGCTAAAAAATTACCTGCAGCAAAGTTTGACTGACAGGCAGGCTTTATCAAACAGAGAATAAGACAAATGGTATGCAAAGTAGAGAGGAAGGTATTTGCTCCTAATTACTCGAGAAAGCATTTTAATTAAGTTGTTTGCCAATTAATGCCTCATTTTTAACATTCCATAAATATTTAAACACATTTCATAAACTTTTCTTCACATGGAAACACTTGCAAATATTGTTAAAGTGATTCTTGGGGCTCTTTTAATGCAGTACACTTTACAATTTAGGTCTTATTTGCTCTTGTGAATAAAAAAGCAAACAGAAAAATATTTAATTTCATATCTGAAATGGCATATCTATATGTCTATATCAAGCCTATATCAAGAAGATATTTAAAATCTCTTATGTGACGACTGCCTTGTATTATATGAATGAGAAACTGGGAAACTGAACTTGAACTAGACCAGTAAAATGCAAAAGCAGATAAATGTAGATACCTCTCTTTTTTCATACTCCTTCAAACTGATCACTGAGAGATATTTATTGCCAGTTCTGCTGCTTAAAAGTATTTCTGTTCAAGAAAAGTTAATTAAGAAAAAAAAAAAAAGCAAGGGGCAAGGAGAGAAAATGGAATGATCTCAGTAGTGCTGAGGCTTGATTCAGCCTTCCTCTTAACACACACACACTGCTCTACCCTTCATCCACAGGGACTTGCTCAGGCTGCAAATTGAACCTTGGTCTTGTCAGAGCAAAAACCTGCTCCTACACTCCTGTGCACCAGGAGTGGAAATAAAAGTGTCAAAGCTCTTTTTTTCTGCATACCGAAAACAAATGCCTCTTTCTTCCCATATTTTAAAGGCTTCCTGTTTTTATAGAGCAGCTGACTCTATTTAAAAACTTCACACAGGCTCTTTATCTGTTTATTTATTCATCCATTTATTCTCCCCAGAACTTTCCTTACTCATCCATGGTTTGTTTGCTCAAATGACCAGAACTTCCCTTATCTCAGAGCTTAACTTTGAAACCCAGATCCTGCCCCACCTCCTTTGCTGTCATTAGTCATTTGTGCCTGGATCCAGGCTCTGCCTCATTGCACAGGAGAGTTCCAGCCTGGTCTGAAACACCAGGGGTCTGGATCGAAGGGGGCACAGGTACTGGGACTGGACAAGATTGAGGAGGAGGAGAATGATGCAGCTGGGAAGTCAATCTTTTGGTGGATTCATCTCAAGGGTTTTCCCAGCCCTTCAGCACTCACTGGGTCAGTTCTTGCAGAGACTGGGTCCCTGGTGGCTCCCTGCCATCCAGAGCTGCTGCTCAGTCTGTTTGCTCAACTCATAAAGCAGGAGCAGTCTCTGACCCCAGAGCAGGAGGGGCCAGCTGTGGAAGGAGGCACTGCAGTGTCATCTCTGTCTCACTGTGTGCAAACAGGGATCCGCAGCTCCTCAGCCATGACTGGGTCATGGACAGGACAGACTGTCTGCTGTTCCTTCAACAGTGCTGGACTTGGAGTTTTCTTCCTAAAGACTTGACAATCTACAGCAATAATCAAATTGGAGCGCAGTGGAGCTGGCTGGTTTCACTGCACTCAAGTTTTTCTCAGTCTGCGTATCGGTACCTTGGAATGAAAGCCTGGAAATGATGTTTCCTTGGATGTCTCAGCCAAATGTATAACTTTCCCTCTCACCTTGCAGTTTTGTCTCCTGCAGTTCCTTACTCAGACTTGGGGCAATTTATACCTGCAATGAAGCAGCCCTCAGCTGTCCATGGACATAGCCAAGTTACAAAATGAGAATGAAGATAAGTTTGCAAAGCAGATTAATAAGTTATTCATTAGTTCAGAGGGTAAGTTTTGCAACCAATACTCTCAATGTCATAAGGGAGTCAAGCAAAAATTTCCAACTAAAATTGTTTATTCAGAAAATGCCTTTAAAAAGAAACAAAAATCAGTGCTCATTCAAACAGTTTCCTATTACAAAAAAAAGGAAGATCTCAAAGGAAATTTTCCCTAGCAGGGGGCGTTCTTTCATTCTTTGTAACTTAGTCACCACATAAAATCCAGGAAACATTACATTAAATATTTTTTTCTATTTTCTCTACTGATTTTCAGAAACAAAACAAAGAAAGAGGTGACAAGCCCCTGAGAAAGAAATTATAAAAAATCAAACAAAGTTGTAAAAAGCTAAAAACAGGAGAGGAGACCTTTTAACAGGTAAGTGGGATAAAGGACAAAGAGTGTTTGAATGAAGGTTAGCACAAGGGAGCCCTGAGGCTGACTTAGGCTCCTGGGTCCTGCCATACTATGAATATTAAGCAATAGCTTATCTTTTTCTCTGTCTTGCAGCACACAGCATCTCTCAGAGTCCTTGCCAGTGGAGATGCTAAGGCTCTTGATCACACTTAGAGCCCAGAGAAGGCACATACCGAAAGAAGAAGAGCTGCTTTTTCTTGCCCCATGACTCCTAGTGGGGTGTTACCCCCACAGAAATCAGCAGCTTCTGCCCAAATTGTCCTCAGAAAGGGACACAGATGGTCTCCACAAAGGGCCTGAAGCCAGGCTGAACAGAACACCTCACTTCGGAGCAGCAAGACCTCCCTAACCTGGGAACATTTTAGTTCAGCTCTTTAGAGCTCTGAGACCAAGAGCTGCAGGACTTCACCTACAATTTCTAACATTTCACTGCTGAACTTAGGCAGAAAATTATGTTCACATTTACCTACTCACAGAGAAAATATACTGACCAAAGGGCAGAAGCTCACAATACCTGATAACCTTGATATTTCATTGGGTATGTGATTCTTGCTTCTCCCAAGTCTGTAGGAGGAATTTGGTGAGGCTGGGGAGACGGGGGAGAAGCAGCTGTGCTTGATCTCAAAAATATGCCTCCCCTTTGAAGACAATTAGAAACAGTAGAAATACATAATAATACAGCATTCACAATTTTTCTTTTACCAGTGTCATGTGGAGCAGCCAGCTGCCGCCAAGTGTACTGCAGAGCAGGGACTGCCCATCCTTGGTGTGTTTGAGGCAATCCAGCCTTTCTTCCATTTGCTGATTTGACCTGCAGCTCCAAGCAACGAGCAGTCTCAAGTGAGAGGGAAGCATGGGGACATCCATATTTGTGTATCAAGCACAGATTTACCACGAGGCAGAGAAACAAGTTTTATCGTCAGGCAATGCCTGTCTGAAGTCTTTCCTTCTCCTGCAAGAGCGGTATGAAAGTGACAAGTCCTTTGCTTAAGGACTTGTTTTTCTGAGTCTGGATTTTTCTCATGGCAATAAGCCAAGACTTCAGGTTTGGAGGACTGGTTTTGCGTGTTCCTTTGAGCAGAATGAAGAAAAGTCACACACACAGTTTGCAGGATTTTGATAAGATATGTAGGAAGAACATTTCCTTCCTGTTCATACACTGTGCTCATAGATGGTTTTTCCAAACTTTCTTCAACCATTGGCTGGAATTCAACAGAATTCAAGGGGTTTAAGGAAAGAAAATTGCTGTGCGTCTTTGTCATCAAAGCTAACCCAATAATCAGTTTCACAGAACCACAGAATATTCTGAGCTGATGGCTGAAGCACAGCATGGGAGCAAACCAGAGATCTTTGGCCCCTCTCACACATTTGTTACCTTTGCCTGCGTTAAGGAAGACAACTATGAGAATCTGGAGTAACTCCAAACATTTGCCAGCTGGTTTTGAATGTTCTCAGCTGTGTGTGCTGTTGGATAATCTTAGACTTATTGTGTGCTGTTTGTTGCTGCCAGATAGTGTTACTGTTTAATGACAGTGTTAGAGGAGGCAAAAGTAGGTCCAGCTTCTGAGCTAGAAATAATCCAACATAGCTCTGGCTGAAAGTTAATGCAGTTTGAAAAGAGAAAAAAAAATTCTCTAGTGCATTCATTTGGCTGGTCCTCTTAATACTTGTGGGAAAATAAACAATTTTCAAACCCTTAGTTTTGGTTTTCTTCCCTGCCATTATCAAGGCCAGTACTTTTCTCTGATGTGAAAATATTAAAACCCTTGCAGAATTTCTGTGAGATCAGTCTGCTCACCAGGAGAATTTTCTTGGTTACTTCAAAGACTCACAGACCCACGGAATTGTTGAGGTAGGAAGGGACTCCTGGAGGTATTCTGGTTAAACATCCCTCCCTTAACCTTACAACAAATTTTAATGATTTTCCATCCAGGTTTATGGAATTTTTCTGATGTACTCCTAGATCCAAATAGAAACTTCATAGGCAGTCAAATAGTCCTGCCTTTTGAACACTTACCCAGCAGTTCAATGACCCACTATTATTCTCTCTTAAAAATAGGATGCTCCATCTTGACCCCTAAAGTCACAGTCAGCTTCTTCCCAGCACAAGGCCTAATTAAAGACACAAGTGATCTGATCAAAATTTTGCCAAGCTCTATGAAAATTGCATCGGGATTCGCTTAGAAAAGGCAATGATTTTATTCAGTTAATTAATTCAAAACAGATTAAACTCTCAGTTAAAAATACCATGGGTCTGTTAAAAAACATATACTTTCATACTTTTATTTTAAAAAATGTCCTGCTCAGTTTGTTTTTTTTTAATCTTTCCTTCAAATTCTCCTCACAATTTCAGCTATCATTTTTCTTTGCCTTATAGAAATGTTCTACTCTCTTATTTACATATGGAAAGTAATCAATAATTTGGATATTATTAACCTGTTCACACCTCCTCAGTCAGTCTGATCTGTGGGAAATTCATGCTGCCAAAATCTGTAGTTAGCTGCCAATAATTAACTCACATTTCTAGAAGTGTCTAATAAATCAGCTGTGTTTTTGCTCTCAGAGTCCAGAATTAGACTGGACTCTGTTTTTCTAAACCTAAAACTTGTGCATTTCTGGACAGCTGGCTTCTACCAGTAAATAAAAATATGTCACTTCTTCCCAGAAGAGAAACATTTCATTCCAGATCTCAGCTGTTTTGGGAATGCTGGAATGTTTCTTTTTGTTCCTCGGAAACAAATAAACAAACAAATGTGAAGTGCGTACACATTTCAAAAGCCTTTTTGATTACAAATATGTGATCAACTAAAAATAAAAGATCCAGCACGTGGTTCTGAAAATATCTGTATCTTTTGGATCTATAGATACTATTGACACTGGATTGAGATCTTGTGACTCTGCTGGATGAGGGGCCTGTTAAGTCCAGAGAAGGCTGAGAGAGGATCTCATCACTGCCTATAAACATTTCCAAGGTGGTTGTGAAGAGGATGGTACCAGCCTGTCTTCGGTGGTGCCCAGAGACAGGACAAGGAGCACAGGTGATAAATGAAGTCATGAGAAGATCCATTTCAATAGGAAGAACCTCTTTACACTGAGGGTGGCAGGGCACTGCAATGGGCTGCCCAGGGAGGTTGTGGAGATGGGGTCATGCCTCCCTGGAGACCTTCAAGTCCCATTTGGAGGCATTCCTGTGTCACCTGCTCTGGGTGACCCCACCTTGGCAGGGGGCTTGGATGAGGTGATTTCCAGAGCTCCTTTCCAACCCTAAAAATTCTGTGAGATAGTTTTCAGAAGGTCTAGAAGTGCCCCTACTACTGGCATTTCACTCTTACATCTAGGATACCGAACAGCCAAGTAACCACCATGAAGGAGCACAGAGAGAGACTCTTTCAGGGAGACTTGAAATTGTAGTAGTGTGCTGTCCTCATCAGCCTGACACGGGCTTAAGAAATGAATAGTAGTGCTGTTCAAATAGAACAGGAAAATTGTTCAGTACTGAAAATGTTCAGATCACTGCATAGACACCATGAGAGCTTCTGTGTGCATCTGGTGCTCTGGAGATGTGCAGCTGGTGCAGGGGGTAGGATGAGCAGCAAGCAGCTGCTCTCCGAGGTACATTCCCCTCAGGACTGAGCATATCTCCAGTCAGAAATATGTCAGGGAGTTATTCTGGCTGAACCAGAAGTCCCACCCTGCTGAAAGAGCCAGTGGGGACTGCCTGGCAGTGCTGCCAGGGGAGTCACACTGCATGGGGATGGAGAAGTCAAGGAGCAGCACTGGATGTCTCTGTATGAGTGCAGCCCTCTGTTTCAGACTCTTCAGAGTGTTTCAGACTCTTCAGTAGCCCACCTGGACCATGAGGGGCAGAAAGGTGCCCGTTCCTGTCTCCCCCATGGCTCTCCCCATTGCCCTCCTGTTAGTCCCTTGTGCCAAGCTCCCTTCGTGCCTGGCAGCTCAGCCCATTCAGCACAAACCCCTCATTTGAAATGGTCTCACCTGCTAAGAAAAAGCCCAAGCATGCACAGTGAGACAAGTCCACAAGAAAAATCCTGACCAACCAAGATGGGGAATTTAGGGATCCATCAAATGAAGGAAATGTGATGGACCTAAGCCTCACGCTTGCCAGCTTCTACTCTGCCCCAGAAACAGGGGAGAAGGGAAGTGCCACCTTCATTTGATCCTGTCATTTAATAAACCATTTGAAAGGAGGCCAGGTCCCTGCTTTCATTAGAGACCTCTGTAACCTGATGCTTAGGATTATTTCCATCTGTGGTGTTCCCTTAGTTGTCTGGGCTTAAAATGTTGCCCCATGACTTCTCTCAGCTCCTTGCTTTGAGCTGTGTCCTTTCTAAGCCCCTCTCCAAGACTTCTGACTCATCCCAATTCTAACATTTAGAGGCCAGTGTCTTCCCTACCTGAAGGCCTCTATCATTTTGGATGCCCTACTAGACTTGACCTGCAGGCCAAAAACTATAAACCACAAATGGGCAGTTTATCCTTCACCTTAAACAGACACTTCTTTTACCTACCAAAGGAAGCTGGACCTCCTATGGAATAAATGCAAGGCAATTTAATGTTTAGGTAATTGTAGTTTCCAGTTTAGATGTGCTTAGATTAGGGTAACAAAAGAACCTTTCTAAGGCTGTCCTGACTCATTAGCAAAAAGAACCCTTGTGCAAAGGGAAAATGAAAGTCCACGCTGTTGCACGTAGTTTTCAGTCAGTAACTCACAGAATTGCAATCAGGTTCCCATGCCCCAGCTCTCATTAGAAGCAGATTCCAGTGGTCCCACACATAATATGGATTTACTTTCCACTCTTCTCTTCTTAAACTCTGGTAGATATGACTATTTGGTGTTGTCCATTTCAAAAGATACAAAAGACTGAGAAGATGCAGTCCACAGTTTCCTTGGCCCTCAGCATGTCTCCCAGATCCTCCTGGTTTTTAAATTGCTTCACCTGTATCCATTTATATATGGGCAAACATGTGTCAAGATAAATCTTTCACCTTACCCTCCACTGACACATTACAAAGGTAACAGCTGCCAGGAGATTTCGATTAACCTTTTTAGAAGATTTTTTTACTGACCCATCCCCAATCCAAATCAGCAGTAGGAACTGCTGAGTGTAATTTGTTCCACATTCAGACAGCAAAAATATATATGTTCTGTTGAAATGTTATTACATAAATTAAAAGTTAAAAATTTTCAAGTTGATTTTAAGAACTAGGTGTAAAGAAAAAATGCTGGAGCATCTGTAAGTGGAAAGGGGTCCCCCATCTGCATCATTGTCCTTTAAAACCTGTCTCCTGGGTCTCTTATGTGCAGCTAGGAAGAAAATATCTTATTCCATATCTGCATATATTAGATTGCTGTCTGGATTTTGCTAGTGAATACAGTTTTCATTTAAGCTTAGTTGAGAAGACAGGCATACATCCATTTTTATGTATGTCATCTACTTCTGCAGGGATAAAGATCAAAATCCTTAATATCCTTCTTCTAGCCTTCTTTAAACAGAGATTTACACACAGATTTATTTCAATTCCAGTTGATAATGACTTGTAAGAGTTTTGATGTCTTTGGAAAAATCAGCCTTGGCAGTTCTCCATTGACCCCCATAGTCAAGAGCACCACATCAGTTTGAAATGGCTTATTTCTGTGCCTGAAAAGAAAATCCAATCTACTTATATATTAGGTCAATTATTTAAATTAAATATTATCATAAGTCTTCCTTTTAAGTGTGCTTGCCATGTTTTGGGTTTGTTATTTTCACAAGATATCAGCTAAATATTTATTGCATTGTTATTTGTATTTAACATAATCTGCCATCAGCACCAGGGGTTAATGGATTTATGTTTTGCATTAGGGAAAACCAGCATGTGGGTTGTATTTCAGCTACACTAAGTGGTACTAGGCTCATGAAATACCAAAAATTTTTGTGCAGCCTAAGTTATTTAGAGGAGAAAACAAATCAATACAGCGTAGAAAATAAAAAGAGTAAAGGTGCAAATTAACTCCTAGCACATATTTTGTTCTGGGCTGTAGCTCTCCTTTTAAGATTGCCCCTTTTTAATAGCTTTCGAAAGAATTTCTTGCATAATGGCATTTTAGTCATCATGTTAATGTCAACAAACAAGGCAGATTAATGCTTATAATCCTGAGCTGTCTCACACTCTGCTTATTAGAACTGTAGGCAGATCTTCATTAGGATGAATGACATCTGAATCTATAAGCTCATCACAACAGAGGCACCTTCTTGCTGCGGTGTCACCCTGCAGATGACAATGTCGGCCATTATGAATGACACTCCACAATTCGTTGCTTCCTGCCTCAAATTGCAGTTAATCTTTCATCCAAACTGTACACATGTGCAGCTTTAAGTGGGCTATCACAGCAAGTACCCAGTAATGCTGCAAGCACATGGAGAATGACAGAAGGTAAATTGCTTGTCAGGAGGTCTGTATTTCAATTCACAGCATATTCCAAACACGTTGTGGTGAAAGCTCTCCACAACAGCTGCTTTCATTGCTAACTATTTTTGATGTAAATGTCAATAAAGCTCCAGGCCCTTTCATATTTTTGGCCAAGACTGTCCATCTTTCCCTATGCAGGCTGGCAGGTTGAGCTCCATTTATCTACTCTTAGGAACATGTCCTATAATAATGATTGTCTCTGGAGACCGTTTAGAGTGATTGAAAGCAGTGATTGGGACAATAGGCTGCTGAATTTCATTGCTGGATTGGGTTGACAGGTGACTGCTTTTATATCCTCTGAAGGAGAGAAGGAAATAAAAACACAGTTATATCTAATCAACAGACAGGCATCTACCAATTTTAAATCTATACCTTCAGTTTACCCTTCTCGTCAGAACAACTTAACCACAAATTATTGCAGGACTCATATTTCTCCAGTGGTCAGAGGCTTTTCAGAAGAAAGGAAGATGGGGAAGATATGTGTTGCCTCACTGGAGGTGAGAAGTAGGGAAAGAACATGTCACAGGCCATACAGCTCTACTAGTTTCTGCACCAGCTGCTGCTTTTAGTAGCTGCAGTTAAGATCTTCATTCTGCTTTAATGAAAATCCCTGGGTGTTACAAAAAGAAGGAATTTCATTTTTAATCAAAGAGGCCATGAATATTATACACTGCCCATGAATTTTAACACACTCTAACAGTGTCCTTTTTTTGTCTTGCATTTAAGCAAAAGTTCTGTAAACTCATTAAGCTTACTGTGGATATTTTTTCTTTTATGAAGCTGATAATTAACATACCACTGGGTTTTCCAAAGGAGATGGGAAGACGATCAGGTAGAATTCTGAAAACAGTATGGCAAACAGTCTAAAATATTCACTCTGCACCAGCATCTGGCTCTTTGGCAGACCCCAAAGACTCTTGTGCTGGCACCTTTGAAATTCCCTATGAGTCCATGTAGTTGCCCATGGTTACACAGCAGCTGGGATCTGGCTTCCTCATCTTCTCTACTACCACATTCCCCCCACCTCCATTTACCTTTGCTTCTGTAAATCACATCACTTCTGTCCATCAGTGGTGCCCACTGCAATGTTGCATCCATCGCCCTCTCTAATTTGCAGACCAGAAGATAAAGGGTGAGTAGGAGTTTACCCTTGCCCATTTCCTTTTGCCTAAATCTGCATCGGTGTAGCTTTGTTCACATTTTACACTGATTTTTGTTTACTAGAAACTCTACAATACTGAGCAGCTTTCTGTGGCTCTAGGCAATGCTGACACAAGTTGTGAGAATAATATGATTAAAAGCAGCTAACTACCCAGCTGTTAGAGTCACATCTCTAACAAAAACCTAATTTAAAAAACTCAGTGCTGTACTGAGTTCTAGCCTTCAATTAAAAGAAGCCCAAACAATTGAGTGCTTTTTGACCCCTGTAAGCCTTATATAGCTGCAGTTTAATTTTGAAAATTTGGGCATGTATTGGGTTTGCACGACAAAGTTTTGGTAGCAAGGGCGCTACTGGGGTGAGAAGCTGCTGGAAGCTGCTAGAAGCTTCCCTCATGTCCAGTGAAGCCAATACCAGACAGCTCCAAGATGGACATGATTGGCTCCAAGGCCAATCAGTGACAGTAGCAGCACCTCTGGGATAACCTGTTTAACAAAGGGGAAAAGAAAACCGTGGGGCAGGAGCAGCTGGAGAGTAAGGAGTAAGGTTACGTGAGAGTAACATCTCTGCAGACCCCGGGGTGAGTGAAGGAGAGGCAGGAGGTGATCCAGGTGCTGGAGCTGAGATTCCCCTGCAGCCTACGGGGCAGCCCATGGTGAGGCTGGGTGTGCCCACACCATGCATGGAGATCCATGGGGGAGCAGAGATCCACCTGCAGCTCACAGAGGACCCCACAATGGAGCAAGCAGAGGTACCCATGGGAGTGAGCCCATGGCTCCCATGGCTGTGACCCCAAGGGAAGCCTGCCCTGGATCAGGGTTCTGGCAGGACCTGTGGCTCTGTGGAGAGAGGAGCCCACGCTGGAGCAGCTTTGCTGGCAGGACTTGTGACCCCATGAGGACCCACGGTGGAGCAGTTTGTGAAGAGCCTGTGGGAAGGACTGATGTTGGAGAAGGTCAGGGAGGATTGTCTCCCAGGGGAGTGATGCCACGCTGGAGCAGGAGCAGAGAGTGAGGAGGAAGGAGCAGAGACAGTGAGTGATAAACTAACTGCAGCTCCCATCCCCCTGTGTCACTGAGGGGGAGGAGGTAGAGAAATCAGGAGTGAAGTTAAGCCTGGTGAGAAGGGAGGGGTGGAGGGAAGGAGTTTGAAGATTTAGCTTTCATTTCTCATTACCCAACTCTGATTTGACTGGTAATAAAGTAAATTAATTTTCCCCAAGTTTTGCCCATGATGGTAATTGCTGAGCCATCTCCCTGTCCTTATCTTGACCCACAAACTTTCCAGCTGATTTTCTCCCCACCTTCATCCCAGACAGGGAGCAGAATGATAGAGCAGCTTGGTGGGCACCTCCAGCCAAGGTCAATCCACCACAGTGGGTGGGGAAAATGCCTACTTTGTGACAAATATTCATAGAAACTTTTATTTCTCCATGGGAATAAAACCAACTCATTTGAATAAGGCTCACATTATAGATTCAATGCAAATTTTGTTTGGAAAGAGAAAAAGAAGCAATTCTTTCCAATTCCTGAATAACAATTTTATATACACTTTTGCTTAAATAAATGTAGCTGATATGTTGCCAAAAGAATACACTCTAGTTTAAGACCCTGAAATAAGTTTGGAATGTTCAAAACCTGATTAATATTATAAACACTGGGCCCTTTGTATCAGATCCTCAATGCCAGTTAACCAGTTTGTGCAGGCTTCCACAAACTGGGGGTAGAAATACTCGATGTCTTGCAGGCCATGTGAAGAGGCTGGATTGCCAAAGAGCCTTATGTTTTGTTCTTTTTATTGAGTGTTCTAGTTTTGTCCAGCGCAGAGTTCATTTTCTTCTTAGCATCTGGCACAGTGCTGTGCATTTGGATTTAGTATGACAATATTTGTAAACAAAGGACATAAAGCACCTGAAACTTTGGTAAATCTATGCAAAGAGGCTAAGAGACAAATTTCTTTTAATATATTGGTTAAACTGACAGACTATAAAGATCAAAAATAAATTCCAAAACAAAGAAATAGATTGTCCACAAAGAGAGGATACGTGAAACAAACATCCCATGCTTTGTTTGCATACCAGTTTGAACCTCTGTGCAGTGGGAGGTTAACATTTGGGTTAAGAGAGTCTAGCAAGAGGAGCCCATTTCACACATCTGATAATGTAGCTGTCACTCAGGCTCTGTGTCTTTCCTCATCCTTACCCCAAAGAAAATTGTGTGCGAATCCAGGCCTTAAATCATGTTGCCTTTTCTTTGATTTTTCTTTTTAAAAGTTGTCATTTCTTTCTAAAAAGAAAACTGGATGCAAGATTGATTGCATAGACAAGAAATGCACTAAAAGTCAGCAAATTCAAAATATTTAGAAGTTAGGAAGTTTTCTCTGTGTGCAGTAACATCCACTAAGACATAAGAATAGAAAGTTACTGAGTTTCACTACCTCACTACAGAGGCAAAAGCATTACAGTGAAAATACAGAACCCTATTCTAATTTATTGCTTAAAAAAATAGTTTTATTCACAGAAGTATGGAAATACATGATATTTCCATCAGCTGGGACCAGATTGCTCTAGAAGGACACTCAGAAAGAAGGAAAAGCAGGGAAATGAATATCAAGATATTTAAACAGAAAATGTAAAGTCTTTTTGGTAATTTGTAGAAGTGTGTTTTTTTTTTTTTAAGTAATAGTTTTTAGAAAAATACTGTCCTACCATTTGCAGTAATTGTTCTCAAATTGTTTTTGTGGGCAAACTACCAAAGGAATATGGCCAGCTGAGGCAATTTCCTATTACTTTGGAAAAAACTTAGAAGTGAAGAAGCTGTTTACTCGCTTGCATTTTATTTTATGTAACCTGAATTACTGTCAGATGTATGCTCTCTGCTTATTGAGAGCAGTGTACAAAATATTTGACATATGGTCCCATGTACATTAAACAATTTGAGTTTGCTAAGACCTTGTGTAACTGTTCTGTATATTTTCCCTTCTTCAACATTGCTGTGGATTAGATAAGCTCTCTCTTGAACTCTGTGCAGAACTCATTCAGTGAAAGCTTATGTTAAAATCATTATCCCAGAGTAAATGTCTACCAGGACTAGACAATACCTGTGATCTCTCATGGAGGTGTCCACTGGGTGGAATATGTTAGATAATGCATCTGTGTATCTCCATACCTCTGATAAAAGGTATCTGTTGAAGATTTTGAAATATCAGTGTTAGTAAAAGTCCAATCAATTGTCCTCTTTAGCAGAGGAGATTTGATCTGGTATTTCAATTGTTAACAGGTATTCTCCTTTAATAATTACAGGGTCTTAAATCTTTTTTCAGAATGTCATCAAATTTTAATTTAATTTATCCCATGTAGCTTTTGGCACCTCACTGAGGCAAGCTAGGCTCAGTGGAAGGGAAGAGAGGCAAGGGAAGGGAAGAGTTCAAGGCCGTGAATCTCAACGCACCAGCACAAAACTCAATCTAACTAAGTTGTAGGGCACCTAGGCTGCTAACTTAGTCACTTCAATGACACATCCAAACTTAAACAGAATGAATTGGCCACAGTGAGGTAAGAGCCAATGTAGATATAAACACACTTTGCAGCTCCCTGGCATACTGGGGTGTCCCAGGCGAAGCTGATGTGAGACATTGTCAGCCCTGAAGAGAGGGTGTTTGGTGAGTATTCCATACTCTCATATTCCATACACTGTGTGAAACAGCAGCCTGATGCACCATGCCAGATCTATAGCTTCCTGTTAAAAACATTTCTCTGAGGAAGGCAAATATTTGTGTCCTTTCCAGGTATGGAACCCCACCAGAATAATAGCTAATTAATATGAAGTGATTGATTTAAACTTCTTTTGTGTATTTTCATTCTTCACCAGAGTCTACAATGAAAAACTTCAGTAAAAATATTCATTGTGTAAAATGAACTCTGGCATATTAAAACATTTAGCAAGCCAAAGAATGCTTTAGCAGACCAACTTGGAAGTCTGATAATAGTCTGTGTCACATCAGAATGCTGTAGCTGCACTGTGGTACAGAAAGAGCATTTGGCTTTTGGTGAGTGTATTTAGCTTGCAATATTAGATGAATAATTAATCTAAACTTCTCTTAAAGAAAGCTGCAAGGCATAGCCTGGAAAATGTCGCAAGCAGTAAAGCAAAATTTTGATATACGAGGATATGAAAAAGTCTGTTAGGCAAAGTGTGTAATAAGGACCTTTTATTTAGAGTAAAGTGACTTTTTATTGTCTTTAATTTTCCCATTTAATTGTTCACAATGGAGGAGTTAATGTTCAAGAGAGGAGTTCCAATTAGCTCACATCAAAAAGTCAGAAGGAGAGTTTGTCTCCAGAAAGGTGTATCGCTGTCCTGCAGTTCCTGCAGTAATCCAGTGCGGTGTCAGACGCGTGTCTCCTGAAATCTCAAATCAGCTTACTGGAAACACGTCTACCATGCTCTTACAACAAATCATTGAGGAGGCAAATTTATGCAGTAGTGACTGACTGTTACACAATTAAATGTGATGGCATGAGGTATCAGAATAACATGGAAAATTTGTCCATAGCTATATGTTATGTAAGGGATGATTCATCCCTGAAAATATCTCAGAGAAGAGGTGCAACTCAATCATCTTCATGCCAACTGCACCTCTGACATGATTATTGCTCCTTTGAAAGCAGCTGAGTTCTTTTCTAGTGGCATCATTAATTTGTGCTATTATAAGGCCAGTCTGAAATTTATGAAGACGAGTTGGCATATAAATACACGTCCAGAAGGAATGTGAAAAGGAAATACATTGAAGTATGCATGATTTCAGGCATCTATTTCATTAAGTAGGGCATGTCTTGAAAAGAACATTTATGAAAATGTTCCAAATGGTGATTGCTGGGGCAATGGCGGCTTGGTGGGTTTTTTTTTTTCCTTTTTTAAAAAATTTTTTGGTTGCTGTCATTGGCATGATGATAAGGAAGGAAATGAAGAAATGTGAAAGGAGAAGCACCAAACTGACAGCCTATCTTTTCTAACATTGATACATATATTTGCTATTCTAATACTCTATAATATATTGTTACAATGGGAATTTCAATTGTTTCACCCATTCACACATGTGGAGTAGGTGGATTTGAATAGTTTTTATTGGAACAGAACATTGTAAAAAAAACATTATAGAGCCTGTTTTCATTAGCAGGCAAAGTTTTAACTTTGTAAAATCTGCAACTGGACTACAGTTTTTGTCTCCAGCATAAATCTCTGCTGGAAATATACTGGAAAACCCAAACAATGATTTCAACTGTTTTGATTGCAACATCCTAATGAAGTTTTCCTGCTTTGCTGGTTAGAGCCCTTTTAAGATTACTGAGTCAGAGACTGAAAGTAGTAGAAACATTATCAGATAGAAAGCTTTAAGTTGTTAGTGCTTTTTATAAAGATTTTATAAAGCAGGTCTCAGACTCCCATGACCCATTCACAGAAAATCTATGAGAGAGATAAAAGCCACCCTGTGTGAAGCATCAAGAAAAATGAAAACCCCAGAGAAATTCTAGTTAGGTTCTGAAGTTCACAGTGTCTCAGGAGGACCCTCTGTATGAAGCTGAATCACAATCCAAAAAAAAAAAAAAAAAGCTCTACGGCATGAATAGCACAGTAATTGACATTATCTATTTATCACTGCTTGCAAGGGCTTTTGTTTTCAAGAAATGTACTGAACTCTGATTAGAATGGATGATAGAAATAGGAGACAGTAGGCATAAATAAATTTCTTTTAGGACATAAGAAAAGGTAAGACACTTTTTGCATCCTGCTGGGGTATTGATCAACCTTTTGCATCTTGAATGCTGCGGGCATCACAATAAAGCATTTCAGCCATTTTTGACTAGCAAAGCTTCTGGCACGGGTCAGAAAGAGCAGAAAGAGCAGGCAGTAGATGCTGCATAGATAAGGTAGAATGTGTTCCCCACAAAAGAGTGACAAAGCTTAAAAGCCACAGAGGAGCAGTGAGAGGAGAGAGCTACCTCCTTGCCCAGCGCATGGGAGTGGGTGAGTCAAGCGAACACACAGCGGGAAGCTGGCTCCTGCTTTTCCCAGCACGCAGGATTGTGTTTATTAGCAATTCCTTCTCACTTTTGTGCAGGCACCCAGGCTGGCTCTGTAGCTGTCTGCCAGCAGGACGGTGGCTGGGGAGGGAAGGCTGAAGAGGGGCAGGCAGTAGAGGAGCCCTTGCCCTGGGAGGGTGGTGTGGGGCTGCAGGAGCGAGCAGGCGGCACCGCAGACAATCGCGAGCAGGGGCAGAGTACACGCTTCTCTTGTGGCTCCCTTTGATGCCTGGATCAGATCGTCTCTTGGACCAGCAAACTCTAACACCTCTTCTGAAATCAGCTCCAACTGGTGATGAGCTACATCTGGCCTGTGAAATGAAAATAGCAAAACCTTTGATTGAGTCCAAGTTAAGTGGATTTTCATCATCTGCTCAGTCAACTTTTGCCAAGATGAATGATACTATGACAGTATTCTAATAATTTCTGAGGTGGATTCCCTCCTTTTTTCATCCATCTGCAAAGAACAAACTGCAAAGGCTTTGAAAATTTACTGCTCTCTAAGGGAGAAATTTTGCTCTTTTCAAATACATCCACAGCATTTCACTAACTGGAGTGCTACATTTAAACCTGAATCAACCTAAAAACACAGACCTCAGCATTGAAAGATGAATCAGATTTTTAAAATTTTTTGCAGTACCTGTTTTTACATAGTTTGTATGTCAGTGTTTTTCCTAGAAGCTGTTGTTATATTTGACTGGACTTGGATATTTTCTTTTCAAAGAGGGTAAACTAGCCAGACAGAAAGAATGGTCTCCCTTTGCCACCTCTACTACAAAGCAAATAAAGATATATTTTCAATAATATGTTCACAATGGAGGTTTTTAAATAAACAGAAACTTTGGCACTTACAGCAGTACAACGATCATTTGTGCTATTCTGCAAATTTTCTGGAAAGCACTGGATTTCTGTACTTACTGTACAGTGCATTGACTCTCCAGGTGCTGAAGGTAACTATTAAATGGCTCCAACAATTTTCCATGTGTCAGTATTTCAGTTCATTAGAAGATATTCAGCAGCCATGCAAAGCAGACACCCATGGCTTGCTTGCCACATCTCCTGTCTGTGGCAGGCACAGAACACGCCAGAACTCTGTTTCCCTCCTGGCCTTCCAGTTTCAGTGTAGGTCCTGGTATTTTACCAAATTAGGTACCCAGATATCTACATACTGATAGGACAACTCTGACACCTCCTAAATCCAAGAGAGTGTGACCCCTTGAAACCTGAACTTGACTTTCCCTCTGAGTTCAGGGAACAGTGGACTCTTCCCCTGCCTCATCTCTGCGGAGAATGCAGAGAGCATTTGCTTCACAACACATTTAATTTAAGACAGGATTAAAGCCACAAGAAGTCAAGCAGATCAATACAGCTGTCTTTTTGTCATGGAACCATGGTAAGATCTACTTTCAGCTCCCCACCTTACTGAAAATTAAGAGTTTTATCATCCTGCAAAACAGCAGCCTAGCTGCTATCTCTTTCTCCCTGTCCCTCACAGTCTGATGTCTACCCTGACTGGTTGAACACTAGCAGCTCTTTCCTGAGAGTGGAATAATGCTGTGGCCTGTCACAGATTTCAGTAATGGTATGTTTCTTTTGCCTGCATCAAACAAAATCACATTGATCTTTGCTTTCCTTCAACTGATGTAAGAGATCAGAGTTGGTGTCTGATTTTCCAAATAGCGCATTTGACACTATCTTTCCCCGTATCCATCCTCTCACAGGCTTTAATTCCCTGCTTTCCAATTTTTTCTTCTGTGTTCCCTTTCCTTTCCACTTCTTGTTCCACTTGTTCCACTTGTTCCACTTCCACTCTTCTTGTTCACTCTTTCCTAATCTCTTACTTGACTACTTTCACCTTCTCCAGCCCCACCTGCTGGCCCTGTCTGTCGGAGGTAATTCCCGAGGTGCTGCTGGCAGTCCTTTTCCTAAGGGAGCTATAACCATGGCCTTCATTTACTTCCTCCTGCCCCAAAGAGGGACTGCATCTGACTTCCAAACTTGTGCTATTTTCTTTTGAAGATGCTTTGCTGCTGCCTTATGTCAGCATTTCTCCCAGACCATGATTTTCTTATGTCATGAGCTGAGATGGCACCTCACCGGAGGGTTTACAGTTCTTTAAACATGTTAGATTTGACCCAAATTGCTTTTCAGATTTTGGGGATCAGTTGGTAGATTTGGAGATGTGAATAAATGCTTTGAAAAAAGGAATGACAGTTTTGAACAAATCAGATTTTTGTTAAGTTCTCACCTGATATAATGCAGTCTCCAGCAATGGCTATAGAAAACTGTCTCGTCTTTTCTTGTGTCTGGCCTTCAATACTTGGAAACAATAGTATTGATGGATGGTTAAATAGATAGTTATGCATTGCATTTTGTTATGAAGATGGAAAATACAGAGAGAAAAATTTTATCACTGGGATTATTCAGAGCCAGATTTTAGAGGGAGAGAATAGTAATTAGTCTCAGTTTAATCGCTGGTGGGAGATAGTTCACATTACCAAATGATTTGATGTTTCAGCACAAATGACAAACTGTGTTCAGAGAGGTCCAAGACTCTGTCAGCATGGCTGGAGACTAAATCACCTCTCCTCTTTATAGTAGATTGAGTTGTCCTTCCAAATCAGGGTTAAGGTCATTGGCAGGGCAGTCTGAGAATGAGAGCATCTGTCTGAAATATACCTGGACTGTGGATGTATTCAGAAATTCAATTTCTGACACTGCCAGTCCCTTGACCTTCACAAGCACAAAAAGCCTATGAAAAGGAGAAAGAAAAAAAAAAAAAAAAGCCTTGATATTTTTATTTGACTTCAGGTTCAAACTCCTGAATGGGCCATCAAGATCTGCTGGATATATTACAGAGCCAAAAATACTCACATGCTGGGCAGAAAAATGTACATGCATTTTATCTTAATGCTGGCATAGCTACCCTGTTTCCTTTCTCACAGGCGCACACCCCTCCGTCTGCAAATTATTTCAGGTCCCCTCATGCTCCACTGGTGACAGCTAGACATTTTCTAAAGTCCTTGAGCAATCATGCCTCGGAGTAAACACGCTGAAATCACCACACCAAACAGAGCAGGAGCCCTAAACACGTGTTTGAGTATTTTCCCCCCCAGGTTGAGGTTGGGAGGGATGTTCTGCATGTGCTGAAGAGTGCAGGGTTCCAGGTGCCTGGGGAAGCCGCGTCCCTCGCAGCCGAGCGGCGGTGGCCGGTCCCGGGGGGCTGCAGGGCTCCCGAGGGCTCTGCTCATGGGGACTACCTGCTTCAGCTCCACGCAGCAACAGTGAGAGCCATATGTGGAGCTGCAGGAAAACAGATGCTGTTTCTCCATTTGTGAAATCAAGTTGCTGGAAAGTAGTCAGCTTTCCGATGTACAAGAGAGAGCTCATCTGATCAACCTGCAGAGAACGCCTGAGCTTTTTTTTAAAAGAAATATTTGTCAATATCTCCAACTTATTCATGGGCAGAATGGTGCAAGGAATAATGGCATGGAAATAATCAGCTGATAAATGAGTTTGATAATAGGCAGGTGATGATTTTGATGACCTGTGATTTTCATAAACAAAGGGGCTGTGCGACCTGGATTTTGTCTGCCAGATCTGCTTCCACGCGTACATTTCTAGATGCACCGTAGGTTTACTGTAGCATTTTGATTTATTATATAACAGACATAACCACCCAGTTTGATTTCTTCTTACCACCAAAACAATAATGTAATTCCTCTAGAATAAAATGGACAGTGTTGTGTTCTCAGAGAAGCTTCAAACATCTTTGGGTTAAAGCCAAAATAAATCGCTTTTCTTTTATTATCAAATGAAATGTGTGCTATAATAGCAAAATGCCTAATTATTTAAAAAAAAGCTAATAATCTGAAATTATATTCTAAATCACTGTAACATAGTGAAACATAATTGTGTGCAATTTGTTGTCCTTATAATATGTGTTTTATTTTATCCAAATGCAAAGATTTAAAGTATCAGCTACCTCCAGAGACTCCAGACCAATAAAAATTGTCTTCTCTATTATTCTGATTAACAGGACAATTTAAGATACTAGACACAAATAATAAAGGTTTTCTGGAAAGTAGCAAACAAAGAATTTTACCAGGATTATACTCTTTAAGACTCTCTGCCAAGCTTCCTAGGATATTTTGTCAGCATATTAGGATCCCTCACATTTCTCTGCAGTGTATCTATTTTCCACTGGTTCAGACCTATGGGAATCTGTCCTAATTTTAGCATTAGGTCGGCCTCTTTTCAGCAATATAGCTCTTCTGTTGATTGTATAAGGAATTTAGGATATTAGTCATTCAGACTACATCTTGGATATCTAAAATAGATGGGGTAGGAGGTATATAATCAAAATCCAGACTCCAGACTCCTTTTGAATTTGTGTCAGAAGGCAAAAATTATGCCAAAATTAACTCCAAAAGATTGATCTGCATGAAAGCTTTGTCCATGTCTTTAGAATTTCTTTAATTAAATAAACTCTGTTGGGATGCAATCCTTGTTAGAGGTGCTGACTTTTGTGTTCAAACATGGGCTTTTTTACAAATCATAAAAGGTGCAACACTTCAGCTTACCTTGCCTTGGCTCCCAACCAACAATATTACACAAATTGCATAAATTACACAAATTCAATGTTGGTGCCTGGTGTAAGAATCCTCTAGCACAATAGCAATTTCTATTGAAAGGATAAAAGTCATCTTTGCAGAGAAGGAAGTGACTTCTCTGGTGCTGATCTGACACCAGAGAGCCTCAGAAGCAAATCCTTGCATTCGGCGAGCAAGGAGCTTGTCCTGACTTTGTCTCCTCTAACCAGCAGTATGTGCACTCCACTCTGGGGAGGTGTGTATGGGACTGCACACGAGTTTATCTGTTTCGCTCTCTTGAGTACACACATGTGCAAACATGCCTACAGCTAAACAAAGGGCAAGGGCTTTAAACTGATCAAGCACAGGTTCAGAGAAAATATTGGGAAGAAATTCTTTACACTCTCTGTGAGACTGATGAGGCACTGAAACAGATTGCCCAGAGAAGTTGTGGATGCCCCATCCCTGGAAATGTTCAAGGCCAGGTTGGATGGGGCCTTGAACAACCTGGTCAGTGAAAGGTGCCCCTGTCCGACACAGCTGCAACTTCAGTCATCAGTCTGGTTACACAGAGGTCAGGGGAAATGTGAACCAGTCACTTGCAGTGTAAGATGCACTTTCCCCTGGACAGTGTGTTCAGGGCTCACTGAAAAGGCAGTCCATCTGTCAGAGTACAGGGCGATTACAGTCTTTGTAGCCAATTACAAGTCACTTGTAAATGAAATTGTGTCCATCCCTAAAATACATTAAAAAGATTTAAACAATCCCGGGAACGAGTCACTACCCTTGTGTGAGGCTACACAGGGTAGGTAGAACTGGTAATCTCTCAGTCAGAGCACTGCTCTGTGTGCTGCCAGTGCCAAGTTACTCCTGAGGATTAACTCTGACTTATAGAAATATTCTTGACCTTGACTTAGATTTTGTTTCTTATTGCTGCGCTTGCATGGGGTTGGTTTTTTTGTTGTTTTTCTATTTCAACTTTACATCATGTTGATTTTGGGTATTTTTTTTATCTAATATGAAATAAAGGAAAAACAGTTTGAATCATGTGTCCTGTTGTGGGGACCAAGTTAATTAAAATCCTGATGTATATATACAGCTGATACTCCTCACCCTAATGAAGAACATTAATTCTAGAACATGTGTGGCTGTAGTCACATTGCTACAAATTACTGGACTGTTTCCTTTATCTGTTTCCAAGAAAGTCTCCCCCGGTTAGTTAGGAAAAAAGAAAAATATGATGCCTTAGTTCTAAGCAGCATAAATTACATGCATCAATCAGAGGAAGCTTAAATTAAAATACACATTTGGCAAACAAATATGAATATGTTGATCTCATCTGTGAATCAAAATGATTTAATGCCAGTACTGACCCCCCACTGATCAACATGAAGGTCACTGCAAACTGCTTGATTCTCATTGAGAAATGTTGTCGTGTCTGTTAAAGATGCAGTTTTATACATTCCCTAATGCTCAATCTAATCGGTAATTCCAATGTAGCAGAATTGATTTATTTTAGAAAGAAAATACCGAATTCATTTTTTTTTATTTATGTAATCCAAAACAGATAGCTAAATTAAAATGTTAAAAAAATGCATGTGGTGGATGGGTCTGGGCTGAAGGCTTTCCAACGTGTTTATGATGTTTTCTAATCTAGAGGAATACTATTTGTTAAATAGAATGCTACACCTTTCAGATACCAAGTGACCATAAATCAGTCTTCCCTTATCATCCCGTTCATGTGCTCTGGCTATAGGAATAACTAGTTGTTTAACTCAATTATCAGGTGAAATGTGGCTCTGAAGGGATAATCCAAGGCCGGTTGGGTTGTCATTGCTTTCCAAAGGTCTCAAGCAAACATGAGCAGGACACTGGTTTTACTGAAACTTGAACCAGTTTTTGCCTTCTAAAATCTTTTTGCCTGCACTTAGAACTTTTTGGATTAGGGATGGAGAAAGTCATCATAGCCCCAGGGTAGATGGAACTGGGAAGGAGACGGGACACCCTGTGGTGGGATGGTACACAAGATCAGCAGGTCCTGATGGGAACAGAAGCAACAGGGAACCACACCAGAATTCACCCATGGGGACAAAGTCCCTGTGAGACATAGGGAAAGAGGTCAGTCCAGGAAATATTCTTGCAACTGACACAGTGGATAGAATTAATGATCTTTAGATACACTCACACATGTACAGAAATGGGGTTTTCCCATAGGTATGAATGTTTTTACATTGTCGTTTGTGAAAAATTGCACTTTCTAAGTAAACATTTCACACCTCTGCAGCTGGGGACTACAGCAGTGGTGAAAGCCAGCTTCACTGTTCTGCTAAAAGAGTCCTTTTTTGCTTACAGTGGGAAATTAGGACTTTTGATGTCCAAGACTCAAAATTTTTCTTTCTTAGATAATCTTTGCCAAGGTCTCTACTTATAAATTATTTCTGTCAGAGGATTTTTGCTATTTTTTTTCCTTTTTCTTCTCCATGTAGAGCTGACACATTCTCTAAGGATATTCAATAATCAGGTCTTACCTTTTAAAACTCCCAATAGCCCATCTATAGTGTGAAAACCTTTCAAAGCATATTCCAAATTAAACTGTCTACTGGGAAAAAAGCAGGAAGAGACAACTTAAGAATGAATTTTGATGGGAGCAGATCAGATGTTCACTAAGGAAAAAAAAATCCATTTTGAAATTATTGTTCACCTTGAACAAAGCTTGATTCATGAATCTTTGGCATTTGGATGAGAGGAAACAAGAATTCATTCACCTTTTGTTTAAAAAGATAAAACCACCAAAAGCACGTGCCATTGTAAGATTAAAGTGCAAGACACAAATGAGATGGTTGCATCTTGGGGTTTATTTAGGTCTCACTGGCCCTGATGAAATTCTCAGGTAAAGTATTGCAGAACAACACTTTGTGGAGGGATGATATTTTTGTGCTCTTCCTACCACACAAACACACACTGCTTAATATAATAAACCATAAAATTATGAGAACTGCAGTTTATCACACATCTTTGATTGCCTTTTCTAACTCCCATTTTCTATTTTAGGTAGTTTCTTTCCTTGGTCCACCAGTCAAAAATCCCTGAGCAGCTTCTAATATCGATTGGATATAGAAATATTTTGCATCTCTTGATAAAGAGAGGATTTTGTCATTGTCAGCCCTGCACATCTGTACATAGAAGTCAAGCTGGATGTCCACTGTTCAAGCAAGGCATCTCTGAGTTCTAGGGATAATGTTTGTTTTGAAAGTTGGAGAGCATATAACTGTGGCTCTCAGGCTGCTCTCTGGCACTTGCTTTTAGACCAAGGCATGTTGAAATAGCAAGCCACTGAATCCTGGCCTGGATTACTGAAAGGCCATTGTAGACACAGCTCAGCAACAAGAAGAGGATACACATGCCTATTCTGCCCCTTTAGGCAGAAAGACTTTTTTAGTAAAGAAATCAAACATCAGAATCCACAGGCAATGACAGAATGAACTATGGCATTCCTGGACCACTCCTCCACGCCTCAAGTTGCTTCATATTAAAGCCTGCTGAGCCAAGGCAAGTATCACCTTACCTCAGTACCTCAGAAAATTTCAATGTCCATAAATTCCAACAACTTTGACAAACCTGAAGGTCATGAAGGTTATGTAAAGGAACAATTTTCTTATCTGAGTTTTGATCAAAACCACATATCATAAATGTGCATAATGTTATTTCCAGGTCTGTGCTTTCAAAGCCAAAGCTCCTCTATTACCAAGCTGTCAGAAAAAAATCAGGCATTGATCATTTGCTAAAAGTCAGTCTTTGTTGTCTTTATGGAGCCACTTTGGTTCAATCTAATCCTACCTCTAAACCTGTGGAGTGAGCAAGCCTCACTGTTCACCAGCAGCCACATGTAATTGACCTCAAATGAAGTGTGAAGACCCAAAACCAGCTCTAACAGGACCATGGTATGGACACGCCAATCTTCTCTGCTGCAGCATTCGCAGAGCCAAGTAGAGAAGCAGAGCTGGCAATCCATATTTTTCTTTGAAACTTTACTTTCCTTCTCTGAGGAAGATAGATGGCATGAGAAAGCATGCCTGATACAATCATGCTGGAGCAGAAACTGACGGTACTTCTGCACTCTGTGCTGAAGTTTGGTGAGGTCACACACACAACTATGACAAACTAAAAGATCTGACCACTGAAAGTGAGATAATCCTTTGAACATGTACATCAATCCTTTGAACTGCTCATGCAGAAACCTGTGGTCTTTGCTACTGTTTGCACTTTAACCAGCATCAGTACCAGATCTTTATAGGAGCTGTATTCTTGTTGAAGCTTAAGATAAAAGTGCCAGAAACCAGAAACATCCTTTCAGTGTATAGATGAAGAAAAAAGAGAGAAAAGAAAGTGGCAAGTCAGTAGTAGATGACTTTGCAGGTGACATTGCTTCATGAAATTCTACGTCTTTGTCAAGAGTAAAATTGTTGTAATGTCAAATGCCTCTACTTTTCATCTACTATGGTATGAAAAAGGAAAGAATCTTTTCCTCCATATCATTTTGGTTTCTTTCAAGAGGTTCTAGTTTAGCTATTATTTTCTTTGTCAGCCAAATTTCAAAGTTCTTTCAAAGCAAGCTTTTCTGTCTTTTTTTGCAAGAGGAAGAAGAAAGATAGATTTTATCTGTTGCAACATATCAGGGTTTTTTGCTGAACAAGAGCCACAGAACATCATACTAAGATCTCTTTACTCAGCAAGTTGACTTTGGGATGAGTTTTGAATGCTTTCTGTTTGCTATCAGTCATAGATTTAGTCAAGACGATAAATCCTCACAAAATAAACATTATCACTTGCAACATTGATGGATATTTATTTATCAGTAAAAGGAACATTGCGCTTTTATATATGCAGATTAGCTCCTAAATAATAAACAATTTCCCAGCTATGCAGCTAGAACTGGTTGATCAGAAATAGTTTTATGTTTTCGAGTGAGTTGACCTTCATCTATTGATCAAGGATAGTTGGCAAGATCTTAAGTAATAACATTCTTGGCTTCACACATCACTTTCATATTGATAGGGTGGAATTGTTTTTGAGTCCAATACTTATCTGCTGGTGAAATATGGGAACATATGAGTCTAGTCAGTCACACCCAAAATATTGTGGAAGCTAGAAGCAACATATGTACTTCCTTGAATTTCTCCCACTGGTATGGAGCATTTGGAAATGCAGCGACTCTTTGGAGAGGCGCTTGCTCAGTATCTATCTGGTGTGTGGCATCCCCTGCTACAATCTGGAAATTGCTTAAACCATTGTGGAAAATCAGCTGGTTGAGTGACAACACAAAACAGAATGAGTGCCCCAGCTAAAGCTTCATTCCCGAGCCTTTAAAAATGTCTCTGTTAACTCTACAAAGGCAAAATGAACTCATCCTCCTAAATGTCTTAAAAAGAAGGAAACAGGACCACTCTTCTCTTGGGGTGCAAATGCATCCTGCTAGCAAGGGTTAGCCATCTTCTGTCACCTTCATCCTGAAACAGACTGTTCTGTAGTGTGGTTTCTGTGCATTGCTGGGGAATAAACAAGCCTTCAGCATCCCACCTGGCACCCACACTGGGGAGTGGAAGGGAAAGGATTGCTCTCTGCAGAGTTAACTTTTACCCCTTCCTGTCTTTTAGCAGAACAACATCACCCTCCTTCTTTAAATTATATAGGAAATATTTTTTTTACTTCTTCCAATCTCCCACTGAATACAAATCAGGGTAAATAGCTCTGCAATGGCTCTACAGCTAAGAACTATTATCTATGTTTTGATCAGCTTTAACAGCAATGGTCTATAGACCTCAATTTCCTGTTCTGAAGTGCTAAAACTTATGAAAATAAACTCCAAAGCTTAGCAAGCATCCTTTAATCAAATAAAATTGTCAGTATGAATCTACCTATGCTAGCATAACCTTATAAAAATGTTTGATAGTAGCTTTTTGCACTGTGAAACCTAAAACTCCAGTACACTACAAATTTTGCTGGATAAATTTGATATATCAGTGGTATTTGGTGGGATTTTTTTCCTTATTTACACCCTTTTTCTCCTTTTCTATCTGTTTTACAGTGTTTTCTCATCCTTCTCTGTGGAACCCGCACCATTTTAATTATCTGTGTGTTTTATAAAATCGTGTCTAATTAGAAAATTTTAAATTCCTCATTACAGCACATTCTCATGCAGAACCTGAAATAAGAATGATTATGAACTGTTTTAATAAGCACCAGCTTTGCACTCTTTAAAAGATTGGAATTGTTGTTTATATCTGTATGCACATTAGTTTACCTCAAGATGTGCTAGATTACATTAATTATCTTTGCATCTGCAACAGAGAACATCAATGATCGATGCCAACCTCATTCCTCTGAATTTTTGAAAAGTTTTGTTTGTTTTTTTTCCTTGACAATGCGTATTTGCCATACAGGGAAATTTAAAAGGGATGGACAGATCTTGCTGCTGGAATATGCAAGACCACTGTGTTTCATTGTGCTGCAGACTAATTGTAAATACCTTTACCTTTTTATGAGGTAGGAGAAAAACTCTGATTTTGCAACTAGCTGCACTTTTACAACATTTCAATCCTGATCTGTCTCAAAAGCAGGCAGATTGATTGCAGCAGTGTCCCCATGTGGACTTCTACCAAAACAAATGTGACCAACTGAATTTTGGCTCCAGTTTTGATGCAAACAAATCCTTACTAAGCAAAATACAAATAAATGGTTTAAACAGTTTTTAACCAAAGTGGTTTAAGTAGGAATTTAGAGAAAATAACTGGCAGCCAGTACCTGGAATTAACTTTCTGGAGCCTGTGCTGAGTCCCTGCCTGCTTAGTTCAGGCTGTACAAATCCCTGAAGCTGCTGTTATCAGAGGTAGCATTTCTCTTATATACACAGACCAGCTCACCTAAGGACATGGTTTTCACAGTCTTGGTGTAAGTCTTCACAGCACTTGGTGTAAGTCTATAAACAGGCTCAAGATACAAGGAAAAAATCTGCTTTATGGCTTGTGAGAGTAAGCACATCTTTTCAGGTCCTTCTGCCTATGGCCAGAAACAAAGGTACCGCATCAAAATGTCAAAATATTCTTCTTTTCTATTGTTGGGCATTTACATGGCAAAATTTTTATATTGCAGATTGAACCAGTACTGATCATCCCCTTGAAACCAATGGGATAAATTACAAAGGAACTTGTAGCTTATAGGATCCAAGAGTACGGCAGTCTAAACCCTAGTTAACACCAAAGAACTTATTTAAATAATTTTACTGTATTTGCTTTTTTGTGAAAGTCTGCATTCAGACTGTAATTCCACAACATTTATTTGTTATTCAAAGCAATTTAATGAATAATTCTGTAATAATTTGTCTCAGCTTATTGTGAATATTCAGGATTTGAAACATGAACTGTGATTGCTCTCCTAAATCAAATGCTGTTTTATTATTCCTTCAGTGAATGACAGTCTTAGAATCAAGTGAATGACTGGGGGAAAAAGAAAGGGAAAGAAGAGAATTAAACTTGAATATTATCCAGAATTTGCATAAATTAACTCTTATGGTGGGCACTCCTGCCATGACAAAAGCAAGCTTGTTTATGAGAAGCAAGCATAAATGGCAGGCATATTGTTAAAATGCATTTATTCAGCAATAGTGCATGCAACCTGGAATTTGTTTACTTATTAGCTAAGGCCTAAAATTTGGTGGGAAACAAAAAGGGGAAAAGACAAGGAACAGGTCTGAGGAGGCATTTTAAAAAAACATTCTTGAAGAGGAATCCTCTGTACAGTTAAAATCAGTTTAGATATTTCCCTCAGGCTCTGGAAAATATTACAACATCGCACTAAGGAATTTCGGTGATTTATGCAAATGTAAACATATACATTTCATATACATGTAAACATATACAATTCAACATATTAATGCACTCTAAATGCAATGACCTCAGACGCAGAGGCTCCTGTTTGGCTGATTTTTACCTCCTGTTTGTTAAATTTCTAATTCCTGCATGCTTCTGCAGCGAGCCTTCCACTATTTTCTGGATGGCTGCAAACTGCAGCTTGGCTGATCTCTCTTGAGTTTGGCCCATGGGCTGTGATGTTCTGAGGCTGGAGGGTGCAGCTGACCCCACTGCAGCCCCAGAGGCAGAGGTGCTTCTGTTGGGTGGGCACCAGGCTCACACCAGCCTCCCACCACCCTCTGCCCTGGGCAGGAAACAAACTGCCTCTGCTTGTCCTTGAACATTCCTGGGCTGCACCAAAATAAGAACAGTCTGGTGGTGTAAGTCTGGCTGGACGCCAGGCACCCACCCAAGGTGCTCTGGCACTCCCCTCCTCAGCTAGAGACGTGAGAGAAAATATAACAAAAGGCCCATGAGTTGAGGGGAGGGCTGGGAGGGATCATGCACTGTTTACTGTCAAGGGCAAACCAGACTTGGCTTGGGGAAACTAATGGAACTCATTTTGAATCCAAATCAAAGCAGGAAATGAGAATTAAAACACACCTTAAAACACATGACCAGCACACCGAGGGAGATGATCAACCTCCTCAATTCTGCTTTTGCAAGACCCCACTTGGAGTACTCTGTCCATCTCTGGGACAACCAACATGAGAAGGATGTGGACCTGTTGGAGAGGTCCACAAGTTCGGAGAAGGGCCATGAGGGATGGAACACCTCTCTTGTTCAGCCTGGAGAAGAGGCTCTGGGGAGATCTTCCAGTACCTAAAGGGGCTATGAGACAACAGCAGAGGGACATTTTACAAGAGCATGTAGTGACAGAACAAGGGGAAATGACTTAAACTGGCAGAGGGTAGGTTTATATATTAGATATTAGGAAAAAATTGTTTCCTGTGAGGGTCTTGAATACACACAGAGTGGGGAGTGGGCAGGGGGGGTGGGTTAGAGGAGATGCTGGGTGTCAGGACTTCCCATGGCAGCCTATGAAACCAGAGTTGTGCAAAACATGCTGCAGACTGGATGTGGCCCAGGAGTTTTTGCACACAAAGCTTCACATGCTTTCAGAGCATATTAAGGCAAAGAGCCTTCTCACAGTTTAGATGTGATGTACGGTCAAAATGATGAGAGCCACAGAAAAGGTATGACCAGGTAGCAAGTCCCTGCAGCAAACCAGTGACTCTGGGACTGCTGAGGACACAGAGACTGAAGAAACCTCTCTGACAGCCTTTAAAATGTGTTACATGATGGTGCTTGTGACCCTGCCTTTGCTCCAGGCTATGCTATAGCTGCTAGAATTTCAAATCTCTTCCAGTGAGTTGTATCTGGGCAAAGAAAAGAAATAAATAGGTTTGGACATTATACATTTTCTGTTTGGGGAAAGTTAACTTTCTCCAACTTTTTTTCCCCCTGTGCTTTATTTTCTTTCTTTTCCTTTTAATATTTGAAAGCCTTAATTTTTCACATTTAAAAAGTCATGCCATTACTGGTATCTCAGGTTATAGTGTCCCAATGGCTTAAAATGGCTTCATCTGTTAAGGATGGTGGCTTCCACTTTGTCATCAAAGCCTGATAATATTCAAATATTTCAATTTTTCACACACACACACACACAAAAAAAAATGGGCATCCACATTTTGAAAGCATATTTTATTAAGACCGAAACACTGACTTTGAAATTGAAGGTCGAAGTTTTTCTGTTAAAAGCCGGAAGAGTGACACAACCAGCATGATGGTAGCACAGCATATCTTGTACCCTGCTCTGATTTAATCCTGCTCCTTTTGTCCACACCTTTGGGTTTTGTTACATTAAGTGTTCTTGTTAGATGTGTGTGGAGAAGGGGGCAGGAGGCTGGAAGGAGTGTTTTTTTCATTTTAACAATAATATCCTTCTTCCATAAAAGATATGAAGCAGAAGACTGAACAGAAAATCTAGCTATTTTATTGCCCCAAGGCATTATTCATTTTCCTGACACATTATGTTTTTAATTAAAATTGCACATGAGTTAATTAAAATGTTCATTCAGCTTTTTTTTTTTTTTTTCCTTGCATGGGTGCCTCGTTACTCTCCTAGCATTTTAGTAGAAGGCCGTTACATTTCAGCAAACTGCTGGCTTTATCAGCTCAGACTTCTACTGACAGACTGTCATGTTTGCTACACCTTTTTATCTCAGATGTTCTAATTTTTTTAAGTATCTTCTCTAGTCTGGGGGCTGGTTGTTTGTTTGGATTTTTTTAAATGTTATTACCGTTGTTATTATTATTATTATTAATATTATTATTAATAATAATATTATTATTATACCAGCACCTTCCACTAGTAGTTTGAGCTCAGGTTTATTAAGGAGACATTGTCAGGAACGGGCAGGAAGGTGAACAAGAGCCCGTGAACACTGTCAAAGCTCACTCTCATGGAACCTGCTCAGATTAACCTGCAATACAAGTGCACTGCAGCACCAGTGCACAGGACCTTGGGAGCAACATTGAAGAAAAGGAGCATTCAGAGAAAGAAATCATCAGAATCCTGCAGACACCTTTCTTATACTGACCTATGTGGAATCCTTCAGATTTATGGGTTACAGGCACTGAATTTTTGATCACTGTTTTGGAAAAAGGAAATTCTAGAAGATAGACACAGAGTTTTGTCCACCTTCTCTAGTCTTAAAGTCTATTTTTAAAAAGTGTAGCAGCACTTAAATAGTTTGAGAAAGTGTTTCTGTTTTAGCTGGTATATTAGGAAGGGCAAGAGAGATTTCTTAGGCTGTGGACTAGCAAAAGCTGCTTTACTCAGTTTTCAAGGAACCTGTTTCTATACTCAAAATTCCTAAGTCATGAGTGGAAGTCTGTCCTGCTTCCTTTGTGCTGGCTACATAGCATGGTGAAATGCAGTTATTTCCCCCAACCAGATTCACCAGTGCTGACTTAGGGATTGGAGCCAGTGTAGGAAGGGTTCTTTGTCCCAGGGGTCAACCAGCTCTTAGAAAGAAACAAATTTCACAGATGGATCCTCTCTGCTTTCCCCAGAGGTTGCAAACATACATGGTGCACTTGTTAAATTTACCCTTATTGAGCGCCACAAGTCAGAAATGCATACAAGGCCAATAAACCATAGCCAGGGTAAAAGGCAGAAGGCGTGTCAAACAAATGTTTTCTGAAGAGGTGTACAGCAAGCTGCTGTGCCTCTGCTGAAGTCTTCAAAGCCTGCAGAAACACGTTGATGTGTGTAACTAACACCTTGCATCCTGGCTGCAGCAGTGGCAGGTGCCTGGACAAACAGCGCCTTTGAGCAAAGATTTGTGTTGTGTGCAAGTGCCACACATGCCTTCTAACAGCAACACTGGAGCCAAGTTTGAAAATCAGACCTCAAAGCAACAGCTCCCATAGCTCAAATGGAGAAGGAGGGATGGGCTATGGGGTTCAGACTTTGGGCTCAGCTAATATGCATTAGTGCCATTTGCTTTTTTCACACAGCATGAGTTAAGGACAGGCTGTCAGCTGCAACTTTGAGCTTCCTGGATGCTGTCAGCTCTTTTCACAACCTTCATATTACTGAAGTGGAGCTTTTTACATTTTATTCTTTGACTTCTAGTTGTATCTTCATGAGAATAATGTGATTTCGGGGGAAGTGTTGAAAGGTTTGAATGTGGTAACTAAACATTTACAAAAGATCTTTAGCCTGAAATATGTAAATATATTTCTCTCAATGGTTCAGATAGCAGTGTTTAATTTTGCAGAAAAATTGCAAAGTTTTTTTTAAATTTTTATACTGAATTTATGCTCTGATGAAAAGCCCTTCAATTCAGGAAGTAGAAGAAATTATTTATTTTTAAAACTGTCTTAATATGGCATCTTAGATATCTTGCAAAGGGTGTGAAAGATAAGGTTACCAGTCAGGAATAATGTTTTACAACATCATTACCCTGATATCACCCAAAGCAGCTTTCTTTGAATCATTTTGTTTGGTATATATCTATATTTTGATTCAAATAATACCCTCCTTGGTTATACTAATATTGCTGTGTGATATTTACTTAGGCATCAAGAACAACTTCACTGAAACTCAGCAAATAAATTCTATTGATTTCTAAAAGGTCCTTTAGTTTAAAATATACCTTGACATTTTTTGTTGTTAGATTATATTTAGTTCACAGCCTATTAAAAATGTGGTCCTTTATTACTTTATATTATCTACAAATTGAGTAGAAAAAAAAAACCAAACCCAAAAGGCACAGACATGAGAAGCCTTGAATACCCTCTGGAGTTCTGGGCTCCATAATTTAACAAGGATGTAAAGGTTCTTGAATGAGACTTTGGGTTTGTCTGCTTTGGAGGACAAAAGGAGCCTGAGGGGTGGCTTTCTCCAGATTCCTGAGGAGGGGGAGTGAAGAGCAGGGTGTGGAACCCTTTTTTCAGTGAGAGAACACATGGGGAGGGTCAGACTGAACACTGGAAGCGTTTCTTTACTGAGAGGGTGATCAGATATTGGAAATGGCTTCCTGGGGAGGTGGTCAATGCCCCAAGTCTACTTTCATGGCATTTCCATTTTCCACTACTTACTGACTTGTGCAGTAGAAGTGCTTTTTCTTTCCTGTCTCTATTTCCTACTTTTACTGCAGTCTTCTGGCCCCAGTAAATCCCTAGCCCATCACAGACCAAGTGCCTGTCCCTACCACAGACAGCTGTTTGAAATTCTTACAAATTTGTGTCAGTATAATTCAAACAATTTGTTAAGTTGCATTATTTTTACCAATTTGTTCATTTAGGAATATTAAAATGCTTTAAAGGCATACTGGAGCAAACAGAAGTGTTTTTCTTCATCATTTTTTAACACAAATTTGAGTTTGTGGGTTTGTAATAATTAGTTCTTGGTTTAAAATTTTGTTTAACACCAGTGAAAACAAAGGTTTTATCCCACAATTTTTGTAATAGTTCATCATGCTAACAACATTTCAAAAACACTGGCTTTGAAATGGCCTGGAACATTTTTCCAACATTTTAAAAGGACTCTAAAATTAAAAAAAAAAAAAATCCTTTTTATCCTTATTTTTACACCCTGTAATCTGTGTACCTTGAACTTCCCACACAGCATCAACCTTTTGTGCTTTCATGTAGGAAAAGTCAACATTTAATCATAAAAGGGTTTGAGAGTCTATATTAAGAATACAATCTAACTTGGTAGCTGCTGTTTGAGATCCTGCACGCTATGAATTTCATACAGTAGAAATTAAAATCTGGTATAATTTCATGACCCATATCACCTTCCTTCTCACAGATTCCAACAGTGTGAAGTTATTTCCATAAAGAAATGTGGGGATATTGTAGGAAGCAAACTGGATTTACCAACAGTTCAAAGCTGTGGTGAATATTACGTTTAAAGCCAACTCCTCTTATTATAGATACGTTTAACACTTCCCGAAAATTCCCTTCAAAAAAGTAACAGTAATTTTCATCAGCTCTGGGAAAAGAGTCATCAAGTATCTCCAGGTGTAATGTATTTTTAGTAGAACCACCCAAACTGTTAGCCACAGTTGTGAACTCTGCTGAGGAAGTCTCTCGGCGCTGCGGTGGCAAGCTATCTGCCCACAGGCAGTTTAAGTGCTCCAGAGAGAGGTGCAAGACCTTAAAAAAAATCTAAAGCCATGCCATAAACAGGAAGCAATTTTAAAAATCATTTTCACCAGTTTGGAAAAGGGTGGAATAATAGAAAGATAAACAAATTGTTCTGAGAAAGGAGCAGCCTGAGGACTCTGGCTTTGCTGCAGGTCACTGGTCGTCCCCTGCTCTACCTCTCATTTTCTCACACAGGCTCTTACCTAATTCTGGCCCTGCAGAAGCCCCTTGGCTTTTCTCTGCTCACGCTCAGTCTCCCTCACTCCCTTTATGCTTTCCTAGCAATTCCCAGGAAGTTATTTCCAATAATCACCTAATTTCCTGCATGAAGCAGCACAGGACGCCCCAAGACTCCCATCATCTTGCATGACCACTTTTAGCCTGCTCAGACTTGTAAAGTCCTGCTGCTCTCTGCCCTTGTAGACACAAAGGTTAACAGAGACTAAACAACTTTTCTGAATTGTCAAACTCCAGCCATTTAATTCCTGAGACTGGTAAAAGAGGATTTCTAAGAAGGATATTAACAGCCCTCTCAACGTTTTCTCCCATTAAGAGGCAGATCTGAGATGAGAAGAAACTCCAGACTGGCCCCAGACAAAGCTGAGCTCTGTCAGAACAGATTCCTGTTAGAGAAAGTTTCCTCACCTAGAAATATAGGAGGGCAAGCAAGTAAACAAACAAAACTGCAGCCACCCTGGACACATCTCCTGCATGCTCACAGATCATCCTGCCTAAGCACAGCAGTACTGACAGCCCCTGGCCAGGCCACGGCAACACCATCCAGACCTCCTGGAAATGCAGCAGGTGGTAACCTCTGCAAGGGAGATAAAGACTTGGAAATGGCAGTGATTTGTACCCTACGGAGATAACGCAGACGCGCTGCTAAGAATGTATTTGGGTTTTTTCTCTATTTGTTCACTCAGCTTGAGTAAAGCCCTTTGGGGGGCTTTTTGTTTGCTTTTTTCATTTTATTGCTTTCATTCATCTGCATCATTCAAAACTAAAGCCTTGCTGGGAATGAAAATATGGAGCTGAAAGCACTTTTTTTTTTCTTTGCACAGAGTGAGAGATCCACGGTGCAGACTTGCAGCTATTTCTACCTATATGAAGATGCAGCAGGACCAAAGGAGAGCTGTCACCCCCTAAAGTCTCAAGCTGTCAGCACAAATGGGTTTGCTTCTATACTTAGAGAATTTGGGGTTTCTGTGTATGTATTTTCATCTTTTAAGTTCTCAATAAATGTGGATGGTCTCAGACAAGTAGAGAAATAAGACAATAAAATATCTGGTTTGATGTTCTAAATTTCACTATGTATTGTTTTAAGGCCTTGCTGCATTTCTTACTCCCATTTATCCCCCCACTCTCCTCAGCAGGTGGGGATAGCAGTTCTACTTAGTGACTTGCCAGTTGTATATGTTCAACAGCTCTAACTCAATGACATCACTTATTAGGGAGATAAATGAGGGCAATTAAGCATCATGGCCATAACTGGTGAAACTTTCTGCAATGAGAGCATTATTAAAATGACAGAGTGCTTGTCTGTGCCTGCCCAAGGTGTATGATTCAGCCTCTCTCCTTTGCCTGGTAAAGTGACCCCCAGCAGCACTTCTCACATGCATTGTTTCTACAGGGCTATGTATCACCTCTGGTGTAAAATGGCAATGTATGTTGATTGATGTCCATTTCATTTTTAACAGCCATCTTCTTCTATGTTATTTAAACAGGACAGATGATAAACATTACAATTTAGTTCATGTTTGTTAAACTATTCACTTAAATACCCTCCTCAGATGCTGATAAATGGCACCTTCAGAAAGAATAGCTGTTACTTTTTTGCATAATATACTGGTGTTTAAGGCTTTTTATAGTATATCATACACACAGCCTTGCTCTGTCATTCAAAACCCAAATGACATTTTATTAAAATGTTTCTTTTTAATCCTGTTTGGCTAATATTTCCAGCAATTTTTAATACTGGATTTGAGCAAAGGAGGGAAATTGCCATGAGAAGTGGAAATTCCATTTTGAAAAAACAGAAACTAGGTTTCAAGTGAGAGCTTGTTTCCCTTAAAAATTAGGTTCTCAGTTTTGGGCAGAAATGTGGCTATAAAGATCTGGAAAAATAAGACCATTGCAGGAAAAAGAAACAAGTAGGAGTAATACATAGAGAGAGGTAAAGATGGTCAAATATAGTCTGAAGAAGCAAAAAAAAAAAAAAAAAGCAGAGAGAAAGGACAAAACCTAAATATAAAACAATTATAAGCAATGAGAAAACAAACTAGACAGTGTGCTCCCAGTAGCACCAGGATATAGGACTGAGCTATGGGACAGCATCTTTACCAGTCTGGGGCATCCCTGCCCCTCCTGCCTTCCTGCAGGAGGGATGTGATCTGCATCCCCATGCCAAAAACCCCACCATCTCACAGGGGTGATGATCCCAGCATGGAGCCCTGTTTCTTGGGAGCCCTGAAGACCTGCAATGCACGTATGGAACACACACAAAATGCATATAGACAAAGCAGCTGTGATGGCAGATCCTTGCCCTTTTGAAACGCCATAAAGCAAATGTATTGCACAGGCTGTGATGTGGCTGGCGAGAAAACGGAGATAATGTCCCTCTACTCTTGGATAGAAATGCTTCATTTTATAGAGCACATGATTCACCTGTGGTTTGTATCCTAGCACACACTGCCCAGAGCACAGTGCCCAGAAGCCTGTTTCCAACACAGCTCCATCGCCAGGAACATCAGGGAGGGTGGAATGGGAGCCAGGAGCAGCGGGGTAGTGCAAGCTAAGGCCAGCTGCACCCTGGCCCCCAAGAGCTCCCTGGGAGAGGAAACATGAACCAAAGCATCACTTCTGAGGACTCTCTTCCAGGTGTGTGAAGAGGGATATAACCCTGGGGTCAAAAAGTAGAGAAGAAAAAGGGGCAAATCAAGGCTGGGTTTGAAAACAGACAGGTACCTACCTTGGAAAGATTGAGCAGATATGTTCAGCAGAATTTAGAGCAGCTGTCCTCTTCCTCTGAATTGCTGCTGTTTCCTAGTTATTAGGAAACTTTGAATGCATTTGTTGCCATTCTTTGCATCCCTGCCAAGTCTGCTGCAGTGGCAAGCCTTTGGAATTAAGGTGCAGAGAAAGCTGAAAATGAGTTAATAATTTATCTTTTAGGCTGATCTCTAAATGTTGTTTCACAGAGTTGAAAGGTGTCAAGAGTTAAGGAGAAACATACAAAGGGACTCTAGGGAGAGGAGGTGGGTTCAGACAGTGACAGGAGGTACAGAGGGCAATGGAATAGGGGCAGCTAAGGTGTGTGAAATAAAGAATGTATTTTTATGTGCTCAAGAATGTGCCTAAACTATGAGAAGGATAATGGTAAAACAGACACAAAGTTAAGAACCATCATTAGGAATATAAGAATAACCATGCCACATCAGACCAACTGCCCATCTAGTTGGCCTCTTACATGTCGCAGCAAGGTTTAAAAATGCATATTAAGCCATCTCCTGCACTGGAAATAATGTGCTAGCCAAAATGAGCAGGCAGTCAGTGTAGCTCCTTCTTTAAGATAGTAGTGCTCATACTGTTAGAAAATAATTTATTCTAATGGAATGTGACTGAATGCTCTCAATAGGCACAGAAATGTTTTATACTCTTGCTTAATCCTGCTGATTTTTGGCTTAGTAATATCTATGAAAGGCGTTACATTAGTTAATAAGGAGTTACATAAAGACAACATTAAACATTAAACTTTGATCACTGTTAAATTATCTGCAATTCAGGTTCATTTATTGCTCCCATTTTATACTTTTGAGGAAAAGTAAGAAATAGATATTTTTCAAAGACTGGACCAAATGTGTTTGTGGGGAAAATATCGCTTCTCTAGCCTCCACTTTTTGCATACCACCCCAATAGTCTCATCTTTCTCCTCAATGAGCCAGAAATTCTTTGCTGTCCATGGTCAACAGTTTTTTTTTTGCTGTTGGCTTCAGCCAACTAACACTTATGTTTCTTGACAGGAGAAATCCAAGAGGGCAGTGGTTGTTGCCATTGTCTTTTCATTGAGGATGCTACCCATATTTACCATATGGTGCTATATGTATCTTTATTGTTTCCTACATGAGATAATACACTGGGGAAAAAAGTATTCTTCAATGACAGCAAATATACATGTTCTGTGTTTCCCTGAACCTGTGTTTTTTGAATCAGACAGCCTCTGTCACACAATGAAAACAGTATAATTGTGTCATAAGTTAACAAAATAATAAAGAAAATCTGTTTAGGGAAAAGAAGAACATATTTTAAGTTTGTAAGAAAGTTGTCACCTGTTTACTTCTATCACACCTTTAACCTTGGATGGTACCTGTTACGTCTCACTTGACCTGCACTATAGGTGAGTTCCTGCTCCCCAAAGACTGATGAAATTTCAACTCTCACCTGTGAAAAAAATTGAATTTAGCTATATAGATGCTAAAGGATAGATACTACACTAAGTGCCCAGCTTTAAAGTGGCACAGTAGATAATGGGACCATGTCCCATATGGACATCCTTCAGCTAAAAGTTTTATTCTTATTCCTATGGAAGGAAAAAAAAAGTTTGGATTATTCTCTTTCAGAAAGAGATTAATGCAATCCCAGAATAGGATGGTCTCACAATAAATTATAGCACAAGTTATTTCATAGAGAGTTTATTCAATAACAATATATAATATGCTAGTACCAAGCCATCACTTTATCACATACATTTCTCTATGCAGTTAGAATTCACCCTGAGCATTTAACATTTGTCCTGCACAGTGAGTAGATTTTCATTTAAATATTTAAAATAAATCTTATATTTTCTCAGGAGCAATGAGGAGAGGTGGGTGTCACATTTTGCATTTCACCTGCATCCTTTTGTATTTTGATGTGAAGGAGCACAATGCCTGCTACTATTTAATTAAACAGGAATCTGGATTAGCTCCAGCTGTGGGCCGTGTAATCAGGCCTTGTGAGTGTGTTCAAAAAGGGGTGTTTTCCCTGGCTCATATTTCATTCCTGCATGGAAATCTGCTCTGACTCAAACCTGTCCACATGCTGCAGTAAATGATTTTCCCTCCCTTCTGAATCATATGCTGAGGCACCCCCACTACAATTCTTTGAAAAGAAACAAAAAGGCACAAACAGCTTGACCGGTCCACTTACGCTAACTACTATTTAATGATGAAAAGCTTTGCTTGTCCATGTATAAATCTACCATTTATTCAAGTTTATACCATAATGACTGTAAGATCTATTAAATTGTTTTGTGCAGATTTATGTTATTCTCTCCAGATGATGACAATTTAATTGCTGTTGCCCATGGCTTAAGATGAGCTCAGTTCTCAGAAGTGAATTTACCTTTCCTTGAACATGCATATCGCCATCATGGATGACAAACACACTTCCAATTCGTTCTACTTCTCTAAGTACTTTTGGTACCATTCAAAATGATACATACAATAAACACGATAATCTGGCTGAAACAACTTTTTTTTTGTCCTAATAGAGGAAAATTATCCCAAATCTATATATATATTTTTTGTGAAGAATTTACCCCATCTATGAAAATCAATGTGTTCAAGTCTGAGTATAAATGAGCAACAGTGAAAATGTGTGTATAAATTCATGAACTGGCACATCCATGAGAGTTTGTGATCGTATTTTATTTTCAATAGTCTTTTCTGAGTATGCACTTTGCCTCTTTAGATGTCATCATTGATCTATGGTGGTGCTTTTGACAGAGTCTATCTCAACCAACGTAAGAGACAATTGTCAAATAGATGTTGCTCATTGTTCATTTCCATAGGCTGGACATCTTTTTGTGGTAATTTGATATGGCAAGTTTTCTCAAGCTATCAGCAGAGATTCAGACTACCGATGATAATGAAAACTAAATCAGAGTTCATCATGCATAAAAGATTCTGAAACTTTGAATTTTTTAAATTTTGTAGCTTGTGTGGAGGTTACAGATGGGTAAACTCAAAAACGTTTGGCCTTACCACAATATTAGATTTGCTGGCCAAATATCACCTGCCAAAACAAACTAGAAATAAATGGCTCTCCATTTTCTGCAGAACAGAGCCATTTTCCCTCCCTTTTTTATTTCTATTTTAGTCTTTCTTCCAATCCACCAGCATGAGGAGACTGTTGAATGTAATTCTGGAAAATACATCCAAATATTCTAGAGTTTCTGATAAATTTTCTCAAGGACATTGGAAGTGGCAATTTTGATCACTACAGATTGCATATTTGAACTATACAGAGTCTTACAGGGACAAATAGTTGCATGTGGAAAAATGTTTCTATGTCTGCCATATAGTCCTATAGTCAGTCTCTGGGGAAAGTGAAATTTTAGATCTCACTTTCTTTCTGTTCCTAGGGAATTTTTTTAATTGAAGGAGCAAAATTTTCTTTTTTTTGTCTTCAGAATGTCGTCTAATTTATTATCTAATGGTGTGCTTCACTTCTTTTCCACCTACCCTTTATGCTAGTCCTTACAAAAAAACCTAGTATTGCAGTACTTGCCTCTACAATGTTTCTCATCAAGACAGTGGGTGAGGAAGTTTTAATGTCAGTCCTAGAATCTTCTCTGATGAGATTCTAATTAAGTTGCCAGTATAGAGAAAATTAGAAAATCACAGCAGTTTAAAGCTTAACCTTCAAGGAAGCCTGAGCAGATATGAATAACACAGTTTCTGAAGGATGGCGTGAGTGCAGTTGCAGGCGCTAATGTGAAGCGGTGCATGTTCAGTACATCATCTTTCCACACTGTTAAGTGGAACAAGTCATAGTGCAAGTGTGTGTTTAAATCCTTGAGGATGTAAGATATACTCTTATTCTTGAAGGAAACGGTGGTGGCCAAGGCAGTTTAAATGAAATCATATGGTCAAGAGTACTCTCTGCACTTCTTATTTCTGTCTCCAATCCAGGTCATGGTTTGACTGTGCCTACATCATTTCACTGTTACCAGCTCTCATTTGCCATAAACAACCAGATAAGTTTTGTATGACATCTGAATTTTTGCAGCAAACTCAGATTTATGATTACACATATATGCAGTTTCTCATTCTGGATGGAGAGCTGTTTGTCTCAGATTTTATATTACGTTCACGATTGTAATATTTAATTGCATATATTTGTAATGCAACAACTACATACATGCTTACATTCCACTCATTTGGAGATCAGGAAAGCAAATATGAGGTGAAAAACTGCTCATACACATTTTTATGTACTATCCTTTTATCCTTCTTCTGAGTGAATAAACACAGGGACTGCTCTGTGCAGATATACTTCAGCAATGACTTGCAGCTTTAACAACATTCCAGATTTTTGCCTCCACCTCTGTTTCTAATACTGCTGGGCTTTTCAGCCTCAAAGACAGCACAAGTCAGCCAGGCACTCCCGTGACAAACTTCACTAAGGACTTCACAGTTAACAAAACAATGAATGAAACATCATTCTGGCACACAGAACAGCTTTCTGCTGTCTTCTGCCGCCTTTGATTTTTTTTTTCCCCAAGTGGAAAAGCAACTTCAAAAACAAGGTGCTGTCATTTTAGCAAAGGAGAATTAGGACTGTGAAAGGATGAAGTGTCCTTGCACAGAAAGACTGCAGCTAAAATTGTATCAATATTCCTGTTATAAACTGATAAACACAGAGCTCCGTGAGGTCAAGTTGTACATGCTTGAGCTGACATGCCAATCTGCCAGCAGTCATATGGTTCTCATATGGCGACACGCCACAGATGCCAGGAAAATGTGAGAAGTTTCTGGCTCATTTCATTTCACTCTCCTGAATGCCATGTTTGCCTGCACACACACACACACACACACACACACACACACACACACACACAGAGAGTAGATTTTCTGTTTTAAATAGAGCTATTGTAGCCCATGTATTCCCATTTTCTTAAAGGATTTGCAATAACTCACCCAAGCTGATTCCTGAGACTTCATAGCAAGACTTGTCTTGGAAATGAGAGCAGGTTTGTTGTTTTCTTTTTTGGTGGGGTTTTTTTTTTTCGTTTTTTTTTTTTTTTGCAAGCCTTCAAAACACTCCTCTAGCCATTTTTAAATGACATCAAAAGACAGAATTAGAAAAAGAGACAGACAAGATAACAACACATCATATGTGGATGATTTATAATATACATTTAGGGAAAGAAATCTGAAAAGTTTCAGTCGTCTCAGAACATGACTTCTTCCATTCTCTAACAACATTAAAACAGCTCTTATTAATGCTTGAACAGCAGCAAGTATTTCTTTCTTTGGTTCTGTTTCTTCAATGTGCATTTTTGTATCAACAATATAATGCCTCTGTTGCATGGGCTGACATGATAGTACATTAACAATTGTCTATATTCATATTTGGTAAATAGACCAAAATTATTCATTGAGTATATAATGCACAATTTACAATTTGTTGAAATATGTATTTCCACATCAGACCATCTTTCAAGCTTTTACAGTCTTTTGTGTCAGGTTCAATTGTCTTCAAGAGGAATTGTTTTCCTTTTCTTTCTTTTAAACTGTTACTAAAGGGAAAAGGCTGAGACAAATATAACTACAGTTATTTTTAATGAAAAGGCTTTCTTCTATGACTGAGAGCCTACACTTCACCCTTGCCTCACCAAATCCAGATACGGTCATTTTAAATGATCCTGCTTCTAATTTTTAATGAAAAAACATAAACTGGTTTTAGGCTTAAAATATGAAAGAGAAAAAATGCACAATATCTGTGTGTGTGTGTGTGTGTGTGTGTGTAGGCACAAGTGTGCACCCACATATGCAACTGTGCAAGGAATGATGATGTGCAGGACAAAGTTTGAAGTTAATTCACCTCTGACAGCTCACTTACCTCTGGTCAGAAATCTCTCTTCAAGAACATTAAAAATACCACATTTCTGGCAGCTTCAAACACATGTATCTACAGGAAAGTAATTTTTTTCTTTTTTGGTATTCAGCTTTACCTCCACTTTATAGAAGTTTGAGATGAGGATACTGAATCAGGAGCAGGCAATAACTTTCTCATGTATTAAAAAAGGCAAATTTGATGCTATTACCCCCTAAATTTATGAAACAAGAACAAGAAATAACAGAGAATTCCCCATGCTGTGAAGATGTGTGATTTAAAAAACAAACATTTAGATTTTTTTTTGGTTTTACTTCCATTTACACATCACTTGTAAATCAAGGGAGAAAGGTCAGCTCAGATAGTAGCTTACCTTTGAGGAAAACCAAGTTTGAGTCCTTGCTTGGCCTAAAGTTTCCTGCACAATCCTGTTCCTAAGTCTTTAATTAAAGTACTGCCCCCCATCCCTTTCCTTAAACCTGTGATGTTTTTGCATTTGACCTCTAGATGTAGGGAATCAGGAATGCTTCTGATCTTATGGGTTCAAATGAATGTCCTTTCTACATCCTGATGCTGGAGGATATTGCTGTCTCCAGCACCCCAAGTGTCATGGGAAAGCGAGTGCAGCTGCCAGTGGGAGCACAGCTGGGCTCTGGTGTGGTCCCACCTGCTGCCAACAGGGAGCCCAAGACCTCTGGAGAGGCCATGGCAGAGGTCAAAGTACAAACACCAGCATGCCTCACGTGGAGGCTTGGACCAAAGACAGAAAAGCAATCTAAGAGTTCTGCAAGCCCTCACATGACTTCTATTAAGTACCTGAAAGACAAATACTGATTGAATTAAAACTAAGCCAAATAACTTTCCTATACAGAAAGGGAGGACTGCTGGAATATGCTCCAGTGACAAATCCCTATTTTTCTTCCCTAAAACCCACGGGTTTACTATCAATTGCAAGTGGCTTTCTATTTTTCCAAGGTGTTTCCTAGTTTCTCAGGCTTCAGTCAAGGTAACTGGCCCATAGAGATTGCTTTAAAAATAAGCTATTCTCAATAGACTAATGAAGTATTCCTAAAATATTTTGACTTTCAAGTGTCATCAAAAAATGGAGTCCTCAGTATGTTTGGAGTTTCTTGTTCACCTTTTTCCTGAGGTCAATAACTGTGAAAAATATCACAAACTTGGATCTACATATTTTTTAATAAATCTTTTTTTCCCCCAAGCGCTTTTACTCAAGGGACCCTTATCATTGCAGTAAGAATAACAAAGAAGCTGAGGAGCAGAATTCCAGTTTGTTTGTTGCTCCATAAAACACACACATTTGCACAAATGTTTTTGAATAAACATTTGTGTTTGTGCTTGCACAGCAATTAACAGATTGTAAATACCAAATCCAAGGTACAGCATCCACTTAGACTTATTGTATATACAGCCCCAGCTTGGATTTTGGTACATAAGACATGAGCCTCGACTGGATTTCACTTTCTGTTTTTTTTTAGATGTCAGCATAGATAAAGGACTTCTTAAATGGAGCCAGTCGGATTTAACTCAAGGTACTTGCTCTTGAGACTATATTAATGGAATCAAGACAGCAGCAGTCTCAAACATTGATTTTAGCACTGTAGACATTTTATATTGTATATATGCTGTCAATACTATGATCTCCTTGATCTACTATGATCAGAACAATTTCTGTCCCCAAACAAATTAAAGCATTAGAACATAATTTAGATGACAACAAACATTGCACATGTAGCTCTATCTTAATACTCAAATCATAATTTTTTTTTAAACCTAATTTGTCAAGTTCATAACTATCACTTAGAACTTGCTGACAAGGAACCTGATAACACATCATATCAAATTCCATTTTACAACTGTTTCCTTGGAAACACAGGCATAAAAATGGGCCATGCACAATGGAATGAAATCAAACAAATTAAAATTAACCTTAAATAATTCCCACGAATCACAAACGCATTGCATTCTTAAAATTCACGTAAAACCAGGGATAACGATTTCTACAATAAGAGCATCACTAGTCCCACATTGCCACAGAATCTACTTGCTTTGGCCCTGATCCATCAAATCACTTTAGCATGGAGGAAACTTTAAATGCATGAAGTATCCCACTCAACAGAATGAGTCATGTGGTTAAGGTTATTCATGTACTTAAGAACTGCACAAGAGGTGGCTTTGTCTCCAGAGGCTCACTAGCTATTTGTGAGAGCACACACAGGCAAAATATATAAAATATATATATGTGTTTGTGTGTGTGTGTGTGTGTGTGTATGTATGTGTATGTATGTATGTATATGCACGCTGCAGGCTACACACACATCTTTGGAAGCCATGTTTAGGAGTGAAAATAATATATAAAGCACTCAAGTCTTCCTATACCATAAGTTATGACTCCTGATTATTCAAAACCTTGAGAAGATAACTCGATAAAGGTAGGAAGACATTAATTTTGAGCAATCTGTTAATATAGGGGTATAAATTTTATTGTAAAAATTACATGCCAGTTAAAAGAAGAAAAATTACTTTTTTTTGTTGAATCTTGGGATTTTATTCCATAGGTTTGAAGTGAATTCAGAGTAAGTTTACAGGTGACCTGATAAGAGAACTGTCCTGAGATTTACAGCTCCCTTCCTAAAAACACCCATTAAGTTTGTTTTTAATAATTATCAAGCAAACCAACACTTTTCTTCCTTTTTATTGTAATATTTAAGATGAGTATGTAGATTCTTGTGCTTACATTTGAGACTTAGTGCATCAAACTTAAATGGCAGGACTATCAAAATGCAGATATTATGCTGGAAAATGTATTCTTTCTCCAAGTAAAACACAGTACCAATGACCAGATAGCATTTTAATTGTACTACTTCTTGCACAGAAAAAGCAAGAAGTGATCTGGTCAGAAGATTGTCATTCAGAATACCACTCTTTTTTTTCCCCATCTACATTTAGGTAAAAATGTCATGGATAAAAAAGGAACTTGTCTTGGGGAGTTTATTCCATATTGCACATCACACAATATCTTCTGTCTTACTCCAAGATAACTGCTACCAACAATTCACTACTAAGTGTTAACTAAACCTAGTTATTTTATAGCTATTTTAAGTACTTAGCTAACTCTCATGCAACCTTTTTTCCCAGTAATTTGTAGCATAAAATGTGGAATATTTTAGCAACAATTTTATAAGTCATGAGGTTTCACAAACAGATATATGTTTGAATTTTTTTTGGTAGTATACATCCCATTTTGCAGAGTTCAGACCCAGTTTCAGCAGTTTTTTCATATAAGTCTGGATTAAACCAAACTTCCATTCATCTAAAACCACAATTATTGATTTTCCCTTCAGTCTTAACTATCCTTTGCCTAGCAAGTTGACATTTGAACTTCTGAGGATAAAGCTATTTCTCACTAAATATTTGTAATGCCTCCTAGCTCTCACAACATTTCCTTAACAAAAGTTAATGCATAAGAATTCATAGCATCATTTCAAAACTCCAGAATGTCTCAATTTTTTTGTCTGTTGTAATGTTTACTTTCACTACAATAGCAGCTACCTGAGGGAAATCTGATTTCCAGAGCTTTAGGATAAATGATTAAAGGTGTAAAACATCTCAAATTCTCTTGAAACTGAGTTGTTTATCATATATTCCCTTATTCCTGTGTAGAGTGGTATGCTATTATATGCTCTCAAATCTTTTTTACTGCTGTTTTCCTCTCATGATTTCTTGCAAAACTTGTACATGGAAATGGAATACTGTATGGTCTTTGTAAAAGTTAAACTTAAACCAGGTATAAATAAGGTGAAAGAAATAATGAAATACACTTTTTCTCCCTGTTGACATAAACTCAAACTGGCCAAGAAGGATGCACAAAAAATATTCTTCTCCACCGCCCTCACAGTTAAATGTCACTTGAGTGTGGTCTGATTGTTTGCTATCTAAAGGTTTAGAACAGGATCTGAAATCGTTTTAATAGAAGTCACTAGGAATTCTTGTTAGCTATAGAGAGAATCCACAGTGCCTCATTTCTTTATTTAATGGGATCTAATTTTACATAAGATTTCATGGTCATTCTTGGAGATCTGCTATGAGCCAAGAGAATGTTATGCCACTTGCACATTAGAGCAATGCATTTGTATTTCTTGGTTACTAGTAGGTAGAAATAGCAGGCAAACTGAGGGCTCAACCTATGGATTTAATTTTAGCAGTTGCTAAAATATGGGTAGAGGCTTCAATGAGGAATGTATCTTTTCACAACTGCACCTGGCTATCACGATATTGCAACAAAAGTTACTGGTACTTGGAGATCGTTTTGTGTTGAGAGATGTGCCAAAATCAGCATGTATATTCTTGAATATTTCTGAAAAATTGCAAAATTGAGCTGAGTTAAATTATAGAATTTAATATAGAGCTTCCATCTCCTACCAGGGACTAGAATGGTTTTTTCTGGAATAGTGGCTTTTGGACTGTTTTTAGTTATTGTCAATTTTGATCCTACACATTTGTGCAAATAAGTAAAATGAAGTGTCAGGAGGCATTAAATGATGTTAATAGCTACAAGTTGTGTACAGCAGGTCTCTGTAAACCTCATAAGGCCTTTTTGGAAAGCTTTCCTGTTGGAAGTCCAACAACAAAGGTTTTAGGGCTCCTGTTGCAGATTTCAGTCTTTTTTTGAGAATTAGTTTTACTGATATTTCTGTTGGCCCTCTTTCCTCATGTTGTTTCTTCCCCTTCAGCTGAAACCACTGCATTTATATCTCAAGAGCATGTGACATTCCTCACCTCTGTGGGCAGTGTTAGCAGTGTCAGGGCTGCCTTCCACCTCCTGATCCTGAAAAATATTGCTTTTCCAAAGTCTCTGCAGGTTCTGCAAGGTAGTGATGTGGCTGCCCAAAATTTGTAGTAGGATCTCCAGTGCAGGATAGAACACCAGCACAGTATAGACCACCAGCAAAAATCTTCCAGTGTTAAATCCTGCAACAAGACCCCAGACTTCTTGATATGACACAGAAGATAGCTGCAGTCACTGTCCATGACACACTATCAAAAATCTCACCATGTAAAATGCAGTTAATATCAAATCACCAAAATTATACATACACCTTTTTTTTATTTTTAATAACCACTGCTTCTCACACCTCTTTTGTTACTTAATTTTTGAACCCTTTTCCTTATCTCGTGGTCCTTAGGCATTTATCTCGTCACACCTTAATGAGAGTGATGCATGGTGACTGAGAAAGCCAAAAGCCATTAGATTACTGAAGGACTGAAGCATTAAAATAAAATCTCCCTGAAGGTTGTTGATTTCTAATTTTATATACAGAGAGGAGGAGCAGAGGGGAAGGTTTTGCTTTTCCCTTAATTCTGCCATATTGTCTGATTCACAGCCGGAGACAAACTGAAATGGCCATCTGGTTGATGTGCATACAAAAGGAGTGGTTTGCCAGACAAAGAAAGTACCTTTCATCATACAAAGCAATGCATGTCCTCTATCAGGCTTCCACTCTGTGGCTCTGGTGGAGCTGCAGGTATGTAGGAGCAGACCCTACACAGCACCCAGACGCAGCAGCTGCTGTTAAAATAGTAATGCAGGTACTGAGGGCTCTGTGGTATATTCATAACATAAAATATACTGCAATCATTCTGAATATCTTCAGCTCCTGGTTTCTGATTTTAGCTAGACCATTTCAGTTCACTAATTTGCTCCCATCACAGGAGAAAGTACAGCATTTTCTGCTTAACTAACAATTAGAAATCAGCAACCACTGTGTAAATGGACCTTTTTAAACAGGAGTATGGTTTTTGCAGCTATTTTAATAGCATCCACAAATGTATCTGTCTACTTTTTGTAACGTTAATTCTGTGTCCAAACGCCTGAAAGAAAAAATTGCTTGCAAAGCATCCCCTTTTTGCCCATATCAACTTTTGCATTCTTAATAAACATACCCAAACACTTCCAAATGGACACTCCATACTAGTTTGATTTCATCTATATTTCAGTTCAAAATGCTGATCCCAGTGTATCCACCACCCAGACTATGTTGAACATCTCATAAATTTTAAAAGAAAAATTGACAGTAGAACATTATGATAAGCATTCCCCTTTCCTGCCCATAGCTGTTCAGAGGAATGCAAGAAATTTTTGTTATTTCATATGCACAAGATATCTGCTGTGTTTATGGCTTAATTTTTCCCTTCTGTGAGGTACCTTCATTAGATGAAAGACAGTCATATCTATGAAGCACAGGCATTGTTGTTTAAAAGCAATCCTTTATTTCAATTTTCTCATCCTCTCGTCTCCATTGAAACCTCCTGCTCTTGATGCTGGACTCTGTTGACCTCCTCTTAAGGGGGTGTTTCATTGCCTTTGCTGCAATGATAACTATGGAAGTAGAACATCCTATTTCCCCATAAAGCTGTCCAGGGAAATGGAATGGAAATTGCCCTGAACTGGCAATGGAAGAGACTCCACTCCTGAGAGTGGGTTGTTCTATGCTGATACTCCCCTTCTCCTGATTTCATTCCATTTTAAATAATTTGTAAAAAAGATTGAAGCAATATGGTTTTCTAACTAGAATGAGGGTCAAAGAGATAAAGCCAGCAAACAAAAGGAGGGTAAGGAGTGATCCCAGGTTTCTAAGCATCATGGGGAGGTTCATTTCCCTGGTATGTGGCAGGCATGGCAATATTATTAAATGTTCCCCAGGCAACGTTGCTAGGCTCCAAATTCTGTATTTTACTTCCAGAAAACAAAACACTTTCCTTTTGCAATCAGCTATCCCCTCCATCAATACGTAACAAAATACCCAGTAGAAAAGCTGTTCATTTCAGACAGTGACTTTCACTGTATTTATGCTGTTTTGGTCTAAGGTCATGTTAAAACAAGGAACAACCAACTTAAATGTTACTCACATAATATGGAGGTGTAATTGTAGCAAAAATAATCTAATAAGGTTTTACAGGTCCAATACATTATTTTGAAATCAATGTGCACAAAGGATGCCTTGAAAGATGGTGCTGAATTCCAAGTGTCAGTCATGCAAGAAGCAGAGATTTAAAAGCAGTCTCTGTATTCACAGGTCCATGACACAGAGTCCCTATTTGGAATAAGATGAAAGAACATTCAAGGACAAAAGCATTTCTGGCCCTAAATTTCCCTTCACTTCATTCAATTATCTAGAAACCTATCGTTTTTTCATCCTCATAATATATGACATCAAATTTCTACGCATTAAGTGAAACTTCCCTCTGTTGGGGAAAGACCTCCAAATTTCTCAGCCATGCAGTGGCAAATTTCAATTGGGCCAGGCATTTTCTCCCATTGATCTAATGCACACGTGTATTGAAATGTACCGTGCATTATGTGCCATGCATTCTCACCCACTAAAAAAGAAATAAAACCATTTGTTATACTCAAACCAGCCTCTGAAGGTGACTTCACATTCATCTTCCCATGGAGGGAGCAATTCAAGCCTCTTCTCCAACAGGAGGTAAGAGTCCTTGTAGAGACCCACTGGAGATAATGGTAGGGGAAAACAAACTCTGTAACAAGGGGTCTCCACAGTGTAGCTGTGGACTGGGGCTTGCCAACTAAACCACCTGATCTGGTCTTTTCCCTCTTTACCACAGGAGCAAAGCTGATTTCCCTGCTAGTCTCTGTAATCAGCATGAGAAACAAGCAGAAAATAGAACAGAGAGGGGAGGTAGCCCAAGACAGAAAGCTACCAGAGTTTAGCTACAATTTAGAGAGATCCCAATTAGATTTTTCTTGGTGCAAGTGCATTAATTTTTCACAATGCTTGAGTTCCAAAATCTTAGTGTCCAAATGCCTAAATGTCTATGGTTGGTTGCCATAATAGATGTCATGTATTCAGATATTTTGGCAAGGTCTACACAAGAACCTCAAGCTTATAATACTATATTTATTTTTTTATTCTGTTATATTGCTCTGTTTTGGGAACTGTACCATAGGAAATGTTGGTGCTGTTTATTTTTTTATTCTGTTATATTGCTCTGTTTTGGGAACTGTACCATATGAAATGTTGGTGCTATTCTCCAGTTCTGGGAGAGGTTGTTCATACACCTGTTCTGTTGTGCTCCCTATTACCACATAGCAGAAAAAAAGCAGAGTGACACCTTGTAATCTCAAATCAAACTTCTCAACAGAGAGAGCAGAAACCCTCATGAGTTTATCTGTAAAATTCCCTCCTCATTCTCCTAACAGCACCTCTTGGTCAGAGGTTTTGCCACTACCTCTTTAACCAACTTTTGGAGCAACAAAATACCATTTTGCCTGGTGAAAACAATAGCCTTACACTGGGCCATTTCTGTCACAGTCTCCTGGCACCTGTGTACTGGTGAGAGGGAGCACAGCTCTTTTCCCATGCATGCAAAGTCATATTGGTAGAGAGGAACAGAGGTACAAAGGCAACCTATTTATTTGTTTTGCAAGCATAAAATGTGCAAGATAGGATGGTCAGCTATATGTGCAAAATTAGTCAGATGGAACAGAAACTTGGAGTTCAAAACCTGACCCACACTGAATCAAAAAAACAAGATTTTTTAAAAATTGCCTTTGATAACGCTCTGTTTTACAGAGAAATGTGTGCCAAACACTTACTCAAACACAGTGAAGTTGTTGAAAAGACTCACTGCTGTTGAAAGACTTTGAACCGGGCCAAAAGACTTTCTAGAATATTTCACTAGTAATGAAGATAAAAACGAGTGGCTGGAAAGGCTAAGGGCTATAGGGACGTTTTAAAATGTGGTGGTAGAAAAGCAAACATGCAAGCGAGCAAACCGAGAAAGACAGTGACCATCTGCCGCACGGAGCGGGGACGCAGACGTCCATCCACCCCTCGCACCAAAGCAGGCCAGGAGGATCTTGGGGCAGGATCCCGTGGGCAGGAGGAAGGCTGCCCATCCTCTGCCTCCTCTCAGCACGTCCTTCTTGCTTCAGCCTGGAGGTAAACTTCAGCCTGGAAGCCCCCCATGTGCAAATTTGAAAACAGCAACAAGCACGTTATTTTACCTTCCCTTAAAAAAAAGAAAAGGGAGATGATCTAGACAAGGACACCGTAAAAAATAAGTATAAAAAGTAAAAAGAATTAGGAAAAATAAAGAAATGGATATGTTTCTTCACCAGCAGTTCCAGGGAAGTTTACTTAGGACCCTTGGCTACTCATGCAGTAGGACAAATGGCAGAAAACACCTGATGGGTAGGTACTGCCCTGCCTGCCCAAGGGTGGAAATAGGGCATTTGGGGCTGCCAGTGGTGTGGGTGGTGGCCAGGGAGGGACAGAGTGTTGTGAAGAGTCTGACCTGGGCAGGCTGATCCTGTAAGGTACTGAGCCACCTTGTCAGGCATGTTGGGAACCCTGCAGGATTGGGCCCTGAATGCCTGAACTTGATAAGCAGCATGGCAAAATCGTTATACTGAGATATTCATCCAAAACCAGGGAAACAAGAATCACTGTAGTTAGCAGTAGAATTTTTAGCATAAATGGGAAAACCCAGCATTTAATACATAACACAAGGTCCATTTGCTGCCATATAATTGCTGTCAGCTAATGCCTGATAAACCCTGCCTAAATTGGGATTTTATTATATCTATTTTATTATATATCTATATTTACTCTGACAAAAGTTGGACAAACTTGTCCAAAAGACTAGGGGTCCATTTTATGTGCTTGGGTGTCCAAGCACCTGCCAGCTGTTTGTCCCTTGAATTGAGGACATCATGTTTTCAATTTCCTTCAATAAAGCTATGAATCTGGCAATTTGCTGGCCTGCTTCAGCTAAACAGAAAGGACAATTTGAGAAAGATCATAGTTCAGGCTCAGTCAGACGGAAACGATTGAAAACAGAGAGCTGGCTGCTATGTTTCCCCAATGCAGCTTGCTGTCGCAGTTTGACTGACAAACTGACTTTTTTGAGGTGCTCATGCCCATTTCAGTCAGAGTTTATTGAAGGTGATTTTGATCTTCTCCATGAGGCCACAGCAGCGGCCATGCCATCTGTCACCTTGATTGCATCGTGGATTCTCTGGAGAGAGTGCGATGGCTCCTGATCATTTACAGATTGTGCTGCTTTCGCCTCCATAAGGACCACATGCACAGAGCCAGATGGTGAACATACACGCTTATTATAAGTCTTTATCTCTGTGCAGGAAGGAGAGGCACCATTAGATCTCCCTCAGGAGCTCCGCTCCTCTCTACCATCATGCTGCTCTTCAGCAAATACAGTCTTCTTCAGCTGTCATCAGCCTACCTCTGAAAATTAAAAAAATAAACAATAATTCCATCAGCGCAGGCACGAGACGTACAGACAGTGCCACAAAGCAGCTCCCCCCGCCCTTCCCCCGGCACACACACACACACGCTCGGGCTCCTGCGACTGTCAGCGTTAGGTGGAAACAAGTTTGTTCGCGAAAAGACAGTTAATGTGCAATTAGGAGAGACTTCTTTGTGAAAATAAAGCAACGCCATCCTGGTTGTTCTTGGCACATTTTTAATTCAGCGCGTTCTCTCTCTTTAAAGCAAAGCCTGAGCAGGCGATTGCTGTTTTTCCAAAGGCAGCTTTGTGTTTGTGTCTGTGTTTCTCCTGTCGGAGAGCGGCGATGGGGCTCTGGTTGCCACGGGTTGCGTGGCTGAAATCCGGCTGAAAGTCGGAGCCGGGAAAAGAGGAACCGGGGCCGCAGGGAGAAGGGAGCTGCGCCGGGGCCGGGGCCTGTCGGGCCGGGGAGAGGTGATGGCAAGCGCCGAGCCTGTCGGTGGACGGCTGCAAACAGATTTGTTGGGTGCTCTCGGCGGCAGAGAGCTGCCCCGCGGTCGGTCCCGGCCCGGGAGAGCGGAGCCGCACGGACGCGCACCGCGGCTCGCTCGCCGCACGCCTGACCCCGGCCCGGCCGCCAGATTGCACAGTCCGAGCGCTCCTCTCCGAGCTCCCCTTGGTTTGGGCAGCTCCTGCATGACAAACGCTTCATTGCTGCTAACGCGGTTGGGTTTTTTTCCTTGCTAGATGCTATGCTCCCACTAAGCTGCCGTTCCTCCTTTAAGGAGCTGTAATTATTAAATTTCAAAATCTTAGCAGAAGAGCCATTGCAGACACACATTTCTGGGCTTTGCCAAGCACAGAGCATCCTTCAGAGTGAAAACCTGGCCTACTTCCAGCTACAGTGTCTTTCCTGAAGCACATGGAGATTAATTTGTTTGTTTCTTTCTTAAAAGTGCTTCTTTTCTGAAGACTGGATGCCAGGGAAATAAGATTCAGACACGAGACTGACACCTCCCGAAATGCTTCAGGAACTTGTTAAGGTCACTATCCCAGAAATGGGGAAAAAAATCAGGAAAATTAAAAATAATGTCTTAAAAAGTAGAGGGTGATAGATGAAGATAGCGTCACTTACACTGATTATTCTTTGATTTTTCTTTTTATATGTAAAAACAGGGATCATATAAATCCTTTCCATTATTTCTGTCTATAAACTGTTCATAGAAATACCTCAGTTGTCGAGTAATATCTACTGCAGGAAAACCTCAGTTTCAATATGCAGAGATTCCACCCTACTTTTCCCTTTATTCAAACCATGTGGAAGAGAAATACATGTTTTCTTTAAAAATAGTACCTTTCTCCACAGGTGAAGCCATGTTTAAATACTAGCTTTGGCAGCTCTCACAGATGACAGCAAATCCTTTTTTTTCTTCCTGCTTCCAATTAATTTACTGTATCAAACTTCCAATTTTGCCACAAAGCTTTTAATATTTTACAGAGGTGTTCCCCACACTTTGTGTTTCAGATCCTGGATGCTGCGGGATCAAAAGACAGAAAAAAAAAAAAAAACCAAAAAAACCATAAATAACTCCCCACAAATTAAAAACAAGGTTTCAAATATAAAAGTACATAAGCAGAAACACACACATATGTTTACTGTATACCAATATCTCAAGTTTATTATATCATGGCATTATGTTATTCTTGCAGTATTGTATAGGCTACTCTCTGATGATAATGCTGTATTTTGTGAATTTGTAATTCCACTAGAAAATATAAGGTCTCTATGCAGTATTACAAGTGCAGTAAGTAGAAAAATCCCTGCGATAACTAGCAATTTTTTCTACACCCTTTTGTCTGAGTCTGTCCATCCCTAGTATCCCTTTCCAAATTAGGCTAGCATGTGGCTATCATGTATCCCCTCTGTGGATAGAATTATATATTGTGTTCAAAATCTCTATTAATCTGATTAAGCTACTGAGTGACTAATCCTTTAATCTCCTTGAGAGCACTGTTATGTCTGCTGTGTGTCAGATTTGTAACTAGTAATCAGTTAAGTAAATGCTAAAAGTTAAGCAAAAACTACTTTGGACCCACTTTAACAGCTGCTTTTGGTTAGTGACCTTTATAGTTGAAACTGTATGGAGAACATGAGTGAAAAGAAGAAATAGCTCGTGGTGACAAATCTGCTGCTCCTAGCATATGAGTTGTAAGGACCATCTTGCTACTGCTCCCCCAGTCTTTAGTTAATTATAAATGAACAGGCAATTTCTCCTTTGCTTTGTTTCTTTCAGTCTGGAAAGAAAATACATAGAATGGTTTCTGTGTATTTATAATTTGGAAAGGAAATTCTGCTGCCAATTAATTTCCAACTATTTGCTTTATTCCTTCTTTTCATTAAAGTCATCACTGCTGTGCTAGTTTTGGATACCATAGAGTTAATTTTCGTCGAGGTAGCTGGTATGGAGCTATGTTTTCATTTGTGCTGAAGCAGTGCTGATAATTCAGGGCTGTTTCTGTTATTATTGATCAGTGCTCACGTAGGGTCAAGGCCTTTCCAGCCTCTCACCCCACCCACCAGCCAGGGGGCTGGAGGTGCACAGGGAGCTGGGAAGGGACACAGCCAGGACAGCTGTCCCCAGCTGACCACAGGGATATTCCATAACATATGGTGCCACACTCAGCCTGTTGACATGGGGGAAGAAGAAGGAAGTGGGGGGAACTCAGACTGATAGTGTTTGTCTTCCCAAGTCATCATTATGTGTGATGAAGCCCTGTGTTCCCTGGGAATGGTTGAACACCTCCCTGTCCATGGGAAGAGGTGAATGAACGCCTTGTTTTGCTTTGCTTGTGTGCATGCAGCTCTTGCTTTACCTATTAAATTGTGTTTATCTCAACCCACAAGTTTTCTCACTTTAAATCTTCTGATTCTGTCCCCCATCCCACTGTGGGGGTAGTGAGTGAGCAGCTGCATGGGGTTTAGCTGTTGGCTAAACCACAATTGCTGAACCTTTACCTGAACAAACACAGGCCCATTTTAAAAGCTGCACTGAAAAAAAAAAACCCCACAACTGTTTTACCTTAATAAAAGGAGACTGTGTGGAAGGAGATTTGGGGCAGGGGAAGGAAAATGTGCAATCTTCATATAAAAAAAATGTGTAGACCTATTGCTGGCAGATGTAGAGGCATCAAGTCAATATGGTAACAAGGATCAATATGCCCTCAGGCAAGATATGACTATGACAATGCTGAATGCATGTATAAATTTCCCACTCCAACTAGCTGCCTAGGAATAAAATGAATTCAAAGCAGCCGTGCGGAGAGGAGTAAATCTTCAACCTGGTATCCAGCTCAGAGGTGACCAGGGCACCAGGAGACAACCAGAGGGGCCAGTGGGAATACTTCCCAGGTATTTGTCACCCTTCCTTTGTCACCCTTCCTTTTGTCACCCCTGCAGCCTCAGGTCCACATTCCCCCCAACAGCGCCCATGAGGAATGCACAAGATATGTTCAATTTGATTTTCATGGGGGCTACACCGCTAAACTGGCTTTCCCTGGTATTTTATATTTGCAAATGACTTCTCTTTAGTCCCAGTCACTTTACCTGAGTGAAGAGGAGGCATGTTTCTGAGTCACAGAGGCAGCAGAATGTTTACTGACTGTCTCTTTTCAGGCATTCTTTCAGGAGGGCAGCAACTGATGGGCAGCTGAGGATTGGCAGAATGAAACTTCTGAGGAAATAACCACATTTGCACGCTCTTAGGGGAGATCAGCCAGGCCTGGCTGATCTCAAAAAACTCAAAAAGCTGCAGAAACACTAGATTTCTGTAAACCCATTTACATAGTGATTTTCAAGGAAACCTTGGATAAAGAGCATCCATTAATTATAGTCACACGTAAATCAAAACACTTTAGAACTAGAGGTCTTTTATATTTTTTTTTCTTTTTTGTAATCTTTAAATGCAGTCATTTAACCTCAATTAAAAAGAGAGTAAGTCAAGCAGACACGAGAAATATCTAAGTAACAAGGAATATGAGCACAATAGGTTTTAGGCCAGATTCCTCTTTGGATGCACAAGCTGGTCTCCCACAGATTTCTATGACAGACACATTGACAGCAGTGGGAATCAGGCATACTCATCCAAGGGCATAATTTGGCCCATAATGTATGAGGTTTGTCCAGCTTATGAACGCAGCAAGCAGTGTATTACAAACACTGCCTCTGTGTAGCTTACTGGGGGTTTAAATCCTCAGTGGCATTTCCTGTGCCTCTAAAATGCATTTGATAAAAATAGCTGAGGCTGCTTGAATCAATACCTGTTGAAAGAGCAGACCTGCTAAAAAAATTGAAATTCGGTGCAACAAGATTATCCATTTAACAGGTTTATACTTGAATTACCAAACAATCCTCATTTTATAGCCTACCTAAAGCCATGGTGCATCCAGTGGAGAAAGTCTGATATTTTCCATCCTTGATTCTTAAGCCTGTCTTTGCAAATGTTTTCTTGCCCTGCACGCAGCAATTTCTTTTCACCCGTACCATGGTAATGGCTTATGTAATTATGACTTTGTACATGAGCTGAACTCCCTATGGATGTTTAGATTCCTATTATCTTTAACCTCACCCACCTCTGCCAGTGAACTCTCACCTTGGCAGCTTGTTGGAGGATCAGCTGGTGGCTGAGAGGAGAGCAGGGCACTCTCAGGGGCTGGGAGCTGGTGGGCAGTTCTTTAACCCTTATGGGGCACCACTGCCAAGGAAGGGAAAGCAAGCGGCAGCCCTTTTCTCTCCAGTTCTGCCCATCTGACTGGAATCTCTAGAAGCCATTTGCAGCCATTTCTGAGAAACCAGTCCACTCAAATGTGGGATTGGAGGTTAAGCTCACCAGGCTGTGCTTTTTTTTTTCTGAGGTCCCATTTATTGCTTGGGACACTTTGAAAAGCCTATTTGAAAAAAAAAAAAAAAAAGTTGACTATTAATTTCTGTTGCTGTTTTTTGCAGCTCCCATAAAATTAATTATGCTTCTTTTCCTTACCCACATGCACTGGACAAGAGATTCAAGGAGCTCTTACTGGTAAAAAATGCTCACCCTAGGATGCTATTTGCATTCTCCTTCACCCTTTCTTTCTCTTGCGCATCCATTCAGCCTGTACCATTAACAGCAGAGGTAGAAGAAATCAGTGTCCCCATAGTGCAAAGGTAAGGCTTCCTTCTGGCTAAGAATGTGGTTGGGAAACTGGTGAACTAAGCACAGCCTGGTCCTTGTAACAGATGGAGAAAAGTCCTGTCACTGTGAGGGACTGACCCCCCAGTTTGACCTGACTATTCTGAAGTCAATGAGAGAGAGAAAGTAGGTCTGAGTCTAAATAAAGCACATTTTAAAGCTACTGAATGGAAACCCATGGAAAATTTTTCAAACCCTGCTGAAGCTTTCTGCACGACACAGTTATATTTTTAATTTCATTCTGAGGGTCATCAGTTCTTTTAAAATCATTTTCCCTTCTTATGGCTAAATTACCCATTATATGAAAAATAAAAATCACAGCAGAAATGTTACAGTAAAAGTTTTCTGAAACTGAAAAACCACAGGAGGTGTGATAAACCATCTGTAAAATTTTTGACAATTAATTTGAGATCTCAGTCCAATTTCTTCTGGCCATATTAACACGGAGCTAAGTAGAGATTTTCTTTCCCAGGAAAAAGACCACCAAGACTGAAAGACTGGAGCTTAGTTAACAGGGATCCCGACTGCCAAGATACAACTTGTTTGCTGGGGCCATTTCTAGTCCCATTGAGCTGCTGGCATTTTTCAGTCACAATGTATTTGCTGGTAGGTTTCAACCCTCATCAGCAATTCTGTGTTAGTGTATGAGTTCTAACACTCATCCTTTTCCATGGGATTTTGAAACCGACACTGAATGCTGATTTATAACATTGAACATAAGCTACAGGCATGGTATGTTAAGTGACCATTGAACCAAAATCACAGTGATTTAAGGTCCAGGATTTCACCAAGGTGTGCCCTCATCCATATGGGCAAGCAAGATCTAAAATCAATAAAGAACTTGCTATTTTTTCTTTTGGACATTACTAAGCTTTGGATATTGTGTATGATACCAGAAAATGAGATCAACAAGAGCAGTACAGCCTGCATTGTGTTTTCACACTGTTAAGGATATAAATGACCTCTCTGTATGAGAACCACATGTTAATAATTTTTTGATAGTCTAAATAACTACTTTTTTTTGTCCAAAGCAAAAACAATTCAGCCACAGTAACAGAAGAATGAAGTCAAATGAACTGTAATCACAGTATTGACCCATTTGGATATTGTTAGAGCAACCCCTCTAGATCAATTATAAAAACACAATTTGGTGCTCCATTATAAAACCAAAGCCAAAACAAAAATCAAAACCAAAGAAACAAAAAACCCCATATAAAATCAGATTATGCCTAGTTCCCTTAATCTAACAATTTACTTAATTTTTTTCACTATGATTTTTCTCACTACATTTTTCTTCATCTACCTTTATGCAATTCCAACACTGTACTGCACTGGGTTCCTCTTGTCTTCTTACTCAAGAATGAAGTGTGCATACCAGTTTTGCATGGATGTGTAGAGATGGCTTGACAAACTTTTTGGGAGGAACACAGATGCATTGTGTATAGCATGTTCTTAAAGGTGGAATTAATAGTCATGTCTTTAGATTTACTTGGTGCATCTCATTCTCTGATGAGATAAAATGCCCATCACTGGTGCAGCAAAGATGGTTCATTTTCCTATGAAGTTCTGATTTAATTGCCAGAGAGGTCTGTGGTTGCTTTTCTCAGAATTTCTGACCCCAGCAGGATTTCCTTCTGAAGTACTCACCATCTCCACGTGCCTTTCCTCTTTCCTAGCAGCTGTGGCTGTTCTCTTCTGAACACTAACTGGATGCAAGAGGACTGCAGGGCGAGCAGTAACTCCAATAGCCAGTGCTGATATGTGGTGTCCATATGGACAGTATAACTTTACATTAAGGCCTTTCTTTACTGAGTTTGATCTTGGCCCCATGAGTCAGATTCTAGCTGTCAAGGGATTTGTTGTAAGTAATGGTCATTTGTGTTTCATAATTATCTTGAATAAACACAATTAGTTCCACATTCTGCTGTTTTCTTCCTAAGGCATCTGTAAACATTCTGTACTATTCTAGCAAATGGCTTTTGGCAATCATTAGAAAATAAAAAACCCAAAGCAAAATGGTTCTCAGTGGATCCTTTTAATTTATTCTAAGGAGTGTGCCCAGAGGAGTAATGAGACCTACTAGACAGTAATGGCAAAGGGATATTATCTTTCACTTAGTTAACCATCGTAACCCACTTTGAAGCGTCTCCAATCACAGTCCTCGTGTGGTTAAAACAGAGCCTACACTCGAGTTTTCACTTCAGGGTTGCTCCAATAAGCCAACCTAATATATTTGGTATAGGAATAACGTAGGCATCTTCCATTCTTCCATAAAAGAGATATCCAAAAAAGCTAGCTGAAAGTGTTGATAATATAGCAACAAAAAAACCCCAAACCGATCCCCTTGCCAAAAAACCCAAAAATCAACCCCAGACCAAAAAACAATACTCTCCCTCCCCCCACCACCCACCCACCCAAGAAAAGGAGTGTAGAAATTTTTGACAGCACCAGGCATGCAAAAATCTGGATTTTTTTCTATACACTGCTGATTCTTTCTAGACTTTGGGCACTGGGCAATTTACTTGTCCTCTCTGTGCCCCTTTTATTCTTTCTATGACATAAGGATACATAGCATTTGTGCACTTTTGCAATTCTCTTTAGATGGAAAGCATTGCAAAGTGGTAGTAATACCATTCCCTATATGATACTGGCACCATGTTATGTACAAGTTAAGTTAATAGGATAATATTTCTTCGAGGTAATGGACTCTTTTTTTTTTTTTAAATTGTACACTAGAGAAACAGAAAATCAATAGTCCCAGTCTATTAAAAATAAATAAAACATTGAAAAAAAGGCTAATTGAATATGGAGGAAGAAGTGTTGTAGTTCTTGTTCTAGTAAACAGGCAGTTAAAACTAGGAGGAAAGTGTCAATTGGTAAAATTAGCTAAAAAAGTTACTTTGAGTTTTTGCCCTACATTTGGACTATCAAAACTGAGGCAAACTTTTCAAAGCAAATTGCTGAGGATTGCCAAGTTAACAAGCTGTTCTGTGCTGCAAGGGACATATTTATGGACATACTTTCAACAAGACGTACCTAGTGCTACCAAGCTGTGCTGTACTAAAGAGCAGTAAGTATCAGATAAACTGATTTTTTTTTTTTAATAAAGGATTTCACACATGAGAATGATTAAACACAGCTCAACTATTCAGAAGTGTACAAACCTTTCCCTCCCCCCAAACCCACTCATCTTTTCTGCTACAATAGTGTCTAAACAAAGTAAGAAAACCCAGGAAATTCAAAGATAAGAAGATACAGAGTTTTATAAGAATTTTATTAAAAGAAGGCACTGCAGAGTTAATTATGGGAGAGTACTAGGTCTTCAGTAGTAATTCTTATTTTAGTGGGGCTGTGTGTAGCATCTTCAATGACATTTCAGAGTATGCCTTTTAAACCTATCAGTTCCTTAAGGGCTGTGTTTTTAAAACATTTCACAACCTCTTTTCAAAAAAAATAATTCTGAAGACTATTTCTACCTTACAAGACCAACAATACTAATATGGAAAGCAAGAATAGCTTGACAAAGGGCTTACTTTTGGACACTTTTCATAAGGAGCAGGGATTTTAATGACAAATTTCTTCAAAATCAACCCTTTGTATGCAACGGGCCAAATTCTAACTACCAAGGCAAATACTATTTCCAGACACAGGATTGTCTTGCACATTCGGGTTCCTTTGCAGCTCCCAGCCCTCAGGAACATTGCTGTTCACAGAAGGGTAAAGTCTGGATACGTGCACCTTTCCCATTGCTGGGAGCTAAGGATGTGCATGAGAGAGCCCATTGCTGGGAGGACGCTCCTATTCAGAGATTTTATGTCTAAGCCCACCTGAAAAACCTGCCAGAGAAGGTCTACACAGCTCATAAAGAAACACAACTTGGGCTAAATACATCATTTGTCTTCAACTTCATTTCTGCTTCCTGGTTCAAATGAGAAATGGTGCAGTGAATAGACAAAGATTTGTGTCCGTGAATGTGTTTCAAAACTAGCTGGGCATTTTGGATCTACTTTGTCCAGAAAGGCTGTGAGCTTCACTGGTATGTATCAGATCACAATCCTTTTCCTAGGACATTTTTCTGTCTTAGAAGAGACCTATTTTCTGTTGTTGTGCTTCTCAGAGTATTTTGCAATGTCCTTCACTAAAGTGCAGGAGCTCAAGATGAAGCTTATTCCAACCAGAACCAGAATGTCACTCACCAGGAGGTAACTCCAAGATATTATAAATGCTTGGAGTAATTTCATTTTTCCTGTAGTCACTTTCTTTCATGTAACCTTAACCATGTTTTCAAGTATCTGCATTCTCCCATGACATTGGAAGTACCATATAAAAAATCTATCTGCATCTTCATTTAGCCTGTTTATCAGATGAAGTAATTCTATCCAGTACACCATTAAACACTTCTGAAAGAAATAAACCTATCAAAATTTTGGGGCTGTGAATGTATTTCAGGTTTAGTTTTCATTATTTTAAACCACAGAACTCCTAATAATTGAGAAGAAGCAAAAAAAAAAAAAAGAAAGAAAAGGAATTTGAATTACAGGAGTGTAAATAATAGAATTTAATCTAAGTAAGTGATCTGCATGCAGCACAAAGCCCAGAAAATTGCAGAATGTTTTCACACTTTCCTTCTGGACTCCTACTGTTCTCAAAAAATGATTTAGTATTTACCTTTAAGAGTAACCTTAACCTTAGGGGCTTTCAGGGAGATATATTGATTTAACTATAGAAAACATAACATCTCTTACTGAGACATCTGAAAATACATTTATTCCAGGGCCTTAAAGTCAGATTCCTTCTTTTTAAGTACAAACTTGGGTTTTGGAGGATTTTTCCCTCCTAGTTCTGGTAAGAGATATTTAAGCAGAAAGAGCAGCTTGTTTCCTTGACAGCAGAGAACCAACTGTTTTGGTTTTCTTTGTTCCATGTCTGTTCAACATACTGTATCCATAGAAATAGCTGCTGTCCCAGAAGTTCAAGCATTTTGTATTATTTATACCCAAAGATTGAGTTAATACTACCTTAACTTTGCAGAGTTTCTATCATAAAATTTCAGAAGGGAAAAAAAAAAAAAAAGAAAAAGGGGAAGCAAAGGTTCCCAAGGCAACGTTGTACATTCTGTATGTTTTCTGATTTATATTTAACATTTCAAAAATATCAAGCTACGCATTTAAGAAATAAAGAGAAATGTAATGTGGTTCTTATAAGCCATATTACTGAATGTGACAATGGAAACTGCTGCTTTTGCTTTTGCCATTTTTGTGACACATAATATGATGAACTGCTTGTTTTCAGTAGACCTAATACTTCACCAAATACTTCCTCTTGTTTCAGAAGTGAAGAAATGTAAAAAGAAGCACTATAAGTTTTATATTTGAGAGCCAGGGTCTCACTTTTGAGACAAAAATGCAGCTGATGAACTGTACCTGCAAGCAATCCCCTATCTTCCCTCCCCCCTTCTCAGCCTCATGCACCACCCAGCTGCAGCCCTGTACATAAAAACCATGTAAACTGCAGCTTTTTGCACTCTATGAGCTGAGGGGACAAATATTTCAAAGATGAAGATTGGAAAGGTCTTAGCCAAGACAAGGGTGAGAGCCTTGGGTTCCATGTTCTCCTCCAACACGGCATTTTACAAAGACACCTCCTACCACGTGACGAGTTTTGCAGGGAAGGATGACTCCCAAAGAGCTATGAAACAGTGAGAAGGGATATGGCAACGAGGTTATAACTGGAACAGATTTGCAACTTCTGCTCCCATCTCCTTTGCCCGTAGTTGTTTACAAAACACTGGGTGTGCATGTGGAAACCACAAAAGCAGCTCCTGCCCTCCTGAAGAACAAACCACCCTCCAGGTTTCAGAATTCAGATGGTTCCCTGTCGTGAGCACCCAGGCTGCTCCATGATGGCTGGTGTACGGAAAGAGGCTTAATTAAACCACAAATCACACAATTCCAGGATGAGGCCTTAATGCTATTTGACTCAGGATAGGCTTATTTTTCATTCTCCTCCAGAAAACAAGCCTCCTCCCAGCACTGCTCTACCCAGCTCAGAGTGGTTCTCTTGGCGACCCCCGGGTGATGAAGCAAGGAGGGGGATCTGCGATGGGGCCGGCTGTGCCGTGGGAAGTGTGAACCCCCGTGCACGCCTGGCCTTCCTGGGCTGTGGAATATTGATGAGCTGTGAAAAAAAAGCAGTGAGGTTTGCTCCTGTGATCTGCTGTGCCTGCTAGCTGTGTCTCTCTGTATATATGTGTACATGTTTACATGTGTGCTAGTGTGGGTGTAAGTACATATTCTCAGAATACAAATAAATATAAATAAGTATGCGTGCACATATCTGCACAAATATTTATACAGATTTAAAAAAAAAAAAAGAAAGGGGAAACAATAGTGGAAATCAGTATTTCTGCAAAGGACCCACTCTGCCCAAGGGAAAATGTATTGGCAATGGATTTTTTTTCCCCTGAACCTCAGCTCAACTTCACAAAACCCCATTTCCAACACGGCCTTCATACAATTGCTTTTATCACTTTCTCTCATTGTGTCCTTATGTACAAGGGTAAAGACTGTTCTACTGCATCCAAGTACAGTGTGCTAAAGGGAGGGTGAGCAGTGGGGAGCCGTGCCTGTGCCACTGTCCTTTGCCTGTTCCTGATTCCATGGCCTGAGGCAATGGTTTGCATTTTTAGGACAACAGCCGGCTATCTGCAAGCAGGAGACCACTCGTCAGGCTTCATTACTGCACACAAAATGACACTAGTGAGCCTGTGGTCACAACTGTGCTTATGGTGCGCTGAAAAGCCATTACATCTCATTGCAACAAAAAACTGCACGAATGTACAGGCTGACCAGCCCCATAAATTGCCAAAAACCTGACAGGTCAGCTTATTTATGCAATGTAGTACCTGCAGTAAAATTTTCTGGATAGAGAAATAGTAAGGGATTAGGAACTAAATAACCTTTTCATCTAAGGTGTTAGAGTTTAATAGGCAATGCTTCTGTTTCCTTTATTGAGTACTGAGAAAATAAAGAATTTCATTCTGCTGCATGCTTGCTGCATTAGGCATGGTCAGCTGAAGTGTCTTCCCCTTCTTCACATTAACAACCCTAAAGCATAGTTAAAATCTAATGACTAGCATGAATGGATTTTCATGTTTGATGTTATTTTTCATTGTTTAAATTTTTGGTATTATACAGATCACATTGACATATCTGACATACAGCATTTTCCTTAACTGTAAGTGAACTGGTTTCTGCTATAATTACAGACATTATTACTTGTTTAAGTCAAGCAATGAGTATATCTAATAATGTTACATGTAAAGGGTAAAACCGAAAGAGACAAAGAAAATGCAGCTATTAGGATTCTGGAACATTTCCTTCTAAAGGAAATTCATATTGTAATGTGGCTAGCATTTATTTATGTTGCACATAATTGGTACTCATTGGCAAGGGCTGTGAACAAAAGAATTCTGGGCCAGATTCTGATCTTGTGTGCATGCTTATGTACACATATAAAAAGAGAGAGGGTATAATTTTACCCTGGTGAAGCAAGACAAGAAGAAAGACCAATTGTGTTTTGGGAGGTCAGATGCTATATCTGGAGAAACAGAGGGGCTTCGAAGTCCTTGGTGGGTTTCTCAAATGATCTTGCTTGCTTGGCATAATTTGTTGATTGTCGTTGTAACAATGTTGAATAACTTTAGATCTGTGATGGAATTGTGTCAGTGCATGGGCATTGTAATAGAGCTGAGCAACAGGATGTTTCCTTATCAATAAAACTGTTCCTGTACCTATCAATTGTTAATAGATGTTTTCCTTTCCTCAAAAGGCGTTCCTCTTCATATTCTAGGCTACAAATGCTCCTAAACATGTGTGTGGTAACTGGTGGTTGTGATAGGGAAAACTCATTATTGTTGTCAAAAGTTCTAGCTGTTTCTTCCAAGTGGAGGGGTTTAACCATAAGTCTTGCACCCAGCTTCTCAGTGGATGGCAGAGCTCTGCAAAGCAAATATTTCCATTGCAATAATGTCTGGCCCTCAAGCTGAGCTCTTCACTTTCTTCAAATGTAAAGGACATTGGGTATATTAAAATATGGGGGAGGGGAGTTGTCTGCAGAAAATACTTCAGGGGACTCAGCCATGTGGATTGAACTTTACCTGGAAGCTGCATTAAAGTTTTCCAGGGCCTCTGGGGTTCAAAAAATGTAGGATGCTGTCACATTGATTAAATATCTGGGTCTTGACAGAAGGTCCATCAGCTGTAACTTTGAAGGCCACGGACATGATGATGGAAGTATAAAAGCAGGCCATGGACCTGTGAATGGCAATGCATTACTTTAAAAAGATTGATATACTGTCACAGCAACACTTATCAGTAAGAGGGACTAATCTGTCAGATGTTTTTCTGTATTTGGTTATCGAGTTTCTCTTGTATTGACTCTTGCCACAGCTACCAAGTCATGTAGACATTGGCATCCTGTAATGAGCTTCTTCACAGCACATCCAGAGCAATGCATAGGTAACTGCTTTCAGCAGTTCACACGGCTGTCTATTAAGTGGAAATTCTGTTGAAACTACTGAGTTGCTGTCATTGTATCCAAACTTGGGGATCGATGAACTGGAGACTTTATAGTTCATTCCAGCACTGCTTGTGTCTTGATAGTTTACATGCAACCTCTAAATAAATATCATCATTTCAAGAACCTGGAGTGTAGAACTGTGCAATAGCTAGAAAAACTGGACTCACCATTTGAGAGCTACACTCCTATGACCTGCCTTGGCCAGGGCTCACCAACTGTCCTTGGGGATGTGTGTGGAGAGCTTTGATTTCTTTTTCCTGCTTACAAAAGGAAATCCCTTTTGTGCTTGACTTCACCCAGGAAAGTTGCTGCAGGATTAATTGTTTCTTAAGAACAACATAACACAAGTCTCTTGGCATGACCAGCTGGGCACATGTGCTCCTGGTTGAAAAGAATTTCACCAGCTGAAGATCCCTGGCCCTGGCCGAGAGGCTGTAATAGAGGAGGTACCTGCTGCTAACCAGCAGCTCTATGAAAGAACAGGGAAGTTACCCTGTGATTCTGCATAAGCCATCTCCATGGCACCTCATCCTCATTTTCAGCAGAGATGTGAGCTTACCCATTTCCCTTAGGTTGCACAAGAATCACATTTGGATAGCTCCACTGGCGTGGAGTGTATTGTGGAATTAATGCAAGGCTAACAGGAGATAGGGTCTCTTCTGGTCACAGCATCAGAATGCTTCAGAGCATGCTTTATAATGACCATTTTAATTTCAGGAGTTTAACATGGACCCAACTCTGACCTCAGAAAAATTACAGGTATACAGACTGTAGCCAATTAGCCTCATCAGTTCAGAAGGAGAAACCTGCACCTTTAGTCACTGTATGTTAAGCAACATCTGAGATAGCTGCTGGGCAGTAGGATGTAATCCAAATGGATTAAACAAAAGAAATACCAGCAACTGGTCTATTGTAATTCTCCACCCATAGCACCTCCTGGAGCCCAGGATTCTGGTGTTTAAAGGTAGGGATAAGAGTAACAAATGCTTAGAATTTATATAGTGCTACAGTTTGTGTTACATGTGCTGCCTGTATCTTACTTGAAAAGTGACTGCAACATCCCAGCGTAGGAAGTGCATCAGGAAAACTAAAGTAGAAAGCAAGTAATGTGTATTTGCATGCAATGAAAGCAGTATTCCTGGGCCTGCTGAATATCTTTCCCAACCATCTTCCAAGGAACCTATTGCTCTAAAGCCAGCTCAACTGCAGGCAAGACTAATGATGACAGACAAGGCTCTTTGCACAACTTAGCATCCCCATGGTTTCTCTTCTGGCATTTGTTCTGTCTTCCTCACTGCTCTGGGATATGTTGGGATATATTTTTATGGAAAGTTAAGTTGACTTATTCAGTGAATCAGGGAACAAGCACACATGCACAAAGAGACATGATAATTTGACTTCTGCATTTCTCAAGTTGCTGAGGTACTGGGCCTCTGGAACACCTACAGTAAGGACAGCAGCTGAACTCCCTGACTGTGCAGTGGGATGAGCATTGATATCCCAAGCAAGGCAAGTGGGGGGAAAAAAGTAGATTTGACAAGTCTTCTGTGTGGGTATTTGTGCAGTACTAGCCCATGTACTAATTATTACAGGTATCACATGCAGGGCTTGGCAGTTCAATCTCTCAGCTCCGCTGTGAATTATATCTCCCTGCTTCAAGCACCCATCCCTCAAAAGCAAGGGCAGATAATTTTGCAGCAGAGGAAAAATGTTCAATGTGATTTCACTTCCCCTGTAGCTTGCAAACAAAGTATATCAGTTATGCTGTGTGATGGGAAGGCCCCACAACCTTCAGCTGAATTCAAGATCAGGAATCCTAGGTCACTAGAGATACCCTGATTCCATTTAATGTAGCTATTTTTCCTCAAACAGACACCCCTCAAGCACCACATGCTTGAGTCAGAAATAGGTGATTCAAGATGAGAGAGATATGCCCCACAGATATTTCCAGCAGTTGGCATGAAAAGAAGAACCCAGAAAAGAGAAATGAGATGCTAGACCCTGGTACACTCCCATCTCACTTCTACTCTTGCATCAAATCCTGAAATATTTTCTGCAGCCAAAAAGTCTGGCTGAGTTTTTGGTTGTCATCAGTTTTCCACTCATCCATGTCTTCAAACTTTTTAATGCTGTAGAGATAAGAGGTTTTTACACTACCTACAGAAAATTATGACATAATAGTGGTGTCTCAAATATACAGATATTTCAATTTATTTTAAGTGTTCCATCTGGAATATCATAATGCACTATTTACTGCTGTTCCTATATTTAAAACTGATAGGCTCCACTTAGAGTAGCTGTTAAGATAATAACCAATGGGGGACAGGTTGATGTATAACTTAATATGCCAGCCTTTTAAAAGCTCTTAAAATAGTTCAAACTAATTTCAACTTCAAGGTTTACACATGCGCAGCCCTACAATTTCTAGGGCAAAAATACTCCCCGAAGCCCAAGGTTATCACCTATAACAATCTGACCTAGGAATGCTGTTTGTTTGCCAAATATCCTGATGTGTTGCCTTTGAAAATCTAGCAAAACATGGGTTCCAGGTATGGGGTTTTTTCATCATATAAAAAGTTATTCCTCCTTTCCCTTCTCCTTCCTACCTCTTTACAATTCTGAATAGCTAGTCTTCATCACTGGGATCAGTTTTTCACTCAGGATTACACTGAAAACTGCTGAAGTCAACACAAAAATACAAACCAAGACCCAGGGTTGTCAACTCAAGATTCTTCCTTCTTCTCTCAGGGCACTAGTCTGCTTTCATGAACCAAATATGGGGCAAAACCACCATGCTGATATGAATTAAATGAATACCATACTGGCATGTAGAGATTTACTGCCCAGGAGACACCAGGAGTCATCTTTACCAGAGTTCTATGCTATCAAGACTTCAGAAAATGTGCAGGGGAGCAGCTCTAGGAAAACCTGTCACCTCCTTTTTCCATGGCAGATAGCACTACAGGAAGAAGCATAAGGCTTTTCATGGTAGAAATGGAAAAATCTGATTGGATAAGCTTTATTGTGTCAGGGGGCTTTAAAGAACAGAATAGTAAAACACTCCCTTGCTGTCACTGCCACCTGCACTCCTCAGCTGCGGTATAACCAGTCCTGTTTGAGGGCAGGCCACTTGGACTTTTGAACTCTCTCCTGTTCTCATTTGCATTGAAAACTACTTTTGATGGGGAATTTAATCCATTACTACATGGTAAAGAGAAATGTAAAACTGGAGATCATGAAATAGTGGAATGCAATAGTCTGCCTTCACTTCCTTGGCCCACAACCCCCTTCTCTATTGCTGCTCATCACTTGTTCATCTAGTCATTTCCTTCACCTGATTTTCAGAATCTCTGATCTCTCACTTTCCTCTCTGGCTTGAACGGGAACAGACAACACCCAGCCCTCAGAGTTTCTGATGAGACTGGCTTAAAAGGAATTACTTCTCTGTCAGTGAAACTGAAAGCACATTTTTCAGCTCCTTCTCTCTCGCACCTTCTTTTTCTCAGCACTCATCTCCCTCCTGCTTTAGGGTACTCTAATGTGATAAGGTGTGATGCACAGTTAATCAAAGCTGCTGGTTTAGAGTTATTAGTGAGGGCTAGCTAACACATGCACTGTATGCACGTATTTTAGCATTACCTTTCCAGCACAGTCAAGTCTGTCAAAGGAAGTATGGCTTTATTTTACAGTTTTCCATTATGTTTAATGTTTTACACCTCAGGAATATTTTATAAGTAGGGCATAAGTTGTAAGAGCAATTGAATTCGAATCAGATGCACAGTCTAACTCCGAGTCCCCTATTAACTTTTTCATCTCCCTGCAGAAGTTGTTTCTGTCCATATTTTTATTTCAGCTGGGCTGAGTGGGAGAAAGAACTCTAAGGGAGGTCTTAGCAGATGGTTGTCACAAACTGCATACGGCAATTGAGAATTAGTGTGCAAGCATATGCAACCTGGTACAGTATGAAACATTCCAGCATATGAACACTGAAGTAAATCAAGCTTGGACAGGATTTTTTTTTTTTATGATGAAAATTAGGATTTAGTTTCTCTATTCATCTACGCATATGGATCTCAGGATTTGGCAACATATGGGGCAAAACTGGACTTTGTCGTGACACCTTTGAAATCTAGGTAGTCTACCCTAGTATGAATTTGGTTCACTACGTTTAATGTAAAAATAAAACATGTACAAATACAAACACAGCCATTATGTGTGTGTGTGTGTGTAGGTATGTATATATGTGTGTATATATAAAACACCTAATTTAATCTTCATCATTCCCCCTACTCCACACTGTCTCTAAATAATCTGTGAAAGAAACCTAGTGAAGAAAAGAATGAAGAGGAAGGTGGGTTCCAAAAATTATAACTTTGGTACATATGTTGTTGGGTTTCTTTTTCCTTTACAGAAGCAGCACATTATCTGGAAAAAAAAGACTAAAACAGGAGAAATATCAAGTGGGTGAGGAAACACCCTTTTGTAGGTCATGCTTTAAGCAAGCAGGAGAAAGGTTTTTAATATCCTGCCTTGAGATACAGCAATGCTCAGGCAGGTCTCTGGCTAAACTGGGGTTCAGGTAGCATTTGTTCCCCTCTGCCCTGCTTTCCAGGCTGCAGGAGTGACCCTGATCCAGGCTGGTGTCACACACCTCCCTCCAGCTCCATCCATCTCTTCTCTATGTGTTTGGGATGTGGAGCAGGGGAGCAGAGGAGGGGTTTCAGGAACAAGTTTTGCTCTGAGGGAGACTTCTGGAAAATATGCCTTGGTACTTTCTTAACCTTGCCACTTGTCCTTCTTGCTCAGTTATGGCAGAAAAATAGAACTGAAATGGAGACAGGAAAGAATGCAAATACTGGCACAAAAGGAAATACTGAATTACATATTGGTCGACCAAAACACAAATCAACTCAAAACTACAGGAGTCCACCAACATGCACATAAATCATTTATAACGATAATCCAAGGCTGGGTCCAAATCTCATTAAAGTATATGAATCCTTAATCTATTTTGGCAAAAAAGAGCCAATACACATTTTTTCTTTTTATCATAAATTACAGTTCTGTGGCACTGTGCAAATATTACCAAGCTGTAAGACAGCTGTGCTCCATTAAAATGTGTAATGGTCGCTGATTTCTTACAGCACATGGTCATCAGGCTGAATCTACAGCCAGTAATTAGGAAGATGAAATGTTTAATTGTGCCTTAATTTTGATAAAATTTATCTGTCACACATCCCGTAGTCAAGCAGTATGCTCACAAATCAATGTCATCAGGCCTGAGCAAGAACTGAAGCACCGCACTCTTGTTTCTGACAGATTCATTTGAATATCAGACTGCTCCGGATGAGCCACCAGACTAGCAAAACAAATAGAAACTTTCCTGATGAGCACAGCTTCTGTGGCACATCTCACCACCTAGGCTAAAAGACGCAGAGGTCAAAGCAAAAGGCAGGTAGCTGCCACTCAGCTCGTGCTCAGCAAGTTCCCTGGGCACAGTAAACCACTTAAAATGTTTTAAAAGCAAAAAAAACTTCTTATTGACCTCTTAAACCAGGCTCAAGGGTTGTGAACTGGAGAAGTCAGGCAGCGATTCTCATTTCTTGTTTGCCCCCCCTTATTTGTTCTGCTGGAAAACCATGCAAGGCAAAGCCAGTGCCCATTGTGTAGGCGAGAGGCAATCACTCACTTCCCTGCTGGCAGTACAGCAGTGCACATTACAGCAACCAGTCATGTGCAGATTATTACCACACATATGCATTACTATTTTCTTTTTCTTTTTTTTACACCAGAGTCCACATGGCATGTCAAAATGGCAGTGCCCTGCCTAAATAGTGCCCTGTTCCATTTAAAAAAAAAAAAAAGCATGCTTTGTGTTTAACACATTCAAATATGGGACTCCTTTCCTCCCTCTTATTTATTTTCTTTCTTTCTTTCTTTCTTTCTTTCTTTCTTTCTTTCTTTCTTTCTTTCTTTCTTTCTTTCTTTCTTTCTTTCTTTCTTTCTTTCTTTCTTTCTTTCTTTCTTTCTTTCTTTCTTTCTTTCCTTCTTTCTTTCCTTCTTTCTTTCCTTCTTTCTTTCCTTCTTTCTTTCTTTCTTTCTTTCTTTCTTTCTTTCTTTCTTTCTTTCTTTCTTTCTTTCTTTCTTTCTTTCTTTCTTTCTTTCTTTCTTTCTTTCTTTCTTTCTTTCTTTCTTTCTTTCTTTCTTTTCTTTTTTCTTTCCTCCTTCCTTTCTTTTTTCTTCCCTTCCCTTCCCTTCCCTTCCCTTCCCTTCCCTTCCCTTCCCTTCCCTTCCCTTCCCTTCCCTTCCCTTCCCTTCCCTTCCCTTCCCTTCCCTTCCCTTCCCTTCCCTTCCCTTCCCTTCCCTTCCCTTCCCTTCCCTTCCCTTCCCTTCCCTTCCCTTCCCTTCCCTTCCCTTCCCTTCCCTTCCCTTCCCTTCCCTTCCCTTCCCTTCCCTTCCCTTCCCTTCCCTTCCCTTCCCTTCCCTTTCTTCTTGCTTTCTTTATTTTGCTCTCTCTCTCTTTCTTTCTTTCTCTCTTTCTCTCTTTCTTTCTTTCTCTCTTTCTCATTTATTTCTCTCTCTCTATTTAAATCTGACTGGTAGGAACAGTACCCAAGATAGACCAACTACTTTACCATGCTGGTGAGCACATTTACCCCTGCTCCAAAATGTTTCTTAATTGTTTTCAAGGAATCATTTTTTATTCTTGATATTTCCCACCTGTGCTACTGGAGGATACAGTTGCAATATAGCAATACCCCCACTACAGGCTAATGAACGTAAGCCTTCCATTCCCTGAGAGAAAAGACAACCCATAACTTCAGATCCTGTAGGTGACCCACAACAGAATGGTCCAGGGAGATTCAGGGGAGCAAGGAAAACACTGGTCTTCTTGTGGGTCACAGCACACCAGAGCCTACACAGTGACCGGGGTGGCATGAGTGGGAGCAGTTGTCACCTCCTTGGTTTGGAGCAAAGCCACACCAATCCTCAGTTATCATCAGATCGTGTTGAGTTTGGAGAAGCTCACCTCCACTTGTTCATTGGACCAAACTTCCAGGAGTTTGGAATCTGTTTTTTCCCTTTTGCACCTACTGAAGCATAAGTTTGTGTGTCCAAGAAGAGGCCAAGAGTGCCATTTTCATTACATCTGTGCCCATACAGCCATGGAATGTGCAGAGAGCTGTAAACAGAAGATTATCGGAAAACAGGCAAGAAAGACAGCTTGGCAGCATCTGCAATTCTGATACTAACTCAGACAAAAACCTAGGACAATATTCAGTCCATTTTTAAGACAGGAGATTGCATTCACTGGGTTGCATACTCATTTTCTCTACAGTACAGTCAGGCGTTTGTCCTCGTTTCCTTCACTCTGAGAGCAGGTTTTGCTAACCCTCTCCTGTTAACCTTCAAGCTGATTGCAGTATGTCTACAGCTTTTCTACCATTCAAACTCCAGACTCAGAAGATCCTCTGGAATGATTGATCAAGTGTCCGAGCTGGGTTGTTCTGTGGTGCCTTGTTATCCCTCTCTCTGCTAAAACTTCACATGAGCCTGATTTTAAAAAGTTTAATAATGAGGGACCAGAATTCTCTGAAATAGAAGTCATAATTAATTGTATGAATATGTTCCTGTCTTGTTTGTAATCATCTCTCTGTTGCATTTCTGCTTTGAATATAAAATGTGTATGTCTTGTCAATGATGCCTCTGACACAGCCTCAGTCTTGATCTGAAGCATGCCATTTATCTGAAATGAGTTTTTTTTTCTCCTGATAGAATTCTTGTATTCTTTTCCACGACCAGATGCCAGCTTCAGAAATGTTGGAGGATCACAGTCCTGGGCTCTGTTATCTTCTGTAACATATTACATAACATTTTGATTTTTCAAATTTTCAAATAAAATTTTATATAATCAGATTTGAAATCTAAGAAGGTAAATCCTTTGAAAATCAGCTGCTGTGAGCAGGTCAGTTTTTGGGGTTTTCTTTCCTACTTAGAAACATAAATTTACCTGTAGATACTAACTGCTTGCATCAAATAGAAAGCTCCTGCCTTTCTTTAAAAAACACATATATGGAATATCCAAAATATTGTAAATATTTTAAATATTGTAAATATTGAAAAAATATCATGGGTGACAAAAAGTCCAAAAACCACACAGGGATGTTATCTTCATTGAAAATTCCACAATTTTGTCTGCAAAATCAACAATAATTGAAATATGCAATCTAGTTAAGCTCACCAGTTCTTTCTGCCCTATACAAAAGCCTAAGAACAGAAGTGCTGATTTTGTGCTTCTAACCTATTAGGTAATTTTGATGTAAACAACAAGAATTTATTAAAATAATCATTTTATATAAAAAAATCATTGACTAGATATGAAGGATTTTTAACAATGGAGAAAACTATCCTCCCTTCAGTCCTCCAGGATTTTAGTAGTACTGTTATGCATCATTTGGATACATCTCCTGCATTCCATGACAGAGAACTCAACAAACCTTAGTTTGGAGTAGGTGTGATATCTTCAGTTGTAAGTGCTGGAAAGGAAGGCAGAAGAGAATTCACCACAGGTTTCATTTCATCAACCTCTTCTGAAATGTTCTTGGTCTTCTTTATTCTTTCTTTCACAACAGTACTGGAGGCTATAATAAAAAAAATGTCTTTTTTGAATGGTTTTTCAATTTTGTTTGGTTGCGTTCCAGTTCTTTGATGTTAATAAGACTACATATTTTAATAGTGATTATGACAGTGTTAGAAGCCTGTAATCTGTCAAATCCTGTAATCTCTTTTACCTAAGGTTTCTTATATAATTGTCTGGTTTGCTTATTTACTCACTTAATTATATGAACTTAATGCCTTCTTGTAACATCTCAAGAAATAAAGCTGGCAATCAAAATATTTTTGATGACTAATCTCAAGATCTTTGAGGTAGTCAAGCATAAAGTTACAAATTCCACCTGTGGAAGAAAAACAAGCAGGTAACTATGCTGCTACCATTAGTGTTATCAGAAGATGATAGCCCTTATTTTTCTTTTTGCAGTTATTGGGATTTTTTTCTCCAGACAATCTTCAACAGGGTAAATTTTCAACTCAGCATGAATAAAGTCTGTGGTACTTTTTTCATCAGTTTCTAGATCAATGAAATGATCTGTAGCCAGAATCATGATGCAACCTGTTCACACCCAAGCAGAAGTCTCACCACTTACATTAAAAGTTCTGTTGTTTGAGGAGTGTCAAAGACCTTTTATTATTTATTTATTTTAGACTACCTACCCACACAGAAAATGAAAAATGGGTGCCTGCCACAGACAGCTCACAGCCTGGCTTCCTGAAGAGACAATACAGATGATGGAAAGAGACAAATAGTGTGGGTAAGTGAGGAAATGAAAAAAAATGAAAATGTTTTACTGCATAAAAAATAGACTCCTCTCTCTCTGCTTAGTCATTGTCAATAGCCATTCTTCTGCTGACACTGTGTTAAAAACTAATTGTAAAGATGTAATTACAGGAGCATAACATGGCAGATTTCTGGATTTAGACAGAAACTTTTCCCCAAGCATAACAAGGGTTATTAAGAAGAGAGTAATGATGCTCATTGTCAAAATCACTGAATTTCTGAGTCAATATCAGCACTTTCAATGTAGTAGTCTGTGATTAACTTTTCAAATCCCAAAGTATGAATTCCTTCAGATAGCTTCCAACTAAAAGAAAGATTCCCCTGTAACCATAAATATGATCATTCTGCAATTTAAATAAGGTCAAAGATAATGCCTTTAATTATTCCTTCACAGCATTCTAGTCCAGTTCCACTTTGCAAAGAGAAAAATCAGTATGAAATACATCAAATACTAACTTGGGTTAGTTTGTGTCCATCAATTTTGCTTGCATATTATGCCTCTTCCTCAGTCTTTTTCTCCCAGCTTTGTGACTGGCAGAATATGAAGATGACTGGCTTTCCCATGAGAAGACCCTTTGAGGTCAATCAACTGCCAGTGGATGTAGCAAGCTGCTTTAAATACCTCCAATTGCAGGAGTGCTCTAGGACTGCAAAGTTTGTGATGTTAAAAATCAAGTGCTCATCTATATTTGGTGTTTGCAAATGGGGTGGCACAATGGTACCTCATTGATCTGCAGAAGTTACAAGCATACAAATTGATCATCAGTAATATAAAGATGTTACACAAACCTACATTTCACTTGGCAGCAACTGAACCAAAAAAAAGTCATTAGAATTCAGCAAACATGCTAAAATAGTCTGACAAATTCTGTAAATTAACATATTAGAGGTCACAGCTATCACAGCCAATGTCATAATCTTTCTTCAGAATAGTACATTGTCCTGCTAAGACACCAATGGAAGGAAAAAAAACCTTATGTTTTTAAATCCTTACCTACTGGGGATCTTTTTAACAACTTTTTTAAAGACCTCAGGAAATGGGTGTCCATGGGTCAGTGGAGTGAAAACTAAAATGTTCAGGAATGACTGCAAGGTGTAGAAAGTACACTTCAAAATTATTTGGAAGGAAAATAATGTGCTGCTTCCATAAAACTCAAACTAATCATTTTACAATAGCTTTTTAGCATGTTTTCCCTACCTATACCCTTTGGTCATTTCTTTATGCACAAAAATACTAGTATTCAGCTATATATGTATATGAGTACCTCTATTAAGAAACTAGTGATAAATAATGCCTTTTTTGTGTATGAATTTTTTGCTCATCTGATCAGAGAGGAAGGATAATGCAGGACCATGAAGCCCCCAAAGAGGGAAAAGACATTTCAAATAATTTGCAGTTAAGCAAATAACTTTTGCTGTTCGCAGTATCAGGGTACAGCATTTCATGTGCTGAAAAAAATCTAGAAAACATCAACTGTTTTGAGGAAAGCCCTTAGAAAAGAAGGGTGAAGTCTTGTTGAATACATTTTCAACATAAACTGTTCATCCATTTCTATTTAGGATTTATTTCTTAGCACCCTGGTTTAGAAGGCTACAAGCCAATACTTGGTTGTAGTCCAACAACATCCCACATCCCCCAGGCAGATGATTTTACATTATAATAAATTAATATATTTTAAAACCAAAGCCACACATGAACCTAAAAAACCATCTGCCAAATCAGGTGCCCCTACTCCTAGGGCAGTATTTGGAGCCTTGCACAGAAAGGTAAAGGGAACACTAATTTTAAGGAATATGCTTAAATTCAGGACTTTCTGGATTATCAAAACCTGGCACAACCCCAAATTTCTGAAAGCTGCTTCCTCAGAAAAATGGGCTCCACAGTACTGACAGCGGGAACAAAGCTTCATCTCCAGCCTGCGTAACGCAGTGTCCATCTGGACAGCGGCCACGGCAGCGAGTGGCGGGGGCCAGGGCGGGAGCGGGTCCAGCTCCAGGTCCCCACTCCAGTGAGCCGGTGGTAGCACACCTCAGCAGAGGAGGCGAGGCTGGGGCCAGCCAATCTGCCTCTCTGCAGTTGTATGGGCTACATACCATGACACCACAAGCTGCCAGGCTGTTGCCCGCACTGCTCTTCCCCGGCCGAGCGTGCCCGAGCCCCGCCACGCCTCTGCTCCGCGGATTTGCCCTCGCTGCGGAGGGGGAGCCGGGGCTTCGTCCTAGAAAAGGACAAAAACCCTCTCAGACCTGTTGGACCTTCCTTTTGTTACCAGCTGTAAAAAATGAAAGTAAGGAAGCAAAGGCAGACATCATGGAGCAGTTCCACAGTTAGGATAAAAAGACATTCAATTTATACTGCGTCTTAAGACAGGCCCAGTGTCGAAATTGTTAACCCGCCTGGTGAACGTGACATCCCCCAGCCCAACGGTGTGCTGGGGACGTATCTGCCACACAGTCACAGCGTTGCTCCCTCTGACAGGGAGCACTGCTAGATTTGTCGTTCGTGCAATAATTGGCTTTTGTTTGAGCTACTTGGACCAGAAAAAAAACCCCAACTTCTCCTGCGCTGACCCTGGGCGCCAGCCATATTGAAGAGTGAAGGGTTGTTGGCCTGCGGTGCCAACATACTCCACCTTCACGGGGAGGCCGTGCCCCTCACGCTCCAGCAATGCCAGACGGCGCTCGGATGAGGCGGGCTGGGTCTGGCAGGTGGCGGCACAGGAGGTAGTAAGTGAGAGCAGCGCAGCATAACTGGCTGAAGCGAAGCAGTAGAATAATATTCTCGCGTCCTCAAAACTGTAGGAGTGTTTTTGACTTTGACTGCTTCCAATACCTAACAAATATGAGATCATGGCTTCTGGCATAAAAAGGACGAGTTCGTTGCCATGCCGGTGAGACTGCCAGTGGTGGGAGGAGGTGTCACCTACCCTGTCCCAACAGGTAGTCCACTGACTTCGAATCAACATCACCTCCTCCTCCTGATGCGGCCCCAAAGTGCTTTGTATTCACCCAGTCAGCACCCATGCGAGCCAGCAGCTCCCCCAAAGGGATCCTTCATAGTGCCAATCTCCCTTTCTTTTGAAGTGGGAAGGGCAGCGTGGTATGCAACCTCCTAGTCTGGCTTTGTTTGCTGTTTTAATTCTTTGAAGCAAATAACTCTTTGTTTTCAAAATGTGCTCCTTCTGAGGAACACAGACCTACAGAAGCAAAAGAGCAAAAATTGAAATGTGAGAGCATAGGCAGATAAGCTGACAAGCACTGGGCCCAAACAGCCAGAAAACTTCACTATGCAATAAAAATCCATGAATAATTGATTTCACTAGCTGAAATGAAGATTGGTTTTTGAAAACATGGTTTTGGTACAAAAATAGAAATACACCGGACAGAAAAATGTTGCAGTGCAACCTTTTAAAAAAGTCATTCTCCAAAATGTGTACAAACAACCCATTTTCCAGTTCTAAATATTTCAACGCCTAAATTTTTTTTTTTGCCAAAAATGCTTGTGTCTGCCAGATAATTTAAAGGAGAGCAAGTTTGAGGCAGGGTTTTGCACTCTGGAGGATCAATCTATTCCATCAGTAACTGTATCTGGGATTCATGGATGAGACTTACAGAAGGTAGGATAAAGGGAATGGCTCAAAACTTCAATGACACATATTGTTCTGTTGAATGCCCAAAACCAGAGGAGAGAGTATGTGCATGTGTGTAAAAGTGTGTGTAAAAAATATGACAAATTCACATCAGTGTGCTGATATTCTGGGATACCACTAGAAAATAGGATATATTTGAATGCATTGCAGTTATCGTGAGATTATAGTAATGACCTGTGCTTTATGAATCCTCCAGACCAATTTGGCCTCTCCTCTGGCTAAACATTTGGCCAACACACTTCTGAGATGCTAAGGACAAGGAACCTGGTCAGAAATGTGTGGGCACTGTAATAGGACAAAGAATGAGACATCCAGTTTGCATCAGGAAGAGCATCAGACAAAAAGCATTCTGGATGACTTGTATATACACAAGCTGAATCAAATGAGTGGTCTGAAATGGGGGGAGGGGGTTCATTCTGTTATTTGGTGTCTAAAGCAAAATAACAATGATTGAAAAAGCAATTTTTTGCTGTTCTTTCTGCAAAGAATTCTCCCACCAATGGAGTTTGGTCCAGGCACAAGAACCACAAGTATGCCAATGGAAGGCAATCTAGGAGTTGGCCAGAAAACCAATAGAGGGCCTAAAGGAACTTGATCCAGAGGAATTTTAGGCTTTTGTCCTAAAAAAATACTTGCAAATCAGAGACTCATTGCTGCTTTCATGGGTTTGCTGCTGATTTGATCCACTTCCACTTGCAAGCCTTCATTGGTATTGGCTGGACTGATGCTTGCCTCTGAGATCAAGGTGCATGGTTCTCTCCTCTCACAGCTCGCTTGCTTGGGAACATTCAGCAGGAAAGCCTGAGGAATTGTTTTGTACTTTAAGGAAGTACTAAAGGAAAGAGAGGAAGGGCAAGGTAAATCACAGATAAAACCAATGAGATGCATCTGTTTTGGAGAATGAGCCAAATATGAACAAAGGAGAAAAAAGGTTAAAGTCTGCAGAAATCAGAAAGCTGGTATGCAGCTCTGGGCACAGGTATCTACATTTCTTGCACTTTGTGCTGCTCTCATCTGAATCCTTCTGCTGGTAAGTGTTGTATGTTGTGGTCAACTTCTATGTTACCATGGAGAAAAAGAGAGACAGGAAGAGAATGGAAGTAAAAATACAATGATGAAGCACAATTTATCTAAACAAACCCCAACCAAACAAAAAAACCAAAAAAAACCAAAAAAACACCAAAACAAACAAAAAAACACCTGTGCTTTTAGAGATATTTTTTCTCTGAAGGTGCAGTGAAATCACTCAAAACTGGCTCTTTACTTTTTATGGAAAATTGTTACTGAGGAGTATGTTTAAAGTATTGCCACAGGAGAAAGGTACTTCTGAGGAAATTCCTTGCAACTGTGGAGCTATGTAATTGTGGTTTTGGTCAAACTACACTTCCGTTCTGGGGAAATATGCTTAAAAAGTATAAAATTATTTTCTAGGTTGTTTTTTTTTTTTTTAAGAATTGTCAACTGAATTTATTTAGTTCCTATAGAAGAAGGCACTAGGCATTTTTTACTGATTATAAATACAATTTCTGCAAATGTTATCTCAGATCTGATAAGAAAAAGTGATATTTTTTCTGGACTGAGTATCACTTCAAGTGACAAACGGCTCAAAAGGCATATTCTGTTCCTAGTTTACCTCCATGCAGTGCAACAAAATTCAGATAATCTAGAATGAAAAATGAAAGTAAAAATCCATTTTGCACTGATATCTGTGCTAATTCTTCATTGAGTATGAAAAGAAAGAGAAGTCAAAGTGCACCCTTCTTTTTGATAAAATATGTATGATTCTGATTCAAAGCAGGCAAGATGTGATGCAAAAGAAGTTTCTTGATCAAGCTTTATGGTGCAGTGGGATTACCAGGTCAGAAGCTCTATTACTTCCCAATAGGAATCATGCCTTCTCTTGTCAGCATATTTTCAAATTATAGAACCATAGAATCATTTTAGCTGGAAAAGACCTTTAAGATAATTGAGTCCAACCATTACCATAACAAACCAAGTTCACTATTAAACCATGTCTCTAGATGCCACATCTACACGTCTTTTAAATACCCATAGGGATGGTGACTCTATCTCTTCCCTGGGCAACCTATTCTGATGTTGAACATACTTTCAGTGAGAAGTTTTTCCTAATAATCAATCTAGTCCTCCCCATGTGCAACTTGAGGCTATTACCTCTTGTCCTATCTCTTGTTAGTTGGGAAAAGAGACCAACCCCCACCTGGCTGCAACCTCCTTTGAGGTAGCTATAGAGAGTGATAAGGTCTCCTCTGAGCCTCCTCTTCTCCAGGCTAAACAGCCCCAGCTCTCTCAGCCACTTCTCTAGGTACTTGTTCCTTAGTCTGTTCCCCAGCTCCCTTGACCTCCTCTGGACACTCTCCAGTGCCTCAACGTCCTTCTTGTAGTGAGGGGTCCAAAACAGAACACAGCATTCCAGTTGTGGCCTCACCAGTGCCTAGTGCTTGGGAACAACCACTGCCCTGGTCCTGCTGGCCATGCTATTGCTGACACAAACGTGGGCAAGTACTTGTATTTGCCTGAAATTCTGCACCAATTTTTTTTCTACTTATAATATTGCATTTGGGAATAATAACTATTTTATTGGGAAATAAGTTCTGCAAGTTTGACTCGATCATTTTATTAAGGTTGAGCTAAGGAGTGTACATTGATTATCATGCCACACACTGGAGCTTATAGATCTGGTCTGGTATTTTTTGATACACTACATTCATTGGGTGATGAAGCCCTGCAATAAAGAGAAACTAATGGAAGCAATTAGGAAAGAACACCTGTCAGTAAAAGACTGCAACCCCTACATTGACCATAGCCAGAAATTGCTCCCAATTGTTATTCACAACAATGGAAGACCTCTGGACTGTGAATGCAGGCAATGATGGACTGCAATAAAATTTGCAAATGAGTTTTCACATTGTCCCATAAAATTGTATGAGTTTGTCAATCTGTGTTGATACAGACCAACACATGGCTAAGCAATAAAATGATGTAAGAAAGGTGCTGGTCACTGTTATTGGTGAAAAGTATCTTTGCACTTCTGAAGGATCTGTGACCAAATTTTCCATTGTTCACAAAGAGGTCTGAGGATTTTGTTTCTGTCCTAATCCTTGGTGGAAGTTTAACCTTATGGAGCAGGCTAGGTCAGCTAGCATTCTCCATTCCACATCCACAATAACAAAGTTATTTGTCAGTCAGCCACAGCAGCAAAGCTGTAAGGAAAATGCCTTTCTGCACTGCATGGTTTAGCCTGCAGATGACCCAGAACTGCTCATTTTACTAGAAATACACATAGACATAAACTGTCCACAAAAGGATCCATTTTTGACTTTAGGAACTAGAGAGATTGTTAGAAAAAGTTATTCATGTTATTCAACACATGCTTTTTTTGCAATTCACAGTTGGACAATAAATATTTGACACAAATTTTAATCACTCAGTTTTCCCTGTGAAAATAGGAAAGTGAAGAGGAGGGAAGGGGAGGAGATGCAGCAGCAGCATTAGAGAGTGAGGAAGAGGTGTGGGAGAAAAGAAAAAGAGATGCTAAGAGGAGTCTGTTTGCAGTGACGTCCACGGACTCAGCACGCTGTGTGTGAACCACATGCATTGGCATGAGAACCATGAAAGACCTATGACCATCAGATCTCCATGTCCTTCAAATGACCATGGTGGCAGCAAGGGAGAGACTGGTAGGATTGACACAAGATCTCCAGTAGAGACCTGAGAAGTCAATCAAATGCTACTTTTGAAATTCTTGTCACCAAAACATTCAAAAAAAATATTCTTCCTAGTTTGTAATTGTGTGACTGGTTTTCAATTATTGCTATTCTCCTGTAAAACATGTATATAGCAATTGTTTTAAATAGAACAGGCTGTTCCCTTTCCCCTGCATATTCTTCCCCTTACTGCTGTAGTGTAACTAAATGAGACTATTTCATGCCTCCAAAAAAGCCCGACCACAGAATGAACATTTAATCAATAGACTTAATTTAATTCAATAATGATGAGCTGACTCTCTTCAGGGCCTAATTTTCTGTTCTCTACAACATAGTACGACCAAATTTTTTTGTTACTGCAACTGTTTACATACAATAAGACACAAATCTGTACATAGAAATTGATTAATTAGAAAACTATTAAAGAACTATAAATTGTAGAATAATTATAATCAAAACATAATTAAATTAAAATGCTGATTTTGCTTGAGTAGAATCTTGCACCCATAATTTAAATGTGATTTTTAAGAAGGCAGAAAGTTACTGCTACATTTAGTTCTCTCTCCTCTTTTCTTCATCTTCTCTTTTTTCATTTCATTTTTCATGAATCAGGTACAGAAAAAGGTTTCTGCAGATGTGCTCACAGCCTGATATATTTCACAGAACCTTGCAGTTCAGATGACTACTACTGGGAATAGCATTTGCTCACAATGTAGAACAGCATCAGAAAGAGTTCTCTCTGTCTTATCTGTTCTCTCTTAATAATTTGTTGAAATCCCAACAGTGATTTGTAGAAGAAACATAACTCTCATTTCCAACCAGTCCAAAGTAAGCATGTCAGGCTATACCTGTCTGGAAATTGTATAATTGCAACACAAAGAAATACATTTTACTGAATTCATCCAAAACTTTGTCTTAAATTGCCACTCATACTGAAGAGGAAAACAAAAGATTAATTGGAATAAAATTTTCAAAAACAAAGAATTCAAACAACAGATTTAGTCCTGTAGTACAAATGAAGACATCTGCAAGTTTTTTGTTTCCTCTATAAGGCTTTCGGTTTCCTCTGCCTTAGTCTTTATTTGTAGCAAGCCATGAAAGTGGTAAATAGTAGAAGGGAAATTAACATGTTCAGCTCCTTCTCCAAAATGGGGAAATTTGTCACACATTTTGTGAGATGAGACAAGTGCACAAACAGTCAGCACTGCACCCATTCTACAGAGGTTCAGCCACACACAGTCTGGAGAACAGATCTTAGCAGCACACAGAGTCAGCACTTGGGAAACAGGCACAAGTTGTTACAAGGAAAACTGAAATGAGACACCAGGAAACAATGATTCACTGTGTAGTAGGTCAAACACTAGAACAAGTCAGCAGAGAAAATGTGAAAACTCCATCCTTGGAGATATTCAGACTTGCCCAGACTTGGTGCCTGATGCAAATAGTCTTGTGTTGAGCAGGGCTTTAGACCAGATAGGTGGCCTAATTTTCTTTCTAAATTGCTCTATGACTTTATGACCCTGTAGCGTGACCTTGCAAGTTGCTGGAAAGGGGAAAGCCCTGCCCTGACGCTTCCCATAAACCTCCTTTTAAAAAGTCAGCAATATCACCCCTTTCTTGAGTCACTGTGAGACAAATGAAAATTATGTTTATAATGGAGCAATCTGCCTATAAACTATAGTCAGGTCCACAAATTTTGTTGTAGTTAGGAGGAAGATGAAGCCAAATTGCTCACTGCTAATTCTTGAAATAAAATGAAAACTGAATAGGAAGCAAGAAAAAAATACAAACCTCCTTCTTTTCCAGGAAGGGTAAACCTGTCACATATCTCTGGACATGGAGCTCTATAATGAGACCATGGTGAGAACACGAGTCATGATTAATATCTCTGGGATTCATTTTTTTGTGAGAATGGTTCCCAATCCCAGATAATGGCAATCACATTTAATGATAATTTCACTAAATTGGACATTTTAACCTTTTTTTTTTTTGTCTTTCTATTTTTCTTTAGGGAAATTCTTGTGAACAAACAAACATGAAAAATGGATGGATGGATGGATGGATGGATGGATGGATGGATGGATGGATGGATAAAAGACTGCATGGGTGTCAATACCTTAATATAACCTTAAAATGAAAAATAACCCTTGAAGTTATAGGTGGTTATTTTACCTGGGCCACATGAGACATAACTGCTCTTCCTAGGAATTCCAGCATAAGCCTTATTCTGAGACATGCCTGCCTTCTTTGCAGTCTGGCTCTTTTGTCTGATAAAGTGCTAATGAGGAGCAGTTCACAGGGTCTGTTCACCTGGAGGTTGTTGGAGGTCATGTAAAAACTTCAGTCTTCTCTCTTAGGTTTGTATCTTCCTTGGCTTAATCTAGGTTACAGCTGAACAACCAGGAATAGTTTCTTTTCAGTATCAAGGCTGGCAGCCTTATTCAAATTGAACAGTTCTTTGCTTTCAGCGTGATCTCCTAAAATGTGGAAACTCAGCTCGTTCTGCACAGGACAAGGTGTGAGGTTAGAGCTTGAGGTGGGACATCTGGCAAGCAAGTGTGGAACACTGCAGTTCTCATGTAGAGTAAAATTGTGTGGAGTGAAATTATTTGTGATTTGCTTCATGCACAGAAGTCTTCCTGCATAAAATCTTCAAGAAATGCCTCACCAGGTACTGGAAGAAACAACTAAAAGACTGAGTTTTTATTTTCGCCAAACGTGTTAGTATTTAGAAGCATATGTATTTAGCATGTTACTAATGCAGAAATTGTGGCTAAACTCTTTAGTATTCAAGACAACAGCATCAAACTTTCATTTTAACTTTCCACTAATGAAAGGGAGTGAATCAGGAAAGAGAAGGGGACAGGGAATATGCAGAAAATCTCAATGAAAAATATTTCTAAAATAGGAAAAGATTTTGCTGGCTCAAAAGAGTAAAGAAATCTGGTAGTTGCATTGCAAAGCAGTATAAGAGATGTATACTAGGAATCAAAATCAAAAATGGTTGGTTATAAAAATGGTATGTTCAGTGTAAGATAAGGTATTCTTATGGAAATAACAGAATAATTGAATCTGTCTGTATTTTGAGTTCAGTATATAAATTTATATGCAATACCTTCTTCCATTTAAATCTCATTAGTTCCTATACTGCATTTCTGAATTTTTTCTTTATGCATAATAACCAAGAATTATCTCAAAAAATCTCACAATACTGAGGCATCCCCCTAAGTTCCTGATTAGAAAGTATTTACTAGGAGTTGGATTAATCTCATCTGAGCATTAACCACGTCTAATCAGTCACTCTAGTAATTGGAGAGAATCCAGGTTTTCCAGTGCATGTTTCATCTGGACTCTAGGACAAGAACTTTAGAATGAGATGAACCCCACTAAAGTATCACTTACCCAATCTGCTTCTGTTAAGACAGAAAGATTAGTAGTCATCTAGTTCTCTTCAATGCCTTCAGAGAAAGTGTGCACAATTATTTGTGATTCAGTGTCTGACTTTCAGGTGACTGAAGTATATGCATGGCTTAGGAAATATTCACCAAATGTTATTCCAAGAAAATCCCACAACTTACCAGCTGTGGTAAAACCAATTTCTGTTTCCAGGGCAAAACTCATTATATCCTTAATATAAGCCTATTATCATAATAAATATGATACAACTGAGCAAAGTAACATTAAGAGAGAAATAATTTAAATTTTGCCAGGAATCACATCCAGGTTTTGCATTACTCTTCCAGTATCTAATGCATGGAGCCCTTTCCAATACGTCTCCTGTCCCAGTTGCCACCTACTGCAATGACTGGCAGGCAGCAATGGCTCCATATGGCCTTTTCATTTCTTATTGTCATTTCTGGCATGTGTCACAATAATTTTTGGCCCACCAGAAAGGTGTGGCTGTGCTGGCATACAGCAGTAGGACAGGAAGAGCTCACTTTTGTGCATGTTGAAAAGGCCCCTCATTCTGGTCACAGTCACCCTGGGCATCTGTGATTAAGCAGGCTTTGTCAGAAGCCTTGGATCCACTTGCTCTGGTGTCCTATTCACTCTCTTAGAAAAAAATAAAAGCAAATTATTAGTAGTAGCAGCTCCACTATATTATATATTCATCCCCATAATAGCAAGATATAAATTATCAAAACCAAATTATTGCTGCTCAGGTTTTGAAAATTGTTTGAAAGACTTAATATCCTTTTATTTAATTTAGTTGATGTATTTAGTTTGACCAAGAATAATTTTTAATATTTAGTAGAATAAAACTTACTTTTGCATAGCATGGGAAGAATTTATTCCAGGCATTGACAAACAAAGAAATGTATGCAGGATATCCATGCACATGGCAAAATCTCAGTCTGCAGTTGGCCTAGTAAGAGAACTACTGCTGAGAAGTCAAGGTCATTTCCAGAGTGTTAATCTCAAAGCATCAGGACATGATCATGCTTTTAGTTTGGTAAATATGGAAAATCCACGGAGTTGTCTGGGTAATTAAAACATTGGATGCCCCACTGGTCATTCCTAACTCAGTTATCAGCAAGAATCTCACTAATCATAAGTCAGGGATGAGTCTGTGCATGTGCTGTACATGTGGCTTTCTGCATATGTCTGCACATCATTTCACAGGAAACTATTTCACACTACACCAGCTTGGTGAGTAGCTGTTGTTCACACCCACCAAGAAATAAGTACATGTGAGAATAATACCTTTACAACTTTGAAATGTCCTTAGACAGACTTTTAATCTCCAGGCCATCAACCTGCTGTGAACTCTCCTCCTGACTTTTCGCACTTACAGAGAACAGGAGTCAAGCAACACACCATAAGGCAATATGAAAAGACAGAAAAATTCTGGGAAGTGCAAAATTAAGTGCAAATAAAAATATGTCATCTTTAAAAATATGTGGCTGTTTTATCTTATATTTACACATAAGCATGCATATACTGATATAAATTTGATTAGTAAATTAGATTGCAGTGCTCAAAATGCAAGATGATACTGATGTATTCTAACAATAGTCTTCAGTTCCATCTCCTTGGTGTCTGCTCCATATGTCATGGCTGGCACAAAAACACCAGTAGTTAAAACACCTGTGTTTTCACAGATTTCCTACCAACGGTTAAGTTTAACCTCTGAAGGTCTTTTCCTTCAGTCTGCTACTATTATTTGTATATTGAATGAAATATATATCTCAGTAAGGATATAGCACAACAGAGTTCTTGACCTCAGGGTTTTTTAGCTCAAGGCCTTGATATGGTGCTAGTATAAACCTTGGTATCAACATTGATTGATCATTTTTTGAGACAAAAACAAAAGAGAAAATACAAGGCAATGCCTACTTACATGCATTATTCTAAAGAGAGAAAATGCAAAAATGAAGGGCATATCATGCTGAGCAGAAGAGTTAGTATTTAATGATAACAGATGATAACATTTGCAAACCTTGTGTTTTAATTTATCTTTTTCTGTTTTTGTTATTTCCTTGGTGAGACAGCTACAGTCCATGATATAGAGGAATGGTCACTGGCAGGTGAAAAGCAATAATGCGAGTTAGGGATGGATTTGAAAGGGGAGGGTCTTGATGGTTGGCACAGTGGAAGCAGAAGGTTGTTTCAAGGACATGGATGAAGCTCACACAAAGGATAATGGGAGGAGAAGAAGAATGTATAGAAGGAGAAATTAAATAGAAGGCACACTAGTAATAGGAAACCAGAAAGAGGACAAGAGAAGAATCCAACAATTTGAGCATGAAGAATCTTAGTCTTGTGAAAGACAAAGATTTCAATTGAAAAGGAAGAAACTTGAACAGTGCTTTAAGGCCTTCAAAAATTGGGATAAAGGGAAAGGGAAATGGGGAGCAGAATACTCTGTAGATAAAACAGGTGTGACCACAGTACCAAGACGTGAAAAATATGAGGCAATGTATTTTAGCAGGAGAATTACTGAGAGACTCAGTTGAAGAGTTAGGTAGCTAAATTTCAAGAAAATTATCTGTGGGAAGTGAGTAGGAGTATATGCCATGTCAGGTTAGCTTAAAACCTAAATTTCTGTCTATGATGGCAGGGGGGGTTTACAAAATTTATTTTCTTAGGAGGGAGAGTTCTCTGTTCCTTAGTTTGCTGCAAAGGAGCTAATCCTTGACCCTAAGACCCTTGATCACTAATATCATTTGGATTCACAAAACCTGAGGGATAACTTCAACCCCTTTAACACATTAACGTTCAGTTTGCTAGCTGAATGGGGGCTTTTTGGGGGGTGGGGTTTTTTGGTTTATTTTCACAAGACAGCAGAAAGTTGAAAATATGATTACCAACCAAGAGCAGCCAGGTAGAACTGTTTTGCACACACTACTAAATGCTCCAGATTCTTCAGATTTCTCATTTCCTTTTCCTCTTAAACTGCATCATAACACAAGCTGCATCATGAACAAGCCTGTGTCCCTAGATTTAGCAGATGTATAATACTTTCTAAATTACTCAGTTAACCCAACATTCTGTCTGAAATAGTTCTCATTCTTCCTTGCCACCATCGCCACTTGAATCATCCTGGTCTGGATAGCAGGGGAAGTGAACAGAACATCTCTCTGCGCACAGTGCACAGATGGGACAGCCCATCCAATTTAAAGAAGTCAAAATTGCAGCTGTTTCCACTGGACTTTAGATATTTTCCAAGAGTGCCACTTGGTAGGACAGTTTTGGTTTACTTTAAACAATTCACAAAAATTCCACTCTACAGTTGCCTGCAACAAAATGTCACCTCCCTGTAAAGAACGATTAAGACAGGCAACACTGAACTTCACAAACAGGCTGTCTGACAATCTTGCTCCGTCAATACATGCTAGGGAATCATCATCCAAACAAACTAGACAAGCTGTCTCTTTTGACATCTGCTCCTCTTTCAATACATGAATTATACTCTTGGGTTATCCCATTTTCAGCTGCTTCCACACTGGTGCCATCTCGCAACTTACCTATTCCAACAATTCGTCCATCTTTTTAACTGTATGCATAAAGGAATAAATAGTATAGAAAGAATACCCAGAGACATATGACTTGCATTTTCTGGGATGACAACTATATAAAATGGGAGCACAGAGGGCTATGGGTTTACACATAATTTTTAAAAATTCTGTATATGTCATTAATAAAAAATTTTAAGCAGTCAGTGCTAATAGTCTGTAAATATGTGAAACAGTGAGATTATTCTGTTTTTTGACATGGCACTAGTAATGAAAACCTCTGCCCTCTTTTTGGTATCTTTTTAAAATAAATTGTAAGGATTCTGATCAAGGACAGTATCTTTCTGTCCCCTTGAACAGTTCCAGGGAATGATATTTCAATCTCATGTTGACTTTTAGGTTCTTTTAAGGCCAGTGTTATTTACCTTCATTGATGACATAGACAAAGGAATCACCCTCAGCAGATTTCCAGATTTCCAGATGACAACACCCTGAGTGATGCAATTGAGACACCTGAACAACAAGGTGGACAAGCTTGAGAAGTAGGTCTATGGGAATATCATGCAGCTTAAAAAGACCAAGTCAAGGTGCTGCACCTGGGTCAGAAAAACCCCCAGTATCAATCCAGGCTGGGGGATAAACTGATCAAGAGCAGCTCTGCTGAGAAGGACTTGTGGATGCTGGGGGGGAGAGCCTGGACATGAGCCAGCAATCACAGGATCACAGAATCGATTAGGTTGGATAAAACCTCTGAGATCATGGAATCCAGCCTGTGATCAAATACCACCATCTCAGCTAGACCTTGGCACAGAGTGCCACATCCAGTTTTTCCTTAAACAAGGTGACTCCCCCATCTCCCTGGGCAGCTCATTTCAATGTCTAACCAGCCCTTCTGTGAAGAAGTTCCTCCCGAGGTCCAACCTAAACCTCCTCTGGCACAGCTTAAGGCTGTGTGCTCTTGTCCTATCATTAGCTGACTGTGAGAAGAGGTCAGCCCCCACCTGGCTACAGCCTGCTTTCAGGGAGTTGTGGAGAGCTATAAGGTCCTCCCTGAGCCTCCTTTTCTTCAAGCTAAACACTTCCAGCTGCCTCAGCCATTCCTTACTTGTGCTCCAGACCCTTCACCAGCTTCATTGGCATTCTCTGGACCCCTTCCAGGACCTCAATGCCCCTTTTGTAAGGAGAGGCCCAGAGCTGAATGCAGGATTCACCGTGCAGCCTCACCAGTGCCGAGTACAGGGAAAGAATCGCTTCCCTGGTCCTGCTCATCACGTGTTCCTGATACAGGCCAGGATGCCATTGGCCTTCTTGGCCAACTGTGCACATACTGGCTCATGTTCAGTCAGCTGTTGACCTACACCCAAAGCTCCTTTCCTACCAAGACACCTTCCAGTCACTTTGCCTGAAGCGCTGTAGGGGATTGTTGTGGCCAAAGTGCAGGACCTGCCACTCGGTCTTGTTAAACTTCATGCCATTGTCTCAGCCCATCTATCCAGCCTGTCCAGGACCCTCTGCAGAGATCTCCTATCCTCCAGCAGTTCAATCCTCCCACCCAAATTGGTGTCACCTCCACATTTGCTAATGGTAGACTCTATCACCTCATCTTTATTTACCACCAATAAAGATATTAAAGTGAACTAGGCCACCACTAATGACTGGATGCCAACGGGATGCAGAACCATTCACCACCACTCTCTGGGCCCAGCCATCCAACCAATTCTTAACCCAGGGAAGAGAGCACCTGTCCAAGCTGCCAGCTTTTCCAGGAGTATGCCGTGGAAAACGGTGTCAAAAGCTTTGCTGAAGTCCAGGCACACAACATCCACAGCCTCTGCCTCATCCACCAGGCAGGTTACCTGGTCATAGAAAGAGGTCAGGTTGGTCAATCGGGACCTGCCTTTCTTAAACTCACGCTGGCTGGACCTGACCCTTTGGTTGTCCTGTATGTACCATGTGATTGCACTCAAGATGGTCTATTCCATAACTTTGTGGGGCACCAAGGTCATGCTGACAGGCCTGTAGCCCCCCAGATCCACCTTCCAGACCTGACTGTGGGATGGGGATTGCATTGGCCAACCTCTAGCTGTCTGGGAGCTCCCCAGTTAGCCCGGATTGGTGATAAATGATGGACAGCAGCTTAGAGAGGTCTTCCACCAACTCCCTCATCATGCTAGGATTATTCTTATCCCATCCCATAGACTTGTGAGCCTCTAAGTGGCTCAGCAGGTCACTAACTGCTTCCTTCTGGATTATGGGAGCTCCATTCTGCCACTTGTCCCTATCTACCAGCTCAGGAGGCCTGAGGATAACCAATCTTGCTATTGAAGAGGCAAAGAAAGTGTCAAGTACCTCAGTGTTTTCTTCATCTTTGGTGACTATATTCCCCCATTACATCCAGTAAAGAATGGAGCTTTTCCTTGCCAGTCCTTTTGCTACTAATGTATTTATAGAATCACTTCTTATTATCCTTTACAAAAGTGGCCAGATTATGTTCTAATTGAGATTTGCCTTTCTAACAGTCTTTTCTCATGACCTAATGACTTTCTGAGTCACCTGCCCCTTTTTCCAAATGTGATACACTCTTTTTTCCCCTTTAGTTCCTGCAAAACTCCCTGCTCAGTCAGGATGATCTGCTCCCTCTCCAGCTCATCTTTCCACACAGTGGGATGACCTGCTCCTATGTCTTCAAGATTTCTTCCTTAAAATATATCCAGCCTTCCTGGGCTCCTGTGTTTTTAAGGGCTGATTCCCAAGGGACAGTCTGAATAGGTGTCCTGATTAGGCCCAAGTCCACCCTCCAGAAGTCCAGTGCAATGTGCTCTTGCAACCCAGAAAGCCAAGCAGTCCTGGCCTGTACCAAAGGCACCTTGGCCAGCAGGTTGGTGATTCTGTCCCTCTGGTCCCACCTGCAGCGCTGCATCCAGGTCTGGAGTGCTCAGCCTGGGAGGGACAATGACCTTTTGGAGAAGTTCCAGAGGTGGGCCAAGATGATCAGAATCATGGTGTAAGTATCCTGTGAGAAAAGACTGACAGAACTGAGAATGTTCATCCTGGAAAAGAGAAGACTTCAGGGTGAACAGAAAGATTCCTTATCAAATTGCACAGGGGGCAGTTTTGTGCACTGAGATTTTTTGGGAGTAGAGTGATAGTTTTTCTTAGGGCATGATTTGGTACAAAAAGATGGAGAATCTGTACATGATGCAGATGAAAAAAGTTTAGAGATTCCTTTAAATTTTTATCCATATAGATGTACAATGTACAAAGCAGTAACAGTTTCTCCCTTATTTTAAAATTAACCAAGATTACTGATCCACAGCTGAGTTCTGCAGGGCTACTAACTCACTGAACAACTGAAAGATCAGGTCTGGAAGCTAAAGTTAGCAGCACCCAAAATTAAAAGTGTATCTTTTCAGCACAACACAATGTGCCTCACAAAAGGCACTGACAAGTGAAGTTTCCTCTAGCAACTGAATGACACAGAAAGCAGGGCTATTAATAAAATGTACTTTTGACCAGTATCTAAAAGGTCCTTTACCATTTTTACAAATATTTCTGAATTTGAAGTTAAATGATAAACAAAGGTAGCGGATTGGTGAGTTTCCATTTTAACATACCATAAATTTTCCAAGGGGAAAATGTTCCATATGCAAAATTGCAAGCAGCAATTCTCATTAATAACCCTGCCAGGCCAAATGACCCAGCCAGAATGTCTTACCAAGAGTGCTCACTGTGCAGCAAAAATAATTTCTTCACAATTGATGACACTCAAAGAGATGACTGATAAGTTACTTTCATTTTTCACTCAGCTTTCTTTTTCTGAGGCACCAAAGTTTGGAAAACACTGAGAGCTGGAAAATTTTTCTGTTGTGCTTTTCAGAAGGTAGTTTGTCTTCTTTCTTACTTTCCTTGAAGTAGCACTGCAGGAGCTAAAATACTACAATTATTTTTTGGCCATGAAGTATGCATGGCTGAATTAAGAGTTCGGGAGATGCTTTGTGAAGCAAATCCAATGAGAACCAATATTGGTCTATTATTTTTCAACTCTCTTTACAATGAAATAAAATCTATGTAGCAAAACTACTTTCATGTGCATACACTTTACTCCCATAGTCATCACAGACCTGGAGGTGAAAATTAAGTTACAGCAAACATTTCTGCTTTAGTATCTGTAAATTAATACAAATGTAATTAATTCTGCAGAAAAAAAATTCAACAGGCATTATGGAGAAGTAAAAATGGAAAGCATATCCAATGTACTCACTGAAATTTTAAGCCCCTGTGATGAGACTTTTTAATTTATAGCAACCAATTTTTTAGGATACTTTTTCCCTGCTTGGATCATCAAAGAATTTTTATACTAAAAGTGCAGGTATACTGCCAGATTTTAATAGTAAAAAATGACCAGATGAACAGTGGTCTTTATTCCCCAAGAAGGGATACAAGTTAGATAAGAGAAGATGCGACTGGTTTGGTGGATGAAAAAGACAAACACTAGAGTTAAATGAAAAATTGTGCAACATACTGTCAGTTTCCCAGAAAACAAATGAATATTGACAATGTTTATTTTCCTATTTCTAACTTTTTCCTTCATCTCAACAAACTTCAACTTCAACAAGCGAGAATCTACCATTGCCTAGAGCTCATTGTCCAACCACTGAGAAGAGGAACGGGAGCATTAAGCCTGGAAAGCATAGCAGAGCTGGCAAACAATCCCCAAATCCCTTCTGCTGAATCCCCAAAACCCAATAATCTCCACAGACCATAAATGAGAGATTCAGTAGGCTCTGACTACAGAATCATGAAAGAAACATCCTCTAAAAGTGGCCAAATATTCCTATAAAAAGGTTTTTTTTAGTAGTGTAGTAGGAAATATTCCTTAGAGTAACAAAGATTCGAGTACACATGAAACCACGCTGTGTAGAGGAGAGGTTCAAAGTCACAGGTGGACCTGGCTTAGTCCAAAACCAAAGATGTGAGTTCAAGTCCACGTGTACAACGTGGCATTACCATAAATTTTGCCCCAATTCTCAAGATGCACAACCCCTGAAAAAGTCTCAACTTCCCTGTAACTGAGAGAAGTGCCATGATCTTCCTTATCAACAGGAAAGGGTCATGGTGTTTCTGAGATGCAGTAACAATACAGGTAATAATCTTAAGTCTGAATGTTATTAGCCTCTCCATTTAATATTAAATTGTTAAAAAGTGAAGTACTACATTGATTTTTTTCATTGTCTGTCTAATTCCATTATTATTTCCCCCTTGTAGATGGGGAGATTGGGCCAAATAGAACAGTTAAAGTAGAGATCACCAGTATAGAATCAAATTTCCAAAGTAAATCATCCATAAGGAGTAGAATACCAATACTCCCTTCTCCATTCTCCTAGTACTAAGAGATTGTATTATTGCAATTACAGAGCAGGACCAATTAATGGAATTAGACTGGAACAAACCCCACAGATAAAACACTCATATATTTTTTCCTTTTCTACAAGACAGTTAATAAGCTGAGTATTCTTCACGCTCTTTTCTTATTATTTTTCCTCTGCAATGGCATTATTCCATCCAACACTAGGCACACCTTACAGTGTGAAATAGGATCACAACTGGAGCTACATGGGATTAAGAGTTCCAAGGGAAGGACTGAAGCCAAGAATTTGGGTTTTGCCACTTATATTTTAGATGGAGGCTGACATTGTCAGATGAGGATTTCACGTGAGTGAGAGGCAATTTCATTAGACATACAGATAGTGCATTATTCTGGCACTGAGCCAGAGTGCAACAAGGAGTCCCTTCTGCCCCCACAGGGAGGAGTACAAATAATAAAAGCTACAATGGAGTTGTTCTAGTGCACAAACTATTCTGGGGTCAGAATGGAGCCAGACTTTCATCAATATCTATGGTTTTTCCCTGTTAGGTGCAAACGTTTCTACGGGTTCACATTGTCACATAACCTGCTAATGTTCTAGTACAGAGGAGATCATTATTTTCTAGCGTTGTTTGACTCCTAAAAACTTCCGTACTGCTTTCTTGTCACTCAGCACAACTTGAGGTCTTTATTTAGCACTAATTCAATCACCCTATTGAATAGGTTACAAAAATCAACTAGAGTTTTCTTTTTTTTCTCTTGAGCCAGAACACAGATTCTTGGACTGCTGTGTGGATTGAGAGTTTTTACCGTGCAGCTATAAATGATGCAGAGCAGTCCGTGTGCATCAGAACTAGCAAAGTAATTCTCTTTCACTGATCATTTTCCAAATTACATCAGTCTCTTTCCAGGAGGCTCTGTGTATTTACTTATTTCCAGTTGACAGTCTCTTGAAGTCATTGTATGTGCAGTAGCTCTGGAGTATGTTCTGAGCAGGGCGTTAGCCCATGATTCCAGTGGCAATCTCCCACAAAAGAGATTTCCTCCCTTAGATATCACAATGTCCGTAACAAATCCATTTATGTTTTAAATATTTTACTTGATGACAATATTTCAGATTGAAAAACCACAAGGTGAGGCCTGATGAAGGTTTGCATGTATCTCTAGAAAGGAAACAAGGAATATGAGCAAATAAGTGCTCAGAGAGATACATGGGCACACATATTCTGAATTCAATCTTGCTTGAACAGTATAGCCAAATATAATGCTTCTGTCCTTAGTATAATTCAAAATCCAACCTACAACTTGTGTTAGATTTTATATATTTACTTAATTACTACTTCCTTTTTAGAGCACTGAAATCCTCTTTAATTTTTTCATTTATCTCAAATTTCTGTTTAGAGAACTTTATAGGCAGTCTTTACATAAAATTAAAGTTTGCTTACCGAAATCTAAAATTATGCTTTTTACCACCTTTTAATATCCAAGTTATATTTTCCCCTTTAAGCTGAAAATTTTCTATATTTATGATTTTAATTTTGATACTAACAAAGAACATCATTAATATGAACCTATAAACATGCTATTGCGATGGAAAAGGCTACAGACAATAAAAGTTGTTATTCCTTATACCAAAACTCTGCCTTAGGAAGTTTAATTATCATATTCTACTGAATGTGACATGTAGTGTTATAATGAGAGTGTCTTGGTACTAGAGGATTAGAGTACTGTACACAGCTCTAGCAAGCAGAATGAATAATTGAAATCCAGTGCTTTTATGCTTCACTGAAAAAAACCAATATTTCATGGCACATAAAGTTATTCAGCTTATTTGCATTAAGGTTGAATGATTACCACTGACCAAAACAGAAGCAATGATGGTACCTTGATGTAAGTGGCAAAGAACATACATAAATATTCTTAGGAAGCAAGATGTACCTACATTTAATCAGTACTTATTAAAATTTTATTCCCTATAGTTATTCAACAGGATCTGTGGTATAAAAACATAATTACAAAAATCAGATTTGAGCTCATTTGACAACAGAAGGGTTTTATGGTGACCTATCTCCAAATGTTCCTATTTGTAATTAAATGCAGCGATCAGCAGTAAGGATTTTGAAGCTGTTTTAGTAGTTCCGCTATTCTGCTTAACATGTGGCACCCGTAATAATTAAAATGATACTAACACATGCACAATTTTATGGCCCTTATGGTGCAACCCATTATGCCAAATAAGGGCCTCTGTTTTCACAGCATACTGCACATGGTCTCATTACACCCACTTTTCTTTTCCTGTCTTCACACTAACAACTGTTAAAGTGAATCAACACACGAAACGTACTATAACAGCTTAGTGTTTATGATATGTGTGCTGTTAGTCAGTGAACAGGAAAATCTAAACATTTACTGTTTATGTAAAGAATAGCGTTAGTGTTAGTGAATTGCTTGGGTCTGCTTCCTTTATTATCTAGATCACAAACATAATGATGGGTGTCAATGGTACCTATATTTCCCCTTTGCTTCGCTCTCCTGTGGAGATGTCTGTGAGAATTAGAGGAACTTCATATTTGCAGTTCTAGAAATGTTTTCTCTTAAGTAGTTTTCCTTTTCTGCATTAAAGTGCAGAAAAAATATTTCTATTATAAACTCCCACCATATAAAAAATATTTCCATACATTTTCTCTTCCTCTTCACCATATTGCACTTGGACCAGTTTGGTTTATCCAAGGTGTTACAAAGTTACACATTTTTTCTGCGGCACCTCAGGAAATTCTACAAGATACTGTGAATTCTAGTTTAGTGCTTTTTTATCATGAATAATTTTGCAATTACGCAGCTACTCAAAGACCTCCTACACTCATTTTACAGTCATCAGCTTGGAATGGCTTTCACTCTCTTGGTCTGGGATTCATTCCAAGGGAAGTCCCATAGGTGGGACACCAATGGATTGGACTAAATCTACCCTCTGCATTTCATATTATAGCTTTGTGTGAACATTAGTTGAAAGTTCATATAAAGAGTAACAACCTGTCCTTTCATTTTCCCCCCTTATCCCCTGAGGACTGCCACTTATTCCTAACAGTTTCAGGAATTTGCTGTATTATCAGTGCTAAGGGGAAACTAAAGCCCCTGAATGCAAATGGCAGAATAACTCTCTTGATTTCAAAGACATAAAGTGAAAATCATCACAAAATTACAGTGGTTGGGCTCCAGATATGATGAAAACAGAGAAATCAACCAGAAAACACACAGATATGTAATATATAAGGGGCACATACACACTGAAGTGCACCTTTTTAAAAAGTACATTTGGAACCATGAGATTTTAACCACCAGCAGCAGTGCCATAATGCAGAAAAATGGAATAAAAGCCAGCAGTGGACTCCTTTCGCTGTTGTCTTCATGCCCAGTGGAGAGTGATACTGAGCAGAAAACTTGCAGTTTTGCACTGTGAAGATTCAGGGGGAGAATGTGGTGGAGGACATGCGAGGGAGAGGACCAAGGCAAAAAAGGACAATATCCATAACATTGTAACAACTTCTCCTTGGCCTGTTCTGAAAAAACCTGTCTTAAAAAAACCAAAAAGAAACCAAAAAAAAAAACCAAAAAACAAAACACCCTTATCACTGACATTCAAAAAGACTAAGGAAAAAAAACCCACTTGATAATTACCTTCTGTCTGAACTTCAGGAAAGTTGAGTTCCACGATCTCTTTTTCTTTGATTAAAATGAATGTTTGTTATCAGCATTACTATTTACTACCCCATGATCAAAAACAAATAACCCACTTTGTTTGTTTCTTACTGCAAATGAATTAAATTAGACGCCATTAGGAGCACTAGCTGTTTATATCCTTGTTTCAGCAGTGGTAGTATTTGAAGTTTCCTGCGGTAAGTTCATTACTCGTATTTTGTCCAGAATTAGTGAAGCGTGCTGAAAATTGCTAATGACAGATGTTTCTCCACTCTGTCACACTTCTTGTATCATTTGATTTGGAAAGCAACATACGGTGTTCTGCTCTATCAGTATGTCACAGACTGTCTGTAAACAGCTGGTCATAACTCAGTTCAGTGAAAACCATTACTTTCCAATGAAGTGCTGGACACCCTCCAAATTGCATTTTGGCATGGCCTGAGCTGCATAATGCACAAAGTTCTTCTGTTCTGAGGTTACCTAAGGAAGGATTTTTCTCCCCCTTCCACTAGTTTATTGTGTTTCATGAAAAAAATATTTCCAAATGGTTAGATAAGGGATAAAAAGAACAGGAAATAAAAACATTTTTTTCTTCTCTCAGGAGCCCATAAAAGCTGTGACTGGAGCTGTGCTAACAGAAAAAAAATGCAACCCTACCTCACCATTTCTGTTTGTGCCTCAGGTTGAATGGGGTGTATTATCAGGGTCAGGGCACACAAGATGATGACAGATTGAAATGTCTCCTATCAAATAGTTGTGGCATTCTAACATTGCTATGACTATGGGGCTATTCCACAGCTCCTAATCACAATGAATCCTATTAAAAACACCACCCTGCGGTTTATGCATTGGTCAGATGCAAAGAAATCCATTTCACTTATGCATGTGTGAAGCACAAAATGCAGAGGGCAGATTTAATGCTGCACACATGGGGATATAAGGGACAATCTGCTGTTTCTTTCTAACAAAACCACTGCCTTGGTTGCTTTAAGATGATATGCTATGTTATTAGCATATATTTAACTGAATATATATATGTATCATACATTTCAGGAATACCATTTCTGAGACAGAGAGAGTCTGGCATATTTATGTTATTTATAAAGTATAAATAGAGTATATTAGAGAGCAGGTACTAATAACAGTGTTTATTTGACAATAACTACCACTTGTATTACATTTAAGTGAAATCTTTACATAGATCTTCTTGGTTTAGAGCATGACAGTAGGAAAAGACATCAAAGCCAGCTGCAAACCCTGGAGACTTCTTCAATGCTTGTACATTCCCTAGTGAAGAGCATCAGCATCTTTCCAACTACTATAAAATGATGATTTTGCAACTTAAATTTAGGGCAATAAAACAAACATTTGGAATCAAGAAATCTGAAACTCAAAGATCCCAGTGGAAAGGGTAGAGATGGATGTCTAGATATCCAACCATTCCTGTAGCCTATATCAAGGTTAACATCAAAAAAGATTGGGGAAAAGAAAAGCAACATTACCACTTAATCTGGATTTTCTAACATTTGATAAAATAGCATAACATTCTGTCCCATCATAAGATGTTTTCAAAAGTTATCCTTGGAGAGGAATCTACTCAGGAAAAAAAAAGAGCTCTCATGTGAGAAATAAATTTTCCAAAACACAAACACTGAGAAAAAAATGACATCTCAATGTCTCTTTCGTTTCTTCAAAATGTATCAATCTATAGGAAGAACAAGGCCATTGTATTAGGTTTGGGTTTTTTCTTTACACGTTGAACACAGATGAACAGATGGGCTTTAGTGAGATATAGTCTTACAGAAAATGTTCAGCAGAGTTTTGTTGAAGAGGATGCAACTTCACTTTTGGTGTAGGAATTTTACTGAGCTCAAAGTATAAGCTTGCTTTGAGAATCTGGAGGACTTTAGAGTCAGTAAAAAGAAAGTCACAAAAGTCTCCACCTATTTTTAAGCCTGTCATATATTACTTCTGCAGATAAATCATGCAAAATGTTTCACAGGCCAATACAAAACTAAGGACCCTGCCCTTAAGAATATATTATTTCAACAAAATACACAGCATAGGAAGAAAAAGGTCACACAAGAGCACCACAAAAACCAGAGCAACTCAGTTTTGCCATGTGTTAACATATTGACTAATGCATAGGCTACCAGCATCTGTTGATTTAAAGAAATCAACAATTTACAATTATCAAAAATTGCAATTTACATTAACAAAAATTTAAATAAATAAATTCACTCTTGCTTGTCAAAAAGTGGGTACCTGTTGTTCAGTTTTAGAGAGGCTGCCTAAAACAGGATTATTCACTCCTACAGCTTTTACCTTTTCAGAAAATGTCAGAAGTTTTTCATTTGTCATAGTATCCCATCCCACACAATAGGTCAGACTTATCGTTTAACTTATGTTATAGCTTATAACTTATGTTGTATAATAAAATCTAATTAAGGAACTTAATTTTCTTTTACAACTATTTTCTTCTTAATTTTGTGACAGTGCCCTCTGGCCCGAGCAAACTGCTGCAACATTTGTGATCCAAAACCATTGTAATTTCTGTTCATCTTTTCCATCAAAAATAATTAGTCATATAGTTTTTTTGAAGTTTTACCAAAATTTGGGCTTGGACAGAACATTTAATTCTTGTTTTGGAACTGCAGTGAGTTTTTTTCAGCATAAAAGTCCAGTTGTATCAATTAAAAAAATCTCAACATTGACAAAATATTAGAGAAGCAGATGCCACAAACTCTGTTTTATACTTACCACTTAATGCACACCAGACAGAAGCACAAATAACCAATCACGGCAGACTTCTGTGCAAAAGAAATCAAAACTAAGCAAGACCACCCAACTGGAGGTCTCTTATTGCTTTACCAAACCATCCCTTTGTCTGTCCACTTAACTCCTTGGATTTCTGGCATTGTCTCACTTATTTAACCCTCCAGGACCAACCATGTTCTCTGAGGGTACTGAAGAGATCTCATTTAATGGCAGAAAATGCAAAAGAACCTGATGATTGAGCTGTCAAACCATTGCCTGAGATCTCAGCAGCTCTCTCCTCCATGCTACCTCCAAGCTTGACTAAAATAACCTCCAATGCTACAGTACCACTGAGTCTCCATAAGTTTTGATCTAACTAGGCTGAACACATTTAGGTAGCCAGTACTATACATTACTGGGCTGAGTTTCAAGTTCTTTGTTCACCATATGGAGGCAATCATAACAAGACACAAAAGCATGCAGAGTAAGGGGGGGGCTGTCTCATATCTCCAATAAAATTTTGCCAAAGTGTGTCAATCTCAGCACAAGTTGCAAAGACACATAAAAAGGAAACATATTCATGAGTGCACCACAACAAGGCAAAGCTCGGATGATGTTGATACCAAAACAGAGGTCTTTGTTGGGTCTGTTGATCAAAGCAAAATTCTATAACAGATTGGCTTTGTGAAAATGGAAATAACCAGTCAAAGTAAATTTCAAAATAGATACTGGAGCTAAATACATTATCATCATTCTAAGCACATGCAAAATTAAGATTGACCTCCCAGTACTGCAAGCAAAGCCTAAGTTTTCCTCATAAAGCAAACACAAAAAGTAGACAGGGCATAGAAAGTACAAACTCATACTGGCACAAGATATCTGTTGAAAGATATAAGATGAAGAGAAGTGGTATAACTGTCTACAAATCAGTGTTCAAAAGCTATTCTTAAAGAATCTGATGAGGCAGTTAGCAATCTGCGAGGCTCTAAGAATATAATATATCACAGTTGCAGAGATTTCAGTGTGCCATGAAAATGCTTGCTCTGTTAGTACTAGGAGATAGAGTCTGAACTTGAGTGAATGATAAAGTGAGAAGTTACTGGGCACATTCACACATCAATTGGCTAGAGTAGCAGTTATGTTGCCATAACAAACCTAACAGTTAAAGATTGTCAAAATCTATAAGATTCCAACATGATTATCAAATATTATCATTAGCCAATAATGACAGCTGATACAGAGTAGACCCTGACACTCAAAAATACTGTGATTTCCAAATCCAAGCCATAAGCAGTTCACACTGAGGAAAAGTCACCAAACTGAGCAACTTTCCATGTCCTCCTGGTATCTGCTTAAACAAGAGACTTTTTTTCAGACTTGTATCAGTCTTGAAGCTTTCATTCTTACAGAGGTGGATTAAGTCCTAACGTTTGTTGCCTGAAGTCTTAATTTATTGACTTTCATTTGTGTTGTAACCCAGCACACTTTATACAAATAATTTTTACAAAAATGTCCCTTACTCCAGAAATGTAAAAGCTTAAGCTTTTCAACATTTAAGTAAGAAGATGCTTGAAATGCTTTAATAGAGAAAATAAAGTAATCTTGCATTTGTTGTGTCTTTGGAAGTTTTGATTGTCCAAAGCAGTCACATATTTGACCCAATGCTGTAATTCAAACCAATTTTTTGAATGCTGGACTTTTGCCATTCAGCCCTGTAATATGTACAAAAAAAAAAAAAATCTAAGAAAGGAGACCAATGCAAAACAAAAAGTCCAAGAACAATTCAAAAAATGTCATATATTTATTAGCTCATACTTATGGAACATGTCTAACTATGAAACTTGAAGAAGATTTTGACCTAACATTGCATTTATACTAGGAGAACAAACTGCATGTGACAGGTTCTACTCATATTATTTAATGCTCTAGGGGAAAACTCAGGTACCGTGGTGCTGTGTGTGGTAAAGAACCTGAACAGACTACAGCAGCTTTGAAAGACATTTGAATTACTTGTACCTTTATCTATAAGCATAGATTTTTAGCAGGTCCAGAATATCCTATTTACCTTGTAAATGCAGGTCTTGCCAAAAGAAAACCCAAAAAATTAATATTACACAGTGGGGTCTGGTTGCTTCATTTACTGTGGAGATGTATATATCCTTCTTGCACTCCCTCTTGGATTTTTACATGGTCCATTATGAGGAGGTCAGATGCATGAAATTCCCAGGTAGGGTTTTCATCTGTCACTATGGCATTGTCTGAAACATGCAACAATTTTCTTGGTTTGAAGAACTAGTGAATTTTCCCATAAATTATTTGTACATTTTATTTAAAAGCTGTCAAATGGTACTTGGCTCAAGAAAGGAACAGCAACTCATTTGAAAGTAACTCCTACTCAGAACATCAGGTTTTATCCTTTCATACCCTGCATTTTTAAAGAGCAATGAAAAAAAAAACAATATAACTTATGGAAGAAAATATGATGAAAAAATCTGCTAGCAAATTTTTCTTTTTGCCCAAAAACTGAACAAGTTGTCTCATTCCTCCTTACATTGCAGGGTACTGTTTCAAGGACGATTGCATTAGGCTGTTTTGTTCCCTCCTTAATTACTGTTGCATAGAGTTATAAATAGCAGACAGAAGGTGAGTGGAAAATGACAAAACAAGTTTATTCTGAAGTCTAACATAAAACACTACAGGCTAAATATGTACAGGGAATTACACAAACAAGTGTTGAACTATATACACATGTTATAACAGAAGGAAAGACATTTCATACATGCAAGGATAATCTTCCCAAAATAACTTCAGCGAAAATGCCTACTTATCCTTAACTAAACTAGTGATCTGGGAGACCAGAGAAAGCAGTACCTTTCTCTGCAGAATAACACCTTCCTGAAGGTAGTCTTTTGGGGGCTTCCCAGCCTCTAGAGGGTTTTCTGCAAGCTTCTCTTCTAATCTACCCTCTCAGTCAGTCCTTTTGACATCGCTGCAGTGCCCAGGCAGCTGTACCCAGGTAAGGCTGTCTCATCTCTAGGTAGGCAGGCAATATAGATGAGTTTGCCAAGCTGTGCTGGATCCTTCTTCAGAGCAACCAGTTGTACCAGCTGATGTCTTCAGGCACCTTCCAGGCCCACATTTCAATTATTCTGTTGCCCCTAATAGAAGATTGTCATTTCAACTCAGTGGCTCACAGCAATCAACCAAGGTCTTAGGCTGGATTCCTGGTACAAAATAAATGTTACAAGATTTGAACTATCAGATACAATGATGCATTGAATCTGCCATCCTCAGTTTCCATAGAGATGCCATACGGATGCCTCCTCAGGTCTGCTGGTCCCAGCTAGAGCAGCATTCACATTGCAGAAAGAAAACTCTACTAAATTGGTGCCTTGTCTACACAAAAGAAAGCAAAGTCATTAGGATCTTTGCTTTCTTTTGTTCAAGAGTGGAAGATCTCCACAGAGTTTTGACTACAGTACAAAATAAAATAATCATAAACTAGCAGTATAAAGCTGCAGCACTCAAAAACTATGCAGAAAACCCACTGATTAATTTGACATTAATTATTAGGTTTGGGAAATGCCATCTCTTAGGCACAAAATGAAATGACAGAAAATTTCTTGACTTAGATTCAACTAGTGACACTGCCTTTGCAATGACATATGTGGATTCATCTCCTACAGTTGAATTCTCTTTCTAGATGTGATTCTGTAGGTGATTGTAAAAGGACCAGGGTCTGGATTAGACACATTTGATACCTTGCCTGACAAAGTTTTCAGAAAACAGACTTCAGAAGAGAAGTTTCAGGAAACGGAGCAAAGCAAATTAGGAAGATACTGTTTTAAGGAAAAATTGGTTTCAAGTTCCATCAGATTTGGTGCTAGAGCTAATTTGTCTTAAATTATGCGAATTTTATCTCTCAATAGAAAGTGCTTACATGCTTAACAGAAGTATTAAGTATTAATAGAAGTCTTATCATGTTTATATCTATAAACATGACTCATCTAAAATCCCAAATTTGTACACCTACTCATATCCTGCACTTTTGTAATACCCTACACTCTGATGTGCGTGATGCAAAGAAGCCTTTTATGTCAGATTTAAATGCATCACTTTTCATACCTATCTCTTTAAATATCTTTTTTGCTATTATGAAGAAAGGCAAATGTGAATGTCTAGTTCACCTTCTCTTAACCATTCATGACTTACAGATATGTCATATTTTTGCTTCCATTCACAAACCCAGGCATCCATTCCCTTGTTAGATAGAAGTTTGACATAAAACTAATAATTTTCTTCATTTATTCCAAGACCTAGCATTTATCTCTTAGAACTTTTTGTAACAAGATTTATCCACTAACTTTGTGGTAAGGTGCATCAAGTGGTAGATATTTTTATGTGGATTTAGAATGTTTCCCTTTATTTTTTCTCTTACAATTACTTTTCTGTGCCACAATTTTCCTTTGCTATTATAATCTATCAATATCGTATATTAAAGAGAATTTTTCATTCATCTTTTACAATTTGAGCCTGGATATACAAAGTAAATTCATATCATTCTTTGTGGTATATGTAACTTGACATTTACCAACGCAGCTTAAAACTGTTATTTTTTATAATTCTTCTCAGATTGGTCTGTACTTGATCCATTTTCTATATTTGATTATCTAAATATCATCATCCTACTTACACTCCATTTCTTGCCACAGAACTCAGATTAGATCTGACCTAGGCATGGGATGAAGCCCAAGGAAAAAAGTGATCCCTATAATAAAAGACTGCATATTAATGCCTGCCCTCGGAGGTGCCACAGCTTGCCAGACAGCTTTAGTTCTGACATTCAAAATTCTACTTTGCTGTGCTGATAAAATTCTTTTAAGCCAGGGGGATTTTCCTGGAACTCTTCCAACCAACTCCCCCAAAATATTTGAAGCAAATGCCACAGTGTGCTTTCAGAAATGGATCCTAGGAAGGGCTGCAGCCCAGTGTGCAGACCTGCAGCTCAGCGGAGAGTGATGGATGTGAGAGCAACAAAATCTTCCCTCAAGTGCACCAGCACAGGGATGGCACCCAACAGGGGATCAGATCCTTCCCTCACTAGGGCCACAGATTCTTGCCTATAACACAAACATGGTGATACTCAGGAACCTCACTACAAACACAGTAAAGGAACTGTAATGGGGGCTTCCTCTTTCAATTTATTTTGTTATTATTATTATGTTGATTTGCAAATAAGTTGAAAAAAAAAAGTTTGAAAGTAGCTTTTAAAGATATTTGGAAATTATTTCCTGAACAATAGGGTGAAATAATTTGTAGTGCTTAATGTTCATGTTTTGTCTTTTTTTATTTATGAAACACTATGTTAAACCATCTTTCCTATATCCTAGATTGTGTCCTTACTTACATTTGTGCTTTTGGGTGGATATCAAAATTCAATTAACAATGCAGAAAATTAACATTGCAGGTTTATGGTAGTTAAATAAAATTACTTCGAATTTGTAGTATAAAAATATCAATACTGACTTGCATTTCTAAATGACTGATTTTTTATAAATAGTGTTGATGATCTTCAGTTAGACATCCTTCAAGACAAGAGAACTTACTGTTCTTAGACTCTTAAACTAATTTTTAAATCCTCTATAATCTAATTTTTAAATCCTCTAAAATCTAATTTTTAAATCTTCTATAAAAATTTTTTTTTTATTATAACATTTCCCAGAATCACTTTTATTATATTTTCCTCTTCTAAATAGCTTTTCTACTTTGCACTCAGTTATTCAAGAATTTTTGAAAATCTGACAATATTGAAGTCAAATTAGTAAAATCTCCAAAAAAGGGTACAGCTCTCCAAAGCAGGCAATTTTTCCCAATTTCTTCAGAACTAATGATTTCTCCAGGTTTAATAATCTGATTTACTCTAAGAGATATGCTGTTTAAGTTCTACTGATCATAAGTTATTTAAACAGATTATTGGAAGTTATGTCTAAACATATGCTGTCATAGTTTCTAGTTTAAGTTTTAATATGTTTATATTTGCAAGGAGAGATGTATGCAAAGGCAGTCAAATTGCAGTAAAACACATATCTTAAATAAATGATTAATATATTCTGCTCCACAGTCAGCAGTTATGACAGAAACTTGCAATCAGTGGTGCATGCACAGTGATGTATGGAAAGACCTCTACCAAGGCACATTTAGTAGGATGGCCTCAGCTGTACATCAACATCCCTAATGAAAACCTAGACACTAAAAATATTCTAGCTAACATACTTAGTATAAGAGGATATACAGTTTACATATCAGCTCAGTTAGTTCTGTAAAAGATAGGCTGTTTATCCAGGTTTTGCTATAAGATCAAAGGGTGTGACTGATAACAAAGCCATCTTGCCAGTTTTCTAAGAGGTCCCCAAAACTATTTCTCAGTTAGTTACTAATATTGCTAACACCTAGGTAGAATGATTTTATGATCTTTCCATTTCAGGATAGGTAGTTACTTTTCCCAAAACTTGAGACTTCTATGGACTTCTTATTTAGAACCTTATTTTTGATGTACAAAAGCACTCAGAAATCAAACACAAAGACCAAAAAAGAAAGTAGGACAGTAACACTGAAAGAATATAATTCATTTTAATTGTAGGCGATTTGTCTTAATTTATTCTTTCCCAAGCCCACAATATTAAGAAGAAACAGCAGAAATCAAATGTGTCCTATAAAAGGCAATTTAAAGGACAAGCTGGGAGGTGTGGCTTCTGTTGGAATGAAAAAATGATTTATTATTTGCAATGAAGTTGCTCACATTAGAGAAGTGCTATATAGAGTCCCCAGAAATAAATAATCACATTTAGGGAAGAAGAAAATTAAGTTACAGAGGTGTGCTCCATGGTTGCTCAGTACAAGACATTTCTCTATTCAATACCAATGATTTAGCACATAAAACCATGGCCAAAGGCTGAGACAGGCTGAGACAAAAGCCCTTTGTTTAGTACAATTGCAAGCACCTTGAGTGTGTCACCTCTTGGGCCAAGCATGCTAAAAGCAAATTGCAGTCACTGTCCCATGAGGCTTCTTAGGAGTTGTTGAAAATAGAAATTTTAGCCACTAACAAAAAAACCATGGCAAAGTGACCTCGGAGACAAGCAACAGGACTGCAAAAGGTCAAGATTTTAGTTCAGCTCCTTCTAAAACATGGCTATTCAGCAGCTGCAGAGCTCGCTTTGGTATCATGCAGCTGCACTCATCTGGTGCCTACAATGGCAGCACAAGAAGTGTGAGTGATTCCATGACCCAAAATTTGTAAGTTTCTCCATCACCCAAAATGAGAAGGGAGAAGGAAGCAAATCAATGCACTTTTTTCCTCTTCAAGAATCACAAAAGTCTGAATTTGAAAGAGAAGCGTACCTTTATCCAGTGGTTTATTAACATATCTGTTATAGAAAATGGCAGTCAATATCTGGCAAATAATTGTGCTATCAGCCCATCCATTATGGAAGTGGATGCTCAGCTTATATAACCAAATCCCTTCTCTGTTTGGGCATGTAGGAAAATCGAGATGACTGGAACGGTTTCATTCTCTGTGTGACATCAAATCTAAGAAGCCCTGACCTGTACCCGTTACCACAGTACATTTCTGCTTGACCAAGAACCAAGGGGTACTAATCTCAGCTGTAAAACAAAGCAACTTGTAAAATGAATGCTGCACTCCACCACCCGCAGGACAAATCCCACCCATTCCTGCAGGAGCCCCTGGAGCCTGGACCATATGACATCAAGCACACCAATGTGGGGATGAGACACTTAGGGCTGGGTGCTGGCTCTGGCAGACAAAATTTTAACTAAAATTATGTTTGTGATATGTTTGCTGAGGCTAAACAGATGTATTGTAAAGCCCTTTGGTGTCATTATCCAAAAATAATGGTGTCACTTCAGATACAGGGTTGACATGGAGAGAAAAACTTTGTGGTCATTGAAAAGACAGACACTCCTGGGATGCTGAGTAATATTAAGCAGGATAGAAAAGAAGAGCTTAACTTTTGATACCCTGAAAGCAAATGCATATCGTTTTGGGTAGCCCCATGGAAATGTTTTCATGCCTTGCATTGGACATATGGCCCAGAGAGACGCTGTGCTCCCACGTTGCACATGGAGTGAAGGATAGCCCTGGATGCTCAGTGGCACTTTGCACCCAGCTCACTCTAGCTCACATGTTGGGGTCCTGGCAGGCTGAGAAAAAGCTTGAAAGAAAGCTGTGATCCTAGAATAACAAAAGCAGCATCTTCTAGGACACCTATATACAGTGGAAAAGAGAATGGCACAGATACCCTCACCCCATAAAACCCCAACAAAGAAACCTGTATCACACAGTGGAGCTAAGCAGTTCCATCAGCCTATGTCCAAGAGAAATTTAGTTATATTTGTGCAGCTCTGTGCCCAAACCATGAAGCTCTGCATCCCAGTATGACCAGATGGCTGAGAGTAGTCTGCAACCACCAAAGCCTTTACACACACTTGTTTTAATCATGCTGATGAGATAAGTTCTCCTCAGATTTTAAAGAGCTTCAAATTTGTCTGTATTTCCTGTATCTGCCACTTATCTTTTCACAAGACTATTCCCCCATGCCCTCCAAGGGCTAAATCCATTAAAATATGCAGATGGATTGAACTGATTCTCTGATATTTTATTTTCAAGGAGACTGCAGTCCCAGGTCACCCTGTAGCCATGGATATTCTAGGTTACTGGTGAGCACAGTTTTATGTGATAATGAAGATACCTCTGTTTGTCCAGAGACGCTCTCAAATAATGGAAATCAACACAGATCCTCATTCAATAAAATAGAAATTGTCACCATTTTACTGTGCTTCCGCCAGAGCAACATATGGTAGCACAGCTGACAAATATAATCTTTTCCTTTTTTTTTTTTTTCCATTTCACATGCACATTTCATTTTGCAGAATACTAAGACTTTACATAAATTGCCTGTTAACCCCTTGTAGTCACAGCATTTGCTGCTTGGGCTCCCTTGAGCTCTCAAATATTTGAAAGATGGAGTTAAAATGCTGTCAACAGTCAGGGAACAGTTCATGCCTTCAACATACAGCCCACTTGCACTTTTCACAGGGAAAATCTGCTCTTTTTTACCTTCTACCCTACCCAACCCTTCTTTTTAACCAGAAACGGTATTCTCTGGCTACATGAAAGCTTATTGATATAATAAATTGATACTCAATTCACTTGCTGCTTTTTTAGGTGCTTTTCAATGCCATAAGCCAAGCCACAGGTTCTCAGTGACTTTACACTGATGGGACTCATTTACATGGGTTTTAGGAATTTAGTTATATAAAACTGAGCAGTGCCCACTTTCCAGTGCCAGTTCAAGATACTTCCTTTGTTAATCATTGCATTCACATCAATATCAGGTTTTCCCCATTCTGGGCAGGTACACCCTGGTGCAAAAACCATCTTGGTGCTCGTTGGCCTTTTCTGCAGTGGAATGCCTACAAGGAGCTCTGTGTCTAAAGAAATCTCATGGGCTTTCTTGACTCTTTGCCAGAGCTGATTCAATCATTTTACCCATGCCAGTTTGCAGCTCTTGTCCAGCCAGCGAGGTGGTAAACTATGAAAGCTCCATTCAAAATTGTCACGGTCACAGTCAGGATTCACTTGAGTTTGACAAGGGGAGGGAGGTGTCTTTGCTTTTTCACAGGACTTTTTGGCACCCAGTAATAAGGCTTAGGGCTGCAGAGGGCATTGAGAGAAGGTATTCACACTGTCTCACTGGAATTAGTGACCTGGCCATGTGAATTTGCCTAACTAATTTACTTCTGCTCTGAATCACTCTATTGAGGATCCTTTCCTCTCTCTGCTGAACATGCAGGGAAACCAGAGAAACTAGCCCCTAATTTCTGTGTTGCACAAGGAGCCTAAAGCTGAGCTAAATTAATGCCATCTAACAAGGATGGCTGCTCTCAGAAAAGGTGGTTGGATATGGGGGAAGACTTAGAGGACTCTGAAATGGGCTAGAGTGACTGTAAAGCAGAGAAGACCAACATAAGGTGAAGCTTCTTGCTCCAAGAAGGACGACTTAAAAAGAATAAAACTCCTCATTTCTTTGGTTTAAACTCAGATTAACCCCAATTACCATTGTTTTTCTTGGTGTATCCTTGCAAATATACAAAAAGTAACGTCTTGACACAGATAAGGCATAAATCATAGCTCTGACCACTTCTTAAGCACATTTGCGTTCAATTTGCGAGCAGAAAAGAAAAACCTGCTTTTCACAAATGTCATTTGCTTCCTGACAGTTTGCAAAAGCACACTCCAACAAGCAGTTGCTTTTAAGGACTGAGAGCACCTGCACAAGCTAAAAGGGAAGAGTGGGGGTTGAATAACAAACTTCTGACATGCATGCTAAGTATTCCACAATTAAAGGCTAACACCATACGTTACAGGACTGCTAATATGAAGAAGAAATATGAAGGAAAGTCTAATTAGACTAAAATCAATGACTTAACCGATTGCCCAGATTAAGTGAGTGTTAGATGTTTTCCTCCATTTAAGGATTAGCCAGCAGTGACACCATCACATCAAGCTGGATGGGACCTTTGCTCTGACTCGGTGTGTACGTTCTTATGAAGTGCTATTCTTGTGAATGCTTTGGCATACCCGAGAACTTGAGTTCTCTGTTCACAACCTGAATTTTCACCTGACTGGAGCTAAGTTTTGCCTAGAGTAGGAAGGTCTCTGTCACAGTAAAACACAGCCTCATTAACGGGAATCAACTTCAAAATATTAGACACTATCAGAAGGGACCCATTTTAAGAGAAAAAATATTGTTGCTGAAGCCTCTGATTTTCACTTGAATAAGTGTTCTTGAACTTGCCGTTTTGTTAGCTAACATATCCTGACCATTTGCTTACTTTTTGGGCTGTTCATTTCACAGACTGATACTTTCATATTATATCTAAACAAATTCCCATATCCCATCTCCATGAAAAAGTGTATCATATTTTATTACATGCTGTAAGCAAAACCTTTGGGACAATAGGCACATTATGTCTTTTTCAAATAACTGCATTTTTCCAGATGTACGGTATGTTAGAAAACTGACACAAAAGATGTGAATTGAGTTAACAAGCCCTGCTATATTTCCACCAAAATGAACCGTTGGTTCATTTGAATAACTTTGACCTTTTTTCTGTTTATTGTCTTTGAAAAAAAGAAAAAGGAGAAGAAAAACATGAACCCAAAAAACCCACCAAAAAAAAAAAATCCACAGCCAATCATTATGATGACCACAAGTCTACTCAGGCACCTTGACAGCTGAATCACCATCTCACATCAAGAGATTTAGCCTTGGGCATCTGGCTGAGCTGACACACATTAGTTGGTCCTTTTTACACATTAAGTATCTTTACATTTTTCATATTTCTTCTGTTTTTACACTCTCCAGCTCTGCATTGTTGTAGAAAGAAAACCTAAAATACACATGCACAATGAACACCATTAAAACCTTCCATTTCTTTGTGGTCTTTAAAAAAACTAGACACAAGGGAATTCCCTAAATTTTAAAAATACTGAAAAGTATATGTACCATATATTTAAGCAAGAACAGAATGAAAGTAGCAATCTGATAAAAGCTTAGAATTATACAATTCACCAGTTTTCTTTTTAGTCACATTGCATGAAAGAAAATTCAGAGAAAAGCTGGAAGGATATTATGTTTTCTCCCCTCCTGTACTTTGCATTTCCAGGCTTTTGTTGTCTGGTGCTCCAGAAGTTTTTTTTTTTGCTAATGAGACGGATAAAACCCCTTTGGGAGACAGAAAGATTCACACATGGGCCTGATTCAGCAACCTGACTCACTTCACATGGGAATAGTCCCAACTGGTTTCATCTTCTAGTTATGACTTCAGTGATAGCCACTTTAGTTGGTTTACTCATGCAAACAAACATTATTCCAAGTGAGCAGAGACTGTAGACTGGAAATGTCCCCCACTGAGACATGACCAAATAGAAGAGAAAATGGAGGGAGGCTGAAATATGAGCATTGAAAGGTATTTTTCGAGGCAAAATTCAAGGGAAATTTTCAATATAGTCAGAAATCTATTTAGTAGTCTCCTTGCATTTCAAAATCTTTGGAAGGAAAAAGTCACTTCTCTTAAATTTTACCTCCTTGCCAAGATTTGCATATTAGGAATAAGAGAGAAAACAGAGCAGATAGAAATAGATGAAAACCCCAATGCTTTAGCTTGGTCAGGCCACATTTCCTGACTGTAATCATTCAGGTTTTTCTGACCTTTGGAAAGCTTTTATTCTAAAACTCACAACAAATCTTTCCTTTTTCTTCAGTGCCATGGTTTTGCCATCCATAGCTGTGTCTTTTGCAGTCAAAGCTGGAGAGTGCAAGCAGCAAAATGCATTGTAGTTCTGATTAACTGAATTAATTAACAAACATAAATACCAGGAATGAGGTTGGCAAATTTGTTTACCTGTGCTTATTAGTTAGGGAGAAGGCAAACTAAACTCTATTTCTTGAAAGTTAATGTATCACATCCAGCTGATATGATATGGTTTTTTCTTGGACTATCTTTAATACTGGGTGCGTATGAGTGAGGCAATCTATATGGGCTTATTGCTTTTACTCCCACACATGGATGTGTCTCACAGAAGCAGGAAGCAGAAGGCCAATTTAGGCATTTTAGACCTTTTCTGATTTTTAGTTAGTTAGTATTTCAATCAAACTTTTTTCAGTTGATGTCTCTATTTTGTGTGAAAGATGTGAATAACATAAAAGCAAAATTTTCAGAATTGAGGCTCATCCTGTTCCAATTTTAACTGTTCTGCTTGGATAAATGAAAAATACTTCCCTAATACAACATTTCTCAAAATCAACAGTTTATTTTTCTTGACAGCATGATCACAAAATTACAAGATAATCAATCCAGGGCAGGACTAAACTGTCTTATTTTTCTAGCAAATTCCTCTGCTATTTTCCAACTTAGTATGATTGCCAGAGAGAACTTCACCAAAATAAATAAGTAAATAAATATAATTAAAACAAGCCATAGAGACAGCAGGGGAGTATTTTTCAGGTACCGCTGGAATCTTATTAAAATATTTTAAATGTGGAGGCCCAAATTATCAGCCAAATGGAGCAACAGGAAACATGTGAGACTGTACAAACAGATGTCATTGTATGTTTGGGGTAACTTTAATCTGTTTCGTGTACATCCAGGTTGTTCTTCCCCCAGTTTAACACCTCTGTGTAGCCATGATATTTTATGAAAAATCCTTTCCTTAAGAGTTTTCCTCCTGAGAAGCTGAGACGCCTCAGGAACAAAATGTAAACTATGATTGTTTGCTGCTGTGGAATGCAACAGGTGGATCTGTGATTGGTCTCATCTGGTTGTTTCTAATTAATGGCCAATCACAGTCCACCTGTCTTGGACTGTTTTGGTCAGTCTGAACCTTTGTTATTGATTCCTTTTCTATTCTTAGCTAGCCTTCTGATGAAATCCTTCCTTCTATTCTTTTAGTATAGTTTTTAATATAATATATATCATAAAATAATAAACCAAGCCTTCTGAACATAGAGTCAACTTTCTCGTCTCTTCCCTCACCCTGAGACCCCTGCAAACACCGTCACACCTCTGCAATACTAAAAGGTCAGTCAAAAGTCATGCCCACCGGCGGAAGCTCTGCAAGCACAGCCACTGCCTCCTTCCTGCTTCAGCCTCAGCAGGAGAGGCTTCCCGGAGCTGCCCTGCAGGGACCACCACCAAGGGTAATTGTATTTCCACGCCGATTCCGCCCCGGCTGACACTGCAGGCTCCAGCTCCGTTTGCTCCGCAGAGCACTCTCCACGGCGGCTCCGAGGGCGGCTGCCGAGGGACGGCCGGGCCGGGCTCCTGCCAGGAAAGTGCTGAGACACGAGGAGCTTAACCCAGATAACCACGCATTGCAGAAGAGCTCTTTGGTAGGCGCTGTATGAATGGTCTGGCTGCTATTGACTTCAGCTCAGTTCAAGTCTAAAGGATACATCTGAGGGACAACACATTTAATTTTGGTTTCTGTGAACCGTTTATTCCCATCTGTGTTGCTCGTCCCTGTGTACGCACACCCCATTTGATTTTCTTCTTTATTTTCATAAACCTGCCAAAAGATAATCCAAAAATTTAAAAGGGCGCTGTCATTAGGACAGTGGAGCAATTCTCACTCGACAGGGATGTTTAAAGTTTAGCCCATTAAATACATACTTTACCTACTAAATAAAAGCATTCAGTGCAGATGAAAAGGGACGCCTTTCTTCCCCCTTATCACCATGGCTAAATATCCCCATTTTGTAAAACAGTTGAGCTGTTAAGTTCTATGCTAAGGCACGTACACACTTTGGAAAGGTAATTTGAAAGCGAGTTGAGCCATGACAAATAGGGACAGCTGGCCTAATTGAATCATTTGATCTAAGACAGCTCAACTTGGTTATCCTCACTGCAGCCCACATTGATATTAGCGAGTGAATCATTAGCCATGAAATCATGTCGACTTTCCCGATGCAGCGTTCTTGACATGACAGGGAACGCAGTCTGCCTTTCATTACAGCACCAATGAGTTCTTCAGTCTGTCATGAAGGGAGAAAAAAAATTTCTAAAAAGAAAAAAAAAGCGCTTTGAAAACTTTTAGGTTCAGCTACAGAAAGTAATTTACTCCTCCGTACATCGTAGAACAGCTAAAGGAGGAAAGATCCTTTCTGGTGGGTCCCAGGTTAGCTGTCAGCCTCAGCATCACTCAACCTCCTGAGGCAGGCACAGTCTGCAGTGGGACAGCAGGTCACCATTTAGTAGCTGTTTCTTTATTTCCTAGGAATTAATTCCTTTCCTTGTGCCTGTGAGAATAAGAGAGGCTGCAGGGTCCTATGCATTAATACAGGCTGTTTCTAGTAGCAACTTCTTATGTCATGACTTTTTTCTAGATTAATTAATAGCAGGCTAAAGCTGCATCTTTGCATTTAGACCACAATTTTTGGCTATTCTGAATGCTAACGGAATTGCTCCAAATCTAACTCTCATCTCAGCTATTCTAACAAAAAAAAAATCATCACCGCTATTTTCCAAACATCTCTAAGGTATTTAGGAAGAGAGATCACTCTTTAAAGTCCTTACTTGATTGGCAAACTAATGGGCTCATCCAGCTGCCATTGAATGGAAAGGAAATTTTCTATGGACACACCCAAAGCCAGATCCCAAGCTCCTTCAACAGGCACAGGTGGACAGAATGACCTGATGGTCCAGGTCGGGTTACTGGCGGCAGAACCAGACAAACGTAATTTGGGCAAACCTAGGAGCCTAATGAAATTTGTATAATGTCCAACTAAGGAAGATAAACAGAAGCAGACTTGTTTTTTGCAAGTCATAGAGATGCCAATACTGGATAGGGATGAGACTCAGATCTTGGAAAAGAGAACCAGCATACCATATTCTGCCAATTGTGGTCTGAATGGTATATCTGCAAACGACCAGGGAAAGAAAAGAAAGAAGGAATAAGCCTGAGGACAGGGGTATTTATAAATCAAAGCTATACTGTCCTTAAGACAAAGTGAAACAAATTGCGAGCCTGAAAAGATACCAGAAAGTCTGATAATGGCCCAAAAATCTTATTTTCTTTGTGGGGGGTTCTAAATAGGGGTTTTTCTTCCGCTCAAAATATGAAAGATAAGTGCAAAGATTTCAGTTAAGAATCTGTTTCCATGTAACAAGGGGCTATCAGTTTGGTAAGTAGAGCTCTTTCCATCCCAAATGTGGAGTTACATTCTATGTCATGACATAGGGAGGTGATCATTATTTACCAAAAGGGGAAAACCTTGTCAGTCTGCCTTCTGGAGAGATGGAAATATAACAGTAACAAATGGGTAAAAGCTAGTCAACATAGAATTTAGACATACAGAAGGGGGACAGACCTTTTTTCAAATAAATAAAATAGTGAGAATCTTTCAAGTCGTTGACACCAGTGTTCTTCTCAATTTTTGCATTAAAATAGCTTTGTCAGTGTGGTTACTCGGGTTCAGGGTAGGATTTCTGCTCAGTACAAATCCCTGACTGCTTAGGAAATTCATTTCACTGAGTTAGTGTCCTAACTGCTTGGTTGTAATGGGGTAGTAACACTTAATTGAGCTGTTTTGTGTGAATAACTATATAAATCATAGAGAAGGCAGCTATTTGTCTATTCTGGTGATTAGACTAATCACCTGGGAAGTGGGAAACCTGTGTTCAGGCCTCCCCTGTGCCTGATAAACCATGCTTACACTTCAAATACCACTCATATATCCCTGGGGTGTTTCAGAGTGCGCATGGGAACAATCATGCGGATTTGGGAAGTGTCCCTGGTGTTAGTCCTGAATTCCTAAGTCCTGCATAGGGGCTATGCTCCAGCCAACAATTCCAGGCTGTGCTGGGGATCTCAAGCCTGCTTGGTCCAAGCAGACACGCTGAAAGTCAGGTATCTGTGTGCCACACCCCATTGCATGCATAAAAGATCAGCACTATGGGAAACCCCTTCCAAGAGCTGTGTGTCTTAAAAGCCTTCAGAATTTGAGCTACCACATTTCCCATATGTCAGCTATCCCATGCTTATCCATTCCTCTTGATAGAAAGATTTATTCACTCTGCAGCATTTGCTTAAGCTGTGCAACAGCTTGAAGACTCCTGTGTTTCCCCAGTCTTTCCAGTGAAAATGAAGACATCCCTTATTTTCCCAACTACTTGGCAAAGATAGGGCTGAGGCAAGTTTGTAAATCTAAGTTATGCATTTTTAAAATAGTTTGTTGTCCCGAGGTAGAAAAAAGATAACATACATCTGCAAAGTTTTGGAAAAGGATTACTACTTCACCCTTTGCAAGCCAGGTCTCTAGTGAGATCTACTTACAGGTTTCCTGTCATTGCTCACACTTTCTAGCACCTGATTAGCTGATGTGGCATATTTGTTAGTATGTTAATTTGTCTGCAAGAAAGGCACAAAGATTATATGTAGGTCAGCCCAAATGTGTGCCAATGAAACTTTCATGGCATCATTGTTTCACATTCAGTAGATGTCAACATGCCACAGAAAAGCTGGTCCTGAAAGATTTTATTAGTTCTGAAGTTTCTCATTAGCAGTGTATACATGTGTGTCTGTAAAATATGTCAAATTCTCCTATTTCCTAGGGACAGGAAAACAGATATACTTCAGAAATTTCTGGAATGATCTCAGATGCCTTCTTTAAACATCAGGAAAGTGACAGTCACTCTCCTGAGCTCTCCTGAGCTCTCCCAAAACAACCTATGCACAAACCTTTTCGTTTGAAAAGTAGATTTCCTGCCTTTCTAAAACACAGAGCAAGACCATTTTTTCACTTTGGATGTTCAGATGGTGATAGGACTTAAATCCATCCAAAATCCCATTACTATTTCTGTCTCTGAGCTGCAGTACAGTTTTTTAGTGCACACAGCCAGCTGCAAGGAAAAACATTTCACTGCCAACCCTTTCAGACCAGCTGCTGAAGGAACCAGAATTTGGGTTGATTTATGGCAAATGAGATGTCTAGGCTCCACGGATCACATGACTCATCCACATGAAAACTTTCATGAGTGCATGAACACATGTGTGCACCTTCACAACACAGATTCCCACCATTACCAACTCCAAGCATTCCGGTCCATGTCATAAGAACAGCTAAAAATTAATAAATTTTATTTCTGTCTAAATATATATTTGACCATATTAGGGAAAAGAGCTGAACCTTCAAATGAATGAAATTGCTTAATTGCTATTGACCTTTTTTCAGACGTTGTTGTTGGAAAGCAGTTCCACCAATCCAGCTCAGCCAGTTAAGCTCCTGCTGATTTTTCACCAATATAGAAGTAGAAAATAATTAGGGTAAACTATTCCCTTCATGCATATGCTGCACAACTTTTTTGACACTAGCTAAGATTCCATTTGGTTGGTGTTTTCACTGAAAAACAGCAGGCATTAATTTCCTGTACCTTTCTGCCCTCCATCTCTACCAACTTTCTGATTTTTAAAAGGTGTGAAAGAATGTCCTCAACAAATACAATTTTCACAATATTTTCTCAAAAAGTACATACAGCTTCACTTCTTTGATGCTAACAGTCAGCCATGAAACTCAGTCAATTTTATGGACTTTCTTCAAAAACCTTTCAAAATTGCAGAGATAACACTGGCCTTGATTTCTTCCTCCATCCAACTTCTTCTCGGCTAAAGATGCAAGGTTTATTTACCACTTAAGAAAAGTGAATGTTCACTGTCTTGGAAGAGTCTGATTTAGTAGCTTGTTTCAGCATGAACCACAGTAATGTAATGCCTTTATTCACTGATGAATTTGAGCAGTATAGTGTTAATCACTCTCACTACCGTATGCCACTTGAATAATCAGCAAACCCCAATGATACATGTTCCCAGATCCTGCAGAGTGCCATTTATCACCAACACAGAGCCTGTTTATTCCTGACATGTCTTATTTGTGCAGAATAAGCAGAGAATTTACTGCATAAATAATGTTAGGTGGGTATCACTGAAACCAAAATACAAGAGATTTGAACCTCCTCAGTACCAGATATGTCCGAAAGGGGTAGAAAAGGTGGGAAAATGGAACTTCAGCAGTAATCATAAAAATACATTTAATTGATTTATAACTTTCAGGAATGAGCTGATTAACATCAGGGCAGTTCCTACAACTTGTGTAGGTCATCAGATACCCCTGTGTTGACAGTCTCAAACGTGCTTCAGAAGAAAGTCTCTCACACAACCAGTCTCAGCTTTTACACTTTATGGTGGGGGTTTTTTGTAATGTCATTTGCATACCTTTGCCTACCTGTGTGAAAATGGTTTTATTCTTTGCACAGTTTCGAGATGGTGACAGGCAAGTAAAACAGGCACCAGATGACAGGATGGGGACAAAGGTGACAGTGACACTGCTGCCCACCTCTCACATGGCCCGATGCACAGGGCTGAGCTCAGTCTCTGTGCATGCACCACTCCACCCTCCAACACAGACCACAGCACATGCAGGATGTCACACACTCTGTGTGTGCTGTTTCTTAATCTCCTACTGGAGTTAGGTTCCAGTCTCCAAACTGGAAATCTAGGGTTTCTGTCTCCTAGGGATTTAAAATGCATTTCAAGAAGAAATGATGCAAGATATAATAGTGTTTGTCTTAATATTGAAAAGCAGCAAGAGAGGATTGTGAAGCTTTGGCAAAGTGACAAAATTCAGGTAAATTTAGCCAGTTTTATATGTGAGTGTGAAATCATCCAGCCTGGCAACAGGGAATATATAACAATTCTAAGGTGACCCATCAGACAGAGAACAGCAAAGATGGACAAATATTGAAACAACATGTTTTTATCACCAAAACCTCTCTAAGCATCTGATTCAGGCATTGCCTTTAATGAGCATAAATCAGGTACTTGATAATCCCTCAGCATTTGTAACTCTCATATTTCTTAATGTCAAATATTTTGTGAGGTAAAAGCTGGTCCAAAATCTCAAACTTTCTATGTCTGAATCAGGCTGTAAGCCTAACAAGGTTACTTGCAGTTAATGAAAAGACAGAACTATAGAAACTTGACCAGCCTCTGAAGTGGCAGCACTGAACTCCATAGTTTTACTGAAAAGTCCTTCAAATGGTCTTGAAGAAGTCTCTCTACAAGCTCTGCAGCCCAGCCTGGGACAAAGTAGTTCATCCTGCCACAGATAAACAACTTTATTTAGAAATTTGAGGGCTATTAAACAAGGTGAATTTCCCTAGTGGATCAGCACAAATTTATTAATCCAGGTGTTACTCTAATTGTGATTCATTGGGGATAGAAACTCTGTTCAATGGTCCTCAAACTTGCTCCTCCATTTAGTGCTGTGCTGGAAAGGCAGCACTGGGAGCTACAAGCTGCCTTAAAATATTTCATATTTTGTTGTATTTTGCCATTATTTGTACTTAATTGTTTTAGCAATTCTATAGCAATTGTTGCAGCAATTGTGGTTTTATTTGCCTAGTTATGGAAAGGTTTTTCACAGTCAGGTTTGCTGCTCTGATGTCTTTTACCTGCAGAGCATGATTTTTCAGTATAAAGCAGTACTTAAAAAGAGGCAAATCAACACCCCATCACAAAGCAGGACTGAGACAGAGCTCAGTCAGTTAGAGCAGACTTTACTATCACAGACAAACATGTAACACTAATCCCACTGCACTTGAAAACCACAATTCCTATTCCTTCATTTGCAGTGGAAGACTGTTTTAAAAACCCATCCCTACCCAAAACACCTTGTCTGAGTTCCTGGCTATGAGCTTTTTACCATGCTGTTGATTCATTATAACCTGTATCTTCACCCTTTTAACAGTCTTTTTTTCCCCAGCACTTCTCTGCTGTGACAAGGAAGATGGACAAAGTGGTCACTTTCAAAAGCATCCTAAAATGCCATTTTACAGCTATGGCCCTGCAAAACAAAGCCCACAGACACCATAGAGTGGGACCAGATATCACAGATCACGATCACTCAGTGTGATATTGCTTCAGATCTGTGCAGTGACAGAGTGATTCAATGCCTTATTTTCCACATATGGGAAAAGTGTTCAAAGCAATGGTGTTCAAGGGAGAAGTAGATGGATCTACCTTGCATATGCATACAGATATTTAAAATAAACTAAAAAAAGAGGGGAACACAACACACATAACAATTCTGCTCCATTGGCATCCCCTGTAAAATGCTGCACATAGCTACAGCACCACAGAAATGTGGAGCTTGGAAAAGTCCAGTTGGACACAAACATTTACCCACTAGACTGCAGAAATCAGGCTACTGGATAAACAGATACATTCCTGATAGTGGCCTTTCTATTGCTCACCATCCATTTACTCCCTGAGCACCATGTATCTATGGCTTTAATTTTATTTGCTGAAATCATTAAACAGGGACATATCTGTATCTGGAATGTGTGTGAGGTCAAGAGAGACAGAGATTTAGCACCAATATGTCAAAGATAAGGAAGCATCACTTCTTTTAACACCGCCTCTCACTCTACTCAAATCTGTCCAGCATAGCTGTAACTTGCTGCTGTTGAGAATACACTTCCAGATGTAGATGTTTTGAGTCTCCAGTACAATTTTCCCTGCCTCAAATGGAAAGTTTATTTCAGTATCATACTTGTCACTCCCAATGATTCATCTATATTGCTTAAATGAGCTGTGCAGGAAATTTATTAAGAGTACAGACATACCCAGGTTCAGCTCTACAAACAAGGCAAGGAAAACTAGTGCTCTCTGGTGAAATAACCACATGACACCATAAGGTAAAATCTCCCATATCAATGTACTTAACTAAGTGTGATAAGGGGCTCCAGCTCTCTGTACTTTCAAGCAGGTTAACACTTTCATACTATTTTCCTTCATGTTTGCTTTAAAGTTGCTAATACATCATGAATATACCATAGAGTGAACTCTAATTTAATTCCTGGAGGCTAAAAGAAAGCTGGAGAGGGACTTCTGACAAGGGCATAGAGTGACAGGACAAAGGGTAGTGGTGTTAAACAGAAAAAAGGCAGGTTCATATTAGAGACTGGGATGAAATTCTTTACTGTGAGGGTAGAAGGGCACTGGAGCAGCTTGCCCAGAGATTCTGTGATTGCTCCTTTTCTGGAAATGTCCAAGGCCAGGCTGGATGGGGCTTTGAGTAACCTGGTCTAGTGGAAGGTGTCCTCACCTGTGGCCAAGGTTTGGAACTAGGATGACCTTTAATGTCTCTTTCAACACAAACTTTCCTGTGATTTTGTGAAACCACTTGCCTAAACACACGTGGGAGGGTTGCTGCAGGCTCCACTCAATCAGCCAGGAATCCCATTTGCCAACAGAGCAGTGGCCTCAGACTTCAGCTGATAACCACTTTATCTGCTTCATCTCTCATAGCTATCCAAAAGCCAGGGCAGGTCAGAGGGCTCTCTTACCTTATTGAAGAGTTTGGGGATTTAGAAGGATTTGTGAAACACAAAACACCATTGAGTTTACCCCAGAGCCTCACTGGCTCCACCAGATTAAAAAAATAAATAATTCTTTCTAAAAGTGGCATCTGGTTTGACACATGGTTCCCCAAAGTCTAGGAAGAGGAAGGTGTTTTCAGAGGAGCTTACAAATTCATATGTAAAATTAGAAAGCCAGAGAGCCTCAAGAGAGGAAGAGAGAAATAGGGAAAGGCTGTGAAAACTGAAAGTAAAATGAGACATATGATTTATCTATAATGTAATGTTGCCTTTTTAATTAATTTTCTTTCATGCATATCCCTAAAACCCCTATTGCAGATTTTTTCTTATATTGGCAATTTTTGCTGTTTTTATTTCTTTGTACCTGATAAAGAAATGAATAGGATTTTTATTGGAACTACATTTTAGTTATATCTTTTTATAAAGTTCCAAAGAAGATTTCTGAGCCTGAAACAGCCCACAAAGAAAGTCAGTCATGTGCTCATAGCTACTGCAAGGAAGCGCAAATGAAATTTCTTTGTACGATATTAGCTAGTAAAGAAATTTTCGTTCAACTGCTTCCACCTTCCATCATGAAAAATCTCCCAAAAAATTAGATATAAAAAGTCTTACCCACTTATACCATTCTCCTAAAGTGCAAATATTAGAAATTGGGAGGAAAATTCCTACTTTTCCTTTTCATTTTCCCTGTAATCTTCTGGTAAATACATGAGTGAAGACATTCACTTTCATTTTGCACACCAGAGAGAAGCTATAGCTGGACTCTAATCACATATTGCTGCAAAATTTTAGATACATTTTACTTTTATCAGTCACATATTTTCTTCCTTTAGAAAGTTACACTAGTTTACTTACACTTCAGGATCCTACTAAGGATTCATGCAAGATCAATGATGGAATGGGAAAACCTGATTTGCCTTCAGCTTAAAGGGAAAAAAAAACAGAAGTGGAATAAATTGATCCTGTTTTGAACATTTTTCACCACAGCTAAGATGAAAAGTTTGATGCCACTGTGAGTGCTATAACATTAATGATTCACCATAGCACACACATTTTTTGTTATGCTACTTTAAACTAAAAACTTTTCATTTCCTTATCAAACTTACTATCACTGCAAAATCTAAATACCAATAGCTCTATTCAAATCTCAGCTAAATGCAGTTTAACATCCTAAAATTTGAGAGCTTCATTAAATATTAATTTAATGTGGGGAGGTTTCCAGATTAATTTCAGGTTAATTTGCATATAGGTATTTGTGTAGCTAAAGCAGTATCTTTTCTTTCTGTCATTTCCATCATCTGATGGATGGTGGAAAGAAGAAAATGTATAGAGAAGATGTACAGTGATAAAGTAAGTTGAGTAAGATTTAATTACAGACTGTTATTACATATTCTGCCCTGGCAAGCACTCAAAAGGTAAGAGAGCAACATAAATTTGCTAATGACTAGAGTGATAGAAGACACTGGAACATCTTAGATAAATAAAGTGGGCAGTTTGAAATAGCAGAGCAAGGTACATGACTATTAATGCTACTGCATTCTCTGTTGAAGTTTAAAAATGGTTTGACAACATAGGATGCTTTATGCACATCAAATGAATTGAATATTTCTACTAGCACAGTTAAAAATACATAAGAAATTTCAGAAAGTGGGTTTATGGGTGTCTGAGGGAAATCACCACAGATGGATATGGGAATTCTGAACTGTTTTGAAAATTGTTAACACTTGCAAAATACAAGCTGAAAGAAAACAGAAAAATATTCTTGCGGCTCCCAGCACAATCATTTATTTATTAGGGACATGGCATTTGTGTTTGGAATTTTTTTCATATGTTTCCAATAGAGTATGTCTACAAGGAGGAGTTAGAATGAAGTAAGTCAGGGCTGAATATATAATGCAGTACAATTCAGATCCAGAATCTTACTCATTATTTGTTTGGAGGCCCTGTCAATCTGATCTCCATACCACAGCTTGGATTTCCATTGCTAGCAGTCAAACCCAAACTCACTTGTGGGGAAGTTACTTTTGCATCACTTGCCCCCTTGCAGGTTCATACAGTACAACCTTTAAGATTTCTGCCAGGGACTTCATAGCTGGTCTTTTAGAAGTCATTAAGCACTTCACATTCCCATAGCAGGTGAATGTAATTATTGTTATTGTTGTTATTGACATGTGTTGCAAAAGAGATCATAATTCCTCAGGAATAACAAAATTAGTGCTTTGCCCACTGGAGATGTCAAGGATGGACACCACCTGAGCCTCCCGTGCAGAAACTGGGTGTGATGGTGATCCTCCACGCTTGGACACCACCACTCCTTTCTTCTTTAACATCTTCAAGATCAGGGCAGAGAGGAGAGCAACAATTACAGCCAGAGAGCCACATCATCACTTCCATGTGAGGATACTGCAGACATAATACCAGGGGCATGGGAGGGAGCTCTCTCAAGAGCAGATGATATGGTTTGTCCCTTAAAAAGAAAAACCAACCATGTGCAATTGGAACAATGGCTTAAATCACCAACTGCCAAGAAAAATATTGTTTTGATTGGGGGTTACAAGAGAACATAAAGCAAAAATCATTAAATAGCTAGTGTGGGGTGGTAACTACAGGAAAACAATCTGCTAAAAATGGAAATCAAGATAAATCATTCTTACCATTGTACCCTATGAGCTATCTCATCATAGCTCACAAAATAAAACATTGTCAATCTGAGTAACGATAAAACAAACAATGAAATCATACCACAATATTGACAAAATGTAAGATAATCAACAAACTATTAGAATGGGCCTGTTGACTCAAGCAAATGGAATGTAGTAGAACAGCTGTTCGCTTTATCCTACCCATAAAGGAAAACCTTGGTGACTCATTGAGGGCTTTATAAATTACTGGCTTCTTTTTTTCCCTTCCCTGATATAAATAGGATTCTTCAGTCCTGTCTCCTGTGCCCAGCCTGCACCTACCTCACCTCTGCTTGCCATAGCAAGTGCTGTTAAATACTCCCTACCTTCCACAAGGAATTCAGATAAGAAAATCACTAATCTATTTTCAAGATTGTTAACAGCGAGTTAAGTGATTTAGCTTCCACCAACAGGCAAAAAAGAGCCTAAGAGCTTTTGGGAGCCTTTTCAGCTTCCACATCAAAATGTAAAGAGGTCCAGTGGGAACAGAAATGAGGTTTCGTTGACTGATGCCAGAAAATATTCTTGTTTGTGTTTTCAGGAAGATGGTATGGTAATCAGCATGACTTAGGGGAAACTACAGTCCATAGAGTCAATTCTAGATCACTGCAATAATCTCAATCATCATTTTTCCTTTTTCCTCATTCAGGAACTTGAACTAATGCAGATATTGAAGACCAAAACAGATGCTTAGAGGCACTCCTTAGCGACTTTGGACTTTCTAGTTTTTTGGGGTTTTTCTTGGAATTGAGTCACAACATGGTGGAAAGACATTTATTACCCCAACAACTTGCACTTTCTAAAACAAAAAAAAAAGTTGTTTTTATAATTGGTCTCATTGCTAAAATGATTTTTAGTATGTTATGTGTGAAAGCACTCAATCTCTAAGATGTTGCACAGCAAAATAGAATATATCTAAATTGTTCCATCATTACAATTATTAAAAAAATAATCAAGGTTGGAAAATTAAACTAGAATAATTCATTTATATAAGCATGACTGCATTCATTTTTGATGGCTGACACAGAGAAGCACAGTGAAGATCAAGCCCAGAAAAAGGCAAGGACCTGACCCTACCATTTGAGAACACTGCTTTGAGATTTAACCCAGCAGCTCACATGGGGAGCTGTGAAGCTGAACCTAACATTTAAAAAATTAAGGGTTTGGGGAGAAACTAAGAAACCAAAAAACTCACAGAAAATCACTTCATAGGGCATTGTAGCTGATGAAGTAATTGAGAAAGGAGTAAATTCTGCCAGTGTAGGATTGAAGAAAAATCCTGAAAATCCAAAACAAACCAAAAACCTCAAACAATTGACAAAAATTAAAAGCAAAATACTTTTGCGAATATTTTTTATAGCATATGTAGCATTTATAAACGTTCTTGTTCAGCATGTGCAAACAAATGCATTGATGTGTGTTAGCTCGTGCGCTGAGCTCTGTAAGGCTCAGGTGAGGCTCTTCAACAGGCAGGAGCAGGCAGCTGAGTCTCAAAAGACACAGTGTCATCTTCAGAGCTCCACCTTTCCAGCCAGAGCCAGGGTCTGCTCTTGCTGCCACGGACAGGTCAGACCCGCCAGCCCAAGCTAACGCATCCTTTTTCTCCGGAAAACAGAGGTGGCTTCCAGCAGGTAATTTTCAGGAGGGGTGGGAGGCAGGCAGGGCTCCCCCAGCACCGAGGCTGGGTGGCCGACGGGCAGGGTGCCAGCGGCCAGCCGGGACCATCCGTCTGGCAGTTGCTAAGAGACAGCACATGGATTGAACGGGAGCCAGCTGAAGCGACAGGGCTGCGGGATGGAATGGCTCACACCCGCTACACCAACTCCTGGCATCCTTTTGCTGAGCTCCCCACAGGCTCCTTAGTGTGGTGGGAGCTGGTTTTGATTGGGGAGGCCTTTCTGGGGGCAGCAGCAACTCTGCCAATTCTCCCCAGTCCTGCTCCATAGCATTCATTGATGATAGCAATGTGTTAATTATAGGAGGCGCGTTCACGGACTGTGAATCCAGCAGGAAGGAACACGTTACGGCACAAAATGTTCCTCTCCCACCACCATCCACCCACCCACCCACCCACTTACCTATTTTCCTTCCATTTGAATTAGTTTCCAGTTGTCTCTCAGGGTTGCCACTTCTCCTTTGTGTTTGCCAAGGAACCCGGGCTAGAGTCGGATTGCAGAACGAGGCCTCCAGATGAAAACACCACAAGGGCTCTCCAAGAGAGCGCTGGGAAACCATCAGGCAGCTCAGAGAAACCTCACAAAAATCAAGAGTTCCTCGGACTTCAGCCTCAAGGCTGGTCCTCAAAGATAAAACAGAAACAGCTTATTTCAAAAATTTCAGGCATGCCAACAACAAGTCCACTCGTCCACTCCTTTCAGCAGACACATTGGTATTAGCCACAACTACTTGGAGAATAAACAGCATTATCGTTCTCTTACAAAGATCTTTCCAACTGCTGCAGATTCCAGCCAAGAGAGTTTCTGAGTTTTTAAATTCATTCACAAACCTGTGGTAGTGCCTACAGCAAAATACCTGTTTGGAAGGCAAATTGCAACAGTGGAAAAGGAGATAAATAAAGTGAAAAAAGCATTTTAAAATTTTTGTATACTATTCAATATATAGTTTACTGCTGATCAAAATAACGTCTTCGAGATATTTCCCTACCATTAAATTTTATACAACTTTTCTTTTTTTTCTAAGATGCTATGTACCCTACTACAGCAAAAACTTAAAATACTTAAAATACAAAACTTAAATTACAGAGTCTTAAAACAGATATAATAGACCTTCCATTAACAAACTTCTGTTAATATATCTGTATAATCACACATCATTCACATGAGACTGTCCAAAAATAAGGCTTCCTTGGAGCTAATCTCTCACTCACATACTTGATCATTTTTTAAATTGTTTAAAAGCCTACAAGATAGAAGTTTTAAGAGCTTTAATAGGCACTTGTGTCAGTGTAATAAAATTCCTTTTCCGGATTGCATATCTTCTTATAAAATCAAACTTTAAAAATACAAACTAAATGTCCAGTCCTGCAATTCTTTATCAGAGCAGACCCACTGAGCTAAATTAAGTGTTGAAGTGTCCATGAGACAATGGGATGAACTGTTCAAGTCTTATGAAGGCTTGCCCTGAAAGCACATCATTTTCCAACCTTATAGAGACAGAATCTTTAATTCACCCTTGGTTTGGCATCTTCCCCCAGTGGGGAGAGTTACAGACAAAATGACAGTGCAATAAGGACACAGTGGGAGCTTTATTTCTGATTTCACTGGTTTTTGTCACTTTTTGTTACAATATTAAAATTATTTAAATCTGGGGTTAGTTTTTCTGCGAAGCAGACAGGCTTTTGACACTGTGTGACATGGGTGACTGGGGGAGATTTTGCATGTCACAATATATTTGTGCTTTGCCTGTTCTACCTACAGATAGTTCTGTTTTCAAAAGCTTCAGTTTATGCTATGTTTCTGCAAGCCATTTCTTTGAGTGGATGAAGCAAATAATGGGGTTTTTTGGCTTTTTTAACACAGCTTTTAAGGGTTTGTCAGAGAAAGGCTGATGAGGGGTTAAGAATTTCTATTTGAAGTTGTACAGAATTACTAATGAGTTGATTTCTTTGATGGGTCTTTTATATTTGGCTGCAGCTGTACAAGAATCAACCACAAAGGGATCTTGATTTTGTTCATCGTTAATTCCAACTCAACAGATGAAGCCTGGCTATCATTGTCACCTTCTCAGTTTGCCTTTCTATTATGTGAAGCTCATGTACTCAATTAACAATCTGATTAGCAAGTTCTTATATTCTTCAAGTAGCTTTCTTTATTACAGCCAACATATTGGGTCCTTCGAGCAGGATTTAAATGCATAACACTTTTTTGGCTATGACATCATTTATAATGCTAGCATTTAAGATACTGAAGCACACAGGTCAGCAGGGGAACATAGCAATGAACTTAAGAAAGATATTAAGAATCATGAAGATTTAAAAACAGTTATTTTACTATAGGCTATAGTGAATTAAACTTTTTCTCCTCCTTTGTACAGAAACAATGCCTAATGAGGTTCTTAGTTTTGCCACTTTTGTTTAAATTATTAAGGTCTTACAGAACCAAAACAGAACAAGAGAGTTCTGATGTCCTGGACTCTGGTGCAAGTTTAAATCCTGCTCTGGACTGGAAACAGGTACTGATGAGTGCTTCACTACAAAAAGGTAACACAATCTTCATGGCCCCTCTTTTCCCATGAGAAGCTTGGAATCACTGTTTCAGGAAGTCAAACCAAATGGAAACAATGAGGCAATGGCTGAACTTAACATGGTGTAGAGCCTTACTTAAAATTTACCTGTTCTAGAAATAAGAGTAAATATCTGAATATTGAATATCATTTTTTTGGTATTTAAAATTTATGTCAGACTTGTACCTGGAGGAGGTACACTTGGCCAGAGAGAATATGCATGAAAATATTTTAGTTCCTTTTATGATCACATTTAGCTGAAGACAGAATCAGCAGCTAATGCACAGAAGATGAATGATTTTTTTAAACCAAGTCATCTTATTGCAAACACACAAAGAAAGAAAAAAAAAAAACACAAAAGCATGGGAGTGAAATCTATTGCATTTACAACATAATTTACAATTATGTGTTAATGCTTATGTCTTTTTATATCATATCTAGCATGTACAAATAGAAATATTCCATTTCTTTTCTCTGATTAGCTGAAATGTTTGCATCTGCTGAATTCCACAAATATTCAGAAGCTCCTGTTGGTTTGATAATTTCTGCAAGATAACACAGAATAAGTATGAAATTTCTCTCTGTTCCCTTTGTAACATCACATCATGTTCCCATAGCACATGATGAGGCTCCCCTGCTACACTAGTGTCTACAAGTTTCAATTCACAAAATTAATTAATTTTAAATACAGCACAGTGAAAGCGGTCCCTTCCTTCACCCTGTCCTCTGGCATAGGCCATTAAGACATGATGCTAGGCTGGACCCTGTGTGCTTCAGAGGATGCTGTGTTCCTTGGAGAAACATGAAATGACAAGCATTTCTAGAAATATAAAGGTGAAAGAAATCACAGTTTTTCAAGGAAACACTAGCACTTTTATTACTGCTTCTAAAGGTTTATATAATACTTTGCACTTGAAGAGCACTCTCTACTCAGTGATCCCAAAATCCTATGTCTTAGTGTATTTCACTTTGTGACAGCCCAACGAGATAGGCAAATAACACCATCTCCTTTATATAAATTGGTCAGTGAGTCTGAGAAAGTTAAGCACCTAATTCAAAGCCCATTAAGGTAAATGAAAAGACTCCCAACAGGCTTTTGGTCAGTTGTTAATGAGACATCTCAGGTCATACAAAAAATTTGTGACAGAGAGCAGAACTCAAGTGTCCTTATTCCAATTCATGTGTCTTAGGTAGACGTCTTCCACCTTCCATATAAAAAAGATTTTTCAAAGGGCAGATTTGTGGCTGTCATAGCAGTGTCAGATCTGTAAGGTGATATTATGCCTATTAAAAAAATAGCTACACAGCAGAAGGTCCCAGGTGGGCAAAGAGGGGTCTCTCAATGAACAGCTATCCAAATCACAGTTCCAGGAAATTAAGGCCATATTTCAGACCAAAGTGACCCAAGTGTGTGCTGACCACTTTTATAAGTACAGGAAATCTTCACCAACTGAAGCATGGAGAAATAAGAGGAGAATAATAATCTGATGGGAGGGGGTAAAGGCAGCATAGCCAGACAATTTTCTGAGATTTCCAGTGACAGAACAAGAGGCAGAACACAGATTGAAATGCAATAAATTTTGTTTGAACACATGAATTTATTTTTTTACTGTCCGAGTAAATGAACACTGGCTCAATTTGCCTCGAGAGGCTCTGGAGCCTCCATCCTTTGAGTTAATTAAAAAATAACTGGACAGAGCCCTGAACAACTTGCAGTGATCACACTTGTCCAGAGTAGTTGGACTAAATGACATCCAGAACTAACATTATGATAAAAAAATTCAATGGTACCTAAGGCAGAAGAAATCATCCCAGGCTGCTCAACATTTAAGCACGGTGTGCAGTAGCAGAAATCCTTGCAACCAGTTTACAACCACAATAAGTAGTTTTGAAGAAGATGCTTCCTCCTCTGCTGACCTCTGAGCTCTCCATGCACCTTGCTCCAGGTCTCACACCAGTGCCATGACACTGCAGTGGCTGCTGGGGAGCAGGGGGCAGCCAGGGGCACTGCAGCTCTGTAATTGAGTGAAGCTGTACTTCGGAGATCCAGCCTACCTGGGGTGACAAATGTATTGCTCTTCTCCAGCTGCAGCGAAATAACTCTCTACTCAACCATTTTTCATAGCATTCAAAATGGAAAACACTTTTTCAAATAACCATTTAAAGTAAAGAAATGGTGGAGGATTAGGAGCAGGAAATACCTTATATTTAATCTGCCTACACTTTAACTGGAAAGCTTTCCCTTTACAAATTCTGATAGACCTGCTTTTTGATGGCTTTCACCTTCCTGTATATCTTGCTTCTTAGGTTGCATATTTCAGAAAAAAATCTTTCCTTGTAGTATGTATTCCATTATCATTCCATTATTAGTTTAACTAAATACCAGGATCCTAGACAAGTTCATACTTTATTTCCAAAACTTGTCTAGTTCTTTCTCTTTAGAGACAGAATCAGTTCATTCCTTTGGGGATACAAATGTCTTTCATTAAACTGCAGAGCTTCTGTAGTGACAAAGCAGTTTGTAGCCACTGCAATGATTCTTAAGTCCTTTTCTTAAATGTATCCTAATCCTTTCCCTCCTGAATCAAACATATTTGTTCAGTAGAAGCAGAATTTTTCCTTTCCTGCAGTGTCTGACCTAAGTTTACTTTCATCAGCATACAGCTTGGAAAAAGGTGGTCTTTACCCATGAATGAGCATATCCTATATGATACTGCATAAATCCCATCAATTTTTTATTTATGAAGAGACTTATGAAATATACAGTTATAAAGAAACATATTCCTTAGAAAAGAACACTGCTGACCATGTATCTCTGCAGATATTAGATATATTATTAAGTTCAGGAGAAATCTCTTTACTAAAAACATAAGTGATTGATATGCTTGCATCTACTTAAAGCTAGCTACAACTACACTGCAAAATCCAGCTTTTTGAAAGTCATGCCCCCACCTCTCATGAGTGTTTTAGTCACCACAACCCCATACTGAGTGCTAAAGGTAGAGTTAAGCAACACATTTCCCTGAAATGGCAATGAAGTGCAGCCAAAATAGAGATAATTATTTTAATTAATGGTAATGATTTTAACGGTTGAACATTTTAACTAATTAATTATGATTGATTGCTTGTTACTAATCAGGAATGTGATTCAAAGTTCTAATTGAAAACCTGAGAGCAACGTGCACTAAAATATGATATACTCCTACAGAGAGAACAGGCATTTATTTTTTATAGGAAACACTTCAAAGTAAAATTCATTTTGACATTTAAGATGGCCAGAAAATAATGTTCATCTCCTCCACAGGAGGCTTTTTACCCTCAGACACAGGAATCTGAAAACACCTTGATAACCAACCTGAAAAAAATGGGGTAATCTTTCTGATCTTGTTTGAAATCTGTTTAATCCTCCTGTGTTACATCCCATGTTGTTCCCTGTCAACATGGCATCACACTGTTGTACTTTAATACACAGGGGAGAAGCTAACTGCATAATATTTATTCAGGATATGAACTCACTGAAGTGGCTTTATAGATCTGGAGCCGCTCTAAGGATCTCAGCGAGGCATTTATTGAATTAAGTAGCCCTGCAACCTATTCCAACAGAAGCATCTCTTACCAACATTCTACTCCTGCTTTCCTCAAGCCTGCAGCGAGGACCACACGAGTAGATCAGCATCTCTCCTACCAAAAAATCTCATATTGCATCTGCACATCTGATGGCACGGGCAGTGCTGTTCCCCAGAGCCACAGGGATGCGTGCCAGGAACCGGGGGCTACAGCTTGCCTTTCCACCATGGCCAGGATTCTGGGGCAGCAGCAGGGTTTACAAGTGACCACTGCCTGCCACACCACTGCTAACCAGTGGCTGGGCTGCTCCCAGAGCAGCTGCTGGACCACCACAAATGACAGCAGAGACAGCTTTCCAGGGATGCCAGGGCTGGCACGGCTGAGCCATTAGTCCTGCAGGCTGGGCACCACCATGAGGATGGCTGCACAAGGACTGAGAGCCCTCCAGCTCAATTGTTAGGCTGCAAGGAGAGGTAATCCAGCACCACTGGGAACAGTTTGACATTGCTCCTCTCGTGTAAAGGCAGCCTACCTCTGAAAGGGGCAGCCCTGCTCATACAGTTATCCTGGCCCCTTTTCCTCTTCACTTCTCCCAGCCTTTCATCAGATCTAAACATCCCATGGCAGCAGGGCAAGTGATTTCAGCAAGCTGATCTGGCAGATGATTTATCTTTGTGGGGAAAGAGAGGCAAAAGCCTCTGTCAACAGCTGCCCATAGTCAATGGCTTAGGTGGAACAGCCAAATGTCAGCACAGAGAGAATTCCACAAGAGGCAGCAGCCCCAGGAACAAACTCCTCACGCTGGGAGCAGGAAACATTGCGGATCGGGAAGGTCAAATCAGCCCCCTTTCCAGGAGTGGGGCATCAAATGTTGGGCTGAAAAATGATCCTCTGTCAAAACAACAGTCAGAAAAGCCTCTCTGCTACCAGTGCTCCCCTTCAATGCAAATCTTAATAAATAAAGAAAGAAATAAATTGTCTGACCTGGGCAGAAGGGAATTGTAGTGCCACCAAAATGTTTATAGAAGAACCACAAAGCTATTTCACAGTTTTGAGAGAGGATTTGTTCCCTTGCTAGCTGATTTTAAAAAAGGAAATTCCCCAAAGTACTACTTGTCATCTACTATAAATAAATGTTGCAGACATAATACTGCTTTCTTCTTCCAAAAAAAAAAAAAGGCATTAATTCACAATACATGTATGGGTTAGGGACATGTAGAGCTGGAGTAAGAGAATGTGACATTTTAAACACAGGCTTGATACTGCTGGTACCAGTGAGATGGCCTGGGGTAGGCAGAGCCTGGTCTGAGCTGGTGGTGGTTGCAGCAAGGCAGGATCCAGTCTCACACCAAGTGGGCAATGCCACAGGACTGCACAGCACGGCTCATGAGCATGCTGACAACAAGCACCACGCAGAGAATGGAAACATGAGGACTCTGGCTGCCTCCATCCTGTAGCCCAGCCCCCAGTTTTGGGTCTTTGTTGCCTTTTTGTCTGGTTTGGAGGTCTGAGGATGCCTACCTCCGAGTTCAGACAAACCACGGCAGTGATTTACCCTGGGAGCATGATTTTAAGACTGTTTTGAGAACCTGAATGTTGTTTTAATCTAAACAGATGTTTTCATCATAGACCTTTCATAGGAAACATGTGTGTTGTGAGGATCAAGCTGGGGCAGTAAACCCAAAACTCTAGATGTTTTAAGTCATCAGGCGCTTCAATGCAGAGCCTGAGAATCCTTGGGCACTTAACTCTAATCCAACACACATGACCAAAACCCAGGTATCTCATCATGACCCAGGCTTAAGCTGTCATTCCACCTGAGCTCCACCTAAACCTTCCCCAAGTCCAAACATTGTCAGATTTATGCTTAATTATAACTAATTACTCTGGGATTTAGAGGCTTGACTGTTCACACGTGCAGGTGCCCCATGCCCACCATGCTGTGCTACCTGGGGACACTGCACTTGAACCCCAAACCCAGCCAGGAGCGGTAGCTCAGGAACTGATTCATGGGTGGGCCAGACATCCTTGATTTAGCCATAGCAATTTCCATTAATGGAACACAGGCAGGAACAAACTCATTCGCCTAAATTTCCTATCACAGACATAGCAGCACCCCAAATTCAGCCCTTGAAGTTGAGAGGCTGAATTCCACCCCAGACACTACACATTTACCTGCTGTGGTAAACATTAAGTTATTCTTAAAACAAAACAAAAAAAGCAAAAGAAAAGTTAGACAGCTTTGATGATCTAAAGAAGAGAAGGGAGTCAGTGTCAAAGACAAAACATCCACCTACCACTATTTACATCACAGGCAGAAAGCATTTGGCAACTTGACCATGCAAACATCTTTAAAGATTTTAGCACATTTCTTCCTCAATTAATTGCATAGTAGAGGTACGACTTTTGTTCCACACCACTCCTGTAGCATAAATTCATTGACAGAGCTGACTAGCAGACACTGATACACAATAGAGCACTTGCAATTTTACCTTCAGGAAGAGACAAACCAGAATGGATTCTATCCTGGCATCATCCCACTCTACCTCCAAGCAGCAAGCTGCAAGAACCAGAATTCCAAGTAGCATGGCTGCCAGCTTAAAAAGAGGGGGGAAATGGCAGTACAGTGTGCAAAGGACTGTGCCCTTCAGCTTACTACTTGCATGTTGAGCAATTTAGCTGGGAGGAAAAAAAGTCATATTTGCTGATTGCATAAATAAGCCCCAAAGCTGCCACCCTATGCATTCTGCTCCTTTGAAGGACTGCCGTATCATATTAGCAGTCATCAGAGGAAACCATGCCTAGAAACTTCTCTGAAAGCTGCAGCACTTCAAGAAGGATCAGAAAGAAATGTCAGCAGGCAATACTCCCTCTTGCCCCTTTAGCATAATGGCTCAGGAGAGGGAGATTACAACAGGTTTTCATCATGAATATTGTGTGTTTGAGCAAGGAGCAATTTCCTGACAGCTTTGATTCCAAATTTCAACATTATGTCACTTGCTGAAGTATCAGACACATCATTAACCAGCTCTAGCAGGTTTTGTTATGATATGATGAGTCAATATCTGCCTAGAAAATTTAACCCATTTTTCTCTCTCACACACATTTTGAACAAGCTCTTGGAAATGCCTTTCTGAACAGCATTTCATCTGAGTCATAAAATACCCTTTGATGCCTTATTATTTACAGAGCACTTGCACATGCTCATGCCTTATTCTCCATCATTTCCATGAAGCAGGTCTACGCAGGATTCAAGGTACTTTCCAGATTTAGCTTTAATTCTATTCTTTATTTTAGGCAACTAAGCACTATCCTCCCACCCCTAATTTCAGAGAGGGAGAGAGCTGTGATATCTCAGACTTCTGCTGGATGGCTGTGGGTTCAGGCCCTCTGAATGGGGCAGCTGCTGGCATGCACAGCCAGGCCAGACCCCTCTTGCTGTGCTCCTGTTCCTGGACCACCTTTTCTTTCCCATTGCACAGTTTCTGTGCACTATCCTGAATTAAAGGAGTTGACTTGCTGGAGGATTCAGTTCATTTAGCAATTGGGATATATTGTTATGTTCAGTGCTTTGCAAGATTAGGACCTAGAACAGGTGATTCTTGAAACTCATATGTTTTAACTATGAAAAAGGCTAGCTGAAGACAATGAGTACTCATGCCAGAAAAAGATACATCAACAAGGCACTAAATCTCTCTAAACTATATTCTTTAAATTCAGTTTCAGCCAGGCTTTATTACATACCTCTGCTAATCTAGGAGCAGAGAAGCTGTCCAAAACCAAGGATGCTAAATTATATTTTCCTCACTGCTGTGTTCATTTAGTGCATCTTTTCTGTTTCTTTTAAACTACTACATGAAACATTTTCATCAAGATATGTTTGTCTGTTTAAATGCTCTGGAATGTGCTTAAAGCAATACACTTGGGTTTGTGTAGCTGTCAGCCCAATTTTATTTTCAGCAGGTTAGGATTATTTAGAGAACTGCCTTCCCTTTTCAGAGAGGGTTTGGGGAAGGAAAGCCTGGGAGGATCTTCTGGGAATCTCACACACCATGTTGTAGACCACAATAGCCTGGGTATGTGTTGAGATAACATTGTAGGTTATGCCCAGACAGCACGGTCAGTTCTAGACCATTAGTCTTGAGCTCTACTGATAAATACTTTTGGATAAGAACATACATATTTTTAAATGAAACTGCCCAAAATCTGAATTGAATATGAATTTATTTTCAGGTTCTCCCTGCTCTTCCTTGTGTTATTTTTGAATAACATGATTACTCACAAAATACACCCAAAAATATTTCTTAGCTAGTAGACTGAAATGTCAGTGCAAAAAAGCAGGACTTGGGCAAATATTTTTCAAGGTTTTCACATTTTTTTCTGGCTCCAAATAGAGCTGGTTTTCATCAGTACTGTATCTTCTGTATTTATGAACTTGTTTGACCTTTCTTCAAAATACAAATCAGAAAAATAGAGCCAGAGGTAGTAAAAACACAAAGCTAGTCGTAAGTTGAAACATCAGCTTTACCAATATCAGCTGCTCTCCTAAAAAGTGTTACAAGCACATAACCTCTTAAATGAACAGTGAGTAGGAAGTTAGAGGTACGATGAAGGATCTAGTTCAAAATTTATTCCTGTTAGGTTACACCTACATCTGCTATGTCTGTTAATCGTTAATTAATGTCTCTAAAAGTAGCTACCTAAATTAGTTTTATTTGCAAAGAGAAACATAATTGCATTTTTTTTTAAGTTGGCATTCAATATGTCAAGATGTTACAGAAGAGTGAAAAATAGATTAAGATTCAACCTGGTGCCCTTTCTCTCTTACAAAGCTACCTTGAAATGGGCTTGTTCAATTCAACAGCAGCCTAGATCTCAAGTTTCTATTAAAAACTACCTTGGAAATGAGAGTCATACTGCAAAACTCTTGTAGAAAAAGTGAAATAGAGACAGAAAAAAAATCTCTGCATTTACCTGAGCATCAAGGAGATACAAAGTTCTCAGACTGAAGCATTATTATTTCAGCAAATGACTGGCAACTGAAACAGAAAACAACAGCTTGCTGCTACCCTCAGTAAAAACACTGATAATTCAGCATATTAAAGCTGCATTTCAGCCTTTCTGGCGACTCATTGGTGGGGAAACTGAGGCATAAGGCAGTTTTGTAATCAGCACCCAGGCCAGGAAGAAAAAACCTTTACCAGGCTGCTGGCCTGAAGCCTTCCAACACTTCCAACACTGAATATTTCCATCCCTCTTGCAGGTCCCTACCCCCACAGGACTGGAAATTGTTCCAGCTGGTACCCAAATTTTCACCAGTTAACTCAAACTGGTGGCACAACAGTAGAAGTCCATGACTGTCAATAGAAAGCCATTTTTTTGTTAAACCTAACTGAGAACTTATTCTGATTTCTTTGGCTTTCGTTTTCCTCACAGAATAAAACAATACTGAGAGCTTTCAAAATTTCTGTATAATTTGGAAGATCATCTATAATAGCCAATTCTCTGATAGCTGTATTATTAGGTCAGTAGAATGTCACCTGCTTAGATCATCTCCTCTAAAATATGCCAGTAAGAAAGAGGGGAAAGCAATGAAAAGAAGGGAGTTGGAAGGAGACAGAACTTACTGTGAAGAATGCAGGAGTCTCTTTGAGTGTTTAATAGATAGGAATGAATGCTGCTGTTTAACTAGATCCAGCCACTGAAATATCTAATTAAAACTGATGTGCTTATTTAGTTTCCAATTCATCACAGGTGGGCCCACATTAATGTGAAAATGAAAGTAAATTACCAGCATTTGGCAATCTCACTGAATGTCATTCACATTATTAGCTCAAATCTCAGAATGCATTTTAAAATATGGTTCATAGGTAATAATGTGCCTGAGAACCAGTGAGACCTGCAAGTGTGAATTCAAACTACACCGGGGGAGCTGCCGAATAACGCATGTGATGTTCTGTACATAAGTGCCTTTAGGCAGAATCTTCTGGGGGAGTTTCACCCACTTTCCTACCACTAATATCACTTGGGAATGGTTGTTTATATTGGCCCCACTCCCACCCGTCCCCCTCCAGCTAGAAGCTCATAATAACTTCAAGCCATTTAATTGTAACCAGATTTCAAGCTCACACTCAGATCACGGAGACCCTGAGTGCTTCAACTGCGGTGTATTCAGCTTCATAACTGCAAAACAAAAAGGGAAAAATGGGCTTGAAAATAACATTTTCCTAAAACATTTGATTTTCTTTTTTGTACATATTATATTTACAAATTTTACCTGTTATATGAACTTGAGATGGTTGTAAAAAAAACTAAAATACATTTGAGTTTGACTGAGAAGATCTCTGCAAATTTTCAAAATTTGCAAGGATGCATTTAAGCCACTGGTTTTGATAAACTGAATGTTTACCCAGAACTCAAAGGGGTACTGTCCATAAATAAATAAATAAATAAATAAATAAATAAGTATGTCTTTTCAGATCCAGTTAGTAGGATTCTACTAAACTGAAACCATTATCCGTGTCTGTTTGTGTTTGGGTCAATGTAACCAACATGTCTTAAAATGAAGTGTTACAATCCGGGACTTACCTCAGGTGCTCAAATTTCATGAAATACCATCATTCCAAGATTTAGATCACATTTCCCTAGCACAGAGAACTTTATTTTCTTTAACATTTAACCGCAGCATTGTCTTGTATATTATTGGAAACTTAGAATTCTAACACATGGTTACTATAGTGAAAAGGGCAATTTCAATTTCTATTTCTATTTCAAGACTTCAAAATAGTTTTTTCTCTGCTGCTTTCAAAAACACCACTTTTCATTTTAGAAAATAATGTTAAAAATATTTTACTGGATTTGAAAAATACTTTGCAATCTTTTCTTGTTTCCATAGTCTTCCCCACCACCCCTTTGCCACTAAAAAGATGAACTTAAGGGAATTTATTAAAATGTGGGGGGGAGATATATAGACAAATTTCTTCACTAATCAATTGTTAATTGCAGCCTGTGGTTTACTGGAAAAACCTCTTTTATCCTTGGCCAAATTCCTATGTCAAGGCACTGCAGCCCCTTGCAAGCACTATTTTAAACATCATCTCCCATTATCAGCCCCAACAAAACATTCCCAAGACTTGTATTGCAAAGCCAAGCAGGCTACTAAATCTCTTTTTTTTTAAACAGAGAAAGTGATTAAAAGCATAAGATGAGGCAGAGCACACAAAAGAAGAAAAAGGAATGGGAAGAGAGAGAAAAGGATTAAGAAGAAAAATAGTGTGCCAAAGAGAAATCAGCAGAAACTTAGTTTAAGAGAAAGAAAAAAATAAACAAACAAGGTTGTTACATCACCTAAATAATCTGGGAAAACAAAACCACTATGTGGTTTTAAAAGCAAAGAAACGAAGGAAAGACATAAGATCAGCAGATTATCCAAGGGATGTGGTGGACCACGATTCTGTGTTTGACAATGTAAAACTGATCTCAATCTGACGATTTGCCGCCAAGCCTTTTGGAGTGTGAGGTGAGAACATTCCCCAGCTCCATCAGGAAATTCAGTCAGGACGCTGCCAGTCTTCCAGCAGGGTGAGGAGAGGGCACTAACATCCCTAGGAATGCTGCCTGGACAGCGGCTGGGGATCAGGCTTTCTGCCTCCACCCCACCACAGACTGTCCTTTCAAAGACTCATTTGCAGTACACGTAAGGAGAGGAGGAGTAAGGCCAAGAAACTGGTGGGAAATAATAGGAAAGTGCTGTAGTTTGATGAGGATAATAACCTTTTTAACTGGTGTCCGATCATATTAGTTTCCCCATGAAATTATTTAAAACAGCAGGGAATCACACATCCCCACATTATTAACCTCTAGCTCGTGCTTATTGAAGAAAATCAGGCAGATATTTTATGGGTGGCTTCCCAGATGATGCCACACAGCGCAGTGAGGACCATGGGACCAGGTGCTCATGCTGATGAGGGCACCCCTCTGTGTCCCAGCTGTGGTGGGCTGGCTGCCACCCCATGCAAGCCCAGCTTGCCCAATGGCCACCACCATTCATTGCTCCCTGTCCCATCCTGACCAGCTGCTCAGGGCACAAGGTTTTCCCCATTAGATCTGGGAAGGCAAATACCTACAAGCAAGTGAAATCCTCAAAAGCAAAGTGTATGCTGTGAATCCAAACACGACACCAGGATGACGGCAGACCTGGCTGTCAGCACCCACTGCTCCATTAACTCAGCTCTGAACAAGGCATTTGAATATGGCTTTTCAGATGAAAGCTAGCCTCATGCTAAATGTTTCAGGGGAAATATTTTTAAAAGCAAATTAAGACAATTTATGAAAAAATGCAAAAGTTTCAATCCAAAAACTGGAGAAGCTGGGAAACCAAAGCACTACATCATCGGTCGTACATCACTTGCGTATCTTCCAAAGCATGACAAAAGAAATTTAAATAGTAGCCGCCTTCAAAAGCAGTTATTAGATAAGTCTGTGAATATCATCTAAAGACAGAGCTGAATCATCTCAATGATAGGCTCTTCCTGCTTATTCACAGATTGTCTTGGGAAATAATTTAGCACCTTTTTTTTTATTTAAGTCCTCCCTCAGAGCAGTACATTGCTTGGCTGGGGATCCACCACTGGGTTTTGTGTTTAAACATTCTATTTTCCTGCGGGAGGGGACCACAGGGAAGATGGGGTGGAAATGCCCTGGGAGGACACTGCTTCTTGATTGTCAATGAACTGTAGTCCACTCCCCAATTCCAGAAAGTTCTCCACTTTCCCTTTCCCTGTTGGCTCCCCTCGAAGGACCACCCTCGCCCCGCTCCCTCATTGGTGCACCCCATGCCACCCCACCTCAACTCCTCCCTGACTCCCCTTCCTATTGGACGGACGTACCCTGACCCCGCCTACCTTCCCCAGGTATAAACCCCGGCCCCTCCCTTGTTCTGGGCCCTGCCGCTGACTCTTCTTCAACAGTGGTTGTGCTCTGGGCTGCTCTTGTCCCTCTCCTCACCCTCACCCAGCCTGGACCCTCAGACTTGCCTTCAATAAACCCTCTTGGATCTGCCATCGTGTTCAGAGCCCTCCTTCTACATCTGGTCGTGCGCACATCACGGTATCCGGGCCTGAGAGCAAGGTGGGCTGGGGGAGCTGGTCACTCGGACCTAAAAAGGGGACTGCTCTCGACCACACCTGCCCAGGGACACCACTCCATCCCGCATTTTACTTAAATGCTTTGTAGGAAATATTTTTTTTATGTTGCCAAAAATTCTGTTCTTTATTCCCAGCAAAACTCATATGATGTCTATTTTTCAAATGCTTATGTTTATTGACTAAACCTGCACTTTTGTAAAATACTAAGGAATTTAGTGGTACAACAGAAAGTCATTGAAGCGCTACTTTGAATTATTTAAACCTTCAGAGGGCAGATTCTGTTTTTAAAGGTTTATTTTTGACATTTGTGAAGATATACATACATAAATTATTGGTAGCACTGAATTCCAGCACTGGAAATGCAGCGAAGGACCTTGGCGGCACCACCACGAACAGCTGCTTGTGAGGAGCCTGCCTTCCCAAACACCCAGAGGAAGGTAAGGAGCACTGAAGTGTTGGCTGAATATTCAAAAAAATTGCAAAGAATGAACTTCACCATGAAGCAAAATGCAAGGAATACACTTCTGTTCCTAACACCCCTTGGGCAACTCTGCAGGAAGGACTTGGCTGTACATTTTACACCTCTGTGATGTGCTCATACAAACACACTCTGAAAAACACTCTGAAAAACAAACAAAAAGAGCCTTATTACTATTTCAGTGTCTCCAAAATACCACTGGTGTCCCACAGAAAATAAGTACTTCTCATGTACAGCGCAGTAGGATGTATTTGCCATCTCCTGAAGTGTCACTTATTAGCCCGGGCGGGGCTACAGCTGGCAAAACAACTCCTGTATGATCAGCCGGATGGTTCAAAGTTGCTGGGGCCAGATGAGTGAACAACTTCTGAGAGCAAATGCAGTTTAGCATTTGAAAGAGAAGAGCAGGAGAGTTGCATGGTCATGAAGGGTCATTTCTGAGCAGTACAATGTTGATCACCTTGGAGCAAAGAGATGCATGTCAAGAACAGGGACTGTCACTACATCTGGGGCTGCGTGCACACGCTGTAATAAAGACAGATTCCTCCACAGAAATTTTACAGGCCAGGTTTACGACCAGACAACACACAGATGTAATACACAAACACAGAGGAAGAGAGGAAAGGAGATAACAGTAAAATGAGCATGCGTTTTTCATAATAGGCAATAATTTCATGGCTTAATTTAATCAATGGTGTAACTTAGTGCAGTACCTTGCTCTGCTCCTGTACTCATAAGTCTTAAGGCCTCATTAACATAGGATGTGTACGGAATATTTTATGGGGTCTTATTCCATTTTAAGTAGTGGCCCCAACAGAAAGTATTTACTAACCATAATTTCAAGAGGTAGGTGAGGTGTTCTGCAGTAACTTATATTTTCTGTAGTAAGAACAGTGTACGAGTGCTGAATTTTGGACTTTGGTATGAGGCAAGTGCAAACCAAGGCTTTTAACAACCACAGCATTGTATCATCTGACTTCCACTTACCTCTGTCTTACATCTGGAAAGGGCTTTGGGAACTGCTGGCAAAACAAGATGTTTCAGCACCACTAAGTGCTATTGTAATGAAACTGTTTCCAGAGAGAAGAGGAAAGCACTATGTCAGTTTAAAAAGTGAAGTTACGCTCTAATCCTGAGGATGCAGTTTTTGCTAGGGAAGAGTGCTCACCATGTGTCATTATTTTCTGTAGAAAGTCAGGCTCTGTGTGACTTGGCAATAAGTCATTAAGATGAATATATATACAAGGTGAGAGCCTTTTATGTTTTATATGCCATCACTATTCCTATTCTTACCTTCCAGGCAAAGACAACCTTCCATCTCAGGCTTACCTGCACAGGCCTGGCCAAGAGACTGACTATGGATATATATGACCATACACCATTAATTTCATTTCAATATATTACCTAACACATAAGGAATTTTTTACTAACTATCTTGACAGGCCCACAAGGCCCTTAAATATCAGATGCAGAACAATCATCCTCCTACCTGTGTTGAGACCAAAATATCCATTTGTGCTACCAGAATTGATATATTTCAAATTCATCATGCAAATTCAAGATTTAAAGAAATCGGAGCAAACTCAACTCTGCTGCCCGCTGTATAGGGCTCCAGAGTTAAAGAAGAAACTAATTTTGCCCAATTATTTAATGCGAATTTACTGCTCTTGAAAGACATTGCATTTATGGTAACACTTTATTTATCCTAAAGAGTACAATGTGAGTGACACAGAGGCTCCAGGGAAAGTGTTTGCATCCCCTTCATCATGTTCACTGGCATCTTTGGGCTTCCTGGTCTCACCAGCAAAGCCATCATCATTTTATCAGCATTTTTCACACAGTAGGGAGTTAGGTTTATAGAAGAGATGAGATCAACTGTTTTTTAAAGGCTGTAAAAAGGCTTGTAAGAGATCACAAAATCTCAGAGCTAAACTAAATCATGAGCACAGTAGAGGCACATTTCTCCACAGGCTACCACTTTCAGCTGCATGCATGTCTCTACTCACTTCATCTTGCCAGTAGTGAGAGCAGCAATGTAAATGCAAGTTTCTGAAGAATATCCCAAACTTCTGGAAACTTGGTTGGAACCAGGTGTCTCCTCCAACGAGAATATACTGGCTGGTCCTTCAACAACATTAACAATTAGGTTTTAATTAATATTGCTTTATAGCAGAAATTTAATTTCCAATTACATTCCATCAGTCTTCAGTGCAACTTTTGGAAGAAACCTGTTGAATTGTTTGGATTTATTTTTAGCAGATATCTCTTCCAGGAAATATGCATGAGCAATTACCACACACTTTGTGACAGACAAGTCTGTGGAGCTGACACTGACTGTGTTTGGTGTCTATAGCCATGATACAGTGCAACAGAAAAAAGTGCATGTGTTTGGTTTAGTGCTAATTCATCCAAGATCAGGCAGACAAATCAAAAGCTAGAAGCAGGAGGTCAAACACCCTGCCATGACATTTGGGTATGAAGTTCAGCAAACTTTTTTGCGCTCAGAACAGAGGGAAAGAAACTCCTATGTGCCAGATAAGTCTTCCAGCCACTCATTTTTCTACTGTGGGGAAAAATTCTTCACTGAAGGCCCAAAATTTCTGTTTCCATGGGAATTTCTGATTTCTGTAAACCATTTTGCTCAGTATTCAGGTCCAGCAGTTGTGAAATTCCTCCAGACAAGTGCTGAACGGTACAACCCATTTTTTCTTTGTGTTTTCAAACATGTTGTTTTGTAATATCTATCCAAAGAACAAAGTCAATTATGTCATTTTTAACCTTTCCTACAGATTGAAAACATGAGATAGGATGTACTTACTGCCTTATGATCATTAGGAAAATTAAGTACTCAATCTGAGATTATTACAACTTAGACAGAGAATTCCAGACCTCAGAATTTCTAGAGAATCTAATATGTCCTTGGTCTGTGCTCTCACTCCAGTCACACAGAGAACATTTGCAAGTATCTAAACTGGTATTTCAGCCCTATTCAGCATCTGTGATATCCATCACTGGTGAGCTGTAATAATTAGACTGCTGAGGACTCATATCCAGTACTCAGTACTCACTGGCTTAAGAACGCAGTTTATCTCTGGGATTTTAACTAATTTTAAATCAAACTTTGAATTTCATGCCTACCTTTTCAAACAGAAGGGTGTTATGCACTAGATGAGGTAGATGTAGCAGAATAACACACCTCAGATGTTTGGCTTCCTTACTTCCACACATTTCCTCCTCGTTTTAGTGTTAGTCATTCACCACCAAAGCCTTTAGCCCAGAATAATGTCTTTTCAATTAAAACAACAACAACAAAAAAATCATCAATAGCAGCATCATCATTAACAATCTGCAATTACAGTCTAGTTGCAGCACTTGTTCTGGCTTTGGGGCGGCGTGCAGCCCCGCGCTGATGACGGCGATGATTGCGGTAGCAAAGGTCAGGCTTGCAGCCTCGCCGAAGCCAGTCATCCAGACGATTACCATCATTGACAGCTTTTGCCAGAAGCACACTTATTGAAAGCAATGTGAATGCCACAAGGACTGTGTATAAAAATAGAGGAAAATTGTCTGCAGTCTTCCCTCATCTCCTGGTTGCCAATTGTAATTAGATCTTCGGGCTGCTTTGTAATCAGCCATCAATTCGGCAGTATAAAGAGCTCCGCAGCAGAATATGCACTCTATGTCTTTATCATCAGAGCCCTCCAGTCAGTCAAAGGGCTTATCTTCTCCATATAACTTAGGATATCCAGGGAAAAATAGAAAACTGAGTATACCAGAGCTGTTTCTAGAAACTAGCAGAAACTAGAAAAGAATATAAATTGCAATTACTGTGCACCATTTCCTATTGCAACCTTACACTTAGCAGAGGCACCAAAATAAGGTCAGAAAGAATCTTCATTTATACGTACAATGTTCCATTCCCTTTTGCCTTTTTCAATATGTGGGATTATGTCCCCTCATGCAACTTATTTAATTTCTTGTTTATCACTGATTTAATATTTTTAGTTTCAGTGTTTTGACAGATCTAATCTGGTTCTAGTGATACAAGAAAAAGAAATACAAGTGATTTCTAAGATTGTATTTACCTACATGTTACCTGATATTTCTGTACCATTTTCTCTCAGGAAATAAAGTTTTTTCTTACCTACAGGCTGAATTACAATTGTATTGATTTATAAACAGATATGTTCATAATCAATTTCTACTGTGCTTAGATGTTAGATGCATGCATAAAAGACTGTTCATTTTATTGACCTGTAAGCTATGCTCTTTGTATTTATTGCTCTTAAGGGAATACATGCGGACAAAAACTCTGATTTGCACCTTTGCGCCAGTGTCCCAGTTTTCATCATAAAGCATATTGAAAAAATACTTGTTTTAAGCCCCTGTCAGCTAATTGTCCTTTCAAAATGTATTTAATATAGCAGAAATCTCTCACAGCAATACATCTCCTACTAAGCAATGCCAGAAATTACAGTAATTCTCTTCTGTCTCTGAAAATGCTGCTCCATGCCTCTCTTTAGAGGAACTCCATGTGAGTGGTGCGAGAATAACTACTGCTGCATCTCATAAAGCCATAGACTACCAGCACAACCCCCCAGGTGAGTTTCAACCACTCAATGGCTGCAGAGGATTTTCACCAGCAGAAGACTTCAGGGTACAGAGAAAAACTTCTGTATCTGCTGGGCCTGGTTGTTGGAGCTGGGAAGTCCCGTCTTCATCTTCTCAGGTGCTCATCCCATGAGTAAAAGAGAGATTCCATGGTAAGGATGGGACTGACTGTCTGGTCAACCTAGACTTAGATGCCCACTGCAGTTTTGAAAGCTGTTTCTTTACTAAATAGGAATAATAATGACTCTGCAATGTAGAGTCAATATAATAATTATTATTTCTGCAATGGAAGTCCCTGCAACTTTTGTCCTTATTTCTAAAACCATTGTCAAGAAGGAACTAGTGCTATATTCCCTTGATCTTACCTTTTCTCTCTAGATGAAGATTGAAGAGATGGGGGCAAAAGTTAAGAGTTAGACATTTAAATAATGTTTCATGCACTTTGGAAAATGCCATGCTGAGCTTTTCAGGTGAAAATTCAGTTTCTATGCATTCCAATCTTCTTTCACTATGCCCATCTGACACTCCAGATTCATTAACTGAGCAGCCACATTTTCTAGCAGGTTTCCTATAGTGATTGAAGTTTGCAACACATCTATTTCTGCATATAGCAATTCCAACACTTCTCAAAATGATCCCTTTAAGTCCAGACTTGTGGCAGATTGTCTTTCCAGCAGGACAGCACAAGATGGGCTCTGGTATGTGTCTTGAGATGTAGTGGTAATGCACGTTGAAATAAATTAACCATTTATTTATACAGAGCATTTTATCTTAAGAATTGTTTGAGCTATCTACCTCACAAACCATGCATAAAAGTAGCAGCCTCCAGACTGAGACAAGGGGGTTTATGCAGGTCAGGATCTTAGGTGCTAACAATACACCTGATGAACTTGGCTGGTTCTGAATATAACAGTGATGGTTTTGGATCACTAAATTGCTGTGTAAAAAAAAGTTTCCAGGATCAGGGATTAATTCAATTTAGGCAATGAAAAGCAACTTTATACTTTATACCTTTACACCTTAGCAGAATGACCTTTAGGCATGACTGGAATGTTCTGCTTTTCTTTGTTAAGAATCAACAGTTTTAACCAACCTGTATTTCAAGAGTCATTGACAGAATTATGTGGAAAGAGAAAAGTTCTCCAAGTTCTCCTAAGTCATTTATTTCCCTCCATCAGTCTTACTGTCTGCGATTGCAAAGTTATGAAAAACATCTGGCTAGGAATTCTATAGAATCACAAAGTGAAAGTATTTTAATAGTTTTGTTATATTGTGACATCTACAACCCACATTTAGTGGTTAATAGACATAATTTTGGGGTTTTTTCACCTACCTTCTCTCACACTTACCAGCTGACTGTAGGATATAATCAGACTTGTTTCTTACAAAACTCCAGCCAGCTGAACCCAAGTGACCTTTAGAGAAATGCAAGTCAGGCCAATGACATGTGAAATTTCTTTTTAATTCCTGTGTTTCAAATATTTAAACAAAAAAATCATCGAAACAAAACAAAAAACAACCACAAACAAACAAAAAACCCCAGACTAAGATACACAGTGCTGAACAGTCAGGAATTGTACTCTCAGAGAACATTCTATACAATGACCATCCAGTTCCAATTCTTCCTTGTTTTTTGGGTTTTTTTGTTAGTATTAATCAAAAAAATCATATAAAAAGATGGGGAAGACCTTGTATCACTGAGTCCTACTGTTAACCTAACACTGTCAACCAAGTCTACCACTTAACCGTGTCTCCCTAAGTGCCACACCTACACTTTGAAATAACTTCAGGGATGGTGACTCAACCACTTCCCTGGGCACCCTGTTCCAATGATTGACACCCTTTCAATGAAGAAAATATCCAGTCTAAAGCTCTCCTGGTACGACTTGAAGCTACTTCCTCTTGTTCTATCGTTTGTTATCCATGGAAAGAGAACCCCACCGTACTACATCCTCCTTTCAGGGAGTTGTAGAGGGACATGAGGTCCCTGCTGAGTCTTCTTTTCTCCAGGCTAAACAGCCCCAATTCCCTCAGCTGCTCCTCATGAGACTTGTGCTCCAGACCCTTCCCCAGCTCTGTTGCCCTTCTCTAGACTCACTCCAGTACCTCAGTGACTTTCTTGCAGTGAGGGACCCCAGACTGAACCAAGGACTCAGGTGTGGCCTCCCCAGTGCCAGGTACAGGGAAACAATCACTGCCCTGGTCCTGCTGACCACACTATTGCTGATACAAGCCAGGATGCCATTGACCTTCTTGGCCACCTGGGCACACTGGTGGCTCACGTTTACCCAGTTGTCAACCAGCACTCCCAAGTCCTTTCCACCAAGAAATTTTACAGCCACTCTGCCCCAAGCCCTCATGGGGTTGTTGACACCAGAGGGCAGGACCTGGACCTGGCACTTGGCCTCGTTGAATCTCATACTGTTGGCCTTGGCCGATGGATCCATCTTGTCCAGTTCCTTTTGTGGACCCTTCCTGCCCTCCAGCAGATCACCACTCTTGACCAGCTTTGTGTTGTCTGCAAAGCGAGTGTGCCCTCTATCCCCTCCTCCACATTATAGACAAAAAGATACTAAACAGGACTGGCTCCATAGCTGAACCCTGGAGAACACCACTTGTGACTGGCCAGCAACTGGCTATAACCCCATTTGCCACCACTCTCTGGCCTGGCCATCCAGCAAGTTTCTTGCCCAGTGAACCCTGCACCCATCCAAGCCATGATCAGCCAGTTTCTCCCAGAGAATGTGGGAAATTATGTCAAAGGCTTTCCTGAAGTCTAGGTGGAAAATGTCTACAGCCCTTCCCCCATTCACAAAATGGGGCACCTTGTAATAGACAGAGATCAGGTTGGTCAGCATCACAAACTAAGGCTATCATTGGCACTGCAGTCCATAAAACACAGTGCCAAATTTACCAACTTTCTTTGTGGGAAATGACATTAAAGCAGCCGCTTCTATATCTCTGGTAAGCTCCACATATTGTACAGACAGCTCTGAAGTTGCCTTTAGATCTGTCATATGGTGCAAACAGCTGTCGATGAGCCATGTGAACTGCTTTGACCTCCTGCATGCCATTTTCCTCTGGCTTCCCTTTGACTTTGAGCATGCGGCCTCTTTTACACAGCTCACAGGATTGAGGGAAAAAGATTTTTTCCCATTTGAAGGGACCAGTGATTTTTCTTGGAGAATACAAATACAAATAAATAGTTTCTCATTTTGACATAAGGGAAATGCTTTTTTTTTTCCAACAAACTCTGTTTTCACCCCTGAGACTAGTAAAAGAAACAAGGAGAGGCTACATTAGAGATGCATGGGGGATATTAAGACTCTGCTTCACTTGCACCCACTTCACAATGTCAAAGCATGTAAAAACAAAGGATTTCATTTCACTTACAAAAGACATATCAGTAAGTGTACAGTTTCAGAAGAAGTTTAATTGCATGATGAATTCACAGATGACAAGGTGCTAGCATTTGTATATATATAAACTACCTGACTTTGTATATATGAAACCACCAAGCTTTCAGAATGATATTTTATTCAGCATGAGGAAATTAGGTCTACTATATCTCACATTTATTTAAGGTCAAGTACTCCAGTCAGATGAGCACATAGGACCCTGGGCTGACTGAACCGGCAGCAGAATAAATGCAGAATGTCCCCCTTGAATTGTACATTCCCTTTTTCCTCCTGGACACCACAATGCTGGGGTTTTGACATGCATCTCTTTTTTTTTGCTTTTTTTTTTTTGCTTTTTTTTTTTTTGTTTTTGGTTCATTTAATCTATTTAATATCTGACTGATTTACCTAGGAAGTAAAGTCATCTTTACACAACATGCCTCAAACACCAAGTGGTCTGCTAGGCAGAAATTTCATCAGAAACTTCTGCCCTTTGAATTCCTCTTGTAAAGAAAGAAGCAGCATGAAGCCATAGGAATAGAGCAGAGAGCTCTTCTGGGGAGCATTACCAAGCCATGACCCTGGGTACAATTGGAATTAGGAGCAGTGGACTTCCTTGTGGGCACTTTATGACAGTTCAGGAAAATGCCACATGTCCCAGCTCTGCCCCACCTTCTGCCATGGGGGAAAAAGCCTCAGGAGGTTTCAGTGCCAAAGTGCTCAAGTAACACTTTAGTATCGTATGCTCAGGGTGTCACTGAGCAGGATATGATACCAGATACAGCCCTGGAACCCAAATTTTGCTCCAGTAACCTGTATGGCTTGCTGAAATCCTGCAAGTCTTACACAGGACTGAGCTGTTTAAGACCAAAGACAAAATTTGTTTTCTTTTGTTTAGACTTAACAGAGCTACATTTCATTTCACATTCCTTATTTGTACAGCAAAGAAGCAGATTGATACTTCAAAACCTTTTCCAAATGTTTATTTTAAGCAGTGATACAGGAACTCTGTATTTTTACATATGGTTAGTGGTGCTGTTTGCAAGTTATCAGTCATCAGTTTAACTTTTAATCAAAGGGTTTAAAACATTTGTGTATCTTTGAAAGTTTCACACATATTTAAGTGAAGCTTGATGAGTAGCAAAGTTTTAATTGAGCAGGTGTTCAGGGATGGATGCACACTTCCTGATAGCCCTCCTTGGGGCTATCCCTGGGTAGCAAGACACTGAGTGGCTGAGAGTACAGGTAGCTGAGAGTAGGTGTGCTGACAATGCACCTTAGTTAGGGCAAAATCTCTAAAGTAAAAAAAAACCTAACAGGAGACAAGGACAGGCTTCGATGATTATAAAAGTTACAGAGATAATTCTACAGTTACCATTACGTATTTCACAAACTGCATAAATTGTATTCTATTCTATAATAGAAATCTTCATACATTCAAGTTTCCTGGGTTTTTGTTTTGCTACTGCCACTTTCTGATGCTTGTCTTTGATTGTATTACTTCATTTGAGTTGACTGTTAATTCCTCTGCTGCTAGAAACAGCAGAAAAGGATGTAAATAGTGCAGGGAAATAATCTAAGCCTGGGGTCTAAGGACCAGCATTTCTGATTCCTGTTACTTCTCTCCATTTTGGGTCACATATATAATATACATGCCATACACAGCCTTAGAGACTTTATTCTTATTAAGTAAAATGTCTTAGATTCCAATGCATACACATTACACAGCTAGAGAGACTAGAGCAGGTATTAAACATTCAGAGGCAGATATGAAGATTTAATTATACAAGCAGTTTTGAAGCCTTGGAATCAATGTATACACACACACACATGCAGACATATACACATAATCATAAATACACTTAAGTGCGAAGTGATATTAATACTGGATATTGCTTTCTAAGTGACAGTGAAAAATAAGTAGATGTCTGTCACATTCAAAAGACAGAATTCAGTTCCTCTAATGAGTTAAAATGTAAATACACCAAAAAGTAAAGATGAACAACAGATTCAAAACAGGAAGAATTAAAAAAAACTTAACTTCACAAAAATAAAATATATAAAAGTGGATCCAATTATTTGAAAGGTTCTTGGTAGATATAAAATTCTAAACTATTAATAAATATATCTGATAAATAATGATGATATTCTCCATATTTCTTTGTTTAATTCTCAGTTTTCTTGCAAGATCTTCTTGAAGTTTGGTTGTAATGGATCATTACGTCCATAATGTGCTCAATGTTGGAGTGAATTTTGAACAGTTTTTCGGCTGCATACTGTTTTCTTCCAGATAATTTACTGGATTAAAATTAGCAGTGTGAAAAGCTGTAGAGAAATCTAAATGCCTGCCAAATCAAAGAAATAATCACATTTTTATGAATATTTAATATCATAGTCATGGCAAATAAGGCAAGTAATTAGTACTTACCATAAATTTGCAAAGTATTATTTTATGTAAATGTTACATTCTACTAGTTTGATATGAATTATTCATTGTATTACCAGACAGTGACACAAACCAGCAAACACTAAAATCTATGTGTTATTAGTTTACTTACCTTTAATGATATTGTTGAGAGGATATTTTTCTGCAATTATTATTTTTTCCCAAACGGGATGGAAACAACGAGAAAGTCATTTAAAGTCACCTACTGCACATTCCAATATTGGAAGAACTCAAGATGCAAATCAGCAGAATGCAAGTTCTTTCATGTGTGCAGATGAAGAGCTCTCAGCTATGTCTCCAATTGCAAAGACTGCACAGGTGATTACTATTAATGAAGTATGGTAAAAGCTGTTTATAAAAATAATGGATGTGGGAGAAAAACACACATCTTTACAGATGACCTCCATGGCCCCTCACAGTCAAGGGGCAGAGTCCTTGGGTCAGGTAAAAAAATTATTAAAAGAGAATCTAGCCCTGACTATAACACAAAATATCCAAACAGCACTTCAGAACAAAAAGACCCACCCCCAGCTTATCTACAGGTGTGGGTTATCACCTGTCTTTCAAGCCTTGACTCCTAACTTTCCTTGATTCCTAAAAATATCTCTTCCTTTTCCTGATTTGTGATTGGCACCTACTGATCCCTAAAAACATCAATCCTCCTTGTGCTTCCAGCGTTACAGTCTACTAAATGGCCAAAGCCACTTAAAACTCTTGCTCCATCTTAAATATAATCTCCATCTCCTTATGGTGTTTTATTGTAAGTGGCAAATTTTCACTGATACTCCTTTAGAATCACCAATATAGAGAGCTAGTCAGCACCAATTACTGAAACATACACCCCTTTGCAATTACCTTGTGATGTGAAAAATAACCAATAACTTCCTCATCTATCTTTCACCAACCAAACTATTTTATTGAATCTTGATGAGCAGCATCTGACTGTTTTTCTCATACAAAGCGAGTCTTCTCCAAACAGTAAATCTTTTAGTCTAAATAAATTACATCCACTGCTTGTCACCTTGCTCTGCAACAAACTTACCAAAATTAAAATCAGCTTATGCCATACATTCTCTCCTTTGGTAAATTCATGCACATTTCCTGCAGACCATTTTGATCTAGTATTCAACTCTCCTAGTATAAACCTATATTAATTGCTTGTGTGACTTTCAGACTAATTGGTTCTGGAGCCAAATTGTCACAAAAAAAAAATAATCTGGTGTTCCTATACAATAAAAATCATATATTGGTCTTTTGGATCCCAATTCAACTTAGACCTACCACAATACACTTGGGATCTACCAAGGGGTATTATAACTTTCAGTGTCTGCTTCACTCTTTTATCTTCTGGCAGTGTCTATGGGCAATAGGGTTCACAGAACATAGTTGAAAAGCAAATGTTCTGTTTCTATTTTTTTTCAAAATTCATCAAAGCAGCAAAGAGTTTTCTTGTCCTAATAGATCTCTGAATAATGAAAATGTGAACTATCTATATACAGTAAAAAGCCATATTACCATCTTTGGACAGAGATTGGAACAACTGGAGTATTTGTTTTAAGTAAATCAGATTACAGCCTGGTAGAGGTAGCTCTTTTTGAGCCTTTGGCACCTCTGAATGGGGAATTTGCAAGTATGAGCTGGTTTGAACACTGGTTTAGATTTTGTTTATTTTATTTAAATACAGCTTTCCTTATGCAATCTTAGCTCTTGTTACCTGTGCTTTTCACTGATTGGTATCTGGAGTTTTGTTCAGCAAAGGCCTTTCCTGCTATCACTGAAATTGTAGGTGTGATTTTGAACACCAACCATAACAGCTCTACAGCTTCTAGTGCATTTCACAAAATTAAAAACGTCCCATTTCCAGAGAACTGAAATACAAGGATTTTAGCTAGGGGAGAAGATGAATATCAGATGTGGCTTCATAAAATGAACTCTTTCGAAGTACAGAGGGAAAGGTGCTGTTACAATAGCTCCTCCCTATGAGCTCATGGTTTCATGCTGCACTTGGGAAAGTGCATCAAGGAGCTGGCAGCTGAGCTTCCAGTATTAGAAGCAGTTTTAGAAACCACAGCTCCGTACCCCCCATTTTAAATAAAAGCTTGCCAGCTGGCAAGTGGGAGAGAAGGAAATTTCTTGTCCTTGTGGGTGGTTTGGACTGTGCACCAGTAAACCATCAGTCTTTACCCTAACAAAACTCTCATCAGTCTTTGGAAGTTGCATGTTTTCCCTTAAAATCACCCTTGTGTAACCTATTTTATTTAGGTTCAAATTTGTTTCTGCATCCAAGTAAGCAAGTTAGCAGGGTGTGTGCTAAGCATAGAGAAACAGATGCAATGATCAAAAGCTCACACTAAAAGAATCCTTCCATCCCTGACTCTTTCACCCTTTGGTGTGGACTCCCCTGCACCCCACTCTGGCCTCGTCTCCCACGATCATCTTGATAAGCAACATGTGCAAAACAGCCAATTAAAAGCAAAATTTAAAGTGATGATAGAGAAGAACACAGCACAATGGACAGCAAAAATGTGGTTCACATAAATGTTTGGTTTTAGCTTTAATATTTTAAACAAACATTTCCTTCCACTTAGACTCATCCTAATCTGCAATCTCCACCTGGTGTTTTTCAAACCAGATGGAAATGTAAATTATTTAAAATCATGAAATTCCATTAGCAGTTGGGCTTAAGTGCTTAAAAAAAAAAAAAAAGAGGATGAAAGATAACTTTTCAGGGTTCCAAAATGCGACTGCGCCACCCATTGTGTGTGGCTGTGGCCACGGACCAGGGTCCAGGAGTGCTCTGCTCTGTGCATGCCCTGGCTGAGCTCTGAGCACTGGGGGAGAAGCCCCAGATCCAAGTCGTGGCTGAGATCTGAGATTTGCGCTGCAGCAGCACCTGCAGCTCTCTCACTCGCGCAGCAGAAAGAGTGTGACCCCTGGAGAGCCTGCAAAGCAGACATCCATTTCACCTCCCAGACTGCTCCAAGCAATGCTACCTACTTCGCTTCTGTTCCATGGGGAGAAAGAATTTCCCAAAAATGTTTTTATTTTCCAAAGTGCAACCAATGCCCGTGATGATGGCTGTGCATTCCTGTTTGTAGCATAAAAGCCTGTGAAGAAATCCCATATAAAGAACATGCTTGCATTAACAAACAACACAGTGAAAGGAGAAGGACCATGAAGAAGGAACTACAAACCAACTTCATCCTTCTATATGCAGGACTTTTGGCCATGACAACTAATAACAAAAGTTACATTTGGGGGCATGATATTATTTTAATTCTCCTCTTTTTGGAGGCCTTGTACAAAAGGAGACTAACAAGAAGCAAAGGCTGATGCTGTTGAGGTGACTCACAGCTCTCAAGTGCATCACAAGACAGGAGCCTGCAGCCACTAACACCAACAGGCTGAGTCACAAGGTCTTCCCAGCTCCCATCTCCCTTCCTTTAAGTTGATTGAGTTCTGCCAACCAACACCACTCTCTGCTGAGCTCCCTGTTGCCCTGCACAGCAAGAAATCAAGCAGAGACCTCTTCACCACTGGCTGAAGGACTTCTTCTTGCACTTTCAATATCTATTTTTGTGATACAGGAGTTCTCTAACTAATCTTTCCTTGGATTTTCTACTACTTGGCCACATGATACTGTAAAAAATATCCCTAAGGCTCAGTTATATTAATTAATGTACAAGAACTTCAAAGTATATACAAAATGTGTAAGAAGGTGTATATACGAGAGTATATCCAGTGGCATGGATGTGTTCTATTCACATGTACCATTTCATGTGTACCATGTATTCTATTTACATGTACCATTTACAAAACCCACACCAGACGTACCCATTCAGGCTCTGTGATCGAACTCCAGTTATTAACAAGCATATTATTCTTACTAACCTCCCAACTTCAGCTAGATTGTAACCACACCTCCGTCTTTAATCCACTTTCACTGACCAGGGAAGAACAGCTGGATTTGTTAATTGTTTATGGACCAAACTCACTGAAGGAGACTTAGGCACTATAACATTATCCTAGCTGTCTTATTATGAATCCAGGACTCTGTGAGAGATGGCTCTGGCCCTCTTGCAAGGCAGGAGAAGAACTTGATGGTTGTGAAGGGAGTTCACAAGAATCAGCTCAGTGAATAGTCAATGCCCCTCTTACGCCCTGGGCTTCTCAGAGTACTGACCTGGTGCAATCATTCCTCGGAGGTGGCACAGATCTCTCGCTTGATTTGGATCACAGATCTGAATCCAGGTCTAGTCTAACAGAAAATGACTACATAAGAAATCTTAAGCCATACAACCAGAGGATACAGCAGATTGTTAAGGGCAGTGGATAGATGGCAAGAGAGCAAGGAGCTGGAGTCCCAGGTTTGCTTTCAAGTTCTTTGTTTGAAGGTGGTGCCAGCTGTATGAGTTTGGCCTTCTGTTTGCACATTGCCTATTCCAGTATGAGTCCTGTCTGCTGCAAGTTTATATGCTCTGTGAAACTCAGAGAAACTGTGTTTAATAATTATTATATTTACTGTGGAAACAATCACTTTGGATTTTTTCTTGCTTTGCTCCTTCACACCAACACTTCTGCAAATCTTTTATGCCTTTGGTGCTTAGGCCAATGTAATAGAAAGACTTCCCTAGAAAACCTTGTACCTTACTCTTCCTTCTGAAAAAACTGGCATACTGGCTAAGGAAAAAACTCCTGAGTTCTAGATATGACCCTCTACAAGGCACTATCTACTTACAGTTCCTGGTATTTCATACCACTGGAAAAGAGAACTCTCTTTCATAGGGAAAAAACATATTAAATGTTGTAGCACTAAAAGCACCTAGAAGTGGCAATGTAATCAATAATCCAAATTTCAGTGTCTCCAAACAAATTTAAGAGTAGCTGCCTTATGGAACACAGAGCTGGTTGCTTCATATGCCTCTGCTCTTCTCTGGTCTGCTCCTTTTTCTCATTACATCATTTAAATTCTGGAGATGTTCTTGCCATGCCTTTTTCTCTCTCTGATTTCAAAGAATGAACCCAGGGCTTCTGATCAGGATGCAGAAGCAAAGAGAAAAATAAGCATTTCTATATCAAAGAGAACCCTGTCAAAACACATTTTAAAATAAAAATAATATTATATGTATACCTATTTTATAGGTATACCTCTATTGTATTTGTTGCAGTTTGAGCAAAGAGAACTGTGTTCACTGTATAGATCCTGGGGGTGATAGCTCTTGCTGCACAGAAATTGGTGGGACTAAATGTCTCAGTTGAGCTCCTCAGAAGGGCTTTGCAGCCTGCACGGAGCTCTCTTTTATGTCACCACGAACATCCAGGCAGGCCAGTTTTAATCCAGCTAGGATTTCCATACTGCAGTCAGCTCAGCTGCAGAGTAGCTGCAGTGTAGTCTCTCCTCCCATGCAAAACAAGTGACTCTGTGTTGTTAATTTTCTATAAGCTTGCATACCCCACAGGTAGTCCAAAATTATCCTGCTTCATGGAAAGAAGTCTTCAGCCATCTGCACCAGAGTGAATGGCACTCAGCGGGAGAGGTCCCAGCTGGGAGCAAGTCTTCCTCTCCTTCTCATCTGAGACTTTCCCTCTTCCCCTAACAAAACCCAGAGAAGCCATCAAAAAGTACTCTGAAATTTCCTTTTGTACTCTCTGTGTAGAACAGCTTGCAATATTTGAGGGTATTTCCCTTTTGGGGGTAGAGCCTCCAGAAATTCAGTCAGTTTGGCCACACCCCCCAGGGACAAACTCTGCTATGGTTCATTCATCATCATCCTGCCGATGATGCCAAAGGCAAAAAGGCAAAAGAAGGTCCAGCTGGGGTTGCACTGTCTATCACCTTGGACTCAGAATTGCAGAAAGAGAAAGATTGTCTCCACTGCTTTAGGGAAATCAGAATTAGGCAGGGATTCCTCTCCACCCCATGTGAATCAGAGGGCAATACAACTTGGACAGGTCATCCTTCTTAAAGCAGGCAAAGCTATGAGATCAGGTGATGTTACTCCTCACACACAAATTCTAATTCTGTCAACGTGGGAGTGAGCAGGTAGAGCACCTTCTTTCATGGCTTCACTGTTCTCATGGTGAAACAGTTTTCCCTCATATCCACTAGAATACTTTTTTCCTTGCTTTATTTTCTCTCCTCCCAATGTCTCTTTCAGCACACACTGCTGTTAATTCCTTTCTGCATCATCTTGATAAACTCATTGATTCTGGTACACTTTTGATAGGTCCCCCAGAAGTCATGTCTTCTCAAGGCTGAATGAACCCTGACTCCTCATCCTCTCTTCATAAGACTGGCGCTCTAGCCCCTGCCAACCTCAATGGCCCCCTGCAGAATTCAGTTTATTGAATGTTTATTGACTTCAATAATTTATTGATTATGTTACTTACTTATGTCAGCATGCCCAAAACAAGGTTCATGAATTAAGTCCCAAGGAAGATCAGAAGGAGCCAAAGCAGGAAGACATTCTAAGAGCTCTCTGTGGTTTTGACTGGGCATTTCCCTGCCCTGTTTGCTATGTTTCAACATGAAATCATAAATGATGGCACACTCAGGATGCAATAAGCCCTTTTGGCTAACAGGAAACCAGGAACCAATGGAAGGCACACATCTTTTCCCAGTGTAGCCTAGCTGTAGCCATTTAGGAGCCTGCACACAGCGTTCTCACCGGTGAACTGATGGGTAAAGCCCATTAACCTTCAACTTTAGTTTATCTGCTCAGCCTGGTTTATTTGACCAATGAATGCAAATTAATCTCAGTATTGTCTCCCTGTCTCCTTTCCTGCATTGCCTTTCAGCTCTTTATTCCTCTAAGCTGCCCAAACCTTTTCTTCCCCTTTCCTCTGCCAGCTTCCTTTCTGAAACTTTGGTAACTCCTGCAGCAATTGTCAGCACCCCCTTAGCCCTAACATGCAGTTTGGATCTAATCCATTTCAGTGACAGTCTGAGTGGATATGGGGCCACTGGCCACTTCAGTTCTGACCAATGTCTTGAGTTAGGGGGCTTCTTGGTTTTCTCCATAGGAAACACAGTTATTTATAATGACAAGAGATGTCACAAATTAAGTGTGTGTAGTACTATGGTTGTATCTGTAAGATAGGTCCAGTACAGGGATGCTAAGGGTGGATTCTTATTCAGATTGAGGGATCTGAAGTTAGGTGTTAACAGCTGCAGCACAGACCTAAGCTCCCATTACAAAAAGTGGATAGTTGAAATAGTTAAGGTTGTGAGCTTCCCACATATCACTGCAGGCTGGTTTTTCCACATACCCTGCAGGCTATTTTTGTCTCAAATCAAGTCCTACCTGAAGAATTAAAAAATGGTTTTATATAACTTAGATTTTTCTTTTCCTACTGCAGTCACAGGAAAGAAGGACCAATTTAAGTAATTTCACTTTTTGTGCTAGCTCAAGTGTCCCAGTGGCTTGCTCCAAATACCAAAACCTTGCTCCCTTAAGATGTTAAATGCAGTAAATCAGCTCCGTTTAAAAATATTTCTCAGAGCTCCCACATGCTTTGCATTTTTCTACAGGACAGCTGTGGCACAGGGATGCCAGACCCTCCAGGGGCCTCCAGCCCACCAGGCTCCCCAGTCCTGAGGGCACATCAGTGAGCACAGACTCCACCTGGGGAGTCAGTCCCCACCTGGGGCAGAGAGTGGGAGTCCCTTCCACCAGCAGGTCCCAAGGAGAACTTTACTGACAAACGGAGGCAGAAAAGAGCTCCCAGGTGAAGGGGTCTGGCTGAAGCAGTTAGCTGGGACACAATATCAGGGGGGAAAGAATGCATCCTCCCCAGAAGTCACTGTGCCATCTTTTTTTTGTTGTTGTTCTCTTCTTTGTTTGGATACAGGGCAATTCAGGTCCAGATGAGACCACATTCAGGGCCAAGGGACTGAAGCAGTTTCCAGTTAAACAAAAACCATTCAAAGTTAATAAACAAGTCTCTGCAAATGGGAAGAAATAGATTCATGCATTAAAGCTGCATTAAGAGAGCAAAGAGAAAACAAATAATTCTCTGCCTGCCACAAGCTTCACTTTAGCTGAACACTATTGGAAAAGAAATGCTGTTGGTCCCCAGTGCAAAAGTGGAAGGGGTGGGAAGGTTACGTGGGGAGAAGAAGAAATCACTTTATTTCTATCACGATGCACTAAGATATAAATACAATCAAAAGGGGTTAATCTAATCCTTTTGTGAAGCACTGAGTCAGAGAACAAGACAAAAACAAATCTGTGATCTGGAACTTCCTGAGCACCCACTCAGGGTGGATTAATGAGGAGTACACGGCTGTGAAATTACGTGCCCTCTGAGTCAGGAAAATGGTCCTAGTGGTGCATGACCTTGAAATGAGGGGAAGCAAACTTCACCTGATCCACAATTATAAAGACCTAAAAGGAGGGGGACTAAGGAGGAGAGAGAACACATTAAGAGCCGAGAAAATGTTTCTGAATATGAAACCAACAAAATATTAAACAAACCCAAGGCTTGAAAGATAAATTAAATGTAGCATAAAAAAATCCAGAGGCTTTAAAGGATACTGGCATTAGTGTTTGAGCATTATAAGGAAAGCTTGTCCTCTTTATTTATATGAAGTGGATATTTTGTTGCTGTTGTTATGGACTTAGCGATGTTTGTCTGCCTTCAATTTTCTCTTTGCAATGAAAAATTGTTGTGAGATGATTTCTAGTCTTAGCTGCTTTACATGACAGTATTATCAAGGATTCATCAAGAGGCCATCTGTCGAATTTATGAAAAAAAATGCAAAAACAAAACAGATGAAAAGGAAAGAGCAAGACAGAGACTAGTCCAGGGGACGATAGATGTGGCAGCATGTGCCTCAGTGTGAAAATTACAACATTTAAATACTGTAGAATAAATTACTGTGCCGAAAAATTAGTGATGCTCTCCCACTTCAGATTCTCTCCTTATGATGAGAACATAATGAAATAGATCACAGACCAAATCATTTTTTCCTGTGGCTATTATTATATTCTAATGAAAAATTAAAATGGAGTAAAGACATAAAACCTGTAAGGGAATCAAATAAGCTTAGCTACTGAGTCATTTCTTAGGTATCTCCAAAACATACAGCTGATGTGGAAGCAATAAATTCATAGCTTTTTATGTCTGTAATCAACTGATCTCCCCCTGTTTTTCATATCTTCTTGCATCTTTATTGTTGGTATGTGTAGACTCAAATACATGCCTGTGACATAGAAAAGATAATGAAAGGGCAAAAAAAAATTATTTAGCTTCATTACAACTGGTTGAATTGCATAGCAAAGTAAGTAAAATATAAACATCTATTCCCAAAAAAATATATATTACATATAAAATTCACTATTTGTTGTTTTCCAACTACATTGATACTTATTTTTACATACTGTGTATTAGAAATAAATTTGAATCAAACATGTGCGTATTGAAATCAGGCTGGATTTAATCAGAATTTAAGAGCTTTAATCCAGCTTGTAGTGTATTTCTAAAAATTCCATGTCCTTCCTAGCCTCTCCTTTCGCCTGTCTTCCAGAAGGAATGCAATTGAACTTCCATGAAAATTTGTGATAAGCTAAAAGGGGAAATATTGCACTGATTATTGCACAAATTTAAAGATTTTCGACAAGCTTTCCCCAGATGCAATTTGTATTTTACTGATTATATTTAAAGTTATGGAAAGCCAGTCATCAGGCTATACCCATAAAAGGGCAAAAAATCAGAATTTTTCATACCATATAATTTTAAGCATAACTGTAATACATAATGAAAAATTTTAATTCCCCATGTCCACACAGGAAGAAAAACTAAGAGAAAAAAGACTGATACTGCTGTTATACCACACTTAGAAAGACACTCACAATAGTTAACTCTGACTTTCTCCACCAAAGCCTCCCCCCAAAAGTGGCTTACCAAGAGTGACCTACCCAATGACGATCCAAAGCTAATGAAATTTCCCTCAAGCTTTATTAAAGACCTTCCTCAGCTATTGTAGCTTATGTGTCAGAAGCCAACTTCTGCACTAATCTCCATGAGTCCCAATTGTTAACTAACTAGTAAAGACTGCATCAAAAAGTCTTCAAGCACACAATCACTCAATTTAGATGATGAACATTCTTGGTGCATGGAGAAGGCAACACCCCAAAATCTTCCGTTGACTTGAAAAAAAAAAAAAAAGCACCAAGATAATCATTAATTTGAACATAATTGAATTGGGAAGATCATCTTGATGCATCAGTAATTAAATGACAGCAAACACCATAAAAGCAAACTGTGCATATATCTTAATGGCATACAGCAAAGCAAAACTACTTATAAGGTCTAAACTCTGTGTCCTTCCAAAGCTACAAGAGAGTTTATGGCTAAAGACAACTGTATCATTCACTGGAGCCTGGGGAGACTGCATTAGGGAGGATTTGCAGGTTTAGACCTGGAAATATATGCTTACTTATTTAACTTTACTTGTGGGGGTAAGCTCACAAATTTGTGTTGTACTTGACCCAACTGTAAGGAAAAGCACATACAAATCCCTCTGAAAGATGAGACATAAAATTTACATTCTGGAAACTTTTTTTTAATACAATTATGCAAATATTACTGTCATATTATTGTGCTTTAAGGATCAATTCTTTAATTATATAAGCATCAAGCATCATTCACTTGACAACTGTGATGTAATTACAAGCGAAAGAAGAGGTCATTATGCTGGGTGGGGCTAACAAAGTAAAAGTCTTCTGTGGAGTATTTTCTTTTGAATCTACTCAAATATCTGAATATTAAACAAAGTCAGGAGAACGAGTCTATTACAAAAATATTGTCTGCAGGAACTTGCCTTCTCATTTAAAAGAAGATTGGTACATGAATACCAGACTTGGTACCTTTTTTGAAGAAGGCCCTGTCACGCAAATGCAGTGAACCCAGAGTTTCTCAGGGATCAGTAATCTTGCTTGTGAAAAATAACAGAGAAGAAACCCACAGCAATCAAGTATATTCTATCACATATACTCTATTGACATTTATGATATGACCAAGCATTTAGATAAAGATTGTGCTATAGTAAAAGGGCAACAAAAATAACTTGTTGACAGTGACTTTTGATCCTCATTTCACTGCATCAGTCCTCTGTGACTGATGTTTAATAATCCAGCTGCCTTGTTTAGGGCTGACCATTTCTTTTTCCCTGCATTCTGCAAGACAAAAAATTGAAACCTTTGTCTGAACCAATGTGAGGACCAGCTCATGATGAAATAGCACAAAACTCCTTCAAGTTTCAAGGGAGTGGTGTTTCTCACACAGATGCAGAATTCTGCAGCAGTCCAGCCCAATTCCTGCTGTTGATGGATCATTTAAGCCCTTCACCCATGCCAAACCATTATCTCTGTACTGTGCAACAAAACCCAATGGTCACATACAATAGCAATCAGCAACGAAAAAACACTGTCATGCAAGTACTGGAAGTCCAGTTTCATCAGGAGCAGAGAATTCCTGATAACTCCAGTTAATTTACTGGGCTCAGACTCAGTTGTTTCACTGGCAGCAGATTTACCACATAAGCTGTGGTCCCATTTTGGGGAAATCAAGAGCTTTTGTGCCACTCTTTACCTGTCCTGAATTGCTGGCACCCCGAGAAGAGCATGATGCTCAGGCAGAGCTGTGTGGGAGAACATGAAAACACATTCCATTAAATTACTCACTCAAGTGTGTAGCACTGCCATGCACTGGAGTCAATTACCCTGATAGCCCTGCTCTGCCCCACTCCCTATCACCATATGACTGAAGATCCATTGTATAATAATATCCTGCAATAAGGTGTCAAGAAAGGACATTAGGGGTCTCTGAAGCAATGAGCATTAACTGGGTACAATATTTTCCTGGGTCCATTTTATTGGGATATACCCTGAACTGTTCAAATACATGAACTCCCATATGAAACGGGTGTCTCTCCATCTGCACGAGCCCCGTTACTGATGAACGGGCTGGAAATATATGGGAAGCGACGATATTTTAAATAACTGTTCCATAAAATAAATAGTAAGCACACAGCTCAGCATTTCAAGAGTCATAAAATAAACCATCATCAAAAAAGCTTGTTTTATGAAGCCATAAATCGCCTGAAAATAAGCGTTTTCTTCATCTTCCATTGTTTTAATAAAAAATTCCTTTTTTTACTCACTCAATTACAATATCACTATCAGTTCAAATTACAGGTCAAAGATATGGGGCTTAATGTATGTACAGCCAGTTCTCTTCTCCTAATAACCTGTCATTCCCAGGATTTGAATGTCAGAACAGAGCCTGCTGTGGTAATGCTACCCGGCAGCACGGTGATGAAAACTTTGGACAAATCATGAAGAACATTCCAGATCCAAATCATCAGAAGGTTACTGGGGAGAGCCTTTCATCCCGCTCTGACCCCTTGATCTGACAAGTGACACCTACAAAATGAACAGCTCTCCAGCTTAAATTGTTTAACTGTAGCCTGATCAGTTTTATTATCTTGCTAATCCGGATATCAACCATTTCATCAGAATGGAAGATATGCATATCATGAATTATTTTGACACCAAGACCTTTTAATTTTTGCCAGCAATATTTCACTACACCAATCAGGGCCTGCAGTCAGTGATGCTGTTCGCCTCCTGGGATGTCAGAGGACAGTGCACTCCTGACAGCACCAAATCATCTGGGAGCTGTAACGAGCTATTGCTGCAATTATTATTATCTCTTGTAGTCATGCATTTCATTACAGTGCAGGCAGACAGAGGTTTCAGTTTCAGGCCGCTCTTATTTAGGAATCTCTGCCATTTTATGGGCTGTAGGGCTCTGTAGTGTAATTTCTTTTCTCCTCGGTAGACAAGGATAGGTGAATTTCTAATAAAAACAAAACACTAGCGAGGTACTGTAGAAAGAGGGAGCACAATACAGTACATTAACCAGCAGTGAAACAGCTTAAATGGCCCACTTGTAGTTTATGAAAGCAGTGGTTAATCAGCAATATGGTTTGCTGCAGAGAGAAATAAAGAACAGTTTATCTTTAAATACATATATATTATCCTTTTCCAAACTACCCACTGCTAAACTTTTTTGAAGGCTGACACTAAATCTTGAAGGGACAGATCTATGGCTTTTAGTGAACTTTTTTTCTGCTGCTTCATAAAAAAAACTTAAAATAATTTAGTGCATATACCTGTTTTTTTGTCTAAGCAGCTTAGTGCTTTTTGCAAAGCACAGGTATGCAAGCAAGCTTGTGGGAGAGAAAGGGGAAAGGAGTGATCTCATCTAAAAATTAATAAAAATTTAAAAAATTTAAAAATGGATATTTATAGGTAGAACACACCATGTCTTATGAGGAACAGGCGAGGGAGCTGTGTTTGTTTATTCTCAAGAAGAGAATGGATCTCCACAACTCCCTGTCAGAGGTTGTGGTGAGGTGAGGACCAGTCCCTTCCACCATGCCTGCAGTGAGAGGACCAGAGAGAATGACCTTAAACTGAGATAGGGGAGATTCAGATGAGATATAAGAAAACCTTTTCGCTGTTTGGGTGGTCAGGCATTGGAATAGGTTGCCCACAGAAGTGTGGAGCCCCCATTTCTGGAGGTGTTCAAGAGCTGTCTGAATCTGGGTGATGGTTTAGTGGTGCAGGGGTTACAGTGGTAGGGCTGGGTTGATGGTTGGACTTGGTGATCTTGAAGGTCTCTTTCACCTTTGATGATTCTCTGGTTCTAAGACCAGGGGCCCGTCCCAGAGAAAGCAGCAATCACCATTTTACTCCTTTCTTAAATCTAAGGATAAGTGGTGGCCCAAAAGACCTTGTCCTGTCTACCATGTGTTGAACATCCTTTGGAGGGTGTCACCAGCTTCCACAAGCATTACAAAACAAAAGAAGATAACAAGCTACAAATGACTTAATTTCATAACAGAAAAAGAAACACTAGCAAAACCAGGGATAGAATTCATCCTTGTCCATGCTCTTTAGTAATGGTATGTAATACGATGAGTAAAAAAAATAGGAAACTTTCTTTTAAGTGTGAGGAGCACAGCCAAGCTCCTGGCTATCTGTGTACACATGATGAAACACTGGAAAGTCAACCACACATTCAGAGAATCTGAAACTAAGTTACCGCTGATACAGACAGAAATTGCTGCTACACTAAATAAAATAATAATTTGAAGAGACAAATTTAAGTGTCAGCAATAAAAAAACGACTTCACACCACCTTTCCCCCTGAAAACTATATGATGTCTTCTGTGCTGAGGTATTTAATTATGCACTTTCTGTATTCAGCCATCTCCTCCACATGTATAGTTTCTTTGACAGCAAGAGAGACAAAGTTCTGAATATTAAACTTAAAGTAACATATTCTGCCTCATCACTTGTGTAAAGACAGCTGATATTGCCTGAGAGTTTGGCACCAGGGGCCAGGCACCATATTTTCAGCCACCCACACATAAACCCTTTCAATACAATCACTAGCAACTTGACTGTGAAATTTCCAGACATTGATGGCTAGCAAACACTAATAGCAATGCTCCTGTGATGGACTCCCGTCATGAAAAAGCAGTTCTTCAGCTTTTTGATCCCATCTGTGTGATGTGAAGAGAGCAGGGAAGACTTTGCCTCAGCAAAGATAGGATAGTGTGTCCAAAAAGGAGCAGAGCAGCACACCAGGGTCTGTAGTGTTGTGTTTATTTACAGATGCCATGCAGTTCTACATAACTCCCTTGTTAGTTAAGGGTTGCTGACCCTACAGACTCTTACACATGTGAGCAGTTCCATCAAAGTCACTGGGACGTGCATGAATTAAGATTCCTCCTGCAAGAAAGGCTTAGCAGGATCAAGGCTGGTCCTTGTGGCTGCTGAAATCTCTGAGATTGACTAAAAGGAGAAGCTAAATCCACTCAGCCCTAAAGAAACAAGAGAATAGTTTCTCATGACCCGTGCCAGTCTCTCTTTGTCTAGTAAGGCAGTAATTCACACCTCTGAGGGACTGGCTCTGCCAATCTCTGCTCCTGGTGTGCAGCTCTGGAGGAGGAGAGCTGGACCACAGCTCCAGAACAGGCAGCTGAGGTTTGCATGAAGAGCATCAGCTCAAGGCACTGACATGGGCAGCAAAAGTTGCTCTATTGCCTGAGGGTCATGATGCCCCCTGCTCTGCCAGGGCTGGCCCATGGGTGACTGGGAGCCAAAGTCTCCAAATCACCCATGGGTAACTTGCTAAAAAAGGCAAGAATCATCCCCATCCTCCTCTCTTCCCCTGCAAGACTTCAGAAAACAGGTCCTTTACCATGAGCTTACATTGGCTGTGGCTGTCACGAGTCAATCACAAGTGAAGACATTTAACACAAAACCAAAGCAAGACAGCTCAGCAGGGAGGATCTAAAAGCATCCCAAACACAGGATGGAATATTCGGGACATTTGCAGCTTTTTCTCTACCTTGAATCCAAACTCTATGCTTTGCTCCATCACAGCTAAGAACAGGGAGCAACTGAACCAAAGTCAGAAGTGTGCTGGCTGTGCCAGGTGGCTTCTTTTTGAGAACAGGTGGGAAGGCACAAAGTTTCCTTCAAATTACTGCAAAACTTTCATGTAAAAGAAAAATTAAAAATTAGATTAATTAGAAAAATTTAAGAGGGAACCCAGGCAGTGGAGTTCTCCCACTCCCACTCTACAACCTGTCACTGCTTTCAATGTCCCTTATTTTATTTATTTTATAACCATTTTATTCCCTTTATGACAAAGGTTTTCCTAAATGACTGTCAAATCGCATTTTAAATTCATCTTTAAAATACAGTCACCTCTTTATTATCAATTTTACTAGATATACTTGATAAAAAGTCTTTTTAACTCTTGAAAAGCTGTAATTCTTTCATGTGCATCAGGAAGAAATTAAAAATGCAATGCAATAAAAAAAAGAAAGATGAAAGTTGCCATTCTTCAGGTCAGTAGAAGCTCTTCAAACACATTCATGCAAACACACAAGAGTACAGACTGCATACAGAATCTTCTTTTAAGATAGTTTTGAATTCCACATTATTGTGAATAAAAATTCATAGGAAAATATGCTAATAATGTCAAAATTACCTGCATTTCAAGCATATTTTGGTGTTTAAGTGGTGTTTTTTTTGTTTAAAAGAACAGAAGAGCACCTGACTGTGAGGAAGTTACACAACAGATATAATTACTTAATTGCATCCTCATAATATTTCCAAACAATCAGTTCCAGAATTCTCCGAAACATCGGGGGTCAAATTCCACAACATCCACTGAAGTGAAACAGTGTGGTTCATTGATCTGGCTCAGATCACTCTCCTTACTTTTTTCAAGGATTTCAGCATATGTTAGCATGTTGCTTAAATCTTGAAGTGATTATTACTTCTTGTTTACTACATATTGCATAGCCTTAGTAACATCTCAGCTTGTTTATTTACCCTAAGAGCCAGGTCCTTTGTATTACAGTCTAAAGAATGTTTTAGCTTATAACATCAGAATTCTAGTTGTCTTTAATGAAACAAAGCAGATTTGCACTAATGTAAACATAAGCTCTTCATTAACATTAGAATGTGTACAGACTCAGCCTTTTATTTTTTACAAAATCAAGCATGACAGATTCTTCCCAGTACTTTTTAAAACAGAACTTGACTTCCATCTGAGTCCTGATGATGAGCTGCAGTGTAACATTGCAGCCACCAAACATGGTGCATCAGCATTTTCCATCCCAGCTTATAGGTGCATTTAGTCATCTAAATGATTCAACAATAATTAAGTAAAAAAAAAAGGCAGGGATTTTTTAAAATCTGGCTCTCAGCAACCTGTCTAAAGCTTTATTCTTAAATCCAAGGCAAGAATTCAGTACTTCATAGGTATCATGACTGAGTTTCAGCCAACTATTTGTTCCTTGTAGTAACTCATGGAAATTTTTTTCCTTCCCCCTTTGCCCTCCTGCAATGTATTGTGTCTTTCATTCTTGCCATGCTAAAAGGTTAAGGATGCAGTGTGCACCAGTAAGAGCACTTTTTACTTTTGCACTGGGAACCTCATGTCCATGCAGGGAATGTAACGCAACCTGCTTAAATTCCAACCACTTCTACCTTGGGTGAATTTAATTTCTTAAATATCCTGCAGTTTAATCCTTACTTACAAGAAAAAACAACAATTTAATGAAAACTCATGGTTTATGTATCACGTAGACATGAATACTCATTTATAAACAGAATCAGAAATCTCTAATCCAACAACCTGATAAAGGTTGGACCAAAGTTTCCAAATGCAGCTCCTGGTGGCAGGCTTCCAAGCCCATGTTAGGCTCCCAAGCCCACATTAATCTTACAGTTTCCATCCAAAAAAATGGGGTTAAGCCCTGTGTGAAGGAGCCTTACAGCATTTCAGTAGGCACCTGCTGTTTCTGCAGAGAAGGAGCCAAGCACTGCCACAAACAAGTCTTGCTGGATCTGTGCTGTGCCAAGGTATGGGCTGGGAATGGAGCAGCTCTGCTGGCTGTGCCAGCAAGGAGATCATTCTCAGCATCCAGGGAAGAGCTGCAGGTTTTAGGGAGTCAGTAAACCCGAAAGGCTAGGTGAGCTAGAATAATGTTCTCAGCAGAAATCTTTAGGGGTATAATGTTGGACATTTAAAGCAAAACTCAGAAATAATTAAATGACCAGGCTCACATTTGGTTTGACTTAAAACCAATAAGTGCCTGTATGTCCCACTAATGCCAAAAGCTACTGGGGCTTTTTTATGGAAGAGACAAATCTGGAATGTAAAATAAAGCAAAATATTTGAAAACTTTGGCCTATAAACCTTGTGTATATAGCCAGTCTAAACTAAACTCCTAAATATTTAAAATCTTGTTTGCTTTTTATTAGACATAATTTTGATTTTAGAAAAAAGAAGAATGAAAAGAAAACCTCTTATTTTTACTCATAATATTCATTTAGATGACTCTATGAGATCCCAGTCAGATACATAAATTAAATTAAACTACACAAATAAATCTTAAGCTTGAAAAGAAAGCTGGGGAGGAACAAATGACCATTTTTTCCCCTTCTGCCTTATTCATTTTTAACCATTCTTCCCTGGGCAACCACCACTACCATTCATGGTGAAGTTTAAGGGAATTAAGAGAAAGAGTGCATGGCACTCTACTGCATCCACAACAACTTACTTAATTTTAAATATCTCACATAAAATTTTACAACACTAAATCTGAAAGACTAATCTTGAAAACTTGCTCGGAATCCTGACCAGTGGAGGGACTCCACCACTCTCATTTTTCAGTGGAACTAAGAGAAGGGCCCCAAGCTGCCAGCCAGTGTAGGGTAATGACAGACATGCCTTCTCTCAGAAAACCCACTCTTGGCTGGGAGTTTGGCGAGGTTAGAATCAACCCCTCCGTTGGTGTTTACGTGCTGCAGAGAACCCAACGTGTTCCAACAAAGCCTGTGTGAAACTTTCAGAATATTTGCTTCCCATATACTGGGTGTGTTCACACTTTTCTTTTAAACCTAAGGCAATAGTACACTTACCTGTGCTGTCAGGTTGTTGTTAAGCCACCACACTGTTCAGAGAAGCCTTTTGAAAGAGGGCTTGTTCAGTACTGCTCCTGTCTACTTTATGGAAAGCTTCAGGCTTTCTTTTGCATTTCTCATTCACACAAGGAAGTTTTCATTTCCAAATCAGTCAGAATTAACTCCTATACTGCTCCACAGACATATTTATAATCTTGTTTTACCCTGAACAATGTTTCTTTTTAAAAAATTAAAAAGCACTTGGTTGGTATAAATCAGTAATTCAGATTTGCTGTTGTCATTCTATAGTAAGTAACCTTCTGAATTACTTGTAAAAGGAATGGTCTCCTAAAAAGGGGAGAAAATCTCTGCAATTAAATCATAGACATTTCATAACATATACTGTCATCCTGGGAAAAAATGTATAAACCTTTGTAAAACCATGCTATCAAAGTTGGGAAAAAGCATAATGCAGCTCAAATCTTATGAAAACAGTTTTACTGATGCATTTTACTTTGTAAGCAGGTGAGGAACGAGAGATCTCACACTCTATTACAATATGCAGAGGGTGGGCCACTTCTGGAGGAGGTGTTGAAACTCAATGGTGTGTTCAAATGTGTGTTCCTATCCAAGTGTATGTAACCAGTTTTGTTCAGGAACAGACAAAGTTACTTCTAATTACAGTCTTCATATTAAAAGCTGAGCATGTACTTGTCTTTGCAGAACTGTGGCCAAAATGATTTTACAATGCAAAAGATGAGGCAGGTCACTCATTTCTCTGGTGAGTACTTATGTGCTCCTGGGTTAGGTAGACAAAACAGTACTTCACTGTCAAACTCAGATCAGTCATAGTTTGCTTTATTTGCAACCATTCTGCCACAGCCACAGGAGCCTTGCGATTCAGTCTTCATTATTTGTGGGTTTGGAAAGCAAAATTAAAATGTGAAACCCTATCAACATGTGAACTCTGCACCCTCTGACATATGGGGCATGCCCCTCATCCAACACAATCTTTGGTTAACAGCTGTGAGGAGTTTTACCAGGCTAAACAGCTTTTTAGTCTAACCCAGGGGAACTGGCATGTGTTAGCACAGCTACAGAAGGTCTCTACAGTCCCTAAATGCAAAAACATATTGAGGATTGCAAAGAAAAAGTTACAAGGGGGACAGAGTTCAAATAAAATTTGTTCTCTGCTTCATGGCAAGATCAATCTATGCTCACAAACACATTCCAGACAGGCTCATTTGCTACAGGTTTGCATTTGGGAATGCTCAGTTGACATCCCCAGGAGCACTGGCACACAGAAACACCGCTCCTCTGTAGAGTGCAGACCATTTGAACCACCTGAGGATTCAATTCAAAGTACTTACAAGATGTGGTTAGAGGGCTGTGTTCCTTTATAAGCAAAATGAAAGGCAGTATCACTTTTTTTCTTTTTCTGGGGGGAGGGAGGGGGGTTCTTGCCTGTGGAATATACTTAAAATTCATCCTGGTATGCAACAACCCATGGGCATAGCAAGACCTGAATGTGGCAAAGCAAAAAGATTCACCAAGGCAATTTTTGGGTGTGGCCACTGTCTGAAGGTAATCCTAGGAGCAGCAGACATTGATGTTTTTGCACTCAGAGTAGCAATGGGATATTAACTGCATACAAACTGGTGTCTTTGTCTAGGGCTGCCATACTTCTGCACCCGAGTCTTCTATAGCACAAGGGTTGCATACGGATCTTAACAAATCTGGTATGCAAATACAGGCAGACCATTATATCCCAGAACTTACCTTTAGAGCTCATCTGTCATGCCCAGCTGCTCTCCAGTGCATGCAGAGCCTGGTCAGACCCAGTAGCCTGAGCAGGCATCAGACAGCCTGAAACACTGAGCAAATGGCAAGGTGTTCTTTCCTTGCCAAACAAAGGAAAAAATAAATTATTTTCAAGGAAAACTGGATATATGGCAGTTGTGTCCACAAAATAAAGAATCCAGACTAGTTTAAGTAAGTCTGACAGCAGGGCAGTCTGCTCAGGCCAGTGTAGCCTGTGCATGGCCCACTGACCACTTCAAATCACCACTGTGCTGCATGGGGGTGGACATGAACACTTAAGTGCCACAGACACATGAGAGTCTGAGAGAGGGGGGGTGTTTACTCCCTTGTCAGTGTGAAGGGTTTGTTTCAGTATTCTGGCTTTGACTGAGTTCCTCTGCCTCTTGCCAAGTTAAACTTCCATTATCACAATAATTCTAGGTGCTGCTAAAGGCATTTGGCGAAGCATGAGGAAAGCTAATTGACATGGAAAAGGAAAATTTGCAGGCCATGTTTTCTCCTGTGGAAATTATGTTAAACTGTTGCTGCTGCATTACACAAATAATTTTGATGCATTAACTTGTCTTTTGCTCGTCTTTACCTCAATCTCACCCAAATACTATGGTTTTTTTCCATACCCTTTTTAGTTCTTAATTGACTGGTTTCCGGAGAACTCACAAAGGCATCCCAGAGAGCAGCTTCCTTCGCATCGCTTTGAATGCTGGTGTGGAACACCAGCTATTCAAGACAATTATTTCTCTAAAAAGGAGCAATACTTTATCAAGCCAAGCAGCATTTCTCTGAAGGATTGGCAGTACTGACTGCAGCCAGGCTCTGCTGTGCCTTGTGCCATGGCACGAGCTGAAGCTCTGCAGTGCAGCAGGGCTGCTGCCAGGTGAAGGTTAAGTCCTTGGTGGAGGCTCTGCCCTGCCCTGCCCTGCTGAACTATTTTTGCCTGTCATCATCATCCTCATGCACCACCCCAGGTAAAACCCCGACCTAGCCCGTGCTGCTTGAAAGTCATATTCACTGCTCCTGTGGTGACAACTTGGTGTGACAACAGGGTCGCCTTCCTTCCCTATCAAAGGTACAAAAAGCATTCCTGCCAGAAAACAGCAACATTTCTGAAGTGTTCAGTTCTGCTTTATCTCTTTGTTCAGTGCTCACCCACACTGACTCTGTCATTAGTTTCTAACAGTTTAAGGCATTCCTGTTTTCAGCTTTCTCTGAAGCAGCATGTAAGCCTCTGACAGTCATATCTCACTGATACTTTTCTGTATTTTAGAAAATCTAAAGATAGATTCAGAATCTGACTCAAAAAAACTGAATCAACAGACACTTTATAAATTTTACATTATTTTCACCTACCCATTGCAATGACAAAAGCAGGGACTTTTTTACATTTTTTGTAGCGTTAAAGCTGTACAATATTTATAATTCAAATTTATTTTATAAATACATAAAAGCTTAAGCAAATTACTTCACTGCAGAATGCTGAAATACATGCCCATTAAATTGTGGCCAAATCTGAAGATGGCTGTAAATGAGTCCCTCAGAAATTTAAAATTAAAAAAAAGAACAAATATTCATGTTACATTATTTTTAATTATTTACATCTCTGTTGTTTCATTGTATCTTAGATGTCATTTTAAAAATGAAGTGATATTTTATCTTGATTACTAACAAATATATTATCACTATTTTGCTATGGACATCATAACACTATCTGTCTCACTAATAGATATTTAGAGAAAATGAGAACATTTCTGTTTTATTTAGAGAACAATAATATTCTTGATTGTTCATCCACTGTTCTGGAAGAACAATGAAACAGCACTTACAAGAAGGATTTACTGGTTTGCATGCCAGGACAAAAACAGATGGACAAAACAAGTTTAGACAACTGAATCTGAAAAATTGGATGACCTTTATTTCACAAAGTTACAGAAATCTAGAAAAAGCCAAACACTATTTTATTGCCTTCAATGAAGAAATTCCAGTATTTGTACTAGAGCCAACCACTTGAATTTAAACCTGATGATATAAGTTGTTAGCCAGCCCTTATGGCCAATACAACATCATTCCTAAAGCACAAATATCTCAAATGCTATAAAAAAAGCCCCACTCCATTCCCCAAAACCCTTATCATTAACTTAGCTTAGCTAAGATCAGACCAAATGAAGGAGATATATGGATTTGGGTTTTTGGTTGTTTTTTTGCACTTGGTAGCATTGACTCACAGCCAAGATCAAGTGACCTGCAGTGACAATGTCAAGCTTAGGTTGATCCTGACTCTGGCAGCTTGGGGGTGAGGATAAGACAGAAATACACCAGGCAGACGGACAAGAGGTCTGGTAGGCTGCTAAAGAGTTAGGAAGGAAAGAGAAAAACACACCCTTGTTAGCCACAAAGCACAAGGTTCAGATCACTGGTTTTAAGGTATGCAAAAGGAAATTACACAAAGGAAGCCTTGCATCAATGTTTCTAAAATATCCAGTATGGCTCTTTGCTGAAACAATGAGAATTGAAGCAGTCCAGGCAGAGAGCAATGATATGGCAAGGGCACTGCAACAAGTAAGTTTTGTAACTATGCTCATACATATTACAGATTTGGAAGGTATATTTAAACTCTGGAAAATCTATTGAATACAAATACTGAATTAAAAATATTCCCACAATGTATTCTCCGCACCCATTTGAGAGCACAAATGCAAACTGAAATTATCATGAAAAGCCCATCAGTGTCCTTTCAGCTTTAAATACAGTGTATTCTAAGAAGCTGGAGATTCAAACTAAACAAAAGGAAAATTAAAACCTACACAGTAGAATCACCTTATACAGAAGCAAATAGGAAACCTTTCAAACTATGGAATAGCAAAGTTTGGGAATCACCATTCATCCAATGATCAAGCCCCAGAAACAGCTAGGTCTTTGGTGCATTTGCAGGTAGACATAGAAAATTGCTTCCTTTTCATCTACCTACTGTTAAGAGATCAATATAGTATTGACTCAACCCACTAGAAATCAGCTGCTATTGTCGGAAAGAATCAAGGCCACTTCTCATGTGCATGTGGTCCTCCACAGAGAAGTATCCTACTCACTAAGGATTCCTGTCAAGCTTTTTGTCCCTCATTGCACTGATCACACTGGGAACTTGCATTCACACACAGCGAGGGATGAGCATGGGCTCATGTGAATGGGTGGGTACTTCCTCCATACAGCTCTTATGCAAAAATCAACTTAATACATGATGGAATACATCAGGCAATGTAGCAGAGGGACAGCCTTGCCCGGTCATTTTTGAATGAGTACTTACATTCCTGCTGTGGGAATGCGAGTTTGTTATGTTCTTTGTGGTTTTGAGTGAATTTCATATCTAGAAAATTCATCTAGTACCATGTTTTTCCTAAAAAAGAGACCTCTATAAGAGCATGAGGACATTGGCCCTTCACTGCCTGTCCCAGCAGCGTCTCCTCTACAGTCATGTCACATGCAGAACACAGACCTATGCACCCATTTGAAGTGGCTGGAATTCTAAAGTGGACACTGTCATGTCAGAATATCATTTTTAAGAGACCCCTCTGTCTGGATTTCTGGTGGTTATGACTTTGGTTCTGACTCAATCCATTTACATCCCAATGCCCAAGTTGTTCTCCATTAACTTTAATGGGACTCTGCCGTGGCTCAGGAGAGACAGGATCAGGCCCCAGGAACAATCTGTGACTGCAACAGAACCAAGAACTTTTGCTTTGGAGTGAAAAAGCTTCTCTTTTTCACAATAATTTTCCTGACTGCTTGAGTTGAGAGCCAGGAAAGATGCTGAGGCAGACCACATTATATTATGACCTTAAGGATTTTTATTTTCCTCATAAAATGGCAGGGATAAAGTGCTCCCTCTTCTGCATCTCTCAGCTCTATCAGCCTTTGTTTTTCAGAGCTGTTCAAAGATCCAAAAAGACAGAATCCTCCTGTTCTGCCTTTTGCTAAACAAGCTGCTGTATTCAGAACAAAAATGCTCTGCAAAGACACAGCTTTTTATTTGCAGTAATTCCGATTTTCTTTTTTAGCAGAAAATGGTTTAATTCTGCCTAACAAGCAATTAATATGTTCTTCCAAACAAATCAGAACTGGAGAACCAAATTAACACCCTTCAAGACTGATATATCAGCAACGGATTTCACAGAATGCTTTATGACCCTTCCACCTAATCTAATGGATGGATTTTTAACAGAAGAAAGCCTTAACATGGCTTGAATTTGAGCACTTCAACTTCTTCTAAGTGTGTGTCACTAATTACAGTGATACTTTATTAAACCAAGTAGTCATCTGTGTATTTCAAAGGCAATAAAACCTTTAAAAAAAACCAGCAACCACTAAACATTACATTCACTGTTATTTTTATTGAGAAATACCCAGTGAATTTACCATTTCCGAACTGCATACGTACCAAGATTATTTGTAAATCTAAAATCAACTAAATATTAAACACATAGCAGTATCTAGTCAGAACCAGGGATATCAGCTGCTAATTTTTTCCACTTGTCTTTCACTTCCTTCAGCTCATAAACAGATTTAATAAAAAAAGAATCATGGAATCAAAACAACATATTCATGGGGAGGTATGTTCATTTAAGCAACAGGCTGTTCCAATGTAGCTTTTAATAAGATAGATGAAATTGAGTAAGTGATAATTTAACCAATGACAGAAATGGTTTTGCATACATTGCAATAATGCCAAGCTTTGAATTCTAATGAATCCTCTGTTTTTCTCATAAAACCTCAGCTCTTATAGTCAGTTAATTAGTCAGTAATTTCATTTTTTATCTGGGGGAGTGAGCAAAAATGTACAATTCTAGGGGTCGATTCAACAAAAAAAAAAATTGATACAAAGGAAACACCTTAGAAAACAGACAGTAAAGGAAAAAAGAATAGAATGTTCAAAACTATGCAGGTTTTGTGTTGTATGGTGGGCAGAGCTCATGATTATACACATATTTAAAGTACCCACACCAGGATGTAGATGCTGGGAGTCCAGGTGGTACCATTGCTGCAGCACCTGCAAAAAAGATGAGGCAGACTGGGAATATCATTTGTGCTACTGAGCTCTTCATGGACTAATATCCAGGATAAAATCCAGCATCAGGGTACGTAGCCCCTATGAGAGTGGTCAAATGTGCACAGAGTTAAATAGCCTAAATAAATGGGCAAAAGCAGGGCAAGATTCTAAGGATGCCTCACTCACTTAGGGTAACTTTGTCCTGAAGAAGGGCCTCTGAAAACAAGACTAAATCAGTCTGCATGCCTGTACAGCTTCTGCACTGCCAAATCTGGCAGCAGAGGTATCTGCCAATTATTTTTTGTTAAGGAAATTGGACTGCAGCCTGTGATTCATTTTACATATAGTAGAGCAAAAGTTGGCCTACATATAAAAATTCACACTGGTGAAACTGTGTCAGTTTGGGGTGTGATATTTTGCTGACAGTTTTACCTTTAAAAGACCTAAAGTAGATGTGGTGAAATCTGTGCCGAGATACCTTATACTCACTGAGGTTCTTTGTTGGGTTGGTATTTTTTCCTGGTTTTCAGCTAGAATAAACAGGCTAAACTGTACAACCATGGCACCTTACAGCAGGCTGCATATTTATCTGTTCTTATCAAAGTGATACAGATGACATGCAAATCCAGACATGTACCAGAAGCTCCCTTGCAAAAAGGGGAGGATCATTATTAGGCCAGTCATCTCTTTACAGAATCACAGAACAGCTAAGGATGGAAGGGATCTCCAGAGGTCATCTGGTCCAATGGCCCTGCTCAAGCAGGACCACCCAAAGCTGGTTGTACAAGACCATATCCAAACAGCCTTTGAATGTCCTCAAGGGTGGAAAATCCACAATTGTCCTGGGCAGCCAGTGCTCAGTCACCCTCACAATGAAAAAGTGTTTCCCAATATTCAGACTGAATCTTTACGAGAAGAATAAACTTGTTGTGTACAGATGTTTAAAAAATCTACCAAATATACCAGAATTTTAGAGAGGTTAACTAATATATATAACACCTAGTGTTACCAGAAATGAGTCGATGTCAGTTCTGAAAATGGCATCAATGCAATGGCCTCATTATTCAAACTTTCTAGAAATCAGTGTTTATACTGAATAGGGCAATTCACCATATTTAATTGAAAGGTAAGGAGTCTGAAACTCCATCCCCTTCTTGGATATCAACAAAGTGAGACTGGTCAGGAAGGTACAATCAAAAATGAGCTTAATTTTTCATGTGCACTCCAGTTTATTTCTCATGTTAGTTGCAGATAGGAAGAGACCATAATGCAATACAAATGTTTTAAGAGTCAAGATTTACATGGGGAAAAATTAATTTGTTATCCAACTACGTCTTGTTTTATTAGAATCATTATTTCGAAGAAGACCGAGCAATCAAAAAAGAATTGGCTTTCATTTTTAACATTTCCTTCCCCCATTAATACTCCTAGTCAATTGCAGTAATCAATTTCAGTTTGACCCACTGAGACTTCCAGTTGTAGGGTCTGGAGGGGGTAGATGGCTTTTGCATCTTTTCCATTCACTATTTCCTCCGACAAAACTGGTTTGGCAACCGCATGTCAGGCTCTTGGCAAAGGATCTGACCTGAACATTTTAAGCACTGTTTTCTTAATATAATGTTGACATATGGCTATTGTGCTCTTAATGTAGTTATTTTGTGTCTGCTGTGTTGTTGCTATCTCATCCTCTGAATTTTCTTCAGGCAATTACTGTCAGAGGCATTTAATTTCTTCTGCTACATATTAAGCAGTTGCCAACATTCCCCCCTTTTTGGTGTGGAGGGGGCATTTGTGAGGCCAAAGCAATATTATTGCAAGGTGTCCTAGGTATATCTGTATACTTGAAAGGCCATCTAAAAATATCCTGATCACACACCAAAGAAAGGTAGAGAAGCTTTGGAGAGAATAAAGCTGTTCTTTTGGCCTTCACATGTCATGAAGCCAGAAAAAAACCCACTATGTTGCTTTCATGTCTAATATGTTGAATAGTTGCCTGTGGTTAATTACACTGCATCGTGGAAGGTGCCACAATCAGGCAGGAGGTTTAAGCCAGTTGAAAGTGATGTGAGGAAACAGATGGAAAATAACTCAGGTAACCATAGAAAGCAAGTACAAGAACTCTAGTCATAAGTAGGCAAAGTACCACATTTAACCATTTTACACAGTGAAAAAAAGGAAACATCCCTGCAAGAAAAAAGCAGTACAAGCTAACACACATTGTGCACTACCACGTGTTGACAATATTTTGACCTTGAGCATGAAAGAGCAAAGGTACATATGATAAACTGAGAAATGAAATAGCTGCTAGGCACAGATTTAACACAGGACAGGAGAGAGGATGTCCTTCAGGTTAGCTCTTGCTGGTTCACCACGCTCTCCACATCCAGTGACGGCGAGCAGCAGCTGCCCCTGCTGCAGTGCTGTCCAACATTTATCAAGGCTGCATCCTCCCTGACCAGCCTGTAGGATTTAATAAAATGTATGGCTTCTGTTGGGTCCTTGTGTCTTGTTCTACTGTCTCTTAACTCTAAACTATGAAAAATCTGCCAACAGAGTATGAGATCAGGAAGTTTTTATTCTACTAGGCTTCACAGGGCTAAGTCTGAATGGTCCTCTGAGGAGCTTTTTGCTCTTTCCATTACTGTAAATAATTCACCTCACAGGCACCTAAACTGTGTGAGGACCTGCTCATCATCATTGTGTAACAGTGCTTTGCTCACATTCCCGTGCATGACACAACTTCATTTTCCTGTGTCTCTACTTACAGAATGGGGTGGCAAGACCTGCTTCACCAGCTGCAAGAGTTCCAGCATGTTATCAGGTGATCAGCTTTGCCTTTACAGGCATGGCTCATGGTCATAATGTTTGCTTTCACAGAACAAATTGCAGATCTCTAGAAAATCAGCATCTAAATTTGTTGCAGAAACTCATTCTGAATGCAAGCTAAGTCCTATGTTTTCAGATTGTACCCCACAAATACTAAAATAAGCACTTCCTGGGGGCTGGAAAATAAACCTTGAAAAAAATATACCCTTGATTTCTCAGAGAACCAAGAGTAGATATTTGAAGAGAAAGAATGAAAGATATGTGATCTATTCCTATACTTTGTAGTTTTCCAGATTCTGTACTGAAATTCAACCAACCATTAAATCGTAGGATAACATGCACTAGTTACAACAACCTAAATATAACAGTTGGTTTTACTCACAAATGCTCATACTTTTCTTTAGTGATTTCTAAAGGAATTTTATCATATGACCATAGGTTTCACAAATGCCAGTTAGATGGACATGACAAGGGTACTGATAATGTCATAAAAGCAGCAGTTACACTTTACTTGAGCACTTAGAATAAATTGTATCTGTAGCAGCTAATCAGACAACTGGTTAGCAATTTAGAAACCAGTTTATTCATAAAATTAAATGTAGCATCAAAAACAATGTGGCAATATGACTAAGCTGTGATCATATAGGTTGAAGCATATTGGACAAGAGACCTGTTTGCAAAGTTCATGAGAATTCGTCTGTACTGCAATATTCTATCAGCCATCATCATTATCTTGTACAGGTACCTAGTGGACAAAATAATAATCTGAACTACAGACAAACTGTTAAAATTCACAGTTGAGTGAAATGCTGATTACAGCAGCAGCCCTCTTTTCTTCTCCCTGTCACTCCCACCCTTTTGTTCTCTTCCACTTTGCTTCTCTCCTCGGAGCAGCAGAGAGCAGTACAATGGCGTGGGTGACATGTGGTATATTGGTCTTATTAGCACTCATGTACAGCGAGCTGCACTCCTCCCAAGCCCACACTGCTCAGCATCCCTACTGCCACGGCCCACACCTGCCTGCACAAGGGATCAGGACACCTTCTGCTCTCATGGGCTGTCTTCTTGTCTGCCCAGCAAAGAGAAGCTGCTTTCTGCCCAGTTTGTGCATTCAAATGCCTCGTTTAATCAAATTACAAGCTTACATTCCATTTCTTTATCCCCTGAAACCAAGTTTGAATGGATAATACAGTATTCACCATAAATATTACTCTGTTCCATGACTGTGTTTTTGTCTCTTAATTGAAATATTTCTTATTTTCCTTTCCTCATTGTACTATTCTAAGGAATAGCTGAATGAGATTGTGTCGGAAGACACACAGAGTATTGCTCAAAACAGAGATTTTTTTTCTTCAGAGTGCAAAATATTCCAGTTCCATAATAGGTTTACCTGACATGAACCTAGATTGTTGAAAATTGGCCTTTCCACCAGCTTTCATAGCCAAGTCATTATGAAAGCAGAACTCATTAAAAGTTATCCAAAGAACACCTATATGTCATGGCTGGTATAATCCTTGTGTGAGGACTAACATTACATAGACTACAAAAATGTCCCCCCATCTAAAGGATCCTTTTGAGGGCCATGATGTCACTGTTGCTTGCTGAAGGAGAGGTCTCATTTTTTAAGGGACGTTGTAAGATCCCTTAAACCTCAGCAAACAATACTTTGCTCAATATTTTTACTTCAAAATGTAAAGAATTACTTTAAACTTTTCACAGTTATCTTAAAATAGTAAGCTATGGGGGAAGAAAATAATTTCAGACAACAGCCCAGCAACTGAATGGATTACTTGATGCCATCCCCAAAACCTGGTTCCCAAAATATCTGGCTCATTGGTCAGGGAAATGGGAAGTCTGTGCAGTACCTGATCTATTATTCTGAGCTGCTAAATTTTTCTTCTTGTCTTTCCATCCCTGATGCATTTAGGCTAGCACAATCAGTGTGCTTAAGACAGTGCAAGTCATCTGTGAGACAACAGATACATAAAAGTAAGGGTCAGGAAAAGGAGCTGCTTTGGGGCTTGGGCGGAATTGCCCCTCCATCAAGCAGCAGAGTGAAAAAACAGGTGTCTGCTTCAGGACGAGGGAAACATTAAGAAAAAGAAAGCTATAAAAAAGGGAAAAATACAACTGGTGGGTTTCCATCTTCCTTTTGCTTTCCTGCCCCCTCACCACCAACAGAGAGATAATAAATTGAAAGGCTTGGTGTCGTCAGTGAATCAGGGTCCAGCCTCCATCGGCGTCTAGAATCCAATTTGAAATCATCATGCCATTTTCCAGGTAATAGATATAAAAGTTTCTGTAGGAGACAAAGCACCTGAAGTTGGATCACATCATCAGTTTTGTACTGATGAGACATTGGATGGGTTTTCTATTACATATCCAAAGAGTGAACATCTGTCTTACCAGAAAGCTTATTCAGGCTCAGCCAAAAGCTTTCATATTCAGGGATACATGTCATAATTCGAGCCTAGTGAACTGGAGATATTCTGGGGGAAGAAACATGCCAGCACAGAATATTTTAACACAGCTGAGATTGATCTAACATGGAAAGGACAATCAAAAATACCCAGAATTTTTGAGTTTTCTATTCCTGTTTAATTCTGAGAAATTTTATTTTCCCTGTAATTCTAGTCTGCTATATACACACTGACACCTAATAGGAGATAATATTTGCTCTCTAAAAATTTAAAGTATGTGATTTTTTTTTTTAAATGACATAACAGAAAAATTCTCCCAAGATAAAGCAGACCTCCTGAGACTCAGTAAGCCTCCAGAAAGTGTTTCTTTCTGGCCATCAAGGAGATCAGGCTTCAGGGAAATTTTGCTTTAAAGTACATGGGGAAAAGCAAGCTTTGAACGTGCATGCCTCCTGAAGGCAGGTGTCTGTGCAGTGACCAACCTCCACACCACACACCTTCCCAGAACACCTAAAGTCACCTGGGGTCAATATTGCCCAATGTGACCATAAAATAGAAGCTTCCTGGAGTCACACCATGCTATGAATCAAACAGCTGTAAGAAAATTTATCTTCCCAACAGGACTTTCAGAAGACAATCCATTTTGGATGCTTAAGTATTCAGGTACAAAACAAGAGGGTCCAACCTGGAAATAACTTCTTCACACGGGCAGCACCATCAACTTTAATGTAATTATTTGCATGAGAAAGTATTTTGCAGACTCGTGACTTTATTTCTTAAGTACCTTTTGTAGAAATGGCATCCTAAAGCACCTTATAGAATTAAATAATGCTGTCCACTCTCTTGTATCTGATATAAATTACAGAAAACAGCATCATAAAGATATTGCACGGTGAATAAATTAAACCATTCAGTCGTAAGGCCAATGACCAAAGGAAAGAAAAATTAAGAGACATAGGCAAAGGAGGAAAGATATGTTTAAATCTCAGGTTTGAAAAGAGATGGAGTTGATGAAGCAGAGAGACATATTCACGCAATGGGAATGTGTACCAAGAAAAACTTTCAGATGTTCTGATAGCCAGACAAACCAGCCATGGACAGGCTTGACTAGACACATGGTACATGGAGGCTGTCACACATCTTCCTACACAAACAGCCATTCTCACACCTCACGAATTAATTATAGGGAGAAGCCTGGTGCTTGACTGGTCTATAACTTGTTATGTCTCTAGTTTTTCAGTTCACTGCCCTATAAAAGGCATTTATGCTAGTACAAATCCAGCAAGGCGCTAGGAGTATAGCTTCAACCCATAAACCAGAGACATACGGAGTGTTTCCTGAGAGAAAGAACAACATTTGTGAAGGTACTCCAAAGCCTTGTGCAGTTATGTGCAGCCATCTTGGGGTGCCAGCAATCCAAGGTGCTAAACAGGTGGACAAGATTACTGCAGTCACAGCAGTAGTCACAGCAGAAACTCCTGCCAGGTGGCACTGGGTTTGATTTTCACTTCTGTCAAACCCATGGGCCGTACCCATGAGTGTCCTGTGCCACTAATTTCAGTGGACCTAAACACCCCCATGAGAACAGGTTTTATGCTTGGTCTTCAGCAAGTCATTTAAAGATTGTGTAACTCTAACCCTTCCCTATCAAGCTGGGATGTTAGCCCTTGGTAACAATAACTTAGGCCAGTGAAAAGTTCCTGTAACAACACGCAGTGCTAGAGCAGTAATATCTGCCTAACACTGCTAAGCATTAATATCTGTCACATCAACCAAGAGACAAACAGCCCAACGCCAAAATTAGAAACAGTTGCCAGAAAGGGCTTACTGCCCCTACAGGCAGAGAGATGCTGTCAGACCCAGAAAGAGATTCTGAAAGTTCATTTAGAACCTGCTTGTAGGTCAGTTTCACCAGAGCTGATGAACTAAAGCTGGAGTCCATGGGAAGACAAAGACAAACGATTCCTTCCATCAGTGCAGAGATAAAAGGTGTATACCCTTTTCCTGCTGTCATACTGGCTGCTTTCTCTCAAGGGGGGAGGGATCAGTTATATGATTGTAAAAGACTCCTTGCACTATGTGCATCTTCACTCCAGGTCCTCTTGCCTCTGTTCCCACATGCACCTTCTCCCCGTCATTATGCTGATCAATGTCCCAGAATTTCTGTCCCTGCCACCTCCACCAAGAAGACTCCCAGCCCCATCTGAATTATCTAATTTTTTTCTTTTTCCCTAGAAAACTTATCCTCTGAAGTTTCCACTCATGACAAACAGCCTAGGTGTGACCTGAAGAGCAGAGCTGCAGAAAACACCCTGGGGATCTGGTCAGTGGCAAGCTGAATATGAGTCAGCAGTGCCCAGCCAGCCAGGAGGTCTTGGAGAGCATCAGGGACAGTATCACTAATTTGGCAAGGTAGGGCATTGTCCCAGTCTGTGTCACTCTGGCGTGGCCTCACCTTGAGTACTTTGTGCAGGTTTGGGTGCCACAATATAAAAAAGACATTAAGCTATGAATGAGTGTCCAAAGGAAGGCAAGGAAGATGGTGAAGGGCCTGGAGAGGAAACCTTATGAGGAACAGCTGAGGTCACTTGGTTTGTTCAGTGTGGAGAAGAGGAGACTGAGGGGAGACCTCATTGTGGTTTTCAGCCTCCTGATGGGAAGGAGAGGGGCAGAATGAGGCTGGTCTAGTAGACTGCCAGGTAGTAACCTGGCTGCCCATGGCATCAGGGTTGGAATTAGATGATCACTGAAGTCCCTTCAGTGATGGAATTAGATGATCACTGAATTAGATGAATTAGATGGAATTAGATGATCACTGAAGTCCCTTCCAACTCAAGGCATTCTATGATTCTGTGACTTCAACTGGGAAACCCGCAAACCAGTCACATTGTTAAGCTGCTTCTAAAACATCATGCTAACTTTTAATACTCTATGGAGATGACTCCTGATGAATAATACGGTCTATCCTGCTAAACAGAAAAAAAAAAGAGAAAAAATAGTTGTCTTGTTTTTGTCTGAAGACAAGAGGAAAATGTAATCTTACAGGTCCATCAGTAGAACAGGTAGCAAGCATTAGGTTCTCAGCTTTGGCAAAGACTTTTTGTCTTTCCCAAGCTGAGGCACACTGGCCTGTGTTTTCCATGGTACCTTTTTTGACATTATGAGACACCACAGGCTTTAACTCACTGAGAACTTCCAGATTCACAGAATCATAGAATTGTAGAATTATCAAGGTTGGAAGAGACCTTTAAGATCAGCAAGTCCAACCATCAACCCAGTATTACCACTGTAATCATGCTATTTATCTGGAGGTACAGCCAAATTGCGTTTCCATGAGCACTGGTTGTGAGGAGAGTCAAGGAGAGCAAAGAACTCATGAAAATGCACCACTGCTTTTGAAAACTTGGATATTAACAACCCTTCCTCTCAATTTTCTCCCCTAGTGCAGAAATGTTGTACTTGCTCAACGCACCAGGGCATAATGAAGCTGAAATCAAGCTTAGAAATAATATGAGACTCTTGGAAGGAGCTGCCTCAGAGGAATGATTGCCTAGCAAATTCCTCCTAGGAAAGGGAAGGGAGACATGTTATGTGTTATTGAGCCTGGCTGTTGAAGTGAGACCCCAAAGATTGTATGGTACATGGCCAAGATTGTATGGTACATAGACATTTGCAAAACAGACACATTCTTAATATGCTCTTTAAGTCACATGGACACTCACTAATTCTTCATTAGGCTGATAATCCCTCTGCATGAAAGGACAACGACTACAGATTTTTCCATGTAGCCTGGGAGCCATGAGGTCAGCTTCACTGAATGAATTTATCAATAGAGTTAGAGTTTCAATTTACCTAATATGTTTTACCTAATAAGGCAGTTCCTGTCGTAATTGTTGCTGTGGAGATAGGAGGTCAATCTTTTAAGTGATGGCACGGGACTCACCTGCTGAGAGATGATCTGGAGCTCTCCAATAAAACATTCATGGCTTCATGCCTCCTCTGCTGCACTTAAATCTATGTTAACAGTTTCAAAAAGTTAAAAAGTCAGGTCTGTGCTCTGCAGTGATCAGTGGCACCACAGTTTGATATCATTGCATTCGGCTCAGTCAGATGAAAGTTCAGTCTTTGCTAGATTTAGTAGTGGGTGGAAATGACAGATGGAATTTAAGTTTTTTGTTCAAAAGCTTTGTTCTCCTCCTGCATTAGTGCAAAGAAGTTTTCTGTGATGTTTTGCTTGCTATCCAAGAGACCTGAAACACCAATCATTTTGCTTTGTTCGCACTGGAAAATAAAATAAAATAAAAATATCATATTTACTGAGTACAGTGTGAGGAAACAGAAAGGGCAAAAAAGGACACACAACCACCCCTTCCCTACTGAGGTGACCCTGAGAAGATTACTGAGGTGACCCTGAGAAGATTACATAGGGTAATTGAAGGATTTAGGAAACAAAGAGCTAGAAGTAACTGATAAGAATGGCAGAACTTAACAGGAATGACTCTGCCATGTAATAAAAGTTGCAATGTGTTTGAGTAGAATTTACAAACTAGTTACACCATACTATTAAATCTGGGGGACAGAGGTTGCTTTCTTCTGTTAATGACAGAGTTAAGAAAGATTAGGTAAAAAATGGTATTCAAGTGTGAATCATCAAGCTCCCAAAACTACTGGTTTTTTTCTGAAAAATACGAAGCATCTCCTCCACAATGGTAATGGTCATGTTACTAGTGCAGGTTAAGCACAGAATATGATTTATTGGATTATCATTAGATGGATGTTACACTTTCAAATTGCTTTTTATAAAAGTGAGGTAGTTAACAAAGATACAATGGACATAATTCTATACTTGTGACCCAGTTAAGGTTATAGATACCTGCAATCTCAGCAAATACCAGTCTGCAGTGGGGAATCAGTAAACTGTCACCAGGTCACCATGGAATTCAGCTGAAGAAGACTCAAAAGAAGAAAAGCAAAAAATATAACTGCTGAAGGTTAAAGTCTAGTTAGCAGTGGCAAGGCCAAATACAGTCCTGGGCAATAATTTCCTCAGTAGTTGAAACAAATATCTCTTACAAGGTCTTTTTCAAGCCACATTCAGAATAGTTTTTTTGATGTGCTTCTTCCTGAAGAAGATAGTCAGGTAAAGAGGAAGAATCTATAGAACAAACAATTCAGCAATAGACTAAAACATAAGGATTAAGATAAAGTTATCAATATCTCTAAAAGGAATGCCTTTTGTTTCATCAATAAATTTTTCTATGAACAAAATGGAACTTGAAAACTCCTTGAAAAATCCTACTAAAAAAAGGCACACAAGGGTTAGCATAATTTGGAAGATGCAGCATAAGTGGAGCCATACTGAATATGAAGATGAGACACATTTAGTTTAAACCTCAGAAAGGGATTTTCTCAAAGGAGGATGAAACATAATGTTTGCTATGTGCAAAACATAAAGATTGCATCACCATCCTTTTAGATACAGCATATGAACATATCTGCTGAAAGTCAAAAGTGAAAGACTCTAGGAAGCTGCCAGACCTAGGGAAAATGAATATTCTGCAAATATATTTATTTTACATGTAAAGCAAGGCAAAGAAAAATGTTGTTAAATATTTACTCATCACCCGGTAGCTTATTAATCTTTGTTGCAGCAAATACAGCTGACTGTAGAGTGTGGGCAGAGATGGTCCTTACCAGTAAATAAAGCAGAAGATGCACCACCACAGCCTGGGGCTCCTGGGCAAGCACAAGCCCCCAAAAGGGCAGTGACTCGGCTGCACAGGCAAATCTGGCCATTGCTCTTACACCCTCTTGCTTTTGTTTCTGCTCTGTGGTTTTGTTTTTGCCCCCACAGCTGTCCTGCTCTAGCAGACATCTCACAGCTATTGCTGCAGCACCACCTCAGAACCACTGGAGCCCACGAAGACACGGACCATATTCTGATTACCTTCTTCAGGCACTGAATATTGAGGGTTGCAACACCTGAAAATCAAGTGTCTTGTCCTAACCTGATGACTCAGGAGCAAAGGCTCCTCAGCTGGTCTGTGGGGAATCTGATTCAGTGATTCAGGTCATCAAATGTCTTCTTCTCCCCTCGGTCCTACAGGTTTCCCAAACATGGAACTTTCTGTCTCCGCCTGGTAGGAAGCGCCGGTTCCTAGCAGGTCAGCACTGGAGCTTGGTGCAGTTTCCTGCCACTGCCTGCTGAGAGGAGGCTCAGAAGTTCAGGAACTCTTCTGCCGGACCGAGCAGCCACACTGACTCCCTGCCTTTGCACAACAATGTGGTGGCAGATCCCCAAACCCTGGAAGAGGAGACTTAAAATCTGAACTCTGCTTCAGGCTGAGGCCATCAACCCCATCAAAATCCCATTTCCTTGGGAGCACCTGGCTGTACAGGTTACACACTAGGAAAGAATGTTCCCTTTCTGAAAACTGTGCCTTTTTTTGTTCCTCTACACACTTCTGTGCAGGACTCACAGCACCAGAGAATAGACAGGGAACCTGCACCATCCAGAAGAGGTCAGAGAGGTCTGATTCATGGTTGCTGTCGTTCAGTGGAATTGTCATCAATTGAAAAGAAAAATACCAAGCCTCCTGGAGCAGGAAGTACATGACCTTGAGAGAGTCTCCTTCTCATGGATGGCATAGAGGCATAGAGGAAAGTCCTTGACTAGCTTTTAATTTAAAAAAAAAAAATCAAACAAACAAACAAAAAAACATCACACATAGAAAAGACCACAACATAGTTAGCAGAGAGCTTCACTGGAAAATATGCTAAGAGTTGCAGTGGGCTCTGGCAATAAAATCATGATTGGCTCTTTTCCTTGGGGATACACTGGCCTTCAAGTGTGAGTTATTTAGCAGAAGTCCAAAGGTCTATGTTATGCAAGAAGGCAGATTAGATGGTCATAGCAGCCCCTTCTGGTCTTTTGCAATTAATCTGTGACATGGTGTCAGAAGGTTGGTTCATCACAGCCAAAAAAAAAAGCAATTTCCTTGCTGATAAATGAAAAAGTAAATCAATTTTCAGTCCTGAGGATGGGATTCCACTGGTCTCTAGGGGCTGTTTCCCTGTTTAGGCCCTGAGCAAATGAGCAAGGGACTGTTGGATCAAACAGCATGTGCTCTTTCCAGGACCTGTATTTATTCTCTCTGTTTCCAGCACATTCACAGCCACAAAAGGTGAATTCTGGCTTTTGAAGACACTGATGAGTTTAGATGGGGTCTTGGCTTCCAAAAGAGTACAGAATGCTCAGTGATACTCAGCTGAACAAATTATGGAAATCAGGGAAGGAAAAAATGGGCTGATATTTATGCTGCAGGATCACAACCTCACTGGCCTACATTTTCCCCACTAATTTTGTTTTTTCCCCACTAATTTATGTTCTTCAAGTCAAGAATGGACACTGAAAGACAATTTTCAGGAAACTTCACTACAAAATTGTGCAGGTATTGAATAACTGACTCTCAAATACTTGTGTGACACCAGGGGCAATGATCTTCTTACCCCCAGTTTCCCAGGGAGGGAAGTAAAACATGAGAGGACATGGCCAAAGGACAAAAATCAAATAAATAAATAAAAGAGAAGGAATTGAAAGGGGAATAAGCAATTCTCCCAGTCCCATACTCCTACCACCGAGTTTCACAATCCCTCAAAGGCGATTCCTTCCATTTCCAGGACTCAGACAATTCAAATCTCCATGTAAGTTTAAATCCCCATTTAGATAGCACTGTTTTCTCTTTCCTGTAGTGGGATCTTACAAAGTGAGGAAGTGGTTAGAGCCTGTTCCTTTTTCAGCTGAGGAATGCCTGTAATACAAAATGGCAGAAGGAAACCAAAACACAAAATGAGTTATGCACCATCATCCTCAAGAACAGAGATTGGGTGGATTACACTGCCACTACATTCTTAATGATACCACTGCCAAGAGGATTTCTCTACAGCGAATGTAAATGTAAATTTTTCATTAATGCAGTTGCAGAAATTATATAATTTGTTACATTTTTTAAAGTTCTCATTGGTTATCTTTGTATAACAGAATAATTGATGTGCAGATTTGCAAAGGACAGATGCAGAGGAACTGCTCAGAAATAATGTAAAGTGGAGCCACAGTGTCTTTATTTTGTATTTGAGGCATCTTCCCAGTCAATGAACCTCTGTGGAAGATTAATGTCATTTGAACATTTATTGTGGAATATCATTCGTGCACTGTCACACTTCGCACAAAGGGTGCTTCAGTCACAGTTGAGTAACACTCCAGCATATTATTTCCCAGGCATTTGAGAGTTCAGAGAATTATTGAAGGGCAAACTGTACTCATTTGGTAATAAGGCAGAGTGCAGTTGCAGTCTCCATATGAATTCAACAAATGGAATCAATGTTAATTTCATTGAAGGTAGCAAAATAGTTGTGATAATAACCCCAGTGAAATATTTCACTAGAGAAAAGAGATGAAGGATAGTGTCACAGTGTTTTAGATTATCTACACAAAGGATTCTAGAAAATATACAGAAATGGGTGTGAAATAAATACCTTAATAATTTCTGAAAAAAATATACTCATTTGAAAAATCAAAGCTGTTATTTCTCCCTGTCTTTATGCTTTGATTTTGCACAGAAAAAAGACTTAAAGAAACCAACCGAGATTCGCTTCCTATTTTTACCAACCACATCCAGCTTTGAGGCGGTCTAGATGTTTCAATTTGGCAGTACTGTTTGTGCAAATACATGTTATACTGATCCTGAAAGTAAACATTTCCCAAAGCCATGATTTGTTAGCACTGTCTTCACATATTATAGTCAATTAGTCAATAATTAGTCAAATAATTAAAAATATAATTATGCAATGATGTTGCCTTATTTTTAAATTAAGGACTCATTCACAAGCTAATTCCTTTTTCTGATTATACGTTTCTTTGCTGCTAAGCACAGAAAGTTTAAGTGTGCAATCCTTGGTTGCTTTTTCTCCCTCTTAGATTTATAACAGGATTCTGTTAATAAACAGACAAGTGCTTATTCATATGCTGTCACCAGCAAAGACACAAATGTGCAACTAAATACTTATGCATCTCCCACAGATGCAAATATATCTGTAAGAACCATCGCTGATGTGTTAGAGACCTCTAGAGCTGTAGCTCTTCTCATGGAACTACAGTAGCTGATATTACCAACTATTTTATCAGGGCTATGGTTCAGGTATACAATATCAAGCTTTAATTTAAAAAACTAAACAAACAAACCAAAAAACCCTACAAAAAACCAAAAAACCTCACTAACTAAAAATAAGAGGTCCCTTGTAGAAATATCAAAATATCTTCAATACACAATAATAAACTACACCTCAGCAACTGCCATGGTTTCTGAATCTTTAGAGCCTTGCTTGAAACAGAGGGATGTGAGTCTTTACATGTAACTTCTACATAAACATCACAGCCATAAGACAACCAAAATCAGGACTTTAGTGTGTCTTTAACCATCCATTCACTTATCTGGTTCCCATCCATCTATACCAAGGCTATAGGACTTCCAGCTTTCAAGGTCTGCAAGGAGGAACTAGGATAGCTTGGAGTGAAGCAAGACCCTTCAGAGCTAAATCTATGTTTCTAACCTAGGAACAGAAATGTATTGCTCCAATGCTCTCCAGTGACTATGTTCACCGTCCTATCTAACTATCTTTTGTAGTTGTGTTAATGACACACAAATTCTGAGAATTTCTTTCATCTAGGCACACATTTATCAACAGGATTGCATGGTGCTATGCCATGCTCCATTGCAGCCACCTCCTGTGAAGAGACCTTATCCCCTTCAATCTCAAGAAGTTAGAGTTGGTGGCACAATCAAAACAAACACAGGACTTTTAGTTCACCTGTAGATGGAAATGGAGACATGCAGAAGAACAGTTAAAATTTGAACAAAACAGTTTCCAATCATCTCATGTCTTTAGAAATGCTATTATTTTAGCAGATGCAAACCACTCCTATCAAAAACTCATAAAAGTCACCTTACATCATTCTTAAGGTCATATAAAATCACCACTATGGGCCAAGCCATCTTGAATTAACTCTCACCAACAAATGTATCCTAATGATTGGAGGGTTAAATGCTGAATCACAGAACCACAGAATAGGTCAGATTGGAAAGGACCACAGTGGGTCATCTGGTCCAACCTCCCTGCTCGAGCAGGATCATCCCAGAGCACATGGCACAGGGCTGTGTACAGATGGTTCTCGAATATGTGCAGTGAGGGACACTCCACAATTTTTCTGGGCAATCTATTCCAGTGCACAGTCACCCACATAATAGAGATGGTCCCAGTATTCCAGTGGAACTTTCTGTGCATCAGTTTCTGCCCACGGCCTCTCATCCTATTTCTTGGTACCACCAAAAACCTGGATCCATCCTCTTGGCGTTCCCCATTCAGACACTTGTATACACTGACAAGGACCTTTCTCTGCTGTCTCTTCCCAAGGCTGAACTGGCCCAGCCCCCTCAGCCTTTTGTCACAAGAGAGATGCTCCAGACCCTTATTCATCTTTGTAGCCCTTCACTGCACCTGCTCCAGAAGCTCCGTGTTTCTCTTGTCCTGAGGAGGCCAGAACTGGACACGGCACTCCAGACATGCCCCACCAGGGCTGAGCAGGACACTTACCTGCCACTTCAGCCACACAGGGGAGTGGGATTCTTGTGTGGAAGAGGACTGAGTAAAGAGATCAAAGCTCGACTGCAGTTATGAAGGCAAGCGTGCAATTCCAGTCACACATAACATAAACTTCTAAACTAAATACATCCAATACACTATCAAAAAGATTCATTTTTGTAATATGGATGCTTTTCCAAGAAAACTCTCAACCATAATTGGTACCAAGATGTGGGCTTGGCAGGTGTATAGAAAACTTCAATTTTTGTCTCTTAATACATGGTACTAGAGATGGGAAACATTTCTGCCTGCATACAGGACCCAGATGGCAAACCGTGAAAGCTTAATTTCAAGAGCATTCAGGCTGACAGCTCTACAAGCAGCTAGCTGAATTTAACTTATGTGATTATGACACATACACAGGACTCTTCAACCAAGTGGTCCAACACTCTACCTATTAGAGGCACAGCTATGAGATCTGTGTGTGCTGCAGGAAAGCCTTTACTGTGCAGATCGGCTCTGGATTACTACACTAGGAACCCCACGTGCACGTGCATACAGCAGATTTCCATGCTAGCTTGTCAACCAGGATATTGGTTCTATTTCTGCTTTTGCAAAGGGTAGTGAAGAGTCTAAACTTAAAGGGTTTTGCTTGTGTTGTGACTTACTCCATGCTGGCACACCACCTACTGACAGCCAAGCGTTGCTTTCCGTGTTTATTAAAGTCCTGTCCCAATGTGAGCCCGAGACCTCTGACCCTGTGATGTGTGGCAGTGCAAACCAGAGCAGCAGCATTTGTCAAGACTCTAAAAACAGAAGAGTGGCCTGAAGAGAAAGGGTCTTCAGGCCACTGGTGGTATACTGATAAAAATTAATAAGCTCAACTGTTCAGCATTTCAAGCCAAGCAGTGGGAAATGAATTGTCTCCCAGCCGAATGAGAAGCAAGCAGTAGGACAGCTTATCAGCGAGCAGTTAATGAGACTATGGTATTCTGAGGATCTCTTTCATCCAGGTACAAAGTTAGCAAAAGAAGCCATAATTGTATGGTTATATCCCATCCTCCATTTCAGGCATCTCCTCATCTCCCTGGTGCAAAAGTCAGTTTAAGATTCTTTTGATTCCCCATTATTTTAAGGTGTTTGTATATTTTAATGGTTGCAGATATGCAGCTGGATGGTGGGGCACTGAACAGAAATCCATTAAAGCACCACCTTTTGTCCTTTCTGACATTTTTGTATACCACTACTGCACAGATCCAGAAGGCTGAACTTCTTGTCCTTATTTTTGGCAATGTTTGGCATTCTTTTCCATGTATTTACTTTGATGCTCCATAAGTAGCATCCTTGAATCTCACAAGCTTTTCTAAGTAAGAGGAAACCATGACAAAATAGTTGATCCTAATAGTGAAATTAGGCTTGTCTAGAGAGAATTGATAGCAACTAATGAGCCCCTCTTTCTCCAGGTTGCAGCTGATGGTACATTAACCAAGCATTCCTGAACTCAGTAATGCTGGGATTTGACAGATACTTCACATCATCCTGTCACCTTTAACACTATTTAAGGCATCCTGATCACCAACTTTGCCTCCTTCAGCAACCCACTGGTAGCTACTCGTCTCCCTTTCCCCCTGACTTCTCATGACACCTTGATTTGGTCTGGATCTCCAGATATCAGCCCCTCTGTTTTACCTTAACTCACAAGAATACCATAAAAACACCATTTCTGGAATTTTCGGTGCAAGGAAGACATGAGTGATAAAAAAGGAGGGAGAGGCTGTCACATATCTGACTGAAGAGCTGTGTGATCCTCCTCCTTTTCCTCTGCTCACAACATGAAGGGTACACAGTCACACCCATGGAATTCCTGTTCCTCAGTGCCGAGATCATCATGTGCTTGTCCCTGTCAGACACTAAATAGCCATTCAGGATAATAAAGGGAGGGATATTTCCTATGGAGGTCGCTAATGTTGCAGTCTCTTTAAAAGATTAGTCTCTAGAAGTATCTAGTGTGTCTAATCATCTCAAGGGTCAATTGAAAAGAAGAAGATTAAGAGGGTCTGATCCAATTAGCAGGGATTTGAGGAAAAAACAAAAAAAAAAGTTGTAGATTAACCTTTAATAAATCCCTCAGGCACAAGTCTGAGGAATTGATAGAGGTTCTGCATAGCTGTGCAAGTTTGTGTTCATTTTGGTATGTGTGGCCTTAATGGGATCACTGCTGCAACCTCCAACTGATGTTTCCCTGTTTGGTGTGTGTACCTCAGCTGAGATGGCACAGGGCATCCAACTCCTTCTGCAGCTACATCCAGTCTGGAATACTGTCATTAACCACCTAGGGGGAAAACCTGATGCCTTCATTTGCCCTGCTTAGGGCTAAAGGGTGAAACATTGGCTGACCTCCCAAAGTCACACAGGTACTGCAGGGAACATGGCCCTGGGACCACCAAGCAAAAATTACTGTCCACAACAAAGAACTTTTCTACCTGGAGACAGAAGAAGCAATAATAGTTAATCCTAAAGCAGTATCACAAAGACCATCAGGAAATGGGCACAAGTTTCTATTGCACAAAGATATTTGTAGAAAAAGCACCCCCTTTACTTCAGTTTTAAGTGTTGCCACTAAAATTCCATGAAATCTAATTGTAACAATTAAACTAATGAAGATCCAGCAGATGTTGGATCTGTGATATTTTATAGCATTATTTTAATTAGGGAAAGAATCCAGTTTTGCTAAAATATTAATGAAAGCATGCTCATTTTGCTTCTGGATTCACAAAATGCCTCTCTTCAATAGCTTGTTCCTGTTTCCAGTTCCCACTGTTGCTTCTTCATCATACTAGTGAGACTGCAAGAGGGAAAAACAAAGAACTAATAGTCTTTGTGCACTGAACTGATGAATGTTCACTGGGAAGAGGACAACACAGAGGCTGACATGGGCATATTTTTTCCTCTATGAGTGCACCTTGGAAACATGTCCAATTGAAGCCCAATTTAATTCAGCCTCCCCAAATTTCCTTTTGATTATGTCCATGCTGTACAAACAAAAGTCACAGGAGACTTTCCAAGTCTTGAGCTTCAAACTGCAAACCTCATTATGGACAAAATATCCCAGAGTAAATTGGAAGGCTTTCATGTAGCAACTATGTTTGACTTGCTATGAAAAGGTAAAAAAACTTCAAGTTTTGCACTCAGGCTAAGTCACAACCATCTAGGCTTGCCATGAGGCCTTGCCATTTGGAACATTTCTAAAGGCCTCGAGTGAATTCTCATTTTTGACTGACTGTCAGGAGAAGTTCTCTTTTCTGTCCCCACAACAGAAACCTCACATTCTGTCATTTCCATAACAAGAAATCCTGTGCCTTTTTTTTCCTGAATCACTCTGCTATATGTGCCTCTATCCTGTTATACATCTGTTGTGGCACAAGCTCATTTCCCCACTGTCATTCTCTGAGTCAGTATTTGTACTTCTGTCTCATATTATGAAGAAAACATCTCTAGTGGCACTACATTTTAATTGGTATGAAAATATTTGGTAGCACAGTCAGTAACACCCACAACTTTCATTTATTGCTTCTCCCTCTCTATGGAACACTGGTATCATCATACACTTTTAAATGGCATTATTCAGTCCCTATTTTTTATTTCACTGATGGGACTCCAAGTTTTAAGCAATCCATTTTATGAATATGTCAGACTCTTTTCAAGGAAATAGCCTAGAGACAGGAGAAGGGAATTTAATCATGACATGGACATCAGTGAACTTTACACCAACATCTTTAGCTGCACTTACAAGCAGAGCCTGACACAAGGTCAGATGGGACCATAACACAAAGCTCTTCCTGAAATTTCTGTGGGCAGGTCTTCTTGGTCAGCAGCTGTGGCCACAGACCAAGCTGACTTCTCTTGGAAAGGCCCCATGAGGGAAATAATCATGACCACGTGCCCGGTTTTTTACACACTGCTAGAATATCAAAGCTTTTACACCTGCAGCAATTTTATGAAGTTGTACTTATGTATAACATAGGGTATGGTAATGAATATGCACTGTGGGAGGCAGGAGGAAGTCTATAAACAGACTGTTGTCCATCCAGAAACTTTCAGGTAACAAAAAGAGCCTTTTGAACGAATTCACACAACATTTCTCTCTCCTACACATACATCCATACCCACCAAGTCAACTGATACATTTTAAACAGGCCCTACAACAGAAAAAATATTTGCCTCTGCTTTCTGTCCTTTGGAATAAAAGTGCCTACATGGCATTGTGAAAAAATGTCTTCTAGATTCTAAATTAAAACTCCTTTTTGTACCCCTACTCTGTTGATCATCTCCATAACAGTGGCACTAATTTCCTCTAATTTCACAGTTAATTCCTCTATTTTATTGAAGCTAAGCAAAACAGAGTGGAAGGGCATCACTTTCTAAAGAAGAAACTTGGAGCTCAAATTTTGGCTGCATTAACCTGGGCCTAACTTTATGTGTCCCAGCATAGCTAAAGGGTGCAGACCTGTCCTTTGCCTCACTCAGCCTTCCACGGACCAAGCCCACAGCCACAGCAGCCAGGAGGCTCTGGTGGTGCCAGCACCATCCTTGCAGGAGAATCAGCTCTCTGTAGGAAGGGAGGAGCCAGGCTGCCATCCCCGCTCCCAGTGCTGAATGAGGCACAACACAGTCCCAAAGAAAAATAAAACACACACAGACTAAAGCTTAGCCACTTCCAGGAAACACTTCTTTTGTGCATCTCACTACTTCCTCATTCACCATGAGAACCACCAGAAGAGATGCAGAAGAGAGGCACTGCTCACACTCCTGTATTTTAAAGTCAGCCAGAAGCGACGACAGTGATGGGACATTGGGTGACAACCGGTTACAGCAGCCTTTGCCATGTGCTGGGCAGGTCTGAGAGCTGACCACTACTCATGCCAACCAAACCTACAAACCTACAAACTCCTTGGCAATTCCTGGGGCCTGGCTCAAACATGGGTCTGGAGGTTGAACCAAAAGGAACGTCCCTTGCTCTGGAACCAAAGCATGGACCTAGAAGGGGGAATTTATTTGCAAAGAACTTGGGCTGAATCCTGATTTGTGTTACATTTGGGCTAAAACTAGGATTAAGTTATCCTGTACTTGCACTGCTCTCAAGTAGATCAGCTCAGGACTTCTGTCACTCAAGCAGGTGGCACACAGAGCATAAATCTGCAGATATTTACACACAGACATACAAAACCTACTATCCATTCCATTTCATGGGTCATTAAGATCGTCTGTAGTGCTTTATATGCAGTTATGAATAAATTAATTGTAAAAAATAAACAGCGGTCTTTATTTAGAGACAAAACCCACTTCCAGTGGTTTTTCTAAAAAAATCCAGACCAAAACAAACCCCAATAAAATAAAAAATTGAAGAAATGTAAGCATGAGATCCATATGAGAACAAAGAAAGTGTAATGCTCCATCAATGAAAACCACACAAAGTTCGGCAGAAAAGTGAAAGAATGCATTTAAAACAAACAAGCAAACAAAAAAAAAAAAAAAAAAATTCAAAGGAGTCAAAGATGGTCAGACATCTACAGCCCCGCACCCCAGCCGGGAAGGAGCCGGGGGCTGCGGTGCCAGCATCCCCGAGCGGGCTGCCCGCTCTCTGGCTCCCTGTCTCCTTTCTTTCCTCCCTACTTAGTTCCCGCTTCCCGTTGCCGTTCCCCGGCCGCCTCCCGGCCATCGGCACGTCCATGCTGCCATCTAGTGCTGCCGCCCCGCTGCGCACCCGCCCGGCACCGCCCGGCAGAACCGCCCGGCAGAACCGCCCGGCACCGCCCGGCAGAACCGCCCGGCAGAACCGCCCGGCAGAACCGCCCGGCAGAACCGCCCGGCAGAACCGCCCGGCAGAACCGCCCGGCAGAACCGCCCGGCAGAACCGCCCGGCAGAACCGCCCGGCAGAACCGCCCGGCAGAACCGCAAGAGGTGCGCGACCGCCAGGACCCGCAGCGCGGGAGGGAGGGACACGGGGGCGGGAGCGGGGCCGGAGGGGAGAAACGGAGTTGGTGACCGGTCTGGAGCACAAGTACAGTGAGGAGGCGCTGACGAAGCTGGGAGTATTTAGCCTGGAAAAAAGGAGGCTCGAGGATGACCTTATTGCTTTCTACAACTCCCTGAAAGAAAGCTGTAAGCCAGGGGAGGGGTTCAGCCTCTTTGTCGCAGGCAGGTAGAGAGCACAAGAGTCACAGTCTTAAGCTGCACTAGGGGAGCTTCTGGTTAGACATTAGAAAGAAATTCTTCAGAGAAAGAGTGATTAGATACTGGAATGAGCTGCCCAGGGAGGTGCTGGAGTCACCATCCCTGGAGGTGTTTAAGGAAAGACTGGATGTGGCACTTGGCCATGGTCTAGCTGACAAGGTGATGTTTGGTGACAGGTTGGACTCAGTGATCTCAGAGGTCTTTTCCAGCCTGTGATTCTGTGACTTACTAGCTTTCCATCTTGCTTAATGTGCAGAAGTGGTTTCAACAGGATGGCAGAACGTCTCAGCTGCCGGCCAAGGGGAGCAGCCCCAGTGGCATTGCTGAGGCCCAAGATACAACTCCTGTGTCTGACACAGGTCCACGAGTAATGGGAATGGGCACAGGCAGCAGCAGCAACAGATGGGCAAACACCTGGTCACAATACAAGTGGAGTTCCTTCCTAAACGCTCTTCCCATGCAGCAAGAAACCAGCATGGCCATGCAGACCTTTTAGGACTTTGGACTCTGAAGGCTCAGTTAACTTCAGGTGTTGCTGCAAGCATCTGTTTATGTGGGGAATTAGCCAGTCCCTCCTTCCCACTGCCCCTTCACACAGGAGGTTTAGCGTGGTCAGTGAGATGGAGATGGAGCATCAGCCAAGCCAGAGCTGCAGGTGTGCAGGCTGGAAGAGGAGGAGGTGGGGAGAGTTTTCCCTTGGGATCAGAACTGCCCTTTAAAAAGTGCCTCTTTAGAGTTTTCATCACATTTGCACAGTCATCAACCACTAAGCTGCAGCTTGGGGAGTAAGGCCAGACCACCAACTACCAAGAATACCTGAAATGGTGGTGGTAGAAGTCCAAGAGTCCTTCCTGCCTGCGCTAGTGAGTTTCACAAGCAGCCACCCAAGCTCATGGCAGGAGGAGAGACTAATACTTTCAAACAGAGAATAAAGGAGTTTCCTGATATGCCACATTTTCATTTCTACAAGAATCATATAGGAGGAGAGGTGATACAGCTTCTCTTCATAATCTTCACATCCCAGACCAATTTCTGTGATTTCATAATACGTGTGGGGTGAGATTTGCTAACAGCCCCCCCGTATCTTGGCCTAGTGCTGCTCAGTCAAGTCTCTCTGACTTGTTTCAAATACTTCACTTTACCAAATACCATAGGAGTGAAAATTCTCAGTCCTGTTATCCTGCTTTGCCTGGTTGAAAAGTGAGATGTAGAGTTATGGCAGGCAAAACAGGCAGAAGAAAACAAAGCCAAACACAAACAATCCAAAAGGCACAGGCACTGAGAGCTTCAAAACCAGGGAAACAGGAATAGGTTGCATGAAACAGCAGGATGAAGCTGAGACCAGTGAAGAATTAGCAAAGAAAAAAGGATGAAAAGCTGTTTTAACTTTTTGGTTTGTTTTGCTTTTCTGATGCAAAGCCCCAGTTTGTAAGGAAAGAAATTCCACAAAATCTCAATTTTCATTAAAAAACAAGCATCCCTAATCCTCACAGCTGCAGAAATGATGGGAAAAAAGCATGGAACTGCACTCTAGCATACCCAAGCAGCATGATAAAACAAACAAGAAACAAAATTATTTGGTTTGAATCCTATGGGAATTTAGGTCCAGTTTCTTGTGGGAACTAAATTTCCACATTTAGTGTTAAAAGGACAGAAAGGATGAAAGACTACAATGATGATGACAACAAGAGTATTGTAATAAGAGCAAAAACAAGGAACAAAGTGTGCACTAAAAGAAGGAGGTTTGTACAAAAGAAAAATACTTACTTGCTTAAGGATCTTACACTCTGTGCTGATAGACACTGCACCAAGACTGGAACTCCCAACATCCTTGGATTTACTTTTTTGTATGAAGGGAACTGTGATTTTTTAAGTGTCTGGAGTCAAGGTCCTGAAGAGCAAGAAGCTCAGGTCACAGAACCCAAACCAAGGTCCCTGTTTCATGCTGATCAAGCCAGCATTTTGCAGCATGGCCCAGCAAAAAGCACTGCAGAATTTTGGTGGGTGTCCAGTTTGTTGAACAGCTCTCCCCTTGGCAGGGGACAAATTTGGTTCTTAGTTTTGCCTTCTCATGTCCCACACAGAGGCTTTTTTTGTGCAAACAGATACCCTCATCCACTCTGTATTATTTCATAATTCTTGGCTTTAGAGAGTTGAGGCCCTTGGTTATGCTGGAATTCAGTCACCTTGTAGGACAGTCCTAGTAGTACTGCCCTCTGCCAAGGGAAAAAGGAAAAACTCCTTTATGGAGGCTAGTTCTGGTTATGTCTCAAAAACTGGTACAAGGAGCAATCACCAGTAACTTTCTTCAGATTTTTAACTTTTGCCTGCCAGATTTAAGGGCCAGCCTCAGAAAAGTATGAAGGAAATATGTTTCTGCCAAGACACTATTCATGGAACAGCCATTGCTTTGGGGTATTACGGTGGCACTGCAAACTGCTACTGATAGTTAATAAGTGACTTACAAGAGCTTTGTCTTAGGAAAGTGAGAACACATCTCCCACGGATGAAATAAAAACATTTTTACATTATTTATTCCTATCAAAGAAAGTTTCCCCACTAATAGCAGTGGAAGATGTTGATCAGCTCACAGACTTCTTTAAAATCAGCTTAAGGACAACATTGCAATCACAACAGCATTATGTGGGGGCATTTTTGTCAGCATTGACAATTTTTATCCTGTACAAATGGTGGTGTTTAACAAAGACATATGTTTACACAGATGGAGGAGGGAGGTTGTAGTAATGGTGTGATTGAAAGTAAATTGGATTGGTTGAGTAGCTGATGCCAGCTGCTGTTTCAGTCTAGGAGTAGGTGGGTACTCGAGATGGGCTGTAGTCACTGGGACCAGATATTGAAAGTTTGCTGGGTACCTCTTATCATTCATTTGGATGATCCTAAACCCATCACTCAGCAGCTGAGAGCTGGCTCAGGGTTCAGGATTCAGTGAGGCATTTTGGGTTTGGGTGTTCCAATCCTGAAGGAAGGAATGGCATTTAAGTACACATCTCTTTAGAGGCAGGCACACAGCACATAGATGAAGGCTAAACTTAAGTATCCTTACAGCTCCCCAAAAGAATTTATTTAGACCACCCTCTCTCTTCCCTGATGGTGGCTGACTGTCCAACAAGCCAGACACACAGACAACTGTACTGTTGTTTAGCCAAAATAGCATGGCATTGACCTTGCAGAAGAAACACTGGTCCTAGAGTGCTAATATTTGGCTGGTCAAAAAGGGGTTTCTAAAGATAGAAGCTCAGTTTCAGAATTTGGGTCTTTGTGAGCTACCACTACTGGAATATTGAAGTATCTCAGAGCTAATGGGAATGACAACTTCTGCTCATTGCCAATCAGGGTAAAGGGTCTCACATCTCCGTTCACAGACCCTGCTGCAGTCTAGTGGTGTTGGGATGAGGGACAGAGAAGGACCAGGAAGGGCTGGGCTGCATTCAAGCTTTTACTTCATTTTGTGGCATTAGGTTTTTTCCTTCTCTTCCTCCCACTCAATTAATTTAAATGATGCAGGAAACTCTTACACATTCAGAGTCTTCACAAATATGAGTCAGGTGTAGCTCTCACTAGATATCCATCCATTCTACAGACAGGTCTGCATCATGCTTCCCTATGTATATTATGAACATGTTATAAACAAGAAGCTTGACTAAGCCAATATTCAAGAAGCAATCAATTTATTAATTAATATATGGTAAAGTATGAGCAATACAGCACTGGTACAGTGGAGGCAGTTTTCCCTCCAGCTGCACACCGATAGTTGGGGCTTACAGGTATTTATAGGGGTACTCATAAGCTTTCTCAGCAGTTTCTATTCCCAATTTTTACTCATCAGCACTTTCTATTCCCAATCTTTACATCACAATTCTACACACTATTGTGATTTAGTTTTTCTCAGGATGTATCCTAGGTGGTAGGGTCCGGTTTCTGAAAGAAGGAAGGAGTATTTCATCTGGTGAAGTCCAGCTTCCAGATGTGGGTCCACCTTTTGACTGAAAAAGGTAAAAAATATAAATCTCATAACAGTGATGTCCAGCTTCCCTTGGTCAAGGCTATTAATCCTTGAGTTGATGTCCATCTTCCTTTCTCAAGCTGCTTTTCACTGTTTTGTTAAGGCGCGAGATAAGCATGTTTCCTTTCTATACCTTCTAAAGCTATAGTTTCAAAAGATCTATTCTAAAGTTATACTTCAAAAGGTCATTATTGCAAAAATCTTTAAGGCTTAACTACAAGCAGAAAGATCCTGTAAAAAAGCAACATTCTTAAAGCTTTAATTCAAATGCTTCTAAATGAACTTAAGGCTTACAAAGGTTAATTGCAAACAAAGGATAGGTTCAAAGGCCTTCTTCCATGCTTTATTTTGCTCAGTCATTATTAGAATTCGTCTTTTATAACTGTCCCATGGTCGGTTTTCACACATATTACAATCACAAGTACACGTTGCCTGTATGTACCTGACACAAAACACAGCTTTGTATTTCACAAACAGTGCCTCAAAAAAGAGTTTTTAAGATTTAGACACATTACAATTTTTTAAATTTCTAAAGTTATTTTTGGTGCTTTACCCTAATAACTACCATTTCCTTTTCATAATTTCATAATAAAATCATAAACCCTCGATACACTGAATTGCAACTGACTATTTAGCTTTACCTACCTCAGGTTCATTATACTGGGGAAAGTGGTGTGTGGAAGGCGGAAGAAAAAGGAAAAGAGCACAATATGACATTCTTCACTTCTTTAGGCAGTCACATAAATATGAACTACAAACATAATATTACAGAGGGCATGACTTCTGAGACATTCCAAGTGAAGAAATAGCCATTGCCAGCTTTTATTTACAGGTTCCTAGCTTTGAAGAGGGTAACACACACCTATTTGATAATAATCACTGTGAAATTATGTAATCAAGAAGCTGTTTTCACAGTGAAGGCTTATATCCAAAAATCTATTTACTTTTTTTCTTAGAACAAAATTTTGCAGAATGGCAGAGAATTTTTATTGTTGAAGCTATAACAGTGAAAATGGTTTCAAAAACCAGTCATTATTTCTTTTATATTTGCTTAGCCTGTTGTAAGGTTCATATATAACTTCATTTAGAGAGCAGGAGTATCCTTCGAGCACACATAATTTACTGTTACAAACACCAATGCATTTTATATACCAGAACATCTACACATATGGAGAAACAAAAGCAGCTACATTGACTATAATAATAAGATTGCTTCAGCAGCCTAAATGACAGAGTTAATGCTCACCTATGTTAAATGGCTGCTATTTCCCTATTATAGTGGATGATATATCTTCATTGTTTCAGTAATGTAGCCAACAATTGAGTGCTAAGTAGTAGCCACTCTTCACCTTCAGTAAGCTTTACAGGTATTTTATATGCAAAGAAATAGACTCCTTAAAATATGCCATTTACTACATCCCACTGAATTACAGCGTATAAACAATAATGGTTATTTGCTAAAACATTACAGCACATATTTGTTGTAGCAAAGGAGGCAAAGCCATGAAATTCAAGGACAACGTATGAGCTTCTAGGTTTATACCAAGATTATGAACCTGAATGGCACTGTCAATATTGAATGTGGGACTTCCATACGAATAATACAGGGACTTACAATCAAAAATCCATTATGGCAGTTTAAGTTTTTATTCAGAAAAAAAAATTAATCTTGCAGTAATGCATATTAAATCCTCACCTTTAGACAGTCTAATGTAGAGCTAAATTAGCGCTGTTCCTCTGGCCAGGAGCAGCAGCCATTTGCAGATGCTAAGTCTCTTTGCCCGTGAATTGCCTGCCAGCTTCCTTCCACTCCCTCCCAGCCTTCCCAAAACCAGGACTGCCTGTGCTGGATCATCTACCTACCCTTTAAAGTTAAATACAAAACAATACACCATGGATACTTGCCCAGTGAAGGAAGCACAGCCAAAAGGTCACATCACAAAAGGGACACTTCGATGTGCCATCATTTTCTACCTATGCTATGTACAGGGGCAGGAAGGGAGTTTAACCAAAACATGCTCTTGACAAGTAATTTAAAAGAAACACCACATTTATATAAGATACATAATACTGTGTATATGGGGAGTCTAGAAAGGAGACAACACCTCCTTAGAGAAATGTTAAAGATTAAAACCAACTAATAACATTAATTGCTGGAAAGAGCACAAATACCATGGTCAGTGTGGTATTTAACTCCAGTGAAAGCAGCAGATGCCTTGGGCACCTTATGCAGGCAGCACTGCTGAAATAGATCATGTTGTGCAAAGCTTTTGAAATACAACATATGCAAAGATAACTGATTTTTTTTTTAACTATTTAAAAGGGTATTTGTTACCAAAAAGGATATTTGCTACCTAGAACTTCAATGAATCAGTAAGAACTATTTTGAGATGAAAATTGGCTTTTGACCATGCCTTTCAACATCCTGACGTAGCAAACGTATAACTCAATAAGGAAAGTTGCTTGTGACAGGTTTGACTTTCCTACTCCAGCCCAGAGAACTTGACAGTGCAAAGGTCTCTCTTAAAATGGAAAGCGTTTCAGTTTATTTATGAAGTGAAGCATGAACTAAGAATCCAAGACAGCTCACAAAATTTTGCACTTCCCAGGATTCCTGAGTAATTTGGGTAAACAGATTCTGTTGTGCAGTCTGCAAAACGAGGTCAGTAGAAAAACCCTTTTTTAAAGACCTTGTGTTACGAATGTTCATGTGTCTGTGGGATCTTAGGTGTGAACAGCGTGCCAGCTGCTCCCTGCTAGCTCGCCATGGGCTCACAAGGGATCTCACCCTCCCTTCACCAGCAAACATCCAGAGGGGCAACTCCCACGGAGAAGCTGACGCAGCAATTCCCTGCACCGGTGGGTTAGCATGCCATGCGCCTGAAGGACCTCCAAGAGAAGAGATTTGAAACAGCAAAGTATTACCTCAAACTGTACCCCCTTATTTTCTGTATTTAAACTTAACTTGATGCTCTGATAGGAAATGAAAACAACATTCCTGTCGTATGGTGGGTTTGTGGCATTCAGATTTCTATAACAGCTACTTAAAACACCTTTGTTATGCCAGACATAGTGCCATGCACTGCTGGCACAGAAGCGCTTTTGATGTAAGAAGTTTGGTTTTGCTTGTGATTTTATTCATCTCCTTAGAAACAATAGTCAGAGTAGCATAAGCAGCACTGGCTGATAAACCTGAACTGTAGCCATTGGGCAAGTATTAAATACTGCAGAAATTATTTAGCTACCAAGTTCTGTATCTTGGTAGCCATGAAGAGAGAGAGCTGCTGGGAACTTGATCGAGATAGCAACCTTCAGATCCTAACATAATAAACAACTTCTACCATGACAACTGGCACAAAAATCTGTTAGCAGTGTGCATCTCCTCTGAGATGTGTTTGTATCTTGAGACTTTAACTGCTTTAAGGGATCTTAATTTATTCCACAGAGGAAGCTCTAACTCTTGCCGTCACTTGCATAGTGCAGCATGCACATAAATGAACAATAACTTGAAGAAACTTAAAATAATGTAATTCTGGTGTGGCACATGTCAGCTCACAGAGGTAGACTTGCTCTCCATATACATGCAAAGTACTGCAAATTTAAATCAGCTTTTTTCAACCCTTTTCAAAATCTGCAGTGCAGGCTAAACAAAGACCATTGCCTGCCCTCTGTAAACTACAAGTGGGACAATTCCTTTTTCTAATAGCTTTATACTAAGCTTTAGAACAGGAATCTCAACAGGCAGTCACCCCTGGGGCTAATTAGATGCTGTACCTCACTGAAGAAGTCTCCAGTGACCCCTCCACTCGCTCCCTTTTGCCAAATCATGTGCTTTCAACTTTTTCTGAAGAATTACAATCAGCATCAGAGATGGGTTGAGACGTTACTCTCATCTCTATCTGTTTTCAACCCTTAAATTTCACCATGCAGAGGTTGTTAATGTTTTAGGAACTCTGAATAATTAGGTACAGATAAAGAAACAGGAAAGACTGAATGATCCAGCCTTCTACCAAAGGAATATGGGAAGGAGTGGTGCTGCTTATTTTTATTAGGTGTGTTTTTAAACTCTGCTTGTTGACAGCTAGAACGTTGTCAGAGGCAAAAAGGCGCACCCACATTTTATTTTACATTGCAGGCAGTTTCAGGAGTACTTCACACCTGCCAGCTTGCATCTGCCTAGGTAGTCAATGTTTTCTTCCAAATTAGCCCCACACAGTACCCCCCTCACCAGCTTACGCGGCCTGTGGCAAAACTCAGCCACATCAGCTATTTTTGTACAGAATAAGCCATAGGTGATTTGGAGTGGGAAAGCCAGAGTATAATTTATTTCACTGTACTGCAGAATGCTTACAGTGCTTTGACAGCTGCACACAGAGGCACAGCTATAAGCCTCAATTTTGCCTCTACCTATCCCATCAGCATTTACTCTTATTATGAGGAAACATGGTAGTGATTATTCCATTATGCTGTACACAACGATAACCCTAGGACAATTCAGGAACTTCCACCATGATGTAAGCAGTGACTTCCTTGGCAACTGAGTACTCTGCAACTTGGCAATGCAATACCAATGCCCCATCTCCCAGTTCAGCTTGTATTTAGAAGCCTCTAATTTTGCAGTATTTTTTTTTTTGTCATAGCCTTAGGTCAGAGCAAAAGGGTTTTCTAATTCTTCATCTGACCTCTGAAAAAGTACAAGCATAAAATTAATGAGTCTGTGTTATGACTTTCCCTCCTCCCCCCAGTTTTATCAAAGCAATTTCTCCAGAAGTGTTGATTTTTCTTAATTTCCCTAATGAAATATGACCTACATAGCATCAGTTATTAAAAAAAAGCTGATGTCCAAAAAAGCCCCCTAAGAATCAATTTGAGATAATATTGTCAAGAATCATCTGCTTACCCACTTTTTGCAAAAAGCTTTGAAATGTAAGCATATTCTAAACACATAAAAAAGACCTACTGTGACATACAGCAAAGAAGTCACTAAAACTGGACATATGCATTCCTCGCTGTCAAATTGAAGATGAAAACACTTCTAAAACCACAAGTAGCTTAAAAGAATGGCAGAACATTTAAGAAGGCACCAGATTTTCTTTAGACATTTAAAAAGGCACCAGTCATGCTTTTTTAAGTTATATTATCCTTTATTATTTTACAAGGTATTTCAAAAACTTTTACAGATGCCTTAAACTGTTCTACAAGAGCTGCAATACTGTCATAAAAGCACACCTACAGACCAAATGCACAAATGAACTGTAATACCTACTGGTATTGAACCATTAATATCCAAAGGGTGTAGTCTTTTAGTAAATAGATGTGCAGTAATGCAAATGCAAACAGATGTTAATGCAGAAAAACAAAACTCTGCATTCATGGCTATAGAACAGAGGACTTTTCAAACACATTTGGTACTGTAACATTCTAGACAGCAATATGAAGAGCATTACATATTTAAAGCAATACATGCCCTGAAAAGCCTGTATTTTCAATCTGTGCGTGTAAACCTGAATCAAAAATAAACTAGATATAGTAAAAAACATGAGACATCTAGTCTGCCAACAAGATTTTGGGTTTTTTTTTCCTTAGAATGACAATTAACCTGGGTGGGTGAACTCTGACCTGCATTATTATTATTATTATTATTTTACATTATCATATTATGAGCATTTCTGTAGTACTATGACAGCCGGTGAGTTTTTATTTATTCCTTGTGCATAGGCACAGGAGAATAACTCTGATGCATTAAATTTCTTTTCTGAGTCTCCAAGTGGTAAATATGATTCATATTAAAGCAAATACATTACCACAAAAAAGCACTTATAACAACGTTTATAACATGTTTCAAAGTTCTCAGCTGTATTTCTCTGGTGCAACAAAGCAGGGGCACTGCAGCTTTCAAGCACTGTGTATTGAATCCTCTCAGGCACAGTGTTTACTAACAGCTCAGATATATTTATTCTCTACCTACAGAAGTTTTGCTTTTATTATCACTTCTGCTCACAGGAATTACTAAGACATCTTTAGACTTATACTGTCTGTAAGTTACAGGGCAAAGCCAATTGTTTGCATATGTTTTCAAGCCAAGCTGATGTATTATACTTCATGGGAGTCTCAAGAAAGACATTAGGAGGAAACAGTAATTGCGTGTCAGGATTGTTAGGGGGAAAAAAACAAAAAAAAAAGAGTCAAAATTTACGTGTGGCACTGTGGCAAAAGAGGCATTCTGTCCTGCTTTATACTTCAAGTTTAAAGTTTTAGTTACCATTAAATATTTCCTAACAGTAAACACCATTTCTTAATCAAATATAGTCTACATTCCTCTATTCTCTGCAGGCAGAGCTGCAATGGGTCATCACTACATTAGACCACAGCTTTTTCTGCTAGTCTTCCCAGCTAGCCTAAACAGCAGTCAGTGGTATTTATTAGTTATATATATGTATATATATAAGTCAGTCACACCCATCATTACAAATATGTTCTAGTTTATTTACTGTACAATGAATGTATACATATTTGTGTTCTTTTCAGTCCCTTTTTTCTTATCTTAAGCACTCCAATAGTTAAGGGCAGGCTGGGAAAAAATCAATATACATAAAAGGGTTACACATTTCAAGTCTGTAGTGATTCTAGTTTTAACAGCAAAAGGGGATCCTCGTGCTCATGCTGTGAACACAGCTGGCAAAAACAAAGGCCAAAAAAAGAGGCAGACTGTATTTTTCTCTGGAGTCAAAATCTAGAAAATTGAACAAAACAATGTTAGTCCAAAGGGATGTAGAAATGAAAAGGGAGTTTCATTCAATGTACAACTGGAGCTATTAAGAATTTTCTTTCACAGAGGCCCTGAGACGAGCTGAATGGATTCTCTCTACCATGTGTTTCATGTGAAGTCAAACTGAACTTAAAGCTCTATAGGTATAGCATAAACATTTGGTATATAAGAGTGGACCCATTTTTAAAAAGTGAAGCAATAAAATCTACATGAAAAACTAATGAAGGAACAATTTGATTGGAGGCCTCTGTCCTTTGACCCCTGCCCTGTCAGGCTAAACGTCCAATAAAATGTAAAATGCAGCATACACTTGCTTAATCTAAAATTTTCGCGATGATTTATTGCAAATTGCACTTGGCAGTTCACCACACCAATGGAAAACTGGCCCCCTTGTTGGTTCATTCACACAGTCTTTCAACACCAAACACAAGTCACCAGTAGAAAGATCTTGATAGAAAGTTTGCTGCTGTGCTGAGCCAACTTGCTGCACCTTCTGGGTGTGACCCAACACGAGACACTGCTTTGTCCTGTTCCTTAGTAGGGCTCTCGTCTTCTGGCAAATACTCAGGTAGATCTGTGTTCTGCTCTACTTCCACTGGAGTATCTTGGAACGGAACTAGCATCTGTAAAACACAACAGATTAAAATTATGTCAAATGTTGCAACTTAAAAGAATGAATCAAAGTTATAAGATACATGTTCATAATATACATGTTCAGGATGACAGGCATGCACATTGTAAGACTCCTCCCAACTGACTTATAGAGCAAGAACATAAATAGAACCTACTATGCTTAGAAGATACACAAAAAAAGCTTCCGCTTAATAGGGAAGAGAAAGTATCAAGTAAATACAGACTACCTTTTAGCGTAGTAGCTGGGAAGCAAAAGCACATCAGCAACACCAATCAAGAAAACCCACCACTTTCATTGTGACCCTTTTCATATAATCAATTACAGACATAATCAATTACAGTACTTTCATCCTTCTTCTGAACAATAATTTCCGTGTAACTGTTTTATGGATTCATATCCTGACACAGGATATCCTTGAGTCCTCTTGTACTGGATGTGTAACATTCATGCTTAAAAAATTTTGCCTACCATCAGATGTTATGGGCACAGAGGTGCTGATATTGAAGATACAGCTGAGCTGTAACAATTGGTATTTAGAAAGATAGAGATCCTACCTCCTCACCACTTTCACTTTTCACAACTTGCTGTGCCTTCATAACTTTGGTTGATGCTATTGCTGTTGCCAGCGCCTACAAACACACAGAAAAAAGCAAGAGCTCAGTGCAACAGAATGCAATAATGTGAGGATCTGGAGGGTTACAAAGCACTTACCTCTGCTTTTAAATCTGAGCGAATTCGGACCACACACCTTTGAACAGCCATTTGAAAGGTAAAACTAATAACACCTTTAATTTTCAACAAGGCTTCTTCACAAAGATTCCTTCGAGACTGAAAAACAAACAAAGTCCCACAACTAAAAAACATACCATGTGACAATGCTCACTATTAATTGTGTTCCTGTATGCCTCAAAGCACATGGTTACAAAAGTGTGCTTGAGTAACAGAAAAACTAAGACTTACACTTTAGTGCACAAGTATCAGACTCTCTTGCCACAAAATAAAATTTGCTTACACTTTAAAAGTCAAAGAAGGATGGAATCAACTGTAAATAATTAGAGAAAAGTGCTGAAAAGCAAAGAATGTTTTTCTCTGTGTGATCAGCTAAACAGTCCCCTCTGGTTAAGTTCTGATTGACTGAAGTGCTCATTGATGAGTAGTTAGTGTGTAAGTTGCTATTTATCAGACACCTTGGCTCCATACTGACTGAATGCATCAAAGCAGATGTTGTATCTTTCAGCTGCTTCATCTGTGGCAGCTCACAGACATCATGGCACAGCACAAGCTTAATTCTTATTTTAAAGGAAAAATACTTGGTTGATAACCCACAGAGGGTTATGTTGAAGGCAAGTGACATCACCTACTGTGCTGTAACATTACATTTACCCGTACTAGTTGCATCTGCTACATTACCTTAGAATGTTCCATTTTTTTTCCTCTTAATATTTGCACAACATTTTTGCAACAAAAAGAATTAAAGTATACTTGGAGAGACTGCTAGCACAGAAGGGGATAAAAAAAGATGGACTGTATCAGAAAGAAACTGACAGCCTTTAAAACAGGTTTAAAATAATTCACTTTTTTTTTCCCTGCAAGGTTTTAAATCATTAGTTAGTTCAAAGTATATTTGCATTAGTTACCAAATAATCACTAGTCAGTATTCACATGCACAACAAGCAAATTAAATTCTTTTTTAATCTCTGGAAGAATGAACTGAAGCAGTTTGGGAGGTTTTGTAGCAGTTTAGCATATATATTGAAACAATTCATTTGTGTAAGTTTATGTATTGAAACAGCTAACATTTTTGCGTTTTCCAAAAAATAACTTAGTCAGATAGGCTACCTTTACTATAGAAAGGAAATATTTGATGCAAAGATGATAGGCTGCCTTACACAAGTGAAAGTTGAAACCTACATCTGGACACAGAAAGCAACATTTGCATAGCTTCTTAGCCTAAAAAAATAAATTCATACATGGGTGTGTAGCAATTCTGTGACAGAATTCAGCTTTTTACTCTTAAGATCCCAGATGAATCACAGGCGCCTCAGTTTAATTCGAAATGAGGCTTTCCATGATCAGAAAACTGGTGAAGAATTTCTTAAAAGAAAAAAACTTATTAAGGTCCACACAAACTCCGTAAAAAGCTGGCAGCTTGGCATACACCAGCTTTGCTGCACAGACATACTTTGCAAAAGGCATTTCACAGGCAGGTAGCCACAAATGCAGCAATACACAACTAAATATACTTCTGCATGGTACTTCTGAAGCATGGGCACAGGCAAAATTTAGGTTATTTCCTTACATATCAAACCCTGATTACCATGCCGCTCACAAATACTACTATAATGTACAGACTAGAAAACTGACTGAGGGGCATGCCACAAACTCCTGAGTTACTGCCTTGTTTTTTACCTTTATCACCAAAATTGATTATTAGATCTTAAAATTAAAACACCACATTAAAGAACAAACGACCTTTCCCCTTTCTTCCTGAAACAATCAATTATCTACTATTTGAGGTTTTGAAATCCACAAGCATTTGTAGGACCTGCAACCATTCCTGACAGCAGTTTCCATTTACAAATGTAAATGACAGAGAACACCGTGTCTAAAGCTCTGTGTTTACTCACTATGCCTCTTCAAACTCATACATGCAACCTAATATTCTCTGCTACTTAAGTTAGGAATAAACTATTGAATGAAACTAAATGGCTTCTGTTGCTCACAAGCTTTCACACCCTCTCAGTCTCAACTTATCATAACACTTAAACAGCATTACAGGGATGTTTAACTTCTGGTGAGCATCTCTTAAACATTTCTTTAATCATCTGATGAAATACAGAGCTATGTACACCAGCTATCTCAGCCTGTGCACAGACAGACCTTCTTTAACAACAAGCTAGGAAAACATGCTGGTGTGATCTACCTGCAGTTTTGCTCTCGAAAGATGAATATCTAAATACCCTATGCTTTTTCACAATACCTTTACCTCAGCATTGCAGAGGGTAAACTCCACAAATATTGCTAAGTTCCATTTGTTGAAGAAAAAGACATGCTTTAAGATAGAATTGGACTACAGGCAAAATATCTAAACTCACGAAGTAGAAGTGGATGAAATTTCTTGCTTGGAGATACCTGTAAACAAACAAATCAACTACAAGCTTAAAAACAACAACCTATGGGATTGAATTTAAAAAATTTCACAGAGTAGCAAAGCCAATGGTGTTGACAAAGCACTGCCTTTCTAGATAGAGCAAGTGCTGGAAGGCCAAAACTGTAAAAAATATTTGTATAAAGTGAGCTAGAGCAGCATGTTATTTCTAAAGGAATTAACTATGGTCTTGTGAAAACAGAACAGTGGGTATGCTGTTGGTAAACTGGGCCTGTGGACATGCTTACTTGGCAGAATGTAAAGCAACAAAGCAAAGGATCAGGTTTGATCATTTAAAATGGGTACAAAACTGAAAGATACAGAGTCCGGAGGGCACTTGTGGATAACATGCTTAAACAGCCTACATGCTGTTTGGCAGCCGTAAAAAGGCAAACATGGCCCTGGGGTGTTATCTACAGGGGTATGGTAGATAAATCTGTAGAAGTTATTCTGACATTACATAAAGACTCAGTGAGACCTCATTAATTCAAATGCCATTCTGGTCACTACAGTAGAAAAGATCTCACAGACAATGAAAAGATGCAACAAAACCAGCTCAAAGAAAATACAGAATTTCTAAATTAAGAATAATACAAAAAACTCCCAGTGTCTGAAACCTCTCTTAACTAAAAGGAAACTTTTTTTAGATCAACACACTTATACAACCAGAAGAGATCCTGAAGTGAAAAATGCTGAAGGCACCTTGTTCACGCTATTGTTTCTTGAAAAACCATCAAGAAAACTGCCTTAAAAAGCATCTTCTTTAGGTGCTCTGAGTAAGCTCAATTTATGCCAGATTTTTATACATATCTCATGCTTCAAAATACAATTCACAGAAATTGCTGACAATCGATGATGTCATACAAGGAGCCTCACTGGGCTCCTGGGATTAAAATAAATCTCAGTACAGCATGCCTTATTTACACAAACTCTTGAAGGTTTCCTTACCGAATCATCAAGGCCATCTATATGCAAAACCACTGTCTTGGCACGCTTATTTGTGCTGCCGAGGAAAAACTGTGCTTTCCGCCGACGATAATTCATCTCATTCACATTGTCCATGTCTGACATGTTGGAAGACTGAAGGATATCATAGACTTCAGAAGCCAGAAGTTTAGTCTCTCCTGGTGTAGTGGTCCTTAAAGAAAAAAAGGGACTAAGATTTCCACATATTTGTTTTCACATTAGTACTGCAAAAAGCTATTGATTACATCCCTGCAACTGGAATATTCCATGGGGTACAGTCAAGACGTGGCAAAAATGTTACGTGGGGAGACCAGAAATTGGGTAAAACTATTTTCTTTTCCTGATTCCAATTTTTATGTCAATTTGCTGATTCTATCCTCATTATAAACACGTCTGTTCTCAAACAACATGAACACAGTTTACATCAGTTTGACAATTACAAGCCAAACATGGTAGCACATGGTCAGTGCTCCAGGGTTACTTTGTGTTGAGCTTTACTTTTTATAATTCAACTTCTACAATTACCTTGTGACATGTTTTGTTTCCCACTTTCCTTGCTACATAATACAAATAATTTCTCTGTAGAACTGGCATCTTTCCCAAAGTTTTCTTCTCCAAAGTTAACCAGCATCAGCAGCACAGCAGAAACACAAATTTTCTTGAAGAATCCAAAGGTTATTCCTGATTAGACTAAAATTCATACTTACAGTATGAATTATATGATAGCCTTTTTTTAGATAAAAAAAGTCAATAATAGACTCAACATATATTGAATTGTTAAGATTTAATGAAACTAATTTTAATCAGGTGCTAATATAAATCTGTTGTCCAAATTCAGCCTTGTTTTAATTATGCTAGTGACTTTTAGCTTTGTGTAGAAACAAAATTATTACTTCATCAACTTGCAATTAATTTTAAAATTATGAATGACAGCTTTGCTGCTTTGTTTAGCAAACACTAAGTAAGTAACAAGTACCTTTAGATTTAATTTTTTTTCCATTTGACTTCCTTAATTACCAGACATTAAACACATTTTCCAGCCTACCATATGGACAAGAGAGAACACTAAAGCAAGTATGTTAGGAGTTCTCGGCTTGTGGGGGTCTCAGCTAGCCTTTTTTTTTTTTTTAACTTCTCTGCACCTTGTTTTGAACAGCACCCTTTTGGAAAAGAAAATGTCAGTTCTTGTGATAATTCAGTAGATTAACAACATTCAAAGGGAAAAAAAAAAAAGAAAGAGAAAAAAGTGGTAATAAGCAAATAACCAAGACCTAGAAAGGGAAAGCATCCCAACATATGTTCAGTTTTAAATACATGCTCACGTTCTGCTTTCCTATACTGAGAAATCACTTATGTTAATTCACAGAAACAAGTGCTGGGAAGTCACAAAGATTTCAACTTCATCCTTCCATAATTTCTTAGATAAAGTAATAGAACTGATGATAAAGCCATGTAACTGGATGTCGTGAGGTGGTAACAAATCAGCTTCTGCTAAGGTGATAGCTTATCAAGAGATTAAAGCATTAACCCACCTATTAGTTTTGACAATTTCTTTCAACAACAATCCTGTCCATATCAAGTGATTTACAATAGGCAAGTTTTATTTTTGGTAAGTTTAAATACAGCTCACTAAGCAAACTATTGAAAATGTCACTACTCCACCTACAGCACCCACTATGCAGTTGGTAAGGGGTTTTGAGTCAAAAAATTGCACTATTGCATCACAGAGGTAAAAAAAGTCAGAAAGACAGAGGAGAAATAAAAGCATCCTTAATACTTGCCTTACATATATATGTGTGTGTATATATATGCATATTTATACTAACCTATGCAAAATAAAGAGAATTTAAAGCTGTGACTATGTCAGCAAATATAAAATATTCAAGTGCCTAAAGCAAAAAATCAAGTGATTTTCATATATGCTTTATTCTCCCAACATTATAGCTGGCACAGTTCTTGAAAACTAATAATCTGCTATTAACTGCACAACTGAAACAACCTGTTGACTTTAAAACACAGAAGTAAATTAGGTCTTATTTGACAGTTATTCCAAGATCTTCCTAAAACAAGTCTATACTGATAAATTTTATGAGCATACACACATACACACGCACACTCTCAAACAAGATACTCAGATAATTTCCTATATTTTTCCAAACAGAGGATTACCACAATCTACCACTAAGTTACCCCTATTACCTTAAAAAAAAACAAAAAACAAATGCAAGACTTTAATCTTATTTAAACAGAATCAGCAATAAGCAACTGACTGTGTAATAAAAAGCAGCAAGAAACTCAGACACTACAGGGGCAAGAACAATGGCTGCCACTTAGAAATATCAGATAGCAAAACAATCCCAAGTGAAGGTGTACACCAGTTTTTTACACTGCAGAAACAAAATACTATACTTTCATCAACTCAGTTAAACAAAGATGCCCAAAATTCCTGACAAAACCTTCTACAATTTAAAATATACTGGTAAAATGAGTGAACACAAGCTTCCAGCAACCTGTTATTATTTCATTAAAGCAATTTCTGCAACAGCTGTAAAACTAAAAGAAACATTTATATCTTTATATCAGATTAGATAAAAGGAAATTTTTTTATGATAAGCATGGTGAAACACTGGCACAGATTGCCCATAGAAATAGTAGATGCCCCATCCCTGGAACCATTCAACATCAAACTGGACAATTCAGTTGCAGATATCCCTGCTCATTGCAGGGAGTTTGGACTAGAAGATCCTTAAAGGTCCCTTCCAACCTATTCTATGATTCTGTGATCTTTAAGGAAAAAAAAATACCTATCTGGAAGCAAGTATAATAAGCCCTCCTAGCTGCAAAACCCAGGTGATGTTCAATGGTGAGTCTGTTTCCTTACATACTATATTCCTAATCAAAACAAATACAATGAAACTGCACATAAAATGAAACCACAGAAGAGTGGAAATTGTTTTAAAAAGAAAAAAAACAAAAAAAACAACAACCTACTGTAACTCATGGGCTGTGGTTTTTTTTGCCTAAAATGAGAATACTTTGAGGGCACTGACACCAGTCCTCCCACCACCAGTGCATCAGCAGTTTCAGGTAACACTGCCCACAGCAGTCTGACCCAGCCTCCTGCCACCATCAGAGCAGCACAAGGGAACTCTTGCTCTCTCCCTCTCCCACTCCAGTATGGCACTTGAGTCACCACTGAAGGTGCAGGTGCATACTATAAATTCACTCTACAGCTAGAGCTTGTTTGAGAAGAGTCATTGAAAATCTCACCGAGGGACACGGTACAGCTCCCATTGCTGGAGGTTTTCAAGATAACAGTTGGACAGGACACGAGATAGTCTCAACTAGGTCCCCTTCCCAGGAAAGTTTGGACCAGATCATCTTCTGAGGTCCCTTCCAGCTGGGTTGTTCTGTGATTCTATGACTAATGTTCTGCTACCCTGCTAGGGAAATGGTAGCATCTACTTAAGAGCAGACCAACAGTTGGCAAGAGGTGGTTACCATCTCTTTCAGAGGCAGTAACATCCTACATTACTTCAGCAAGATTCAGAAGATGCCTGTCAGAAACCCAAGCCTTAAGTTTTCACAGTCTTCCTGAATTCCTGTCATCCTAGATTGCTGCCTGTCCTTCCATCATGTTTATCCAAGGCTAGCTGTGTAAGATGTATGAACACAGAATCCAAGTGACACGTGCTGTATCTGTCATAAGAGGATACAAGAAATAGTTCTCATTTTCTACACTATTATTAGAAATAACTTTTTAAACATGGTCCAAGTACTGCAGAGGTTTTATTAGCATGGTAAGATATTTTTTAAAGTTTTTGCTAACCTTAAAGGACATGAAAACTAATGGCTACAACTCGAAGGTGTATGTGATGTGGGCAGCGTATGGATGCTAGGAAAGAATGTGTAAGCAGTGTACAGCATTATGGCTGTGACTGAAGTAAACACACAGCATCATAAATTATAATGGAAGGCATGACAACCTTCCTCCCATAGCTTCATCTGAGGCAAAGGTAACAGAGACTTAGTTTCTTCCTTTAGAACTAGCACAAAGACTGAGAAAGACTAATACAGTGATTTTCCCCTTTTAGAGAAGGGCAAGACATAAATAAGTTTATAAATACATACATGGGGGCGAGTCTGTAAAAGATAATCTTATCCTCTTTTAAGCTATAATATTTTATGCTTATTTTTAAAAATAAACATGTGTACATACTTGCAAATTACATACTAACTCCTGCACCAGAGGAAACATGCAACTGTAACTCTGCTCAAAGTAGGGCAGACCCTGTGCACAAGCAGAGGAACTATTAGTGCCTTCCTTTAGTGGCATCTGTTGTGCTCTAAAGACACATTAGCCAAACATGTAACACACTACCTACAGCATTTCATTACTGTGTTTCTACTGAGTTTATAACCTTGACACAGGAGGTTTCCAAATAAAACAGGGAATTTTTCTTTACTCAAGATTCAATTATATCCGAGAGTCTATCGAAAGGATATTTATGTAATTTAATTCCAGAAGTTTCACTTCTGTAGTAATTCTGCTTTTGTATGTACTTGGTCAGTCTGCCCACTACCCACAATAAAAGTGGCAAAGTTAATTGGCCATTTATGAAATTTCAAGGCTCTGATAATATCTGAACCCCTGGGAAGGTGATGGAAAAAATCTGAAGGTGCTCAAGAAGGGTGAGCCCATATTCACAAAGAGAAAGTCACGCCTGAGCACCCCAGGAATCTTCTGCCATGAAATAACTGGCTTCACTAGGATGGGAGAGCAAATGGATACTGTCTGTTGACACTGGCCATTACACAATCCCCACAGAGAAGATGATGCAGGATGGACTGGCTGACCAGATTGTGATGGGGACTGAAAACTGGCTAGATGGCCAGGCCCAGAAGGTGATGATCAAGGACATGAAACCCAACTGGAAGTCAGTATCTAGCAGTGTACATCAGGGATCAACACCAGGTCCCATTCTGTTCAGTATCTTCATTAACTATCTGGGGCGCAATGGACCCTTAACAAGATGTGCAGATGACACAAAACAGGAAGGAATGACAGATACATCAGACAGCTGTGCCAGAGAGACCTCAACAGGTTTGAGAAATGAGCTAACAAGCATCTCATCAAGTTCAACAAAAGTAAGTGGAAAGACCTTATGGGGAATAATAGCCCCAGGCACCACTCAGATCGGGCACAGTCCCAGAGTGAGCAGCTGGAAAGCTTTGCAAAGAATCCCTGGACACAAAGATCAGCATCAGCCAGCAAAGTGCTCCTGCAGCAAAGGTTACTGGTTATCCTGGGCTGCATTGGCGGGAGTGCTGCCAGGAGATAAAGGGAGGTGATCCTGCCTCGCCACAGCTGCATCAGCAGTGGTGAAGCCTCACCTGGAGTACAGTGGCCAGGTCTGGGCTCCCCAGTACACGAGATGTATGAACACGCTGCAGAGTCCAGAAAAGGATCAGGAAGATAATTACAGGGCTGATGAGAGAAGGGAGAGTGATCTGGGATGGTTGAGTCTAGAGAAGGCTCAGGGGGGAGCTTATCAATGTATATAAATAGCTGAAGGGGGTACAAAGAGGACAAAGCCAGGACCAGAGGCAAAGGGCACAATCTGAAAAATCAGGAAACAGTTTTCCACTGCAAAGGTGATTGAGCACTGGCAGAAGCTGTCCAGACAGGTTGTAGAGCCTCCATCCTTGGAGATACTCAAATGCTGCCTGGATATGGTTCTGGGCACTGTGGTTTAGGTGTCTATGCCTGAGTAGACGGGAGCTGGACCCATGACCTACAGAGGTCCTTTCCAAACTCAATTACCCTGTGAGTCTGTGAACACATATCAAAAAATCACTAAGTAAATTCAAACAGCAATATACATGGAGCACATCCATTTTTACCTACTTGTGGAGCTCTAATCTTTCAGGTTAGGAATATTTTAGAAGATGGGTTTTTATGTAAGTAAGTAAAGCAAAAATTTATTTAATTTTCTGCCAACTATTTTCCTTACACATTGTCTTCCAAAGAGTTCTACATGACAGCTTACATAATTCTAATGCACTTGATAGAGAGACTGATTTCAGAAACTTCCTGCCCTCATATTTAGACTTAGAACAATTTAGGACTGAACAGTGAATTCTATCTTAAGGCATCATGAACTAAAGGCTAGACTAGATGCAAAAAGGAAGGCATTGTTCTCAAAGCCATTAGAATTTGTCAGTTGGTATTGCTTTTGTTTTCATTGTCATAGAATCATCTTTGAATGGTTAAGGTTGGATAAGGACCCTGAAGATCGTCTAGTTCCAACCCTCCTGCAGTGGGCAGCAACACTTTTAACTAGACCAGGTTACTTAGAGCTGCATCCAACCTGGCCTTGAACACCTAAAGGAATGGTACATCCACAACTTCCCTAGGCAACCTGCTCCACCTTAAGTTATAGCAAGATCATATTACACACAGTCATCACAGAAAAGCTACACCTTATAATAACAATTTAGAAACTTTCAATACAAAACTTAAAAATCCAATAGTTCACTGGTTCAAACATGACACTGACTTCAGGAGAATCCAGGCTTCTCACTCAAAATATATAATTTCTTTGTAATTCTACTTAGTGCAATAACTGTGTTCAGTAAATAAGAGTATAAAGCCAAAGGAGGATGTGCACTGTATAACTCATCACTGAGCTCTTGCTCACTAATACTTGGGAAACCAGCACAAAGAAAAGAGCAGCTCTGTAAAAGCAAAAAGAAAAGTAGCTAACAGTGGTGAAGGGAAGATAAACTCTAAAAACAAAATAAGGAAACAGATCTAGACATTTTAAAGTTAACTCAAGTAAAATTTCCTGTATTGACATCTCAAGGATTTTACATAGTAATGGAAAGTAGAACCTTAAAATGCAGATCTGTAAAAAGAATCCACAACACAATTCAAGTCTAAGGAATATGAAGACTTTGAAGATGAAAAATATCTTCATTATCCAAGTTAAGGCTCCAATATTTGACAAGACCTTGGCAAATACCATCCTAAATAACCTACTCATAAATTAAAAGTATAAACAACTCTCTGACTTAATTTACAGTCACAGAAGAATCCCAAATCACTGAACATAACAAAGGACTGAAAGTGTAATTTTTCCTTCTAAAACACTAGTTTGAGAGACCTCATCTACAGAGTGATGCAAGCACCTTTCCAAAAAGTTAGAGAAAGCCTATCATCACATAAAAGCAGATATTTTCATTTGATCGCAATCCTCTTCATACATGCAAGCACTGTCCCTATATTTTTCCCTAGGATCCTAAGTAGTGATACTTTCAGCCATCATTTTATTTCCATAACAAACTTCATCATTGCAATGCATTTAGTAGACCATATGACACAAAACGCACCAGTAAGAATTCATGGATTGACACAAATTCTATCACTCTGTTTTATCACTGTTGGGCAAGTGCATGCATATCAGAACATTTAAAGTATATACACTGCAGAGATTTATCATTTAGTTATGGGTAACAAATGGCTAGTCAACATGTACTAAGATCACTATGCTTTAAGACCACTGATGTATTTGTTTCCAGGCGAACAATTTCTTTTGGAATACACTCTTCCTATGCTTAAAGACACAAGTTGTTTCCAGCAACTAAAGGGAGCAGTAAGCCGCAAAGAGTTGTTACATTCTGTAAGAGGGGGTTGGGAAATCACTAATCTTTGATTTTAGAAGTGAGACACAGTGATTGACATGGTTTTGATGAAAACTTTGAGCATGAATGACAACCCTAAAGAAAGAGCATGGTATTAGAGAAAAAGCAATCTGTTTCAAGACAGTTATCTGATCTAGCTGCTGTTCTGCAGGGCAAGATTCTTTCTTATCTCCACGAATGCTGCTCTTTCTTGTAAGCTTTCAGCACATCCTGTGATGCAGTGGGCTCACTCATAAGCACATAACTGCTCTCCTGACTTGTTCCAAATAGCAGGCACATTATTTGAAAACAACTTGAAGAGTAGTGTTACTTCAGCACACACCTTCTCAGAGTCCCAGTATGATGCTACTATCATGCTACACCTCAGTTCCCTCTAGCCTCAAAAATACAGCAAAGACCAGATAACATCATAGAGCAGCTGATAAAATTATTATCACCTGCTTTCTGAAAAGAAAAAAGTCAAAATCCTCAAGAATACAGACAGCAGGATCCTTATGTTGGTCAATAACAATATAGAAAGCATAGTAATGGGTTAACAACGAGAAAAACAATTTGAAGGTGGAGAACAGGAAAAACAAAAGAACCTGTAGGACTGGGCAAGCCTTAAGTGACAGAATAAGCAGCAGCACCATGGATCTTCAAACCCCAAAACCAAGCAGGTGGACTGCTCAATGAATCTATGCCCAGCCCAAGTACAGCAGTGTTACGTGCCGACATTCCAGAGGTATCAACCATGTGCTCCAGGGCAGTTGCACCATGGCAACAAGGCAAGGTCACACAGATTTTCCTAGATTGCTCCCTAGAATTGCATGATGCCTGTCACTTGGCAAGCCTTCCACACACTACTCGTGTCATAGCTGTGACAATTTGACCAGGAGACACTAAACTAAAATGCTTGTAATGAACAAGGAAATCTGAAGTCTTGAGGCTGATTTTGTATTTAAGAAGACATACCCCACTGAAATTAGGAGTGAGGACTGGATTTCTCAATGCCACTTCCAGCTCAGTTTATGTCATATACCTACTGACCCTGAAGATGTACAAAAACCCCATGAAATTGATGGAATGTCCTGAAGACTGCTGAAAACAAGCAAACAAAAAAGCCTCAATATTAGAAAAGTTGTAAATAAGAGTAAAATCACAGTACAATCCCACTAACTGCTGGAAAATCAGCGACTGTGATATAATTTAAACATTTAGCAAATTGATTAATTACCCATACTTAACACATTTTCCTGATTCATTCTATTGTCCTCTGATCACAAGAAGAAAATGAACTTCCAAGAACAGGATAACGGATTTGAACATATGCCATATGCTTAACCCAGCTATTCATCCAATTTTGTTTAACTCTTGCTATTTATACACTAAATGGAAAATCAACTTTTGATCTCCCACAGCTTGGTATCTACCATATGGACATACTCTACATAAAAAGAAAAAAAAGACGCAGGGCCTGTTAACTCAACTAAACTCAAAAGGCTTCATAACAGCATTTGCTAGACAAGAGTCCACATAAAAGACAAACTCCATGTTGAATTTCACAGTAGCTAATTCCAACATCTTGCCTGCTAATGAACAGTAAAAATTTCATGGATGGCAAAAATCATGTTTATTATAGGGTTCCAACAAATAGCATCAGGGCTAAAAAAAAAATATCTTAAAGGTAACAACTGTCTCTGGTCCTTTACAATGAAAGATGTAAAATGTTGATATTGAAAAGCCAGCTCTTCCTGGAGATGATGCTGTGGTGACCAGGTAGAAGTATTGGTAGTGCTGAAATCAGTCTCAGCACAGAAGTATTTTAGAAACATCTTGGAGGAAGCCAACCCCTTTCTTGTGTTATTAGCATGGTAACAGCACTAAGTATATAATATAATAATAGTTGATTATAATCTATAATTATCTGGAAAATCCATTTATATCTTAAAATCCCCATCATTTATTTTGGCTTTTAAATGTAAGGTTCATCTGACTATTCCCCTGAAATTTACTGGAGAAAAGTTTAAAAAAAAGAAAAAGCGTTGGAATGCTCCAAGATTCAGACTTCCCTGAACAAAGCCTGTATAAATAATAAGAACTAAACTACAGCAGCAACTTCTCCCAGAGGAAAAAAAATGCAGGTTTAATCCATGTAGGCATATCTATGTCTAAGCTTTGTATTTGATTAATTTGCTAATATAGTTAATATTAACTCAGTAGAGACTCAAAGTAGGTAACCATTGAAACATGTTTTCCTACTCTTAAACTACTTTTTTATTAGCAAGGAACTGACTTTTTTATTTTTAAGTAAGCCAGTATTAGCAGCTTTATTTCTAGTCAAAGGGACTGCAGTGTCCATGTAAAATAGGTTGAAGCATACAACAAGGTCTTAAGAAAAAAGTGTTGTGGGAACTTGATGATGTACTGTATAAATACAGCATGTACTAACAAGTTAAATTTGTTTCAAGTTATTAGATAGGACTTCCTACTGCAAAATCCAATGGATATCCAGCCAAAAGATATCATAGCAGGTACTGCAAAACAACAAAGTATCAAAGCATATTCCTGGATAGAAATACATCCAATTGAAAATCACATAAAATTCCCTTCCTTCTGAAATAACAGCTCCATCCAGAAACTACTAATGAAGCCTGTATCACCATTAGTAAATTCTCAAGCATTTCCATTTGTAGCATTTATTGCCTGTAATACTCAACTGAAACCATGTAAGTGCTAATCACACACCAGCACCTTACTATGTTTATTGATCAAACAGCCCTCAGGAAAAAAAGAATAATAAAAGGGTAATCCACTTATGGTTTCTTAGGAAAAAAAAATCTGCACAGTTTTTGGAATGCTTACTATGAAGGCCAAAGATCAGGGACAAATACCACCTGTGGACAAGGTCACTGTAAACCAAATGTAGACATTTGACACTGGCAAGAGAAAGTGTGAAACCTCAGTGTTAAGAATGAATCAATGACTTTTTTGTAAATAAATTACTCCAGCCTACAATATGTCAATCCACACCTGCACTAGTATTAAATACCTCACCACACAATTTGTGACTTTAATTTCAAAGCATTTTTAGTTCTCTCAAAGCCTTTTTAGCTCTTAATTTTAGTAAGCATCAGTAGAAGTCAGCATACTGAAGAATCTACCTCAGCAGTTTTTCTTGAAAACTCAACAGTAACCAGAGAAGGTCACTGTATTCCTGAAATGTTTTCACCACCAGCTGATGACAAGGTTTATCGAGCATTAGAGGCGTCCATTAACATTAGAGGCGTTGCTATTACTAATCCTGACTCTTCTGCCAATCCACTTAAATATCTACCCTTCAAGACAGGTACAGAACTGCACCACAAAAAGAAAAGCTGCCTTTTGGCACACCATGTCAGGCAGATCTTGAGGAACCAAGTTCAGTATTAGTATTTGTTTCCTATCCTACAGTCAGCAGTTATTTAAATATCAACTTGGATTCTATTTTTTTTAACACATTATAATATTGTGTTTCATTCTGTAAACCACTTCATTTTTTTATAATCAACATTTCTGAGTTCCCTATTTGTTTTAATATAAATTCTGAAAAAAAAAAGGAAGTAAAACATCTTAAGCTTCAATGACTTCCTAAAATATTTAACTCCCCATTTCAGCCAATTTCTAAATAAAGAAGAAATTGGATAAGACAACCTACTGACGACAAAAGGCTTTTAAATAGATATGGGTTTAATAAAGTTATTTTATACTTAATAACTTTTTGTCAGTGTTTCAAAGTTCTCTTATTTTTTAAATTCTGAAATTTAAATTTTATATTTTATCATCACAATATTTTTTGCCTACAGTGAAAAGCAACTAGCTCCTTTTTAACTTCCCAACTAATTTTTTCCCTAAATTGAATAGAAAGCAACTCAAAGCAACTATGATTGTGGCACTCCCTCCGTCAGAAAAGCAAGAATAATGCCTATTTACTCAGTAATAGGTACTGAAAATTCTCTCCCAGGTTTAAGAATGGACAATTTGGTAATTGTACATAAATCATCACTGTACAACTTAGGCACCTCAATGGATAGGTAACTACTTTCACTGCTTATCATATTCTTAAGCCAGTCATTGTACACCAGCCAAAGGCCATCATTCAAAACAACTTGCAGGTACTCTTCATAAAACACTGCATTAACAACTACTTACTTTGTTACCTCACGATTTGTCAATCAGTTAACATGAAATACTTAAAATGCCAAGAAAACGGAACATTTCTATCAAAGAAAAGAAGAAAAAGAAACTGTTGAAATGCAAGCAAGCACTGTCATGTCAGAGAAAGTTTTGCATCAACTGCAAGTGCAGCACAGAAACCAGTAACAAAAGTTCTGCTGTTTCATGGAGAGTGCAAATGTTTTGACGTAACAGAGTAAAAGCTGCTCCACTGAACCAGTATGCACTGAGCTGGTACTCTGAAAAGTCCATGGAAGCACAGTAACTGGATTACAGTGAGACAGACATCAGGCAGTGCTAAGCAGCCCAACCAACAGTCCTGATAAAAGTGCCAGACAAGTCAAACACTGGGAGGTAAAATCAGTAGCTTGGAGAGCAAAGAGCAGAATGATGCGGTATTTCTGATCACAGTCAAAAATACTGTAATAGGAATTAACCACACATGACAGAATGAAAAAAACAGAAAATACAAAATCCCAAACTAGAGATAAACAAACACCTAAACTGTTGAGTACAGAAACAGTACTGATCACATAGAGCTCACTAAGCAAGTTGCATGCAAGTAGAAATGATGGCTGTGTAATGTCTCTGACTGCAGAGAGGTTCTGAGATAAACAAAAAATTTAAAAAATCCTCCCCTAACATGAAAAGTACATCTAGTAAGGGCACAGAGGAGACCCCTCCATTAGGTCATGCTTTTGTATTTTTTTGTGATCAATCTACACATGAACAGTGAGCTTATCCTAAGCTTATCCTAAGCAAACTTTTAGAACAGTTATTTACAGAACTGCTAATTTCTATTAACCCATGCAAATATAAACGCACAGCAGTATTTCAACACGTAAATTACTAGCTATATTTGAATTGCTGATGATCCAGTCTTCCACAAGTCTTACAAATTACATCCATCTTTACGAGACTTTAAACCTTATTTCCTTACCTCACAGCAGCCGTAAAATTCTCCCAGAAAGCCTATTACGACTACAGACTAGGTTCACACCAATATTGCAACAGTAGGATTTTAACCAATGCGTTTTGTGTTTTGTCATCATTTGTCCCTGTGCCAGCACCTCTACATTGAGATCATAACCTTCTATATGGTTACTAACACCGAAATACACTAGACAAAACAAAGACTGCTGAACCAAAATTGTTAGTTGCTTTTTTGTTTGTTAGTTTGCCACAAACAAAAAGAGCAGAACTCATACTGAGAACACGTCTAACTAACTGAGGTAGCTCACTACATTAAACCCTCTCCCCTAGATATAACCTCCTTCAAATACCAGAAAGCCTTTGACAGACAAAAGGAGCCTTCAGTTATTTAGAACAAATAACATGGTATTTTTAAAGAAGACATACTGAGGTGTCCCACATTTTGTAATATTTCATTGTTTTGTTTTGGGGGGGGGGGGGGGGGGGAGGGGGGGAAGGGGGCAGAGAATACTTTTTCAAAAGTAACTTCAAGAAACAATCTATTTCCAAAACTTGCACCATTTAGAAAATATACAATAAAAACATTCTTTACAGAAACTGAGGGTATCTAGAGGAGAGGGGGATATTAAGCTACTTTGCTTAACAATGCTGAACAGAACAGCCTGCAGGCGGCTTCCTGCTGTGACCTTCTATTATTAACAAACACATTGTCCCAGCAATAAACACACTGGAGCCCCACAGCCCAGAGATGCACCAGCAACCAAGGGTGTCATTTTATAGGGAAAAATAACAGGAAAGCAAAGGCCAGGAAAGTTAACATGGAACAGACAGATGTGTATATTATTCTTCCTTCAGGTGATACAGTACAATTTGGAAACAGTAGCTAAAACCAAAGTTTTTGGAACCTACTGCTCACATGAAAATCCAAGGCCTGGGAGAATCATATTTTTCTCCAAAACCACAAACTTCTCAGTGCCAAATCACAAGTACTGGCAGAGTTCAAAAAGAATCATGCAAGAGAATCATGCTTCCCATTACCCAATCTCAACTGTTTCTCAACTTTGACGTGTTAAAGAAACCCCACATGCCAAGGATTACAAAAACAGCATTATTAAGTGATTCAAGCAGAGAAAAATAAAATCTCTACAGTCTATAAAAAGCTGTTTCCTTCTCCTTTGCAGATCAGAATTTAAGCATTCCACTTAATAACATAAATGCATTAAATGTACGAAATTTACAGTTTTTTAACTGTAATTTCTCACAAAGTATTATCTTGAAGCTATATGGTAACTTCCCTTTAATCATCAGATATCCCTTTAAATACATAGTTTGCCTACCTCCTAATTAATATATGGCCTTTGTCCTGTCTTTCTCCAACCATTCAGCCTCTCACAAAGAAGAAAAAATAGTACGCCACACAACAAAAAAATTATAAAACTGTTGTGATGCAACATCCCTACTATTTTAATTTCACAAATACTATCTGAAATACTTGGCTTTTGCCTTTTTTCTTTGTCAGATATCATAAATTTAAACTTTGCAGGTTTCAATGAATAATTAAATTTTCAAAAAGTGCAGGTAATTAAGACTACCAAAAATTAAAATTGAGTAAGAAGTCAGCAATTATAGACTGCATGTATTTTACCAGATCTGCAAGGGACTCTAATTAAACACATATTAATTGCCCTAATCTTCTTAGGCAAGTAATAAATTGGAAGAGCTGATTAATGCACTGGATTTAGTTCAGCTTGTTAAATCTGACAACCTGGCAAAGGAAGACTATCTTGAAAAGCTCTTTTAGCTAAGTAATTGGAATTTTACTCTCAGTAATTTGCCATTCCATAATAAGAGCTATTTAGTACATTGACTCTTCATCAGTGGTTCTTTTTAAATATATACTAGTTATATTGAAACAGTACCATTATGCTGCTCATAAAGATTATGAAAAATTATGAACTTTGACCTTTATTGTCCATCAAAAGACACTTTCACTCTGAACACAAATTAGTGTATTTCCTTGTAGGCAATAAATCCTAATTAATTTTAATTCTAGAAGCTGCTAATAACATTTTAGAAAGTCCATATGGACACATTAAGTCCTCTACACAATTCATAAAGCCAGCAACTAAACCAGTTTTCAATATTAAATTACTGCTGATGACTGCTGGAATACAACGAAATACCAGTATTCAAAGACCTTCAATCTCTTCTGTCTTTTTTTACCTATTTATGCAAACACTTCTGCATGTACATAGGACAAGGGAGGGATATTTTTGTAATATCAGCCATAAAAAAAAAAATAGAGAAGTGTGGAAACCTCCAGGTAGAGATTTTAAAGGTCTGCTATCTCTCCAACACAATTGCTTATTTCCAGCTTATAACATGGAAAAATGCCTCAAGTGTCACTTAAAAATAAGCAGATGTAGGTGAACGAAAAAAAAAAAAAAACTCCCTTGCTAAGGAAAAAAGCAGCAAGTTAAGAACAGGGAATCAGAAATTTTTATACTTGAAAAATGTTTTGAAGTATTCCACGAAAGCTGAAACAGCTCTTCATATGTCCCAGAAAATGTGAAAGTATATAAAGTCTTTCACATGAAGAAGCTTAAAAAGTCATGTGTTCCAAAACAAGTTCAGTCAGAAAACAAATCCTAAACATAAAAATATCTAGCTGCCATCAAATTTTCATTCTCTACTCCTCAGAGCTAACATCCCATACTTCTCCTGTAGAACCTGTAGCTTCCAGGATCTACATTTAACATTTGTTGCTCTTCTGTTGGCAAAATCTAGTGTTCATATGCCTTGAAAATCAGTCACAGTGAACCTGAAACCTATTCTTTGCTCTTTAAGTGTAGTACCAACTAAGGAGTCAGCCAGACATCAGTTCTGAGCAGCAACATAATTTGCACAACTAAGCTTTAACACTTAGAATAAGCAAAACAGCAAAAAGTTGATCAGATAATACTAGAGGACTGATAAGCCACTGAAGGAGACATGAAGGAACCTCAAAGAACTGTCAAACTCAGATGTTCCAAATATTTCCTACTCACTGTTCATGATGCAGTGCAATTTACCACTTATCACTGAGGTCCCTAGCACAGGAGAAATTCTTTACTGGGAGGGCGGTGAAGCATTGGCACAGGCTGCCCAGAGAAGCTGTGGATGCCCCATCCCTAGAAACGTTCAAGGCCAGCTTGGATGGAGCTCTGAGAAACCTGGTTGAGTGGAAGGTGTCCCTGTCTGAGGCAGGCGGTTGGAACTACATGATCTTTAAGGTCCCTTCCAACCCAGGCCATTCTACGACTCTATGATTGGATAAACAGGTGGCACTCAGTTTCAACCCTCATCCTCAGTAGTCTTCATGAAAGAAATAGTATTTTGCCATCATGATATTGAGTTTAATTAAGTGGCATAGCCTTTTTCCATTGGTTGTGTATTACTTGCAATGGAAGGGTTAGGGCTTGTGCCTGAAGCTCCCATGTACTACTAAAAGATGCCAACAGTAGAGAGCCAATTTCAATTACTTTCCAGTTGATGGCATTGACCATCCAAAGATCTGTTAGACTTGTTAGCTGCACTTAGGCTATGAGAAAAAATTACATATCTGAATCTAAGGTCTCTAACACATAAACCTTCAAGGCTTATAAAAAGACACATGATGAGAAAAGCCCTCAGATTTCAGCATCTGCATAACTGAATGCTAAAACACCTCAACTTCCTAGCACGGCATCAGTTCAGCACTGCTGAACATAAACTTAAGTTTGAAATATGACAATTATTCAGTTTGTGATTTGCCTGCACTCCATTTCATTGCTTGAGAAGACATACCACAGCTTTATCAGTGGCAGAATACAGTTTGTCATAAATCAGCACTGAACAGGGAAAGCCACTGAATATTATTTAGTTAAGTGAGAAAATGGACAGTGAGAGTTGAAAAATCCTTGGTGAAAAGGAACTATTCAGATGACAGGATGTGCGTCATCTGTCAGGAGCAAGAAGCAGTGACTGCAACTTCTGGTCCAAAAGATGCTGGGTTCTGTCTCACTTGAAAGAAAGAAACAAAAACAGGAAAAGCAGAATTCTGACAGAAGTTCCTATCCTTTTTGTATAATTTGTTTTCATTTTTGTACCACATCACCAAAAAAAATTTAAATCCCAAATTAAATTCTGAATATAATTAAAAAAAAATTTTATATAGAGCAATGAGTTCAATACACAGATTCTGGAAAGCACACAGGAACAAAGAGCATGAAGTAATTTAGACCCAAGCATCCATTAATGTCTAGTTTCAGTTCAACAGACTACATCATCTTCTGGTAAACTGAAATCAATTAAAAGCTAGAACCTGCATTTTGTAAAGCAAATGAAAGACAGCAAAGACCTTGTTTTCTGCCCTACAGTCTTTCTAACAAAAAACCTTACAACCCAAAACCTAATTGTGATAAAAAGAAGTCTACATTTATCTTCTCGGCACTTTTCTACCATCTTTCCCCATATTTATGCAGGCAGTTCAAAACTCAACTTCAGCATTTCCTGTCAACATTAAAACCTAAAATCCTGACAAGCACATGACAAAGTCTTGTGGTTGAAGATGCTATGTATTTAAATTTTCATGATATCACACTTTCCAAATGTTACAAGCATACAAATCCAATGTATGTTCTTACTGTTGCCAAAGAGCTTTCTAGAAAAAAAAAAAAAAGAAGAAACACCTACAGGATTTCCAGTTTTCACTGACTTATCTCTCATTTTCTGCACATATCTGAACTTTGCTCTTTTGGCCCTTGAAACTGAAACCTAGAAAAAAATGTTGTTGAAGAGATTTCCATAAAATTCTTTACTGTTTCCCAAGTAATATTTGCAAGCTACAGAGACTGATAATGAACTACCATTCCCCTCTCAACTTTTACAGAATGTCTCTGCACTCTAAACAGACATGTAATCCATACTAAAAGTAAGTTCTTTTGAAACACATGCTTCTGTTATTACCTAAATGTTTCAGGTCTTATTGTTATTATAAAAGTAGCAAAGACTTCTGCATATTTCACTTAATTATGCCTGTCCTTAGAAAAGGTGAATATCTTAAGCCTTAATTCCATTTTTTTTCTCCATACATCATATTAGAACACTCATCATTTCTAAAGTTATAATTATGACATTATTTTTAAAAAATTGACACACCTCTTCTAAATTTTAGTAACTTTGTTCATTTTTCTTTGAGGACACATGTTTTAAATCCCTGTGTTTTGCATAAGTGGTGAATCACAAGATGATACTCGGGCATAATGCTGAATTCCATGTCAACACCTAGTCATCTTTAGCTTTAGCATAATTAATGAAGTGCTTAAAGGTAAGCAGTAGTAATATTTCCTAGATCACACAGAACTTGAGTACAAACCATAATTTCCCCTCCTACAGGTTCACACATATAAATAAGGAGTGTCAGACAGAGGGAAATGCAATAATCCTGTAATATCCAATCATAATCCCAAATCCTGGGCAGCATCAAAAGCAGTGTGGCAAGCAGGTTGAAGAAGGTGATTCTCCCCCTCTAGTCTGCTTTCATGAGACCCCACCCAAAGTGCTGAGCACAGTTCCAGTGCCCCCAAATAAGGACACAGAAATGTTGGAGCAAGTCCAGAGGAGAGCCACAAAGTTGGTAAAAAAGGACTGGAGCACCTCCCTTACAAAGCCAGGCTGAGGAAGTTGGGGCTGTGGGAAGAAACCTCCTTGTAACCTTTCAGTTTTTGACAGGGCCTACTGGGAAGCCAGAAAGGGACTCTTCATCAGGAACTGTAGCAATAGGATACTGTGCAATAGGCACAAATTGAAAGAGGTTAGATATTAGGTAGAAATTATTTACAGTGAGGGTAGTTAGGCACTGGAACAGGTTGCCCAGGGAGGTTGTGGGTGCCCCAACCCAGGCACTGTTCAAATTCAGGTTGGATACGGCCTTGAGCAACTTGGTCTAATGGGTAGGGACTAGATGATCCTTAAGGTCCATTCCAACCCCCTAACATTCTATGATAATAGGACACACTGCCAAAACTGGCGGGGCTGTGTGATGAAGGAACTAGTGAAGTCTAGCCTTGTGTTTTCTCAAAAAGAAACTCGTACATCTACAGCACAAATGACAGAGGTTCAACTAACATATTAAAATATCCAAAACCTTTCTACCTAAATATTTAATATACAATTCCACTTGTGTTTTACCCTATTCTAAATAATTGTTTTAAACATTCATCTGAGGCATCTCAATGCAGCAACATGACGTTTCTCCACCCCCATGGAACAGCTCCTCACACTTCCAAAGTCCACAGCTCCAACAGAGCACTACCAAACTGTATGTAAAATCACCTTCAGATAGTTTGATGGCAAGTTAATTTCTGCTATGACAGAATAATCTTTGGAAAAGGCTGTTGGGGTTTCTTTTGAATAGTGATTCACTTTAGTTAATCACATAATTTCTGTTGATTAAGTGCATCATCTCCAGTGTGCATGTACACAGAGATCTTCCAGTACTCAAGACTCAGCAGTGAGAAATATTGAGAAAATCCAACAATCACAAATTTTAAGAGGCATAACCCATCTGACACCTCATACAAAGATATCAGAGACCACTATAAACCTCATTAATTTCTACTCCACCTGCAGGATGTTCTCTCAACACAGAACTGCAGATACTTACTTCCAGAAATACACTGAAGCAAATTCCCTACCCAAAGGTGGGGTTCAAAGAATAAATGTGGCAGATGGGAACCATTTCTTTAACTGCACTACTGCAAGGCAACCTTATACAATGATAAGAAGGATTATAAGAGAACCTGAAGGAAAGGGACAAAATTCGCTTTCTTGTAACAAGGCAAAAAAAATTTGTTATTTGGCAAATGACCTGCAAATTAATATTTCTTCTAGGCTATGGTCTGACTACTTCAAAATACCATAAAATGAAAATCTTTAATTGCTTGCAGCCATATAATTTCAAGAAGGCAATATTAGAAACTTAGTATACAAATTCAGTCCAAGTTGCACTTTGTACCACAATTAGATGTTTAGACTGTTTGGATCCAACATTCCATTGCAAACTTACTTTTGTATTACATTCTGTAAGCTGAGCATCATACCCAATTCACTTTTCATCTTTTCTCTGTTGACACGGCACTCAGCCAAATAGCGGAGAGCCTGAAAGAAAGAGGAGCACAGCAGATCAGCAATACATCCAGTACATTACTAATCATTTCTGTTAGTGCACATCTGCAAAATAGCCACAGAGGCAGGTCTAGTAGGAAGAGAAAGAATTATCACCTACTATGAACATTATAAAAATAAAATATTTTTATAAATACACAGAAAACAGAGTATCTAATCTATGAGAAAGGGCTGGGAGACTGGGTTTGCTAATACCAGCTGAGAGCCTAAGGGACAATTTAACAGTTGTCTACAGCTATGCAAGACGCCTTTACAAAGATGGTTGAGCCCAACTTTCCTCTACAGCAGCAGACAAGGGGGAACAGCCACAAACTGTAGCTTGGGAAGTTCAAATCAGGTATAATAAAAAGCTTTTTTCCTCTGAAGGTAGTACAACACTGGAACAGATGACCTAGTGGAACTGCAGAACAAACGAGACAAAGCTACAACTGACCTGATTGAGTGCTGGTGACAGTCCCAACTGAAACAGGAAACTGAAGTGATTGACTTCCAGAAGTCCCTTCCAATAAACAATTATGTGACCTGAGATCTAAAGTAATTTTTATACATGATGCTTCCAGTATAATTACCATCAATTCTGTGGGCTCCGCCAGTACTACAAGCAGAAAACTTACCACTACCAAGTTCCTACTGTCCACAAAAAGAGGTCTAAAACATGTATAAGCTTTTGAAGACTAATTGCAATTTCATCATTCCATACAGGAATAAGAACACCAGCAGCAGCAAGCTTCTTGGCTTACTGTGACCTGAACTGGAAAATTACACTTATTTGTTGCTCAAGGTTTTGTTTACTTGACTTTCAAGGTAGTGTCTTTGCACAATTTTACACTGTTGACCCCAGTTGGTAACTGTATATTCATATGATCCTCCTAACATTACACTCTTCCAATTAAAATGTCAGTCCTTCTGTTCATGAGACATCTCTCTATTGTTTGTGCTGAGAAAGTTTTCTTAGAAGGAGCCTCCAAAGGTGTCTTATTGATGTAGGTAAAAGAACTGCACCTGAAAAATCCTGCAATACACAAATACAGTGATTTATAAAATGGGGTTTGTGACACAAGGTTTAGAAGCACACCAACTCTTTATATATAGCCATGTAGTAGCTACACTGCACAGTAACTGCTTTAAAAATAACATGCTCCTTAATCCCTTCAGAAATAGAGGACTAATCATCAGGGCTTGTTTTTTCCAAGTCATCTTCTGCACATATCAGGTAAAATTAACAAGACTGTTTTATTGCCTTTCAAGAAATTCTGGCTGCTGTCTGGCATGGCAAGAACCTGAGATGCGATTTTTGTTATTTCCTGATGCGGTCCAGTATCAATAGTTGCAGCTTATAAATGTTGTATATCCATTTATTATCTTACTTTTCAACTATGGGGAAATACCTAAATGATATCTCTCAAGTAACTTGCATGCCATGAAATGTATCCTTGCTGGTGTAACAAGTTTCTTATTTTTATTCTGGCAATTTAGTAAGGGTACAACTCAGTTGGACAAAGAAAAACCTATTCTCTTAACAGCTAATTTTTTGAGTCACAGCTCAAATAAGGCCAAAGTCACAAGTCCAACTTAACTGACCCAACTTTTCAACACTAGGAAGTTCCCATCCCTCCTGCCTCCCACAGGAGATAGAAAGGTATCCCTTCAAAGAAGTGAGATCATTTACACTTATTAAATCCAGTATACTGAGTATACTGAAAGTATAGGGAAAGTTATTGACATGAACTTTGGCTCAGCTTCTGTTCAGCTAAACACTTACCTGTGGTTAGGTGAGTTCATCAAGTAAGGTAAACATAATGAATAGGACTACCTGCATACTTTAACACAAAATACACTGCTGCTAGTCTTGATAAAAAGACATCTTTGATGGTTTTTATGGGAAATTTTAAAGTAGTTCCTTAACTTCAGGGTTCTATTTCATAGAATTTTAGTCCAAATTTCAGGGGGGAAAAAATAGTAGTATTGCCTGTGTTATGTCTGATTTTTGAAATTTATATCATTCAAAAATTTTAACATTTGAAGTATATCATAATGAATTTCTGAAATCAAGACTAGAGAAAACCAAAAATAGAAATATACAGAACATACATATCAATTCTTCATCAGATACAAAAAAAACCACCCTCCCTGAAAAGTTCTACAACACATCAAAAAAGTTAAATATGGAACTATTATGATTCATACAGATTATTACAATTTCAAGTACAGGAATTTCTGAGCAGTATGAGAAGAAATTTAAAGTCAGTGCTGCACATTCTTTTATTAGGTACACATTTAATGGAAGATCATTACTTTTAACTATTCCCATTCAAACAGAAGCACTTTTTGACCAACAGGATGGCTACAAAAACAAAAAGCCTTCTCAGAATGGAAAAATATAAAACATGAAGACTAAAGACTTGTCAGTAAAGATATTTAAACCTTCAGAACCTAAGCAGTTCAAGAACTCATTAACACAAGGAGTCCGAGTAGCAGACCAGAACATGTATTCACAGTAAACAGATCCATTTCTCATTGCAGCCACATCCTGGTCTCTAAAACCTGATTCTTAATCCACTCTAACTGGAGTTTATCACTACATGGAACAACTCATCTGCCTCCCATCCACACCCAAGGAGATTTCCTTTCAACACAACTTGAGTACTATCAGGGGCTGTGGAGCCACACTGCAAATTGGATTAGTGCTCATCGCTCTTGACAAAACCAGTTTTTTTATGCAGAACTGGATTTTGTAACATGACCAAGAGACTGATTTGTGAATCTCATGAAGGCAGTGAGAATACACAGCCCAACATAACAAAGGAAGGAAAAAGACCGTGGGACATCCAAACAAGAACTTCTTTTAAGATCACAGCCTAAGGAAACTACACGGGGAAGAAAACCAATGCAACACATTTCCAAGAACAGTAAACTCCAATCTATGTTCTCTTACTAAAGAAAACTATAGTCTGCCAAATGCTATGGCAAGGCTAACCTAAAAAACAATTAGCAGGACACACGTTTCCTTATGGGACCTCTCTCCCCAAACACAAAAGAAATCAATCACTAAAGTAATTTCAAGAAGTCCACTAATATCCACTGTGAAAGCAACACAAATTAAAAACAAAGAATTACAGTACAGATAGGTCTCAGTGATATAAAGAATAATGTACACCTGCCATGTACACATGTAAAAGCCAGAGCTCTTTGCTCTTTCCCATTCTTTACAATTAAATAATGACATCATTGAAAAAAAAAAAAAGGAGCACCACAAAAACTTCAGTAACTTAAAATCTTAGAACTCTAATTCAACTCTTGAAATTACTAAATTCTGACTTTCATTTCTCCTATTTCTAAGCAAGAAATACATTTTTAAGCTAATATTACAATTCAGGATAAGAAATCAGGACTTCAGCATTTATGATTTAGAATGAGAAGAAACAGTCAAAAGCTGGAACAAATTGTATTAGATTGTATTAGATTTTGTTTTTAATACCATGAGGCTGCTCAAACACTGGAACAATGTGCCAGAGAGGCTATGGAATCTTCATCCTTCAAGGTGTTGAAGATAAAGTGAACACAACCATGAGTTGTGATCTGAGTGCACCTAATTTAGGCATGGGATTGGACCACATTGCCTCGGGAGGTTGTTTCTAACCTAAGTTTTCCTATGATTGGATTTTGATTTTTATAAAGTGAATATCAAGTCACTGTCTATATTTACCAAGCTCTATGGCTTCATCTTTAAAAAGAAATTTAAGGGTCCTTACCTCCCTCCCCACAAAAAGTGAAATAGCTGTATTAGGGCAAAAAATGCAAAGTAAATTAATATTTTTATATTTAAAAAATCCCCTGGAACAATGTGTCATTTTTTAAATACATGCTTTAAAAAAAAAACCCACACATGTAATGAATACCAACATAATATTAAACCATTATTATTCACATTTTCACTTGTTTAAACACACTTGTTATTCCCATTTTCACTTGTTTAAACAAATTGTTTAAACAGTTTCATTTGTAAATTGCTTGTTTAAACAACTTGCTTAACAAAGTTTAAAAATTCCCTACCGACATAGAAATTTATATCCAGAACACTTACTAGTAATGCTGAATGAACAACCTGAGGGTTGGGATGGTCCAAGAACAGAATAAGACCTGGCAGGCATCCTTGATCCTGAACAATGGCCCGTCTATTCAACGGATCAGCTGCTAGATCTCGGAGCTGGTTAACCACAGATAGTGCATCAGGCTCCTCACTCATAGCAGAATTCATCTTTTCTGCACCATTCATACAAAATACCTGCTGAAAAAAAAAAAATAATTACTACTATCACAACATTTGTCATCAATTAAAACAGAGACAAAAAAAAGCACAAAGGCAATGATTGGCTCTAAACAAAAACGTACAAAAAACCCAAGGACTAGAATTCATGGAAGGTGGATGGAATTGATAAGGATGTGGGTCCTGAAATTTATGAACTGGAAATCTAAACTTCCAATGCAGAGAACAGATATATTTGGATAATAAGGTTTTTTATTTGTTTCCTATATGTCATTTCAGACCAGTCAATCTTTATGGCAGTATTGTGTGTTAGTTTTTTTCTCCTTACACTAGTGAAAAATGTTTTCAATAAATCCAGTCTTCTCACAAGGCACCCCAGAAGTCCATAAACACTTCTGTGCAAGGGTGCAAAACCAAAGTATTTACAGAGTAGCTTTGGCAATCAAAAAATTTTACAAAAAATGAACCACAAAAGTCAACAAAATATTAACAGTACATCAAGAACAGTGAATATTAAGCTTTATTCTTCATCCATGTATCAAATAACTAGTGCAATACCATACACTCAAAGGCACAAAGGGCTTTGGAGGCTGGGTTTGAGTTGTTTTTCTCCTTTTCACAAGTATCCCTCGATAAAAAGAGAGCAAGCAGGTCACGCCTTGCTGCAGTCGAAGTCCAAACCACCAGATCAATTTCAAAGGAGACACGTGTTAGTGTGAGAATATCAGATTGCAGAGTTGTTATTAATAATAACTACTTAAGAGGCAACAAAAGCATAAGTTTGTTCAGAGAAAATGCTAAAATCTTGGTGCAAAAAAAAGTTTCTTTGTGCCTCAGAAACTACTAAATGCTAACTGTAGTCATGGTTGTTGCCAGTACCAACTCAGCCAAGTAACTTAAGGCACAAAAGTGGGAGTGAATGCATATTGTTAATTTGTTAAATCACTCACTGTCCCCCAAATAAAGAACAAATACAATTTTTAAGCTATCACATTCTTTTAACATCATTTGCAACATTAAACAGTTTTTCTTCACTGAAGGTTGGCCTCTGAAGAACATAAATTTATCACACTCATCAAAAAAAATGAACCATAAACACGCATTTAGATTATGATAATTTCTGAAATTTTCACAGAGAAAAAATGCTGTTAACCTCGAAGTCAATGTTTCTTACTTCAGGAGAGTGCTAGAGTGAAAAGTACAGGCCAACTATTAGTCTCCAGACTATTTCTCTGGACTATCAGAAATGAAAAAGATATCAACTGGGAGATACAGTAGCTCATCCAATACAAGTTAGTGCTGCCAAAGGAAAAAACTCTAACATAAAAACAAAACAAAACCTTAGCAAACAAAACCACCAAACAAAGCCAAAGCAACTCTGTTGAGTATTATTAACTATTTTCCATAGTACACAAAGGAACTTACTATTCAAGACTTAAAAATCAAGTCAGGAGTGGAGCTGATACTAATCAAAGTCTCTAACTTCCAAGTCTGTGTCCCAAGCACCATATCATTCCTATAACTCTTTCCATCCTGATCACCTTTTGCCTTTTTCCTTCTAATCCTCTGAAAAAACCCACCCACAAAACCAAGTTTTACCCCCACCTATTCCGTTAGACTACACTCATCTGAAGGGAACAACAAGACGGAGAAGGACAATTGACAAAGGCATATAGTGATAGGACAAGGGGTAATGTCTTTAATCTGAAAGGGGGCAGGTTGGGATTAAATATTGGAATAAATTGCTGTAAGGGTGGTGATCCATTGGAACAGGTTGCCCAGAGAAGTTGTGGATGCCCCATCCCTAGAAGTGTTCAAGGCCAGCTTGGATGGATCTCTGAGCAACCTGGTCTAATGGAAGGTGTCCCTGCCCAGTGGAGGGAGGTTACAACTAGATGCTCTTCAAGGACCCTTCCAACCCAAACCATTATGTGATTCTGTTACCCCCAGATCCTTCTCCATCTCTCCTAAACCCCAACTCCGGAGACAACTCTGAAATCCTTACCCTTCTACAAGACCTGCAACAATCAATTTCATCAAAACTCACGCCCTCGGCCACTTTACGGAGCTTTTTAATTAAATAGGCGGTCTTAAAAGTTATAATAAGGTATCTATAATTCAGGAGACTGGCAGAGCAGCGAGCCAGATGCCTGCTCTTGTCTCCTCCTCGAAGCTTTGAGATCCAAGCCTGACGCAGGCAGCACAGCCCCGTCTCTCTGCCGCTCTCCCCACCGCTTTGTGCTCTCGCCGGGGCGGCCTTAGAGAGGAACCCGCACAGCTCAGCTGCCGAGGCCTCAGCCCGGCGGGGACCAGGCCCCGGGACTGAGTTCCCAGGCCCCGCGGTCAACGGAGACTCAGCCCCGCAGCCACCAGGCAGCAGGAGCTCCGGGATGTATCTGGAAGCAGGGGGGATCTCGGCCGCACACGCCGCCCCCTCACGGCCCTTCCCGGCGCGGCCTGTTCCCCTCCCCGGCAGGGCCGTACCGTCGCAGAAGCCGTCCCTGGGAGGACTCGCAACTCAGCTCCGCGCCCCCATGTCCCGCGCGGCGGGGCGGCGCGGCCTGCGGAGAGCGGCGGGAGAAACACGGGAAGAGGCTCGGGAGGAACCCCGGGCTGAGCACCGGAACGAGAGCGCCTGCACCACCCACCGGAGCCCGCTCTGACCCGGCAGCGCGCTACACCGCGCGGCGCGATTGGCGCTTACCGAGCGCGGCCCTCCGCCAATCGAGGAGTTCTTTGTTCCTGGGAGGGGCGCGGTGCAGGCCGGGAAGTGTAGTCCGAGGGCTGTAGTCCAAAAACACGCCCCTCGCGGAGTTCCATTTGTTTTGGATTTTTTTTTTTTCTCCAAAGACGGTTACCACGAGAAGTTGGATTTACTGCTCAAATAAAGTGTAGCGTGTACTGTAAAACAATCTAGTGTGAACCACACCTGATGCTGTAGGGACAGAGAATGCCCACCTCCTGGTTCGAAACCTGAAGTGGGTATTCCCAACCCCACGAGATGCCGAAATTAGATTTGGTTTAATATCCAATCAAGGCATCGGTAGGGCTGAAAAAACCTCTAACAGCACCAGGTGCAGCATCTTGATCCTTTACGATGGTTTGGGTCCCCATAAAGGCAAAGGTTTTCTGTTTTCTCATTCCTCCACGTAACCTTCGCACCTTATTTTAAAATGCTTTAGTAAAGTTCTCAGTAGTTTCTAAAGCTGAAAACACCCGCTAAGTAATGCTTAAATCAATTCAGCACGAAGAAACTCTCTCTGAGTTCCCCTTTATCACGCCTCTGTCCCACAGCAAGCCCGACTTCCCGCCGGGCTCCACAGCGGTCCCGGCCCTCCTTTCCGCAAGGTTTTAATAGGACACAGGCGACGCCAGCCAGGAGCCGCCGGCGGTGCCATAGCCGACAGCCGCACCTCAGGGAGCCGCAGGCCGCCAGCAGCCGCCGGGCAGCGCCAGCGGCCACGGCCGGGGCTGCGGAGGAGCCCAGAGCAGCCCCGCAGCCGCCACACGAGCGCGGCTGCAGGCGGACACGGCAGCGCTGCCTCGGCGGTGACAAGGCAGGGCCGCTGCCGTTCCCCACCGCCTCAGAATGACGGAATCAGCGAGGCTGGAAAGGACCTCGGAGGCCATCGAGTCCAACGTGTGGCCGAGCACCAACCTGACATCTAGACCGGGGCACGGAGTGCCACATCCAGCCTTTCTTAAACACTTCTGGGCTTGGTGACTCCACCACCTTCAAGGGCAGCCCATTACAACCTTTAATCACCCGTTTTGTAAACAAATTCCTCCTGACACCCAACCTAAACCTCCCCCGGCACAGCCTGAAGCTGTGTCCTTTATCCCGTTCGCTAGTTGCCAGGGGGACGAGACCGACCCCCACAGGGCAGCGGCAGCGGGACCGAAACCGCCCGGCCGAGCTGCGCTCCCGGTGTCCCGCCCCTATTGGCGGGTCCCGCTCACGTGACCACGCGGGGGGCGGGGCGGCTCCCCCGCCCGCTGCCGGCTCGGCGCCGGCCGGGTAGCGCCTCACCCACGCAGCGCGCGCCACGTCCCGCCTCCAGCGCCCGCTGCCGGGCCTGCTATTGGCCGGGTAGGCGCCGAGCCGGCCGCCGATTGGCTGCCGGGGCCGGGTCGCGAGCGGCCGCGCGGGCAGCGGGTGAGGCAGCGCGTCGGCCGCGGCGGCGGGTGAGGCGAGGGGCGGTGGTGGCGGCGGCGGCAGTGGCGGCGGCTGCGGCCGAGGTTCTCCCCTTCCCTTTGGGCAGCCCCTTCCTTCCCTTTGGGCAGCCCCTCTTGGCGCGGCCGATCCCGGGCGAGGGGCGGTGCGGAGGGTAAGCTTGCCTGGAAACCATGTACAGGCCGCTCGGGGCGGCCCCGCTGTGTCCGGGCAGGGCAGTGCCGGCAGGACCGTGGAAGCGCCTGGGGGTACTAGGCCGAAGCTTTTGTTCGTGCAGGTGAACTGCTGTGATGAGAAGGTGACAGGTCACGGGGAATAATGTTAATACCAGGATCTTGTGGAGATAATATGGGAAGTTTTTTAAGGACGCTTTAAAATAGAGTTGGCATATAAGAGGAAAAATGAGCCCTAAGGGGCATGGTGGTTTAATTTCTCTTTTCTGTAAACTTAGACTTCCTGTACCTTTAGTGATACTGCTGCCGTGCTCAAGTTCTTCTGTAGTGGTCATAAATAAGTAACTTGCTCGGTGCGTGTTTTCTTTTTGTTTAACGAGCTGTTGAAATTCCAAATATTGAGGGTGACTAGAGTTTGAATGCTGAAATCAGTCGTAGTGCATTGATCTCTGCCTGACAGCGTCAGCAGTACTTCATCAATATTAACATGCTGTCCTCTGAGTGCTCTGCAGCTCTTGTGAAGGCAAGACTTACAGAGATTAAATAAATAGGAATTATGTCTTCTGATCCCCACTGGCTTTTACCTAGGTGATAAAAATAAGTCAGCTGAGTTATCTGCACATCAAGTCTAAAAGTTCTGGTTACTTGTTGCTGAATGGAAATAATGTGCTTTGTAGGGATCGCTAGCTAAAATATGATTGCTGTGTGTAGGAACTCAGCATTGTTACACAGAGAGATATCTGGGGAGAAGGAAGATTGGACATTTTAAATGCCTTTTCAAACAAACACGCTCTTTTGTTTGTAAGACTGACATGCTGTTGTATCTCAGAGTTGTAGCAGAAAGACTGACATTGTCAGCAGCTGGTGGGGAGGTCTGTCTGTCCGGCAGGGAAGGGCAGGTGTTTGGTTGTCTCTATCACATCATACCTTGTGGTCTGTAGGTGTTGAAGGGTTTCACTTACCTCTCAGTGGTATCATAGTGCACTGTGCAGGTATAATCATTGCTGAGCAAAGGCTTTTGATTAAACTAGTGCTGAAACATGGATTTTTTTTTCTCTGTTCTTAGTTGACAAGATGGGGTAGAATGAATGAAATCTGATTAATAGGGATTTGCTTGTTCATGTAAATACGATGGGGCTATATTTTTAAGAAAGCTTTAGCAATTTCTGTTGCAAGTGTGTATGATTTTCAATTCCTTCTTTAATTTTCATACCAGTACTAGCTTAGATTGTCCCTATAGTATTTACTGACTTTTCTCTCTCTCTTTGTATCTTTCCAAAGAGGTGTATCTGTTAGTCCTGGGATGCTCCATTATTTGTAGCTTCCACACCAAAAAACAGACTCCTGTTTCTGGCTATGTGACCTCTGCCAAATGCATATTTACTTTGCTTGTAGCTGGTCTGTGTCAGTTTGGGACAGAGTCTGGTCCTTTATCCAGAAATTCTTCTGCCCATTTGGCTGTTGTGATAATGGGGTTTATTTTGCTTTATCTTCCTTTATTACTTTTTAAATAATGTTTCCTTGTGGATGTAATTTTATTAGACGAACTTGGGTCATGTGGTAGTCTAAAATACTGAGGAAATATGCTTGCCCTAGTTCTTGCTAAAATAAGGAGGAGCCTGGTATTTTTGCATTGCATTTTTTATGTGTCTGGTATTCCTTTGAACCTCTGCTTCTTTGAAAATTTTAAACTTCTTAAAGTTATGCCTTTTGAATTTAGAGACTACACCTTTCATTTTTCAGATTTCATACCTTTGTTTATTCTTTGTTAAGGCTAATCTGCTCCATCAATCCCATTAAGTCATTTTCTTTTATGTGTCTATGGACCTTAAGTGAATGAGAGAAACCTTCAGTAAAAAAATATGAACATCATATTTCTTTTAAAGAGCAAGAACTCATACTCTGAAGGGGACCTGGATAAATACAACATTGCAAAAACTCATAGAAGTATTTTAGTTTGAAAGTAGTTGCATCTGATTTTCTTTTAATCTTTCGTGTGTAGGACTCACTAAAAAGCCTGGCAAAGGGTTTCTGTTCATATTTACTGGATATTATACCTTATGTGTAGAGATTCCAGAGTTTTTATATTTATTTAATGAACTTTTTGTCATTTATAAGTGGTGCTATCTCTCAGCTTTGTTGACTCACTATTTGATACGAGAGTATTGAACAGAGCCTGCAAAAGTAGTTGGGAAAAATAGGGGCAAACAAGCTCCAGGGGGCTTGGAAATGTAGACCTTCTCATTTCTAAGCCAAGGAATTCCTCCATATTTCCATATCAGTAAGAAAGTTCTTCAGCATTGCTAATTTCTGGGTTTCATTGAAATGAACCCATGAAATTCCAACCCCTTCATGCTTTATGCAGTGAAATGTAATTCTTTGTGTTACTGCTCCTTGGACGTCTTGGTAATCTTGTCTGTGGGTGCTATGCATCCTTGTGATAGTTTTGCTGAGGCAGAGCAGAAGAACTATTTTTTATGGCAATATTACTATCACTCAGAGCTCTTCATTTTAGTAATTGAGTTATGGAAATTTTTGGGGAATTAAATTATTTTTACTGTAGGTAGGACCAAGAAGAGAGAGGATAAATACCACAAAGGTCAGTATTTTAATAGAGGTATTACTCTGTTTACTAAAAGCCATAAACATTTAACTTCTGCTTCTGAAAATGGCATGTATACAGAGCATGAGAGGTGAATTTGGTAGTGATTTCATTCTTGCTGTCCAGTAGTTTCTTTTGGAATGAACCCTGTCTGTTCTTGGCACATAAACCAATTGTGAAATAATTGAGTTTTGTGAAGAAAGCTATAGTGCAACATAGTCTGAAAGAAGTATGAAGTTTGCCTGGAGATAATTCTGTAAACTCATAATCAGATAAAAATACACTTAGAAGCATTTTTCTTTTAGATAACAGATTAACTGGAGGTTGTCCAAACATGGTGGTTTTCCTTAGAGCCACAAACTAAGGAAGCTAGTCCAGAAACTGGGTGGTACTCTGTGCTCTTACAGATTGATTTCAGTCACTTTCTTTTGCAAGAACAGACAGGCCATTGAAAAGAGCAAGATGTTAATGACCCCAGTCTCAAATGCTTTAAGTTTTAGGCTACAGAGGAAACAATAATTTACAAAGTGAACTATAAATATTCATTTTACAGAAGTAGTTGTTTTGTTGAATGAATGCTCTTTTGTGTTCAGTCATCAAAGCCTTGGAACCTGGAATTATAAAGGGTCACCTTAATATTTTAGGGCAGGATAAGTGTTTTGGACTATTTCCAGTGCTCTGTGTCATCATGCTCCTTCTTTTATTCCTGGGGTTTTGAATCCCATTGACCCAAGTTTCTGAAATTCATTATCAATATTTCAAGAATTGCTTTAACAAGTTTCTGAACTTTGCAAGGTGAAATTCACGAGATACTGTTGTCCTGGATGCTTATAACTTCTCAGCACTGTCTGTATTCCGTGCTAACACCTCTCTGTCTTACCTGCCACTGTCAGGTGAAAACGCTGAATACATACTGACTATCCAAATCACACACTGGTTTCTTTCCCGTTGCATCGTGGTTGTCTCTCTTGCCTCCTACTGCTAATACATGTAGGACTTTTTTATGCCTTTGAGATGGAACCCATTTTGTAGCTTGCCTTTTTTAGCTTACTACTTCATATTTATACTATTCTGTCATCCTCATGTTGTGCTACTTTTTTTCTACAAATGGTTTTGTGCTTTTAATTGGTTATCTTGTCAGTTTTTGTGCTGTTCTTTTACCTGTTTGCCTTTTTAGTTTCTTAAATTCTTGGAAACTTTCTAGACCTGCTCTGATTTCTTTGGAGGAAGTTCTTGCCCTCACTTTTCACTTCTGTCCAAATTGTCTTTGTTGTTAGACTTGGACCTCTCATTTAATCAGGAACAAAATCATACATTTTCTTCTCTGCCTGGAAGAAAACATGACTCTGACGTATTTTAAACTTTTGAGCTGGCTGAAAGACCAATGTATAGGGATACAATCATTTCTTTTGGTTCTATCACTTTCCTTTCTCAGCCAGCCCTGTCTTTGCAGTTGCTCAGCAAAACAAAATTACAAGTTTTGTACTTTTTTGTACCCTACCTTTTTCTTTTGTTTAAATTTGTCTTGATGCAGCTTTCTTTTTTCCTCCTTTGATTTCCACACTGCTTGTTGAACAAGTCTGGACTTTGGAATGAGGTGGAGTATATCACATGTAATCACACCTTTGGAACAGGTTTCCCCTTTTAAAGGAGCATTCCACTCTTTTGTGTCACTGCATGCTACAGTGGCAGATACAATGCCAAATCCAATGTGGGGCATTGTATTGTTCCTGTTTTAAGAACACTGCAGGTGCAGTGAGATCCAAGGTCCATACAGTGGGTTGTGTAAGGGAAGAATAACAGATACCTAAAGGAATAATACATCAAGTAGATGGTGATGCTTCTCTAATAGACTTCTCAAGCATTCCATAAAGAAGTCCATGACTTATTTATTTACTATGAATAAGTGTGGCTTGTATTCATGGCTGTTTGGTAGCTAGCCCATTATTCTTCCCTATTGTTTTTCCTATAATAGTTGCCATTTTCATTCTAATCTCCTGGTGTAGATTAATAGTTTCTTCTGAGCTTAGTCACAAACAAAAGAAGATCCTGTGATGATGACAAACTAATATCAACTGTCTTTTAAGCCCGTCTAAAAAAAGATAACTGTAAGATTGTACTGTTTCTGCCAAGTTTCCACAAGAGGTATGTTATTACTAAGGAACTGTTGAAAAAAATTTGTAATGGAAACAATGATGGTTTAACTGTAGGGCTTGTTTGGCTTCTCCAAACAGCTGAACTTTTCCATCTCCTGACTTTCAAACTTCCCAAGTACCAGTTCCTCGCTGCTGCATTGCTTTAGTCATCCCTGTCTGTATATAGAGTGACTACAGCAACACCGTTGTTCATACTACAAATACGTTGCTCGTGGTGGATCAGCAGAGTTTTGTTTCCAGCCTGCTACACAAAAGAAATGTAAACGCAAATCTGTGGCTTCCTTTCCTGGTTTTGGTGGCATACACTTCTTAGTGGTGTCCAGGTTATGACTGGTGTAGAACACAGTTAAAGAAAAAGTACACTATTTTTGCTAGACGAGCAATAAAACCATCTTAAGTCAAGTGAATGGAAGTGTATATAAATAGACAAACTTTGAAATCTGTCTAATCTTATAAACTGCTTGAATATTTTCATGTCCTACGTTTACAGTATTTCATGTTATTTTCCTGCATTAGTCATTTTTCCATGTTTCCTTTCTCTCCTTTGTTGTAAGAAAAAGGAAGGAACAACAAAGCTGTCAGAGAATGTGAGTCAGGAGAGGTGATCAGCTTTCTGCAGTCTGTTCCTGCATAGAAATGAGTTTTAGATATGAGAATGGCACTTTAGTCTTAGTGCTAATCCCCATCTGCAGGCGTTCCATAGGGCTTGATGCTCACTTAGAGCTGTTGAACGCCGTCATCTGTCCAAGCTCAAGTGAGCAGTCATTTCCCCAACTTTTTAATAGTTAACTTTACAACAGCTTAGGTTTCTTTCCAGTACCTGAAGGGGACTACAAGAGAGCTAGAGGGAGACTTTTTGCAAGGGTATGCAATGATAGGACAAGGAGCAGTGGCTTTAAACTGAGAGAAGATGGGTTTGGATATGTACCACCATGAGGGTGCTGCTGCACACAAACAGGTTGTTGAAAAAAATTGTGGATGCCCCGTTCCTGGAAGTTTTCATGGCCAGGCTGGATGGAGCCCTGTGCCAGCCTGATAGTGGAAGGTGCCCCTGCAGATGGCAGGAGGGTTGGAACTGCATGACTTTTGAGCTCCCTTCCAACTCAGTCAATTCTATGATTCTATAAAAACGACACTATTAAAAAGTCATTGTTACCTATATTAAGTAGATGCCTTCTGAGCACCTTTGCTTTGCAGTACAAGTTATTGGTGTTATCTAATATGTCTTGTATCTAAAACTTGTCTTTTTAGGAATCTAGCAGTTTACTTCTGTACATGTTCCACAACATACATCTAAAATTCTTATGTGTCTCATTTCAGAACTACTATGGAACCTTGGCAGCCTTGTAGGTTTGGAAGGCTTAAATCCAAGTTCGGAAAGGCCTTTTCCAGTCCTGATGATTTGCTGGCTGAAGCGCATAATTAGGATGGCTTTGGAACAAATTGGAGTGAACATGGAATCAGTAAGTGTTTCAAACTTCCTTTATGTTTGCAGAAAATAGGGTATGGGAAGCACTTCATGTGTTTTAGTTTCTGCTTATCTAGAAGAACACTTTAGGTACACTCAATACTGGGATGATTCTGCCTTGCTGAAAAGTCATCAAGTTTATGACTTGAAATATTGAGTAATAAATGTGTTAAAAGTACTACGCAGTTCCTTGTGGGTCTAATAAACTGTTTACTTTGTAAACACTGCTGTTCATGCTGGACTTCTGTGTGTGTTTTGAAGCTGAAGGAGGATTCCATCTGATTTTTAACAGTGATAAACAAATAATCTTTTTACGTGTTCTTACCTTGGAGATACAAAAGCCCCAGGAAACGGAGATGATTATAATTGTGCTACATTTACCTCTTCTGTGCTATAGTTACCTCTTCTGGAGGTGTAACAGTACATGAGAGCAACACAGCTGTGTTCTTTACTGAGTAAACAGAGGAACAGGCCTGCATAGCTCTCCTCTCCTCTCGGAGGAGACTATATAGAGAGTTTTCTTTGAATGCTTAGCAGAGAGAGACAGAGAACTGCTGCACATCAGCTGCTCTGTCACTGACCTTTAGGAAGCTATTTTGAGTACAAATGTGTACCTCAGTGCAGTAATCCCTGTAAGTTTTTGCAATATTTTGATGTTTTAAGAATGGAGGAATCCTTAAAAGCTATGTGCAGTATTTAGTCAGTATTATTGTGGTAGAGCCTTTTATCAGTCTTGGGAATCTATGGGGAGCAAATTGTTTATACAGTGTAAATGAAGATTGACAACAAGAATCTGTATTTAAGGATTTATTTGAATTTTGATCTGAGGTTCCATGTAACTTTGAAAATTCAAAGTATGAGAATGTGTTGCATTATAACACTAGTAATTCAGCAATTTCAGCCTAAATAGGGAGAGAAATGAGTTTTTAACCTTTTTCTCCCCATTCTCTACTTGTGTCAAGCTTGTGATAATGCAGTTACATTTCCAAATGTCAGCTGTTTTAGACAACAGCAGAGCACTGATGCAATAGCTATGTATGACTAAGTAACATTTTGCAGACTTGCTCAGCCAGTGCTTCAAGTCAACAAGAAGTTGTGTGAATTTGGTTAGAGCAGTGCTGAGACCTCAGCTCAGCTGAGCAGGGAACTGATTTTACTTGCATCCCTCGTGGCACAGTTTGCATGCAGTGTTCTGAAAATAATGTCCTGGCATATCTGGTGTTACCAAAATTGAGTCACTCAGCATTTTGGTGCACCAAATCACTGTTGTTGGAGAGCCCCAAGGGCATTTGGAAACCAGATATTTTTGACTGCTAGTCAACAGCTTGTCTGTGGTCTGAGCAATGTCTAAACAAGTTCTGCTGCTTGTTTAAAATGCATTGCATTGTGTTGGTAATAGAGCATGTAGTCTAGACTGTCTTGCTGTTGTGGAAGTACTCCTGCAACTTATTAAGCCTTCCTTTGACTGGCATTATTTGTTCCAATGCCCCATCACTTTGACTCTCTTGCCAACAGTTCTGCTTTAATCAGAATCAGTTGTGATTAATGAGACTGTATTACTGTGGTGCTTTTTCTTAGTGACTTGTTCTTGAAGACCTCTGATCTACCTGCTGTTTGCTCAGACATGTAAACAAACAGGTGATAGGCACAAATGTGAGGTCTTGGTTGAGACAACCAACATGCAGCACCAACAGACTACTCTGTATTGAAAAATTTGTGTTCAGCTTAGCAGTGTATTAAGCAAGAGAATATTTTTTTAATAGAATGGAAAAAAATAGATTTGAGTGAATATACATGGCAAAGTTGCAGCTCTGTTGTGAGGATGTAGCATAGCATATGTGCAGTGCACATTTATTTTGTCAACATTTTCATATTCCAGTAAAGCCAGAGGAAGGAGGTATAGAAATTAGAAATAGGCATGTTTGTGTGAAGTTTGTGAAATAATCTGGAGATCAATACCATGGAACATAAAGTTCCCTTTTTAATAGAACCTTCAACATCTATGAGTAGTGATCTTTTCTTAGTATATTAAACTATTCAGCTGTGTGTAATGCAAGTCCCACAGCACCATACAGTCATCATACAGGCACTATTGCCGTTGCCAACCTAGAATAGCCTGGATTTTTCCTGTTTTCTTTATTGGGCAACCTTCTACCAGGATGTCAAGTTTGCTTGAAGCTATGATCTTCTAAAAACTAAAGTCTGACTAGTAAATTCATATTTGCAGTCATAATTAAACACTGGCTAAGTTTTTAAAATTACCATACAATGTTCTAATTGTGTACTAACAACATAGCCTGTGTTAGAGTCTTCTTGTTACTCTTTTTCTTGTTTGCATTGTTTTTGTTGCCTTTGCCTGTGCTGAAATTTTTCCTACTTCTCTCCGGGGCGTTTGCTTCTGTTCTGGCTCATTCTGTAGTATTCTCCTAGGATTAAACTCCCATTTTATTTCCTTTCCTAAGACTGTTGTAAATACTAAATACAACAAAAATAAGCAAATTTAATCCCCGTTGAAACAACATAGAAAAAAATGTAAATTGAAGTAGAAACAGTTATAATGAAGCCTGGTGTGTTGAGCTGCTATGGGCAGTTTTCTCTAGGTGAATCTATTTTTTTGGGGCAGGGGACAAAGTTTCTTTCTTACAAAAATTTTGTTTTATTTTCTCCATTTTACTTTCCTTTGCTCTTTAATTTCACAGTTACATTTTTATATTTATTGTAGCTGATACTTACTTTCATGAAGATGGTAGACACTATTCATGTTAGAAGAGCTCTTAATTAAAAAAGAAAAAAAATATTTTGAGAAATGAAGAACTATGTGACTTCAAGGATTTTTAATTATTGAGTGGCTTTTCTTGAAACCCTATAAAAAGAGGTGTCTCACTGCATGTATGTTCTTTATTGTCTTGAAAATTTGACTATTGTGTTTTTGAAAATACTTTCAGCTCCTGGAGTCTTCTGCATTACCTGATTTATTGTTTTGGCTTTAGACTTATTCCAAAGGCTGTCTTGACCTTAAGCAGCCCTGACTGTACTGTACTGATGATGTGTAATGTGTTTGTGCCAGTTTGGGGATAGAATGTAAGGAGTTCCCTGGGACAGAATTCAGTATATAAACATTATATCCTACTCCAGCATGAAAGGAATGACTAAGTATGTTTAGCAAAAGCATGGTATAGAAGAATAAGGGAGAGCTTATGATATGATATGATATGATATGATATGATATGATACAAAACTCAGTTCCTTTTACAGCTGGCTTCTTTATTTTTCTCATGCAGGTGCTTTGGTCAAGCAAGCCTTATGGTTCATCTCGAAGTATTGTAAGAAAAATTGGTACTAACCTCTCTCTTATACAGTGTCCAAGAGTTCACTTTCAGGTAGGTGTTCTCAGCAATTTAGAATCTGTTTCTCACTAGACCGATAAAGGGACTTGCTCATGACTAGAAGGTTTGTAAAAGTAGAATATGATAGACTAGATATAGGAGAATTAGTCTACTTAACTTCTCTCTGCTTCCAGTTCAGATTTTTTCCAAATAAGAAACTTGAAAAAAAATCATAAAAGAGAAAAATGATTGAAATTTATTTATATAAACAGTACTTGTAAGCTAGGCTTAAGATGCATGTGAAGATGAACAGTATTAAAAATACTTGGGAAAATAAACAACTTTATCAGAAATCAAAAAATTAGTTACAGGATAACATGAGTACCCTGTTTGCTTTTGTTTAAAATACAAGGCTAGCACTATGTAGCTGAAAGGGTAGGGCAAAGAGCAAGTGTAAAAGCTTAAGGAAGAGAAAACCCATGCCTTCTATAATGAGTCTTTCAGGAACAGATGGGAAAGTGGAAGCTGTTACACATAATCTCTTCAACTCTGGTGTTAGGGGTAGGGGGTGGGTATAGAATTGGAGAAATTTAGTGTTTGAAATTCAGGCTGAGAGAGGAATGTTTCGTGGGCTGAGCAAGGGTGAGGAGTGTAAAGATGAATGGAGGGAATCAGCTGCCACACTTAAGTTATAGTAATTTCCACAGTGCTAAATTTTTCAATGTTTAAATTAATTTCTTTATCATAAATGAAATGTTTAAACAATATTTAGACTTGAAATTGCAGTAGCAAAACCAGATAGTTCAGATTACCATAGAAGCCTTATTGGTATGATAGTAAAAGCTATGCTAACATTTTGCCTCTCTTAAAAAAATTACATTGAGAAAGCTGGGACAGCCATCTCACATTTCTAATGGCTTGATGAAAAAAAAAAAGGAATGTGGAGTTTTGTGCAGGTGAGAACAATAACTGGTGTACTGGATTAAACTTTTGAATATATAATTAGTAGGTATTTTGCCAGCAAGAAGGCTCCCTGTGCCTCAGATTTAAAAGGTGGGGAAGTCCTCCTATGTGTCTGATTTTCTGTGCTGTAAAGGCCATACAAGGGAAGATGATGCTTGTTTGCAGATAGTTAGGCTTATACTGACTTCTCTTAATATGGTACATAACAGAAGACATTTCTGGTTTATGTTCTTGCAAGGAAGGGTAAGATATATCTGAGGAATCTGTTCCTGATTATTTTTAGTATTTAAACAAATAATTAAATACATAAATATGTTTTGGCCTGAATTCTGTTAAAATAGATATAATACTTGACTTTTTAGTCCTCTTAAAAAGACATTCATTCAACTTTGTATGTACACTAAGTATAAGCATTCACCTTCTATGAGATGAAAGGAAAGGATCCTGAAAACAGAAGTACTTGTGAGAGTTGATTTAATTAAAATTAGGAATTCCAAAATATGAGCCTTGAAACACATTAAAATGTATATGGTTTGTGTGGACTCTGTTTTAATATATAAACTGCTGAACATGTTAAGTGTGCTGCTAACATCTGCTCTTTGTGTCTTTATCTCAGCATTAAGATTCTATATTGAAGTTCAGTACTGATCTCGATCGTTTTCGTGCTGTTGCAACTGACACTTTCCTATAGCTGTCTCTTCCTCTTTCTTTCTTGCCAGCTTTAGCTCTATTATGAAAGGACCATGAACTGAACCTTGCTGTAAGTCATTCTGTTTAAAAAAACAAATCAAATCTTACTTGCATCATCTGAGGGTGCATGTATGGAATCAATATTTCTAACCCCAGAGCATCAGGCTTTTCACAGGTCTGCATTTTCCTTATGATAAATGGATGAGACTCATTGAAAGAAGATCTCTGTAATGTCCATACTGACTTTCTAGCATGCTTTTGGTTAGCTAGTCTGAAAAAAAAATAGTAGCCAAACATTTTGATGTTTGAAGTCTACTGACTCTGTGTATCTTGCCACAGTCAACATTTAAATTAACTGCTAAATACTAAAATGCAGCTTACATATTCAGTAAGAGGTGGCAGAGCTTATGTACCTTAAGCACTCTGGATGGCACAAACAAATGAAAATAGTTCATACAGATCTTTTTATGTCATATTTTTTAGATTTATATGTAGTATTTAGGAAAAATAAAATGAAACTTACCAGTATAGCCTAGGTAGATTCAAACTTACAGTAGTGTCTCTCAAGATAGCATCCTTCAGCTACAGCATCTGTTTTAGTCCCATGTTTCTCCTGTCTGTCTGATGGATACCTGATAACTCAGTGGAAGTCTCCTAATAAATTGGTGTGCATGTAGCAAACATCTGAATTTATTGGGCTAATTTGAAAAATCACAGCAAGTTTGTCTTATTTGAAGTGTCTCCAAATGTTTAATACATAATTGTATTAGTAATTTGAAACAAGAGGTTTTTATTCTGTTGTCAAGTGTATAAAGTGATCTGTTCTGTGTTGCACTTTGTGGAGCGAACAAAGAGCAGGGAGCCTGCCCTGCAGCCCTGCCAAGCAGCGTTTCCGTAGTGTAGTGGTTATCACGTTCGCCTAACACGCGAAAGGTCCCCGGTTCGAAACCGGGCGGAAACACTGGCGAGACCGACCCCTTCTTTGGGGGTTGGACTCGATGATTCTTTATGTGTCCCTTCCAACTCGAGGTGCCAGAGCAGTACAGTGTAGTTTGTGTAGTCTTCGGAAATCCATGATGGGTCTGCAGCCCTCAGGTGTGTCTCTGTGTGCAGCGTACATGCACACTAAGATAGGCAGAAAGCCTGGGAAGGAAGAAGTGGGGGAAGCAACTACACAGTTTCTCTAGAGAAGGAAAAACAGGCAACTGCACTGATTCATTCACTTCCTGCCATCCAGTAGAACTGGGCCTCTGTTTTTAGTACTCTGCTCTGCATTTTAGGTGCTGGCAGAGCAGTTGTTCAGGTTTTTTTCTGCTGGAATTGACTGGAAGATAGGGGTAGTCACAGAGGTGTTCATAGGAAGGTGAAGGTTTTGAGAGATGGGTATTGGCTTTTCACCTTTAAATTAAAGTAAAAGTCGTGCATTAACTTGAAATTCCAATTCTGCTGCTGAGGAAGGCTTTCTTGTTTTTAGGGATAGAGAAAAGGAACATCTGTATATGGGGTAACAAGCAGATTCTGTTTACATATAAATATGAATTAAAATTAAGAAGAAACTTGTATCACAATATAACAGAAGGCTTACTACTAAATCTTGGATTAGAAGTTATTTATCTATGCAGGAATTCTGGCAGTGGTAAATATATTCTTTACCATTGATTTAGAAAATTATTTTTGATTCAAGGATGTGTAGTGCCTTTATTTAAAAGTGGCTTTAATCTTTTAATGGTAATATTACTGCCAGAAAAATCTGTATCACCTGCAAAAAGTGGCTAATGTATTATGGATTTTTTTAAATTGCCATTAATATTAATACAAACGCTCTGGTCCTGAAAATTTCTATTCATTTAAAAAAATGCCAAGGAAACCTCAAACAGCAAAAATCCTAACATGCAATATAGAATTCTCTAGACTGCTTTAAAGAGAGGCAGACTGTAATGGTATTAGGCACAACTGTTAATGTGATAAACATGTTACCATCTGTGCTGATGCTACCTGGAAAAAACCCTGTTGTTTCCAAATGATCTGATGGTGCCAATATGCACTCCTGGGAGCTGTGATAAAGACTCTCATACAAGTGAGAGTGTGAGGTGAAGGCAACTAATCTCAATTTCTAAGGCTGTTTGTAACAGCTCCCAGGGAAAAAAACAGCCCCAAGCCCACAACTTCTCTCTTCCTGAGACTTCTGTATCAGAGGCTACTACTAAAATATGTTTGGATGTTCTTCTGAAATGGTTTCACCTCATCCAGGCTGCAGTCCTACTGTGCTTGGTCTGCTACAAATTCAGATTAATGCTAACATTTCATAGCAGTTTGCTCTTACAGAGTGGGGTTGCCTTGAAAACTACCTCAACGCTAATGGTCTGGGTGCAGACTGGCACCTACTGCCACCATCTTTGTCAGTATTCCCAGCTTCTTGGCCACTGCTGGCTACAGGCAGCACTCCAACAGCTGCAACAGCTTGTGCAGATTTGGCTGTGGGTTTGTTTGTAGTGTTGGGTTAACAGCTGGACTCAGTGATCTTAGAGGGCTTTTCCCACCTTAAGGAGTCTATGATCCTGTGGAATACAAGTAAAAGCTGGGGCATAGATGCATTCGAGATATGGAATTCAAGGTGAAAGACTGAGCAGAACAAATTACTGAAAGTTGTTTCAGTAGCTTTTATCTGCTGAGGTACTGATCCCAGGCTGCTCAGGAGTCCAGTGACTCTGAACACATGCCCTCATCTACCTGGGGAAGCAGCCAGTATTTCAAAATAGATTTGAAACCATTTTGTTGAGTTGTGACTGTGGAGCGAGTATTGATGGTTAAACAATTTTTCAAATCACCATTCAGGTCACTTAACTGGAAACTGAAGAAAAGTTCCAGTCTCTGAAGCCTTGCTCACCTTTGGCTTCAAACAGCTGTAAAGCTAATGGCCAGAACCATGCTGGAAAATGGTCCATTTGTTTGGCATGTTGTAAATAAGATTGTTAGCACGTAATGTATAACGTTATGATTGCATCCTACCTCTCACTCAAAGTCTTTGTGATTACTGAGCTGGTAGAATTGGCTTTTTGCCTGGTTTTGGGGTTGTTTTGCTTGTTTGCTTTTCCCCCTGTGCAATGTACATCTTATACAGAAGTTGTAGGGAAAGGGAAACTTTGGCAGAATTTCACTTTAAAAATAATACTAAATTAGAGCAAAATACTTAAGAAGTATTGGTAGCCTTAATGTCTTTTTTAACTACTTGTCATGAATATTATTTAAAAACATACTATTTGAGTTAGTAGGAAAACTGTGTGAGAATGTTGATGTTTGTTTGGTTTAAAGGTAACAATTTGTGTTGGATTTTTAGTATTCATTAGCATCATGTGATGGTGTATGTAGTTAGCCATGAACTTCTGTGAAGTGTTCAGCAGAATGGATTGAATAGTTTGAAGTCAGTGAAATGATTCTGGACTGAGCACACGTCAGAAATAAGTGTTTCAAGTCTACAGATGTGTTTCGTGCATGTATGTGTTAATAGTTACATGTAGCCTCAGTAGAAGTATTGGGTAACATAAATGTGACTTGGGCTGAAAATATTGACTCTAAAACCTTCAATCTTGCCTTTAAAAAATAGCTTATTTCTCATGTCACGGAAGGAAAGACTCCTGCTCACCTCAGAGAAGATGCAGTGGCCTCCTTCGCTGATGTGGGATGGATTGCTGAAGAAGAATGTGAAGTCTCTACAAGGCTCAGGTATGTTTCTGGACTTCTGAACTAAGAGGAAGAAACTTCACTTCTCTCCACTGAGACTCTCCTGTGCATTATAAATTAACAGAGAGCAATTGAATGCTGGGAGAAGAGACAGAGGTATGGTCTGGAAAAGAAGTAGTAGAGGTTAGACTAATAGGATTACAAAACCAGGACTTGTTGGAAATGATACAGGAGATTGACATTATACAAGGAAGACTCTGGATTTTATTTATTTATGTATTGCAAAGAACTGCATGCAATAGCTTCAAGCAATGAAAATGTCTGCTGTGCTACGGCAAAATTGCTAACAGTGATTCTCCAGTTCTCCTGAGATGGTCATTACCATGGGGCACTGAACTGTACAGCTTCTCATTAGCAGCAATGGTCATTCTGGCAATCCAGTAATTGGCATGTTGTTTTTCACCTTTCTGGTTAAGGCTCTGTAGTCTGCTAAGTACAGTGATAAAATTGTGGTTTGTGCTTCACATCTTTAATCTTCATAACGAAAACTGGCAGGGAAGTATGTGAGCACCTGTGTCCAGAATGCTGGGATAGGTACTGCTGTGTTGGACCAAGGGTTCTACACAGCACTGTCACTACATGAAACAGTTTTGCTGAAGGGATGAAGTCCTCTATTCCATGCTACTCAGGTTGCTGCTCAGACTATGCAGAAACAAAAGTACAGTTCTGTAATGCAAAGGAGGTTTTTCTTCTAAACAAACTAATCTGTCAGAGAAGGGCACAGATCGGCTTCAGAGATTACAGGAGGATACTGTTCTTAATTTGAAAGCATAGGTTTGAAAATAGGTTAGTAATGACCTAGATGCCCTCCAACATGACTTGTTACAGTGAAGCTTTCCATAACAGACATTCTGGCACTGCCACAGTAATTTCACAAACTCAGAGGGGAGTCACAGAAATCAGCGCTTGCTTGGGAAACACTGTTCCTGAAGTCTGTTTGATAGAAGGAAATTAACTGTCCGATACTGCTTTTGTTTGCACAGAAGTATTTCGTTTAAGGATTGAACTGTAAAGCTCTTACATTTAATGGAGACAACAGGGAGAATGGCTCTTTGGTGCTTCAAAGAACCTATTGTAAAACATGTAGGACTGCATTTTTGCTGAAATGTCTGCAAAGGGAAAGGGGGGAGCAGGGACAGATGGATGTGGGATGGGACTAAAATAATCCTGCAGATACATAGTGACCTTAAGGCAAACAGCTTATGATGGAGCACAGGAAGTGAATTACTTAGCAAATGTGACTATTTCAATGTGCGCTGTTTATTACGTCTGTGCACGGTATTAGTAGGGGAGCTGGTATGCATTAGGTGTTTTCCAGGCATTTGAAATTCTCTGTTTCGACAGGATCACATAGGTGTTACTGTTCAATATTTATCCACTGTAAAATTTAGTAAACAGTCTTGCAGACATTTTTTTTCTGTGAATACAGTTTTATAGAGGAAGCAACTAAATGACAAATGATGTTTCCTCTACCCCTAGTCAGAGTAATAGTGACAACTCAGGCATAATATTTTTCCATAGTGTTAGATTCCAGTCAAGACATCTCTATTACTGCTCTGAGCAGAAAATACCCTTTGTTGTTTAGCTCTTCTGCTCCTTTAAAGAATTTCTGGAAGGCAGGTTTTAAGGAGTGAAGTGACCACTGGCTCCTTCTACCTTACTAGGGAGAACAGGCAGGTGGCTGTTATAGGAGGTATCCTTTTCTCAGCTTGAGTTGCTTTCTATTCCTGTCTAGATAACGCCACCTAAATTTCATCATCCATGATGATATTCAATTCTCCTTGATCAAATTTCAGCAAGTTGTGCTGATGGTTTTTGTCAGTGTCATAGAAGACTTAAATGTGTATCTAATCTTGGTTTGATGTGGTCAGAGCACAGGGCTTGTTTTGGCCTTAAATCTTGGCTCTTGCTGTAGGTCTAGCACAACTGCATTTCTAACATGATGAGCACCCACAGTAGCTTAATCCACTCATCCAGAGTGATGGGGCACTTGGGCTGTTAGCCTGGAGCCATTCTATCCATTTCAAAAAGTACTTTTACCGCGCCCTATTCTCACTCCTGTTTTTTTAAACAATGAAATCCTGGCATGCCTGAGAAGTTTGGGGATTGACATCAGGGAGGCTTGAGGAGTTAAGTATGGGACCACATTTTGTGTTTTAAAGTTTATGATAATTTGTTGTCATCAATGCTTATCAATTCTACTTACAGCTTGCATTGGAAGAGACCTTTAAAAGCCATCTAGTCCAAGCCCCCCTGCAATGAGGAGGAACATCTTTAACTGGAACAGGTTCCTCAGATTCTTCAGATAAAGTTTTAAAATGCTGGTGTCTTTGTAAGGGCTTATTGGACTTGTTTGAGCAGATGCTTAATAATGCCTCAGTGTTTAACGTGGCTTGAGCTTTGGTGGGTATTAAGGGAAGGCAACAGAGTTACATTTTCTTGTGAGAAGCAGACGGAAGGTCATGGACTCTTTAAAACCGTATGAAAATTTTCTTCTCTCTATTCTAATTATTGTGTTAGAAAACTTGATAGGAGACCCTTTCCCATCAACTGGCAAGCAGTCTCTGCATCACTAAGCTGTTTCATGCACTCCGTATTTCCCAATGCTGCTAAAATTGGAAAATTTTTTTTTTTTCATTTTTTAAAAATTCAGAAATCCAAACAGTACAAAAAATATCATGTGGAACCAAGAGACTCTTCTTTCTTCAAAGGAATCAACTGTAGATGGCTATTTGCTGCCCATGGGCAAAAATGGTAGCATTTAAGGGAAGAAAAATCTTAATTCAAATGAAATATACCCTAGGTTTGAGGCAGAGAAATAGATTGGGATAAGAAGAAATGTATTCCTTTTTTCTTGCTGAAACCAAGGATTCTACAAAATGCTGTCTGGGAGAAGAGGAGCTTCTCTTGATGCAAAGAGAAAGGATGTGAAGCTCTTTTTTTACCTTAAACTATTTAAGGTCTTGATTGGAAGTGATTTGTATTAAAACAATTCCTGTAGTCTTTGTCTATTTCAAAGCCCTTAAAATATGTTGTGATATGTTTGTTACAGGCCAGAAGTTTGGTTAAAAACAACCCAGCCGGTTCCAGGCGAAGCACATCATTCCAAGAAGCCCCTATACAGACAAACGTCCTTGCAAAGCCTGTCGGGAGAGGAGCCAGTGCCCAGGATTGCAGTGATGGCGAACGAAGAAGCAATGCAGAAGATCAGTGCCCTAGAAAATGAACTGGCCTCTTTAAGAGCACAGATAGCCAAAATTGTAACCTTGCAAGAACAGCAGAACTTGACAACAGGTATTAAATTTGCTGCACTCTTAGTAAAAATTACTTAATGAATGTGTCCTTTTATAATTGCTACTGTGCTAATTCTTTTTTCGTGAGATACTGCAACGCCAAACACTTCTCCATATTGTTTTGGTTAGTTTGGCACAATAACCAAGGGGTGCAGAATAGGTCTTGAAGACAAGTGACTTGCCAGATTTTCTAGGTTTTTTTAGTATTCCTGAAGTCGTCATGTTTGTCTGTAAATGTGCCAGAGCTCTGAATCTGTGAATGAGTAAAGAAGTATTAAACAGCTTTCAGAGCAAAGCTCATGATAAACATGATGGCTTAAACCAAACTAAAATAATGTAACTTAATTACTGACACTGAAGTCTTTCTATTCAGTAAGGAAATAGGCTGTCTGATATCATTAAGTATTCATACAAGATGCTAATTATGCTTTTGGAATATGTAATATACATCTCAAGTAACAGAAAAGGCAATTAATTGTTTACTGCAATCATCTCTGGGACCAGACACATTGTCCATATGGAACCAAAAGTGGTGCACTGTTTCTGGTGGTAAACAGAATCATTCTTATCCTGAATTTCTTTCTTCTCTTTCCATCACCTCTGACTCCTTTCAGTTTTAAGTCTTCAGAGATTAGCAGGAGAGGGCCCTTGTCGGCTGCAGATGACAGGCATTTGGTTGTCACTCTTTCCTAAGGTCATTAACAAGTACAGCTTTGCCTATGTTTGTGTATAAAATCATATTGTGATTTTTCAAATGCTCCTTTAGCTGTTAACTGATAGGAGTTACTTTATTGTTCCTGAGCTGCTCATATTCAAAACTGTGAAATAGTTTTAAGGATCACCTGGTTTTACTCCTGAATTTTAATTATGGGGGGGAAGGGTGGGGGCATGTGAAATAAGTATAAACTTTTTTTTTTTCTCCCCCTTTACCTCTATTTATCAGGAAAATTAAATTTTTATTTTATCATCTTTATCTCCCTCTTGTGGTACAACGTGGTAATGATGCTGTGTGTTTTCCTACAGATAGGCAGAGTAGACTCTTCTGCTTTATTTCTATAAATATCTTTACCCACTTTATACTCCAAGCCTCAAAACTCTGGTTTGATCTGATTTTTCTCTTTTTTTTTTTTTTTTTTTTTTTTAAGGTGCAGTTAAACAGAGGTTACTTCATTTATTTGTCAGGTTATTACTGTTAACATATTTATAACACAAATTTTTACCTAAAGTATACTTGGAACTCAAAATCAAGATTTATGGGAGAATCTCTATGAGTAGAGACAGATGAGTATCTGGCCTAAAAATCCTCAACCTCGGACAGCTGGAATAAGCTTCAATTTAAGCACTGTTTGAGCTCTGAAATTTACATTGAAAAATCTTGTATTCAAATTTCTTGTATACAAATTTCTTATTTGTGATGATAAATAGGGAGAAACACTGCTCCTGTGTCAGATTGTGACTTCCAGCTCAGTAGCTACCTCTGAGAAGAAAGGGAAATACTGGTAACATTAGGGGCAGAACATAACTAGAAGATGTCATGGCATCTGTCCCACTGCAGTAAGGACACAAATGCACCTAGAATTAGTACTGGAATGTCAAAGAACACTTCTAACTTTTCAGGAAGGATTTTCATGTGGTTTCTTAGCTGAACCTGCTTAGGTGGTTTAGGAATGAAGAAGTTACAATCTAAAGATGGTAGAGGGGACGCAATTGAAGTTATTACAGTGATTTTCTTATGTGAGCATTTGTGACATGTGAAGGGTAGTCACAAGTAAACTGACTTGTATTGCATGTTTTATTTGTAGTTGGGTCAAGTCCACTTCCTTCAGCTGCTGTCCCTGTTCCATTTCCATCACTGCCACCACCACCTCCTCCTCCTCTGCCTCCACCCCCTCCCTCAAGTCTGGGTCAGAGTAAGTCTGCAATTGATCTCATTAAAGAGAGGAAAAACCAAAAAATGAACACTGGCCAGGATGTGGTGGAAAACGGGCCAAAGAAGCCTGAAGTACCAAACATGCTAGAAATCCTCAAAGACATTAACAGTGTGAAACTGCGCTCGGTGAAAAGGTAATAAATGTCAATGTACCAAGATTGGCATTAATGATTTGTTTTTGTGACTTAAAACTATTTCAGGGTGAGACAGATACTGATACCATTTTCTTTTGTAGATCCTTAGAATGTACAAAACCTAAAGTGTCTCAGCCTGCGGATCCGGCAGCCTTAATAGCAGAAGCTCTCAAAAAGAAATTTGCGTATCGATACCAAAATGATAGCCAAGGTGAAACAGAAAAAGTGATTCCAAAGGGTGAAACAAAGACACAGGCTGAGGCAGTGCTGGTGAGTATTTTGATTCTGAACACATCCTTGAACTAAATTATAGTTGTGTGAACCAACCTACATCTTTCTGCTAACATGTGTAGGTGTTACACAAGTTAGCATCTCGTTTGTTAGGTCCACAAAACACTGAAGTACTGCTGATATGCCAGGACTTCTGGCAATCAAATGTTTTTAGTGGCAAGTCTTAGGATTGTGTACTGTCTTCACCCTAGCTCTAAAAAGTCCTGCTGCAGTTTTGGTTTTTTTAAAACAAAAATGTTTTTTCTTGCCACAGCATCTGATACTCAGAAAACCTTTGCTAAGGACTCGCATCAAATCCAGTCTGAACTGAGTTTGCCTGTTATTACCAACCTTAACCATTCAGCTGGTGCAGGTGAAACTTTGAAGCAAGATCCTGAAACATATCAGACATTCCTAGGAATTTGGAAAATAAATTGTTCAGAATGCCTGCAGGATCTTGATTCTTTGGTATAGGGAGTTTCTTCTAATAATTGGAAATGTTGAGCATATGAAAGTAGTTTCTTTATAGTGTGAGAATGTTAAAATGAAACTGTATTTGAAGTCCACCTCCTGGCACAAGTTAGTAATGGCTTCTAGTTTATTTCAGATGGTTTTGAATTTGGTTTTTAAGCAGTGTACATTCAAAATACAAGTCTCTATCAATGTACACTTAAAAACCAGCCTACTATAGATCAGTTTTCTTTTTGTTTATCAGCAATCCTTGAAGCCTTGTGCTATGGAACCAGAGAGGAATAGTAAAGAGGGTTTTTTTTCCTTTTGTGCAATTGAAAAAATGCACGTTGAAGTCCAAAAGCTGGTTTGGCTCTGAATTAAGTTTTAAGGAAAATAACATTTTGTTGCCACAAATCTCAGGACTTTTGAGTACTTCAGCTAATTAATGTTGACGTACTTACCTTTTGGCCTGTGCTGGTTTATTTCTGTAATGTTTAGGCTGTTCTTCTCAAATAAAAGGCTAGATGTTTCCCAAGAATTCATCACATTTCCTCAGCATCTCTGGTGCATTAAGAGGAAGAACACAAGTTGGCAATGTTTATTCATATAGGGTTTTTTCATGATTTTCTGTTTTTGAAATTTACAATCCACCTTTTGAGGTAAAGGATCATCAAGTCCTCAAGAGCTAAGAAAACTGAAGATTTTCATTAAATAGAATGTTGATCCATTAGGAGCTAATAAAATCTGTCCATCAGTTACTTACCAGTATCTAACTTTGTTAGATCAAACTTGTATGACAGTTTTGAAAGGGACTTGCACAGAAATGCAGGGTAGAGTAAGAGCAGAAGCACTGTTAAACTGCTGCTGGAGCAGTTGGTTGTCAAGGTGTAAGGATAGCTGTGTCTATCTCCTTATTTTACCGTGCTGGAGCAAACTGTCTCCAGCCCTGCTCCAGCAGGTCCTCGGCTCCCTCCTCTGAGCAATTTCAGCTGTTGCTAACACAAGTTTACCTTTACTTTGTGACATCCACAGGCAGAGAAGCAGGATGATAAAGGAAATTATTTCTGCCCAGGTTCTGGTTTTACTACTTGGATGGATAGATAGTTCAAAAAGGGGTCTTTTCAAAGCAATCTGAACATGTTTCTGGTTTTCTTTCCAGTTTGGACCACATATGCTGAAGTCTACAGGGAAGATGAAGACTTTAATTGAAAAATCTTAGTGTTAAAGATTATTCTGCAAAAGACTGTTAAGCTGCTTTGTATAAAATATTTTATGTTGCAAATAGCACTAGTACTGAGAGGTCTCTTTTCTTACAGCACAGAAAGATCTAATGTGAAATGCAGAAACGAGGCACTAAACATGTTTGTATGTAGGTGATTTATCAAGGGGAATAAATTGGACCATTATACTCAGGTATTAATTTTGTATTCAAGCTTGGCTTTCCACTCAGATTTATGTGATGGATTTAGTTCATTAACACTAAGTTATATATACAACATTTCTTGTGCATAACTGACCAGCATAAAAATTTGTGTACATGTTATTAATGATGGTGATACACCCTTAAGTTAATACCAGTTTTATGTGAGCTCTACCTATAATTTGCACTACAGTGTGTAATTTTATACTGAAATCTTCATGTTGAAGTCTTTCTTTTAAACTTAACTGTAGCAAATTTTTAGCCCAAAGAAAACCTGAAGGCACTCTGCTTCTTACTGACACAAAGTGAAAACTTGAACCTGCTGCAGAGGTCCTAAATTAAAAAAAAAATCCCTAAATTATACATAGTAGTACATTTTTGTGCAGGGTTTTTTGTTTGTTTTACCCGAGTTTGCAAGGGTAAGGGAGTAAAACCTGCTTGCCTCATCCTGTGGCCATTATAAAGAGTAAAATCATGCTGTGGGAGCCTCTGTCAGAAGGTAGTCAAGGGAATTTGAAATAGTCAGTAAATAGCAGCAGATTAAAATAACAAGAGTATGTGTTAGTTGATATAAAGTGCTGTAGGTAAGAAACCAAAGGTACAAAGTACTGTGCGGTGCAAGTTGCCAAAAGCAGCTCATCTTTGCTGCTCTAGGAGATGCTCGTGGGCACCTTCTCCCCAGCTTGGCTCCCTGGGTACATTTCTGGCAGATGGGGCTTGCACAAGCCCTCTGTAGCCCCATTTGCAGGGAAGAGGTGGGATAAGCTGTTGCTTATCCCATAACCATTTTGCAGGGGAAGTCCTTCTGATGCAGCAGCTCTTTCCTGCCACACCTGTACCAACCACCTTAGCTCATGTTCTCCACAGGCGTAGAAAGGCTCAAGCTGAAAGTACAAGTCAGGGTGAAAAAAGCTGTTCAGGAACCAAGAGCCACAGTTGAGGTGCACACTGAAACAAAGCTATGGTTTCTTCTGACCATGGATGAGCATTTAAAAAGCTGAGCTTGGGTATTTTTGGTGCTCTGAGCTGATCCCGGCTATTGGGACAAGTACAACTGCCTCTGGGAGCTTCTGTTTCCTAGGAAAAGACAAAAGCAGCACTTTTTTAATAAAGACAGCTGAATGGCTCTGACAAGGTTACTGAAGATGGGAAGCTTTGCTGCTTATAACTGGAATATAGGTTGTACACAGAGGAGCTTTGTTTTCTGGTATGGAACTCGAAATGGTGTTAATACGTACACAATGTAACTTCCTTCCAAAGTGCTCTGCTGTCAGTCCTACTGATTGGTCATTCAATCCCTCAGTTCTTTTAAGTGCCTTTAAAACACCTGTGTGAAAGTTAACTTTGGTTTTAAGTTTTGTATTTTATGCTCTATTGCCACTATATAAAATTAAAAGCAGATAAAATAAAGATGGCATATTTGATTTGTGGTACTCTACAAATGATAGCAGCAAAAAAAATGGAAGTTTCCATTCTGTTACAGTGACTATAAATCAATGTAGTGACAACCTCCTTTTAGTGATCCTCCTTGCATCTCCTCCAGGGCTGGTTTGCTTACCTGGCTGTGCAGCAGGAGTAACAGGAGAGGTGGCTGTGAAACAGCCCCGCATTGTTAATTCAGGTGCATGCTGGTTAAACAAACAAACAAACAAACAAACAAACAGTGGTTCTCAGGACCCAGAGAGGAGTTAATGCCTCACCTCAATGATAGCAGGAAGGGACTTGTTCAACAGCTTCTCCATCCCCTGGTACACTCAGTTCCTCTGGCAGCCCAGTTAAATCATTAACCTGTAAAATTGAAGATGTCACTTGACCTGTTAAACCAGGATAAAGCATGAGAATCATCCACACCAGACACTACTCATCTGAACTGGGGTGTCCAGCACCAGAAATTAGGTAAGCTTTAGCAGCGATATAAAATTACTGCAAAAGAAATGTCATCTGTGCAAGAAAATCACTAAGTTGCCATCAAATAACTTATCTTACACTGTACCTTAATGTGTGTCTTTTTCCTTGAAATTGCACACAGCGCCACTGCCCACTGAAAAACACCTCAAGTGCTCTAAGGCCAGCCATGGAGGCTGGGCCCCCTTGGACATAACCTGAGGCCCGTTTGTGCCTGTCTGTGTACAGAACAGTGCTGGGAGCAGATCTGTGAAGTGGAACAGCTGGGGGGCCTGGCTCCCTTCCCCAGCAGGCTCTGGGCTCCAGGGGCTCCCAGTGGCCATTAGACTCAGGCCTGTGCCCAGCGTGCGCGGGCTCTCGGCTCTCACGTGAAGTGCCGAAGCTGCAGGAATGTTAAAGTTTAGTGTGGATTTGTAGAAGGCACTCCCGGCCAGCATGGAAAAAGCATTTTCCTTATTTCAAGTCCAATGACAGACACTTCCACATGCATGAAGAGGTGGGATTAGAAGCAGTCTTTCTACCAGTCAGGTAGAGGGACCCCTTTCCAGGAAGGGTGGCTTAGAATAAAACTACTACTGCTATTTTACACTTTGACAAATTCTTCTCTGTCCTGTCAAAGGACAGAAGAGGACAGCAAGTTTGCACCATGTTAAAATCACAGGCTCTTTATAAATACTATGTTGAAATACTCCATATACCTATTTATTATATTATTACTCTTAATTTTCATTAAAATTACATATTAACATATGCCTGTAACGAGTAGCAAAACTTAAAATGCACTTGATGCTCTGTAAACCCAGTTCATTTTTTACAAATGTGTCACAGAGGCATCATCAGATTGATTTTAGTTGTCATTTTGAAAACAGCTGCAGGTTTGGCATATGCTTCATTCAAAAAGGTCCAAGAGGAATCACTACTTTTCCACATTTAACCCAGTTAAGTGCTGCTCTGTAGTAAGTTTCTCTCAGTTTCTCTGTGCTGAGTTACATACAGTTCTTACCTCTGTGTTCTCCCAGCTTTAAGCACACTTTGAAAGGCAACCTGTCAAAAATGGCTCTTCTCTCCTGAAAATTACAACCAGAGCTCCTTGTCCCATCTGATACTTCTGTGTTGGGGTCAACATCAAGAACTTGCACTGACAGCGAAGGAAGGAAGTTCACACAGGCTCAAATGAATGGTTTCATTAGAAATTTATTTCTTTAAACATGGCCACTTTGAGATTAATGATACTACTTCAGGGAACATGAAAGAATAATAAACAGTTTTAGAAGGGAAACAATCAGGTAAGTCAGGATTTGCTTTTCAAACAGTAAAAGGCCAAGCTCCAAGAGGCAATAAATTTTGGCATACGAGGACTAGTATTTTCAAATCCAAAAGTTGGCTTAGTTTTACAGTGGAAGCTGACTGCAACCTTAGCTACCTTTCCACAACGCTGGACTCAGTCATAACTTAAATGTACAGGAGCATAATGTGAAACGATTTTGTTTTATTAATTAAAAGTTAACAGCAACAGGCACATATTAAAATGAATATGGCAAAGCCTTTACAAATGGCTTTACGCTGAAGCTCTCTTTCAAAAATGGCTGTTGCAACAAACTGTAAACAGAATTAATAAACAGTCTTTTACAATAATAACAGGGAAATACAAATGAACTAAAAGAAAGCACCAGTTTCTCAAACTAGATTACAGTTGTGCTTACTGTACTTAAAACAATGTAAAACAAATTACAAAAATGGAATGTTTTAAGTTTAAAATTAGTCCTTTAATTTTGTCCTAAAAAACATTTTCTCCTTTTCCCATCAAAAACCCATCAGTGGGTAATGTTTCAGTAGAGGGAGGAATACGTAAACAATGCACTTTTTTTTTATTATTTTTTTTCAAATCAAAAACAAATTTGGTCACTTAGCTTTGTGCATAGTTTAAGGCATCTGTAGCAATTTGTTACAGTTTCCTCCCCAGTGTGGCTGTTCATGAAATTATCACATTCTAAAAGAATAAATTAAAGAAAAAAAAAAAAGAAAAAGAAAAAAATGTTGCCGTTCAAACCCTTCCCCGAGCCCTCCCGCCCTCCCCCGTCCCAAACGTACTCACACACCCACACATACACACACGCTGCAGCGAAAGGGGCATTTGTACCCTTGTTCTGAAGGACACGCTTCCCATCCCACTTTATTTCAGATTGGCAAATACCCTGAGCTGATTATGGTGTTTAGACATTCCACCTTTTTCTTGCATGTGCAGTTCAAGTGTACAATAGTGAGAACAACATGCGATGTTCTCACTGCAGAATCGCAATGCAGTTCGGACGCTTCCCCCCCACCCCGTCCCTTCCCAGATTCAGAAGTGTTTTTTCGCTGTTAAAAAATTGCATTCCCATATAGCACTGGAGTAAAGCTTGGCTGTGCTCTATGATGAATGCTCAGTTCCCAGTGCACAAACAAAATTATGGCAAATGGGAGGCTTTTCTGGCATCCAAAGAAACAAGAGCTGCAGTCTCAAATTTGATCTTTTTCTTTTAAAAAAGCAAAAAACCCAAGTTAGTGGTTCCTTCACAGCCATGCGCAAAGGTTAAGTCTAGAACCGACAGTTTCAGAGTACATTTGTAAACATCAAGTCTTGCCAGAGGCAGCAGAGGATGGGCACTTCACATTTCCGTATTAAAACAGGGACTGAGTGGAAGGTATGCTTTGAACACATTTATGCAAGTCTTGCTAAATTCCAAGGGAGTGGAACAATCCATGTCAAGTCTTAGATTTGAAGACCGTATTCCAAATATCATGAGAAAACCCAAGCCATGGGGCACGATGACGCTTTCGTCCCGTTGCTCCGAGGCTCAGTCGCTGCTGTGCTTTGCATATTCGAGGTTCCGAACGACAGCCAACTGAGGCGGGTGCATATTGCTCTATGTTCAGATCTGGCGGCTTAAAAAAATTCTGGGTCAAATGGTCTGTGTCAAAGGAAAACTTGGAAATAAATAATGCTGGCATCATTTTACCACTCTACCAAAACCTTGGGCTGGCATGTGTCTCCTTTAATCCAACCGTGCGGATACCGAGGGAAGAGGCAGTTTTGTCATGGAGATTGAGGTCAGGACAATCGAGGTTCCTGAGGTAAAATGTCTGAGTCCATTTCCTCAAAAGCGGGGTCAACATCGTCACCGCCGCCCGACTGTTCCCTCTGCACTCCCTTCCAGCTTGCCTTGTTCAGTCCCAGGTGGCCAAGCATTGTCTGTGACAGCCTCGTGTTGGAAAACCGGGCCCATTCTCCAAACAGTGGTTCCACTAAGTAAGTCATAAAACCTTCAAAAACAGAGGCAGATTAAATAAAAAAACAATACAGAGAAAAAGTAAAATACTCAAACTAAATACTTTAAATAGCATTTAGTAGCAAACAATAAATGTGTCAAACTACTATTCTCCAATGTGCATTTAAATATTCATTTAGATATTTTGGGCATCTTTACAAAAAAAATCTCAAAATGTAAAAGATTTTACTAATCAGTCAGAAGAACACTAATACACTGCATTACAAATTAACTTTCTTTCTTTCACAGCAATGACCAAATGAAGACAAATATTGGACAATATGGAGGGGGAGAGAAACCTAAACATCAGCAACTAAGTCAGACAATTTAGAAAACCTAAAGTTCTAAAAGATTTTATAATTAATTACCCTTCGGCGTGTCTGAATTATACTACACGGGGGGAAAAAAGAATATATTTTCACAATTTAGAAACCTTTTAAACAAGGCCGCAAAACAACACAGTGATGTACTTTGTGTGCATGCACATGTTCATTTATTTGTAATGTCTAATTTCATGAAGCAAAAAAATCAATGGTAAGATAGCAAAAATTGAGTCTTTTAATTAAAAAATATATTATTTCCTAGCATTCTAAATTAAACAGTGAAGCTGATTGAACACATCAGCTTTTGGGTCAATCTAAAGCATTAATTCATTCTGTGCTGGTTAAATTTATTCTTTTCTTTTACTATGTTTTTAACTGAGTCCCACTTCACCTCCATAATCAACTTTTATTTAAATTAACTATAAAAAGACATTTTACTATTTAAATCCAAGTCAGGTTAGCAAAACTATTAATATAATGACTATCCACCATTCTCTATCACATCTCTGCCCACCGCCCTCCTTAAAGGCTGTATTTAAAGGGAATGCTGACATTCTGAAAAGCTAAACCCAGCATACCCAGTTGTGACAAGCTCACTGCAAAAGGCACCCAAGACCATATGGCAAGGGGAAAGGACCCTCCCCTTCCCAAAATACCCTTCAGATGAGGAAAGTTCTGGGCAGCAGTGTGGAGAAGTCAGACAGCTGCCTCCCACACTGAACCTGCTCTGTGAGGAAACAGAGGGGCTCCAGGACTATCAGGGCAGCACTGTTCATAAACAATCCAAGAGAGGTTATGTAGCAAATAAAAATGAAATTGCTCTTTATTATAAAGTGCTGCCACACACAGAGTATGTTCAGCCTCTAGGAAATGTATCTAAAAGGTGCTTTTTTTCAAATTGCATGCTGAAAGAAATCTTCTAAAATGAACTGAATTGCAGTTACCAATCTGGATGTTGGCAATAGTTTCTGTCTGTCGGTCACAGAGCGGACTCACACCCAAGTGATATTTTTTTTCAATATCACCTAAAGAAACAAAAGTATAATGCAACCATTAAATCATCATGTCGCAACCAAATCAAACACTAACAGAAATGAGCTGTGAGCATTGGTTAACAAGGATACTACCCTGCAGCTGGTGCAATGCATTTACTTCTCTTCCCAACTCCCAGAAAACCAAGCAGATCTGTCAGACTAACAATACTTACAACTACTGTATTTAAATACTTGGTATTTTTCATCAAACAGTAATTACAGAAACCCCACAGAACCACAAGTTTCCTGAGGATTATCATCCTTTTTCTTGCAAAACCTACACTGTCATAGAAATGACAAATTAATCCTCCCTCAGCAATATGGAAGAGGATAGCTTAGCTTTCAGAAATTTCTCGCTAAAGGCAGTTTGTGTTTCTGCTTCCCCATCACCTTTATCTAAGATTAAGTCTCACATGATTAGCACCAAATAAAGCAGTCTGTTCCCCATTTACCATATTCATGTGCAACTTAGCAGGTCTCAAGTCCACCAAACTGTCCTTAATTTTATTATAAAACAATTTAATAACAATGGAGCAAATTCACTCCATTTGCCAATTAAAGGCTTTATTAACTGCTTACATAAGTAGTCCAAACTGCACAGTAACTGAAAATCTCCCTGGCTCTTACCTGCTTACACACAGGCCTCGCAGCTGAAGCTTAAATATTGAACACACATGATGAACATATTCTATACTTTGCTGAAACCACTAGGGCAATTTTAAAGTGGCCATAATTATTAATCTGCAGCACCTTTCAGCTGAAGAATGTATTGCATCAGCCATTCTAGGTTCAGCTTCTAAGCAGATTCTCTGCTGAGTTTTAGTAACTCTAACCTTTTGCAGGAAACACAACCCATGAAAGTAAAAAAAAAATCCTATACTGTACATCTCTGTTAGTGCTAAACAGAAATGGGTTAGGGCTCATGGACACTCTCCACACTAAATACATGATATACTAACAGATACTTCTACTCGTACTTGCCTTGATGGAAGAACTCCTCCGTTACTTTCTCACTCCACTGCTTGCTCAGCTCCCATGTCCGACAGGGGTTACAAATATCTGCACACTTCAAAGCCATCTAACAAGTTAACACACAGTGTGAGATCACCTTTCCTTCAACACAAGTGCCTGTAATTACTTAACTCCTGATAGCAGATTATTTTAGGTTTTGTGAATAACAAACCTACCCACCATTTGTGCTCCAAAGTTATGTTCTGTAATATTTAAAAAACACTCAGGGAATTGTGAGATCTCATGATCATCCCTGAGTAATATGGAAATTCAGTCAACTCAAAAATATTTCAGGACCACTATATTTAGTATACTCACTGGTACAGGAACCAAAAATAACTTCAGAAAAAGCAGCATCAAAGCAAGCAAGCCATATTTTCCATTTCTGGCTCTCATGCTTGTATTTTTAGCAATAGCTTGCACAAGACAGAACTTCTCATCTGTTTGTCCACTTTCTCTTATAGCCCACAATACGAACCTAGTAAGAAAATGCCTACAAACCTAAGAAGATTCTCAAGGCTTTTGTTTTTAAAGTTTGCTAAAGCTCACTAGCACAACTGCAAACTGATTCACAACAGCAGTGTTTCCCTTCCCCAAAATATGTTCTGACAAAGCATTTCACAGTTCTGAGGCTGCAATGGAGTTGTTAGAAGAGCTAAGCCTTGTCTTGGAAACACCTCGATTCAGCAGCTCCAAGTTACCAGACGTACCAACACACACCATCACCTGGGAGAAGTACTGGCTGTAGGAATTGAAGTGGAGGGAACAGCCTCTTTGTAATGGAACAGAAAGACTAAAAGACAGTTCTGCTCCATTTTGAACAGAGGAAGAGGCCTGGCAGAAGGAGTATTTAGTATCTTAAAGTAAATTAGTTTTTCCACTAAAATGCTGTTTTCAAAAATACGAGCAGCAAGATCACCTGCAGGATGAAGTGACGATGGTTTGCGTTCTCCAAACATAGATCTCCTCTATCCAAATGGGATCGGAACATGGACAGGTACTCGTTTTGTTGACTGATGTCTGTGGCAAGAATGAGATCACCTATCTGGCTCTCCATCAGCTGCCTGAAATAAGTGACACCAAACATTCAAAAGCATATCAATTAAGAACAAGAGTCATCACTAGATCTACATGGCATTTTATCATATTTATTATTATAGAAATACAAGCTCTATAATAAGCATTTTCACTGAACTGTTTGCTTTCTTTTCCTGAAAAATTCCTGCAACATTCACAGAAACATCAGAATATTTCATTGGCAGCTTTCAGAAAGACTAAAACAGTTTTTAGCTTTTTTCCTCCCCCTCCTTTTTTTTTTTTTCCCTTAAAAATGCACGAACTGATTGTCTCAAGATTATTTCTTGTCAAGAGTAGGTGAAGATGGTCTATTTTAAACTACAGTTGTGGTGGCAGAACGAGAAAAGACTGCCAAGTTTAGTCTGAACAGGTGCTTGACTATATGAATACACTCCTTCAATGTACTTGCAATACATGTTATTTTCTGAGTATCACGTTGCACCATGAACTGCTCTACTCTACCAGCACAGTATCCAGGAATTCTTAAAATAGATCTCTATATTTTGTACTCAAAACTGCTGTGCAATAACTTATCTTGTTTTGCAGGGCTGTCTTAGCTGACAGATTGCTTCTATCTGAAACTAATCTGTACTCTGTGGTATAAACATACCTGTTTTCTAATGACATATGTGCAAATAAACCAGATTCTCTCAGCAACCCCACTGCTGATCTCCAGTGATGGTTCTCTAATACTGAGGTATTCTGTGAATTAGAAGGGAATAACACATATCAGTCAATGCTTTTTTCTTAAACTGAAGAGCTATATACAATTTGGCTGTGTTTTGGGGTTGGTGTTTTATTTTCTTCTCTTCTTTTTTGTTTTTCCCAGAGGTTAAAACCCACAAATCCTGAATACTTACTTAATTTGCACAATTTTTTATCCCAGTGACATGGAAGCAATGTCTGCATTCCATCCTACCACTAGCTAAACACATCACAATTTATACTCCTTCTCTATACTCCTCTCCAAACCTGGTTTTAACAAAACAACTGATTTTATCCTTACCTTATATAAAGTCGCTAAGTAATGATTTGTTTTAATTAGGAAAGGTTGGTTAACACCTGGGTGATCCAAATCATGTGTGGCAGCTGCTATTAAACTAAGCAGAACATCCCATGGAGTTAGAGACTTGGAAAGCTGCAAGGCAAACCCAACAAATGTTAGTAATGCAATAAGGCCTTAGAAAAAGTGCATGAATGTTGCATTTTTGGTTTTCAGTAATGAACAGCCAATAGAAATTAGGAGAAAATCTTGAAGATGTAAAACTAACATTCCACTGACTTTCACAGTATTTCCCCTCCAGAAGCCACAAAATTTCAACAATGGTTTGAGTATTATTCTTTCTGAATGGCAAAGTCCACTCTTAAAAAATGCCAGCACACAAAGTCCTTTGTGTCTGGTAATGAAGCATGATTCCTAACCAGACCCCATAAAAGCAGCAAATTCTTCAAATTAGCTCTCTCTCTCATTCACCAAGTCCATTTGTGCCTACTCTGCTTTAAATTCGTACTAAATTTTAAAAGCATGAAAACCTTACCTCCAAAGAGAAAGAAACTAATGTTTCTGGAAGACTTAGAACTACTTAGAATATATATTTTTACTCTTATGCAAAATTGTATTTCAAGGTCTACCAGGAACAGAACTAAAGGAGGAAAATCTGCCACAAATACATATTTTCAATGAGCATGTCAATTAACTCAGCAAGCATCTACATGGACTTACTGTCACTGTTCATAGGTGTTCCTTGTGGTTGAGAGGTTTGAAAGTTTAAACTCTGTAACAAACTCTAGTTTGCACTAAAACAGAGAGGACAGTTCTGCCCATATAAAGGTGAACTGCAGCTAACACCCTGCAAGGACAGAAGTTTATGTTCCCTGTTGCTTTTGCCATCTATCACACCTCACATGTTTATTATGTACTTTAGTGCAACAGAGCTGTAGTTCAGTACACTGAACTACAGCTGTACATGTTACTAAAAATACCAAGCCTATTCTTGTATCTGAAGCTTTACAAAACTTCCATCACGAGTATTAAATAAAAAATGCTCAGAGCTTCCAAACTGAATGCCATAAAAAAGCTCATCATGTACCAGCTCTGATCAGGCTCACTGCACCAATTGGTCTGAGAGCAGCACTGAAAAACTAAGTGGGAGGAGTGGGCAAAGAGTCTCTGAAAAAGGCTTTATGAAGCCAAAATGTACTTGTTTTTACCTCAGAAGCAGAATAAGGAGCGATGCTATTCAAGAGAATACCAGATTGGTGATAATCTGCATCAAGGTAGATAACTTTTCATCTAGCTACAGAGCACTACAGCTTTCAATTTATTACAGGACAGGACTTTGCCCTGAAATTGTCCAAGACATGACTTGAAGCAGCCTGACAGTAGTCTAAGTAGTAGAGGAACAACCACTAAATTACTTTAGCTCCTTAAGGTCTGTCACTCTACCCTTGCTTAAGAACAAAGCCAAAGAGAACTCCTGATGTATTGCTATGAACTGCCTCTTGTAGAAGTAAACTGTTCAGTAACAGCAAAGATGAGCAATGCAAGGGTCATGATAATTTATGGAAGAAAAAAACCACCTCAGATGACAAGTACACAGGTTTATTGTTGCCAGCTCTGACTCAGGCTGCAATTCTATATTAATGTCTTGGGGCACAGCACTATATTAAACAGCTGCAACTTTAATTCCCTGCTCTAGTTCAGCAGGAAGTCACACAAAAGACAATGTCAGCTCAGAGGGGGGAAAAAAAGAAAAGCACACTAAGTGTGAATCCACAGCCTCAGCAACAGGGAGGGCAAGGGAGAGTTCAAGAGTGTTTCTTGTTATGTTCTTAGGTTTCTTTACTTTGGATAAAAGCTGTATGTGCATATACACATACATATATGCATGCAGGTTTATATATAGATCGATGACACCTTACTGCTCTCTACAACTGCCTGAAAAGAGGCTGTAGCCAAGGAGGCTTGGCTGCTTCTCCCAGGTAACCAGTGACAGCATAGAGAACACAGTCTAAAGTTGTGCCAGGGGAGGTTTACGTTGGACATTAGGAACAATTTCTGCACTGAAAGGGTGATTAGACATTGGTATGGGCTGTCCACAGTGGTGGAGTTGCCGTCCCTGGAGGTGTTTAAGTCAAGGTGTTTAGGTGGACGTGGCATTCAGTGCCATGGTTTAGTAGACAAGGTGGTGTTTAGTCACAGGGTGGACTCTATCTCAGAAGTCTTTTCCAACTGAAATGATTCTATGATATGTGCACACAATCCATTCATATGCATATACACACAAACACATATTTCTGTGTGTATGAGTGATGTAAAATGAGAATGCTCCTTACCTTGGGCTCTTTTAAGTAACAGTGCATGGCCTGAGTCACATCAGCAGCATGAACTGCATTATGATAAGGATTTTGACTGTGATAATCTTCTTGAACCATAACTGCAGGAAAAAAATATCCAAATTTAAATAAAATTGCAATTTTTTCAGGGACCATTTTATATGCTCGTATTAGGCACAGAAATATGCAGTATCACAAGTTACATACAATAAAAGCATCAGAGTCACTAAATCGTCAGCTGAACCGTAATGCAGCTGTAAGATTTTTAGGCAAAGAAACAGTGTTTGCTAAAGGAAATCAACTACATGTAAAGTGACCTCAGAGAAAAAATTAAACAACTTGAAATCAATATATAATCTGAGATACTCTGACTTTGAGAACTTCCCAGGGAAGGCTGCCTTTGACAATCTGTCTGAATGGTGAGGCAATACTGAATACAAAATGAAAATTATGCTATTTACCAAACCATTAGGATGACTTCATATCATGACCTGAAAACAAACAGGACTTCAGAGGAATTAAGCATTGCTTCCCCATCATATGAAGTGTTTTTCTTTCCCATTCAGCAAAATGGTCATGGAAAACCACTTCTGTATGTATTGAGGCATTTTCTCATACTCGGTACTCAGGCAAACATAAGCCCATATGCAATTTAGAAAAGAATCTCATTTAGATGCTGGTCTGACTAAGTACACCTAGATTCAATATTCCCTATTTAACTACTTCTTTGCTTTCCTCCTCTTTCCTTCATCTTCCTGACTGTCCTGGAACATTACAGGCAGAATTCTTTGAAGGGCATCAACATTAGCTCAAGTACAGGGAATGAAAAAACTATAATGTTAAAAAGGATTGAAGGGAAAAAGTACAGCAATCAAACTACATTCTAAATTCTTGTCCACTACCTCTAAAGTCTTGAGGTTTGCTTGGAAGAACTACACATTAGCTCTTCCAAGCAAACCTCAAAAGAACGTTTTCCTGTCTGACTACAGTCTGTCAGTCCCACCAAACAAACATGCCCACAAGCTACTTTTCTACTCAATGTACAAGGCCAAAGGATCCATGTAATTGTGAATGTAATGTTACAGCTTTACTGACGTGGTGTTTGTGAAAGCTGAGGTTCATGAGAAGTCAAAATACTGTCACCACCATGTAATCTCAATAGAACTCAATGGATAGGTGACAGCTCATATGAAAAGTAATGAAAACCAATATAAATGTCTTTGGGCTTCATTAACCTGCAGTAACCTTCATTAACCTCCCACCTATTCCTCACATCAAGTGCATGAATGCATATATCCCTGGCTTTCTTTTAATTTTTTATGACTTCATAGGCTGATCCAGCTACCTGAACTTTACAATTTTCCTAACTTACTTATTTTATTAAAGCAGACCTAGGTCAACATTTTGATCACAATTTGCCAGAATCAGAATAGCACAACCACCCTGTTTTCAGGAATGCAGTACTTTGCATTTTCTCTCCCCTGGTTTAGGTCTGGAAAAAGAATCTGTAACGACACAGTAAGAAGATGCAGATCTCCAAGCAGATCATGGAAATCACTGAAAGACTCTGTGTGTGTGTGTATGTATATGCGTGTATATATATATACACCAAAAAAAAGAGTTAAGATCCCATATGAGACTAAAATCAAGATTTCTCTACTTAGAAATATTCCAAGAGAGTCTCATATAATGTGAATTTTGTGTAGCCCTGGACCATTTGAGCTGTCCTAGTCTCCCTGAATTTGATCTTCAGATTGCTATGGATTAGAGTCTAAGAGGTACCAAAAGAAAACAATTGTGTTCATGCTAAGAAGATGTATTTGGAAGAAAGTCCATTATAAAATCAAAGAACCTAAGACAGCTTTTTACTGATATTAAGTAGAAGGCATTATCAAAAAGGGAAAGGTGTTGAAATTCAAATTTAGAATAAATTTTGTCTTCTTCAAAGTCTAATCTCATTTTAGTGGGTTCTGACTTTGAATAGTCATATCTAGTTAGAACTCTCATCTTCTGATAACCAATTAACTAAGCCAGTCATTTCTAACTGATCTTTCAAGTATTATCATTTGCATTATGTCAACTAACCAGATGAGAAAGAAAAAACATTCAATTACAACTCGAGAAGCCTAAAACCAGATTTCTAGAATAATCTTCCTCCATTCCAACATATCAGTCATTAAGGTCAGCTGATTAACATTCCTGAAACTGGAGAAAATTTAGTCTACCTTAAAACAACATGAAATGCAAGAAAGAACTGATTTTTTTTTTTAACTGAAAGAGAACTAAATAGTGAAAACAAAAACATCCTCTTATTTGAAAAGAGATAAAAGACTTCCAAATGTGATTGCTCCTCTGTTAATTGACAAGCTTTGTAATCACAGAATTGTTTTCTCTGAAACTGTGAAAAACTGTGGAAAGGGACCAGAAACTTGTTTCTCCCAGTCATCCACTTCACAAAATTAAAGGTATTGTCACAGAAGAACCAAAGGAAGGAGGTCTCATACCAGCACCTGTCTATGTACTGGGATGCAGACAGCTCTGTCAAGAGAATGTACTGCTTGGTTTGAATATTCTACATTGTATTTACAATTATTTTCAAAGAAGCATTCCAGTGACACAGGCCCAGACATTAAATTAAAATTGTCCTTTACGCTGTCTAGGGAGAAACTATGTCCACAGTACAATGCTTATTTGTAGGAGAATTTAAGCAAGACAGAGGTAACACCAAATTGGCACCAGAAAGTGTTTCTGACATACTCCATACAGAGGAAACGATAAAATTGGGAAAATTAAAGATCTATATAGAACTAAAAATCAGAACAAAGAAAGGAGCTGTCTAGCCTTTCCCAATACAAATGTCATACAATGGCACATAGATACTAAACAGATTTAATGAATAGAATACAGTGTCAGCTATGAAACTATTAAACTTCTTAATACTTATTTGGATTTAACATGGAAAATTGTATACTCATAAAAACTTTGAGAGATCATCGCAATTAATGTAATTTAAATCACTGCACAATGTAGATTGCATCAGTACCCTTCAGACCTTATTGCTAAACTACAATCAGGACTTCAGTTAAGGTATAAAAACGCAGATAAACAGCAACATTCATCAAAATAAAAAGCTGTATTTACCCAAAAATCTACGAAGTTTCATCGTATCTAATTGGAAGTGTTCAATTAGTCCATGTAGATTAAACAGATGAAAGGTTAAGCTGACTAGACTGTTTCCTAAAAATAAGATGAGAATACTAATTCATTGGAAGCCATAAAATCAGTGACTCTTCCACAATAAATGTATTATTTTAAACAAATTGGTCACAAAAATTATACAAGTGAACTTTTTTACACCAAGTCATGATATTCTACACCAGTTCATAAATATTTACATCTTACTACATGACAAGGTTCCATTAGCTGTCTCTAGTAACCAGTGGTTTTGCTTAATTCTAACGCATTCACCAACAGTCCAATGGCAACTGATAGGAAGAAAATGCTATTGAACATTAAAAAACCTGTTTCAACATGCAAATCCATTATAATTATATTCCATTTTATAATTATATTTATGCAACATATCACAAACACATATACAAAATACAAACATAATCAGACAAAGAGAAAATCTAGACAACACTATTGATTAGAGGACATTGCAAATATGCTCTCTCTCATTTTCATCATATATTTTGCTGGACTTCTTATTTTACCTGGAACTCTACAAAAAATGTACACTCTTACAAGCTTATAATATGTTGTCTACTCATAGCTGTATTATAATTTTTGCAGTGGTAAAATAAGTAAAACCATAAGAAACACAGTCCACAATGTTTATTTTTTAATAGCTTGTCCATTATTTGCTCTGCAAACGATGTCATGGCTGAGAATCTTCATTTAGCATTAGAAAACCTAGCACAGACAGAAAATGAGGCACAAGGAGACAAAAATTTCTTCTAAATCAAGTTTATTACTAGGCTAGAATTAATGTATTCTCGTGTCACATCCTCACAATGAAATAAATACACAATTCTTGAACAGCATTTACTGGGGAAATTCCTCCATAGAGATTCATCCAGGGCAGCTCATCCAGCAGAGTTTTATATACAGCATTCTGCTCTGACAAACTTTCAAGAACAAGTCTGCCTGATCAAAATGTCCTCCTAAAATGATTTAATTAGGATGCAAAATGGATGGTGGCATTGCAAGGCTTCCACAATAGAAGCTCTCCTGGTAGAACTTTAAATATAAAAGCACATCTAAAAGGTAGAGAGGGCTCTTATGAGAAGGATGACTTCAGATTTCTCCCATTTGATAAACTAATCCAAAAGAAGCCATGCTTACATGTTAACTTGTACACACAGCTTTTGTTCATTCAGTTATCATTATCTATATAAGCATTCTATTTTTACAAGTCCTTGCTATTTTCATTTTTTTCTGCCCATCTTCTGTATTAAATATAACTGTGAGGTTACTACTTTTACACTTGGTTAAGCCAAGCACCCCTTCAATGAAACAGAAGAGAAAAAGATCTTTTGGTGCCACCTTCTCCTTTTTGAACCTAATTTCTTGTTTTAGTAACGTTAATTGCAACTTTGCTACCTACTCCACATGACTGCTGCAACATCTGCAAGAGCTGCCCTCCATTCTCTCCCCACTGGCACAAATGTCACTGTGATACTGGACTTGCTCATCTCCTCCTTCCATTCTGTTGAAAACCCAGCTGCCATTGCTGAGATTACAATGCAAAACTTCACCCTACCCAGGGACCCCATCCCTCCTGCCTCCTTCCCAACACATTTACAGATCTCTTTTCTGCCTCCAAATGAACAATACTTAGGGTTTGTTTTTTTTAACCAACTATTCCTGTAGTTCCTACTGCTATTTGTAATGGGCACACAAAAGTCACGAAAATGTTCTCTTCCTTTTTCTATGTTGTGCCAAGTGATGTGTACAGCAGCTTCCCTCTACTCAACTCCCAATTCTCCAGGTATTCTATGTCATAATTATAATGGATTAAAACCAACATGTCTCTTAGAGCACTATAAAGTAATAAAACTATTCTATCTAACACTACATTTATCAGAAAAACACTTGGTCAATATAAATGACCTTTTGGACAGAACCATACAAATTACCAGCACCCCATAATTGAAAAAAAAGAAGTCAAAGATCATAAAATTATTTGTCAATTTGTATTCAAATTACTACTTTAAATTACTAAAAGAGAACAGCAACCTATAAAGTACATCAAGGGCCTCTTCTAAACATCAATTATTAGTATCAGTACTGACAGTATCATTATTTTAATGGAGTGACCAGGCAAACAAGGACTCAGATTAAAAACCATTAATTTTAAAAGTACTACCTGATGGAATTTGCACTTTTTAGTAAACAAACAATCACAAACAACACTGCAACATAAGTGCCACGGTTAATTCATACTAGAAGATAAAGGACAAATGAAATACCAAAAGTAAACTCACCATTTGTCAGTCTATCAAAAAGAAAAATATCAAAATTCCAATTTCCAACCTTCTCCAGCATACACTGAAAAGAAACACAAAAGCTGTCATTTTTTAATCAGTACATGTTTATCTTCCTGTAGCTTGGAGGAGTATTTAAGATTTTAGAGACAGATCAAGGCTTTAGGATTTTTACATAAAAAATAGTAGTAAAAGAATAATTAAATTTGTGTGATAACTGAACAACATCACACATTTACAAATAAAAAGAGTGGAGGGAAAAAGCCAAACAAGAAGTGCCTTGACAGAACTGGTTGGAAATCTTCTTTTCAACTTTTAGGCAGCTTCTCAAAAGACAATTAAAAACAATTAGGTTCAAATCAGAAATAGTATGGCAGAATGACTGTGCATTCAGACTAGCAAATTAATGTGTAGTTGTTTACCTTTTCCTTTTTTTCCCTGCTCACAGAACAGTATCTACATGATTCACTAGACATTTGAGCCATTGTATAAGCATTTTAATTTAAGAACCTGGCTTTTGACTTGTCACCCCAGCAAACTAGCACATCTTTATCACAGCTGTTCCACATGAACTGTTCTTCCCACAACAGGAATGACCAAGAACAGCAAACAGTGCAAGAGGCCTCACTAGAGTTGAGCAGTCCCAATCTTTTCCTCCCTTACCTGTATCAGAAACACCTGTCCAGCACATTTTGCCTTCTCCTATTCTCATTAGATTGGTAGAGCTGTTTTGTGACCTAATTATTGGTTCTAGCTTTTCTCTACCAGCTGCTAAAACTCTGCTGTCAGAAGAAACAAAAGCATTAACAGTATATTTTTATGATTAAATTGCATGTACATTTTTAAGATCCATTCCCTGGGTTCTCCAATATTTTTGTACACCACAGCCTGATGGTATTCAGCATGGATACATCCATTGTATTAGAAATAAATTCTTTTTCTGTGTCAGATGACAAAAAAAAGCACTGCATGCAGTGACACAGCCTTTGGGATATTGAACAACCTGAATAACCTTTGCCTGCTCAGTCCCCTTCAGCACTTTCCATCCTCTGTCGCAAATACAGCAGCCTTTCATCCAGGTAGCTGCTCTCTTAGCACCAACTCTCTTCCCAGTATCTGCTTTCCCTGCTTTAGTGCTGAACAAGTATATTACAGCTATCACTTTTCTTCTCTAGAAGTGCCTACCAAAGAAAAAGTCAGTTTGACATAAGCATGTCCTGAGAAATCCATTTACTGCACTTTATTGAATTCAGGCAGTCACTCTTCCAGTTGTTCACTAGTGAGGTTAGACTAAAAGTCAAAGGGAACAGTTGTCTAAATTGCTCCATTACATTTCTTAAATACAGATACATTTTCCTCTCTTCATTTTTTTCTCCAATTATTCAAGGATATCCTTAATTCACCAATTATTTAAAAAAAAACAAAAAAACCCCAAAAAAAAATAGCAACAACAACAAAAACACTAGACACCTAAACATCATTTGAGCAAACTTGTGGGCAGTAGAGGAGTTTGCTACAGACCATGAAATTTTGTCTGGATTTCATTACAATATATACATACATATATATAAACACACAAAAATACATACACGCATACATTAAAAAATATGCTTAAAATTGGTGTTTGGTTGCACTTTTAGGATGTGATATAGTTATATATACGAGCAAGCATTTAGAAAAACATACTTTAAAAAATAAAAATCAAGCAACCAACCTTTGCTTGTCCATTATAATCATCATCTAAAATGTTTGAAGAATTTGGAACAGTGATACCACGGAAAAAACGGGAAGATCTCAGGTATCGCTGGAAACTAAGCAACCTTCTCACATTTCTTGCAGACACAGAGACCTCGATTTCAGAATTTGCTACAAAAAACAAGAAAATAAACACTCTCTCTAAAAAACCTTTATCAGAAAGACAAGCGCTCAGGGAAGTTTGGTATAAAGATAATGCAATTTTTTTGAGTATCAAACATTTCAGCACAAATAAAGATATTTTTATTAATACTAAATACAGAGCCACGGATTAGAAAGAATTATGTTCTGTGTAAGCATCCTGTGAAGAAAAACAAATACTTAAATCATAGCTGCAACTCATCCTTTTAAGGAACTCTGTTATTGAAAGGACAAAAATATTATGGATATTGTTTAAAAACACACACAGTACTGCAAAGAAATTATTTTCGGAAAATTGGTGTCATGGATACATATCCAATCCAGGTCCCTAACGAATCACCTAACATGACATATACATCAGCAGGAGAGTATCAGAAACTGAGCATTGATACAGGAGATACAAGTAGGCTTTGAGCAAGTACAAATTACTTTTACACAGTTTAGAGCTCAGAAAATCTCTTAACTCTACTATGCTGAATTTTAAACACACTCAAGTGATTTTGGTGCTTTTGCAAATAACTACACTCTTCTGCCAAACAATTATGACATTTCTGTTCACAGCATATCTGATTCTGTTTCCCAGTACAGTGAAAACACAACAGAAAATTATTTCTGCCTCTTTTCAAAGATTAACCCAAATATTTTGCTTTACTTTTATTAGGTTAACTGATTTACACAAATGACCAGCACTAGTTTATGTCCAGTTCTATTTCATACGCCTGAAGTGTTTAAGAAACTGCAGCATCAAACTACACAGAGCTACAGTTCCTTTGTAGCAAGTGATATATTTTGAAATACCTTAGGCCATAGTCAGCCTTTACTTTCTTTTAAACAGTGCCCCCCAATAGCAGTTTTATATAACCAACAGGAAGCCAAAAATCTTATCTTGATATTCACTCAACCTGCCTGAAATGACTCATGTTAAATAGTAAAATTTTTAAAAGAGGTATTAAGTAAAGAAGTCAACGCCAACATGCTCTTTTTAAAAAATGCAGATAACAAAAAAAAGCATTATCACAACTCTGTAGCACAGACCTCTTGTCCTCCCAAAAATGAGACATATTAGAAATTGGTGAAGTAAGGAGTTAGAACTTTTATTCTTAAAGTCAGTCTAAAATGTACACAGCAAGGTATTATTGACAATCTGAACTAAAAGTCTCAGTGATTCCTAGTGACAGCAGCTTAATTCTGCATAACATAAATCTTTAACCATTTTAATTCTTCTCCCTGCAGAAGTTCCAATTTACTTTCTGTTCTATGCTAGCTCATAGCAATTACAGCAATTGAATTAATATATTAATTCCCAAAATACACTAAAAAAACACCTCTAAATAGAGCTGTCAGTGGCATGATCATAGAGTATCTAATCAAACACAGCACCATTCCCTAGCAATGGTCTGTGCTTACAGAGATTAAACCGACACAACTGAATGTTCTTTCAGACATGCCTGAAACACTTCATCAAGCCACTGAAGTTCAGGGCTAACACAGACATCTCCACATGAAGTATCCTTCTTCAAGCTATCATCCTCAAGGCCAAGGGCTCTTCCTTTGAAGACTTTTAATTAAGTAAACAGATGTAGTACATACAATAAAGGTTGCTTATAAAGCAATATTCATGTGTACAGCAGGAAAAGAAATAGATTGTGTCATGCTACATTACCAATATTTCTAAGCACATTTGTGACCATGAGGTTACAGTCTGAGCACTACCAGCCTGCATAACAGAGAAGCAGGGAGCAATACAGCTGCTGCTGCTGCTAATGCAGTGTATGCTACAGGTAAGAAGTTTCTCTCCCTCACTCTTGATTCAATTTCTTCAGAGCCAAATTTCAAAATAGAAATTATTTGGTTTAAAATAAAACAATATAAAATGGTTATTTTTGGTTATAAAATTATCTAAAAAATCCTCAAAGTCACACACAAAAGCCAGAAACTTCACTAAATCTCAATAAAACACCATATCTGAAGCAGGAAAAATAAGCACTTTTCTGGGAGCATATATAATTTTCTTGTTCTCCAGTGGTCTTCTACAGATCTATAGTTAAAGAAAACTTGTTTTTCTTGTCATGCTACAAATTAAGTTTCATTATCAATCACAGATACCACCTGTTAATCTTGGAGGGAATAATACACTGTAGGTACAACAAGAAAAACAGCAGCTTCTGGCAGCAAAGTACACAACAAAACACAGAAATGCAATGATTTGGCAGTACAGGCCTGTACTGCACCTCTACTTGTATTCAAAGTCATTTAGGAGGGGTTGCACATCTTCTTGCTTCAGGATTTTTCTGATGATGATAGAGGTACAGAGGAAAACAAGGTACTTGGTTTTCTGTGAAGCTAGAACCATCATTCTCTTCACAATATGCTACTGACACTTATTCATCTTACAAATATGTTTAAACTCTCTAAATTATCACCAATTTGCATAGCTCATAAACCACTACTACTACATGTTAGTCCTTGTTTTTCTACCCCCTGTTAAAAGAAAAAAAAGCAAAGCCTACATTATTCCAGCTTTCCTAGCAGCAATGAAGCTTATTACAGAATCACAGCACTGGTGAGGTAGGAATGCACCAGATGATGCTCATCTGGTTAAACTCCTCTGCTCAAGCCAAATCACCTAGACCAGAACCATCTCCCAGAGGCTTTTGTGCACCTCCAAGGATGCAGACTCCACAACCTCTCTGGTTTTGTCAACACTTAGTCACCCATCCAGACAGTGAAAAAGTGTGTCCTGATGTGCATCAGTTTGTGCCTATTGTCTCTGGTCCTCACACTGGGCACCACTGAAAAGAGCCTGGCTCTGTGTCCTTTGCACTTCCCCTTCAGGTATTTGCATACATTGAGAAGTTTCCCCTTGAGCCTTCTGTAAGCTGAACAGTTCCAGCTTTCTCAGCCTTTTCTCATCAGCCCTTTAATCTTCTTCACCCTTTGCTGGACTCTCTCTGGTATGTCCATGTCTCTCTTTTACTGGGGAGCCCAGACTGGGATTCCAGGTGAGGCCTCTCCAGTGCTGCATATAGGAGAGGTATCACCCCCCTCAAGCTGTAGGCAGCATTCCTCCTAATGCAGCCTAGGATACCACTTGCTTCCTCTGCAGCAAGGGGATATGGCTGGCTCGTGTTTAACTTGGTGCCCACCAGAAGACCCAGTTCCCTTCTGCCAAGTCACTTTCCAGAGGGCTGCCCCTGCTTGTGCTGGGGCCATAGGCTGTTCCTCCCCATGGGCTGGGCTTTGAGCTTCCCTTTGAGCTATAAGTTATTGCACATGGATAGCCCAAACTAGGTAATAACACCTTGACAAAATAAATTATTTATCCTTTAGATCTGAAATTATCAGAGTAACTTCCGAATGAGAAAAGAGATTTTGAGCCTTGCCATCCCTCTGCAGCTCCAGAGCACCTGATTTGTGGAACTACACCAACCCAAAAACTAAATTTCTCTCTTTAACAGTTAAACATCTACCCCAGGACAATTCAGAATAAGCAAGTCAGATGCGGAGGTTTGATAGATTATTAATTTAAAGGGGAGGCTGAAACAGAAAATAGCTGGCTTTCAAAGAAGGGGCTGTGGGGAAGATACATTCTCCAGCTGCAGGAACACTGAGAGCTACTGTGCCTGCCTTTTCCTTTCCCCCACAGATAAATTATTATTAAGGGTACAAAAACCAAGTGCTTTGTGGTTTTGGCAGATCAGCTAAGGCCAGTTAATGGAAAAGACTGGTAAAATGAATGATACAGTTGTGCAATGAAAATCTGGCATTTCTCTCCTGGCACATTCATTCTCTTTAGATGCATGATTAATATGAGAATGACAACCTCCCCGCTTCTATCACGAGTCATGAAAAGAGATGCTAATTTCAGAGACCCTACCAAACCAAGGTTCGGTAATGCATAGATCATGGAAAAAAGACAGTGAAGAATGAAGAGTGCACTGCATTTGCTCATGAACAAGCATGCTGCAAAAACATCTCCCAGCCCAAACATCTTTCCTTTCATTTGGAGCCTTCAGCGTGCTAAATGCCCTTCTAATAACCAATATTGATTATTTGCTCACAAGGACAGTTTAAGGGCAAATTAGAACAATAAAAAAAATTTGACATTTACAGCCTTGTGAACAGAAAGAGAATGAAAGCAAAGTTGGGATGATGGGCACGTTAAGAAGGACACTCCAGCAATGAGAAGTGCTTTTGATGCAGGGAAGCAGAAGGCGAACTGTAGGGCTCAGTGCCTACTCAACAGCAGCTGTCCTATGACATTCTTCTTGCCATTCCTTTGTAAATAACAGTTATCATCCAAAGCATCAATCACAAGTTTTGGGGCTTTTTGTTTGTTTGATAAAAATTGTTATATTCTTGTTTCTAAGCATCTTAAGTGAGATGCTGGTATAACAAAAAATTCCTTTCTCTAAAATAAAGAAAAATAAGTAATTCTGGTTATTAATATCAGTTATTTTGCTAATGTGATGCATATATAGCAATAAAATAACACAAGTCGCCTTCATGCAACAGATTTCATCTGTATTCCGAGACGCTAATTTTAATCTCTTCCCACTCCCAATCTTTTAACTTCATGAAAACCTAAAATAAAATGTTTTAGCACATTTCACAGGGGTTTTAAATATTTATTTTTCTCATGCCAATGTAAAAAAACAAAGTAAGTAAAGACAAGTGACAATCACTTAAAAGATCACAATATACTGATGGATTTAGTTTCAAAATGATTCTATCTTTTGTATATTAAGGACAGTCCACAAAGGAAGAATGACAATTATGATTTGGTTAAATTATTAATGGAACCTTAAATCCCAGCAATATACTTCAATTTTCTTAAAAAGCAAAGACAGACTTACACCCTCGGACGGCAATCTGGTTAAAACAAGGCTATCCATCTATAAGAATTTTACCTCCATTTCTTCCTTGCTACAGCCTAAAAGGCAGATAGAAAACTATCATTATAAAAAGCACTGAGTTTTGCTACACACCAATAGAAAGAGCATAACTGAGGATCCTGGGTACCACTACCACCAAAAAAAAAATTAAGGGAAAAAAAAAGGATTTGAGTATCTGATCCTTCCGATGTTTGGATGTAAAAACTGAATTTTGAGGTGAGCACTGGCCCACCAGAGGAGGCTTTTCCCCAAAAAATATGAAGGAATTATCTTCTTTTAACTGAAGTGATCACTCGTGAATTTTCCATATTAACCCAACTGCACATTTAAGAGTTTTACACGTAGATACTATCATTAAACCTGGCACATCATCTGAAATTTTCCACTACCTGTAAATTTTGTTGGAAAGAAATATTCCATTTCACATGCCAATTAAAACCATCTAAGGGTGCACCCTTCTACAGAGCCATGTTTCCAGGATACAAATAATTTTCAAATTATGAATAATTTGAAAGAATGATCTAGCATTTCACACCACTAGAGGGACCCATAAGCATTCTAATTTCACATCTATTCCCATCAAACCATTAAGAAATGCACTGTATTAGATCCATGAATGTTTGTGAGGTTTTTTTAAATTAAGTCCTGCTATTTAACTCTCCTGTATGTTTATCACTCATGGTTTGAATTTTAAAATATTTTTACAACATTCAGTATTCAAGTTTTATATAAAACTATTACTTCATTTGGAAGATATAATTTTAGTAAGGATTTTAAAGTTACATAAAAAGACTGATTTAGATTATTGGGGTCTAAATTACCTCACTATACTTCCAGTCTTTCTTAGAACCACTTAGAAGACTCACATCATTGTAAGGCACTACACTTCTTTTGCTGCTGCTTAAAAAAATATTAAGCCGTACTGTTTTGGTTTTAATGTACAATATATAACTATATACACATTCATAATTTTTTTCCAAATATTTTCCAAATAATAATGAATGCTGGAAAATATGCTCAGGGTTAAGGATTAATGAAATAAACATGGTTTTGCAAGCGTTTTCTGAACAGAATCTGAAAAAAAAAATTTAGCTTCAAGAAAGTTTAACACTACCATGACTCCCTTAAAAACTCTAGTGGTTTTCATCAGATGCTCCCTGATGGAGGGGAAGTGCTAGGCATCACACCACCAAAGAAAACTTTTCCTGAAGGATCTCACTGCCTTAGCAAAGCACAGAACCATAGAATAATTTAGGTGGGAAGGGACAGAAGAGACTTCTGAACGTCCTTTAGTTCAATCTTCTGCTCAAAGCAGAGCTAATTTGAGGGAATTTGCCCAAAGTGAAGGGATTAAAGACTACTCCAGTATGAAGTAAGTGCCAATTCTCCAATGGCACTATAAGTCATTGCACAGCAGTAGAAGTGTCAAAAAAACATCATTAAAAGGTATCTACAGGACTTCACTAATTTTTCTCTTTTGAATTTTGGCTCATCTTAGAATTTTGTAAACACCTCAGGAAAGATACAAAATTAAGTGAATTAAACACTCCATTTCTGTGTAACATCTTGCAATAATCTCAGGACTAGGAAACTACATACAAGGCAGTCTTTCCATACCAGTTTACTGAATCATAAGCCCAGCAATCCTGCAGTTGTGTTTTTGGGGATTTTTTTAACCCTAATCCACTCATTAGGCACGGCAAATCTGCAATTCACAACAGCATACTGTAAACTAAGAAACTTCGCTGAAGCTAATTATTTAGAGGAATATCATCAGAACACAAATATACAAAATATATAGAAACACAGCCTTTTACAAAATTGGTTATGCCATGTTAATCAACATACTGATCCTCCTGAAGAACTCGACATATAATGGTTCCAAACTCTTTTCCCAAAAGGATAATATATTTCAGATCGTTGCCAAATCATTTTCTTGCTGTCTTCCCAGAAAAACCCACCTCTCTTCAGTGTCCTAGAAATCTTCAGTTCTAAAGTAAATGAATGACAGAACCCTCAACTCATCTTTTTTTGTCTATTTTTCATCACCAGAAATAAAAGAGGAATTGAAAAACAACCTATCATGGTTAACAGAAAACTAATTTCCTTTACCAGACTTTATGATGGTCAATACAGAAAGTGAAACTGGGAGCAGAGATGAAAACGAAAGAATTTTCAGGTATTTTCTACCAAATTGTCCAGCATACAAAAAAAAAAAAAAAAAAAAAAGCCTTTCTAAGTAAGGTACTAGGAGAAAGAATACATTGGAGAGGTTCAAAAGAAATGGGAAAAAAAAAAGAACATGTCTCTCTCTTCTTCTATTGTCAAACCTAAGCCAGCAATGAAATACACAGTGACCTGTACATGTGCAAGACTGCAGAGCACACATAGTGTTTTACGGTAGCTTGGAAAGAAGAAACAGTAGGTAAAACAAACATCTAGAATAACAAAAGAAAAAAACAAACCTGCTCTATATTCTCAGTTAGAACTTTTTATCCCCACATCTTCCTTAACCAAGTTCACTTCAAGCTCACTCTTTTCATTTAGCCAATACAACTGTATTTGGAGCATCTTCTGTGATTTCCCCTTGTGTAACTGCATTCTCCAAACTAAATCAAAGTAAAAATTTCTCTCACATTGTGAAAAGCAATTTTTTTTAATAATCTGGACTGTGAATAATTAGAAGACAAATTCAGAAAGGCAGCTTTTGAAGTAATCTCTCAAGTACAAACTTACTACTCCTCAGTGATGGTATTTTCAAAAGGAAACAAATACTTCAAGCTATGATCACATAAATCTTCCTGCATTACTTTACACATTGTGAAACTCACCATTCTTCACAGCAGACTGCTGAACAAGAGAGACAATTACTGTTAAACATAACCAAATAGGTAATTCCTCTATTTTCTTCAAACAAAAAAGGGCATTGATATTAATCTGGACTCTGCTTAGTTTATCTCAATCTTTAGATGGTATCGCCAAAAGCATCAGTAGCTGCTGCTACACAAGGATTTTTCAAATTGTTTCAGGCAATCAATTTGGATTTGCACTCTTGTCTCTTTGAATTCTGCATCTCAGCCAAGGGAAGTCTAAACTCACTGTTCAAGGTAAACATTTTCAAATGGTTCATGAGCTAAGAACCAGAAAGTTAAAAACATCCTTGAAACAACACATGCTGACACTTTTGCCAGATCTCAGAATAACTTATAATACCTTCCACAAATGGTAATTTCCAAGTAAACAGTCTGAAGGTTGTATAATAAAGGTAAACTCTGAAATTTCATCATGTATTTGCACTCTCAAGGAAGAGAATTAGATTTATTCATCACCTATAAAAATATCTCTTCCTTTCTTTCCATTTTCCCCTGAAAAGGCTCTATACACAGCTAAGGAGAATCATCTAAGTCTCAATAAAGTCTTATACTGTACCATTACACTGTATGCAAGCAACTATTTTCTTCAAAATTGAGCATTCCTGAATGTTACCAAACACATACTGATTAATTCAAAATCCGCTCTTCTAAGATGCTTTAACTCACAGATGTGACAGATTTGGTTATCTATAAAACACAAAACAGAGCCCCATGTATTGGCAACATCATCATCCCCCCATAGAAGCATGCTCAGATGAGACTGGCACAAGAGAATTCTAAAAACCTTTTTGATAAGCTCTTACTTATTCTAGGCCAGGCACAAGAGGAGAAACAAGAAGAAAACCATGTTTCTTCTCTGCAAAACCAAAGTATTCATTTTTCTATCTGGTTCTTCCAGACTATATCCAACAACCCTTTCCTAAAAGGAAGCTTAAAAGCATTAATTTCAGCTGTATCTGTATATGACATTTCTCAATATTTTTTTCTGTTATCTTAATTATTCATTTGATCTTTATTCATTTTGGCTTCACTTCCTCACCATAACATACTGTACATATCACTGGGCACCAGTTTGGGGCTTTTTTTCAGGAGAAACAGAGAATGATTAGGGCACTTATATATGCCTTTCTTTGTGCATGCTAGGAACACCTCCAACAATCAAAATTTCCTATGTGTAGTGTGTATACATACATACATACACACATATAAAAATAGACACAATTGACAACCTCTCAACAGCAAGAAAACAAAGCCTAAAACTTTATTGCTGGTTTACTATTTCTGAAAAAAAGGACTGTTTTTATCTTACCAATTCTTCTATCAAAGATTTTGTTGGAGATTAGCTTTTATCAACATATTCTGACAACACTGAAGACTGAATTACTGGATATGATGTCTCAAGTAATGTAAAGAAAATTTTGAAGCATTCACGTAAACCACAGCCTATTTGTAAACCAGAAGACAGTAAGAGCGATTATAACCACTGCAATCACTTATTCAATAGCTTCCCTGAAAACCAAACAGTACGTGCTGCATTCTCACAGCGAACTGCAAAACTCCCTTCTTGTTCCTCATGGAGTGAAAAGCAGATCCAATATTCTACAATCAATTGAATAAAACATTACAATGTATGCATTTTACAGTGCAACAACGAATTCAGAGGAAGAAAGTTGTGGAAGAAATTCAGAGGAAGTTGGTTGCTCTCTCCTTTCCAGAAATGGTGGATTTAAGATGCCATCTTGATGTTATCCCCATGGTCTCACACAGGCATAACCAACACAACACAGTAACAGAAAACCTACTAACCAATAATACTAACCAACTGCCAGCCAACAAGTAGAATATAATCCTGACTTTACCCATCCACCGGGAAGCAGTGTTGTTAAAACAGAAATTTATTAAGCTGTTCTTCTTGGTAGTTCCTGCAATTACCTATAATACGGAGACTTCTGGAAAAACAGATAATGTAGAAGGAAAACTACCATTGAACAAAGCTAGCTTAATCGTCATTCAAATCCTGCAGTTAATAATCCTCAGATATTACTTCCATTACATTGTCCTAACAAAAACATTTTTCCAACCATCTTTCTAAAGTCAAACTTCCTAAAAGTTACTGTTGCGAATACTTCTAGACAGGTTAGAAACTTGAATATTCACGTATCAATTACAGAATTCTGGGATGAAGATATAGATGATGAGCTTATAATGCCTAAGAAGATACAGAAGTGATCTTTAGAAATAAGTGCTGACAAACTTTACTTAGCAACAGTGGCTGAAGTTGCGAGTTCAAGAAATGTTATGAAGCAAAGTAATGCATTTAAAATTCACTACTCTTCTAACCTATCAGTAAAATATTGGGTTAAGAGCCTATCAATAAATACAAGAGAAAAGACTGGTCAGCATATAATTAGCTACCCCTCCTGAAAGACATTCAACCTCTTCTCAAAACATCATAGACAGAAAAAGAAAACAATGCTGAACTGTTATGGGTAAAAAAAGTTAACCATTTTTTTAAAAGGGTTGCAGAGTTATAAGTTAAGTTGGGAGCTGATTGCTGGCCAGAGAGAGCTCTTTTGTTAGCTGCATGTTGTAATGACCTGTTAAAAGTCGGTCATTAACCCGCAATCGTTGAGAATTCTCCTTTCAGTACCACCCTTGCCTGCTGCCAGAAGGATGGCATATCCTTCCCCCCCACCACCCCCCCACAGACGATGGGAAGGGAGGGGACCTCAGAGGACACGCAAATAACCTCGGAGCCAGGATGCAACGGGGTAAACCCCCCCCAAACTCATCAAATAAACCCCCAAAAGCAACGAGCCAACCCAGAATTAAGAGATCGAGGTGATTTCTGTATATCAGGGACAAGGTCCAGAGCCTGCAGAGACGCTGAAAATTTTTGTCGCCCCTCGCCCCGGCCAGAGAAGACATCAGCCAGAGCCAGGCATCCTGAAAGGCAAACCAAAAAGCAAACACGGGGTATACCCCCATTGCCCTCATGAGAAAAGGACCCCCAGCTCTGCCTCCTAGTGAACAAAGCTGCACTTTCTTCCTCCTCCGAGTCACTCCTGGAAGAGGCAACAGGGAACCGCAGACCTGTCAAGCCCCCCCACCTGAGCTGATCACTTTTAATAAAGGCATTAAAAGGAGAAAGATATCCTGCCCTGTTTATTTCATGAACAACCAAAGTTAGCTAAGCAAAACACAGAACAGCTCTAATGCTTCAGCACTGTGACTGACAGCAATTATGTAAGTCCTCTGCAAAACACATAAGCAATGACCACTGCAAACAATTTAGAACAACAGAATATAGCTGGTGGATACTACAAGAAAATTACAGTGAAACTATACAGACACAATGGAGGAAGCACGTCCATGCATTACTGATTTTCAGGGTACAGCTGTGGTGGGGAGAAAAAAAAAAGCAACATTCAGATAGTTTATTCTGCTTCAGCTGCAGAAGAGACCCTTTTCAGTTCAGTATTTGCCCCAAGGAAAGAAGAGATGACTGACTCCTCTCACATGTTATTGCTCGAATGGGTGAATATTTTTCAGTCATTTACCTCTGTGTGGCAAAATCAACTCCTTCTGAAGTAACCAGGAGAGGGCAGGGGAACGGGCAGGGAGAATATCCTAAAAATTAGGTCAAGTCTGATTTCTGCAAGTTCTCTCTACTGGAAGTCTCATAGTGCATTACTAAATCTATCTGACTTAAAACAATTAAGGAAACATTGATCAGGACTAAATTAGCATTGCAGAGAGGAAAAAAACCACCCAAGATTTTATAGATAAAAAAAGAATCCCACATTTATGTAAATTAGTAGGTAACCTACTAATATGGTGAAAGATTGTGCTGAATTCCTGACTTTGAAAGAAACTCCACAATATGGCAGGAGCCCGGAAGTCAAAGAGCACCTTTTCAACAAGCTACAATTCTGAAGTGCAAAAAAATCTTACTATAATATGACAACTCTGAAAACTAACAGAGCAACTGACTTGAGAGGGAAGTTAAAGCCAAAGAATTTTTTGGGCCCCCTAGCAATACTTTTTGCTGTCATTAAACACCACAGGTGATGTTGCTAAAAGCTGGTGGTTGTGTCTCAACAAGTAGGGGCAAGGAGAAAGGGTGTGAAAGTCCTTTTCCGGACTAGTCATGATCTGCCTGATGCACAATCATCAGGATGGAAAGAAACAGTGTAATGAGGACCATAAAAACAGTTAATCTGACAACAGCAATAATATGTTGACTGCCTTTTAACAGGCAGTTATTTTAATACTTTTGTTAGTATTTTCCTATATAAGCATGAAATGCCACATATATATATACACACAAAAAGACAATTATGTACTTCATAAATTGCATGCTATTTCTGCAGAGAATTTATTATACTCAATCAGAACTTGAGATGAAACTCTTATCCTCTGTATTGAAAAAAATCTACATAGCACACTCTTCAAACTTTGTTTTCTCACCTATTTTTATGAAACGTTTGAACAAAACTAAGAGTTTAAGAGTTTTAGAAATTATCTTCTTTTAAAAATTATAACTTCAGTTAAGATCAGAGTATAAGACCAGTTTCTGCCACTCATTTTTATTCAAAAGGTAATTACAACAACCACACTTACTACCATGAAATCGACTTTACTAAATCTGTCCATTGCATTCAGAATAAAATGGAATTGTGCTGATACAATGCTGGTATAGATCCTTTATGACACTTAAAACCTTAATAATTGGCATAATTTAATTAAGACTCAGATCCCCTGCACTTTTGCTGCATATTGGTTTGGTAATGTCAAAACTTTATATTACCATAACTACTGACAAATTTAGTTGCAACAATATAGATGGATAACTTAACTTTTTTCTCTACAAAATTTTTCTTTTTGTAACATTTCTGAAAAAAATAAAAGATTCCTCAAACACATAATCAAAAAAATTTAGGCTGCCACTTTCTCCTAAAAATTTAATTTTTATTAAAATCTGTCCCTGTCCAAAAATTTAAGTCCTAGCTACACACTTGAGTAGATGTAAATGTTAATTCATTATGATGAGGTCAAGAATATTGATATTACTGTAATTCTGTTCAAGCATCATCCTGGACAGGGCCTTTCTAGTGCTTTATAAAAACAGAAAAGTATTCTCCTCAACTGATTGTGTCTGCCAAGTAAGCACACAGCACACACATCAGTAGCGGTTTAGAAGATACATCTTCATTTCCATATGGATTTAGGTCTAAATTCAATGAGTTTAAAATTATAACATTTTTTAAAAAAATATTTAGCAGTGACGATTTTCCTCTTCTATTTTTGGTAATGAGCTAGAATGAAAGATTTTCCTAAGAAGTACAAAAAAATAGTCTTGCTATAAGAGCTGCTAACTTTACTTCAGAGGCTCAGTAGTTAAAATTGATGGAAGCCTTTGTTTATTTGTCATTTATCTGCTTTTAAATACTTACAGTGAAAAATACGGAAATCAATGTATGGATGAGAACCTCTTCTCTCTGTTTCAAATCCTGCCCGACTTCTTACTCGCACATCTCCTAGAAACAGGGTCAAGAGTGAAATAAAAGTGTGGAAGAGTGGCAGAGATAAAATGCAAATGAACATAGCCTGGAGGGGTAAAGATTCATGTACTTAATGGAGGAGAGTAATTCAAACAATAGGCCTACTTCAATGCTTTTTGTTTTAAAGGTGAAATTCAAAACAAAGTTTGAAGACTTGTTAAACATGCAATCACATGCTTTCTTGCCAAAATCTCTCCTGCCTAAGCATACATTGCCAGAAGCATGTGATAAGCATTCAGATGAAATTAGGAAGAGCTTGCTACACCAGTATGGTAAAAATGCACCTTATTATGACAGAAAACAACAACATTTAAAGTTGATTTGTTCCTCAGTAACACACATACAACAATAACATTTTGTAGAATACAAAAAAGATTCAACTTCTAGAAATGGTAGCTTTTAGCAAATAAGCTAGTTACAATATGGTTTTATATTATATAATATTTTCCCACTAGCATTTACTTACTTGCGCTCAGCTGTTTGAATATTACACAAGAGCCTATTAAAATACCAAAACTCAGTATTAAAATTTGATCAAACTGTTTTGCACTGTAATTAGCTTCAACCTGAATCTCTTAGCATGCTACTTGATTTCTACTTATGCATTTTACCAACTGAAAGCTGATCAGTATTCTTTCGTTAGATAGTTGTATGTATTAATATAAGCAGTTCACCTGCATTAAAAGCTTTCCCTTAAAATCCTTTTGCAATTACAAATTTGGAGAAATCTTCGAGAATCAAATCCAATACTGTTTCCCTCCTCAAACCCTAACAAAGATAAATGTAAGATGTGCAAATGTTGCGGTTTCTAATTATGAAAATCTATCAAGTGTTATATTCACCTCACTTCAAACACAGCACCTCCCATATGAAACCAAAATAAGTAATTAACAAAAAGCACTATGATTGAGTTTATAAGAACTAAATAAAAAGACAGCTATTTATTTTTCATCAAGTCATAGGCATCTTTGAGAGCATTTTTTTCCTTTTTTTTCTTTTCTAATCTGCAATATGTCATGCTGAAGCAGTCAACTTATCAGAAAATAGCTAAAGAATAGCTAAAGGTACTAACTTACACTTCAGTAAATATGCTTTTAAATACTTAACAGGTATCTTTCTAGAGATACATATCTATAAACACTGACACATCTACAGTGATGCACTTGACATGAATGTTATCTTGTGAGGCACGCTGGAAGGACCACAAAAGGGTAAGCAGGCCCAGGGCTCCTCTAAAGTTTACACATCAGTAAAAACATAGTAAATACACGTGCCTTTCTGTTATTAATCTTTTCTTTTTTTTTTAACTGAAAACCTTAACTGAACTGCAAGGGAAAGCAACCCAATTACCATCTCCAAGTATTATTTTTCAGACCACTTACAATATATTACTTATAAGAGCTTCAAGCATTCATTTGAGCAGAGTGCAAGAGACTTGTTTCCTTCCAGGCAATACAGAGGCAGCAAATTGTAGAACTCTTCTGTTAGGCACAAGCAACTGGTGAATTTTATTTACAAAATAAATTAATAAAAATGATAAAGAGAGGAAACTTTGGAAGAGAGGGGGAAAATGCATTAGTAGCTGTATATGAAAATAACAGTGTGCATGGAGGAAAATTCGACTTTCATTACCTTTCACTCATATTTATCTGGGTAATCAAGCATAGTTACAGCTGTGTGAATGAGTTCACCAGCTAAATTAAAAAAAAATAAAAGAGGCTTTTTAGTGGAGCTAATTTTTTTACAGAAAAGGTGATACAGCTTTTGTGATTTATCTTTAGTTTAAAATGCAGTTTTTTACTTTTAAAATTTACAAACCACAGTACCAATTAGCAAATAGTTTCAGACAGTGTATGACTAGGTTGTGGCAAACAAGTTGTTTTAAGTGTCAAGAATAGGAAAAGTTCACAGAACAATACCTGAAGGCTAACATGGAATTCTGCAAATAACAAAATGAGCAGGTTCATCTGATAAATGATGTCCAGAAAGTTTCCCTCTGCTTTGTTCTTTTTATTTACTATCCCTGACTAACAGCATAGACTGAATAATAGTACCCTTGGTACCCTTGAAATGCCTGCAATGTTGAGAACTTTAGGGAGGAAAAAAAGAAAAACTGTAAGTAAAATGAAGAACTGCAACTGACTACATTACTTTAAAAAGGAATTATTAGAATATCTATTTACAGAAATATTTAGCCATAGAAAGCATTGTATATAAAAATGCACATGGCAAACTAAGGAAAAGGCAACTGTAATACGATAAAGCTAAAATCAGTGTATTTACTTGCATACATATAAAATGAGGAATTCCCAGCAAGGAAAGCTAAATATTTTCATTACTTAGTTATTGAACAAAATTCTCTCTCCCTAATCATGGTAGAAGAAGCAATTAATAAAACAACAACAACAATATCTCAACAATTGATTTTTTTTTTAGAATACAACTGGATTTATTCTGGAAAAATATACCCCTTCTACAAGACTGGAATTACAGCAAACAAAGCAGAAAATTCTCTTGTGCCAAAACAAAAGCAGAAGAGATGTCTCCATTGTCATGGTACAGAACTGCTGCATTTTTCAAGATTTCAGACAATAAATGTACTTGAAAAATATTGGTACAAGTGGAATTTCATGATACCATACATCCATCTGAAGTTTCTTAAAAAACAGAAGTAGAAAAAGGGATAACTGGCTGCACATTATGAAATAATGTGCTATTAGCACAGTGAAACTAATCTCTAGTGCATATGTATAGTTAGTTCCCAAACATCCAGAAATACTGGATCATCATTATGCATTCACTCTTTGGTTAATGTAACCTGCAGAAGATTAATGTATCCCAAATGCACCCACTTCATTCTACCTTCACACAACATAACATGTTCACATCAATTTGCTTGGGAAATCATGCACAAGTGTTTTGCAACCCTGTGACTGTGAAGTTATGCAGAATTTAATTTTAAGGAAGGGACATGTTTATCTTCACAGAGAACTTCACAAAAAAGCAGAAGATATCCCAGATTTGAGATTACTTTTATCAAACAAAAGGACACTGTTACATAATTCCTTCAAACAGCAACAGAAGTCCAACCTCAGAGCCAACCATTATTATAGTAGCCGAAAGACAATTAAAATTCAACACCTAAAACAAAAGAACTTACAAATAGTTTTTGTTTATTTAGACCCTTACAAACATATTGAAATGCTTACACAATCTTTTTAAGCCATCAGATCCCACAGTCTGCTTATAGGTAAATTTCCTTGGGGGAGGGCACAGAAGTGGCAGCAAGCTGACCGACAGCTTTTTTCTGAAGTATCTCTTCTTGAGCCACTTTCAGCCACTCTGGAAAGAGTCCTGTGTTACCTCTATGGAACACATTCAAGTCCAGCATCTTAATGATACTGGACTTCCAGGAACAATTTTTTTCCCTCTCTGAGAGTTTTGCTGATTCCAAATATTCAAGAGAAATATTTTAAAAATGTGAAGCCTTCCTTTGCAAACTTTATTCTGAGCACAAAAATGATACAATATTTGATGGCTGAGTATTTAGCTACATTTTTTTCCAGAATAGTCCTGCATGATCAGGATTACTTGCATTTTTAAGAGAATGATCATACTGGCAGAAATTTAATTGAAGACTAAATAAATCATGGAAGAAGGAATGTAAGAAGGAGGTTTGCAGCTACAACTGAAAACTGAAAATAATTAGGGCTGTAACAAAACTTACCTTGAAATAGATTGTTTAATTCCTGCCCCTCTCTCAGATTCCTGCTCACACCACAAGGACAGCTCTGATACTTACGAGGCAGCTGAAATGCCACAGCTGACATCCCTGGGCGTTAGGGTTACCCAGCACGTACTTGGTGCTACCCTAACACTGCAGTGTGGCACAGCAACAATGCAGCAGCTACTTGCGGAGCTCAGGCCATCCGGAGCAGGGACAGAAACCTCAGAGACCATGGAGGACAGCTGGGAGCAGAAACTGCGACAGCCACCTCAAGGTAAAGGACTCAAGACAAAGCCATGAGGTTGTGAAGAGCAGGATTTTCCGACAGAATTAATAACTTCTAACTTCGCATATTAAAATTCCTATTAAATTTGTTGGAGAAATAGATGACAGGTCAGCTGAATGTGCCAGAATTAAAGCAAACAGAACACAACATAAAAACTGCTACCACAGAAGAGTGTGCACAGTACACGGTAGCTTTTCTCCAGTGTTTCCTATTTGAAGTGATCAAGACCTCTAAAGGAAGATAAATACTCCAGTTGTAGCTGAGAGGTGCATGCTCACCAATATAAGTAGTCAGTGCCCCACACTTTCTACCCCATGCACAGCAGAAAAACTTTCAGTCACTATAAAGCAACAAGAAAAGGAAACCAGAAAAGCAATAGAAAAATGAAGAAAGTATCAAGATTACACAGAAGCACTTACAAGATATTTTGAGAATTCCTCATAGTTGCTGAGAAAAGTGGTTGAGGTGATGCAGATGTTTTAGCCCTTCCAAGTCTTAAAAGAAAAATTCTACAATGCTGCATCTGTATCTATATTTTAAAATAGTAAATAAGCCACACGGGAGTGGCCTAGTGTGTATTTTGGGAATGGGGTATGACAGATGAGTCATTACAGTCAGTGCTGCTTGTTTATATCAACACACTGATGAAGGCAGTTAGGAGTGAGCTTTTTATTTTGCATATTGCTAAAACGGGATCTTTTAAATTGAACCTGGACACACTGCCATAGCACAGGAATTTGTATTTACTTGGTGGAAATGAATTTCCATTGGACTACCATTGGAACAGCCTGAAAACACTGAATGAAGCAACTTCATGGCCAGCACAACTAAACAAAGGCAGAGGGAGTTACTGTAGATACTCCTAGCCTTACATTTTTGGTCTTCTAAGATAAACACCTTATCAAGGTACGTTTTATTACTAGATACATTTATTCCATTAGTATGGAATAAAACCAACCAAGTAAAAGGCAAATCCTCTCATGACTGTGCCTAACTTCCCACTAAGTTACAGCTGAGGATTCCTTATAGCTTATTCTGCTCAAGTGCACTGAGATAAATAGAACAAAAACAAAACTCTTTTAATACTGCAGTAAAAGCAATGCTTCACATTTCTTACAAAAAATTGTAATGGAATATATTAACCCTTGAATCTACTCTGATCTGACTGTTCTACATACTAATGAGTCCAACTGTTCAGCTTTCAGGCTGGTCTTTTTTACAGTTGATTTACAAGTACAAAAATAATAAATACGTAAATAATTGCTAACTTGTACAGTATAGTACACATAACATTTGTGTAAACCAAATGATATCTATTAAGTGAGAAAATAACACAAATTTACCACATAATGATTCAAACATGCCATGAGCAATTTTTTGTTTGCTTGTACCCTCCTCCCCCACCTAAGTTGGAAGTCAACCCTTTAAAAGATTTACTGCTTCTGAATAGCAGAACAACATGAATGAATTATGCCAGCAAGAATTATACTATTCATAACAAGCATCAATCTCATTATGTAATAATTAATTTCAATGAGAGTACAAGGGAAAAATTAATTTACTTAAGATCATGTTCTGAATATTTTCCAGTTCTACCTATGAGAATAGTGGAAGTTTTCCAAAACAAATTAAATTTTTCTCTCCAGTCAGACGTATATATCAAAAACTAGAAGAAGCCATGCTTTGCTTCTCTCTAGAATTACTTGAGCATTATCACAAATCCTTCTGCAGAAAAGACGGGCCTAACTACTTCATTTTAACTTTTGAAAACAAAATAAACCTATTTACAACAACAACAACAACAGCCCAGCAGCTTTTTCAATAAACATTTAGAACCCAGTATCTTCTGTTCTCATCTTAACAAATCCCCAAAGTAATTAAATTCTCTGATCAAAACCCCTTCAGTAGACAGTCAGTGCAACAGTATTAACAACTACAAAAATGTAAAAAATCAAAATAACTGGAAGAAAAAAGTGAAGCTGCTAAGTCAAAATTGAATTTATATGTATAGATGACCATATATTCCTACATATGTAGGTGAGGACTATAAATTATTATACACACATACATATAGCTTACAACTTTAAATTCATAGACAATGCAGTTATGAATTTCTGGGGACTTTAACACATACAATATACAACTAAAATGAAAAGACTCAGGGCATAAAAAGACATGTTCTGGCTGATTTAGTTGGAGATGGTTAAGAATTTGTAATGAGTAGCTGCTGGTGTTCATTGAGCTGTGTGAGACATCATGCAAGCATTCATAGTCCATTTCAACACAGATTCATAGCTCAAGGTGGCTTAAATTAAGTGGCATCACACAGCAGTGAAACAGAGCACATACACAGTCACCATGCCATCTGCACCACCAGCAGCCTCCAGAAGAGATGTGGGAAATACTGAATCTGCAAGAGCCAGATCTGCGAGAGCTTTGCATCTTTCTCCTCTCAACAAATGACCTCAACTCCTCCTGTGCACTCACTACCACAGAGGGTCTCCCCTGGATGCTTTCCCCTCCCAATACCATTCTTTTGTTTGAACTTGGCTTTACCCTTTATCTCCTTGCTACTCTGGAAGGACTCCTCAGTAAGTTGACTTAACAACTCAGCCCCGTCAAGCACCCTTTCCTTCCTCAAGTCACCTTCTAGGATTAACGAGAAAAATAGTTTAAAATCACATCACTATTTCAAGAACACCTCACGCATTTCATAGCCTCAGTATTGAAGTTTTTAACAGTGTGTGGTAACTCTCCAATAAGTGAGAGCTACAGTTTTAACTAGAAAGTACCATGCAGAGGTGGTAAATTCCACTACAGAAAGATCAATCATGAGTCACTTAGAAAACTTTACTTCTACCAAACACATTGGGTTAATTATAAGACCTTTCCTTTTTCTTCAATATAGGAGTAAAACATCCTACACAATGTTTACCTCAGGAAAAAAGAAACTAAAAAAGGCAAACAACCAAAAACCCAAGTCAACATATAACAGCCCAAACTCTTGTAGAGATTCTAACCAAAATATTATCCAGGAGAAAGAGAATGCTAAGTTTATCAATTCAACAGAGATATAAAAAAGTTATTCTTTAAATCAATCATAAATGTTGGAACCTGCAATATAGAAAATAGTATGCTTACCTAGCATACGAATGTACAACGCAGTCTGATCAGAGCTGTCATAGGAAATTGCTCCACGTCTCTGAAAAAAATAAGTGTATTTTAAGCAAGTTAGAATCAAACAATTTTTAAATTGAAATGAAAATAAAGTATTAATTGACCATTTCCATCTTAACTCTTAACATTAATTTTAGAAATTGTGCGTCTTTCACACAAAATGCATTTTTCAAGTATACGTATCATCTGATTTTGCTTTAAGAGGGAACAAAGGAAGGAAAGGAAATGGTAGTGAAAAGATTATGAAAACCGAGATCCGAGCGTGGTTAAAAAAAACACCCCCCATACATTCCTTCCCAATGTTCCTCAATCGTTCCTCACAATAGGAAAGACATAGAACGAGATTACGCAGATACGAGAAACTGCTCCTTATGGCCTTCTAGAACACCATACTTGAAACAAATACTTGAAGTTCCTGGTTCATATATCTACTTTTACCAAAGGTAAGAGATGTAAAACACCATTACTGCAGCCCTAGGATGGTACGTGCTACTTTCACTCTACCCTGTATTTTCTGTAGGCAAAGCAAGGGTATCACTGAGGTAATATGTTATAAATAAAGGAATTTCAGAGAAAGACAGCAAGCAGTATTTCAAATTTGATGATAGAAGTTCAGAAGAATCATCAAGTTATCCATGTATAAGATTGAGATACTCCCACAAAAACTGTATTTTTTACCTACATGGGACACATATGTTTCATACATATTCAGCTACTGTGGTAGTAACAATCAAGGAAGTCTCCCACAAAGTGGTGAACTTCTCCTCTAACAGCTAAAAACTGGAGGAATGTTCTCACTGGCATCACAGAGTCTTCAAAGCATGACTCCACCTAGCACCCAGCCTCACATGGCGCCTTTATTGTACTTTGACCATCTTCTGCCCCTTCCTAGGCCCTTCATTAATGTTACTTGTTAACATTAGGATGAGAGGATCACTTTCACAATCAGACTTCCATTTTGTTTTTTACAGAAACAAGACTTTTTGTGGGAGGTGCACATTAGAAACTCCTATGACCTTTCTCTGTACACCACACTTCTTTCTTACACTGAGGACAGTGAAGTCCTTGATGCTATCAAGAGTCACCACATGCCTTTGAGAACTTCAGATAAAAGTCAGCCTGGTGGCAAACATAATCACCCATTTTTTTATGTATACATCAGGAACAACAGTACCTCAGGGACACACAACAGCCTGAAAAATGTGTAAGTTCAAAAGATAAGAAATCAAACCATGTTAGGAAACATGATAGAAAAAATAATGTTCCCTATTGAGAAAAAATCTGAAGGAAATAAAAATTACATGGAAAGGCAAAAAGATGCATATCAGCAGTTCTGCCTATCTACAGAACAACCTAAATGAACTCAAAGACAGCCTAGAGATAAGTAACCTCAATCACCATGATCTGTACAACTGATGGGCTAAGACTCCAAACTCATAAGCTACACTTTTAAAAAAAATATTTTTCATGACAAAACAAAAAATAAAACCTTACACTTGAAGTTGTAGAAGTTTTTTCCAAAGATAAGATTAATATGCAATTACAGAAGTGACCAAAAGACCTAGCTCCAAATGGGGTCCAATAATAATAATGGGGTCCAAGCTGTTGTAAAGACTACAAGGAAGAACTCCCTGTACAGAACTTTTATGTTGTCTCAGCCTTTGTTCTATATTTTCTTGGAAGATCATAAACCATGCAAATAATTCCTCAATATATGTTTGTACAGCATTTCTCACAGCATTATGCCCGTCCCAATGGGCAAGGTAAAAATACAACTGCTCAGCCAGAAAATGATGCTGATTTCTCACTAACATTTTCAATGTTTTTCATTAAACTTGCCTTTGAGTTTCAGAAAATCTCAGCTAAATATATTTTCCACAGCCTGGAACATTTCGTATCACTGACTAGGCACAATCAGTGATGTAATTTAGTGCTAACTTGCAATTTGCACCTGTCTATCACAGATTTCTGGACACGTCCAGTACAGTTCTGTAATCTAATACAGGGAAACCTAAGCACACATGCAGCTACAAGACCCACATACAACTGGAGCATTAGTCTCCAAGAAAGAAAACAATATACAAAAATTTACTGAAAAATAAATTATTTTGATATGTCAATTCTAAAATATTACTTGCACCCCAAAATAAAATATTGTTAGAAAAAGCAGCATATATAAAGTAGTGCATCCATGAATGATATCAAATACAAAGCACATTTTAAAAAAATATACAGAAGTTGCTTATGCAGGCAAGTGATTTTGCTCTGCAAGGATGCATTTGAAACAATCAAATCTAGTAAAATTATCTTAGAAAGTTTGGTTCTCTAAGGAAAAACAGAGACAATTTATTGCATAAATTTCACTGGCAGTACTACGCAAATAGCAGGACAATTTCAGCTAATTCCGCTAAAAGGACTGAGGTCTCAAAGATACCTATTCATTGATATTTGTTAAATTAAACAGATAAGAGGAAAACATGTATTAGCAAGTTCCACCAACAGATGTTGGGAGGTGATGAGTGGTCAGATCTTTTATCTTTAGACCAGGCAAGTAAGCGAGGTACAGAGAGTTGAGCACTGTAGTGGGCAATCAGAGACAAAGGACAAAGCTAATGGTACAGAGGTTTTTTAGCAACTTGTGATAAGTAAACAAATAATATTGCACCCATCCAGACACAGATTGCTTTGTGTCAGCTTACCCTGCAAATACATAATAGACGATCTCCTGCAGGTTGTGGTCCATCACCTATTTTCCCACTTCAAATAACACTGTCAGTGCATTTGTTATTCTACCCCCTACAGTACTACAGAAAAATGCAAGGAAAAAGGCAGAAAGAGAGAAGTAATTTAACATACCCTCTATGGGGTTCTTTAAGATATATTGTCCAGATTCCACTACTTAAACCCAGCAAAGAGAAAAACCAGATTTAATGCTTCAACTTTTACTGTGATACAATCAGACAGCAAATTCGTAAGGAAGGCAAATGTGTCTTGAAGAACTAAAGTTGCTGTCAAGCACCCAACTGTTCAAACAACTTAATCAGTGGGATTTTACCCTTGTTGATGACCAAAAATGCCACCCTCCTCACAGCTAATCAAAGGTCCACTCTCTGTAGTCTACACAAGGCACCAACACCATACTTAGCCTAAAAATATACCTTACTTACCCAGTTGAGACAACCACAGCATACACTGAATAGCATACCCGGCAGACACCTTGGATCAGAAAATATTACTTGTTGTCATGTTATGGTCAATATTTTTAATTCATTTAGCAGAAGAATTTATTTCTAAATCTCTGCACCACCTCTCCGGACTACCTGAAGACTTGTACCTGTTAATAACAATACTGACCCTCTGTACAAATATCAAACAAATAAGCACCATTCCAGCAAGCAGACAGAATTACTAGTACTCAAAGACAAGACAACTGTGATGTGTCTGTGTTTAGGTAGGCTCTGTTTGCAATCACAAGGACAACTTGGTGGGAATGTGCTGGATCCTACGTGATTCAACAAATTCCTCAAATGATTACCTGAGATTCTCAACTGCTCTGCTCCCTTCCAGGCACGAGCGCAGCCACCTGAACTGGGTGGGCTCTTTTGCTTCAGCAGTGAAGATGGATGTCAGAAAGATGACTGGGAAGGATAGTTTATACTGGACTTCCACTTTCAAAGCCTCACCTTAAACTTCAGTTTCACACTAGAGTATAATTTATTCTTCAAAAGGGTGATACAATCAAAAAGTTTACTTTTTTCTTCTCCTTTGAGACATTTGTGGAAAGTGAATGGAAGAAGTTCAAACTAAATTGGAAGATCCATTAATACTCTAAGAACAACACTGATACAGGGACTCTGCAAAAACATGCAAAGGGGGTACATACCAGAACTTAGATTTAAGTCAGATCTCTCTGAATATCTTTTCACAGAGTATAGAACGTTATTAAAGGCCATGCAATGGGAACAACGTGCCAAAATAGCACACAGATACATCTTCAAAGGGAAACCGCTTCAGTGATGCTTGGGAGTAAAAGCATTTGCATGAACCACTTGGAAACGGAGCACCTGCTGCTGTTTGTGTCAAACAGAAATGTTTCCATTGATGTATCAGTTTTATCACAGACTTCCCAATCTTGTTGTGTGCAGAGCACCAGCATTACCGCATTTCACTTTGGCAAGGGCCAGCTTGTGGACTGTCTAGCAAAACAACTCCTGTTCTCATTCTCTAACAACACTGCTAGAGCTGTTGGCCTTCAAAATTCAGTACCACCCGTCAAAAGCACCATCCATGCTTTTTGAGGGACTACACCACCCTCATTTTGCTACTCAGTTGTTTATTCAGAAGCTGGGAAACAAAAGACAGAGGACAGAAAGCAACACAGGCAAGTGTTTTTACCTACCTGACTTTCTAGTCCAAGCTCTTTGCTGAACTATCAGAGCATTAGTCTCAACTGCTCTGAAGACAAGTGTGGAGAAGTTGTTATACCAATTGCAATGTACTGGTTATGCTACCTCAAATATACACCCTTGGAAAGTATTTAAGATCACAAGACAGTTTATGAACTAGAAGTCTTGAGAATGACAAACCAGTTAAGACCTTACTTCTCCAACTATTATTAGATTTCAAAAGCAAGACTGTCATGTATGTTAGACTTAATTCAAGTATTTAAAAGTTCCATGCTAAGATTCACTGTTTTCCAAAAAGCACCATCAAGTTTTTAATTCACTAAAGCATAGAAAAATGCTCTTTAAGAAGCACTTAAATTGACGCTGAATTCAGGTAAGCCACTAAAAAATGGTCCTACTACTATTTTAAAATTTCATTGCAGTTCAAAGCATTACTCTGAAAGTTTATCAAACCAACAGTAAGAAAATGTCATTCAAATTTAATCAGCAATAAGATTACACCTTTCCTTCAAATATTCAAATGCGATAATTTTAATATTTTCTTCCATATAAAGCTATTTCACATGACCACCTCCCAAGACAGATGGCAAACATTTTTAAACTTAGCTATCATTTGAGTGATAGTTATCAATGTTAGTGATACATATATCTCACAAGCATCTGTAAGCTATTTTTTCTTATATACCTCAGATGTATATCATGTGGCATAAAATGTATCCAAAGCTTTATCAACATTAAAAAAAAAATTGCAAGGAATTTTATGCCTAATTGTATTATGTCAGCTACTTGGGAATTTTTTTTTTCCCCCCACTTTAAACCAATCTCTGACCAAACTGGATTAGACATAATCCTTGAACAGGCTTTTTATGTCAAGTTCCAAAAAGCCAGCAGTTCAACAACATAGCAGTAAAATGCAGATGATGTACTGGTCTAGCACACAGGCTGTAAATCTGTAGAATCTGCCTTCAGTCACAAGCGAACATCCATTGGGCATCCTAGTCTTTTTCTTCATGTGACAAAAGTTGTCACAAGTGCTAGCAACTAAGCCTGACCCTTTTTGCTTTTAATAAATTTAGAAACATGTTATTGGCAATGACTGAAGAGTACAGGCATGAATGCCTGGCAAAGCTTGTTTTCACAACAAACTCAAATTCATGTTTGTTCAGATTCTCCTGTTAATTGCACAAAAATTTTAGAAGTGTGTATCAGTAGCAATAACAAAAAAAAATATTTATGAATGCAGGAACTCTTTTTTTCAGTTTCCTTGATTCTCTCCAATTATTCTGGCTCTCCTTCATAATCCTACAATTAAATTTATTCCTCCTTTTTGCAGTGAGCTATGCTAAGAGCCTGGTTTCATCTTCAGACATCAATCTCATCTATATCTACCAGCACAAATATCCATTATGGAGATATTTACATTCTTTGGAATGAGACAGTAAAAGCTTAATCCTTACATTAGCATGCATTTTGCAAAACACAGGGATCTCAAATGGAAAGGCTACAAAGTAAAGTAGATATTTCACATAAGCAAACAAAACTGGTATTTCCACTTCTGCAACTCTGAAATCAACAATACAAAAAGGATATCCTGTCCAGGAAGCAAAATACACTAATTTGTATTATTCTCACTATGTTTAAATTTGTTTTCCCTTATTTTCACAAAGGCTTTAAGGTGCTATAAAACTGGAAACCTGTTGGTAACACAGGCAAGCCAACTCCTGCCATTCAGAAGCCATTTCAGATCCCTTTTTCTCCCCTAACTGGCACTGCTACAAACACACTCCTTCCCACTTCAAGGCAAGCAAAAGTCAAGAGCTACAAAATCATGTATGAACAATTAAGAAACACAATCTTAAATGGGAAATGATGTTTCCAAAACAGATTAGATTTAAAAAGGAAAAATAAGCACTTGTGAAGTTCTTAATGACTTGTTTTCTCTCAGACTACTTATAAACCCAGTTAGTCAAAACAGATTTTAAAAATGGCCTACCTTAGAAGTAATCCATTTGATAAGGATCAGAGCTAAACACCAGATCAATGCAATTCCCATTGGATCACCCCAAATAGCTGAGGCATACTCTCACCCCGATGGCCGCCAGTGCTGAAAGCAGCAGGGTACAGCAGTGAGGCACAAGGCAGGCAGCAGCTGTCACCTGACAGCCCCTGCAATGTGCTCTGCCCCGCTCCTCTCGCTGCCAACGCTGGACTCAAGGAAGTTTTACAACCAGAGGACATGGCAATTAGTAAAACCTTACTAAACCTCACAGAAATGACAACGGAAATGTAAAACCATGATTACATCCTTTCATCATCTTTAAATACAGCAAAGTGTGCCAGACAATAGGATCAGATTCCAGTAGTCAAAACACCCAAGCTAAGTCAGGATACTGCCTTGCCTTCAAATGCTATGAAGAGCCTGTTTCCAGCAGATTCCAGATATTCACAAGTTCCTTTTATCTCTGCCACCTGTAGAACTGCTAAGAACTGAACTTCAAAACATATTTCAAAATTGCTTTCATAGCAACATACTATAAATAATGTTAATGAAAGTTAACGCACTGAATATGTGCAACTGTTCAAACCAATTGTCATTGTCTAACTTCTTTTGTCCACTAAATACCAAGCCATCCTTCATACTAGCCATTTACACTCATGCCTGAACTGGCATGGGGCTTTTATTTATTGCTCCAAGGGCTGAACCTGGCTACAACCTCTGGAGCCCTTCCCAGGGTTGGAAAGCAGTTTAACCTCCTCCAAGAACACTGACTGTGCAGCAAAGTGTTCCTACACGCTTGGTGCAGCCTTGAGATTCATTCTAATTTCTAATGTCATTTTAGGCTGACAAAAATGTTTCATTTCAAAAATACAAAGAAATCTTAAATACTTAGGGAAAAAAGGAGCTACAGTGGTGGAGAAAAAGGAAGAGTGTAGGATAATAAGGGGTTTAAATCATGACGCTGAATAACTGAAATCAAAATTATATGAAGATCTACTCTTCCAATAATTTTTTTTTTTGCAAAAAAAAATCAATTCCAAATTCCAATATGTGCACAAACCACAAAAGTTAGCTCAGGTCACCAAAGGAGTAATTTTAACATTGAGAAACTAATTTCCTCCCCTCCACAGGAAAAGGGGACACACACAACAGCGGATGTTTACTAAATTAAGGAGAAGATTGATTAAGTGGGATAGAGCTCTTTGTTATTTTATATCATGATTCTGAATATTTATGATGTCTTTTAAGGTATAATCACGTTCTCAGCACAACCTGTGCATCCCTACAGAACCATTACATTCCAAACATGTATCTTCTGCCCTGTCCTCATTCCCCAGAAAAAAAAGTCAGATCAAAACCAAAGGCAAGAACATTCAGAATGGGCCTTTTGGTACCTCATTTCATGAATGCAGCACTTATCTAAAGGTCTGTTAAGTTCCACATAAAATACCAACTGTCACAGAGATAAATTTAAAAACATTACCACCTATAAATAGTTGACAAGGTTAAAACACCCTAACAATTAATCACCACTAGTCTGATTTTTCTTTAAAAAAACAAACCCACAATAAATGGCATCAGGCTATATTTGCATTACAATTTGGCACAACTGGAGCAGATCAAAACACACCTGCTGCTCAGATCTTTACACCTATACTATATGAAGCCCAGGAATTTTAATTTGTTTTTGAAGGCGATATTTACTCCAACTTGCTGAACCAGATCCCACCACAAGAGGTTCAAAGCTGCCAAAAAATGATCCAGTAACTGATCAAACCTCTACAACCTTATCAAGGGTTAAGGCACATTAGGTGCACACAATGAGTGAATGATTTAGTTTCTTTTGGAAGAAGCCTGGTTAGCACATACTAAAACCACTCCAGAAAACAATCAAATGAGCACAGCAAACAGGAACAATGAGGTGATCTGCTTCAAGACTGAACTCTCCTCTGAATAAAACTCAAGCATAAATGGCCTTAAACTCTTTGAAATGTCAAGCATTCCTCTCTGTCACCACTACTATCAATCCCAGACAAATCTTGTTTTCCTGTCTTGAAACATACAAAGATGTTCTTGGGACTGTATGCATAGTCCTGCCCCACATGCATGGTGCAAAACTTTCTTCCACCAATTTCAGAAATACAACATTATCTTAGCAAACAGAACTATACAAAGTGATCACACTTTCCTCTTTTGTCTTCCACCATTAAGTGGTTTAATTAAGAAGCCTTTTCTTACTGGCAGTTAGCTTAAAACTGTCTCATGCATAAGTTTAATATGAGAACACAGAAATAAAAGTATTTGACAGCTTGTTAAGCGCCACTTGACTATTATTTGTTTTAATTACAGCTTGGAAATGGAAAGATTGTTTTGGCAATACAATTCTGAATTTGGAGACCGAGTAAAATCAGAAAGCGCACGGGTTTGTATGAGAAGTTTAACAAATCAACACAGAAGCTAAAGTGTCTCTTTTGGAGAAAGTGCTGCTTTGAATAACCCCACTAACAACAGCAAGATTGTGAAAGTGAAAGAGATTACATTTTACAAAGAAGAATTATTCAAAGTTATTAATAAGTATGGTAAACCCACAGGTAGAAGGCTACGTAAAAATGTGGTAATACTAAATGCTCCAGATTTCAAGGACAGACATATTCTATTACCATCTCTATGTCTGTCAAGTGGGCAATTTTCCTTATCTCTCTCTCTCTCTCAGTGATCACAATCACTCCTCCCTCAGGAGGGGACATCTGCTGTTGAATGTCACTGCATGACTGATAAGGACTATAACACCCCATTGTGAGATGCTCCGCCCAGAGGGAGGAGCCAAGCATTCCTACCCAGATATAATCCGGAGGTTCTGAAACACCAGCAAGGCTTCTCCACTGGATTCTCCAGAGGAACAGCAGCTGCCTCTTCTTCTACTGGATCTTCAGAGGAAGAATACACCCTTTCCTACAGGACCCCCTGCTCCAACAGAACCACACCTGACACTTCAGGAGGACTGCAGCCACATTTCCAACTGGACTGCTACCAACACCCTGACCAACAGGGTGTCAGGCTGGGCTCTAACTCTGTCAGTGTTGTTCCAGTGTACTGCATTGTTTATTTTATCCTTTTATTTTTCTTTGCTATTAAAGAACTAGTATTTCCTGCTCCCATATTTTTTGCCCGAGAACCCATTAATTTAAAATTTATAGCAATTTGGAGGGGTGGGGAGGCTCCTGCCTTCCTTAGCAGACGCCTGTCTTTCCAAACCAAGACACTAAATTCTATCTGTGTTAGCTACTCCCTGTTATACTGCCTCAGTTCTGGGACTGCGGAGACCCTTCAGCTGTGGACATCACCATCAGTCTCAGCTACATCTTGAAACTAAGAGGCACACAAAAAGAATAGCTATCATACATTGCATTGTTTGTTTTTTAATGGGGGAAGTTGCTAATGCTGTTTCATTTTCTTTCTTGTCTTTTTCTTTACTGCTTTCCAACAGATTCTTTTTCAGTTTTTCTAAAACCCATTTCCTTGATGTCTGCAGAGACACCATGTATGGTAAGGCAAAATTGACAGTACCTAACATTCACATACAAGTTGTTACCTATTCCTTTCCTCTTACCGTCACCTCCCATGTGTAAGTGCAATTGCTGTCTCTTACCATTTCTAAAGAAACAGAAATATCCCAATGGCTTCAATGTAGACTGGATGATATGCAGCATTGTGTGATGCATTTAAGCAATCAATGGCATGTTTTGCTATAACTTTTGCATTTACCGAACAAACCTCTCTGTGCTATTCCTGAGAAGAATATCAATGCATTATCAATACAGCAGAAAGCAGTTGGGGTCTTGAAACAGTTGTTACAAAGATTCCACTAAGGAATTTGCTAAAGATACCAGTTTGCTCTCATTGGGAAACAGACATCACATGGGACCAGCTCTTACCCATTCAGAGTAGCTCCCCCCATTAACAGACCATGATTATTTGTAAGGCTCCAATTATTTCCATATACACTCCTAAAGATCTGCCAGGCTCCATGTGGAAACCCATTATTTCCTATTACATACTCTGCTATTTGAAGTACCACGTACAGGATCCCAATTTTACTTGTATATTTCTAAATACCCCTTATTCCAATACTTTTCTGTATTTATTTATTTTGCTGAAGTTCATCAGCCCTGAGGATGGCTCAGGATTGCCTTACAAAGCTTAATAAGTACTGTTTGTGCAGAAGTGCCTTTAAATGCTCTAACCCCCCCCAAAAAACATTTCAGTAAGACCTACAAGAAATCCAGAGTTGAAGCAAGAGCACCAGATTTCAGATACACTGCTGGGTCTCAAATGACACTCCGTTTTAAATACAGCAGGGTTGTTGATGTCCAACACCACCTGAGTTTTTATGCTCAGTTAGAGGTATGAAGTTGCTTATCACTCCTACTTGCCAGAATGACCTGATTTCATGGGCATGCACCTTTACCTGGCCCAGAAAAGAAATCTAAGAAATCTCCATGGAGTCTCCTTTGCCGTTCAAACACCCCCTTCCAGAACAGAGGCCTGTGGCACACCAATTTCTAGGATATACTCCTGACTGACCTATTGCTGTGAACCAGTCTGGGAACTTTACTATGTTAACAGCATGTAGTGACAGTAGAGGAATAAGCCTATCATTTACAAATTCATCAGCACACAGTGGAAAAAAACCCAAAACTCATTTCCATCTTTTCTTTGCTTTTCTCCCTGTCTCATTATATATCCTGTGTGATCTCTTTCTCCAGCAGACTTCATAAAAAAGAATAATTAAATGGTAATCTATGAGTATTCTTGTAACAAGTGTGGGTAGCTACTGCTGCAGCCCAACCCAACCACTAAACACTGCTCTCAAGGAAAAAAAAAAAAAAGAAAATGCACCATTATTTTTACATTGATACAAGATACAGAAAATAGAATTTCTAGAATTTCACAGTGTATACACAATAACCAACTTTTACAAATGCTACATCTATTTTTATCTTATTTTAAAATGTTATCTAAGCAATTACTTCCAATTCAGCTTCTTATTTAAAAGATTTGCCATGTTAGCCCAAGTTGCAACTGGGTACAAGATTCCAAGTACTCCAGCTGTTTATTAACAAAATCATAGAATCATTTAGGTTGTTAAAAACCTTTACGATCATCGAGTCCAACCGCTAACCCAGCACTGCCAAGTTCACAACTAAACCATGTCCCTAAATGCCACATCTATACATCTTTTGAATAATTCCAGGGACAGTGACTCATCAACAAAGCTACATATGAGCTAGCAAGCAATAAGCAAGCATGAAAGCCTAAGAAAGTTAGCAAAATTCACCTTCACAACCACATATTCATCACACTGCAACTGCCTCACTCATTGCAACTAAACTCAAAAGGCTGGTTGATCTTAAACCAAGGGCTGAGAAATCCAAAACATGGACTTTGAAAGTCAAGGATGGCTACAAATCCAGATGGCAAAAATTACACCCTTAAAAACCACTTTTCAGTTTTAGAAATCTTCCATTTCAACCCTCAGTAAGACAGAAAAGGAAAGAAACCCCCCCTTAGAAAAGATACAACCACAATGAAAAGGGGTAAGAGGTAGTCTATATTTTATATAAATAAATATATAAATATAAAAATATATTTAATATGAATATATAAATATAATATCTAGTAAAAGATAATATATTTGTATTTTATGTAAATAAATAATAAAAATCTTTGTCCAAAAAAGCACATTATTAAACATTGCATTTTTCTGTTGCCTATTTTAAACTTTTCCTCTTATTTGCTCAACATCATGATTTTGCAGGTTGACAGAAATGGACATGTAACAGTGAAAAAGGCAAAACCATACATATTGTAGTTGAGGGGTGTATAAGAACACTAACTTCCTCGCATAGATTCAACACCTTGAAACAGCTTACTTTTTTTAAAAATTATACTTTTGCAATACAAATTGGAACACTCCCACTACCTCTGTCATATCATGAACTTCAGTTTTTTAGATGTGTTTCCATAAGAAAAAGTGTTATATGGTATAAACTTATAATTGGATTGCTTGTCTTAGTGACAAGCAATCAAATTTAGATAATTTAAATACAGAAACTCTGAAATTTACTGTTTTAGGTAACACAAATCACCACAAGATTAACTGAAGTTCAACAATACAGTATTCTTCCTCTGATTTATTCAGACACACACTTTCAAAGGATGTTTACTTACTGTGGCCTTTTAGGACTTTGCTTAAATTCACAAAACTAAGATTTCTGCTTCTCTCCAGAGAGGAGATTTTGGAGAGGAGTTATACACCACTTTTTTTAAAGCCTCTTTAAAAAAACAAACAAAAAAAGGAACAAAAAAGTTAAGACAAAATTGACACATATGTATTTTTCAATACTTTTTTGGAAATATTCATTGGCAGGTACTTCTAACCTGCTCATTTGCAGCAAGAAGCAAGGCCCATTTTAGAGTTCAATACAAACACCTTCATCTGTGATTTCAATGAGTTAAAGAACAGTACCATTCTTACAAGACAAAGTTCCACCAGGGTCTCAAGACTGCAATCCACACCATAAAGGTAGATTTAGAACTCAAGAAGTTGAGTTTTATCTGCTCCAAGTTAACATGTTTCACTGTTAAATACACCTTCAGCCAAGACTGAATGGTATACTGGAAGCAAATCAACAGTAATTTCAATTCCCACGTACTTCACATATTGCAAGTAACCCAGCTATGTAAGTGAGAACAGTTGAACATTACCGTGTGACAAGAAAAGCTACCAATGTTTTAGACTCTGGAATAAAAAAAATTATGTTCTATTTCTAAAGCATATCCTTTGAACAGTGAAAGATCATCTTACTGCGCTATATTTAAATGGGAATCTAAATAAAAAATATTGAGTTTACAATCTCACAGAAAGACATGGCAAAACTGTCAACACATCACAACAACCAGAAAAGAAAATTACAGAACTTAAAGTCACACAAGTTGTATCTCATAATTCTTTACAAACTATCAATACAAGACACAAAGGATGCAACAAGTCTGTCTTCTAAAACCTCCAAGGTTTAAGCTTTTTGCCTTGGAGAGAATCTTTCCTAATAACTTTTACGCTTATGTGAACACTACTAGCTCACCTGTGATTCTTCAGAGCCTCCAGAAGCGTGTGTGTGGAAAGGGGGAGCACAGGAAGCACTCAGGGCCTCCCCACACAGCAGCTCATGTATGAATTTCTACAGATGTCTGTCCAGCTCATGAATTCAGAGAAGAGAGCAATGCAGTGCAATAAGTGAAGGCTAAAAGGCACAGGGGCAGGGTATAATGTGAGATGCTCCTTTTCCCTTGCTTCCTGGGCTTCTTTCTCATTCACACATGAAAAGGAAAGGGAAAGAAATAAAATTTATAATAACAACTAAAAGCCTCTATTTGACTAAGTGATGGGTACTCCCATACCTATGAGGGCTCACCTCCCTCTAAGCCTAGAGTAATATCTTCCTGCCTGGTACTTGTCTAGCAAGTTTTTCCTAATCCAGCACTGCTAAAAGCTACCTTTAACCCCTTCACTCACATTTCAATTCACTTTAGAGGAAGCATTCAAAGAACAGTTTACACAAAATGAAAATATTCACGCTTACTAAGACTCCCCAGGCAACATAGCTACCAATTGCTTTAAGCAAGGATTTTCAATTTCCAAATCTCATTTAAAAAAAATTAACAATTTCCAAAGGGATAAAACAAACAAAACAAAACCTAACACACTTCAGCAGTTCCCCAGACACACTGGCATATGCTAAAGCTCCAACAGTATATTAAATATTAGAAAGGCAGTAATAAAAGGATCTTTGTTTCTGTTTCCTTGCTAGCCATCACTTAAAAATATTAGATTGTCAAAAAAGATTATATTTCAAGGGGAAAGCTGCAGAGAGAGCACAGAACATCTGAAATAAATAAAGTCTGGCTTTCATTCTCTTATTTTGTGATTATTTCCATTAAAGTAACTGAAGAACTACAGAGGACAGACACTGAAAATGGTTACACCATTTGCTGCCAAATTCACAAATCAGTATTGTGTTTAATTTATGACAGTAAATGAAAACAATAGTTAACTTAAAGTCATCACAGAGTTTAAGAAGAATAAAGAGTGTCAAAGAAAGATCACCAAAAGGCAAAGCACAAAACTAAAAAGCCACACATGGTATCATAGTACATGAAATACAGAAAAGACTGATCAACTACATTCAACTTCTTTCATCTCAACAAAAACCCTAACATTTCAAGTTAAAGAAAACCCAAACAAATGAAACTAACAAAAACCAAACAAGAGAAACCCCCCCACACACCTTATACAAATCCAAACCATAGCAGATAGTTTCTGCTACAATGTTCTTCCTAGATGAAATTCATCTAGAGATGCATCTGCACTAAATACTTTTTGCAGAATCTGCTGCTTGCCCACCATCCGCAAAAATGCTTTTGGTCTCTTAATTAATGATAAACTGACCAATTTCAAGTGAATTGATAGGCAAATCAATTTCAGCTGAACCCCTTAAACTTGAAGAAGCTCTAATGAGACAGTAAGCTGAAAACCCTAGTCTTCCCCATGGCTCACACCTGCAATTTCAACACCTTTCCTCACTTTCCAGGCCACAATATATTATTGCCATCTTCCCACCTTTCATTTCATTGAGCTACCAATAGAATCCTTTCTTACTTCTAAATTCTCATTCTCTGACCTGTAGCAGATGCAGATTTCTTATAGCAAATGCTCTAAAAATTTGCTAATGAAGTTTAATAAAGGGATTTTCATACAAACTTTATGTTTCATAGGCATCTACACAGCTTTAAACATGTAATTATTGCCTTGCATTAATATTCTGTCGGCATGTGGGTGCCAGCAATCCATGCATCCAAACACTTTTCATCAAAACCCAAATCTACTTATTTCAGCTTCTCACCCACTACAGATAAAGCTGACCCTGAAACAGAGAGAGCTTTTCAGTAGTGTTGTGCCTGCAGGTGTTGAACTGAAAAAGACTACTGTGTTTGAGACTGAAATACACTGAAAAGGCTCAGCTTTCCATTACAGAGATGTCAGTGTAAGAAATATTTTCCTCGACATAAAAAAAAAGTGGATTTGTTTTTGTTTGGTTTGGCTTTTTTTCTAATAGGTCCGTATGAAGAAAGAAGCAGCTGACAAAGGAACAGAAGAATTACAAGCTCAAAATGAATATAAAAAGCTACAAGGCAAAAAACAATGTATGATTGCAATCCTGTTAGCAGAGGCATGGGAAGGAAATATGGAAACAGGCATAAAAAGAAAGTGTTCTTTTAATAGATTTAAACACTTTTGATATACTTCACTGCTGACATATTGACATAGGAAAAAAAGGTGGATGCTACCACTACTATCTTTCTACAGCCTTCTCATAAGTACTATATCCTTGTAGAGACTCCTCATTATTCAACCTAAATGTGATAAAGTGTGCACTTTATCATATTTACAACATTCCGAGACCTCCTACAATTAAAAACCACTTTCAAGTGATTTTTCTTAAAGTGATTTCACAGCAGCACACCTCAGAATTGAATATGCCATTTTTGAAGGTAACAAGATGCTACGTTCATTGTCAGGATTTTAACACTAAACAGAAATTGAATTAAGCATAGAAAAGACATTATTTCAATAGGATTTAGAAGATCTACATTTGTAAAATTACATGCCATTACCATTTTACTTAGTTATCCTGCAGAGATGCTGAAAACAGCCCTATAATTATTCCATTGTTTCTTAAAGAAGCAAGAATTGTAGCAGTACCAACAAGAATGTTTATCTCTGAAGCTCCTTGCCACCCACTGGACACCTGTCAGTCTTGGCACTGGCCTTTATGTGCCCATGTAAAGAAGATTTTGCATGGCATAGCCCTCTCTTGACCAAATTAGGCTAACCTCATCTGCATTGACATCAGTGCCTACAATTTTGGAATCTCATCGACAGAAATAGCTTTATCACAGGGCCCAGCATACAAATTAAGCATCTGTATAGGGCATGCTGAACTTGTAGAAGTGATAAAAAGCTGTAGTGGAAAAATCTTAGCATATACTTTGAAGCTGTAATTAAGGCAACAGTTAGGTACTCTGGGTGAACTTGTTATTTAAAGTCTGGGGGTTTAGTCCACTTGCTGTATTCTCTGTTTGCACACAAGCTAATGAAAAAATCTTATATTGTAACCAAGAATCATGATCAGTAGCTCTGTATGTATTTCCGGAATGTGGAAATTACACACATTTTTGATATCAGATTCCAGTTTTGTCTTCAAATTTGGCATCACTAATCATCCCATTATTCTGTAAGAAGCCATTTCAGCTTGCTACAGGATTATCTCCAGGACTTAACTTCTGCTGCCTGCATAACAAACTAAAACTATCAAGAGACAATTCATTTTAATAATGTTATATGATTTAGGCAGGAAAGGGGAAATCTGGTATATTGGATCATCATTTTCTTATTAATGTAGTTAACTAATTTTACAGAGGAACTTTTGGAAAGGAGCAAAGGACAAAGCAAGTTAGATAAGCAAACACAGTTGGAAAATGAGGTAAGGAAAGGAGTAGCTTGTATGACTATAGCAAAATTCCAGGCTTTTCATCATTATGTCAGAGCTGTGACTTCACAGATCAAAAGGCACACAGCAACAGTCGCCCCGTTTTCCAGGGGAAAGGAGGATCTGCTGTCACTTATTTCACCAAATATGATGGAAGACAGATACAAGACCTCAATATAATTAAAGCCTTTCTCATTTTGACAGAATTTGAAGACTCATAGAAATCCAGATGATCATGCAGAACAAAAGAATAGTAGAAAACACTAAAAATATTTTTTGCTTTAGAATAAGTTACTGAATATGGATGCTATTGCTCCTATAGGGAACAGTACTGGAAGTGCAAAGACTACTCCAACACACAGCTAAGAAATACAGAAAGAAATGCAACCCATCCTGTAGTTCAAAATTCCTGGGCTTCTGGAAGTTCCATGGAGAGCCAGCCTATGACATACACAACAGAACCTTGCTTCCCATGCTGTAAATCAGCCTATCCCCACCAAAATTGCCTCAATGTCTTTCTTATTGCTTCCTACATAAAATTGTAAATTGCCCTCATGCCTCTAATCAGAAATTTCCAAACAACTCACTCTCCTTCTAATGTCCTCTCTTTTGCAACATATTCCACCAAATAGTGTAGGAGAACTGCAAAAGAAAGGTAGCACATGCTGTGGCTAACCAATTAGCCTGGGTCAAGTCCTATTGCATACCACACTAGAGAACTCCTTGAAATCACCAGTGAAGAGCCCAAGTCTCGGTCTTTCATTTACTTTCCAAACTATGAAGAGCAAAAACTTCTCAAATCCAAGAAATAAAATTATTTTTTAACACTGAACTTTTTATTCTGCTTTGAGATACACAAGTATTTGTATTACGTAGTTTTTATGTCTTTCAAGGAAGTTGCAGACGTATTCTTCTAAACAAGCAATACAAACATTTTGGAAAATATCCTGCATTGAAGGTATATTTGGCAAAAAATCATTAGCCAAAACATTATCATTATTTATTATAATCCATACTTATGATGCTCTTAATTTCAAACTCATCTCAAAAAATATACATTAAAAAAAAAAAGATTACTAGGAATTCCCATACAGCATATATTTGCTGTTGTTTAATAGACCAAGAGTAAGATTCCACTTGGGTTTTTCACAGAGTTCCCAAGTCAATTTATGCACATAGGTTGTTGCTCCCATAACTAAATCATAATTCTCTACTTAAAAAGTGGAAGGTGTGAAATGGCAATAGCCTTCACATACTGCAAAGAGCTCAAACGCCAAAGGAAGAATTAATTTTTTTGAGTGGTTTCTCTAGAGCATTCATCAAAACTATCAGAGCACTTCACAAGTTCCTGCCAAGAGAAGTTGAGGACGCCTCATTCCTGGAAGTGTTCAAGGCCAGGTTGAATGAGGCTTTGAGCAACCTGGTCTACTGGAAAGTGTCCCTGCCCCTGGCAGAGGGGACGGAACTAGATGATCTTTAAGGTCACTTCCATCCCAAACCACACTATGATTCTATGATAAGTTTGATTCATCCTCAAACTCCAGCCCAGCATCAAGATCAGAGCCCAAACGTCAGTTCTTCTGGACACACAATTTAAGACTGCTAGAATTGTATTCTTCAGTTTTTTTTTTTAATCACATGCAGCCTACACATAAGCGTGGCTCCTGAGCCTAAGCATCTCCCTCTTTAGAGGGGGTGGAGAAGAAGAAGAGGGCAGGAAAGGCAAATCAGGCTGCAAGATCTCACATCAAGCACTCAACAAATGAGAAGCATACAGTCGTGATCTAGGAAAAGCCTGACGTATATGTCCACACTAATAAGCAATTATAAGATGGAAGCATGGGAAGTATCTTCTTCTCCAGAGTGGCATTTAACAGCCCTATAAATACATCCAGTCCTTCATTCTTCCCAGACAAAAACCACAAGGTATGACTAAAATGCTTTTCACAACAAAAGTACATTTTCAGCAATAAAGGAGGTAAGGATTTCCTGTAAAACATTAAAAAAACCTAAAATCTCACAATGCATTCATGTCAGGATTTTAACATGGATTGCAGAGGCAATTGAAATGCATATTTCCTAAATGCTGTGATTATCTTTAGAATTACATCCATAAGGGAAGAAAACTTATTTAACAGCTCTTCTGTTTTACTTCAATTGGGAAAAAAAAAAAACAAAAAACCAAACCCCACACCAAAAAAAAAAGAAAAAAAAACACACAAAAACAAACAAACCAGAAAATCCCACAAAAAACAAGCCAACAATCAAACTAAGAAGCTATTGGTCAGAACATACTTTACCCACATAACTTGAGAAATTAAAAAAAACTCTACAATTATCTCAGAGACCACTTCTGGTGTTTTAAGATATAAACTACATATGTAACTCATAATTTCTAATTATAGAAAACAAAAATCTGTTTCTAAAATTAACACAAAATGTATCTTGAGCAATAGAGAAATCTTTATACAGAGATATACAAATACACTCAGCATGTAAGCTGGAACCAAATGCACAAATTTAAAGCAATCATTCTTAACCAGTGAGTACAAACATTTTACAGAAAATAGTACAATGCAAAAAAATTAAGGTAGTTCTCTAAACTGATACATTTTTATCCTTCTAGACCTGAGATACACTTTTCCAGGAACAACTGAACTTTCAACACTGGATTGGCTATTTCTATTACCTACAAACCCTATAGCTCAATAAAAATCTTTAAAACTGTGGGTTTGGAAGTAGTCTGAAGCTGTTTCCCTAGGCACACAATGCCTACTAGGTTTTTAAGTAGTGTAGTAATCACGGCTAGGTGTGGACAGGGCATTAGCAATAAAGCAATCTGTCCTTAATGATGAGAGTAAGTTTCCAAGTGCACAGTTCATGCCAAAATGCCTTTGATCCTGAAAATTCAACATGGTACAAAGCTTTGAACAGGTTAGCCACAAAAGCACTGCTGAGTGCTCGAGAGCCTTCTCCTTTATAATAATTGAAATGAGACTAAACACTGCTCAAGTTTCCTTTTTTAATGAAAATAATTGCTTGATGTCTTAAAAATCCCCAGGTATAGCACAGTTTATCTGAAAAACTGATGTGTCTCATTCTCAGGTTATGGCTTTTTAGTGGTACAAGAGTACTTCAAGTACTTCCAGCCCACCTTGAATCAGAGATCGCAAGGGGTACAACAGCCAGGGCTGGCACTGACTGGCACCTCAGTGCATGGACCTTGTTGTATCTTCTTTTCATTCCCAAATTTTGCAAAACAAGTTTCAACATAACACTCAACAACGGAGAAGCAGAAGTATGAGTATTAAGCTGAACTCCTTTCCTGGATCCAGCCTCCCCCATACCATGGGCAGGTGGTACAGGAGGCTCGCTGCCCTTCAGCTCTACACCTTTCAGCCTTTCACTGAAGTATGGCTTGTCCTAAGGCAATATGTATTATTCCACCTCTTCCTGAATCCAGACATGTTGTGGAGGAGTGGGACAAGCTCATACAAATGCAAGGCTCCTGAAATGAGGAACTGGAGGAAAAAAAAAATTTTTTTGCAAGTAATGCTGGAAGACACAAAAACACAGCTTTGAAATTGTAATCAGAATTGTAACTATTATTATTGTACTACAGAAAAATGCTGTTTGAAACACAGTGTACATCTGTGAAATGCACAGGATAAATTTTAGTTTGCGTCAAGCAGTACCTTTTTATGCTAATACTTTTCCGTTTTTATGTAGAAAAACAAAATAAAGACATCTACAATCTAAAAAATGCCTTTGAATGCAAAGTTATAAAGGTCACAACAATATCCCCCACAAAACAACATGAAGGGACAATAAGCTACCTTCCACTGGCAGATAAGATTACTGGAAATTCTCAAAATATTTTCAGGGTAATCACTCCATACAAAATGGTTTTCTATAGGTGAAATTAAGCAAGTAGCTTAGCAAAACTCAAACCCTGCTTCTCTCTATATTAAATAACATCACAAACCCCTTGAAAGAGGAATTTAGCTTTTATTCTCTAAACAAATATCACAGCATACTTATTTATTTTGCTTTAATTTTTCCTAGACATTTTGTACATAAAATATATTCTGACAAACTCCCTGATGGCTTACTTTGCATTTTTTTCTCCTAACAACTACATATAAATCATGTGCCACATTTTGATAGTCTCCCTTTAAAACTGAAAGGATGGTGACTGCCAGTATTTTTATTATTTAAAACATAAAGAGTAAAGCATAAGAAACCAAATAAACAACTGAACAGAAAGCCTCCTTGCTACACTATGGATAAGACTAAAAGTAGGAGAGAAAGCTTAACACCAATAATACTTATTTTTGTTTGCTGTTATGACAGAAAAAAATGGGGGGTGATGGAGGTCTGAACAAATCTTTGAGACAGAAATAAAATTTTCAAGGAACCACATTCCGATTTGCATCATTGTCAAAGCTGGGGAAACCCACCTCTGGCTTGTAGTGCGGCACAAGAACCTCTCCTGAAATATGAGGAGCAAGCATTCTGCAAAGCCAGGAGAGTAACTCATCTCTTCACAGAGGCTGGGAGAAGTGATTGAATTCCTACATCTCTAAATGTCAACAGCATATGTATTCTAAGAAAGGGGAAGACAACATTCACAGACTTTTCTTTAGCTCATGACAATTAACTATTGCAAGTCAGAGCTAAGCATCACCACTACCTGCTTAATCCAGAAGAAACCTGGGCTCCGCTTCACAGTCCCCGCAAAGGGATACAGAAGTGAAGTCAGGCATACTCTTGCCTCTCTCAACAAGCAGACTCTTTTTTCACCTCTGACTGAGTTTACATTTAGGCATGTATATGCAACAGCACACCAGTCTGGGCAGAGTTTTTTTAAAAGTAACTATCTGATTTTCCTATATTTATCAATCTGAAGTGCCAGATATATGAAAATCCTTCAGAGAGCAACTTGGCATCACGCTGAGCACATCAGCAAGTTCTGGGCACTGAGAGAATTTGATACTACAAAGTCTCGAACAGACTCTCAGCTTATGATTATGGGAGCTGCCTCCATGTATGTGCTAAATCTGTGCATGTCAAAGCCTGCTACATGTGTGCAGAAGGCTGTTCTGATTCCAAACCCCTCTCTCAAATAGAAAATACCAGGTGACTCATTTCCTTGACATGCACATGCATGATCCCAATGTAGGTAAGAGACCTTTTCTTTCCAAAATGCAGGTGGTGTCAAACTCCATCAGATCAAATCAATGTCATACCAGTGATGTCCCTTAGAGTGACAACAGTCCTGCTAATAATAACTCTGCATATTTTTTGTCAATACACATTTCTGAAAAGCATATGGGGTAGGTTGGAGGACACGGACAAACAGCTGGGAGGGAGGTAATCCTGCTTTCTAGGCCACTTTTTTGTGGTCAAAACTGACAGGCAAGCTACCAAAAAGTATTCAACACTAAAGTATAAAAAAAACACCAAATCAAGAGGAAAAAAAAAAAGCTAAAAAGTGCGTAATGCCAAGCATTATACAGATTTGTATCTCGAGCTTTGCAAATAGCCAAGAACTATGATACTTCTTAAAAGGCAAATCAATTCTGTTATTATTACCAGTGAAGTAACATGGCCATTACATGTATTGCTATAAAATGATAATTCAGTACCTATAAAGACAATTTAATCTTTAATAAAACTGATAAAACTATCTGCAGTATCTTGATATAGTTGCCATTTAAATCTACAAAACCCTACTCAAGTAGGACATCAATTTTCTTTTTCCCCCCTCACGCTCCTGTCTAGATTTCTGCAACAATCAACAGCCCACAGCTGAACTCATATGACACAGTGAAGGCCTCCAAGACGTCAAGGCTGCCAGATTCTGAAGGTGTGTGATGACTTTACATTAGGTTCTTCATTGTGCTGGCAAAAGAACACTCTGTGTGCTGATGGAACTGACATCATTAATACCCACAAAAAGTTTTTCATTACAATACAGAAAAGATGTAGTCAGGCATTAACTAGCAAGGCTCTTTTCATCCCCCAGCCACCCCCGAAAGGAAGATCCCCACAGTCTCTTAGAAATCTTCTATCAAGGGACTGCTTTCAGGAATAGCACCAAACCATGCCAAACTACTATCAGAATAATATACTTGGTCATAATGGAATGGCTAAGATAAAAACCTATTTTAAAAAGCACAAAACATTTGAAAACATAATAATCACCCATTAATTTTATGACACAACATCTACCTATGTTTGCAACTTAAAGGCATTAGACTTCCACTTTTTTCACAGAAACAGAAAAACACTAACAAAAGTTAATTGCTACAGAAATACTGAGAATTTTATCTGAAGTGTTAAGATATCACTATAGGACACGAAAGAAGACAAGCGCACATCGCTGTTCTCAAGGTGAAGAGAAAAAAAGGGAAGTTTATTTTCTGACTCCAACATTTATAGTTTTCCAAAAGTGACAGTGGATTGGAGGGTGACAGTGCCACCTCTCCAATGACACTGGACAAACCAACAGTCTATCAAATTTCTCCTCCTCCATAAAAGAATGCAAAACAATGAGTTATTTACAGAGAGTGTGTGAGAAAGTTCGCTACAAAAATGTCAACATCAGAAGGCTTAGAAAAATCTTAAAAAATCAGGGCGACATTAAGATATTGAAAACAAGTGAGCTTGAAATAAAAGCTAAAAAATGAGGGGCTGGATAAAAACCATGAGCTCTACTACTATGAATAAAAGCCTAGGAACAAATAAAAGTAAATTCCAATAGATGCAATTATGATGCTTCACCTACTGAATTTGAATGAAAACAGAATACAAAAATAATTTTTATTTGCCCTGATGCAAAAACCATTTTTAAAATAAAATTATTTAAATCATTCTCCTTTGCCAATATAATGAATTCATCATATTATGTAACAGGTATAAGGGTTAACTTCTAAGGAAAGTATTTAACTAGTTTATGTGACCTTCGAAACTCTGAGTAAAAAAAATATTCAAGTTGCAACTGGAGTTGTTACATTTGTCAGTCCAGATACAATTTCTGTAACACTGCTCTGTACACTTTCTCTGCATGGCCATACTTATATTCCAGACAACACCAACAGAGATAGTACTACCCATAAAATCAGTTACTTCACTTCTCCAAACAACAAGTAACAGACACCACCAAAAACTACCAGCCTAGGAGTTCACTTCAGAAAAAAACTTTTTTTTTCACTTACCTGCATACCCTGAAAACAATTTTCAGAAAGAGACACAATACTAAAAACATCATGTAGGTCTCATCTGCCAGAAAGGACCTTAATCACCAGCTGATTCAGCTTTCATTCTTTCTGCTCAGTTTCTTACAGCCACACTTCCCTTGCCTATACATGAGGTACCACAAATTCTTAAGTAACTGACATCATTTCCAAAAACAAATCACCTAGATGGCCGGACAAAGCTGATTAAAAAGATACAGTACATCCATACCAGCTTCATTTGAATGCGTGGGAGAAACCGACAGCCGAGCCAGAGCATTTATGTAATGTGGTCACTGCAGATGTTCAGAGCTTTGAGTTGTCAGCTGGATTTGGAGATACACATCACAAAGCAGACTGGCAATTTAAAGAAGAACCCTCCAGGTGGTGTTGTGTGGATTTTAACACGGTGAAACATCTTGAAAAACATGCTGGGATATCTACCATATAGAACAGGTTTTAAAAACCTCAATGACACATTCCACCATGGGCTAATTAGAATTAATTTGTGCCCCATAGCCTCAAGAGCTGCTCTTGGAATACCTAAAACTCCTTAATCATCTTTAAGAAGGCACCTTTTTGCTGTAGTTTGATCCATGATTGTACAACAATTTAAAGTAGCAAACCTGAAAATTCTAAATTCCAAAATTTCCTAATTCCAAAACTTGTCCATCCTCATATAACATGTTTTAATGCCTTTATTTCTTATTGAAGTGTGTGCCTTACAGAGAGAATGAATTAATAACCTCATCTGTCCCTTTACCACTGCCAACAGAAGCCAGAGGGCTGCACTTAGGCCACCTTTGTACCTTTACAATGAATCAAAGGACAAGAACAAAGAATACACAGTTCTTCAACACCAGTACACAGGAACTCCTCTTCCAAGTATGTGAAACATCTACCCATGAAAATCCTCTTCCCCACCTATATTTTTTTTCCTTTTAAATTACACAGTCAGCTATGCCTTTTGCCTGGCCTTCCTACTAGGTTTACACATCCAGTTTTTTTCTCCTTCACACTGCTGTTGAAATATTTTACCTCAGTGTTTTTATTATCAAAAAGTACATCTCACACTTTTAAATACCACGTTTGCTTGATCAATTCTAGTTGAAGTTGTGAAGTTAAAAAAAAAGACAAACCAACATTCTTAGACAAGAAAGTAGGAGATACTAAATTTATGTGCTTCATCTTGTGAGTAAGAAGGACAGATTATTGGAGTTTACACACATGATGAAAACTCAGCATTACTGAGCACAGATCTTACACATCTGTCCACTGGCTAGTTTCATTCAAGCACTGCTTGAGTACCTTAAAAACAAGCAGATTGGCAGTCCTTTCCTCAAAATGATTGCTAATACATCAAATAATAAGTTGATACTTTAATACTTGAAATATACTCAGGGAGGTGAACATTTATGAAAGATAAATGAAGTTGTTTATCATGCCGAGAGTATTTTAATGTCTATAAATTACTAAGAAAACATTTTGTTTTAAAACCAGAGATGCTTTCTAGTTTAAAACAGAAAAAGAAGACATCATATTGCTCTCTATAGCAAAAAACATTCCCAGTAATCAGAATAACCCATGATTGCAGCTGGAGGCTTAATAAGTCTCGGAGATACAGCATAAAAAAGCTATCATCAAAGACATATCCTTCTCTAACAGAGCAATTTTTCACAAATAAGCCTAAACACATTCATTTCATTCAGTGAAAAAGCAATACACTGCATTTAAAAGTGAAAGTAACACTAAAGAGGCCAGCACTAATGCCTATTGCAGTATGTGCCCTGGTAATTCTGTATTACTGGTTCTGGGCCCCCCATTTACATGCTCAGACCCCTGAGTATTTGCCTTCATTCACAAGCCTTTTCCATCTCAAACAGCAACATGAAGGATTACAGACTAACCAGACCCTTCTTCTCTAAGCACGAGTCCCTCTTCCCCTCAAAAGCATAGGAGCAGAACTCCCATTTTCTATGGTAGATAAAACAGCCTATAGGAGAGCCATTAAGATGAGGAAAGGTAACTTATGAAAGGGGAGAGATTCCAAAAACATCTAAATGAAAGGATGCACTTCTGTGTGTCTGTGTAGCTGAGGCTGGAACAGAGATGCTGAAGGAGACAGACACTTCATCAGTGCCTTTCAACCAGATCACACAGGACATGAGAGGTCACTGCTTTTAGGGCAGAGAAAACCAAGTCCCTTATCTCACCTAAAATCTTTGTTTTTCAGCCACAGAGCAGAGGTTTTAACAGTATTTTGACTTCTAATTTTACTGCAGTATTATTTTTCATAACAGTAGTGAGAAAGATTTAAAATGCAGACAACCCATCCACATTTTAGCCAAGTGTAACTAGCTAGTTCAGAGATACAAACTGAAAAAAAAAAGAAAAATTAGATACATAAAGTTTAGATCTGCATACTAGAAAACTAAAGAAAATAACTACTTCACTAATTATCTATTTTAACTACACAACCATTTCAGCTGCCTAGCAAACTGCAAATCTCCCACCTTTGTTTAACCCAAACATTACATTCTTGAATGCATCAAGGAATTTTCACTAATATGTTTCATTTTCCTGAAACAGAAAATGCAGGACCATGGACTCATAAAACAGTAAAAACCTGCAGGATGCCTGGGATTGAATATAAAAAAAAAAGGTATCAAGAAAGTACTGCAATGACAGGATATGATATTAATTCCCTTTTTGCATATAACCAAGTCTTGCCAGGTCAAGGATGAAACTTGACTTAGAATTATTTCCGGTTGCTATGGGTCTAATTAACCCATATCAGAAGTTTCCTCTAGATATCATTGCCCTGGTACTTTTACCAAACCCTTTCCAATTGCTAATCTGTGGACTAAGGACAAAATCACATTTCCACAGTCTCCCTTTGTAAGCTATTTCAGGCCTGTACTCCCTACTGGTTGATATCGATGTTGAGACAGCAGTCAAAGGAAGAGCATGGCTTCAGAAAAAATTACAGAAAATAGAAACTGTAAATAAAGTCTCTGTCTGAACTTCCAGTAGAATGAGGCCCACTTCCAAAACCAGGATTCTCTCTCTTTCCCTGTGCCCTTGCTTTTTCAAGTCACTTCAACCCGAAGTAAAAACTACTTTTTTTTCCAAATTACTAAGCACTTTAACAACCACACTCTGAAAGATTCTGTCACTCCATAGTTAGAGTACAGTTCTCACACCTGCACCCACCCAAAGTCAGCCTGCCATCCAGAAGCAGGACTGCTGAAGCTGCTGGTGAATTATGTCCTAGGCATACCTCAAATACGGCCCCTTTATCCCAGCTGCATGCAGTCAGCAGTCCTGGATCTGCAGGAATTCAAGACAAGGCAGCAGCACAGGGGGCCCAAGCTGGAGGCAGAGATAATAACAACACCTATGAGAAAACACCATGGACCAGACACACGCACAGCTGTTCACATCCTTATGAGGACCCACGAGAGGCTTAAAAGACCACTGGAACAGAAGAGTAAAATCTGTCACACTGCACTGAAAGTGCTAGAGGCTACTATATGGTTTCAACACAGATGAAAATATAATACAGAGGCTGAGAAGAAGAAGCAACTGAGAAGCAGCTGAGAAACAAGCTCCACGTTGGAAACTGTAACTCAGCAACTACTGCCTCACTGGAGGCCTCTATTGTGTAGGCGCTGCCATACTCTGCACACAATCTTTTTTTTTCTCATTCCCTGCAGAGAATTAGCGGCACAGCCCATCTTCACATGCAAAGAATATCAGGTCACAAGAAGCGGGGATGCAAGCATACACCACCATTTCATGACAACACACAAACACCTAGGTGTCCATGGAAGATTTAAGAGCTCACAGCTTTCTCTTACTGACAAGAGCCACTTCCTTCTGTTTCTCAAAGCACTGATCAGTGGAAGCCCTAAATAGCAGAAACCTGTTTAAAACCTTTTTACATATTACTCTAACAAATAATCTATACATTCACAATAGGTCCGTCTTCTTTATTTGCCAAATATTTCCACTGGCACTTTTAGAGTGAAGTGAAGCACCAGGCCTCAAAGACACCTAAAACTTTCACAACAGGTTTTTGAGAGGCTGTATCTGGGCTTAAGCCACCATGCATGAACACGAAGAAAGCAATGCTGCAAAGCAGGTAGCAGAGGGAAGAAGATACAATGGATAAAACAAATGTGGATCAATGTGTGCATTCAACAAAACCACACTGTTTTCACAACAATCTCATGCTGGGTTAATATTCTGCTATCACGCACATCACTCAATTATCTGATCTTCACCTTCTCCCAAGAGGAACAAACCCCAAAAGGCACTGGTGGCACGTCTCTCATAATGCCCTTTGTCAATCCTCAGTCTTTGCTCTCACAAGTACTACAAAGGAGATTTCAAGCATAATCTTCATGAGGTATCTTCTACAGCAAAGATGAAGAGTTACTAAGAGAGGACAGCCATGCACATCACCTTTTCCATCCTCAAGTTTTACTTCAACTGCAGAGCCATCATCTGCTACTGATCCATTCTCTTCTTAAATGCCAGAATGCATGAAATACATGCATGAAATGTAGCCAATGCATTTACTGCTGCAGCTTCTTCTCCTCTATCACGATCCAGCAAACTTATAAGCGGTATGGCCTATTTTATCTCCTGTATGTTGACAGTTTCCAGGAATGCTCTCCTGGTGCTACTCTGGGCAGACAGCATGTGGCATCCCAACTTGCTCAAGGCAGTGCTCCTAGGCCAGGGGTTGAGTTCCCCACAGACCTCTAATGAACCCACACACAAATACCTCCACATGACTGAATGCACTTCAGGACACAATTCAGAATAATTCTGCCAATCAACATAATCAGCATACTGTGATCTCTACTAAATTCAGCAAAAATGGATGGCTGAACGACTGTGCACACACATACAGTCAATCCAGATTTGTTTGACTTGGCAACTCTGTAACATAAAGAACAGCTATTAAGGTATGACTGTCCTGGGCTTAAGACATGCTTCAGGGCAAGCTCTACAAAGTTTGAAGGAGATATCTAACAACATGTAACCTGGAACCAGGAAAACCAAAAGGACTAAGAAGAATCCCAACAGTTACCTGACATCATCCTGAAACACTCCCAACTGTAAAACCAATGTGTCATTCTGACCAAAAGCTTCTAAAACCTCACTATAACTGATAAAGGCTAGCAATCTAATAAGTAAAAATTTATTACTTAGAAAGATCAACTGAGAGCAACAAATATTACCAAAATTGTTAGCTTTAGGATATTATTTTGTCTCATGACTTGATGGAGACAGGACAACATGGAAGCAAATGCTACAATGAATACTGTTTTTTACACTTTTCTGAATCTATGCAGCACCCACCCTAACCTTATTCAGTTACCACATTTTCATATATATCTATATATTTATTTTCATATGTATATATTTATATATATACAGACTCACTCCCACATACAAACATACACTAGGAAGCCTTTTAAGTATGCTAAACAATTCTCCAAAGACAAATGACAGGATTGAGCAGCATGTTCTCACACACTTAATGTGTACAATAAACTGTAGCGACCATACCTACTTTTCATTAAAAATATGCAGAGAGGAAAGACACTTTCAGTTTCGCAGGAAAACAACCTTTCATTTGCACATTATTTCTAGATCACTACTTGTACAGACAAAAAACCCAAAAATTTTCATATTTTGAGGTCAAACAATCCAAATTTTGAAATTGGATGTTTTACAGGTAAAAAAACCCACAGATTCTTTTGACTTAATGCACTTAATCAAGCATCGGTTCAAAAGTTATCAAGACTCCTTTTAAAATGTTTTGTCAAGCCAAGTCTAATACCTGAAACACACAGAACCATGGACTCACCTAATAAAGATGAAATTACAGATTTTGAAGCCATGTGAATAACAATATATAAGAGACACAGAATGCACAATGCATCTTTGGAAATACTAAATACCTGAATACAGTGCTTTACTTAATTTGAATAACACCACGGAATTCATCAGCCCACTCTTGTTTGCCAAGAAAGTGAAACAATTCCACACAGTTCAGCTGTTCTGGACATTCCTCCAACTGCAATGGAAACAACTTGAGTCAGTGTTGCCACACACGCTGGGTGGCCTCTGCCCGCATATTCCTGCTCCTTCCCCTGCGCCAACACTCCTCAGATCCTGCAAGAAAACCAGGGAGAGAAATGAGCAGAAAATTACTGCTACAAAAATTAAAGGGCTTTCTGCTGTTGCAGCTCAGCAAACCAGCTTTCCACAGGGTCAGAGGAGTGCAACTGTCAGCACTAGAGCAAGAGTAAAGATAGGCAGCTAAAAGCAATTAATGGGCAAGCAATACTGCCTACATTTAACACCAAAAACACCTTGGAACTACGACTGCAGTCATTAAATAAAACTCATACCTGAAAAAGAATTTCCATTTAAAATAATATTAGTAATAAAAACTATGGCTCCTGTCAACAATAATCATCAACCACAAAGCCTCTCCAAGCACCAAGCACAGCATTACAACGTGTCAAGGCAGAATTAAAAAAACTGCCCTTCTCTTTCTCATGACACATTAAACACAAAAATCATTGTACTTAACTTTTACAATCTTAATTTCAGGAGTGTCAGAAACAAAAACCTTCTGTAACATGTATTATTACACTGAGAAATGAGCTCAAGATGTATTTTCTAGCCTTACCCACCTTTCTCTTCTCCCACCTTAACCAGACCCTTTGTCCCCCATGCTCAGCATAAGAGAAAAATTTGATGTCCTGACTCACAAATTGCTTCCAACACAATCATATTTTTCAGCATACAGCTTCTTTCCCATGTTCTCATATAAATACAACAATATTAAGAATGATGAGAAACGTCTTAAACTTCATTAGTCTTAATTGTCTTTCCTATTTATTCAGCCAATCATGAATAATAGCTCCTTGTCTAATCCTCTCAAATCATCTTTCCTAAAAAGCTCATGAAAATGGATTAGCCTTGTAGTGCACAGCTGATTATTTCACTTACAGTCTATTGTATCAAAAGGTGATAGGTGGAGAATTTTAAGCAGAGGCCTTTAATTAAAACAAACAAAAAAATCCCTTTAGGCCTGAACTTAAGATTGGAAGGACATGGCAAAAATAACATCACAATACCACAAGGAAAAGAAAAAACACAAAGTAACCATAGCTTCAACCTTTCAACACCCTTATGGAGAAGAAGCCTTTCTCCTCCTTAAAAGAACCTGAAAGTCAATACAGATCACAAAGTACAAATCCAACACAAAACTTCAGGAATTTAGTACCTGCAATTTGCTAGGTTTGATTTCTAGTCTTCACGTATGGTAGGTTGCAAAACTCCTAATAATCTGACGTGACAAAGATATAAGCAGAAGGACTAGATGCAGAGGACAACCACTATCCTTTTTGAAAGGGGAAGGAAAAAATACTGAGGGGATAACAAATTTTTTAGTATTTGGCACATTATGAGCTTAAAAACTCAAGGTTAAAAACTCAAGGTTATTTTTTTGTTTTAATTCAGGCAATAAAGCTTTACCCTTTCGTCTGCCAATCTGTGAGCTAAATACTGTTTTATCTGGACAAAAATATAATCAGTTTATTTTGTCCAAAAGAAAATAAGTTAGGATAAGCTTATTAAATATATGGTTTGAATTAAATGGAAAGTGCAGAAATTCCTATTATCACAATGTTACAAGAAATGTAGCTCAGACTTCACAACAGAAGAAATAGAACAATAGCAAAGCTCCATAACAAATGTACAGTCTAGATCTCATAACAAACAAGGGCATCAAAAAAATCTGACCTTTACTATCCATATATAGACATTTCTTATTTATCAGTTCCAGACTATGTTTGCAGCTATAAAAAACTACAGATTTTTTTTTTTTTTTTCTTTTCTCAATACCTGAGAAAGCTCAATTATTGCAGCTGAAGTCTAAAATTCCACAGGTAATAATCAAGGAAATTTAAGGGTTACAGGCATTTTGAAAACTGGTTACAGGACTTGACCATTGCAAAAGAGAAGACATGGTACTACTGATAAGACACACACCCCTGCCACACATACACATTTCAAGAGATTATTGTGGCACATGAACTTTACTGGAAAGTTTAAGAAAATGGAAGTACAAGTTTATGCCTGACTAAACATGAAACCTCCTCCTCTGCATGTGATCAACTGCAGCATCAATATATGGGGTGTATTAGCTACAAACACAGAGCAAGAAACAACACAGGCCAGTGCTGCTCCTGCCACGACAGCTACAGTTCCTCCACTACCAGAGTATTCTATTCAAAGTATTTTTTGTGAGAGTATTAACTTTTTCTGATCTAGATACAACCGCGTCCCTTGGGAAGTTACGTGCTTGCCATCATCCCAACACCGCATGTACCTCCATTCTTAGAACAATGAGGAATCACCACATCAGACAGAAATTTCACACAAAGTTTTTAAATCCTTTCTGTTCCAAGGCTGATCCACCTACTGAAGTCTCAGAGTTCCCATTGTGATTTTTTTCCTTCACAGACTTGGAATAGGTTTCTGTATATTTTCCTTTGATTTTCTTTACCCTGTGAGATAGAACTGACCCCTTGCCCTAAAGGGGGCAACAGGCTGTATTTCACATGTATTAAATATCCAGTGTTATTAGTCAGAGTAGCCTCCAGCTATGTCTGTCATGGGGGGAGAAACAGGAAAAAAAATCCCTGTGACTGGTAAAGGAAACAGTGTCTTTCTTTCCACATATCTCATCTGGCAGATAGGAGAGGAAGAAATAGTAAAATATTCTACTAATACAGACCTTTCTTTATTACTCTCATTGCTGCATACTCCTTCTGACGCTCACACAGGCAGAGCAGAAAGGCCTGCTGCAAACCTTGGCTCCTTCACAACTTCAGCTATGAGCTGAGAAAAGAATTCACCCTCTACCTTGTGATAAAAAGCAGACTCCAGGAATCTCTAATTATAATTATTGTGGGAGTGTGGTCAGGAAGATAATAAATCAGATTGCCATATCAAAGGTGTACAAAGAGGGGGGAAGTGGGAGGAAACCAGGAGTCAGGCTGCTGTAACAGAAGTAAAAAATTCTCAGGGTATGGAGGGAGGAGGGCAGGGAAAGCAAGATAACAGCCACAAATTTATTTTCAACTAGAAAGAAAACAAAATATTTGGCTACAAATTCCTTACAATATAGCCAGGACGCAAACATATACAACACTCCAACTAACCTCTAAATCTAGTTTCCCATAACTGCATTTTTATAACAAGACATTTTTTCTTTGGCAGGCTGCCTTGTTGGATTACACGGGGTGGTTATTTACACTGCAGTTACTTGTTAATGACATAATCAGAACAAACTGAAGAAAAATTCAAATCCAATGAAACTCAAACTCTTTCAAGGTTTCCAGTGAGGATTTTGTGCATAATTCCGAACTAGAACTTGAGAAGTCTGTGTTCAATTCCTGGTTCCAGACACATGCTTCTTGTGAGACCTTACATGCATGTGCATGCCCACACCATCTATTTGTGCTTGCTTATATAAAAGACTTTTTTCAAGCAGAACTGAACATTTCATTCAGCTATTAATGCACAGAAATGATGAGCTACACTAAATGGTTTATGTAATATGACTACCAAGATTAACATTCCAATTTTTAGCCTGTCCATCTTCACGCCTTCATTTACAAAGAAAAGACATTCTAAGAGAACATACTACATTCCTTCAATCATAAGATACATGAATTTGTATCTTAGACACACAATTGTATAAATTCACATGAGGAAAATACTGAGATGTGTTAACAAATATTTACACAGTAAAGGACAAGCAAACTACTCTGGTTCTACATATCTGGGAGGAAAAAAAAAAAGGAAAAAAAAGGACAAACTATCAAACTAACTTGAGCTGTAAAATTACTCATTATTCCCATGCAGGTGCAGTGAACAAAAGCAAATACAACAGGTTTACTCCAATCCAAAAGGTGCTTCATATATGTGCCATAACCTGGCATGACTTGAAAATGCAGTCATGAATCTGAGATCTTCAATGCAAGAAAACTACTGAGTTAGTGTAGAAATCTACAATTTTAGCAGAAAACCAGTGAAAAGTTGCAGATACCAAGTGATGAGGGAAACACAAGAAAACAAGAAGCCAATGATCATTGACATGATAGAGAATTGTTCTAACAAATCACCATTGTATTACCAGCAATTTTTTTCCACTGTAGGCTTTTCAAAAATAGAAGAATCAAAGATCCACAATGCAGATGTCCTCAGCATTGTTTTTCACACGCCAAAACTGCGGAACAGACATGTCCGAAAAATTAAATTATTTTATGATATCTTATTAACTCAAAACTGAGCTTATGGACTCAAAATTGACTGAGTTTGGACACTGTTGCTTTTCTCAAGCAACCTAGAAAAACACACTTACCTAGCAAATGGGGATTTTTTTCAGGAAAGCTGCTGAAACAGACATCCCACAGAAAACAGTCCGAATTCCAACAACCTGTATTTGCCTGCTATTACTATATAATTAGTTCATATAAAATATTCATATACTAATGCTGACTTCTTGTAAAATTGCTCTATGGTTAAAATTCAATATTTCCCAACTTGGGCACATAGCTATAATCTCTCTTTTCAAATCAATTTCTCTTTAAAGATAGCATCTAAAAATTGAGGTTCATACAAAGCACAAAACATACTATTACACAATCTGGACAAAGAAGAATTGACTTCTGGTGATTTAAGACAATCTAAATAATAGGGACTTTAAATTATTAGTCTGTTTAGATCTTACATAGACAATTATAGGCCATGAAAGAAGCTGCTATGACCTTTTTGCTGAATGAAGTACCAATGTTGCTTTACACTAGAACATATGAAAAAGTTAATTGGTCATAAAACTGAGGGCATTTTAAAAATGAACTGCAACATAAAATTACTGTAGTGTATGAAAGCCTCAATCAGAACTCGTCTGTGCTGTGCGTAGAGTCAGCGTCAGTCTCTCCCTCTCATATGAATAGATGCAATCTCAGCAACCAGACACAATAAATACAAGATGAAGGGAATGGCAAGCAGAGCAGCAACACAGAATTAATTCCAGAGGCTAGGAATCACAACATGAAAATTATTTCATTATTTTAACTCGTTAATTATTCATGCAGTAGAGATATGGGAAATGGCAGGAGAAATCTAATGAAAGAGCCAGCAATTGAGAAGCACTGATGAGGAGGATTAGAAAGGTACAGAAGAAAAGTTATGAAAAATGGTGGATGAGAAAAGAAAGGGGTTTAGGGCAAGGTTTCATATTCAGTAGTAGAGCCAATGTAAGGTATTCCTTCTATTGCTCCACTGCTCGCTACTCCTAATCTAGCATTGTGGTGTGCTGCTTCCTCCTTACTAACAGTCACAATCATTTATGAAACTGTACTATGAGTCAGCCATGGCTGAAAAATAACCTGATAAAAAAAAAAATTGACACAACTAAGAGGAAGACGCAGGAGTAGAAATGAGCAGCTGCAAGGGAAAAATAGGTCATGCCAACACTTCTCTCAGCAAAAAGGTGCAACCATGGGATTAAAGACCAATGTCTATGTCCAGACCATATAAATACATCTCTCAACGGCATCTTTTAACTTACCATGCTACATGCAGAGCAAAATATGTTTGGATCATATCAGGTGACAGTGACAAGAAGAAATACACAGAAAAAGGTGGCCTAAGCACTTTGCTAATGCTGGGAAAGAGGAAGGATACGTCTTTCACTGAAGAATCAACCTATGCAGTATATTTCCAGTTGCTCTTAGTGACTTTTCCTCCCACTTCATCCCCCAAGTCAAATCTAGGATTCCATATGCATGATCTACAGTCTATTGTTCAGGTATGAGAGTCAACAAGTCGGACACTACATTGCTTACATGCATGAAATGGAGATGCAAAGAAGAAGGGTCATGAAGCGGGCGACTGAATATCAGGTAGCAGGACATGGTACTGGCTGGTACACAGCAGTACTTGGTACTTCAGGTGGAGACAGTGCCTACATTTCTGAGATTCAAATGGAGTCTTCTATCATTTGCTCCATTCCCTCTTCATACATTTTCATCATTAGGAGCCATCTTTCTTTATCATCATCAGTTTCAATCATTTAAAGACAGAAAGGCTAAAGCTAGATCTTTACTTCTATTCAGACACTGCTACTAGGTACCATTGAGGCCATTTTTGGAGGAACTGAAGAGACTGCAGAACCAGTTACAAAGTAGAGGAATGGAAATGAATCAAAAATAGCAGGTTAGGTCAAAGTTTTCTTACTCATTTGTGATATGTTTATGTCAATTCAACATGGGGTGAGGGGGAGTGCAATGCAGGACAACCTAAAAGTAGCTTGCAGCTACATTTGTGAAGTGGTTTTCATTATAAACCCTTATTCATAAAAACACAGACTAAGAATTTTCACACTAAGTACAATTCTAGAAACTTTTTACTGCTATTAACAACCCAAGTTAAAATCTAGATGAGGCAATAAATATTGTTCTGTGAAAGCTCAGCTTTAATTTGAAAAACATAATTTTGTAATATATGGAATGAACACCCTGAATGTATGATCCAAGGTACTAGTTAACATCCACCTGATCTCACAGTGAACCTAAATTCACATCTCATCAGTGTGAAATGTCCTGGTAATTTCAACATTTACACATTCAAATGCCCTTAAAAGCAGCTTTTAATATTAATACTTAAAATTATTTCATATTTGAAGAAGATTATTAACTGAAACATTTGTATATACCCATGCAACAGCAGCTTTTCACCTGACTGGATTTAAACAATAAATATCACAAATAACCTCTAGATGTTACCTTTATTATTTTTATTGTAAAGACTTTGAAATTGACAAAAATTAGGACTGTAGGGAAATAATTAATACATAAAAGAAAACTACAAGGAAAAAGGAATAAGCCTTTCTCTGCATTTATTGCATACAATAAAAGGTGCAAATCACCACAAGGAAGACTTCCAGTATTAAAAAATAATTGTTTTATGACAAAACCAGTTAAGCACTATGAAGAACAGTTGACTAGTGAAATTGAGTAATTTCTATTATTTAAAGCTTTTATGACTTTCAAAAGCCTAGTGGTACTATCTCTTCCTTTAAATCAGTTCTGACAAACTTCAATAAGCCTGTTTTATTCAAAGTGATGGCAGGAAGCTACCAAGTTTCCTGCTTATGTTAGTTTTGTGCTGTTTTAGTGAGCTGAATGAGCAAACACCTGACAAGCATCAGAGATGGCATAGAGGAAGCAGTAATAACACGTGCCCAATGTCAGGGCTTTTAACCTTCAGCAATAATGAGTTATGTCGACTCACTGCATCTCATAAGACTATTTCTTAAAAAATAGATTAAGCAAACAGATTAGACAAACATCTGCCAATAATGCTGCAAGTACAAATTATCCTTCCTAGGGCTGAGAGGAGTGGACCATAATCCTCGAGGTCATTTCCAGCACCACTTTATTTAAGCTTTAAAAAAGTGACATATATTTTGAATTTTGAAAACGTTTTGAACCCATGCAGAGAAACTTCAACAAAACTGAAATTCTACTTAATAAATTAAGAGATAAATATTTGCCTTCTTAGGACTGTCCAATTAAATGCTACATCTACTGCAGTGTGCATTTATCTCATGTATGTTTCCTATGTAAAATACCTTCTTGCTGGAAGGATAAGCCTAAAACATCTTATGACTCAATCATGTCAAGTCACTTTTAATCTGTAAGTGGGAATGTAATTTTCAATGCCTTACATTTTTCAAGAAAATCTGCTAAATGCTATTAGTTGTAAAATGCTGGCTGTACATACCAGCTCCTTGGATACATACATATCTCCAGTGTTACTCCTATTGCTCGATGCTAGCTGGAGCAGAAGACTGAAAATGACAAATTGCTAAGGGTCCAGCTCTCTTTGGACAGGAATGAAACTGGAATGTCTTACTAAAGACTTGTAAGGTGAAGCTACATTCACAAGTTATACAGAATCACTAGTCTCACTAGTGATGCTTCTTAATCCATCATTTACACCAACCTATGATTGCAGGTCTGGTAAACCTATTCACATCCTATTGTGTGCAGGAAACTTCAAGGAAAGAGGAAAAAAAGGTAAAGCTAATCAGATGTCAGATAACAGCAAAGGCTTCCTCACTTAAATATCCTAATTCCTTATTATTAATACAGAAACTTGGTTACTTGCTAGTTTATGCAGACAAAATACTACTTGGTTAAGCACATATAGTTTCCCTTCGTACAGATTATTCAAGTACCTCTTCTTGGAGCAACATACTATCCAGAAAATAAGGAATCCATTGAGAAGCTTGAAAGTTAGAGAAAAAGCACTTTAAATGTCAATACCAGATGTAATTTGTAAGCTTGTGTACACTTAATGCATCACCTGTTCTGGAGACCATACAGAAAGAAATACAATGTATCGCCTTGACCATTTTGCCTATTCCTTTTCAGAAAACCACGAATGCTTCAAACAAGGAAGACTCTTATCTCCACAGAACAAAATGTGCTATATTAGGTTGGACTTTCAAGACGACTTATACATATGGAAAAGCCACCATCACCAAGTACAGCTCAGAACAAGCAGTACAAATGGAAAAGATCCTAACCCAGCTGCAATAAAATTAAATTTGCCATAAAAATTAATTTTGCCATGGAAAATTAATTTGCCATAAAACCAAAGTTTTTTGGCAATTATTACATTTATATCAGGGAAGGAAGCATTGCCAACATATGTTCATCTTCATCTGCTTGCTAATAATTGTTTCCACATGCATTTAAGTTCCTGGTCATTAACACAGTATTTTGTTGATTTTTCCTGTCCAAACATACATGTGCCTAACGCTCACACACACATAGAGCTCCACTGCTACGAAACAGGGGAAGAAGCCAAAAGCGACTGGCAGCCCTGTACTTTCTACAAAGGCGTATGTGTAGCACAGCAAGTCTTGAAAAAAAAAGTAGAATAACTTAATAAGATATACCAAAAACATACAGAACAAAAAATTACCATTATACATGCAAAGACAACATCTTTTGTAAGGACAACATACTTCACAGCACTTAAACACACCTTTCAATCTCGACATAGGAAATCCCTCGAAGCCAAAACGGGCTGACTCCACCAAAACATATGCTTTCCACCATAATTTCAGATTTTCTCCAGAGACTTCCGCCAGAATATAATTTTATCACTGGGTGCTGGGAAACCATACTAACGCACATCCAGAAATTTAGGGCAGTGTTCACAAGAAAAACCTGCCTTTTGTCTTGAGAGTTATAATGACCTTTTTCACAGTATTTCCAACACGATCATATGAAACAAAACACAGTACAGTTCACATTGTGACTGATGTAATATGGGCTGGGAGCAATACCGTGGAAACGAAAAAGCCAAGGATCTTTGTCTCCTTCTAGACAAATTGCCAAGCCTCAATAGTTGGAGAGAGAAAAAGCAGAGCATCCCAAATAAAACACTGCAGTGCATGTTCACCATTTCAGTAAAGTCGCTGCAGCTTTTGGCAACCCCATAGGAAATTTGGACCCTTCAAAGAAAGCCCAAGCTAAAAGAGCTAAAAAACAGTCCTAGCTTAAAAATTACAGGATTAAAAAAACAACCCACTGTAGAAATAAAACTAAACCCCAAGGAACTCATCGTTCGCACCGCAAGCGATGCTAAACAGATAACCCCGGCAATAACTAGTCATAAAAATATTAAATGCTGCATTTTCTCGCCACCGCGCCGGTATTCGGGGGCAGACGGACAAGGGCGGAGGGCCCAGCGGCAGTGCCTACCTGCGAGAGCTGCCGGGGGTTGGGGCAGCCGAAGAGCGCGGAGCTGGAGCTGAAGCTGATGGCCCCTCTGCGGCTGAGGACGTGCTGCGGCACCGGCCTGTCCAGCGGCAGCACGGGCAGCTGGTAACATACTTCCATTGACGAAGCCTCCGTGCGCCGGCCCGCCGCGGGGCAGCGGCCTCGCCCGCCGCACCTGCCCGCGCAGGGCTCGCCGCAGCGGGGAAGGACGGGCGGCGAAGCCCCGCGGGGGCCCGGCGCCTCCTCGCCGCCCCCGCGCCCCCCGGGGGGCCGGGCCGGGCCGCGCCGGGCCCCGCGCCTTTGTGCTTCGCCGCCGCCAAAGCCCGGCGGGAGCCGCCGGCGGGAGCGAGGGGGAGGCGGCGGAGCGGGACGGCTCTGTCAGCGCCCGGGGCAGCGAGTCCCGGCCCGCAGCTCGCGTTCGCCGCCGCTCCCTCCCTCAGGCGCGCTGCCGCCGGCGGGAGCCGCTGTCAGCCCCGCTGCCCGGCGCCGCGCATGGAGGGCCGGGGGCCGCGCTGGGGGAGACACGCGCCGCACTCGCCCCTATTGTCCGGCACAGCCGGGAGCGGGAGGAGGAGGAGGAGGAGGAGGCGCCGCTCTGCCGAGGGGAAGGGGCCGGGCCGTCAGAGAGGGGACCCGGGGAGGAGGGGGAGGAGGAGGAGAACGGAGAGAAGGAGGAGGAGGAGGTGGAGGAGGAGGAGGGATGGCGCCTCCGCCCCGCCCGCGCGCGGCGGCCCGGCTGGAGGAGCAGGCACGAGCCCGGCGGACCGTGCGTGGGTCGCGCGGCTGGCGACACGCGCAGAGCGGCGTCATAACGTCACCGCTGCCCACACTCTCCCCGTCCGCGCGCACCAGGCAGGGGCGGCTCGGCGGGCCCCGCGCGCCGCGCGCATGCGCTCTGCCCCCTCCCCCTCGCGCCTTCGCAGGGGCGGGGGGCGGCACCGCCCTCCTTCCCTCCCTCCGCTCCTCTCGGAGCCTCCGAACGGATTGGCCCGAGAGAGGCCTGAGGGGCATCGAGTCCGACCTGTGACCGAGCCCCACCGTGACAACTAGACCATGGCACAGAGTGCCACGTCCAGTCTTTCCTTAAACACTTCCAAGGACGGTGACTTCCCCGCCTCCCTGAGCAGCCCATGCCAGTATCTAGTGACCCTTTCTGTGAAGAAATTCCTCCTAATGGCCAGCCTGAGCCTTCTATGATGCAGTTTAAGACTGTGTCCTCTCATCCTGTCGCCGGTTGTCTGGGAGAAGGGACTGACCCCATCTGGCTACAACCTCATTTGAGGGAGCTGCTGAGAGCTGTAATGTCACCCCTAAGCCTCCTTCTCTCCCAGGCAGCTAAACACCCCCAGCTCCATCAGCTGCTCCTCCAAAGATTTGAGCTCCAGACTCTTGAGACACTCCATTGCTCCTCTCTGGACTTGCTCCAACACCTCAATACCTTCCTGAATTGAGGGGCCCAAAACCGGGCACAGTACCCAAGGTGCAGCACTGCTTGGGTGAGACCCAAGGGGTCCTGGAACCCCCGGGCCAGAAAGGTGGTAAGTGGGGGTTTGACTCAGTGCCCCCGTGTCATAACATGTCATCCCCAAGAGAATGGCATGAGGTTTGTCAGGAGAAGTTTAGGTCAGATATTGGGAAAAGGTTTTTCACGCAAAGGGTGGTTGTGCACTGGAACAGGCTCCCCAGGGAAGTGGTGCCAGGCTGGCAGTTCAAGAAGTGTTTCAGCAATGCTCTCGGCCACGTGGTGACTCTTGCGAATCGTCCTGCAGGGACAGGAGTTGGACTATGATGATTCCTTCCAACTCAGGATATTCTGTGTCCATGAGCCCTCAGTTCCCCGTCCCACAGGCTGTGCCCTGACACTGGGGGAGCAGCACTCAGGGGGCTGTGTTGTCACCAAGGTCAGATCTGGATTCTCTGGCTGCTCCTTTGGGAGGCTGAGCACCAGTCAGTACAGCCTGGCCTTGAACATCCAACTTGGGCAGCTGCCTGAAAATCAAACATGGAAAGATAGTTTTGTTTCAAAATGCATCATCCATCAAATGCAATATACTGGGGAGTTTGTATTTGCATTTGAACCCTTGTGGTTCATTTTTAGAGTGGGGAGAGGTGGGATTTTTTGCAAGACAAAGAGGTAAACCATGTAGTTTTTGTTAACATAAAAAACAAGGTTCTCACAAACCACACAATTCCACAATTCCAAGAATTGCACTTTATAGGATAAAAGGAATAATCCATTACGTGATCTACTAGTCCATAGCTATGTACATCATATTATAGCTGGGACACCTAGAAATAAACTTTGCTTTTTTTTTTTTTTTTTTAATAGGACTAAGCCTCCCTTTGTCTCTCTGCAACTTTTTTTTTTCCATTCTTTCATCTCTTTTATTTCTCCATCATAAAAAAAATCCTAAATATAGCATGATAGGTAAGGGAACGTTTCTGTTCTTTGAATAATATATGAAGTGCCTGTACCCACTTAAAAATCAGATTTTGCAAAATGATTCATATGATTTAATTTTGCATAATACATTGTTCTTCTCAGTGCTTGCTTACTGGCGGAAAGGTTTAGATTTCACATGATAGTGGTTATTTATAGGCAATGACACAGCTTTGGAGGAACCCATTTGGAAAGAATAGGTGGTTTGTATGGAGAATTTTCATCTGTTTGAACTAGTTCTAGAAGCAAGTAGTTTTATACATGTGGACTGATGGCCATTTCCCCTTGAGCTGTGAAGTTAACAAATGCACCTCATTCTTTTGCAGAGCTGTAATCCCACTTCGTCTCATGGATAGCCAAAAGAACATAGGGACACATGAGGAGGACACTGGATCAACTGCTGTGTCTTAAGAGCTTTTTTCAACTGTTTTTTTTTCCTTTTTTAAAAAAATTAAAATCTCACAAGCATTCTCAGTATGATTTTATAATGCATGCATGCAATATTTCAAGATACAATAAGCACATGGTAGTTCAAAGTAAAATAACATACTCAGCTTCTTTTTTCCCAGTAATTAAGATATGTCAGGTTTTCTTCTGCATTCTTTGATAGTTTACTCATATTTGGCATGCTTACATTAAATCAGCAGTGCATTTGAGTTACTGATAAAACTCCACCAACTTCACTAGTGTCAGGATTTCCCTCTCCCAATAAGTTTTCAAAATTACTTTTTGTTCTTTTCTACTGATAAAGAATTTGTTGTCTGTACTCAGGTAGGATGGATTTTTATTCTAGTCAATCTGAAATTCAATTCATCAAAAATATGTCATGTTTTTTAGGGGAAAAAAGGGTATATTCTCACTTTCACAACATAAGTAGCATAAATTGCAATCCTATATGGTCAAACTATAAGTGAAGATTATTGATAGTGTGTTTTATGGTTCCTATCAGCTCTGCATACTTTACCTCTGATTATTTGAAATTAGTTCTTTAAGGACACTTTAATTTTCAGTCTGAGACAGTATATCCTTAAATAACATACCCAGTGTTGCCCCTCAGATTATCTTTGATCTCTAATAAATGTTATGTAAACACCTTCAGGAAACTGAAATACATTATTATGAAGTAAGCATAGATTTTCCAGGCAGTGACTGTTTCCATAAGTGAGATGTTCTCAGGACACAAATTACTATTTTTTAAATAAATACAGAAATTATTAATATTAGCCCAATGTTGATTTCTTGAGAAAGACTCTTAGAGACTCATATTATGGTTTGGGTTGGAAGGGACCCTAAATATCACCTAGTTCCAACCCCCAATCTTACCTCAGAATGACAGACAAAGCCTTAAAATTATTGGGTAAGTCATATATTCTCAGCCTAAATATGTTTGTTGCAAAAAGAATGCATATTCTGTGACTTACATTCTGCTAATTCTGTCTGTTGTCTTCACTTGCCCTGCACTAAGAGCTTGTAGAAAAAGAGGGTTTTATTGATTTTTGTCAATAGACAATTGTCAATAGACATTGAACAACTCCAAAGTATTTATTCAGAGCATTTTGTTTGAACTAAATTTCAGCCACGGAGTTCTTTGAGTACCATGGTGGTGCATGTCTTAAATGCATCAAAGGATAGCTGCCATAGTTCAGCTGTGTAAGCCCTGTGTCTTGTGAATTCTTTATCATGGCAGATACAGCTACTAATTAGAATATTCAAATCTAGGGAGCATTAATAATGTTTCAGTGTTTCTTTTCACATTTGCATTAATGTCTTTTACACATCATTATTATTTTTAGGGTGCTGTCTAGCAAGGAAGAAGCATTACTGATGGCCAGATTTATCACAAAGAACAGCACTTGTGAAACTGGAGAGATGGAAGATCACAAAAACAGAGTTAATTTAGTTTCCTGGTTACAGTAAAAAGAAGATGAAACCACACAGGTACTCCAGCAAGACATTCTGCAGGATTAACTGCATGGCTCGGAGTGCCTCTCTGGGGCACACCCAGCTAACACTAGCAGAACTGAACAGTCTGAGCAGAAGAGGATGCTTTTCCCATGTTCGCTGTACAAAATGGAAAATAAGCATCCTCAAAGGCATAATGTGCTTGTATTTTGAAAACATCCTGAGAACAGAGGAAATATTTTTTTGTACAGGTACATGATCAAAACAAGCACAAGACACTTTAGCTTTTCTTCTTACCTGGAGAAGTTATGTAGTCTAAAAATCAGGGTGATTCTCTAGACAAGTAAAAAGTGTCTTTGTTTGTTACATCCCCAGTAATGCATTTTTAGACATTGTTTTTGCATTTCTTTGACATATGACCAGATAGTCCTTTTTTTTCTACCCAGAGTTATTGTCCGAGTGAATACTGTACATTTATTTCCATAGGAATTTCAGACATCTGGCAGCTCAGTTGAAATGTACTTCTCTCCCTATTTGGTGTGTCCCTTCCCTCTGCCTTGCCCTGGGTCTGCATTGAGCTCCTTTGAATTGCTGGGCAATTCAACATTCTGGCCTCCGCTTTGGTTTGACATCCCCTGCACCCTGGATATTTTCTGCAGAACTTTGCATCATCCCCTCAGTGTGTTCATTCTTCCTGAGTGCAATAACTTGCTCTTGCCTTCACCTGAGTGTATTGTGATTTCCTCAATCCATTTTTTTGGTTGGTCAAGATTGAATACTAGTCCTGTCCTTCAATATACTTTCAGACTTTTCTGGCTGTCTGTCATCTGCAATTTTAATATGCATGCTCTCAAAACAGCTCAGCAGTAAAAATTCCATGAATGAGTTAGTCTAAGACCTGGAAGAGATCTGAAGAATGGTATTTAGTATATCCTGTCAACTCATGCTAACTCCTCTGGGAATGTTTTACAGTCATTTTTTGCACCCATATTGCAGTAGCTTTATCTTTTCTAGGGCCCAGGTTCATCATTCCTGACTTTAGAGGCTTAACTTGGAGAGTAGTTGCCTAAGGCTAATTTCATAGTCAATAATTAAGGGAAAGACAGCAGGCCCTTCAAGTTGTTCTTTGAAGTTGTCTTTCTCTTCACTGAAAGGAAGGAACATGGCGTAACCTTTCTCCTAATTTAAGCGTGCTTCAGCCAGTGTCTGTGAAGTCAACCAGATGAAGTGGGATATGCGATGGTGTTTATGGCACTGTCAGGGTGGGCTGTGGAGAAGGACGGTGTCAGCAAAGACAAGCTAAGTCACGTGTGCTGTGTTCCCATTAGCTACAGGTTTTGTCACTCTGCTGGAGAGACAGATAAAGTTGGTTTGACTTGTCTGGGCAGACTGCTTGTTTGCTTTTGCTTCACTTTCTGGTATTTTAAATATTATATTGAAACTGTTCAGAATATTTCCAGTGTTTGTAATAACTTTAGGTTCACTAAACTGACAGTGGCTAGGAGATATGTACCAAAACTACGCCAAAACCAGCAAGCTGGAGCAGAAAGATAAAGAGTGATCCCAGAGCATTTCAAGTTTTAATTTGCTTCCAGCCCCAAGAATCATCTTCTATGCTTAATTTAAGACTGGAGTTTTACTGACAAGTTATAGTTCCTCCAGGAACAGGACTGACTGTGGAAACGGGCTAACAAAAGAGTTCCAAACACAGCTACAGACTGTCACAAATTTAATATGGGTTCAAAGCCAGCTTTTTCTAACTCCACTGAAGATATGATTGGGAATAATTCTTTCTAAATGCACTTCTAAAAAGCTTTAGCTAGAGTGCACACAGCTTAACTGGTCCCAGCCAGTGGAGTTCTTATGATTACGTTTACCTGGACAAAAATCCTTACACTACATTTAAATGACTAAGGGCGTTGGTGTCAGCATAAGCCTGTGGAGAAAGCTTCTCTTTGTGTCATTTTTACATGAATAATAACAGCTGATGTGCAGAATATTTTTAATATCAGAGTGGGAGGATATGAGAACCCCAGGTGCAGTTTCCGAGGTGCAGCTTATAAGTTTAATAGTGTTATTAGAATCTGAAAATTCACAGGTTTTTGTGTTGGTAATAGAGGTGGGTTTGGACCCCTGTGAACAGATGTAGCAAATTCATTGCGCATTCACCAGATGAATCATTTCTTAGCATGCCACTCAGTGTACAGTACCAGGCAACCTCCATGATAAACTGTAGAGCATCAATCTCCCATTCTATCTTTAGAAAAATCTAGTGATTTATTTTGATTTGGTTTGGTAGCTTTTTTTTATGTTTCATGCCTCAGTACCTCATTAAAATCGCACATCCTTCTAAATTTCTTTCCATGAAGGTGTAATTTTTAGCACAGTCTTTGCAAGGATTTTCTAATGCAATTTTGACTTTTATTTTATAAAAAATTATCTGTGATTACGGATTAGAGTTAGGTTTGGATTTGGAAGTCATGTTTAAGTTCCTGATGTTACAGCTGATCATTTACTAGCCTACTGATATATACTAAAGATATTGTGTAATATTAAAACTGAGACTATCAAATGCTGACAGAAGTGAAATAATGAGCTAAAGTTGCTGCTTATCACCTAGGCTGAAGCAAGTGTTTCATTAATCTCATTGTGTTGTGTTGTTAAAAATCACAGGAAAGCACTTTGCTGTTTATAGGTCAAAAATTAGACCTTTCTTGGGGTCCTGCCTTCTTCTAGGGCAGAAGGGGCTTTCCACTGAATTAATTCTGCAGAAGGTGCTGTGGTGAAATGAGCCCACAGGAGAAGCAGCTAATGCAATTCCGTTTAAATAAATAAATCAAGCATGAGCTTAAACTAGTCCTGGTTTTTATAGGACCAGTGCTGGCAATAACACTAGAATTTCTTCAGACAAAGAACATTTTAATTTATGTCTGGTTGTATTAAAGATGAGCACACTCCCTTGTTGCAGAAGCTAATTTGTATGAAAATGTAGACTAGTTGCTTTTTTATATATGCTAAAATTAATGAAAATTTTCTAGCAACAAAAGGACGCTTTAGCAACAGTCTCTCTTTGGTGTACGAAGCAAATCAGAAATGGGAATTGGAGTAACTTGCAGCATTTGCACTTCTGATAATTTGGATGACTACATACAGGAACCTACAGTCTTTCTCTTACACCTACATTCGTCTTGCATTTTGGCTTTTTTACTATTCAATTTTATTTTTATTGAAGGGCTATTGGGTGCAATTATTCCCTCACAAAAAGGTAAATTGAAATAAATATTAACTACTATTAGAATTAACAATCTCATTCAGAGGATCACATTAGTAGTAAAACTGGATACTAATTAGTATTCAAATAAAATTACTTCATTATATTCCAAGCAGTTATTTTTCTGCCTTTTCAAAAAGTGCTTAAGCGTACTACCTCAGTTTCTCCATTAAATTTGAACTTGCTTCAGAAATTAATCAGGATTTAAATCTTTTTTCTTCCTTTTCAGTTCATTGGTGGAACTGCTCTTCTATCAAAACCTACAGCAATAGAAGCGTGAGGATTAAATATTTGAAGCTACTCTTGTTTTTCTGCCATGTAGCATCCTGACATTTCTTTGTGAAGGGAAGAATGTGTCAGGGTTAGCATTAGCATGACTTCTCCTGCAAGTCTGGAAAAACATCTGTCATTCTTCCAGTCTTGCCATTAACTACCTGAACAAATGCAGTGAGAAAATTTCATTACTTTCAAGAGACTAGCCCTGCTTTTATTTAGGTTTATTCTTTGCTAGACCTTTTGTTTTCAACAATTGTGAAAAGGTAACTGGCATCCTGTCACATTCACAACTCACTACATTTCTATGTGCTTAATGCAATTAAAACTGGAAGGAATATTGCCAATATGTCAACCAAAATGCAACAAAGTGATGGGAGGGTTAGTTTACAGAAATTGCTGAGCTCCTTTGTCTTGACCAAAAGAAAGAAAATTGTTCTTGTAAGACAAGGGCATAAAAAGGATTAGTTCTGATAAACTTTTATGTTCAGATAAAAAAGAGTCTGAGTATTAGGAGAACATTTTTTCATCAATTTCTTAAAAGAAGCTTTGCAGTTAATTAGAGACAAGTCTAGTGTTTTAAAAGCTGTATGTAGGAGGGGGTGGGGAAGCAGGGAGTAGTGCAGTAAAACAAAGAGGCTGAGCCCTGTAATAGTGTGAAGTGCACTGGAAATGAGGTTTTAAAATACACATTTTGCTAATACACGTCGTGCTAAACCAGATCCTGCTGTGCAGAGAGACCATGCACCTCCATCTCGCTCCTCCTGGCTGTTTGCTCCTACCAGTACTGATGCTCACCTCTAGAGTAAGCCAAGAGAGTTTTAGAGAGTCAAACTGGAAAAAAATTACTTTTAGCCCCACCCCCCTTCCTCGCCCCCCATAAAATGTGGGACCAGCCAAACAGTGCAGCTGGTTCAAGGTACAGGTATGTAACCAGCAACGGGAGTGCCCCTTTTGGAGTCAGCCTACATTAGATCACATCATCTGTATCATAAAAACTCACCTACATGGTGTAAATCAGCATTATGTAAGGAGTTACTCAGATACCATATAATTCAAAAAGTGGTTTATTTTAGAAAATCTGGTTTTAATATCTCACAGAAATATATTCATTGGGATCTGTGAGTAACATAATGAAAAATATGACAGATAAGAGCAATATGTAATGTATGTATGGAATATATTACATATGTCAAATATTTATGCAATATATTTATGATACAAAATAGACATAGCAGAATTTGTGGGGAAAATATGGGTTAATTGGCATAAAGTGTTAGTGGTACAAAGCATATACTTAATTTTATGCGTGTTCTTACATGCTTTGCTGAGCTGGAATTATGGAGAGCACCCTCTAGTCGTGTCAGAACATCAGTTAAATCTCCATAAATCAATACCATGTCAGCAGTTTTCTAGATTAAATTACATTTCTAGGAATCTGTAGACTACTTTTATACAAGTATAGGCCTAAGAAAATAAGCAGCTTTTACAATGTTACATCTTACCCTGGACTCAGAATGTTTGTTAATAGAATTCTTTAGTAAGAAATTTCTTACTAAAATGTATAAAATCTGAACAAACGTACTAGTCTGCAAATTGTTCCAAACCTGCAATGCAGCGTATTTTATAGAATACCTAAAACCAGAAAAAACCATGATGTGTGCTTAGCTCTATGCAGGAGGTTTTACTTACACACCCAACTTTTGACTACACAAAATAAGTAGAAAGCCCTGTCTTAAAAGACAGAATTAGCGTAAAACCCACAAAGAAATGCTGACATTTCTGCAGTCTATGAAGAATTGAGAACAGGCCCAAAAAAGCTTAACTTGGCGAAAGATTGTTTATCTTGCTGTGATCTTGAAATAGATGATCTGTGGGTAAATGACATGTCATTGCATCTGTAGCCAAAATAATCAATTCCCAGATAATGGGAGAATTTAATTTGTTAGAAGTCAGAATTAATAGTAATACACTGCAAGTCAATACCATTTGCATTACAAGTGCCTGTTTTATTGCAAAATGCGGATAAATGTACAGTGTGAAGCTATGCTCCCAAACAGCAAATAAATTCAAAGTTTAAATTGCTTTATAATTTAATTTTCAGTTCTATTTTTGTTTTCTTGTCACTTTATCATATCTGTATGCATGGATGTCCATTTGTGGAAACAACTGATGAAATAGAGCTTTCTAAACACTACTTGAAAAAAAAAAATAAACAAATGTTCATCATGCAAACTTATTTTTATTACTACTTATCAAATGTAGGAAAAAACATTGTTTTGTATGCAATTTGTAACAATACATTAATTTAAATTTCATGTGACTTTCAAATTAAATAGGAAAAGGAAAATGGGTGAAATCTGCTATTGCCTGGCACCAGCAAAGGAGATTGTGATGTGAACCAACAGTAGCAGCATATATTGATCAAGCAATGTTACCAAGTAATACATAATATGGATCCTGTTCTGCTTGGATTTGACATGCATTCTGCAGAAACCCATTTCCCCTTTCTATGGCACAGACTCCATGCACACCCTGTAAGTCTTTATGATACTGCTGCATTCCAACAAAAAAATTCTGGTGGCCAATTTCTACTTGCTCTAAGAAGGGCTTTTGACCTGCTTCCCAGAAAAAGCTCCACATCTTCAGATTTGTGATTTTGGAATAAAATTAACAGTGGAAATCTGGAGAGTTAGCCATTATTTGATAGTCTAATTTCCAGTTGTTAGAACTGTACAAAGCTTCATGTTGAAGCTGATGCAGGGTTAACCTTGGCTGGGGACTGATGGTGCAGCAGGGCAGCAGTAGTTCCCATGCCTTCTTAAGTAGCTTAGGAAGCCTGCTGCTAGGATACCAGAGTTTGGGAATCCCTGGCTAATATTTGCAAATTGTTTTGAAATAATATTTTGAAATAACATGTTAAAGTTTGAAGAGCTGTTTTTTAAGGAAAGAGAGAAAATTAAGTAACCCACTTCCTCTGAAGTGAATCATCCTCCCCCTGCCACTTTTGGAAAAAACAAAAAAATCCACCTGTAAAGTTTATTGTGAGTAAAACCCATAAGGTTCCCCAGTCATGTACAGTAATTTATGGAAAATTTTATAAATAAGACTTGCAAATTATTGGGTGCTCATTTTACGTCAATCTCAACTGTGAGTTCTGTCACTGATTTATAGAGGGTTGGGATCTCACCTTCAGAATCAAAAGGGTGTTAAAAATTATTTTGTAGAGTCTATAGCAATCGTAAAAATCTTCCTTGAATTAACTGGACAGTTTCCATAAAGCCCATAGGACTCCCTGATATAATAGATGCCTTGTAATCCACTTATCTGAACTAAGAAATACGAGCTATGTTAAGGCCTGTGAATATTTTCTTCTGAAAATTGTTTTCAGGTAAAATGTAATTTCTCATTTATTGATAGCAATTACCCCTGCATTTTGTGGGCTGAATTTTCTATTGCAACCAATAGATAAATCATAAAGTTGAAAAGTTCAAGATGTTCTTTGGCAGAGAATAAATGCCAGCAGTCTCTACCTTTATGGTTATATTGACCTTATTATGGGCAAATCAGCTGACTTGAAAATAAGCAAGTGCTAAGCAGTGGCCTTAATTTCAGTACTGTTTTCTTGCTCTGAAGGACAGCCCGTGCTCTGTTGTCACAGCTGCCTAATTGAAATTTGATCACACAGCTGGATCACTGGTCACGCACCAGTGACCGCTCAGCGGCTTTGGCAGCTCTTTGCTGTTACACTAACTTTTTGTTTCCCAATCATAAGCAAATTAAAGCAGGCAGCTGCAAAATCATCAATAGGTTAAATTCATTAGCTGTTCTCTCTATGAAATAAACAGGAAAATGAAGCTCTTCTTGGTCTTAATTAGTTCTTATAAAAGTTGGCAGGGAAACAAAGACATTTGTACACTCCTTTATTTTTATAAGAGACTTGCCCGAAAGAAAAACCTCAGACATGTAATTTCCTTTTTTTTTTTTTTTTTCCCACTCCCGTGCTTAATGCTCTCAGTCAGAAGCTAACCCAGCACTCTGCCTCTGAGGGTAGAAAGAAAGGTGGTTTGGCAAGGGGTTATGCTGTGTCTCTTTTGTGCGGATCGGGGCATGTTCGGGGCAGCCTGCACAAGCTGTTTCCACAGCGATAGGCCACACTCGCTGTTTGCAGTCTCCTGCACGGGTAATTCCTCTGCAGGAGAAGCCTTAGCCGAGTGCTGTGGTTCCACAATCATTACCGCTGGCTCTGGGCCATGCCACATCACCCAGCAGTACAAATTTGATCTGGATCAGGTGTGGGCACATGATTACATTTCTGTCAAATTAGCAGGGCGCTTGGTGAGGATTCTCTGCCGCCTGTCTGCTTTTATCCTGGTTGCAGAGGAAATGCACTGGGCCGGAACCACAGAGCGTTAGGGCAGCGTGGGCAACCGATACCTGTTGCAGCGCTAATCCTGCTGGGGCAAAGGTAACCTGCCAGAGTTTTGTTGGAACAAATTGAATTGGCAGAGCACATTTCAACTGGAACAGCACCTTGTGTCACGTACCCATGGCAGTGTTAAGCTGGCAGCAGAGTCCTCCAATGTGTTTAATATATAGTTAAACATTGGCCTATCCTTTAGCCACAGACTAAGTCCAGAGCAGTCTTAATTCTCCTTATTTGTACTATTTTCCACAGAACTTACTTGTGCTTCATGCCTGTATGGTGTTCTGGCTCCTATATCCTTCTTAAGGTGCAGTTCTGTGGCGAGCTGACAACAATGTAAGGCTTTACTGCTGCTGAAAAGGTGTGATGTCACCACTTCCATTGCATCAGCTCTAGTAATGATGCCGGTTGGGGAGTGAGTCAGACTAGAAAGCTGATTTTGCTGAAAACTAAGGAAAAAAATAATAGTAAGAAAGAAAATCAGTGAAAGTTTGCACCACTCCTTTGCTGGCAGCCCTAATGTTAACTTGAGCCAACTGTGACCCCACGGGTTCAGACTTTGAGTTTCAGCTCTGACTATTTTCCAGCTGAAAGGTCTTGTCATAACAAGGTGAGGAAAAAAACCCTTAAGAACAGCTGTGATAAATGGTTAACAATGAAGCCACTACTTTACTGAAATGTTAGTCTTCTGACCGTTGCGAAATATTTCCAGTAGCTATGTGCATAATAACATTCATGTTTATGGTTTTGCTTATTTACTTTACTGGTGAAATATTTATGCTAATGAAATACTATTAAAAAATTTTTACTTTCTCACAATAAGTAGCATTCAGGAAAGAAAAATATGTTAGACTTCTGTCTTCTCATCCGTTCATCTGTAATTCCCCAACTGGGATTGCATTTTGCTTTAATTCTTTGACTTGTAACTCAACCACTGAACAGGCATTCCTTTCTGGCTCTAGATAAGATAGTTACTCATCAGCACTTTAGAAAGAATTTACCTTTCTCAGGCATCAATTAAGTGAGCATTTCTAAGACAGGGCAATAAATCCAATGTGGGGATTAATGAAGCTTTAGAGAGAAAGGGCTACTGCCTGCTATCTCCTCTGCTGCATCCCCTCCCTCCTGGGAACTATGTACGTAAGCAGCCAGCTTGCAGGAATTTTGGAGAGAATAGTTGAATGGTAGGTGCAGGGTAGAACTGAGGACCATGTGGGTATTTCAAGAAAGAGCTTGCATAGACAAAGACTGCAGGAGACGTCAGAGGGTGAAAACTATGTGAAGGAGGAGCAAGTGAGGAGAACTGTTTGGTGATGAAGAAATGTATTTGGTGGGGGGGACAAAAAGCAAGTCTTGATTCCCAAAGAACAGATACTGTGAAGATGTGGTATTGCTGTTTCCTAATGTGTTTCTGGTAAAATAGCCTGAGAAATAGGTCAAAGCACTTATTTATACTGTTCAAGCTAATCTTCCTGATTCTTTGCTGTAGCCGATTAGGCTGTGCTAAAATGAATGACCTTGCTACCAGAACTGTAGATTTGTAAATTTACTGTAAGAAGTTAGAGTACTGCCTTAAAGCACTACAGCTGCTTGCGAAGTAAATTACCAAGACACTGCCTAAATAAAGAATTAGGGAACTCTCTTACTTCATTTTTACTCAAAGCCCTAGAAAACTCACCTCTGAGTTGTAAAAGCTAAATAAACTTCCTGGTCTTTGCTTTTCAGAAGGTAATTTAAGTTAAAGATGCAAAAATTACTGTGATTTACATCTTAGTTAAGGCTACCTCCATAACCCACTTTAAATTAGGGAGGATATTCAGAACTTTCTCATAAACCACAGAGGGAAATAAAATTCCTGGTGTTTCCTGAGCAAGTTGTTGAAAAAGTTAAGTCTATTACTATTACCTAAAACATCATGTCAGGGGCCTCCAGTTTAAATTGTCAGGAAAAAAAATATTTATGTCTTTTCACTTAAGTAGTCTGCCAAGGCTTTGAATTGAGTTTACTGGAATGAACAAGGAAGTTATAGGTCTGGATTGCTTCTTTGTGTCAAACTGACCAAGTAAAAGCATGAGAAATTTAAATATGTAACTGACTGTTCATTTAAGGCTTCTACTTCTTGAGTTCGCTTCTTTTTTCCAGTACTTCAGTTAAAGATATTAAAAACCCAAGATATATTTAAATTGAGATATTCTATGTGAATAGTAACAGAAGGTCACAATATGTTCAGAGAATTCAAATATATGAATGTTCTCTTATGAATACTTACTTCATGTATAGATGGAGTTGCAGATGGGTTACCAGATGGAATACCTTCCTTCAAATATAGTTCCATGTATTTAAAAATGGATGCAATGCAATCATATTATTTAAATCAATTCTGTTATTGCTTTTGAAGACATAATGACAGTAACTATTCTGTAACAGAGAAATGTGGCAAGAGGAATGTAATTTCTTGATGTAAAATTGTTGAGCTTGACTGACATCTAAAAAGTCTCTCTCTGAAGAAGGGACCTTAATCCAATGCTCTTGTCTTTGGGAAATTGTTTGAATATCTAACAGCATGCAGTAAAGTTCAGACAGGGCACTAGATGTCCAGGAGCATGTGAAACAGAACTCAATAAAAAGAAATTACAAGAAGAGCATTTGGGGACATAGCAATTCAGAAGTACTCTTCCTTCTTAACAAAAATCAATCCCCGTGCCTTAACCAGAGGCCCAGCACATCTTGGCAGAAACATTCTCTTTTTTTGAACTGTCCCCATTGTTTGCCCTTTGAATATGTTGCTTAGCTGAATGTTACAAATATTGATATCACCAGAGCATAATATTAAAATATAAAACAAAAGAAAACTCCTGCCCAGAGAGTGAAAAACTAGAACACATTACCCCTGTATACACCCTTTCTGAATTCACTTATTACCAGCCTACCATATTTCACTTATATCCTCATGCTCTACTTATGTCGTGTCTTCTTTTTCCAGGCTGCCATTCACTCACCAGTGAACAGTTATCAGCTAGCAAGAATTTTTGTTCCAGTATCCTCACCTGCCTTCTTTCTCTCGGCATGTCTGCTCAGTCACCAACATAAATTCCAACCTCCTTGTGGACCACCTTTTTGTTGAAGAAGGCACAGAAATTAGCCATAATAGTAATCATAGCAGGGAGGTTTCGGGGAAAACAAACAGGGACACCTAGAGCCAGTTGCCCAGAACCATGTCCAGATGGCTTTTGAGTATCTCCAAGGATGCAGACTCCAAACCTCTCTGGGCAACTTGTGGCAGTGCTCAGTCATCCTCACAGTGAAGAAGTGCGTCCTGATGTTCAGAGGGAGCCTCCTATGTTTGGGAGTTTGGAGTCTGGGCCCATTGCCTCTGGTTTTGGCACTGGGCACCACTGAAAAGAGCCTGGCTCTGTCCTTATTGCACTCTCCCTTCAGACACTTGCACACATTGATGAGTTTCCCCCACGGAGCCTTCTCCATCCTGGACAGTCCCAGCTCTCTCAGCCTTTTCTCACAGGACAGATGCTCCAGCCTCTTAATCATCCTTGTGGCCCTTTTTTGGACTCTCTTGAGTATGTCCCTGTCCCTTTTGTACTTGGAGGCCTTCTCTGGACCCAGCACTCCAGATGGGACCTTACCAGTGCTGAGTAGATGGCAAGGATTATCTCCCTTAACCTGCTGGCTTTACTGAAGCACGTCAGCAAGACAGTTTATTTCAATCACCAAGTTCCTCAAAGTAAAATCTGAGATTTTCTTTCCCTGCCACAACTGGAAGAAAGAGTCAAAAGCTGTAGGGTCTCCATAAAGGTCAGGAGTGCTTTATCTGATCACTTTCATCTCCTACATGCTTTGATGTTGTCAGTATTAACCCTATCAGGTTCAACAAACTAAGAATATAATTCAGCTTTTAAAAATTGCCTTTCCTTGCCTTGGAAGTTAAAATTCACACCACTGTTAAGCAATGACACCAGTACCTTCATGCATGTATATTTCAGCTCCACGCTTTAAGTTCTTGAACTCGCTATGAGCCCGGAAAAAGAGGGAGTGGTAGGAGGAGGGACTGGAGTGACTCAGAGTCCTTCAGTCCTTAGCCCTGATTATGTGTAACTGGAAGCTTCTGAAGCAACTCCAGACCTCCTGCTCTGTCTGGGCCATGTTTCAAATTTTTTATGTGTGATATTCAACTTTGAATTTCCAGGCATGTTCTGATTTGCCTGTTTTGAAAATACATGCAATGCATACATGAAATGTAAAGTATAAGCCAGATTTTTTAGATAGAAGACCCTTTGGGACTAGAACTCTGTTTTAGTTTTGCACTGACTGCCACAAGTGGTCTTGTGGTGCACTATCAGGTGTTACAATACAAAACCCATAAAAATTAATGAGAAGAGTGAACAGGTAATAAATTATCTGGTTATTCTTCTAAATTGCACAGCTGATCTGACAAAAAAAGATTTATGACAATTCAGCAAATTTTGAGTCTTTTAAAGATTCTTTAGAATGTGTTAAGGATAGAGAACACCAAAAGGGACAAAACTCCCCAGATTTGCTGGGATTGTGTTCATTTCCTTCAAAGAAAGTAGGAGGGCTAGCAGGAAGAGCAAGGCAGGTTGCAGAGCGGTCCCAGCTCTGCGCGCCAGAGGGAGCTGTACCCACACGGAACTGCAAATCCCAGCGTGTGCCAGGAATGCAGAGCAGGGATCTTGTACTTGTAACAGGATGAATATAAATACAAGGGATTTGGGTAACCTGGAAGTGATTTTATTTTCTGGCTGTTTTTATTTCTTTTCCCTAAATTTCTTCTTACCATTAGAAAGAGTACATTTTCTTTTGGTTTGTATAGCAAGAATGATAAAGTCATTTCAAAGATAGCGATCAAGCACGCTGATTGAATGATCTGGCTTATTGTGTTCATGTAATGTAATAGAATTAGATATACCTACTCTGTTGTTATTGTCCTGGGAAAGATACTTTGACTATGCTAATTTGACTTCTCATAACTATGAAAAACATTCTCATTTTAGATTGAGATGTCCTTTGCCTTGTCCCCATGCGAAGCTGAAATTTGAGGGAAAGTTTGAAATTAAGAATATACCTAAGAACTAGAAAAGTGGAAAAATCATATGCTTCACATTAAAAAGCATTAAGTTAACAATTTTTTATCAGCTATCCTGTTGTTCTTTTGTTTTCATATGGTCATAATTCTATAATCATAAATATATTTTTATGTATATGTGATTGTAACATACTTTATTATGTATTTGACCATAATTGTATCATATATATATAAAAATAATAAATATACTTTATAGATATATACTTCATATGATCTTAGCTACAACCCACGATTCCTGCCCTCCTGGCTCTGCTCATGGATGGTGGAGGATAGATGTGAATGAAAGAGCAAATTTGAGCCTGGAAACAGGGTGGCGAGGGGAAGGTGTTTTAATTTTTGTCTTGGTCTCTTACCATCCGAATCTCTTTTAATTAGTTATAAATTAAATTCACTTTCCCCAAGTTACATCTGTTTTGTCCATAACAGTAATGGGTAAGTGATCACCCTATCTTTATTTTCATCTTTGAGCTTTTCACTTTATCCTTTCTTCCCATTCTGTTGAAGGGGGGATGGTGGATGGTGTGAGGTGAGTTGAGGTCCAGCAGCCAGCCAAAGTCGACACACTACAAAGGATATGGTTTGGAATTGGGTGATCTAGGAAATTTTTGAGTGCAAAGGATGAACTATTTGGTTCCAAGGATGATATACTAAAAAAAAAAATTGAGGTTTTTAAGTCTCTAGAATTTATAGTCTTCTCTGTTTCAAATGGACAGGAATGGCTCTCTAGGTTATCATGGTGTAAGGGGAGAAACTCCATCAGAATAAAAGACAACATCCTACATCTTCTGTTTTGATATAAAAATTTACAGGAACTCAGGACTAAGTCCTAAGGGGACTTCTTCAATTAATCCTGTTTTGGAAGAAATTATGTAGTAAACCTAAGCCATGGCTGGTCTTAAAGAAGTGAAATTTAGAGCAAGAGACTGTTTTATATTTAAAACAATTTAAGATATCTGCATGGGGAAAAAAAAAAAGACAAACTCAATACCCTATCAGAAGTAAAGCACAGAAGAACAACCAACTCAATACACAGTTGTCCCAAATTTTTTGGTGTCATTAACTCTGGGATATATCAGCTTTTAGACTCATGAATGTTTTATTTGCTCTTTCATAGATCTTCCTGAGAGATAACCAACTGGATACAGGACAACAAAAGACGTAATCAGACTCCACTGACCTGTTTAACCCTGATTGTGAAGGATGAAAAGCAGCAGCTGCTTTCTGTGGAACAGCACTTCTGGTGGCACTTGCTTCTTTCCTTTGGGATGATATCGGCATAAAGACATCAAGGCATCGAACTCATAATGTTGTGAGTTTATACATGCCAGACTGTGTGCCACCACTTTTTGAAGCAGGTATGTTCTTTCAATAACTTTGCCTTATTTTTCAGCACAAATCCAAATGAACTATGGGTATTGTAAGAAAAAAAGGCATATTACTGCAACCTCTGTATAAGATGCTTAATGCTGGGTAGTGTAAAATTGGCACAGAAGGAGCTGAAGTTAACTGGGGTCCCATCTTCTTAGGAGATATGGAATTGTTACCAGAATTTGGATTGTGTTTTAATAGTTTTATTGTCATTCAAGGAAGAAAACAACATCTTCTTGACTTTGTTCTGCTGGAACAAAAATACAGAGCTCAAAAATAGGATTCTAATGTAATTTCAGCCATGAGGAATGGCTTTTAGTATCTAGTACTAAAATGGTGACTGTTACGTCTTTCTTAATAAGGAGAGTTTAACTTTTTCTGAAAAGTATTGTCTTATTGCACTTCTAGTATTTTTATAGAACTGCTTTAAGTTAGTAAGAAATAATTTTGAATAGCTAAAGTTAAAGTTTCACGTTGATTAATCACTAGAAGACTGAATAGGCTATTGAGTCTAAATTTCCATAGCTGACTAGGTTATTAAGATTATTTTATGAGAAAGTAAAAATTACATGACCTTGTAGTTCTTCAAAATTAAATCCACCATAACTTTAATTTTGGTTTATGCTTCAGGGCTGCCAGCTAGCTGATCAGCATTATGTCACAGATTTTTAACTAATGCTGTATATCTGTGACTCCACATGATTACTACCATTACCTTGTGCATTAACAGGCTTCATGAGCTTTGCACAATTACAGTGCCAGGATAGATCCCAGGATTATGCTAAATATGCTCTAGGCATGCCATCATGAACAAAAAGCATGTGTTTTATTACTGCAGGTGGTAAGCTAATATCTAGATACTCACATGCAATTTCATTTTCTAATTGTTAACTTAAAACCAAAAGTTCAGTACGTTTAATTGAGGGATTGTTTACCACACTTCAAAGTAGAAAGGTATTTTTTTCAGCAGGTCAAAGGACCCTTAATTGTGAGTTGGTTGATCAGAAAAAGAAAACATCAAAGTAAATACAACGTGCCAGAATTACTCAGTGGATGATGTTTCTCTGTGTACTTACATGGTATTTGATTTTCTTTTTCATATTGAATAATACCAAAGAACTTAAAAGTGTTACATGATTGGTTCTGAACCAAAATGTGGCTTAGTAAATAATATATGAATAATGTCATGATAGTGTTTCTAGCTCAGCAATGAGAAGGGTGTAATAAAAGAGAGGGTAGTCTTACCTAAGCTGGTTTACAGAAATTTTTCTTATGACTGGGGTTACAGCTCACTTTCAGGCTTTTTCTGTGATCACTTTTCAACATTTGGAGAGGGGTCCAACATTCAAAGAAAGAAAGTTCTGGCGAGAGTTTTGTTGTGGCAAGTCTGCTATCAATGTGCTGTAGCTTTCTCTTACAAATCATAGGTATCTATATCTTGTGGTTTAAATAATGGTTAATGTAGAATCCTAGAACAGTTTGGGTTGGAAGGGACCTTAAAGGTCATCTAGTTCCAACCCCCTACCCTGGGCAGGGACACCTTCCACTAGATCAGGTTGCTCAGAGCCTCATCCAGCCTGGCCTTGAAAACCTCCAGGATGGGGCAGCCACAGCTTCTCTGGGCAACCTCTTCCAGTGTTTCACCACCCTCACAGTGAAGAATTTATTCCTAATATCTAAATTTAGCCTCTTTCAGCTTAAAGCCATTCCCACTTGTCCTATTACTGCACATACTTGTAAAAAGTCCCTTTCCACATCTCTTATAGGTCCTCTATAAATATTGGAAAGCTGCTAGAAGGAGTTTCTGCTCTTTGAGTTTCTTTGTGTCATTGCCTAGCATTAGCTAGGTCTGGTTTAGAAATGTTTCATTCTTCAAAACCAAAAGGATGAACTGCACACTGTAAGGAGGCAATCAAACCACTCAGTGAAGAATCACCGGTTTGTCATAAAGGAAGGAAAAAATGTTAGATCTGAAGTGATCTGAATCTGTCAGTCTGTGCTTGCACTATACTGTAAGGGTACCATGTTAAATTTATCATTAATTCAGTCCTAAGTCTTGTATCTCAAATAAGATAGGACCCTGACGGATGTCAGTATTTCCCATGAAGTATTTTTTTATAAAGTTACTTTTATAATACCAGGGTCAATTCTTGCTATCTACTCTCTACTATCATGTAGGTCCAGATTCACTCCACTGGTTCTCAGGGTCATGGATTGGGAGTCACAGAATCAGGTTGGAAAAGATCATCAAATCCAATCTATGACTGAACACCACCATGTCAATTAAACCATGGCACAAAGTGCCAAATCCAGTCTTTCGTTAAACACCTCCAGGGACGGTGGCTCCAGCAGCTCCCTGGAAGCCCATTTCAATATCTAATCTCTCCTTCTGTGATTCTTATGTCTGACTTAGACCTCCCCTAGTGTACCTTAAGGCTGTGTCCTCTTGTCCTGTTGCTGGTTGCCTGGGAGAAGACACCAACCCCCACCTGGCTACAATCTCCTTTCACGGAGTTGTAGGGAGTGGTAAGGTCACCCTTGAGCCTCCTTTTCTCCAGGCCAAACACCCCCAGCTGCCTCAGCTGCTCCTCATCAGACTTGTGCTCCAGAACCTTCACTGGTTCCATTGCTCTTTTCTGAACTTGCTTTGGCACCTCAATGTTCTCCCTGAATTGAAGGGCCTGGAACTGGACACAATACTCAGGTTATCCTGAGCACGCTGTGGAGATAATGGGGAGAAAGTGCTTGGCCAGTTTTCTTGGAGTCTGTATGTCCGTTGACAATATAAGGAGTCCAGTTTGATTCAGAGTCAAATTAAATCACAATTTAAGCGCCTAGGATGGGTTAGGCTGAACCTGAACCTTTGTGTTGAGAAAGCAAAAATTTTCCACTTCGTTGCATTAGGTAATACTCAGAGGTACAAAGCTCTTACCCCGCTGTAAAAAGTCAGTAACCTCAACAAACAGTGGAATACTTCTCCTAAGACTTAGTAAAGAAAAATGTAAACAAACACAAAACTAGATGGAAGTATAATGTTTGGGTATTGATGCTATAGCAAATTTATCTATTCATTTCAGCGACAGCAACATCAAGTCTTTAATATGAACAGTTCTACCCAACGCAAAAAAGCTTCTGTTCCTTAGTTTTTGCTTTTCCATTTTCTCATTTTTTCCTAATTGTAAAATATATTAAAGGACAGAAGATAATATAGAGAAGATTTTATTCTAGATTCATTTTTTTTCACGTACTTTTAACCTTATGCTGCCTGAAAAAATCTATTAAAATGAACGATAAGAAATACTATCTCTATATACTTGCAGTCCCTGGTATTTTAAATGATGTTCTACATTAGCAGCTTTGGTAATGCACTGCTATCATGGCTGAACAAAGGCAACGTGCTTTGTCAACGTCAGGTGAAGCGTTATATGAAATCCTGGCACTGGAGAAGGGAGCAACACATGATGAAATTAAGAAGTCCTACAGGTATGTAAAATGTACTCTGCAACAGGTCTAAAAATGCTTATTTGTCTGGCATGATTATGATGGTAAAACCTTTTGAGTTACCTGCACAATAGACATTCATTGTCACAATCCTTTCTTAAGTTTGTGAGTCTGAAAAGGATCAGAGATGATGCAATGTGAATCTACTGATTTCATCCTTCAAGCAGTCTGTGAATAATCTGAAATATTTTAATCTAAGTGAATGAGAGGTCAGACTGTTGGGATAAACTAACCTGGACTATTTGAATACTGCACCCAGTTCTTGTGTTAGTATTTTTCCTGAAATTTGTTGAAAAGTAAAGCTAATGCAAGTGCTGTAATGACAATGTGAGAACTAGAGTAAGAGACATAAGGAGTTAAATCAGTTTATCTCATCAGAAAAGAAAAATAAGTTTATTTAAAAGAAAAGATAGATTTAGAAGAAAAGAAAAAGATAGATTATTTGATTAGAGTGTGTAATGTCCTTGAAGGAGAAAATTGCTAGGTGTGAGACAGTTGTTCACTTTATGAAGGCAGATGTAACCAAAAGCAGAGCTTGGGATCAGAAAATTATTTGAGCTGAAAAAGAGGTACATGGTTTTAACTGTGAGTGTAACCAACTATTGAAAAATACTGGCACAGGAATGCTAGTTTCTCTATTGAAAAAGAAGAGAGAACATTAAGAATAGTTTGAGTCAAACACAAGTTATCAAAATGGTGGCAAATATTTTATTGTTGAAATGTGACAAGACCTAGAAGTAAGACCAGAAGATTTTATGGGTAATTTTGCCCTTAAATTTGCTGAGCTGCTGTTGAAAGAGAAAAAAATTTCAATGTCATGTGTGAAGTAGATGTTCTTGACACTGAAATACGTCAGACATGTACTCGCAGGTTTAATAAATATTGTAAAACATTTATTACAGCATAATTCTGGCTATTATTGGTTGCACTGTATTACCAGGCAAACATAACACAGCTTACTTTTCCTATCAAATGTAAGAATATATCTGAACTCAAAAAGGTTTATGAAATAGATCTATTTGCATCATTAGGCTTGAATTTTGGCAAGGTTCTGTCCTCCATGTTTTTGAACAAATTGCATTTCTCCTGCTTTCTGTTCCACAGAAAGACACATATAAATGAAGGCACATATTCACTTAAGGCAAAAGTAGTCAATGTCCAAACCCTTCATACAATGGAAGGAGAACTGCTGACATCCCATGGTTCTGTTGTCTTGCATAATTACACCACTGGGAAAAAAAGCATACTATGGTATCAAATTCACTTATGACTTGCACCTTCTGTGTCCCTGTAGTACTGCCTGGCTATAGAATCATCTTCTGTCTCAAACTGCATGTTTTCCCGTTGCTTTTGCATTTAATTTTCTGGAAATCCCCAAAGGAGAAAGTTGTCATGGAAGAATGTAGAATGCAGTTAACTCTATTTAATGCTGAGCATGAATATGGATGATTTACACAGTGATCTATGGCAAAACTGACAATGGTGCTTCCTCCATCTTTATTAGTAATTAAGAAAAAACCAGCTGCTTCTGACTAAAGTGGAAATGTCAGAGGGATTCACTTTTAATAGAGTAGCTGTAAATATTTGTAAGATAAAATGATGAGTCAGTCTCATAGATTTGCTTTAATTATAATTTAATTTATGTTAATCCGAAAATCTGCTGCTGAAATGGTATTCTTTAGTACAAGGTATAAAACCAGCCATACCTGATTCTGAGTTTCTTGCCATTATTAATTAAGTCACTGTTAATTATACCACCACAGCCCAGGGCAAAATTTGCTTTTTAATAAACATGACAGACATGACTCTGTGATTTTATATGGAGTTTGGCACAATCTAATTTATCAGGGAGTAAAGCTAATGGGCTTTTAATCAGCAGAATTTCAAAGGAGATCTGTTTATCTTCAATATAATACAAAAATAATTTTAGAACCTTTTTTTTGGCATAATAAATGAAACTGTACTTTGACTTATGCTTTCTTGTCTGACAGTGAAGTAATATGCAGAGAGATAGATACTAGATTTCTTTTCTTCAGAAGTTTCAAAAGATCCTATTTGATAGACTACTTACAAGAAAATCATAGAATCATAAAGTGGTTTGTGTTGGAAGAGACCTTAAAGATAATTTAGTTCCAATCCTCTGCTCAGGGTTGCTCAGACTAGACCAAGTTGCTCAAAGCCTCATCCAATCTGGCCTTGAGCACTTCCAGGGATAGTTCATCCACAGCTTCTCTGAGCAACCAATTCCAGCGCATCACCAACATCACAGTGAAGAATTTCTTTGTAATACCTAATCTAAACTTTGCCTCTTTCAATTTCTAGCCATTGCACTTTGTCCCGTCACTACACGCCCATGTCAAAAGCCCTGCTCCAGCTTTCTTGTAGACCCTGCCTAAGTACTGAGAAGCTCCAATTATTTCACACTAATGATTTCTCTTTTCCAGTCTGAATAGTCCAAATTCTTCTGGCCTTTCCTCCTAGGAAAGGAGCACCATCCTTCTAATCATCGTGGTGTGCCTCCTCTGGACTTGCTCCAAAAGCTCAACACCTCTGTGACAGTACAATGGTGATTAAGAAATTTATTAGAAAATAAATTAAGAGTGTACAGCACTCTTAATGCCATTTAATTACTATGAAGCAAGGAGGGATAATGGCTTAATCATGACTATGCCAATGGCCTGTTCTACTCCTGATACAGCCTCTGGGTCCACCCAAGGCTCCCCGCAGCCAAAAGCAGACACAGCACCTATGAAAGAAAGAATGAAAAGCACTGGAGAATGCGGGCATCGATCCCGCTGCCTCTCACATGCTAAGCGAGCGCTCTACCACTTGAGCTAATTCCCCACCCTGCAGCCTCTGACCCAGCTCCTCTCCCCTCACAGGCACCCAGCCCTGCACTCCAAGCCTGCACCTCCCATTCATATCACTCTCATAACACCAACCCAGGTCGTATGAGTATCACAGTCCTGCTGGAGGTGACTGCGGACAACTTCAGAGCTCAGAGCCACCATCCCCTGCCCAAGGGTTCACTCAAAACTGCTGGGGCAGTAGTATCCCCAAACTCAGACAAGAGCTCACAACTGGGCAATCATCTGGAGAGTCCCCTGGGCAGGACCAAAGGGCAGTGGCAGTGCCAGTTTGGGATGTGTGTCAGAGGCAAAAGGTGACTCCTTCGAGCCGGAGTTGAACCAGCGACCTAAGGATGGCCATGACAGAGAGCCTACAGTCCTCCGCTCTACCAGCTGAGCTATCGAAGGAACCATGGGGTAGGGCCCAGGACCTCGCCCAAGACTTGCCAAGCCAGGCGCTCCATCAGGCTTCTATTACCACATCTTGCTTCAAACAGCCTCAGCTCAAACCATCACAGCTCAACACTTTAGCCCATCAGTCATGCAAACCTCAAAGAGAAATGCTCCATAAGCTCCTTCAACATCATCTTCTACACATGGACTCTCTTCCTGGCACACACAGCTTACCTATATCCTGCTCCATTTTCCCTTGATTCCCTTTCATTGTGCTCTTTTTTGCTCTCTGCTCAAGCATAAGACAAAAAATTACTGCCATTTCTCTGTTCTGTAACCTATGCCTAAGCACTGCAACAAATCCTCCAAACATCTCTTTCTCCAAATTGAACATGCCCACTTCTCCTCAGCTGTTCCTTAAAGCGAAATCCATCAGTTCCTTGAGATTCTTAGCAGCCCTCCACTGAGGTCATTCCATTGCACTGATGTACCTTTCTGTACTGGCCTTGATATTTGAGAACTGTCAAGCAAAGCAAGAGAACATAATTTCTTCTGTTAAACTGCCCATAGTAATCTTGATACAACCTTAGATGTCTGCCTCCTCTCTAAATTCAGGGCACACCATAAATCTCCACAGGGGACAGATGGATCCCTGGCAAAGGGCCCTGTATCCAGGCAAAGGGAATGAAAAGCACTGGAGAATGCGGGCATCGATCCCGCTGCCTCTCACATGCTAAGCGAGCGCTCTACCACTTGAGCCAATTCCCCACCCTGCAGCCTCTGACCCAGCTCCTCTCCCCTCACAGGCACCCAGCCCTGACCCAGGGTGCACCCAAACCCTGAGCCTCCCATTCATATCACTCTCATACCACCAACCCACCCACTCACTTTCCTGCTGGAGAAGACTTTGGCCAACTTCAGTCCTCAGAGCCACCATCCCCTGCCCAAGGGTTCACTCAAAACTGCTGGGGCATTAGCATTCCCAAACTCCGACAAGAGCTCACAACTGGGCACTCATTCTGGGGAGTCCCCTGGGCAGAACCAAAGGGCAGTGGCAGTGCCAGTTTGGGATGTGTGTCAGAGGCAAAAGGTGGCTCCTTCGAGCCGGAGTTGAACCAGCGACCTAAGGATGGCCATGCCAGGGAGCCTACAGTCCTCCGCTCTACCAGCTGAGCTATCGAAGGAAACATGGGGCTGTGCCCAGGACCTCGCCCAAGACTTGCCAAGCCAGAGGGCAGCATCATGCCTCTATTACTGCATCTGGCTTCAAACAGCTTTAGCTGCAACAGCACATCTCCTTGCTCAACACTTTAGCCCATCAGTCATGCAAACCACAGAAATGTCCATACGTTCCTTGGAAGTCATCTTCTACACATGGACTCTCCTTAGAGCTATACAGATCTTACCTATATCCTGCTGCATTTTCCCTTGATTCCCTTTATAAACTGAACATGCCCACTCTCCTCAGCCCATCCTTAAAGAGAAATCCAGTGATTCCTTGCGATTCTTGGTGGCCCACCACTGAGGTTGTCCCATTTCATTAATGTCTTTTTCCATACTGGGCCTGATATTTAAGAACTGCCAAACTGTCTGGGTTTAAGTCAAGCTAAGGGGGTAGACACTTAAAAGCGAGTTACCTCCAATTTATTTTTAGCCAATTCCCTTCCACCAATAAGGAGAGATTAACATGAGTAGATATAAATGAAAAATAAGTTAACCAAAAATGTGAAATAGCAATAGACAAGAATAATAACAATAATAATCGCTATTTACAAAGTTTCTAAATCTCACAGACTCCCTGCAAACAAGGAGAAATTAAAGGCAGCAGAGAAAACCCTCAGCTCAAGATGGGACTCTCCATGAAGGATTGCATGTGGAGAGACAAAAACAGTGGTAGCCCTCCACCTCTTTTGACTGCATGTGAACAGAGAGAACAAAAAGAGAGGGAAAAAAACCCCAAAACAACACAGATACCAAACCTCCATGATTACAAAACTCCCCCTAAACAACAAGCAACAGAGAACAAGGGCAAAACAAAAGAAAACCTAGAGTCCAAAACCAGACAAATGCACTTCCTATCTCTCTGGTGGCAGCAGCTCTGTCAAAAAAGGCAGTCCAGCAGCTGAAACTCAATCCAGCTGGAACTCATATAGAGACTTCACCTTTTCATGAGGAGAAACAGCAGGCAGTTGGCAGGGGCGACTCAGACTCCATGCCCTCCCACTTCCACTGGGCACTGCTAGCAGGTTGGGACAGCCATGTAGAGTGGGACTGTTGCACTTCTTTTGGTGCAATGTTGTGACTGTAGACAGGTGAAATATGCCTTGAAGCAGTCCAGGACCACAAAATGTGGCTTCTTGGAAATCTGAAGCCACCCTCTCAGAAAAGAAGACAAAAGAAAACCAAGGGGAGCTTCTACCCACGCTGCCTCAGCTCTCTCCCTGCGATAACAAAAAGGAAAGAGCAAAACCCAAGAGGCAAGAGAGAGCTATGCCTGAGAGATCCTGGCTTTTAAAAGACCTGGCAATGCCAGAGCCCTGTAGTTCCATTTCCAGCCACAAGGTTTTCAAGAGAAACTAACAATTCTGGGAACAGATGGATATGGAATACGGTAACATTTTGGGTTACCTACGACACAACCAAAGAATGAGAAAATCAATTAATCCATCAAACTGCCCATAATGCTCTTGATGTCATCCTCCTCTGCAAATCCAGGGCACTCTATATATTTCTCCACAGCCTCCCCAGAGGTCAGATGGATCCCTGGCAAAGGGCCCTGTATCCAGGCAAGGGGAATGAAAAGCATTGGAGAATGCGGGCATCGATCCCGCTGCCTCTCACATGCTAAGCGAGCGCTCTACCACTTGAGCTAATTCCCCACCCTGCAGCCTCTGACCCAGCTCCTCTCCCCTCACAGGCACCCAGCCCAGACTCAGGGTGCCCTGCACCCAGAGACTAAGCCTCCCCTCCATATCACTCTCATACCACCAACCCACCCACTCACAGTCCTGCTGACAAGCCCCATGGTCAGAACCACCATCCCCTGCCCAAGGCTTCACCAGAAAATGCCTTGCCTGCTTATCTCCCACAGCTTAGGCAAGAGCTCATGGCCGGGCTGCTCATTCTGGGGAGTCCCCTGGGCAGGAGCAGGAAAAGGCAGTGGCAGTGCCAGTTTGGGATGTGTGTCAGAGGCAAAAGGTGACTCCTTCGAGCCGGAGTTGAACCAGCGACCTAAGGATGGCCATGACAGAGAGCCTACAGTCCTCCGCTCTACCAGCTGAGCTATCGAAGGAACCATGGGGCTGTGCCCAGGACCTCGCCCAAGACTTGCCAAGCCAGAGGGCAGCATCATGCCTCTATTACTGCATCTGGTTTCAAACAGCTTTAGCTCCAACATCACAGCTCCTTGCTCAACACTTTAGCCCATCAGTCATGCAAACCTCAAACAGAAATGCTCTTCTACAGATAGACTCAGAGCCATACAGATCTTGCTGCATTTTCCCTTAATTCCCTTTCACTGTGCTGTCTTTTGCCCTCTGCTCAAGTATCAGATAAAGGACAGCATTTCCTCTACTCTGTAACCTCCTACAAGCATGAAGGTCATGCCGGAGTCGTTTGATTCTCTCCTTTGACAGTCTGAACATTCTCACTGTTCTTGCTCATCCATGTAGAGCAGTCCCTCCATTCTGTGAGGTTCTTGGTGTCCCCACTGAGATTCCTCCATTCCACTAATGTCCTTTGATGGCCTTTTTCTGAGGTCACTGCACACGGTCCACATGCGTCTTCTACACCGAGGCACAAAGTTGGCCACTGTCATGGCTTTATTTGCAGGCTGTTAAATATCACACAGCTGATCACTCATGCCCTTCCCCACAGTGGGAATAAAATTCACAGGGTGAGAAAAAGATGGCTTATTAGGGCAGAAAAAAAAATGAAAAGTGAAATAACAACAACAATAATAACAACAACTCTAACATTAATAGAACTAAATCACGTGATGCACAACACAGTTGCTTTACTCTCAATGAATGATGCCCAGTGAGTTCTTTAGCAGCAGTTCCCAGCCATCCTTTCCCCTAATTTATATATTGAGCACGACACCATATGGTACAGAACATTCCTTTGGCCAGCTGGGGTCAACTGTCCTGGCTGTCTCCTCCCAGCTCCTTTTGCCCACCAGCCTCCTTGATGGTGGGGTGGTGTGAGAAGCTGAGAAGTCCTTGACTTACAATGAGCACTGCTCAGCAAAAATTCAACCATCAGAATGCTATCAATATTATTCTCCTCCTTGATCTAAAGCACAGCACTGTACCCACTACTAGTAAGAAAATTAACTCAATCCCATCTGAAACCAGGTCAATATTTATGCCTTATTTTATACCATTTATGTCATGCCAAGGTACTACACATTCCAATGCCTCTTTTCTGGTCTTTTTGTGTACATATGCAGATATAATTCCCTTTGCCTATGGGCCATTCCTCTAAAATGTCAGTTGAGTTTATTTAGTCCATGACTTTGGGGTGCTCTTTAATAGTAGTTCTTTGGGACAGGAGACATATGTGTGATGTTGGACTGTCGCATTCTGAAGACAGTTCTGGTTCTATCATTGCTCCACTTAGCCTGGTCTAATCAAAATTCATTTTTCATAGATTAATAAAGCTAAATATTTATTGCAATAATTTTGATATGGGATATAGCAACCATAGCAAAGATGTTACATATTATTAGATAGCAATTAATATAATACAATTCAAATAATTGCCTGTTCTCACATAGAGAACAGGCAATTATTTGAATTATATTATATTATATTATATTATATTATATTATATTATATTATATTATATTATATTATATTATATTACATTATATTAATTGTATTATATTTGATGTGTCCCTTTTGAGGGACACATCATACTTCTCCATCCTTCTGCATTACTCACCAAGTGCACCCAGGTTCTTGATCAAAAACAGTATCAGGCATGGGTCTGCCTTTGCCTGAAGTAGGAATAATCCAGCCTGACTTTCACAGCATAATTTCTATGTGCACTACAGGGACTTTTCCCTCCTGTAAATGTACATCAACGTTTTCACTGGGCAGGGCCAGTTTGATTAGAAGATGCTCTAGTGCTGGCTAACCATGTGACTTTGGCTAAACGTGTATTCCAATGTTAAAATGTCCCAGCACCCATTGCTCTCTGTGTAGTCTTTAACACTTCATCTGTTCAATTTTCTGGAGGCTGGTGCATGGTAGGAGGTGTGATATACCCATTCAATGCTATGCTGTTTGAGCCAAATGTCTAAGAGGTTGCTTCTGAAATAAGCATCATTGTCTGACCCAGATGTTCTTTCTGGGGTTCATTTTTACCTCATTTCTGAAGGCCCAGGATAGTATTGCAGCCAGCGGCATGAAGCACAGAATATGTTTCCAGCCATCAGGTTGTAGGTTCCACCATAGATATTAGTAAAACTTTGTTTAAGCAAACAGTAGTCAGGCACTGGAACAGGCGGCTCAGGAAGGGGGTTGAGTCACCATCTCTGGAGGGATTTAAAGGATGTGTAGATGTGCATTTAGGGACATGGTTTGGTGGTGGACTTAGTGCTGGGTTAATGCTTGGATTTGATTATCTTCAAGTCTTTTTCAACCTAAATAATTCTGCAGTTCTGTGAGTGTAAGCACCTGGCACTTGCATTGGCACATTTCTGGCAATGTGATATCATCAATCTGCCCCACTTCCCCATGTTTATATTTCAGCCACTGTCCTCCATTACAGAGAGGCTTTCACTGTCTGGCTTGCTTTATTTCAGGCCATGTTTCATATTCATGGATAATCATGGATAGTGTCCGTGGTTAAGTCCACCCCTCAGTCAGGAGGCGATGTATCTGTTGTATTTCTTCTTTGATGGCCTGAGGTATCATGGGCTCATTAGGTTATAAACAGTTCACGCTTATGTTACCAGTCCAGATCCACCTGATCCATTTCAATCTTCACATCCTGACGCATCAGCCAGGATTTTTGATGTTAGTCAGTGACCTGAGTCTTGGGTAAATGACTATATGAGGTACTTTAACAACAACATTCTCTATTGAAGCAGAAATATCCTGCCATAACCCAGCAGTCCAGGTAAACCCTAGGTGGGTTTACCTCTGCTCTGCCAGTTGACCTACTTCAATTTCAATACCCCCTCCCCCCAACCAAAGCATTTGCCACCATCTCTGAGTCTGTATAGAGATAATGTACTGACCATTTTCCCTGTCAGCAATGGCTAAAGGCAGCTGGATAGCTTTCTCCAGCAGCTTTTACCTCCTAAAACTGACTAGATTTACCTTGTCATTCAGGAGTGTCTGCGATGTTTATGGGACTCCTCCACACAGCAGCTTTCCACCGTTGACATTTCCAAACATATTACAGGACTCACCAGGGCATATTGTTTTTCATCTTCTGGTATTGCATTCACAATGGGGCTTTGTCAGCACACATTACCTCCTTTTCAGGCAATATTCCAAAATCTTTGCCTTCTGGCCAGTCAATGATCACTTCCAAAATTCCTGGGTCACTGGGATTTCCTGTTCAAGCACATTGTATCATTGGTGTGCCCCAGTCATTCCATCCAGCATCAGTGTCATGATGTGTAAAATGGACTCTCCCTCTCAATATCCTGCCAAGCATTGGCAGTCAGGGTGCCAAGAGGAGCTGTGCTTCAATACTAATCATGTCTGAAGCAGCTCAAACTCCTTCATATGATGCCAATATTTCTTTTTCAGTTACTGTATAGCCAGCCTTGAATCTTCAGTATCTCTGATGCCAAAACTCTAAGAGTCAACCTTGAGCCTCCCCTGGATGCTTTTTGCCAATGGCTTCAAGTAGGACCACTCTCCCCAGCTGCAGCACATTTTCAACACCTTGTCTTGCCCAGAGCAGCCTGAGGGCTACTGTATGTACTATTTCTTTTCAATTTGTTCAAAGATTTTTCATTGTTCAGGGCCCAAATGAAATAATTCTTCTTCCAGGTTAGTCGACAGAATGGGCTTTGTATCGGACTATAATTTGGAATAAATATTCTCCAAAAACCTCAAATGCCTAATACAGTTTATATTTCCTTTTTTCTAATTGGTGGAGACCTAGCTGTTATTTTGTTGATCACATTTATTGTGATACAATGACATCCATCTTGCTACTTTATTGCTAATAACTGGATCTCCTGTGTAAGTCACTTGAGCTTACTTTGATTTATGGCAAAATTGACTTTCAGAAGATTTAGACAATTTTCTTCCCCTTCTGAAAAACTTTGTCTGCTGTGTTTCCCCATATGATGAAGTCATCAATGTATTGCACAGGTGTTCCTGCTCTAGTGCAGTCTAGTTAAGTCCATGGAAAATGGTAGGGCTGGATTGCCACCTCTAGGGCAGGTGTACTGGATACCCCTCCAAGTGAAAGTAAATTGTGACCTGCACTCTGCTGCCAAAGCGATTGAGAAAAACACACTAGTGATATTGATTGTGGCAGGCCACTTGGCTGCCTTCGATACCAACTGCCTCCAGTTCAAATTTAAGTTCTAGCCTGTCTGGCATGGCAGCACTTAGCAGCAGCATGGCTTTGTTCAAGGTACTATAATCTACTGTAGGTCTCCACTCAATCAGATTTTCACAGTGGCCATGTGAAACTGTTACAGGGTGAGTGAGTCCTGCTGATCCCTCCAGGGCTTTCCAGCTGACCAATCAGCTTACACACGGAAATCAAAGGGTCTCGGTTGGTGTGATATGGGGATAACACCTCATTTATGAGTTCTTCCTCTTCTTCCTCCTCAGTCTGCAGCCACCTCTCTTCCTCCTCTTGTTCTTGTAATGGCCCTGCTTTGGAGCAGTCTTCTTCCGGCCGCTGACTCTTAGAAGAGGCTCCTTCATCCCTTACTGAAGGAGCCAACTTCTACTTCCAGTATTTCTTCTAGTGAAGATGGTATCAGTACGGGTGGGTCCTTTGGTTCAGATGCAGTGTCTGTCGCTGGGACTGGGGCAGCCAAAGTGCCTGACATTTTGTCATCAGACCCAAAGACCTCATCCCTTGAGGATACTGAATAGTATTGAACAGGACTTGCTAGGCATGGGCCAGGCCCCAGCATGTTGCAGTGATTTGTTTCCCTCTGGAATTACAAGGTTGGCAGCATACTTCTTCCATATATTTCACTAGTTTTTCAGGATTCTGAACTTGTTTGGGGGTGTAATTCCAGAATATTCGAGATGCCCATTGTTGTACATACTTGCCTGTACTATCCCACACATCCTGCCACTATGTATGCTCAGGCTCAGGGCAGTTATCTGGGTGGCATCCTCAAATAGTTGTTTAATTCTAAACATGGCCTGAAATACAATCAGGAGACATACCAATAAGAACATACTGCTTTGAACGTCCTGACTATATTCAGAATTCTCAAGAGCTATTGTAATTACCCTGGAGGAGAAGGGGAAGATGTGGGGAGTGTATGCCCCACCAATTGGCTCTAGGAGGAAAGATAAAGGATGTAATTAGGAATAGTTTCCAATAGATGGCTCTAGAAGTATGGAGAAGATAACAACACTTGATTACAAATAAATTAGTCTCGTGACCATCAGTTTTATCATATCCTAAACCAGTGCTACAAAGTTCAACAACATGATAACCTTAGCCCAGCCCCCACAGGTGATAAACAGCACAACAAGAAACATTCAGAGCAAGTAAGATGTTACATAACCCAACCCTGACAACAGAAATTTATTTACTCTCAACTCTGAGAGTAAATAAATTAAAATCAGGATTAGCTATTATTACACTAATATAATGAATGCTTAAAAGACATTTGTTTTAATGTACTCTAGTCAGATTTGTCATTATCTCAACCCTTCAAGCCCCATGCTGGGCACCAAAAAGAGCTGTTGTGGTTTAACCCTGCAGGCAGCTAAACTCTACACAACTGCTCACACACCCCACCCCCAAGAGGGTTTTTGGAGACAACTGGGAAAAAAAACCAAAATTTGTGGCAGTTCAAAAGGACAGAAAAAGGAAGGGGGAAATATCAACAATAATAACAGAATTAGATTACACATAATACGTGGCATAAAACACAATTGCTCAACACCTGCAGAATAATGCCTAGACAGATAGTTTATGAGCAGTGGGCCCCAGCCATTTTTCTACCTAGTGTATATTGAGCCTGATGTCAAGTGGTATGGAACATTCCTTTGGTCAGCTGGGGCCACCTGTCCCAGCTGTGTCTCCTCCCAGTTTCTTGTGCCCCCCAGTCTCCTTGCTGATGGGATGCGGTGCAAGGAGCTGAGAAGTCCTTGGTGTTGCATAAACTCTACTCACCAAGAACTATAACAGCAGTGTGTAACCAACATTATTCACACTCGGAATCCAAAACACAGATATTAGGAAGAAAATTAATTCAGTTATAGGAAAAAACCTATATAAACCTATATGAAACAGGTACACAATTCTAAATGGCATCTATCCAATGAAGAAGAAAGTTAGATAATACCTTCCCTCAATCCAGAGGCCTTGCTCTTGGAGAAGTCCTGGATGCTGTCCTCTACTTTGCTTCTCAGGTTTTCTTACCCTTCAGAGGACAGGGGGACCCTCCCCAAAAGGCCCTGCATTGCCCTGTATGCAGGCAAGGGGAACAAAAAGCACTGGAGAATGCGGGCATCGATCCCGCTGCCTCTCACATGCTAAGCGAGCGCTCTACCACTTGAGCTAATTCCCCACCCTGCAGCCTCTGACCCAGCTCCTCTCCCCTCACAGGCACCCAGCCCTGACCCAGGGTGCACCCAAACCCTGAGCCTCCCATTCATATCACTCTCATACCACCAACCCACCCACTCACTTTCCTGCTGCAGGTGACTGCGGACAGCACCCATGGTCAGAACCACCCTCCCCTGCCCAAGGCTTCACCAGAAAATTCCTTGCCTGCTTATCTCCCGCAACTCAGACAGGAGCTGGGCAGTTCATTCTGGGGAATCCCCTGGGCAGGAGCAGAAAAAGGCAGTGGCAGTGCCAGTTTGGGATGTGTGTCAGAGGCAAAAGGTGATTCCTTCGAGCCGGAGTTGAACCAGCGACCTAAGGATGGCCGTGCCAGGGAGCCTACAGTCCTCCGCTCTACCAGCTGAGCTATCGAAGGAACCATGGGGCTGTGCCCAGGACCTCACCCAGCACACACTCAGCATTTTTCCCAAGCTGCACCATCATGCCTCTATTACTGCATCTGGCTTCAAACAGCCTCAGCTCCAACCAACATCACATCTCCTTGCCCAACACTTCAGCCCATAAGTCACGCAAACCTCAAACAGAAATGCTCCATAAGCTCCTTGGACATAATTTTCTTCATGAACAGATACTCTTCACATGGCCACACAGAGCTCACCCATCTCCTGCTGTATCTTCCCTTGTTACGTTTCACTGAGCTGTCTTTTGCCCTTTGCTCAAGCAGATGACACATATATAGCCATTCAATTCTGAAACCTCCTCTATGTCAACAGGTCATGTGTAAGTCCTCTAAACAGCTCCTTCTCTAGGCTAACATATCCACTCTCCTCATCCCATCCACACAGAGAAACCTCTCCATTCCTTCAGTTTCTTGGTAGCCCTCCAGAGATCACTCTCTGACTGTTTTTCTGCATAGAAGATCTCAAAATGGGACACAATGCTTTAGACGACATTTGATGTTTATCAAGCAATGAGGGAGAAACCCCTATTAAATTGCCCATGCAGACCCAGATGTCATCTTATTCTTTGCATTCTGAATATACTATGAGCACCCACAGGTCCTGGCAAAGGGCCCTGTGTCCAAGCAAGGAGGATGAAAAGCACTGGAGAATGCGGGCATCGATCCCGCTGCCTCTCACATGCTAAGCGAGCGCTCTACCACTTGAGCTAATTCCCCACCCTGCAGCCTCTGACCCAGCTCCTCTCCCCTCACAGGCACCCAGCCTTTACTCAGGAGACCCTGCACCCACAGCCTGGGCTTCACAATAACCCTGCCCTCACACCACCAATTCACCCACTCACTTTCCTGCTGGAGGTGACTGTGGGCAGGCCCAGTGGTCGCAATCACCATCCCCTGCCCAAGGGTTCACCCAAAAATGCCCTGGCCACTTATCTTCCCAACCTCAGGCAAGAGCTCCTGACTGAGCAGCTCATTATGGGGAACCCTGTGGGCAGGACTAAAAGGTAGCGGGATCCTCCACCAAAACATAGTGCAGGATGTGTGCCAGAGCCAAGAGCTCACTCTGAGCTGGAGTTGAACCAGCAACAAAGGAGCCTACAGTCCTCCGCTCTACCAGCTGAGCTATCAAAGGAAACATGAAATTTAGACATCTAGACATTCATCACACACTCATCCAATCATTCCAATCTCACACCACTCCCTTGGATTTACATGACCCTCCTCTGTAGGAAATAAAGACTTGACTTATTTCACATTGCTTCTCAAGCCTACAACCCCCGGCCAGGATAGACACAGCCACAGCGGCTCACTTGAAGCAATAATCCAGAACAGAAAGCACTATCACCATGACAAAGCAGGGACAACTGTAAGCAAGGAAGTCACTGCAGAGGTCAGAGTGATGATCATGTCCAGTGACTGACAGACAGGTCCAGACTGACAAGCCAGGGTTTATGTCAATGCAGGGCATTCATCTGCACATCAGGTTTGGATCCAAGGATCCAAGGTCTTTGTGCTTTGATAGTGCTATGGGTGTGGCTATTACTGAGCTAGAGACAGGAGTCCTGCTTTTTAACACAGAAAGAAAGTGAAGGCCCAGATGTGAACATAAGGAGAATTCCTGTGCTGATGGTTGGAGGTGCTAACACCACATGAGGCTGGTGAGGGTCATTCAGGCCTCTTCAGGCACTTAATGTCCACAAAAGATGTAATGGTCACCATGTGAGAGAACCAGCAGCTGTCCACTATACCAGCAGGCACCAATGGACTATCAGGGTCCTCTCTCTGCTCTGCCTCCATGATTGTGTTCTCAAAGCAACCAGTTTGAATGAGTCCTCGGGGCATGTCTATGTCTACCTTCTCCTCCAAGTAGCCCTAGATGAGGGATGTCATCATCTTGCTCAAGACTTCAGCCAGTCAGATCATGCCAACCTCCAGCATGGAGACTGCACAGCACTCCAGGGCAACATACTTCTCCCACCATGCCGACCTGAGGAGGTGTCAGGTCCTGAACAGGACCCTCCCCAAAAGGCCCTGTATCCAGGCAAGGGGAATGAAAAGCACTGGAGAATGCGGGCATCGATCCCGCTGCCTCTCACATGCTAAGCGAGCGCTCTACCACTTGAGCTAATTCCCCACCCTGCAGCCTCTGACCCAGCTCCTCTCCCCTCACAGGCACCTAGCCCTGACCCAGGATGTCCTGCACCCAAACCCTGAGCCTCCCTAATCAACTTTACTTTGCGCCCACCCACGTTCCTGGCAGGGGTGACTGCAGACAACTCCAGGGCTCAGAACAACTGTTTGACACCAAGCGTTCAACCAAAAATTCCTTGGCTTGTCATCTTCCCAAAGTCAGACAATGACTCATGGCTGGGCAGCTCATTCTGGGGGTGCCCGGGGGAAGCAGCGCCAGTTTGGGATGTGTGTCAGAAGCAAAAGGTGACTCCTTCGAGCCGGAGTTGAACCAGCGACCTAAGGATGGCCATGACAGAGAGCCTACAGTCCTCCGCTCTACCAGCTGAGCTATTGAAGGAAACATGGGGCTGGGCCCAATGGGACCTCACCCAGCACACACTCACCCAGCACTTCCACCAAGCCACCGTGTGACATCATGTCCCTATTACCACATCTTCTTCAAAAAGCCTCAGCTAAGACTTCACAGAACCTTGCTCAACTCATCAGTCATGCAAACCACAGAAATGCTCCATAAGCTCCTTCAACATCATCTTCTACACATGGACTCTCTTCCTGGCCACACACACCTTACCTATATCCTGCTCCATTTTCCCTTTCACTCTGCTATCTTCAGCCCTCTGCTCTAGCCTAAGATAAAACAAAAGGACAGCCATCCCCCTCTTCTCTAACAGACTGCTGCAACATCATGTCTAAGTCCTCTGAACATCTCTTTCTGTACACTGAAGACACCTACTCTCCTCAGTCTTCTTTAAAGAGAATTCCTTGAGGTCCTTGGTGGCCTTCTATAAAGGTTGCCCTGTTCCATTGATGTCCTTTTCTGTACTTTAGCTTGCTACTTGAGAGTTGCCAAGCAAAGAGAGAGAATAGCAATTCTTCTGCCAAACTACCTATAGTAGTCTTGATACAACCCAGGATGTCATCCTCCACTCTAACACAGGGCACACCATGTATCTTCCCACAGCCCCCAGGGCATAATGGATCCCTGGCAAAGGGCCCTGTGTCCAAGCAAGGAGGAATGAAAAGCACTGGAGAATGCGGGCATCGATCCCGCTACCTCTCACATGCTAAGCGAGCGCTCTACCACTTGAGCTAATTCCCCACCCTGCAGCCTCTGACCCAGCTCCTCTCCCCTCACAGGCACCCAGCCCTGACCCAGCATGTCCTGCACCCAGAGCCTGGGCCTCCCTAATCAACTTCACTTTCACACTACCATCCACCCACCCACTTTCCTGTAAGGGGTGACTGCAGACAACTCCAGGGCTCAGAACCACTGTTTGACACCAAACGTTCAACCAAAAATGCCTTGGCTTGTCATCTTCCCCAAGTCATTGTATGGCTGGGCAGCTCATTCTGGGGGTGCCCGGGGGAAGCAGTGCCAGCTTGGGATGTGTGTCAGAGGCAAAAGGTGACTCCTTCGAGCCGGAGTTGAACCAGCGACCTAAGGATGGCCATGACAGAGAGCCTACAGTCCTCTGCTCTACCAGCTGAGCTATCGAAGGAACCATGGGGCTGTGCCCAGGACCTCGCCCAGCACACACTCAAACAACCATTCAGCTTCCATAGCACCTCACATTTACCTGCATGACACTGTCCAGGAGGAAAAAAGAAACACTTGCCTTAGACCCACATCGCCCAGAAAATCTCACATCCACAACACCAAACCAGGGCAGACCCAGCCATGGGGGCTCATCCCACATAAGAGGCCAGACCAGAAATCACCACCAGGCACTTCAAATAAGAAGTCAGTGCAGAGGTCAGAATGATGATCATGTGTCCAGTGAGTGCCAGGCAGGTCCAGACTGACAAGAGAGGGTTGAGGTCAAGCAAGAACTTCCATCTGCACATCAGCATATGTGTCAAGAGTCTTTGTGGCTGGATATATCCAAAGTTATAGTTCTAACTTAGCTAGTGATCGAGACTCCCATGGTATAGCGTGGAAGGAGAGATAATGTAAATAGAGCTCCTACACCCATGGGTGGAGATGGAGGTCCCACAGGAGGGCAGTTCAAGGCCTTTCAGATGTATTAGGGCAGGCAGCACCCCAACATATGTGACGTGTATCCATGGAAGGGAGCCTACAGCCCTTCACTCCACCAGCAGAGTAATGGAAGGACCCAAACAAGCTCTTCCTCTGTGACAGAGCAGTCAAAGCAATCAGCTTGGATGGGGCCTCAGGCCCTCAAGTCTCCCACAGCAGCCTCAGCTCAAGGATCACTGCAGCTGACTCAAGGGTTCAGCCATTTATATTACATCAACTTCTAAGCATGGAGCCCACAGCACTCCAGGACACCCTTCTTCTCCTGCCTGTCTGACCTGAGGAGGGAAAAATGGAATCTCTCCTGCTTCAGTTGTGGCCCACTGTCTTATTCTTCTGCCCATCACCACAGTAATAGGTCTAATAGTTGAGTCAATAACCTCCTGAGAGGCATTTGAAACCTTCTGCTTAGCTCACCCAAAGCCTGCAGTTTGTGATCATCTGTCTTTCACATACTGTAACAGAATATTTTGGGTTCAAAAGAACCTTTAAATTTCATGTTGTCCAACTTTCCTGCTGTGGGCAAGAGCCTCTTCCACTAGATCAGGTAGCTTAAAAGCCCATCCAACCAGACAAGAACTTTTGCAGGGATAGGGCATCTTCAAGTTTTCTGGGCAACCTTTTCCAGTGCCTCACCACTATCATCATAAAGAATTTCTTTTAACATAATCTAAATCTACCTTGTTTTGTTTAAAACCATTTCTGCTTGTTCTCTTACCATAAAGTCTGCTAAAAAGCGTCATTGTCTTGCTATCAGGTCTCCCAGGAGCCTTCTCCAGGCTGAACTGTCCCAACTCTCTGTCTGTCTTAACAGGAAAGTTACTCCCTCCCCGATCAGTCCTGTATCCCTATTCTGGACCAGCTCTAAGCATGCCTTCCTTATGCTGGGGAACCCATGGCTGGACACAGCACTCCAGGTGTGGGCTCACAAGAGGGGGATAGAGGAGCAGAACAACCTGCTGGCCATGCTACTTTTGATGTAGCCTAGCATATGACTGATTTTCTGGGCTACAAAGGTACATTGCCAGCTCATGTCAAGTTTGTCATCCACTAGCACCCCCAAGTCCTTTTCCACACAGCTGCTCTCAATCCATTACTCTCTCAGCATGTACTGATACTGGTAATTGCCCTGACCCAGGTTCAGGAGCTTGCAGGCCTGTTTGACCTAATGAAGTTCACATGGACCCACTCCTTGGGCTTTTTGAGGTCCCTCTGGATGGAATATCTTCCCTTAAGCATATAAATTGCACCACTCCCTTTGTCATCTATAAAATTGCTGAGGCTGCACTTAATGCCACTCACAATGGCATAATTAATGAAGATATTAAATAGTACTGGTCCCAGTACAGACTCTGAGGAACACCACTTGATACTTGTTTCCACTTGGATATCGAGCTGTTGGCTACAGCTCTTTGGACGTGGCCATCCAACCCATTCCTTATTCACTGAATGATCCATCCATCCAAACCTTGTGTCTCCTATTCAGTGACAAAGATGCTGTGTTGGATGATGTCAAAGGCTTTAGCAAAGTCTAGGGAGATGATATCCACAGCTCATTCCTTCTCCACTGAGGCAATGAGTCTATTGTAGGAGACCACTAGATTAGTCAGTCATGATTTGTGCTCGGTGAAGCCATGGCAGCTGTCTCTAAACACCTCCCTGTCTTCACATGACTAGACGTGTATTCCAGGAGTATCTGTTCTGTGATCTTAGCAGGGTGGCTCTCACTGCTTGGTGGTTACCTGAGTCATTTTTTTTACCATACTTAAAAATTACTTTGATATTTTGCTCCTCTCAATAACAGAGGACTTTACTTGAGTAGGCATAAAGATGGGCAAGGATACTGACCTAATCCCAATTAAATAGGAAAGTGCAGACACTCTAACCTACAGCCCTTGCTGCTCCTGTTCCTGAAGTTATCTGTGCAGCCAACTGGAAATAACTCCTTATAACACCAGTGGGCAGAGGGACCCCTGGCAAAGGGCCCTGTGTGCTGGCAAGGGGAACAAAAAGCACTGGAGAATGCGGGCATCGATCCCACTACCTCTCACATGCTAAGCGAGCGCTCTACCACTTGAGCTAATTCCCCACCCTGCAGCCTCTGACCCAGCTCCTCTCCCCTCGCAGGCACCCAGCCCTGACCCAGGGTGCCCTGCACCCAAAGCCTGAGCCTCCCATTCATATCATCACTCTCACACCATCAACAAATCACCTGATCATCTTCCTACTGGGTGTGATTCCAGACAACACCAGTGCTCAAAATCAATTTCCTGACCAAAAATGCCTTGGCCGGTCAACTTCTCAACTTCTCTTGTCCTTGAGTCTCAACTTCTCTTGTCCTTGAGGAGCAAGAGCTCATGGCTGGACAGACCTTTGAAGAGGAGCCCCTGAGGACGGACCAAAAGGCAGTGCCAGTTTGGGATGTGTGTCAGAGGCAAAAGGTGACTCCTTCGAGCCGGAGTTGAACCAGCGACCTAAGGATGGCCATGACAGAGAGCCTACAGTCCTCCGCTCTACCAGCTGAGCTATCGAAGGAACCATGGGGCTGTGCCCAACGGGACTTCACCCAGCACACACTCACCCAGCACTTCCACCAAGCCACTGTGTGACATCATGCCCCTATTACCACATCTTCTTCAAACAGCCTCAGCTAAGACATCACAGAACCTTGCTCAACTCAGCAGTCACGCAAACCACAGAAATGCTCCATAAGCTCCTTCAACATCATCTTCTACACATGGACTCTCTTCCTGGCCACACACACCTTACCTATATCCTGCTCCATTTTCCCTTGACTCCCTTTCACTCTGCTATCTTCAGCCCTCTGCTCTAGCCTAAGATAAAACAAAAGGACAGCCATCCCCCTCTTCTCTAACAGACTGCTGCAACATCATGTCTAAGTCCTCTGAACATCTCTTTCTGTACCCTGAAGACACCTACTCTCCTCAGTCTTCTTTAAAGAGAATTCCTTGAGGTCCTTGGTGGCCTTCTATGAAGGTTGCCCTGTTCCATTGATGTCCTTTTCTGTACTTAGCTTGCTACTTGAGAGTTGTCAAGCAAAGGGAGAGAACAGCAATTCTTCTGCCAAGCTACCTATAGTAGTCTACATACAACCCAGGATGTCATCCTCCACTCTAACACAGGGCACACCATGTATCTTCCCACAGCCCCCAGGGCATGACAGATCCCTGGCAAAGGGCCCTGTGTCCAAGCAAGGAGGAATGAAAAGCACTGGAGAATGCGGGCATCGATCCCGCTACCTCTCACATGCTAAGCGAGCGCTCTACCACTTGAGCTAATTCCCCACCCTGCAGCCTCTGACCCAACTCCTCTCCCCTCACAGGCACCTAGCCCTGACCCAGGATGTCCTGCACCCAGAGCCTGGGCCTCCCTAATCAACTTTACTTTCACACTACCATCCACCCACCCACTTTCCTGTTAGGGGTGACTGCAGACAACTCCAGGGCTCAGAACCACTGTTTGACACCAAACGTTCAACCAAAAATGCCTTGGCTTGTCATCTTCCCAAAGTCAGACAATGACTCATGGCTGGGCAGCTCATTCTGGGGGTGCCCAGGGGAAGCAGTGCCAGTTTGGGATGTGTGTCAGAGGCAAAAGGTGACTCCTTCGAGCCGGAGTTGAACCAGCGACCTAAGGATGGCCATGACAGAGAGCCTACAGTCCTCCGCTCTACCAGCTGAGCTATCGAAGGAACCATGGGGCTATGCCCAATGGGACCTCACCCAGCACACTCTCACCCAGCACTTCCACCAAGCCACCGTGTGACATCATGCCCCTGTTACCACATCTTCTTCAAAAAGCCTCAGCTAAGACATCACAGAACCTTGCTCAACTCAGCAGTCACGCAAACCACAGAAATGCTCCATAAGCTCCTTCAACATCATCTTCTACACATGGACTCTCTTCCTGGCCACACACACCTTACCTATATCCTGCTCCATTTTCCCTTGACTCCCTTTCACTCTGCTATCTTCAGCCTTCTGCTCTAGCCTAAGAAAAAATAAAAGGACGGCCATCCCCCTCTTCTCTAACAGACTGCTGCAACATCATGTCTAAGTCCTCTGAACATCTCTTTCTGTACACTGAAGATACCTACTCTCCTTGGTCTTCTTTAAAGAGAATTCCTTGAGTTCCTTTGTGGCCTTCTATGAAAGTTGCCCTGTTCCATTGATGTCCTTTTCTGTACTTAGCTTGATACTTGAGAGTCAAGCAAAGAGAGAGAACAGCAATTCTTCTGCCAAGCTACCTATAGTAGTCTTGATACAACCCAGGATGTCATCCTCCACTGTACATCCAGAGCACACCTTGAATCTTCCCACAGCCCCCAAGGCATGATGGATCCCTGGCAAAGGGCCTTGTGTCCAAGCAAGGAGGAATGAAAAGCACTGGAGAATGCGGGCATCGATCCCACTACCTCTCGCATGCTAAGCGAGCGCTCTACCACTTGAGCTAATTCCCCACCCTGCAGCCTCTGACCCAGCTCCTCTCCCCTCACAGACACCCAACCCAGACCCAGGGTGCACCCAAACCCTGAGCCTCCCATTCATATCACTCTCATACCACCAACCCACCCACTCACTTTCCTGCTGCAGGTGACTGCGGACAGCACCCATGGTCAGAACCACCCTCCCCTGCCCAAGGGTTCACAGAAGAGTCCTCTGCTCTACCACCTGAGCTATCAAAGGAAGCCTAGGGACACCCTGCTCTCCTCCTCTGACACTTCATAGTGTTGTTGTATCTGACCCTACAGAGCATACCTTCCTGTCTTCAAAATACTGCTGTCTTCATTCAAAAGCACCCTCATCAGACCCACCCCTGTGTCAGAGCCTGGCCTGATCTCGCTTTTTCACCTAAGCCTCCAGGTGACAGACGTCTTGAGTTTATTTCACTGCCTTCACTTCCCTAAGTACCTTATCCCTCTAAGACACACTTTTCCATCTCGAGGGATAGCTGTTTCCCTCCCAAACTTACTTGCTGCTGAGGAGGGCTGCAGTGGGCAGTGATCCTAAGGCAGTGAAGGAGAAAGGCATTCACCATGAGAAAAGTATGAATGGACATAAGCCCATGGTTTTGATATAGGAAATAGCCTATAAACTCCTTTGCTCTTTTCACTCTCTACTTTTCTGTCTTCTTTTTTGTCGTAACATGTCGCTTTATGACACAAAATAAAACGATGCGGACACTGGAATTTCTAAAGCAAAAAGAGGAAAGTTTAATTTTTGACTCTAACATTCATAGATCCCTAAAAGTGACAGTGGATTGGAGCATGACAGTATTACCTCTCCAATGACACTGGACAAATTAATATTTTATCCAATTTCTTCTTTTCTATAGAAGAATGCAAAACAGTAAGTATTTACAAAAATGCGTGTGAGAAAGTTATTTAGAAGAATATATACATCAGGTTTAGAAGAACTTAAAACAAGGCAACAAAAATGAACCTTATTTATTACATAACTGGGAATATCACTTTTTCAGGGACCCGCAAATACCCACAGTACCATATACCTAGTACTTTGTGTTATATCACACAGTTTTTGTCCTTAGTTATAGTTTCTTGGGTTGGACTTAACAGAGTCATTTGTGGAAGCAGCAATTGGGAAGGATTTGTCCCTCCTGGACATCCCAGCTAGCCGACGATCACTGCTAGCAGTACTGGGACACTATCCCAATTTCCGTAGGTTGGGACAACATCTAAGGTAATCGCCTTGTCAAGAGGGATGGCTCGCAGCAACAGCCAGCAAAAGTAATGAGAGCAGACTCCAGCTGGAGTGAATCTGGGTTTACTAAATCCCAGCACAAAAACAATAACCAGGAGAATCAAGAGCCAAAAACAAACTTGAGAGGGTTGCAATGGTTTATAAAGGGGGAAGGAAATGGGGGAGGAGTCGGTCTCTGAGCTAATAGGATTGCAGAGGGGAGAGAAATACAGAAGATTGACTTCAGGAATACACCAATGGGAATAACTTCAGGGAGGGGCCCCAGCCCCTGAACCAATCACTCGATGGTCTAGCTGGAAGCTTCTAGAGTGAAGGGTGGGATCATCAAGTGATGGACAGTGTACCAGGGAGGGATTCGGGACAAGATACATTGACTTCTATGGTAACTAGGGAGGAGTTAGGGTAATTGACAATGCAGGGGAGGGAGGAGAGAATTAGGGCAGAACCATTATCCTGGAGGGGAAAAGAGAGCAGTCCAATTTATACAACCACAACACAACATCTTGTCTTACTTGTATGAATTGCACCGCTAATATCTAGATCTTTTTCCCATTTCTAAATCATCTTCAGTTCGTATATGTCATCTCAGTGTGCAGAGAGTTGTTTTGGTAATGTACTCTTTTTTGTGAGAACATTTGTCCCAAAATCAAACTAAGAACATAGATTATCATTTGTTAATTGTTGAAAGTAATCCTGTTAGTGGTCTAAAACAATACCAGATAAAGTGAGAGTGCAACGAATGTGTTTCATCTTTTTAAAGCTACATTCTGTTCAAATTCTTATTTTTTATAAGATTGTTTGGGATGTAGGTCAGCCAAAAGATGTCTTTGGGTCTCTGGGAAAAGAAAGAAAGGCTGGAAATCAATTGCCCAAGCCCTGCAAACATACATGGGTTTTTTAAAAGTAATACTTCTCTCTTTTTTCCTTCCTTACTTTTGATTTCTAATTGAGGCCTGTTTTCAGGTAAGAAAAGAGATAGATTGCATAATTTACTTAAATACTTGGATGACACATAATATCATTAGTCATGCAAGATTTAGCTTGTCTTTTCAGTTCTTATATTTAATTTTTTATTGTGTTTAGGGCACATATTACACATGACCAAAACTTTGTGTTTAAGGTGCAATATGCACAATGTATTAAATATGACTGAACACGAACCTATTCATGCTATTAGACACATGTTTAAGGAGTTATTTATGACCTATGATTCTGTGATTGAGTGCAACAGAATTGAAGAGATAGTTGGCAGAAGCTGTTCCCAGGCTGATATCAGTCTTGATATTGGCAGAATGTCTTCCAGGAAGGAACTGTCATCAGGAAAAAGCAGTTACTTTTTATTGGAGGAGTAACCTATATTCCAATAGGGATTTCAGAAGGAAATCAAATAGGACTCTACTCTGAGGTTAAATTTATTAGAGGAAGCCTTCACACCACAAATACTATTTTTGGTCATAGAAGTTATGGCTAGTTCTGAAAATATTTGTGGAGAGTATTTACAAAAAGAAACGTAGCTTGGCTGTGATTAAATCAGATTAAAACACTACTAAGTAACTTTCGATGCCACTAGAGGTCAGCACTAGTCATCAAATAAACGGCCTGGAGACTGCATGCTCTTTACCGGGAGCGTTGATTTTTGAAAAGATTTACTTCTGTCTATGCTTGTTTTGCAAGTGTGTGTGAGTTCACACTACCAGCGCCTCACGATGGCTGGAAGCAAACCCCTTCTTTTGGTGCCGTGCTTCCCCGGTGCTGGGAGCCAAGAGTCACACACTGCACTCTTCAAGCTGTACCTCCCCTCAAACGCCACAGTGCTGAGCACAGTCAGCGGCAAAAAGCAGCGACAAAGCCTGACCTAGTAAAGGTTTCCAATGGCATAAGCAGCCCAGACTAGTTGGCACTACTCCCCACTCACACCACACAGGAATTACTGCATTTAGTTCTGGGCACTCCAAAGTAAGGATATGGACCTGCTGCAGCAAGTCCAGAGAAGGGACACAAGGATAACCAGAGAGATGGAGACAGGCTGAGAGAATTGGTGTTGTTGGTGGTGTTGGACAAGAGAAGGCTCAAGGGAGACCTTAGAGCACCTTCCAGTACCTAAAGCGGTCCTGCAAGAGAGCTGGAGAGGAACTTTTTACCAGGGCATGAAGTGAAAGGACAAGGGGCAATGGCTTTGAACTAAACAGGAGTATGTTTACATTAGATATTAGAAAGAAATTCTTTACTGTGAGGGTCACGAGGCACTGAAACACCTTGCTCAGGAAAGCTGTGGATGCTCCATCCCTGGAAGTCTTCAAGGCCAAGCTGGATGGGGCTTTGAACAACCTGGTCTAGTGGAAGCTGTCCATGTCCATGGTGGGGGGCCAGACCTAGATGATCCTTAAGGTTCTTTCCAACCCTAACCACTCCATGATCCTGTGAAAATAACCATTCTGTCATGGTTCCTATGATGATCCTATGACAATCCCCTTTTACTCCTTTAAGGATTGTCTCAGAAATGCAGCAGTGGGGAACTAGGCCAAAAGACAGGCATTTGCAACCGGGATTAACTCATTATGCTTTGCCACCTTGTGCTTCAAAAAGATGCTTCTCTTCCATTGTAATTCCTAACTGTGCTCTCCATCATCACTGTCTGGGCTTCTGCAAACACAGACACTGTTTACAACATTTTAATGTAGCTACTATTGATAGGCAATTGAACACAGAATTTCCTTTGCTATAAAGAAAATAATGTTGCCTGGATAAGCAGTGTGATCATCATGTTTTTAAACAACCTTTAAAAAATCTTTATCTTTGCTAAAACCTGCTAAATGATGCAAATGAGTTGGCAATCATAATGCAACAAATGCCTGTGATTTATTATCATGTTGCAATCTGTGCTTTCATCATATATCACTGTCTACTTTAACACAGTAGCTGACTAGGTATCAATACACAAAGTTCATTCTCAGTGTAATAGGCACACCTCTTTCATCAAAACTTTTATGTTTGGTTCCTTTGTGTCAGTTTTCTTCCACTGAGTACATCAGAACTGGAAAAAAGAAGGCTGAACACACAGTTTGGAATTATTATCCCTCTATGAAAGTATTTTTTGCAATGTTTTGTGTCTATATACATGCACATATGCAGATGGCTTATTTTCCTTCTGTTTCGTTTTTTTTTGTTTGTGTCTCATATTTAAGAAAACTAGCTCTGAAATATCATCCTGACAAGAATCCAGACAATCCAGAGGCTGCAGAAAAATTTAAAGAGATCAACAATGCTCATGCAACCCTGACTGATGTGTCCAAGCGAAACATATATGACAAGTATGGATCATTAGGGCTCTATGTGGCAGAACAGTTTGGTGAGGAAAATGTTAACACGTACTTCATGCTCTCCAGCTGGTGGGCAAAGGTAAGCTGTTATTCTCCTCTGGAAATCAAATGCTACAATGCACATGGATAGTTACATACACAAGGAACCCCCCCCAAAAAAGCATGATCTCTCTACAGGCTTAAAAAATAGTATGACCTGACTCTAAATTAAAAAAATTAATAAAACAAAATTATCTGGAAAATCGACCATGGCAGAATGTAACAAAAGCTCAGACTAGCACTAATATAGAAAGTTTTCTCTTTTTTTTAACCTGGCATATAATTATAGTCCATGTTTTGTAACATTTTCAGACATTAATTAGATTTGAATCTAGTGCTCCAGGTTAATTTTGACTTTCTTTTCTGTAATGACTAAATAAAAATGACTCATTATTCAAACACAAGAAGTCCCATTTATGTGACAACCAATTAATTAATTATTAAGGTACAAATTTAGCTGCCTTTTTTGCTATAAATAGCACACAACGTAAGTAAGCAATAATAATACATAACACTGTGATTACGGCATTATATATGTGCCTTGGTGATGGAGTGAGAGAAAGGAACTCAAAGAAAAGGTTAGGAGAGTGGAATGGAGGAAGAGAGTAGGACAGGAAGAGAATGATACACCAAAACCCTGCATATTGCTCAAGAAAAAACACATAATGGGCTGTTCTAGTCAGGAAGGAGTTAGGTTCATTTGTTCCCTTATCACATTGGTGTCCTCTGATGTTTGCATATATCAAATTCAAGTGTTTCTGCAAATACTGAAATGTTACAGATATGCAACAAACAGAATTGCAAATGTGCAAATTCCACACAGTTTCCATCCCCCCTGTCTCCAGCCACAGCAGCACAGGAAAGCACTCTGCTGGACTGTGACAGAATACGCAGGACGATGATCTGTACTGCTTGAAGCAATGTGATGACAGTTTTTGTCTGAGAACTGTGGAACACAGAATTCTCTGTTCAGCAAGGAACAGGCCAGTGCTGCATTGCCCCACATTCCCCTTTTAAGCTGGGAAGTCACTTGGGCACTTTGGGGGTCTGAGAAGCCATGATTAGACTTCTGAATCAGGATGAGGCAGAAGCTGCTCAAATGCAGAACAGTGCATGAAGCCAATGAATAAAGTACTGGTGTTTGATTTAAACTTGCAAAGGTACTGCCCCTCAGAGGCTGGTTGGAGGCTGCCTGCTTGCAGCTGCTGTAGCTGCCTCCTCCTGCAGGCTGGACACCCCACCATAGCTGCTGTCATTCCTGATGGATCATTCCCCCTTGTCTTTGCTGTCCACCCTCTCCTTCTGCCTCTTTGTCACAGTTAGGTGGCCTCAGCACTGAGAGGGCAACAGTGTGGACTCCTTCAACAGTTTTTGGCAAAAAAGATTTTCTTCACTGCTTCTTTTTTTTTTTTAACTTCTATTTTTCTTTTATTTGGTGATCTTTAATGGAGATTTTATGGAGTATAAAATCCTCTGAGGCCATAAAATCAGATACAGAAATAACCACTGTGGCTTTGACTCATAAAGAGAGCAGTGGGGAGTAGAGAGAAGCTCATAAGTCCCTAACAACTAAAGGAGAAATGTGTGGATTGCTTCAAGTAAGCTGTATCCCAGAGGTGAAACAAGACATGCTGAAGAGCAAAGTAATCACTGCTTCCTGGTTTTCAAGATTTTTTTACAAAAAAGTTTAAAATATGTGTATAGAGTCATTTGAGGATTATCACACATGGTCTCTCTATGTCTCCCCCAACCCAAAATCCTGCCACCCCCAAAGTATAAAGGGGCCACCAACTGGTTTGGAGTGGTTTTGTTAGTTAGTTTGGTTGTGGGGCTTTTTTGGTTTGGTTTGGTTTGGTTTGGTTTGGTTTGGTTTGGTTTGGGTTTTTTTGCAAGATGAGCTCCTCATTTGTTTTTAACTCATGCACAAATGCTGGATCAATTTGAAATTTTTATATTGGTTATCATAATACTAGTTGAGTCTGAGGCATCATCTGCAGATGACCTCTGGACTCCTGATCTACTCCATTCTGGTGGAGGACAGTAAGGACCAGAGCCTTGGCTTGTTATCTTCCTCATTGACTGCACACATTCCTCTTCCCAGCACACTCATACTGGGAAAATCTGACAGTTGCAAGGAGTTTTATCATTAGCAGTAAGGAAACTCAAATGAAAGGAGAAGTGAAAAAATGAAAATTACTGTTATTTTGAGAGTGCTAGACTTCTTAGCAGGCATATTAAACTGGGAACATACAGACATGGGTAATGGGAACTCAAATTGCTTCTCCACTGGCAGGCATAGAGGTTGTTTGTTTAGCTGTTTTAGCAAAAACCAATTCACCCTCTACCATGGAGACAGTTCATTGATAACATAAATAAACTGATTTTTGATTTAACAACTATGATAATATAAGTGCAAGAAATGTTGAAACTTTAAAGGTATTGTGAATAAACTCAGTGTATTTTTCCCTCTACACACTTCCATTCTGTTTTATTTTTTTTTCATTCTATACATTGTGGTGATTTATTCTCCATTATGGCATAAATGGTAAACAGTTAGATAACTTATTTTGGGAATTACGGCACTGTTTCAGGTGTCTATTAGAAGGAAAGCATTTTATGACAGAAAGTCTGAGTCCTTTTAATTTAAAAGCACCTTGCTCACTCTAGATACATGCTTATATTAATATTAGCCATATAAATAATCTTATTACCTTCAAAGGTGCGCCAGTCAGCCCCATGTCTGTTAGCTCAGACATGCATGCATAATATTATAGCTCCATTGTCTGAGTTTGACAATATCCTGACATTTGTACTTACTTTCTTCCTCAAGCAGCATATTGTCTTAGGAACATAACAAATACTTGGCAGACTGGAAAACTGCAATGCTGAAGCCTGGCTGTACCTCCAGTCCATATATACCTGGTAGCCACAAAGCTGTGCTGCTTTTACCCACACATTCAGAGAATCACAGAATGGTTTGGTTTGGAAGGGACCTTAAAGATCATCCAGTTCCAGGACCTCTGCCATGTGCAGAGAGACCTCCCACTAGACCAGATTGCTCAGAGATGGATTCACCCTGGTCTTCAACACCTCCAGCAACAGGGCACTCGTAACTTCTCAGGACAGCCTGTTCCAGTGCCTTACCACCCTCACAATGAAAAATTCTTCCCAAATATCTAATCTAAATCTACCCTCTTTCCATTTATTTCTACATAGCAGCTTTGATTTGCTTTCCAGGAATGTCACTGGTTTTCCTTTGCTCTTATACAATTTTGTCCACGAAGAGATGTCCATGGAGATTTCTTCTGTGTCACAAACATCTCCATGTAGTCTTGGATCTACCTTGGGTCAGAAGCCAGGCTGCTGTCATGTCTCTGTGGAGCACAGACTGGCAATGCCAGCCTAGAGGCTCCCCTCCTACATGTCCATTGCTGTGATGCAGCACACACTTGAACATCTGGGGAGCTGTGCTGTGAACCCAGGCACTGACTTCGTCTGAAGGAAGAAAGCCTTATAAATTTAAGTTTTCTGGCTCTTGACTCTTTCTAAGATCTCTAGTCTTGGCTCCAGGAAATTGTGTTGGCTCTCCTGATTTGTGCCATGGGGACAAGAGTGATCAAAGGTGAGAACTTCTTGCTACCTGAGTCCCCAGATCAAGAAACCATAGTCTGATGACTTTAATTTAGGAGATGTCACCTGTGTGGTCCTGCACAGGCTAATGGGCAATTCAAATACTCTTATGGCTGAACCTTTCCCTGGAAGGGCTTTTAACTTCTCTTTGACTGTGTGGGGAGTCCATAGAAGCTACATCCAGTCCTAAACTGGATGCCTTATTTCAGTACTCAAAATTATGTGGGATGCATCTGGGTCTTTGCTTCTTTTTCTCTCAGCTTTGTTATTGACAAGAGCTTGCCAATAAATAAGTGTTTGCAAAAATGATCTTGGGCAAATGAGTCATTTTAAAGATGGAAATGAGTCACGTTAAGGTGGGTGGAGTTTTGCATACTGCCTGGAGGGTTTTTCTGAGGACCATCAGCAGAACAACAGACTTTCAAATGTTGAGCATGTGGGGGCCTGTTGGTTGGTGTTTTCTTTGTGGATTTGGTCCTTAGTGACAAATAGGAGGTAGTGGGTGAGGAGGGCTTTGGAAGATCAGTGCTCGTTCAGACGCTGGGACAGCAGGTGGACTCCTCTGAGTGCCAAGCACTTAGGAACCAGAGTTCTGCCTTCAGCTGTAAGAGACAGCCACAAGTTTGGGGAAGGTCACTGCTAACAGGACTTTCATCCTGCTGTGTTTAACCTAGGGTCTGTTTGCAGTCTGTGGTTTGCTGACTGGCTGCTACCTCTGCTGCTGCCTCTGCTGCTGCTTCAACTGCTGCTGTGGAAAGTGCAAACCGAAGGCACCCGAGGGGGAACAGCAGGAGTTTTGTGTGTCTCCAGAAGATTTGGAAGAGCAAATTAAGAACGACATGGAAAGAGGTGTGTGTTGTAGGGGCTTACTGTGTGGCAAAGCTGTTCAAAACAATCTTTAAAGCCTGTAGTCCAGATGTTCTGCTCACAATGCTGAGGCTGCTTCCAGACTTCAGTGGAGACATGCCAAGTCACTCTAGCTAAGACCACAACCCAGTGATCCTCCCAAATTATGTATTAATGCAAAACCAAACTTATGGCACTTGCAACTAAATATCTCCTGTATCTCTTATGAGACACACACACAATAAATGTCTTAGGGCTCATTTTAAGAGACAATGTTCACCCTCTAGCCCCCATGACCACATTCCTTCATATCCTAGATCCTACCCTCATACATTAGGCTCTGCTGGACTGGTGCCTGTCACATCTGATTGGCCTGAATAAGCTGTCATTCAGACTTTAGTTGTGTAAAATTTACCCCTGCTTGTGGTGCGTATTGTATCCATTCAAGAGAGGGCTTCAAGAAAAAATGCCAAGTTTCCAGCAGTAAGGTTGTGCAGTAACCCAGGAGAGTATGCATGGGAGCTACCATGGTCCTGTCCCTCTCCCATCCAACCCCCAAGCTTCTCATGCTCTTCTGCAGTAGCAATTCTACCTTACTCAGGCCTTGGATAAAATCCAGGTATAAACTAATCCTCTCAAAATGTCTGTAGTTCCTTGCCCATTTCATTCTCTGGTGTGCTTCATGGTGGAGCAGGCAAGTGCTAACTTAGGGGCAAGAGGAACAGGAAACTTGGGAGCCAGGAACATGGGCCTGTGGCAGCAGAATGACCTCCACAGCAGGTCAACCTCTTTCTTTGGCTTTGCTCCATTCCCCCAGCTGCACTTTGAGGTTTTGTCTATGCCAAGAGATGATGGAGGTGATTTCCTAATTTGTCACTAGTATGGGATACATGCTCTGAACCAAGAGTTCTGTCCCAGTGTGCTGAAGAGAGGCAGTTTTGCATTCATATTCAGGGGAAGCAGAAACATCTCAAACTGGATAGATATGTACAGGGTGAGAGATGCAGTGACCCTTGCTCCAGCAATAAGAATCCAAGGTACCCGGGAAGGACTGAAGACACTTTTCAGTTGCAAATTTATATAAATTATTAATAGGTTTACAGGTTTTTTTATGAGGAAGGACCTAGGAAGTCAGCTCACTCTTTTTCTCTTCCATTGTTATGAAAGATCTTATACTGTTATATTCTTATGTTTATTATGCTTAAAATAGCACTGCCAGATTGCAAATGTCATGTTCCCTTAGCAGTAAGAAATTTTTTCCCCCCAACTTTTCACACAAATTTACCCTTCCATAAATATGTAACAAAACACTTGTAGTAGTTGAAACAAATGCTATTTTTATAACTGCTATGCCAACGTGTGTTGGTGTTTTTAAACAGATTTTGCCTAGAGGCATATCAAGGTAAACACAGTCAGCTTAAAAATTGATCATACTTAATCAGTCTCTGCAAAGGCAATAAAAACTACTAGTGAAAACTTTATAACCACAATACCTTGAGACAAAATGAATAACCTTTACAACATTAGGCACCTGAAAAGTGCAAATCTAAAATGGGTTTTGTTCTTCATGAGTCTCTGATACCAAATCCAAGTCTAAAGTAGAAGGATGGACCTTTGAAGAATCAGAATGTTTAATTTCTGCCCGTTTTCTACATTTGTTTATTTTTAATTTGGTTTATATTTATTTTAATTCTCCCTCAAAATCCAGAACAAAATTCCCCAGTGGTAGAAAAGAAATTGCTCTTTCCTTCTGGCACAGGTACCAGAAAGTATTGGTATTCTTTAATTTTAGGCCCCCTTGACATCCCTTTACTCCCATCGAGTCCCACTGAGACCAATTTTAAAAATTAATTTTAAATGCTTAGCAAAGTACCAGTCTGAAAAAAATAACAGGGATTTTCATGTTTTAAGTATTTGGAAGACAGTATTAAATACATAGGTAGGGTCCAAAGAAAACTAGATCTTTATACCTTTCCTACCCTCCTCTTCAGTCTTGCTACATTTTCCTCCTAATCAAAACCTTCACTAAAGCAGAATTCTCTTTATTTTAAAAGAGATCAACCTATAAGAAATGAAAATAAAAGCTTTATGACAAATAGTAACATGAGCATCTTTTCTGCAGCTGAAAGGAAAACAGGCTATGCATTTAGGGAAAAAAAAAAAAAAGAATGACAACCAGATCAAAGTGTGCTTCCTCCCTTCCTTCTTCCCTTGTCATCCCAACTTCAGGCATGATGGCCAGAAAGACACAGCTGACTTTTAGAATAGCAAAGACTGTGCATTTTTGAATGTTGAGCCATGGAAATTAATACTCATGCCTTCTTTTAGGTAAATAATAGAAATGTTCCTGTATGTAATTCAGAAACAAACTGTGTAATTCAGAATCACTTGTGCAGCAGATTTAATTTTGGAAGAGGAGATTCTATTAGGATCCAAGTTCTTTGCATGTCCTCTGAGCACAGACTGAGCATTCCAGCCAGTAATTAATTTCTTTGCTTCCTGCTGTCCCCAGCATCTACAGTATTGCTACCCAGAACTTCTTGCTGAGGTCAAAATGTAGATTTTTCAAGCCAAGGCCACACTAAAAACGATCCAAATATTTTTTAATCAGTCAGTGCTTTTCTGAGGAATGCATCATTGATGAAGCATCAAAATTCCTGGTGCTACAAAGCTCTGAGACTGAGCCCTTAGCAGTTGTGCTCAGTGGGAGCTGCCTGCCGCTGGCTTTACTACCCAAAGGAGTTGAGATTTAGACTTCTACTATCAAACTGGCAGGACTATATTAAATTTTCAGTTCCTCACATTTCTCATTAACAAAATTAAGGTTTTACAGAGTTGATTTCATTCCTCAAACTAACATACCATAAAACATAATTATTAGTGAAAAAGAAAGAGGTGTGAGGCCAAAGATTCAGTGATCCATTCCCTAAAATATAAGAGCAAAGTGAGTCACCACTGAAATCAACACAATCATGCCAAAGGCTTCAATTCTGTTGATACACTATTTCTCTAGAAAAGTAAAATTTCTAGGTGAATTTATATTCCTCTAGAAGAAGGTTTTAGTTAAATAAATGTCACTAGTTCTAGTGCTCAGCTCGTTCAATGTCTCCCTTGAGAGCCTCGTTTTACAGCATGCATTTCCAGGGGTAAGATGACCACCAGAACGAAAGGAAATTAGGGACTTGCAAGCCCTGGCACATGCTTAGCTTACAAGGATTTCTCCTCATACCTATTGATTTGTACCAGAAGACTCTGACCTAATATAGAGCAGAAGACCAGAAATTAAATGTCATGTTTGGGCTATAACATTTTAAAGATGACATTTTTTAGTGTTTCAGATCAAACATGACTTTAGAAAGGTGCAAAATAAGGTAATCTGTGGTATCATGCCATGATGTTACAGGTAACCTGTCAAAATGCACTGGCAGAGGGAAGTATCACTTGCTTGTCTGCAGCACAGGCACGTGCAACACTTCATCACTTTCCCACACGCATGGGGCAGGTTGACAGATTTTGCTTCCACTGAAGTTGATGGCAAAATTTTTGTTAACTTTTGTGTTCCTGGAGGAGGTGGCATTGGAATTTGGATTGCCTTTGTACTTCAGGCTATAATGATGCACTCAAAGCAGTTTGGCAGGTCTGTTCTCTCCTGTTCAGTTATCATTGTAAGAACAAAGCAAGGCATTTCTAGACCAACTTTTATTTTACAGAAAATGAATTCTAGGAGAGAAAAAAAAGGACAAGAATAAAAGAATCTGAGCAGAAAAATACTTTCCCAACTCAGAAGCAAAAAGTTTTTATCACTTCATTGTCTCCTCCACACTCCATATGATACAAATGTAGGCGAACAGTGAGCAGGAGCTATCTATAGAAGGCAGTTTAAACTGTGAATTCTGCCTCACCTCCATTCTGCAGCTTGCCATTAGCAGACTATATTTGTACAGTTTATTATGCTATGGGTCCCTGTTCTGCTAAAAAACCCTATAATAAATCTTAGAAGGGTGCAAGCAGCAAAATGCTTGGTGAGGGTGTCAGCTGAGAGCTGTCTGCAGATCAGCTGGAGGCAACGCGACAGATTTGCAGTGGGTCCCGTTCTCCTGTTGCACACCTGGGTAACACAGCAAAATGAACTGCTAATCTCTGCCCTCCATCAACAGTCTTCCCAAAAATGAACAACTTGGAGGCAGAAGTGGGTGGGAGAGAATGCTGCTCAAAAATCTAGAAAACACACAGCAACTTAAAAATGGATTGGAACTGCCAAACTAATATGAGCCTGAGCTGAGCTCAAAGCATTAATTACTCATATACTTTTAGAAGTTATGAAACACGTCCGTCTTTGACCTTGTGTCTAAATATGGAATTGCCCATACAGAGAAGCTGCTTGGCATTTAATCATTCTTGCCTTTCACCTTGACAGAGTCAAAGTTGTTCTACCCCCACTGAGTGGAAGCCGTATGGCATGCAATTAGATTCCTGCTCTGGGTTAAGTTACTCCTGTACATTACATCTTTTGCCCATGATTCATCCCATCAACTGTCATGTAAACAGAAGGAAATGTCAGATGAGATTTTTTTCCCTGAACATTTGGTCATTTGGCAAAAAAAGTCATAATTTGTATTTGATTACTGTGAAGACTCTGTTAGTATCAGGATATAGACAATCCAAAGCTTTCATACGAAACACTTCACTAAGATGGCTCAACTTGTAAAAGTCAGTCTCTGAGACTTGAGTACTTCCCTCTCTCCAAAAAACATGTGGGTTGGAAAGAGGCCCAGAAGAATCTGGCTTACTGCACTTACTAAACCTTATTCTTTATCAGATGGAACACAGTAGCCATCAAGGAACTCTGTAAAGACTTCACTTCTACTTTCCTCTACTCTACAACAAATGCATTTTTTATAGATATATTGGAAAAGCGAACACAAAATTGCATGGAGTGAGAAAGTACATGGCAGTAAGGATTTATATAGTGATAATATGAAGTTTTGGCAGTTCCAAATTCATTAAAATAGTAATTCCCAGAGTCCTTTTGCATATATATTACATAAGACTTCCAATTCAATTCAGTATTTTTATTTAACTAGCTGTCTTTCAGGATATATATGATTTCTCTCCTCTCAAGTGTATTACTATTACTGCTCACTCATTTTTTCCTTTTAACTCTCCTCTTTCTTTACTGTTAACTCTGCCTTCTTCAAGACTCATTTCTGTCCCATTCTCACAAACACTGTCAAGGTTAGTGCTTGCTGACTCACAACAGCGCTGATTATATTCAGCCATTTGTTGGAACAAGCACTTGCTATTAGAACAGGCAGGAACCTTTAGCCTGTAAGCTCTGCAAAGCACCAGGCACAGCAAATGTCCAGTCTAACAGCAGCAGCAACACCCAGAAATCTGCCATTGTATGAGAACTAGGAGGGAGAGCATTTGTAGGCTTGGTGTGGGCAATGTCACCTTGCTGGTACCCACACAGCTGTCTGTGAAACCAAATGAAGCTGTAACCAGAAGAGCAAATGAAATGTTGTGGTGCCGACAAGAAATCTGACTTTGGTAGCAAGTGAAGGTTCTTAAAGTAATCTTTGTTGTCCTCTCCAATTTAGATGGAGAAACTCCTATTACGCTTCAGCCGACTAACGTCACTGAGAAGACACAACTGATTGGGGACAGCCATCGGAGCTATCGCACAGAGTCCTAGGGCATGTGAGCAACCTGCTGGGCTTCTCACTGAGTCTCACAGTGAGAAATACATGTGATAAGTTCTGCAGCCTGTGTTCATACTTGTCTTTAAGCTAATAAAAAGTAACCTGAGAGTGATTTCCTACCGAGGCAGAATCTCGCTCTATGCTGCTCCCAATGGGTTGATACCTTAACTGTGTAGGGAGGATATACCCATGGCCTGTACAGAGCACGCTGGTCTCTCACAGCTTCAAATTGTCCTTCCCTCTAATAGTGTTCCCTTTGATATACCTGGTATTCTCCCTGCCTGCATCTGTAGTTTCACCTCCCAGACACAGTCTTGAGTCCCTTTATGGACATACTGGCTGTCTGTCCCTGCCCCAGGAACTTTCCTTGCATGCAGCAGTTTTGCAGGATGGGAAACACTCCTGTGAGGGACCCCCAGAAGTGCTCCTTAGCAGGTCTCAGAGAGAAAGTTGTTAGCAAGACAGACGGGGCTCTCCTTCCTCGAGAAGAAATGCTCTTTGGAAAGCAGCTAGTGGCTTGCTGGGACCCAGCTCTGGCAATTATAAATCCTGAGCCAAAACAAAGTGCTAGGAGATTTTTCTGATGGTTTTTACAGTGCAGGTCGCTCCAAATCCAGGAGCCTCATCCACAAGCACACATAGGCTCTGTTGTCTTCCCCAGCAAAAGCTGCAAACCCATGAGACAAACCCTGGGCTGTCCCACAGCCCCTCTCCTCCTCCCACAGGCCGGCGGCAAAGCTCCTCCTTTTGGGTCCCAGCCAACAGCTTTCTGCCAGCTGGCTTACTGCACCATGCCCTTGGCTTGTGGCCCTACTGCCCTGCTGGCACTGGGCTGGGAGCCATCACACCAGCGCAGGCACTGGGGCTGTGGGAGCAGCAAGGACTTGGCAGGGAAAGCAAGCAGCAAAGGAGTGACCGTCCTCCTCAGCAGCTCATTGGGGTAAGACTGAAACCTCCCTTCTGCACCAGGCACAGGGGCTTTAAGAGCACATGGCATGATTTTAAACAAAGAGGCAGGAATGAGGTGTATGTTCAGGTGCACCACTGCACAAATCAGTGGAGATACATGTGGGCATGGCTAAAGGAAGCATGAAGAATTTAGGCCACTAATTTGTAAGAGCTAAAGGAATACCTCAAATCTTAAGCTTAGCACCTCATTGATTTGACAGAGTAGCTTGAGCCTGAGGCAGCAGAATTTCTCCTTATTGATCATTTTACATCAATCATTGTCAGTTCTGTGTATTTGCTGTTTTTGCATGCTGTGGTCAAAAGGGGGTCACAATGTTCCACTAAATTATACAGACTTGTGAATATATCACTAGCTGAAAGTGTTGTTGCCTTGCTTAAAATTGGATCCCGCATTGTTATCTTCCTTCTATTCTCACCTTTGACATCAGATGTCATTCAGCTAAATATACTGGGAAAAGAATGTGCTTTATAGAACCAGCTGTAACTCCAAACTCAAGACATACTACTTTCAATGTTTCCTTAAAAGTCCCATAACGCAAGTATATTTTCATGACCATTACTTCTGGATCAAGTTATCTGTTCTCTGGATGCAGGCACTGGGGACCGTCAACATGCACATTGCCCTCACAAATGGCCCTGGTTTTCTGCTTCAGAAAAGAGGGAAGATGCTGGCATGGCCAGAGTGCACAGGCACTCACTTCCCTCCTATCCACAGGTTCCTCTTTGTCCTCAGTTGCAATGATTTTGGAAACCACTCGTATGTACATAATTCCAGACCGCCGTCCTACCTGCCCACTGAGGATGTGCCCATCCAACCCAGCGGTGCCGGGAGAGGGGGCTGGTGCCACCATCCCGCCATTGAGGAGACATGACCCCAGAGGCTTGCCTTTCCAGTGGTAGCTGAGTGCTGCACATCTTCCCATCAGGGGGATGGATCAGACAGCACTTGGGGTGCTGTGAGATGGGCAGAGCCCAGAGACTCCTCTTTTGGCTTTCTCCACTATTCCCCTTTTCAGGGTGTTTGTTCTGGCGAAGGATGTTATCCCCAGTGAAGGAGTAGGGAGAGCACATAGTACATAACAAATCTGCAGGTGAAGTATTTCCTAGGTTTCACTGTCTGGTAGAGAAATTTAGTGTGAAAATGTCCAAATGTTACCTAGTGACTATTTCCAGCAGAGAGCTGAAAGAGGCACTGGGAAAATAGTCTGGTGTAAAGTTATGTTTTATATGTGGAATCCTTTCCCATGTGAAATCCATCCTACTTTTCCCATGGAAGTCACCGGGAATTGCGCCCTTGATTTCAACAACAGCTACAGAGCAGGCCTAAAGCAGGGAGGAAGAAGTAAATCCCATAATAGCAAAAGCAGTTGGGGAATTTTTTCACATGCAACACCTCTGATGGGTCTAGCGGGCCAGAGCCAAAGTTCACCAAAACCAACAAAATATTCTCCACGGGCTTGAGATGTACCACAAGTCATGTGGTTTTTCTTTACAGTTTCCAAATGAGAGCCTTTTCCTGGGAAAGATTTATGACTTGATCTCACAGTGTGAAGCAAAGATGGACAAGCTGCTGCATGTTTTACAGACACAGGGTTCTGTACAGAAGAGCCACAACGCATTAGTTAGTATGTCAGTTAGCAAAAATTCTCAGAAGAAACCAGCGACCAAACCTCTGAGGGGGTTGTCCAGGAGTTGCAGCTTAAAGATCTGAGTGTCTGAACTCATGGTTTAATTTCAAATGGGTAACTTAATTTCTAAAGTACCAGAGCATTTGTGTCTCTCATGGATGTGAAGATCAGCTGTTCTGAGGACATGTGGAGATAGCATGATAAAGAATTTCAGGACTTAGCTCTTCAATGCAATTTTACTCTCTTTGCTTTTCAGAAAAGTTCTAACATGAACACATGCTAACATTATCTGCTTTCATGTACAGTTCAGTTGCACACCCAGAAATCTTCTCAAAATGTACAGATTCTTGATTTTTTTCTCTGTTGTGCAACATTTATTTATATGTAAACTTCCATGTATTCAAATCTACCTTGTCTGTCAATCACTGACTAATAAAAGTTGTATGTATGAATTGTAGCACTCCCTTTGCCTTGCCACACTATCAACAACTTCATTCCAGTAACAGCTAGAGAAGCTGTTGAGACAGCTGGCCCAAGTTATGGCTTTGCTCCCTGGCAAGTGTCAAATGACAGCTCAGGGTTTCCCCGAAGAGGAACTAGCTCTTGGATTGCAGCAGATGTGCCCGCCCATGCAAAGCAGCCAGAGCCATGGCCTCACATTTTAAGTTCTTTACTTAATGCAGAATGCTTGTAAAAGAAATCATCAGTGTGACAAAGTGATGTAACACAGTTGTTTCACTGGATCAGGGTCTCTAAGGAACAATTTCCCCCAGCAAAAGGTGTGTGCAGAGGGGGGAACCATGGTGCTGTTAAGGACAACAACAGATACACTGAGACATCCAGCACCTCACTCTGGGGTTTTGCATCTGTTCAAGAGCCAGCACAGAGTGCCAGATAATTTGGGCATGCTACAAGACAGGAATGTTTGTCACTAGGTTGGTATCCAGCCTCTGTGACCACAAAAGCCCAAGCATTTGAAAAATGGACAAGGGGCAGCTGTTGTGGCTGTATGTATTCTCAAAGATCTGTTCCTTTTGTGTGCTTAGATATTAACACATACCCAGATTCACTCAAAACACCAAAGGAAGAGGCAGCATAGACAATTTAGGTGCACCACCATGTAACTAGTTATTTAAGTAGTTTGTGCACTTTTACTCCCCACAACAAGTTTGTGGGATAAGCCACAATGCTTAATACAAAAAACTTCAAACATAATTGTATGTCACTTAATTTGATTGCCTACCTTGTATAAGAATGAATGCTGATATGATTTCAGTCAAAAAGAATTTCATCTCTGCCTCTTTGTAGAATAAAGTCATTAAAAAGAATTGAAGAAGCATGCTAAACTGAGGACAGTTAAAATTATTGATTTTTTCCATGTTGTCATTTCCTATAGAAGAGAAAAGAGTGTGCTGTTATGAACCAGAGAGAAAGACCACAGATGACCACAACCCCCTTCCTTCCCTCCACAAACTGAAGTCTGCTCCCTCATCACATCTGGCTTCTCCTTTCACTTTGAGAGATGAATAGGTAGAGAGTTTTGTAGAAGAGGACTCAATCCTTCATGCCAGTTTCACCCATCCCAGGGCTGGGAAGGCAGTTAGACGGGACAACTGTGTGGTAGCTGACACCTATAATAGATAGACCCCATAAGGACACACAATTTTCTACTAAGGGAGAGAGTCAATACATGCTAATCTTAGAATGAGTTGGGTAGGAAGGGACCTTAAATATCATCCAGTTCCAACCCCCGGCCATGGGCAGGGATGTGTCCTGTCCAGCCTGGACTTGAACACTTCAGTTGGCTGGATAAGAAAATATGTTCCTTTTGTGGCATTATGTACAGATACAGCCTTATGCTATAAAAACAGTGTCTAGACATTTGGAAGAGAGGAGACTTGGAAAAATGACCTTCAGAATTTCAACATCCTAATTAACTGCGATGAGACAAAGGGATCTCAGCCGGTATCCTCCTGCACTGACTTGCTTTGTGGCACGTTGGAGTATGAACACACATCTCGTTTTCCTTTAGAAATTCAGGAGGTGCTGGCAGTCCTGCATTAGGCCCAGCATTCTCTGCTCCGCAGGAACAGTCACTTCTGAGAGTGAGATACAGCGCACAGGCTCGGTTTGCGATGCGGCCGGAACACGTCTAGAAAAGCAATCGTATCTGCAAAAGGCTAAAGAGACAGTTGCTAAAAAGCATCTTTGCATGGAAGGGAGAAAAAGAAAAAAAAAAAAAGGGAATGTCTCCTTCGAGCCGGAATCGAACCAGCGACCTAAGGATTCCCGTGGGGCGTAACCGCTACAGTCCTCCGCTCTACCAGCTGAGCTATCGAAGGGACCTGCCACTCACGCCGCCGCCGCGCACCAAGAGCGGAGCAGGCTCGCATCGCGCATGCGCAGCACGCAGGGCCTTCGGGCGGGCCTTACGGCGGCCGGTCGAGGGGCAGGGCGGGAACGCCGGGAGCGCCCCCTGCCGGAAGGGCGGGGCGGAACCCGGGCCCTGAGGGGTGCCCGGGGCTAGGGGAGAGTGCGTCGTGCCCCCGCTCTCGGCTATACAGGACAGAGGGAAACACCTGCTAACGTGCCGGGCCAGTGGCGCAATGGATAACGCGTCTGACTACGGATCAGAAGATTGTAGGTTCGACTCCTGCCTGGCTCGCATTTGTTTTTCTGTTCTCAGCCGTGATCGCGCGTTGAAGGTGTCATGGTTTTCCTTCATGATATCAGCATGGCTTCTTAGATTTCTCTTTTCGTTTTGTCATCTGATCTCATCATCCTGACTTCGTCAGGAACTGGAGTGACAGGACAAGGAGTAACAGGTATAAAATGAGAGGGGAAATTTAGATTAGAGATTAGGAAGAAATTCTTTGCTGTCAGGCTGGTGAGGCACTTTAGCAAGTTTCCCAGGGAGGTTGTGGGGGTCCCAGCTCTGGCAGTGTTCAGGACCAGGCAGGATTAGGCCTTGAGCAAGGCCTGATAAAGCCTGAACAAGACAAGTGTGTCTTGGTGGGAGGTGTCCCTGTCCCTGACAGGCGGGTTAGAACCAAATGATCTGCGAGGTCCTTTCCAATCCCTTAAAATTCTATGATTTAACCCCATTTGTCTGCCTGGTAGTGCTGTGTTGTCCAAAGCAAAACACCACCGCAGGCCTAAATTTTTCCAATTTTTTTTTTCAAATTACCCCAATTAACACACCATTACATTACATGTGGGAGAAACCTTCTGGCCCTGGGAGAGGAGCAGTGTATTCCACATTGGCCAGACATTCTGTGGTTACTCCCACAGAGGATATCAAAGAAAACAACCAGGAGGTCTCTGAAGGCAGCAAGCAACCCTGCTGTGATTAAGAATGTTGTTTACATTCTAATTTTCCCTTAGTTTTCAAAAGTGTAAGAAGATCCGTGTTGTGCAGTTGCATGAAAAGTGTGTGATTTTGCAACAAAACCCAAACACTTTCATTTACATAAAGGCTGTGCAGTGTATGAAGAAGAGCTTGCAAGCAGGAGAGGCGAGGAAGGCATTCCCAATGTTTAGACTGAAGAGCACACCATAGCTTCAGAGTAGCCACTTTTACCGAATCAGAATGGTTTGGGCTGAAAGGGACCTTTAAAGGTCACCTACTTCCAACCTTCCTGCAGTGAGCAGGGACACTGGATATCTTCAACTCAATCAGGTTGCTCAGAAGCCCAGACCTTGGATGTTTTTCAGGGAGGGGACATTCGCCAGCTTTCCGGGCAACCTCTTCCAGTGTTTTCATGAAACCCACTGTAAAAATTCTTTTCCTTATATCCAGTCTGAGTTTTCAGTTCAAAGCCATTACCCCTTGTCCTGTTACTACATGCCCATGGAAAAAGTCCCTCTCCAGCTCTGTTGGAACTCCTTTAGGTACTGGAAAGTGCCCTGAGGTCTCCTGGGAGCCATCTCCAGGCTAAACAACCAAAATTCTCTCAGCCTGACTTCACAGGAGAGTTGCTTCTACCCTCTGATCACTTGGTGTCCCTCCTCTGGACTCACTCCATGCCTTTCCTGTGCCTGTGGTACTGGATGCAACAATATGTGGCTTCACATGTCCCAGAAGAAGTGGTTCATGGCGGTATGAATAAAAAACTGCGGTAGCTCATGAGTGCTGGTAACACTTGGAAGCAATGTATGTGTGTTGCTGTGAAGGGCCCTGCCTTTGCTTCTCGACACACGGCTGTGCAAAAAAATACACGGCACGGGCAGAATCAAACTTCCACTCTCCACATTCGTAGTTAACGGCGTGGGTCACTGCGCCATGAGCTGACTCCCTGACCCAGCCCCGGCCGCGGCCGAATGACCGAGCCCTCTTCCCGCCTCTCGCCCCCGTGAGGGCCGAGGCTGCCCCGAGCATGCGCAGAACTGCGCGCGGGGCGGGGCTGGGCGGTCCCTTTTGCGGCCGCTGGGGGGCGGCGACCATGTCCCTTCGATAGCTCAGCTGGTAGAGCGGAGGACTGTAGAGGCTGCGCCCCGCGGGAATCCTTAGGTCGCTGGTTCGATTCCGGCTCGAAGGAGATTGCTAGTTTTTTTCTGGGACCGGGGCGCCGCTTTGCTCCCGCTCAGGAAGACGCTCCTAGAGCGGTTTACAAACATGTGTGATGCACAAGCAATTCACCTTTATTTATTCTCTCCTGAGGGGAAACAAAAAAAGAGAAAACACCGCAACGAGATAGCAGCCCTGCAGTACATATTGATATACATCTTGCAGCAATGCTTTTGGAAGTGCTTTGTTGCTTTCCATAAAAATATTAGTTATTATTATGTTTGATAAAACTATTATTAATTATTATTTAGTGAGACTTAATAAATAATATATTATCGTAATCACAGAATTGTTAGGATTGGACGGGACCTCTGGAGACCCCCCCGATGAGGTAGAGTCACCTAGAGCAGTTTACAAAGGAATGCATCCAGGTGGGTTTTGAATGTCTCCAGAGAAGGAAATTCCATTACCTGTCCCAGTGCTCTGCCACCCTCAATGTAAGGAAGTTCTTCCTCATGTTGAGCTGGAATTTCTGGTGCTTTAGTTTATGGACATTGCTCCTTGTCCTGTCACTGGGCACTGCTGAAAAAAGTCTGGCACCATCCTCATGGCACCCACCTCTGAGATACGTATATGACTGAATGAGATCCCCTCTCAGTTTAATAATACATATTTGGCATTCTCCTATGTGAAGCCAAAAATAATTAATAAAATAATTTTGTTCAGTCTTAGCTAGTTTTGTTAAGTCTTCTTTCCCATGGTGATCCTTTGTGTTCCACTCTGGACAGTCTCTCCTCATTTTTCATGTTGCTTTATGTGATGACAAACAATCTGTACCAATTGGGCTTTCTGTGATGCCAGATAATCCTTACAAAGGAGGGCTGTGAGCGCCCTGGCTGATAGGAGTGGGTAAAAGTCCTCCACTGTCTCTTGACTTAAGGCGACAGATGTGATGTTTGGTCCTTTGGATGTGCCAAAAAGGGTGACATGGGATGTTCCAGCAGAATGTGGAGCAGAGGGAGAGGGGTCGTAGAGGTTTTTACACAGAAGGGGTTTGATGCAGACTGACGTGGGCTTTCTTAGGACATAGTTAATAAGAGAGCCAGCACTCCTACTCTTCTTTTTTCTCTCCTGTGTTCTATTGTTCCTTTTTCCTTCAAGTCTTCTTTTCCATTGCAGGTGCTACGTGGGGTGCAGAAAACATGCTTGGCAGCAGCTCCTGGCTTGGAGAGAGTAAACGTGTCTGAAAGTGTCCAAATCTGTCTGCATAGCAGGGGGAGAATGGAAGTGAAGTTTTCTCCTTCAACAGAACCCCGTGTGAGTCTTCTCTCTGAGTGGGAGTGTTTCTCTGGGGTAGATTTCAGATATGAGAGCAAGGAAGACCCACTCTCTGTGGGAACATAGTACAAGCAAGATTATCAGCAGGGCAACAGATTTATGAAGCTCAGGAGGAGTCAGACCTGCACACTGCTTCTCTTTGTGTATTATGTCCCTGGCCCAAGATACCACTTCATTAATTAGTGTGGTTTTGTGCATGTGTGTGGACACGGACACAGACCCCAACAACAGCCTTTTCTTCCCTTCTCCTCCAGCATGGTGCAGTGTATCCCTCTCAGGAACTGTCCCATGAGGAACCCAGGCATGAAAACTTGTCTTTTAGAGAACAGAGGCATCTCAGTGAGCACAAACTGAGGAGAGGCATCCATTTCCTTAGCTGTCTGTAATCCACATAACTTCATACTCACTAGCAGTCAAATCTGAATCTACAGTCCAAAAGCACATCTCTGTGCCATTCCCTGGTGTGGGACAGGGCACAGACTCTATTTAGGGCCAAAGATTTATTTTATTCCCAAGATTCACCCCTTCCTATATAAACGTCTCTAAACTCCTTTGTTCCTTTTTACTGCTTCGATGGCAACTCTTTTCACTTCTCCTAAAGGATAGCTTCCAAAATAAAAGCACACACAGACTTTCTTCAAGAGAAAGGATCATCTCCTTTCTCCCTCTGTCTCCACCTCTAAGATATTTTTTCTCTCCCACCCACTCAGAAAGAATTGACATGCATTTCTGTGTAAGAGTGCAATACCCCTGAGGGATAATGAAAGCCAGGAAAGAAAAAAAAACAAAAAACAAAACCCAAAAACCCTCACAAAATGTCCTGGTTTCAGGACTTACTTTATGCTAAGCACCTATTCTGCCTCTTGAGCTACAGCCTGTTACATTCATGTGACTGTTTGGCTCAGCTTCCCAGTCTTGTAGGACATGCTTATGGATCTAAAGGTACTAAATGTTTTTCACTACAGTAGCAAACTATTCAGTGCTTGCTTAATAGTGTAACCTGTGAAATAATTCATTTAGGTGCAAGTTAATACTGACAGTCACCTGCAAGTGTATAAATATTTTTGTACCTGGTCTCCAGCAAGGGCCAATAATGAGCTCTGTGTGTACAGTCTGTTCAATCATTTGTATCACTTAATAATGGAATAAGATGCCAGAGATTATAAAAACCCCAATCATACAACATTTCACTCTAATACACTGGGTTGGTTACCAGAGTAGGGCATTTCAGGCAAACAAGGGATGAGGGGATTTTAAATAGCCTGATGGGTACAGGAAGGACACCTGCTGCAACAGAAAGGAAATTTTCAGGTCCTGTTCTTGTAAGAAAAGGTTTGTTCGTATTTCAAACAAAAGTTATCCCTTTTGCTGGAGAAAGGGAAGACAGAATAAATCTCATGGGAGTGTGAGGGTAAAAAGTTTCAGCTGCCTGAAGGATTTCAAAGGAGAGATGGTGCTTCCTGATGGATGCAGTTTGAGATATGTGGCACTATATATAGACAAGATGTTCTGCTGATTGCAAAGGTGGGAAACCACTGGAAACAAGAGAGCACTTTCCTGATTTTGTTAATACTTGAAACTTTATTATTCCTTTACTGAGGAGCTCTTTGTCAGTGTATGTATTTTGAATATTGTAAACACATACTTCTTTTTGTACCTACTCTTCACCTGATCTAAGTGGGATTTCAGGGTTACCCAGCTATCAGCAGCTCTCCCAGCTCACATCCTGGGCACTTAGACATGATTTTTATCTCCTTGGTACATTCTCCTGCCCCGTTTCAGCAGGAGGAGTTGGATAAATGAGCATCCTCCAGGGTCAGCCAAGTTGGAGTGCAACAGTGGAAAACTGGAAGTTGCTGGGAATAGATGTGAATATTGAAAGTGCCCAGGGGGGTTGGGAAAGATCCATGTAATAAAATATTTTCAAAAATAAGTGTGTTTGGAGGTGGAGTTGACCTAATTGAAAATTCCCAAGAAGAATGAGCAGTATGTGTGGGTATCAAAATAAATGAACACAAAATCACATCTCTAGCTCCTGAACTGCTTGGCTGTTGAGATTTTTTCTTTTGCTTTTAATTACCCAAGCTTCGTAGTTTTCCTTCCACCTATGCTCAGGGGGGATGGGTGGGAACCTAGGGGAAGACCGGGGTGAGAAAAGCGAGAAAGAATGTAAGACTGAAAAGAACGAGCCAGGTAGGAGTCGAACCTACAATCTTCTGATCCGTAGTCAGACGCGTTATCCATTGCGCCACTGGCCCCCAGCTGTTTGCGGTGGGACATGAAGGGGGTGCTGTAACCTCCTAAAGGGACCCAGGGGATGATTCTTCTGATGTTCAGCGCCACCAAAATGCAGAGGTTGCCCAATATCTGCGTCCAAGCTCCATACCTGTTATTGCTTCACTGTGAGGAGAAGCTTTGCAAGTGTAAGCTTAGAATAAGTCCCATTGTGTGGAAAAACATCATCATATCATCCAGTTCCCAAATTGTGGCAGATGTGTCATACTCCTTCACTCACAAACTATTGTCTCCTTGCCCCTAGCAGCCGTTTGGGCCAGCAGAGCCTGCCTGTTCCCCCGGTGTCTGGAGGAGGAATCCCAGCTGGTGGGAGAAGGGGCAGGAATCTGCTGCTTCCTAGCAGACAAACCTTCACTCCACACCTGGTCCTGCCTCTGGGAAGGACCCCAGATCAGACAGACAGGGCCTGGAGAGCTGGGACTGACACAGAGCTGATCTGCTCCGGGGGATAAGGGCATCTCTGAAGGCAGTCAGCATCAGCACCTTATCTTCCAGCAGCCCTCACGCCACTGTCACATCAATGCCTCTCCTGTTACAACACATCTGACTCACGTCCACACACTGGTTCCTGCCCTGACCTCTGAATTGCTCTTGGTCTCTACCACATAATTTTTTCCTGCAGCTCAGCTGCCAGAGATGATGCTCTTTGAACTGTCTGAACAGGCTTTGCCTCTGAATTCCAGCAGTGCATCACATTGGTGCTTCACAGAGGTGGCTGTGTCTCAGTGACTGCAGTCTTGGTCACTTGATATGCTCCACAAAGGCCACAAGGTCACAGAACTTGTTTTCCAGTTTTTACTCATCAATCACATGCAAAATAGATTTTGCTTTTCCAAGAAGAGACGGTGATTTATGACATTTTGGATTCAGCTTCTGGACCTCTTGCTGACACTTGCTGCCTGCTTTTCTGAGTCCTTTGCTTACCTTGTGGCAGTCAAATGTGTTGATCCACCCCTGATAATAACTTGATGTCAGTAAGCTGCAAGCTTCTTTCCCATGGTAGCCTTTGTTTGATGTTTGAGTTCTGGCATGACAGTTGTCCATTCAGGCTTTTATAAACAGGTCTGTACCAGAGAGAGCCAGGATACTGGAAAAAAACTCTGCATATTCAGCCCTAGTTTCATTAGGCCAATGAAAACCACACCAAAACAGTTAACTAGTATTGTACATTAGGGAGCTTGGGAAAGAACATGAATGGCACTTTTTTCCATTCCTTAGAAGCAGGATGGGATTCATTCAACCTGCTGCCGCAGAAAATGCTGGGAGCTGTTGGAGTCAGATGTTAATTACCACAATCCTATTTGAACATGCATTGCTACTGTACCTTCCTGGCAGCAGTGATTTTGCCTGACTACTGTGATAAGTGATGACTTTTGGCTTGACTTGCTTGTGAGTGCTCCTTCAAGTAATGGATTATCTTCTGGGGTACTGTAGGTATTAATTATGTTCTGGATAACAATAAGGAAGTTGAGGATGAAGTTTGAAAGGAGGATGAGCCAGTTTGGCAGCTCTTTAGTCCAAAGTAAAGAGGTCCCACTTCTGCTCTCCTCTTCTCCACTGCTCTGAAGTACAGAGCTTGCCTTGACCTAGCTATTGTTGTCTGTGGGCACTCCAGGCACCTGAGTCACCAGGACAACCCAACAAGGTGGGTAATTTTCCAATGGTCAGTGAAGTGAATCAGCTCAGATGGTGCTAATGAGGGGACCAGATATTGTGTGAGAAGCCCAGGCTGCTCTACCTTGCTGGCCAGGGCAGCTCAGCCTCTTGCAGGTGCTTGCCAAACTGTAGCCTGGAGGAGGAGTGTTGTGCTGAGGTAATGAAGAAAAAGGCATGGAGTGGGAGCAAGGAGTGAGAAGTGGGGAATGTATTCAGTAGGTGAGAGGTAAAGCCACTGTCTGTGTCCACAGACAGCTCACTTTAGACCTCTTATTCAGTCCAATCTCTCTTCATTTTCATCCTTGCTCACTTTACTTTGTGAGGTGCCAGTAAGGTTTGTAGTGAAGATGAGGCCAAATTATTCCTGCCTGCCTCAGGCTAGTGCAGGGGGATAAACTGGGAAGAGCAGATCCTTCATAAGCAAAGACTCGCAAATAGCTTCTCTCTTGCAAATGTTTTATTTTCCCCTGAATTAACCAGAAAAACCACAAAGTGAATCAAAGGGGGTGAGTGTGTCCAAATGGGTGGTGGGTGTATAACAACAGGAAGGGTGTAATTGCAAACAAGAGTTTGCAGGGGTGGAGGTGTTGCCTTTTTCTGCTTGGCTATCTTGGACTCACACCTATTCCTCCAGTTGGCAGCCAGAGGGATGATCCATTGCATGCCCAGGCCAGGCAGGATAGAGGGCTTCCATGTATGAGCTCAGAGATCCCAGGGATGCTACCCCTCCTGCAGTGATGGGATGAAGAATGATGTTAGAGAAGGATAGTCTCTTGGATTTCCATGAAGATCCAACAGAATTTCTCTGAGCAAACAAGGCTGCTCCATTTTGCCTAATGCAGCATGTGCTGCATTCCAAAACAGCGGCAATGTGGTGTCTGGCAATTCTGAAAGCAGGACCCAGTGAGATGGGCCCTGCTTGAGCCATAGAGAGGGCTGCAGCCAAAACTAATGGTTTGAGACAAAGCCTTGGTCATAACAAACATTCCAAATTCCAAAAGAAAGCTGGAGCCAGAGCTGGGAAATCAGGCTAGTGGATAAATAAGGCAGTGAATACATGTAAGAGCTAGAAATGAGAAGGGGTAATACATTTCTAGAATGCTTCCATACTTCTCCTTGCCTGACTCTTGTCCAGGGGAGAGCATGGTGGTTGCAGCTGAAGGAAGGGACATTGCTGTGGATGTTTGCGCACAATGCTGTGGATATCTGCACACAATGCTCTGGATATCATGGAGAACAAGCTGGCAAGCCAGAGTGCTGGTAAGGTGCCCCAAGCTCTACGTGGAGTTTTACCACATCCTTTGGCAAGGAACAAGTCATTAGTATCCAATTACACTGAAATCATACTTAATGCAAGACAGGTTAAGACAAAAAGAAAATAAAAACATATACTCAGTTGCCAAGGCAGATAAACTTATAAAAGAGGTAGGTGGGGAAATGAGAGAAAACCAGGCTTCATTTACTGGCTTTGAAGATTAAATCAGCGTGGCTATTCCCTCATATCCAGGCATTTTGCTGCAGGCCCTCCTGACACAGTAAGGAGCAGACAGCCTACCTTCCTCCACACCTTACACCTCAGGCTGTGTCGACCAAGAAACTTTTCCTTGTGGAGAAGCAAAACACTTCTCACATTCTAAAAAATTTTCTGCTAAAACCCCAAATTCATCCAGTCCTGAGAATTTCACTAATTTGGTATAGAGCTCTTCCTATTTCTTCCTTATTCAGGAGACAGGATGGCCTTACTTCTTGGCAAAAATAAGAATGATTTCATTCCTTTAGCATTACCTGGCCAGCTAACAATACCTTGGCTCCAATGCTAAGCCGGAGTGCTGTCATGGGAAAGGCACTGGCTTGATATCTCAATGCCACTATTTTCTTTTTCTCTTTTTGTTTTTTCTTCTGTAATAATGTAAACATATCTTCTTCTTTGCCCCACCTGCTGTCATTATTCTGGTGGGCAGAACCAGAATACAGCAGTGTGTGAGCCTAGTCAGCCTTGGTTTGGAGGGGATGTGTTCCTTCAAGCTAGTGCTGGGAACAGAAGCAAGGGGAGCAGTCTTTGCCTGCTCAAGCAGAGGCTGCTCCCTGGTTGACGGGACTTGTCTTTTCAGGGAGAGGGTCAGACAGTTCACCCCTTCATGGAAGAGGATAAAGGAGATGAAGGTTGATGTGGGAAGGATGAGAAGCAGGATACTGTGGTGCTGCGAAGTAGCAGAGGAGGTGGAGGCATTGTGCTGGGCTTGAGAAATCACTTTTAAAGGACCTGTTCAACGCAGACAACATCCTGGGACTTACTGCTCTGCATGCCCACACAGTCTCCTTCCTTATCCTCTCTTGTGCCCTTTGCATCTTCCACTGCCCTCAAACATTCTCCTGCCACTCTTACAAAGTGGCCTCACACAGGGACCACACAGAGATACCCATCAGCCAGCTGGCAGCACAGTTTCCTCCCTAAACTGGAAAGAGAAGGTTCAGCACTTTTCTGCCCTCCTGCATGGCTCCTACAGCTTTTGGGTTGGACGGAGGAGTGGGGACAACACCAGGCTTGGGTGAGAGTCTCTTGCTGCCTCCCACATGCTGGACGTGCTTCCCTAAGAAAGCTGCTAAGTGAGGGAAGGGCTAAAAATGAGAACACCAAGATGAAGCAAGGTGGAGTTTCCTGCTCTCCCCATTGGCTCCTTGAGAAGCTCTGTTTTTCAATTTCCATCTCCATGTACCTTGTGAGGTCAGGTACATAAAACATTTCCCATGGAAACATGTTAACAAGTCACCAGAGAAAGGATAAGAGAGTTGGCACCTTCTTCTTGCCTGACTGGATGACACCTGGCTTGTTGCATGACTTCAGTTCTGGGAATAAGCATCCTGTCTGGACACATTTCAGGAGCCCAAGGGACTAGTTATGAGACCTGACATATCAGGAGTACCCCACTGAATGCAACCTGAGATGTTACATGCAGAGAAGGCTTCTAAGGAAGCATCGCCCCTTCTCAGGAATATCACCTGAACACCTGATGATGGGTGAGAGGTCTTGCCAATTAAGATCAGCAAGGATAGGAGCCTGTATAGTTTTTTAAGTATTTCATAAATATAATCTATTTTGGATGGATATTAATGGATATGTCATGGATGAATTATTTTATTTCCATTCTTACTTCTTCTCTTCTGGATTAAGTGGGATTTCAGTGTTACTGATTGCCTGCTGACATTACTAGCTGAAGGGGTCAGTGAACTGTTACTCTGTGACCACCTAGCTCATGTCAGGCTCCTTGCCACGTTCTTTGGGATGCTAAAGGTTAGCAATAGCCATGCCTGCCCCATTTTGGCTGCAGAAATGAGGTCCCTGGTGAATATCTCTGATGAGGGTCAGGGATGGCAGAGGCATCCTCTGCTGGCAAAGGCAGCTGTGGACACTGGTGTGGAATGGGACGACAGCTCTGGGTATGACTCCTGAAGTTCCTCAATGTGTCTGTCAGGGGTACAATAAGAAGTTTAGTGATGAGTAAAAATCTTCCTCCCCTGCCAAGATCCCCTCTCCTTTGAGCTGTAATTAGAGCCAGTGACTTAAGGATTCCTCTGAAAACACTGCAGCCCTCTACCCTGGGATCTGAGCTATCAAAAGATGAGAGATGCAGTCCTGAGAGAAACTCCCAGCAGGATCTCACAGCAGCCCCAGTCCCAGCAGCATGATGGCAAGTAGCAGCTCTATTACTGTGGGATATGGGGAACCAAGGCCCAAAAGGCGCCTTGAATACAAATTTCTGCACAAAACAATGCAGAAGTGCTTCATTGCACTTTTTAGGGATGGAAATAGCACCAAGGCCATACTACGTGGGTAACTGGAAGAGATGTGATTTGTAGTCTGCTCTTACATAAATCTATTATCACCCATCTCGTGTTTGCATTACAGGCTTTGGAATTATCAGAAGCATCAGAATAAGGCCAGGTACTGCTCCAGCTTGTCACCTCTTATCTAAGGATTATCTGAAGATTTTCTGCACACCTACAACAGGATAAAGATGAAGGGAGCTGACCCCACAGCATTATAAAAAGAGCAACACAAGTGACATGAGGAAGCAAAAGTTGCAATAAGCAGATCCATCAGAGGCTCTGTCTTTACACTGCCTCTCCTTGTTTGCAGGCTCCATTAGCAGTGCAGCTCTAAATGCTGGGACAATGGAAATGCACAGGAGCTCTGGCACTGATCCTATGCTCTGTTTTGCCACCACATCCCAGCCCTCCCTGTGCCCTGCATATGCCTGTTCTCTCCCCTACTTGTCTTCTCCTGATCCAAACGGTGCAGTGACAGGAATGTGAGGTCAGCACTGTTTTCCCAGCTCCTTGACCACAGTGGTGGAACAAAGGAGCACATTCAGCTCACAGCAGCACACCTTCCCTTACATTCAATGCTGGAACAGCCTCCCTCAGTGCTGTCACAGGGGCTTCACCCTCCAGGCTGATGACAAGCTCTGTTGACTGCATCAGGGGGAGGATTTTGGAAGGAGAGGAGGATAGCCAGCCCCAACTCTTTGTCTTCCACCCAGATCATCTTATCAGACTATTATGGTGCTGTCTGTTGCCATGAACTATTGGTTCATATTGCCCAATCCTGACTGCAGAGTGTAGAACTGTATAGTGAGAGATGTGCATCCTCAGTCAGCACAGGCAAAACACAAATCTTATTGCAAAGCTGCCCCCTCCATGGCAAGGTCAAGGCCTTTTAGAAGACACAGAAAATCTGAGTTGTGCTACGGTGAAAGGACTTGCTATGCACCCTTTCTTCCCTTGCATTCCCTAAACTCTGCCAGAATCAGAAGGGCTGACTCCCAGGGAACAGCCTGGTGTGGGGAGAGGGTGATGCAACACCACGTGTGTGGACATGGGCCGGCGTGCCTGAGATGCTTCCTGAAGTGATAATTCAAAAGGACGTTAATGCAATAAACTGCTGCTTGGTACAATGAACACAATGTCACAGTGGATGGCATTTCTGATCGTAGCTAAAAGTGCCTGGCTTGAAGGCTTTTCCTGTTGTTTTCCTTGCAAATGCCTGCATCTCTCTCTCAACAGTGCTCCCCTGTGCTCACTAAAATCTCATGTAAAGGAGTGGGTGAAAGAACCTGACTGGAAAATGGCCAAAACGAAAACTTTCTCTTCTTATCTGACTTTCAAAAGGGAAAAAAAAGGCATTGGTACTCAGGAATGAAGAGTCATGCTGGTTTTGCTATATGCCTTGAAAACATTTGCAGGGCATATAGCAAAAGGAAATAAAAGGAAAACAAAAGAATTTTAGAAAACCCCAAAAACCCCAAAACCCTAAGAACATTTGTTACCTCTGACACCAACCACTTGATAAACAGACACTTTCCTGGTTCTGGTAGCAACTTACTGTGTGAAAACCTTTCTGCCCCAACACACAGTAGTTTTCTTTAGCTGTAATATGGAAATATTTGGCCCTTTACCTTCAAGCACTGAATCTCTATTCTGTCCTGAAAGAATGACCCTCAAGATGGGGCTGGATGAGAACATAACCTAGACCATCCTGGGGAGCTGGGACAGAGTCTCAGCAGGTCTCTGATGTGATATAAAGTTTGTGCTGAGTACAAACTTAAAATCAGTATCTCCTTTGAACTATGGACCTGAGCATTGTCCTGGAAAAAAAAAAATATCTGCAGTCCTCTGCTCTGCCAGCTGAGCAATGGAGAGAATACTGAAATAGCATCAAGAGTGGCTTATGTCAAGCAGACCAAGGCTAGGGAGAAACCTGACGCTGGGACAGGGCTGTATCCCTGTGAAGTGATGAGCTGATGCCAGCTGGGAAGACTGAGCTGGATCTCTGCTGTGAAACACAAGTCCCTCTCTACTGACCATCACTCTCCTTTCCTACTGACAGAGCCGGGGCTGCAGCAGTGGGGTTTGGAGTGCTATGGCCTGTTAAGTCCAGAGCAGAACACAAATCTGTCACCCAGTCAAAATTCCTGTTGTTAAAGCTCTGCAGTGCCTTTTTCCTTAAATTCTGGTATGCTTAGGAGGCCCCCTAGCACTGCCCCTGCTGTGCCACTTCCTGCATTCCAGAATCAAACATCCCTGTTATTCCACAAAATGCGGGTACCTGGGGAGGATTCACCATTCCTACCTTTCTGCTAGTAGGGAAGACATCGGGCCATGATTTACAAAGAGGCTCTCATTGCAATGCTGCAATAGCAAAGTAGCAGGGAAAGGGTCTGGGGTGCATTTGAAAAGCAGAGGGTTGTGTTAAAATAGTAAAGTACTTGCTTGCTTACTCTTCAAAAGGAAGTTGGATTTCCCCACTTTTCTAACTGGTGTGCTCTCCCCTTTTTCTAACTGCTTTTGTTTTACCTATACCCTTTCTTTCTTCATGTCTCACTTTCACTGCAGGGTAAATTTGGGGGTGTGGAAAAGCAAGCCTGTTCCTGTTATCTGTGAAACTTGTCCCTAGTCCTAGAAAGGACCTATTTTTAGGTAGACAGTAGTGCAGTGCTATTATTTCCCACATGCAATACTTCCCCCAGTCCTTTGGACATACTTTTATGCCTTGGCTGTGAAATATGGATCTCTTTCTAGCAGTGGTGTGTGGAGAGGAAAAGGGTTTGGGAATTTCCAGGTTTGTAAAGTTGAATGTGGTTTGGGGAGATGCTGAACTGTTCATCTCATGTTTGTTATCCTACATCTGGTCTTTTCAGGCTCACTGATTTTGAGACTTAGACAATACTGATAACTGCAAGGAACATGGTAAATTCCTAATGTTAATCACCTCACAGGGTCACCCTGTCTGCCTGAAGGGTATGGCCTGAGCACCATTTCTTATCCTGATATTGAGGACTCTGAGGAAACCAGGACTTTCTTTCAGGAGGGCTTTGTTTCCCTGTGTCTCCTAAAGCTGGGTGACAGGTTCATTGTGGCTTGCTGGCACTGCTGGAGGGCAGAAGGAAGCCAAAGGATCTTCCTTCTCCCAGGCAGACAGGTAGGGCTGTGACCTCATATCTTGGTGTCACAACCACAGCATGCAGGCATGAGTCCTTGATGCTGTTTGTCCACAACTCTTACTGTTTCAGGATCCAAATCTCTGAGGTTTATCTGCTATAATTTATGTTGGTACCATTGATTAATTTGGAAGAGAAGTTATTATCTAATTCATACACCCTTTCATCTCATGTTTCTCCCGGTTTGCTACAAACTGTGGAAGGTTCTTGAGCATGGATAAACCCAGAGAAAGCTGCTTTTGAGCACAGTTCAGCTCAGGGCAGTGTCCATCCTCTATTAAAAAGAAAAGGGCAGACAGCCTCCCTCTATCTGGTCTTTGTAGATGGTTCCTGAAACCTCAGTCCCATACATTTGATGTGCTCCCAGTGACTCACCCTTGGAAATGCTTTTGAGCTTTCCTCTTCTGTTGTGATTTCATATGTGCAAAAGAAACTTTCTAAATATGTCATTATCTCCTGTGCTGGTCTTTGTTTTCCTGGAGATCTGAAACCAACCCTCAGACTGTTTTTAGAAGGTCTCCAAATACTGACCGCATATGGCCTGTCGTCACATATGAGGTACACAAAGACATATATATATATGTATTTATATATGTGTGTGTTGCATGGAAAAAATGTCAGTCTCAAAGGCAAGTGTTTTTGAAAGCACTTGTCTCTGTTGCAGAGGCTCTCTTTGGCTGCATAAATTGAGTCACACACAAGGGTAGTCTCAGTTTTTATCATGGCATGTATATCGATCACAATAGAATCATGAAATGCAAAATATAATTTGCAGTTTCCACTTGTATAGGTAGGAGGGCTTCATCTTAGAGCTGGCTTGTCGGCTCATGAAGTTGTTGCCAATGTAAGTGAAATCTGAGTCTCTGCAGCATGCTTGCTTGTAGGTGGGAATGCCAGTGCTTGCAACTGACTCCAGAGGGACTGTTCAGGCAGGGTAAATGGGCACAGACAAAAGGTGAGGTTGATGGAGAACCTCCCCTAGCCTCCCTGAGGCATGCTTGGCTAAAAATGCAAATCTTTTCAGCCAGAACAAGCAGACATAGCAGTATGGGAAGAGGGGAAGGATGCATCACCATTTTGCCCTAAATGTTTCACACTTGGGTAGGCAGAATTGGAGACGGCAACCTCGTTTTTGTTAGGATCAGGCACCCATCAGCTCTGTTCTCTTCCAGCAGCTGGGCTGTTGTGGGAAGCCTGCAGGTGTGTCCCACCAGCCTCAGCAGTGTGGGGAGCTGTTGGAGGCAGCTGCTGGGGTGGGGGTGGGTGTTGATCCCTGCCCAGGGAATGATGGGCAGCTCCCAGCTGTTTTAGGCAGCTGCCAGTGTAGAGGTCTGCTGGTTCCTGGGCTGGGCTGGCTGCTTGCTCATGCCCCAGGACAGGCAGAAGGTGGGGTGGCAGCAGGCCAAGGCACTGTCACCCCATGGACCAGGATGCTTCTCACCACCCACCATGTCCAGGAGAGGATGCCTTGTCCAGGACGAGTCTGCTCCTTGCAGAGTGCATTTTGTCTCTGCAGGCTCCTTGGAGAAACAACTCATGTGGGAGCATATTTTTGACAGCATCCTCTGGCCAAAATATGATTTTTCTCTTTGTTTTCCAGTCATGCGAGAGAGCCACAGGGCTGATTTTCTGAGTGACACACAAGAGCTTCACAACTCTGGTACAAGATAAGAAGCTGCAGAGGGGAATTCTGTGAATGCAAAACCCAGAGATGTCATTATGGCATTGAAACCTGAACCTGGACATCACTCAACCTCTCCTTCCTCCTCCAAATCCCTCTCATAAGCCCATTGCTTTGCAGCCAGCTTTCCAGGTTCCAGGCCATCAGTCCACAGGCCATAAACTGTTATTTGGCTGCAAAATAGAGGAGTTAGATGGAATGTCTGTAAAAGCAAGCCTATATTTAGGAATTAGTGTTCTGGTTATGTCAACAAAGCCAGGTAACACTCCCAGACAAGCAATACTGGAAAAAAAAAAGCCCTTATTTCTTCTTGGTGACGGCTGGCAGACATCCAGATTTTCTGTCCAGGAGGAGTGTTAATGCAATTCTTCTTGCTCTTTGTCCCTTGAGAGATGGCTTGACTTGGTGACTCTTCAGAGGTGGACAATTGTGTATGCTGATGGCCTTCCCATGCAGGTGTGGAAGGGGAGGAAGAAGAGGGGGACAGGGCTGCTAAGGAGACACAGGAAGGTGCCAGGCTCTTTCTCAGTGTGAGTTCTTTGAAGCTTATCCTAAGTAGTCCTTGCTGAAGACCAGTTGCAGGATCTTCCTGTTTCTCCTCAGTGTCTTTTGGACTTGGCTCTTCTCTTCCTTTTTCTTGCAGAGTGGTCATACAATGTGTGGCTTTCCTGGCACTTCTCATCCTGCCTTTGCAAGTGCAGTCAAGCCTCTGCATTTCTTTACCTGTAATTTATTGCTGTGGTTCACAATACCTTGTCAGAAAAACCTGTACTAATTTTTCACAGGTTCCTGACAGAAAAATATTTCAGATCAGGCCTGGTCGCAAAAGGTGGGTTTATCTTTGTTTAGTTGACTCCTCTTTTTGGTTGTGCTGTCTGTTACCTGTTCCATGTCAGCATGCTTCAGCACACAGAAAGGGGAAAAACAGCAGCATACTGTCCCCCACCTTATTGTCACCAGATGTCCTCTGCAGATGCATCAGATGTCCTGCTCAGCCACTTAACAGAAGACTTCTGGGGGTTACTGTGGGTAGGTATAAAATCACTGGAATCACACCCCAGAGTCATGTTACACCCTGAGAGGTGCCTCAGTTCATTCTCCAGAGGGCCAGCAAGGGATTTTTTTGCATGCCATGAACACCCTCTTCCCTACATCAGCATATGCAGGTGTTTTTGTGTGCTGACATTTCTAACTTTCAGCTTTTCCCTTCAGAATTTCTCTGTTTCTGCCTGTGCAGTAAGGGGGAATTTCCTGCCCTGCCAGATGAGGATGGCTTTCCTCATCTAATTTAGAGCCCCTTATTGAACCAGGTTTTGCTGTGCAAGGGGCAGCTGACTCAAAGTGAGGAGGGCAAGAATGAGGCATTCAGATTCCTCCAGATGTAAAAGTCACCTCTGACCCAGCTATGAGGGGAGGGAAAGAAGAGAAATATCTTCTTGCTGCTGCCAGGGAAGGCTCCCTGCCAGCCCTGCCAAAAGCCCCAGCTGTCCACAGCTCAGCTGCCCAGAGCAGCTTCTCCCACTGGACTCCAGTCTCTTGTCCACACCAGGCAGTCAAAGCAAAGGTGGGATTTCAGGTGGGTTTAACTAAGCTATGACTAATTTCCCATGAATGCAAGACTTAGAAAAATCGATTTGTTTCTATGGGACTGCTGACAAATGTGTGTAAGTTTACACAGGGGAATTTTCAGCTTGGTGGGCTGCAAATGAATACAGAAGTTCACTCAAACACTTAAGAAGCATGTGTGGCACTGAAAATAAAATAGTCAATAGTACATTGAATTTAATGTTATTTATTATAATTGCATGCAGAGGATAATATTCATTTTCATGCAGAAATCCATGAAAACCTTCACTTTTATATTTTCCTGATGTGCACAGTTTCCAGACTGGTGTTGCATGCAGACTGAGGGCCCTGCTTTAGAACTGGGGGTCTGCTGGATGCATGGGGCACTCACTCAGCTGCTCTACTGCATTTTTCAGATGCTAGCCCTATACAGTCATAAGGCAGAATAAACATTGAAGGTTTCTACAAGACACTGAACTAAGAAACTATTGTAGTTGTTGACTGAAAGTGAAGAAAATATTCTGATTACATGTACAGTAAGGTGGCAAAGTGATTTTATACAGTAATGTGGGGACTTTGGCTTAAATTTGAAGATGAGATATTTATTGCTTGTACAGTTGTGTGATAAATTATTGGCACCTAGAAGCACAGATGGCTTTCCCTTAAGATCAGGCGTCACATGTCACAAATTATCTGGGAAATTGTCATTTTAAAAATAACTCTGGAACAAGTGCCAAGCTGAAAGGGATATCAGTGTCTAATAAACAGATATAAACACAGCAGTGCCCAAAACTAAAATATATTTGAATCAAACTATCAGAGAGAGAGCATATACAATTAGTACCTATTCTCTAGCAGCACAAATGAAAGCCTTTCACACTGTGTTTTTTCTCATCAGGAAATTCAAATGTTTTTCATGCATATTTAACCTGCCCATGGAGTTAATGTGCACAAATGGCCCAAAGTCACGTTGGATTTTTATGTTATAGCTCCTGAGACCAAAATCTTACCTTAACAAATTTAAGCACAGTTATAGGCGGGCAATTTTGTTTGTCTGGTGTTGGATTATACCCTTTTCTGACCCAGAGATGGGGCAACTGGGAGGCGTTTAAAAAACTTTTATTCTATTTTCAGTCTCATGAGAAGGGTGAGACAATACAGATGTTATAATTCACAACAAGTCTGAATTGTCCGACAGTCTGGTTTTCAAGGTGGTGAGATGCTTACACCCTGAAGTGTTCAAGCTCCAGAGCACCCATCACTCCTACTGTCCTCTCCAGTAACCACATGTACTTCACACCTTGGAAAGGTAGGATCCCGGTGCCACCCAAAACACATGGGCAAAATGACATCCTGCCTCAGTGGCTGCCCACTGGCAACAGAATGTCCATTAGGCTGCAGGATGTGGCTGCACAGCCTGGGGCAAGCCCTTCGGTCTCCATTGACCTGCAAAGATAAGGGAAGGGAGCAGATGGCCTTTGCTTATCACTCCCACAACTCCTCAAGGGGTGAAGGCTGCCACGTGTGAGTGAGGAGAGCCAGGCCCTCTCCAGCCTCCCCCCTCCCCAGCAGCTGTCACCTGTCCCAGCCTGTCCTGCTCTCACGCGCATATATGGGCACGGCAGGACAGCAGCTCGTGACGCAGCGCTGCTAAAAACAGCCCTGGCTCTGCTCAGCCCCTCGCTCAAACAATGTCCTCCGGCCCGAGCAGCACAGAGAGCTTTTGATCACAGACAGCCTTGGACTTATTTCAGGGGAAATTAACCCCAAAACCTCTCCACACGGCCGTGGCCCTGAGCGCATGTGCCAGGAAAAGCTAGGGATGAGCACCTCCCTGGGCTACAAGTCGTTCTCCAAAGAGCAGCAAACTATGGATAACCTGGAGAAACAGCTGATCTGCCCCATCTGTTTGGAGATGTTCACCAAGCCAGTGGTCATCCTGCCCTGCCAGCACAACCTCTGTCGGAAGTGTGCCAGTGACATCTTCCAGGTAGGTTTTTTCCCACAGACAGCTCTGCTTCCCAAGCAGGACTGGCTGGAATGAATGGGAAAGAAGATTTTTTTTACATGTTTTGGTGGATCAATTTTAACAGTTGGTGAGACAGGGTTGAGGGGAGTGATTTAAGGCCAAAGTTGATTATCTGGGTGCCAGGGCTGAGTTCCCAACAGGTGAAAGTGCCACCTGTTGGCTATGGTGACACAGCCGAGCATGAGCTGAGGGACTGGCCCCTCGCCCAGCAGTCACCAGGTGCTTTCCCAGGGGTGACATGTTGGAATTACCCTCTCATTGGACATAGTGACAAATGGTTTCCTACCATTCAGTGCTTTTGGAAGAGGCTTTTATGGTTTTTCATGGCCGTACCTTCCTCTCCTTGTGCTGCTTGGCGAGAACAGGCCTCCAACCCCTACCTGCCGACCAGGGGAGGTACGACTGTGGCGTCGGGGGGCCGCTTCCGCTGTCCCTCCTGCAGGCATGAGGTGGTCCTGGACCGACACGGCGTCTACGGGCTGCAGAGGAACCTGCTGGTGGAGAACATCATCGACATCTACAAGCAGGAGTCCACAAGGTAACAGGGGAATGCGTGTCCTTCAGAAGACATGTGTGTGGTTGATTTAGTAGTTTTGTCTCTTGGAAAAGCTGAAAGGGATGGTGCTACCATGCCTCACTGTCTGCTGCACCATGAAGTCAGCTCTCACTGAGGAGAGAAAACTATACCCAAATAGATGCTGAGCTTACCTGCTTCCACTTACAGCAGAGGATTGGGCCATATTTATTCACATGAGCAACACTTAACCGTGCAAGCAAGGCCCTTGAGGTCAGCACAGCTACTAACATGATTAAGGGAAGAGTATTTGGGTAAACATCATTTATTTCAAAAACAGTGCAGACAATTATTTGTGCATTCTCATGCTAAGGAAGGGAAAGGATTTCAAATCTTATTAGAAAATCCTGAGGTACAGACAGTGCAAACAGAAAGAGAACTGAATTTCACACAGAAGGTACCCTGCATCATAATGCCAAATGAAAATTCTGTTAAAAATATCTCCATTCCTGTCAGTTTGGGATGTGAACTTATGAAACCAAGTCTTATTTATGATTCCATGAAAGAGAAGGAAGAGCAGTAAACAATATGTGTCAGAGCTGTGTGGCTGTGCCCAAGAATCAAGACCTCAAAGCAGAGAAATAGGTCAATTCTAAAAAGTAATGGTAATGGTCAATACTAAAAAGTAATGGTAATGATAATTTCTCCTGAATGGTAATTTCTTGCATTAGATGTATAATGGATCCAGAAACAGAAAAAAAAGTGTTCTCATCTTTATTTCCTTGGGATGGGTAGGATTCATGGCACCACTGTGGAGAACTTAGCTGGGGGGAAGGAGAAGAAGATAATTCTCTCCCTCTACTTTGCTCTTATGAGACCCCACTTGGGATACTGCATCTAGCTCTGGAGTCCTTAGCACAAGAAAGACATGGACCTGCTGGAGTGAGTCCAGAGGAGGGGTACAAAGGTGCTCAGAGGGCTGGGGCATCTCTCCTCTGAAGGAGTTGGAGTTGTTCAACCTGGAGAAGAGAAGGCTCTGGGGAGGCCTTAGAGCACCTTCCAGTACCTAAAGGGGGGTTGCAAGGGAGCTGGAAAAGGACTTTTGACAAGGGCATGAAGTGATAGGACAAGGCTTTGAACTGAAAGACAGTAGGTTAAGATTAGATATAGAAAGAAATTCTTCACAATGAGGGTGGTGAGGCATTGGCACGGGTTTCCCAGAGAGGTTGTGGACGCTCCATCCCTGGCAGTGTTCAAGGCCAGGAGGGATGTGGCTTCACAAAACCTGGGCTCGTGAGGTGTCCCTGCCCACGGCAGAGGCATTGGAACTACAAGATCTCTTGGGTCCTTTCCAAACCAAACCATTCTATAATTCTGTGATTCCATGATGGAGTTAACCTGGCCCCAGGCCACCAAGCAAGGAGCTCTCACCCAGGGAAGCTGTATTTTTGTCACCAGCATGGATCCTTAGAGTTGGTTCTGTATGGCAAGGTGTTTTGTTCACCTGGAAGGTGTAATCCTGGCCATGCTCCCTGACAGTCTTCTGATCCCACCGCAACAAGGAGCTGGACTTCCCAGGGACAGAGAGATGGCATCACTGGTGCAGGTGGACACAACCAACAGAACCCAGTCCCTGGGATGGCTGAGGATGCTTTCTCCAGCAGAGGAGGACAGTCACCAGCAGACAGAATGCTTAAGAGCCTGACGCTGGCTTTGGCTATTCTCAACTGCTTGAATCTCTCTGAGGACTGTGGCAGCTGGGCATAGGTTGGAGTTCCAAAGCACGAAGTTGGCTTAAAATTGTCCTTTCTGCTGCCCTTTGTGCTCCATGCCAAGTAAAGGTCAGCTACCCCCGTGTGTGTCATTGATACTCAAATATTATTTTAGTCAGGAAAGTCTCGGAGGAAATGAATCAACAAAGCTGCAAGGGTGGACTTTGCTTTTGATCAAATAAGCTGGATATGTGTGGGGATATGTGTGGCCTCATGTCTTCCTTGGTTTTGCTTTTTTTTTTTTTTTTTCAGCTCACAGTTGTATTAAACAAACAAAAAAAAAGGGCAGGTCCTCCTTCATGTGTAGTTCATGGGGAATTGGAACAAAATACAGTTAGGTAGAAATGTAAGAATAGATTTAGTAGATTTTTTAAAAAATCGACAAAAGTAAAACACATGATGAATAAAATGGGAGAAGACCAAAAAAAACCACAAAAACATAGATTTACTTATATATTTGTCCAAAAGATTTGTTTATTTAATCTGTTAAGGAGCTTATTTAACCTTCATGTATGCCCTTAGAATGAAAGTCATTGTCAGGGTTACATAGTAGCAGCAATGCACAGGAGCATTATCTAAACTATTCGGCCCTTTGTAGGCCTCAGCGGCTTATCTCCCTCTGCCTAACATTCCTAGGGCTCCCCTGAGAGTGTGAGCAGATCTTTCATGGCTTCTCCCAGTGCTGTCTCACTGAAAGCAAAAAGTCAAGGGAAATCAAGTCTTCCCCACTTCTTCCTTTTATACCAGTCTCTTCCATCCTGACAACTGGGGTCTGGCAGACATATATAGGAAGAAGGGTGAAATGTGATCTTTGCCTCCTTGTTCTTCCCAAGACAACCTCTCAAACTGGCAGCACATGTGATTTCCAGACAGGAACCTCTTCCTGTCACATTCTCCTGTGTGTATAATTCACTATACTGCATGTGCCAGAATGAGGACAGCTCCCATCTGCATTTCACATGAACTTGGGAGAGTAAAGGGAGCAAGGGAGCAAGATTTGACTAGATTATTTCAAATGTTTTGGTTGTTTTATTTTATTTTATTATTTTGCAATTTGACTTTCTATCTGAATTAAGGAATTGGGTTTTTTTTTTTTAAATAAAAACTGGGGCAGGAGCTGGACTGAGGTTGGGAGAGTCCACCTAAACCCTCATTGCAGCCCCTCCTATTACTAAGTATCACATCATATGGTCTTTTATCCCATTGCTCATCAAATTCCAGCTGATGGCAGCATAGCCTGTTGCCCAATTTAGAATGCATTAGCAACACAACGGAAGAATTCTTTAGCAGGAGGTGGCTTGCAAAAAGCTTTAAAAGACAGCAAAGGACTGAAAACAGTGGAAACTGAGTTGGCTAAATATTAAACCAGTCTTTGAAAATCTGTAGGCTGCTGATCACCTAAACTATCTGAGGAACATCAGGATCCCTGCTGCCACCAGGAAAGCGTAGCAACAGGAGGCTGTGACTTTTTGTGAAATCTGGCAGGTTCTAATGATCTCAGCTGGCTATTCAAGATCAAAAGGTGCTTTGGGCTTTGTTACCAGCTAAAACCTGATCAGGGATGGTCGAGCACTCTTTCTGCCTTGCACTTACCAGGGAGAGCCCGAGGAACAGGCTGTCCCTGCAGCCCCCAGCACAGGTGGAGCAGAGTGTGCAGCAGGGACCAGGCTGTGCTGAGAGCAGCCTACATGGGCTCTGTGGTGGTGCTGACATCTTGCAGGGCCCCATAGCCAGCACCACCAGAAGTGTCTGTCCCTGAGACCTCAGAGGTCTTAGCCCAAACTCCCAAGGCATGATATGTCTCTCCAGGCCAGGTTGCAGGGGCATCTGGGGATCTCAGACAGGCTGGGCCAGGGAAAATTGCTCCCCGACCAGAGGTCACCAAGAGAGGAGGAGCCCCACAAACTATGCAGTGAAAGAGATGAGGAGTGGGATCATCTGGATCTTCTCGAACTCCCCACAAGACAAAGCCCTAAGCTCACCTGCACCAATAATTTTCTTGGGCTGGGCATCCATGATAGTAGTGTAACAGAGCTCCAGGAATCCTTATGTTCACATGAACTTCTATAGCCTTCTCATTTTTCAAGCCCCATTTTTACCCTGGGTATTGGTGGGCTTTTCATTGCTTTTGAGAGAGTCCATCATTGTGGTTGATTTTCAAGGACCACCTTCCTCCAAGGTCAAAATGGTCTATCCCCATATACAGGAACTCAAGCAATGGTGCCAAAACACCTCTGTTGATTAAGAGAGAGCTCCTTATTTAAAAAAAATAATTAAAAAAGAAACAAAAAGAAGATGTACAGGTGATTCACCAAGATTTTGAGATATTCCCCAAGCACATGCAGATGAAGTTAGAAAAGCCAAGGTCCACCTGGAACTGATTATGATGAGGCTGTGGTAATTGGTATAGTTTCCTGCGGACTGGAAGAAAACAAATGTTCCTCCAATCTTAAAGGAATGCAAGGAGAATCAAGGGAACTACAGGCTAGTCATGCACACTGATCCCTAGAAAGCATTTCATGCAAACCCTCCTGGAAACCATTTCCAAATATATAAATGACATGAAGGTGATTAGAAATAGCATGGATTTATGAAGAGGAAATCAGCATGACCAATTTGAAAGCCTTTTACAGTGAGATGACTAAGTGCATGAGAGGAGAGCAGTAGATACTGTTTATCTAGACTTTAGACACTGTCTCCTGTGACAGAGTGGACAGTGGAAAGTGAACTGGACCAAAAACTGGCTGTACTATCAGACTCAAAGGGTCATAGTGAGCAGCATGAAGTCAGGTGGAGGCCAGTCATTAGCACTGTATGCCCAAGATTGATACTGTGGCAAATGCAGTTTCATATCTTCACTAATGACCTGGCTGTGCCTCATAGAGCCATGCAGATCCTCTCCATCCCCTGCCCAGGTGCAGACAGCAGGTGATGCGATGCCACAGAAAGGGCTACAGCTGTCTGAGGATCCTCATTAAAAACACTATCATAATTGGATTCAGGACTTTAGTAGAGGCCTTTTTGGATTTGAAAAGAATCCTAGAGAAAACATGCTAACAGCAGTTTTCCTAAGAGTTTACTATGTTCTTAATTAAAGTGTACTTCTTTACGTGTCCAGCAACTTTGCACTGCCTCACCAAGTCACAGTCACAGAATGGTTGAGATTGGAAGGAACCTCTGGACGTCATCTGGTCCAACCACTGCTGCTCAATCAGGACCACCTGGAGCCTGTTGTCCAGGACCATGTCCAGATGGCTTATGAGTATCTTCAAGGATGGAAACTCCACAACTTTCCTGGCAACCTCTGCCAGTGCTCAGTCACTCTCACAGTAAAAAAGTGCTTCCTGATCTTCAGAGAGTACCTCCCATGTTCCAATTTGTGCACATTGCCTCTGGTCCTGGCATTGAACAGTGCCTGACTCCATCCTCATAGCACCCTCCATTCAGACATTTAGATAACCAAAGGTATTGATAAGATCAAGGTCATTGTTAAGATTCCCTTAACCTTCTTCGATCCAGGCTGAAAGTTCCAGCTCTCACAGCCTTTCCTTGTCCGGGCTCACTGTTATTTGTCTCTGCCCAGACAAGGGCGAGATGGGCTCGCTTCCCAGGCTCCAAAAGACAAGGCTGGACTCTCAGGTTCAGTCTTCAAGGTTGTTTATTATTTCTTATCTACAAAAATTTTCTTTCTGCTCAGCCGGGGTCTGACTAGCAAGGCAGCCAAAGGCACTCTGACTGCCCACAGGGCGGTCGCATATTTTTATAACAAAGACTACGTAAACTATATTTATCTTTTGTCTCCAATACTTATCATTTTTATTACTAAGTGTACCTTCACTAAGAACCTATCAAAAATACCTACGTCACACAGAAAATGGAAGACAAGAAGAAGGAGGAAGAACCATGTGGCAGGCCCCAACTCCCTCCATCTTGTTTTTCCAACCCCCCTGTACCAAAATCTTAAAAACCATACTTTGACCTATAAATGTTCTATTTCTATATCCTTTAAACACCAGTGATTCTTATATCCCCACATATAGGTGGTACATCTCTTGCAGGGTCAAAGTTGAGCCACCAGGTACTTTTAGCAACATCCCAAGGCTCCCGAGCTCCGCAAGGGTTCTCTCGGTAGCTCTGGCCCTCGGGAGAGGTGCGCCGAGTTCCCACATTTCCTCACAGGAGAGCTGCTGTAGACCTTAATTATCTTCAGGGCCCTTTTCTGGACTCCTTTCAGTATGTCAATGTCTTCATGTATTGGGCAGTCCAGAACAGGACCCAGTCAGTTCTTCAGGGGTGGTCCAAACATGATTTCAATGGGAAAGAATAAGCCTCTGGCAGTCAAACAGAGGCTTAGCATCTCAAAAAGAAAAGTCCAAGAATGAGACCACAAAGTTATCAGGACATTTCAGCAATCTGACATTTCTCTGGTCACCAGCACAGCAGTGGTGAACCTTTTCTGTTCCTAAAGCCATGCAGTCATTTTCCTATAAGCTACTCTTTAATCTCCTGTTTCAGAAGCAATCTTTATTTTAAACTTAGAGGCTGTGTTTCAACCTTTGCTACCCCAACACAGATCTAGAGGATCCTATCTGAAGTCAGGGAGTGGTGTGCTAAAAATCTCTCCTTTTGCACTGCCTGGGGAGGAGACTGTAAATCTGTTTATTTCTAGTCTTCTGACACTGTCTTCAGGGCCCCACTAGTTCAGGGAGTTCTGCCAGGTTGCTTCCAGCTCTCCGCGGCACCTTTGAAGGTTGGCTGCTGCTGGCTGAACTTGCTTGACACCGTCACCTTTTTGCTCTATGTAGTGTGTCTTTCATGCAAGTGGCACCGTTCCAGTGTCCAATAAAATTCTAGTAGTTTCTGGCTCTGATCTTGTAAATATTTGCAGGAAGAGCTGCTATCTCAGGCTTAATTAATCACTTTGAAATTCATTGTATTGCACTCACACATGGGCCCTCCCACTGCTGCACTATGGCATGAATATATTAGGGGCTATTCGCAGTAATCTGCAAACAATGTATACATCTTTTATGGAGGAGACACACCTCTTTTGACTAGGATTGAAACAATGCTTGATTTGACAAAGTGCCTTATGTTAATGAATGCTGGAAATCTGACCCAAATAATACAGGCATTCTACAGAAGTGTTTGTCTTGTTTTATTCTGGTATATCACGTTATGTGGCAGATTACAGATTTTCCTTATGAACCCTTTAGATCCCAGGGCACTCTTGAATTTAAAAAAACCCCACACATGTGTAAGACATTTTGTTTCTTGCTAGATTTTTTTTCTAATGTATCTTATGGATCATATTCCATTCCCTTCAGAAGAGAAAATCTGTACTTCGTCATTAAAAAATAAATGCCATATCCACTCTACCAAACAGTATGGAAAATCTCTACTGTAATATTATATAAAAGAATTCTTTTTCCCATACATTTTAAGCTTTAATAGAATGGCTGGTTGTCTCCTTTCTATAGAGCTCTGTAGAAAGGCTTTTAAAAAGGTTCTCATGTAATTCCATTAAATTCCATAGTTTCTAATTATGAAAAAATATTTATTTGATGCCATTGTTCCACTTGCTACAGGTAAGTCATAATTCTCTTTCTAAACACTAGCAGAAGGGGATAATGGTTTGTGCTGAAAATATTTAACATTGCCACAGTAACAGCAGTGGCTTTTGAAGGCTTGAATCCCAGACACACTCTTTCCATCAGTTTCCTGGTCCCTGTCTTCTGTACCACATGCTTACACATTCATGTGTTTGCCACAGATGTGCTCAGGGTGCTAAGCCTGTGGGCTCAGAAAAGCACCACCTGCCCACACACCAGAGCTGTCACTTGCATTGGGAATGTTGGTTAAATGGCTCATCTGAAGGAAACTACAACTAAATTATCCTAAGATAGCAGGTTGTGCAGACCTTGTGTATACAGCCAAATGGCTTTGGTGAAGAGAAGATCAGACTGAGCTATAATGTGGCAACAGTTCCTGGCTTAGCATAGGAGAAAAGCACTTGTGTAGCCCATGCCTTTTCTGCTTGGTAGAGATGAATAAACTACTGCTAAAACATTTGACACTGTGAAGTTAGACATGTGCCACCTGGCTGAAATAAATTTGTGTGACACCTTGTTTTGGTTGCTGGCCTAATATAAAGGCTGTAAGGACCCAGTGCTGTTTGATATTGACAGTCCTGACCAGGGCCTCACAAAGCTCAGCAGCAGAGATTTAGAGTTACAGGCCTAAAGGTTCATCAGTATCTTCAGGTCTTGCTTAAAGTCAGTCTTCTCCATAACAGCTTTGCTGCATTAAGCAAGTGCACAACAATTTGCATGATGAACCAGAAAGAAATTACATATGTTTCATATTTCAGACAGATGTTAGATAACATGCTAATTAAAATACATGAGTATTCTGAGTCCAGGCTTAATGAGGTTATTTGAATTTTTAAATATGAGCAAGCATTCTGTAACACTCCCAACCACATTCCTCATTCATTTGGGAATCCCCATATGAAGTCATGTTGCTGTCTTGTCATCACATCATATTGTGTCATTTGAGCTGTATTAAGCTGTACCATTAAGCTGTACCATTGTCTCTTTAGTCATCCCATGGGGCAGGTTTAAGTCTACTCTGCCTACTCAGTCAACCTTGGATGCTGCTATACAAATGTACCATACATCATGCTAACACTCTAAGTGGTGATATCACAAACTCATGAGCACCATCTTCATTTTAAACAAATGTTTTCTTTTGCAGACCTGAAAGGAAGTGTGACCAGCCAATGTGCGAGGAGCACGAAGATGAGAGGATTAATATTTATTGTTTGAACTGTGAAATGCCCACCTGCTCCTTGTGCAAAATCTTTGGTGCCCACAAAGACTGTCAGGTTGCTCCTCTCACAAATGTTTACCAGCAACAAAAGGTAAATATCTTTTTGTTTCTCAAAGTACTTGAAGAAACTGTCAGGACCATCAACAGGAAAGTATTCCCATGACCTTCCTGCGAGTTTCCAAAAGGGTCTGGGATTGCCTTTGCCACCCGTGTGTGTGACTGAAAGGCTCCTATAAATCTATAGAAACTGTTTAGAAACACAGGAAAGTAAATTTATGAGAGATCACACAAAAAGATACTACAATTTGCCCCAATTTTGATGTGGAGCTGAGGATTTCTCTTTTGAGTTTCTATTCCCTTTTTTGCAATTCTTTTAGATGAGACAAACAAGTGGTATTTTCAACACTAAGAACTGGAAAGAGAACAGACCATTTCAAATCAAATAGTTATCTGTCAGACACTTTTACATTTAAGCATGCCATTTTTAAGAAAAGTTAAGTGAAAAACCTCCTCCTGCAAGTGAATGAAGGAATATTCAATAGTTGGCAGCACAGGATGTACCTAACATCTTCTGCCCTTGCTGTCACCAATAAAAGACTTGTTTATTTTTAATACAGTGTTAATTTAAAACCTGACTCACTGGGTTATCCTCCTGAGATAAACAGCTCATTTTTCTGGAGGGCCCCAGTGGGGCAAGCAATCAGACAGGCCAAGTTTGCAATCTCAGCCTCCAACTCCGTCACACAGATGCATGTGTGCATGTAAACTACAAATAAGGAGTTACTTTAGGAAAGGAGTTAAAAAACATCCTTTTCAATCAAAAAGAGGTGGGAGAAGAAGGAGAAGTTTTTTTGGACTGAATCCATGCCCGCAATCACTCATTTTGCATGGAGATTTGCAAGCTGTGTCTTCCTTTCCAGAGTGCCCAGTGAAAGGGGCTATCATTCCCAAAATGAGAGGCATGACCTGGAGGCTGCAGGATGCATGCTTCAAAGGAGCCTGTACAGAGCTGTGGATGCCATGAACACCTTTGTCTCTGTTACTACAGTGGTGTGCCAAGGGCCCCTTGCAATCACCATCACCCTCCCTAAGTTCACTTGGGGAACTTGGCCTTCTTTGTCTCTCTTAGGGATACCTTACAATCATCTCCATCCCCACACTCAGGGATTATTTTCTTCCTCCACTCATTTCCCTCATGCCAGTGGCCCAGCCTCTACCTTCTTCTCCTCCTTCTCTCCTGTCCTCTCTCACCACAACCCTAACCCCACTGCCTGCATGCCAGGGACTCTGTAACACATTGGTCACTCCAGGTCCATGGGCCACCTCTTCTCTACTCCAAGGCCAAGAGCTACAGTCCTCAAGGGAATACCACAGTGGTGTGGCTAGAGCCAGGCACTGAAAAAACAATCCCTCAAGAGTCTTTTCCCTCAACAAACCCAAAGGAAATATTTGGGACCTGTTGAAACAGCACTTCAGAAAAAAGCATCTAGAAGAACTTCCTAGAACAAAGTTATTCCCTCTTTCCAAACCACAGTTTCTTCTCCATTAAAAATTCCAAAATGTCCATGTTTTCATAGTGTGTTGAGGGAGGAAACAAATGTCAAAATACAAACAGGTATCTTATGGGCACATAAAGCTCCAATTTTTTCAGTTCTGGTGGAAAGACAAAGTAATATTCTCAGTATGCATTGTTTGCCCCCTGCTCCCCACTGTTAGATGTGTCACCCTGAAGTGTCACAGCACCTAACACCCTTCTGCTTGCTCTCCCCTTACTGCCTAGTCTGAGCTGAGTGATGGCATTGCAGTCCTGGTGGGGAGCAATGACAGAATGCAAGGGATTGTCACACAGCTGGAGGAGACCTGCAAGTCGGTTGAGGTAGGTGCCACCTCTTTAAATGCAGTTATTTCAGTGTGACATTGCATCTTTTAAATTTCTGGTAATGATTATTCTTCAACAGACCTCACTTTACCCAAATGCATTCCCACATTATTTCACTAAACCATTCCTCATGGCTTTGCACATTACCAAGATGTGCTGCCTCTATCAAAGAGTACACCCTGCTCAGCACCTCTGACCTTTGCTATATGGTAGGGGGTAAAGAGTAAGGATAATCCATATCAGCAAGTCTAGCTCAATATTCTTTGTGGAATAGGATCTCACTGAAGTTAAAAGCAGATCCACCAAAATGCCGTCAACTCCCAGCTCATTTAACATCTAAGATCAGATTCTTAGATTTACATCTAAGACCATCTAAGACCTTTACATAAAAGACCAGTAAGTCTGAAGTCTGACAGGTCCTGTGAATAGAGCCTTAGTCTCAGCCACACGGTAGGCACAGCATGGTTCACAGGTATGTCAGTATTTATTTTCTATTTGGTTGCTTTGCCTTCTGCACAGAAGTAGTGTTTTAATATGGTGTCCTTTAAGGAGTCTTGTTTTGTTGCTCACGGGAGAGAAGGGTTTGGGTTCTTACTGGACTTTCTGGTGAAGGCTTCACTCTGGAAGAGTTGGAATTAGTTTGTGTTATTCAATAGCAGAAGTGGCTTTCACTCTGAGAGCTTTTACATCAGCAAAGCAAATATAAACATCAGCTTTGACCAATCTGATCATCACAGAACAACAGGCTGAAAGGAGTTCATATGAATTGATTTTGTGATCAGAATTTGATGAAGCATCTAGTGAAAGAGTTGCATCCCTCTCAGCCCAATTAGAATTATATTGACCCTTTAGAGATGGAGCAGAAAGGAGAAATGGTAAGGAAAAATAAGTTAATCCAAGATGTACAGATTCTAGTTAGGAAGAAAAAACAATTACACAATCGATGTACACAATTCCAAGAACAGAAAATGTCCGAGTTTGTTTCAAAGAACACAAACCCATTGGCCCAAGTAAAAGAGAGAGCACATTAATGGCAGTCAGAACTTTGCAGCTGGGAAGCCTTCATGCTGCAAGGATGAAATTGGCTGCTATCAGGACTTTGCAGAGAGAAACAAGCCTTTCAAGTAGGTTAACTGCAGAAATTTGAATTATACAAAAGCAAAAGCGTACACTCATTTAAGCTGAACTAGCTGAACTAGAAACAAATCTTCAAACACCTAGTCTGAAGTATGGAGAAAACACTGCTAAAAATACCTTAAAAAATACAACAGTTTCTGAAACTAGCTTCCTCAGAGTCATCCACTCAGTTTAAAATCTAACCTTTAAAGTCAAAGCCCAAAGAAAATGCAGCCATTTTACCTTCTGATGTTTTATCAGGTTTTTCACCTTTAAAGTCAAAGATTGCAGAAAACAGATCTTAGAGTTTACCTTGGCACTTCCATGTTACATTTCAAGCGAATCACATTTCCTACTGTGCAAGAGCTTTGTCTGAATTGACATGAGTTTGTCCTTGAAGACAAGAGACTACAGCTGGAACTCAGAAATGTTTACACATGGAAATAACACAATCCAGAATTGTCTCTTCTTTCTGGTTAACACTTTGTAGAGAACAATAAATATCTGCTTTAGCAGAAAATACATGATCCTTTTACTTTTAGCTGGAATAAGTAATAGCCTACAGTTCTACATTTAGCCACTGCTCCTGTCCAACCTTAAAAACAAAAAAAAAAAAATCCTTTTACAGCTTTTAACTGATGGAAAAGTTGACCTAATTCACATATTATACTGAAAATTGAGAAGGGAATTTAAAATGATAAATACCGGAGAACTATAATCAATAATTAGGTTGTGTTTAGCTCTGTAAATGAGTCTAATAACTAAGGAAAAATTACAGTGTTTTTTCAAGTGCTAAGAGCATAGGCCAGTCAATACAGGTCCTTCGGAACAAGCAGTGAGATTCATGCTCAGTAGCAAGGACTCCTTTCTTTTTGATGTAGCTGTGCTTTAAAAAACAAAAAGGCTGAGAACTTTTTAGAATGCAAAGTCATGTATTTGTTAACCTCTTTCATTACACAGAATCTGATTAGAGTAATTCCATCAGGCAGAGGCTTCATATGGGAACTTTTTATGCAGAAAGAGAATATTTCAGAAATATTTCAGCATTTGCAGTTAGAAACCTGTTTTGCACTCTCACTCATGAGATTCACAACTCTGTAATATCTGCTGGCAGGAAATACTATCTATTAGTGCTTAAAAACAGGGAAGGATCTCTCAGAGCACCCTGCTATCACTTGCTTGTTCTTCTTCCCCCAACATTTGTCCTGTGTCAAATGACAAAGATAGCACACACCTGTCTCAAAATTAAGGTTGTTTTCCAAGTGATCTGAATGACATCTCATGGGGAGAAAGCTAGGAGAAGAGTGGGAGAAGATTATTTGACGTCTGAACATAGAAGGACACTCAGAAACAATGACCCACTTCGTTTGAAAACTTCCTTAACCCCACCCTGTAACTGCACTAATCAGGAATTTCTGGGAAGTGACAGGAACTCCCAGAGGGGCAGGACAAGCCTGTGCCCCCTGCAAGGAGTGCCTGTTTAGCCTAGCCCTCCTCATTGGGAAGCAGAGGTGGATGCTTGGGTCAATGCATCAAGATGTGCATTCAATCCCCTCTCCACCCTCTTGTAGACAGTGATTTTTAACCAAATGCAGATCTTTGAAAGTCTTTCTCCTTTGAATGATACAGAACTCATGATACCACTTACAGGAATGAGCTCTGGCTGAAAGTAAAAAAAAAAAAAGTGGAATTCTCTCTGGTCAAGTGCTGTGAATAATAAGTCTTATCACTACATAAAGTTCTGTGGGGCTGTTAACAATCCTGTGCTGCCAGAATCTCAGCATTATGCCTCAAGGGACAAAGATGAGAAATCGATTCAGCCTCAGCTCCTAGGAAAGAGATTTAAATAATCACCACCATCCACAACAAGGTCTAACCACAATAAAGTCATGCCCTGGGGCACACAGATGACTCAAGTACTTCTATTCCGTAGACCTTAGACATTATATATAGTCTATCCCCCACTTCCTCCCCATAAATCCTCCTTCACAAGTGCAGCCTGTTCTTTTGAGAGAGTGCTCAATGCAGCAGTCATCAAACCCATCCTCCTAACTCAGTGAAAGATGCTGTTGTCTGGTTGGAGGGACAATAGAAATGTCTCAAGAAATGATGTGAAAATCAGTGCCTGAATATACGGTTGGAATCTGATTCCTCCTTCTTGTCTTTGTGCTTCTGTCACACCCCATTTTCTTTGCAGAACCTCTACCTCATTCAGTGCACAGTAAATGGAATATAATGGACACCTCTTGTCCAAATAGTCTAAGAGGGCATATGTGAAAATCAAGCCCAGCCAGGATTGTTCCAGGTACTCTGGCAGAAAAAGAAAATTGTCCAGAGCTGTTTGAGATGCTCACTCCTTTTAAAACCATTCTGTTCACGCAAATGGACCCAGCTGCTAATACGGTGGGAGCTTTTACTTTTTCTGCAGACTTTGATGTATCACCACAGACATCACAAATACCTTTTTACTTTTTTTAGCAGACTCACAAGTTATACAATAACCTGTTTGGGGGCTTTCAGTGCCTTGAAACTCAGAGTTTGAGAAGAGTTTTCAAACTTTTGTTCCAACAGCTTGGACTTTGAAAATTATAAAAGTCTCTGGGGTCATTCAGAATCCTTTGCACTGTTCAGAAAGAGGAATTTCTTTGATGAAAATACTTCCAAGTAACTGTAAAAATAGAAACCCTTTTAAGAACATAACATGTTTAACATAAACCAAATGATTCACAGGAATGCTGCAAACGACAGAAAGAACAGTTGTGTGAAAAATTTGATTATCTCTATTCTGTACTGGAAGAAAGAAAAAATGAGATGACACAAATAATCACTAGAACCCAAGAGGAGAAACTGGAACACGTCCGGTCCCTGATGAAGAAGTATGCGGATCACTTGGAAGCTGTGTCAAAACTGGTTGAATCAGGAATCCAGTTCATGGAAGAACCAGAAATGGCCGTGTTTTTGCAGGTATAAAGTCCATATATAGAGACAGAAAAAGAATGATGGGTTTATTGATGTATTTTTAAAGCATTTCTCAATTGTAGGCCGATTCAGAGTTTGTTTATCTTCAAGTGAACATGTATACAAACTCATTTTTTAAACACCTGAATCAGCTCAGACAAATTACTACTCTTCTTGTGAATAGTATCCAAATCAAGAACATGAGTATTTGCTATTTGCAACAAAATATACTATCGTGTGTATGAATTTCTGGTCCCCTTAGAAATAGGAATTCAAACATTTTCCAGGTAATCTTGCTTTTCCCACCAATACAATGGTGGTACAATATGTTCATGTGTACATGATCTTCTGAGAATTATAGGTTTCATTTGTAAATTGAAAAAATTATTATCTTTTCAATAATTTGGGTGCTAAGCTACATTTTGATTCCTTTTTTTTTTTCCCTTTGTTTTCTTACTGTAAATTTAAGAGACATGAGTAGAGAACCATTAGCAGCCCATCCAATGAATTCATTGGTGTAGAATTCCTATCTTGCAATTTTACAATTCCCCTATATTAAAGGCTGGAAGAGCATTTTCTACAAAACAAAACAAAACTAAACTAAACTAAACTAAACTAAAAAAAACATAACAAAACAAAAATAAAACAGCCAACACTTACTTTCATCAAAAAATTGCCTTTGAAGAGCACAGTATTCTCCCTAGACAAATAGAATTTTGTCTCTCCAAAAGGATGCCCTTGAGAGATATATATGGATAGTCAAATATGTAATTACTGTGACTAAAGAGGGCAACAAACCAAATGCTTTTCACCACAAACACAACCAAAAAAAAGAGGAAAAATATTTCAATTTTTTTTTCTACCAACTGTGCATATCTCCCATCATATTCCCATTTTAATTAAAACATCTTTGAAGAACTAAAAGGTTTACTCAGCTGTATACTAATTACCATCCAAATTTCATCTCATTCCTAGATGTCATGGCTGTCACTTATGAAATCCTTATTAGTGCTTAAAAGCTGCCATCGTAAGAATTATTTCTCAATGCATAAAATCTCTGAAAAAATTGAACCATTTAAGAAGTCAGTTATTTCTTTTTTGTTTCCACAGAATGCCAAAACATTGCTACAAAAGTAAGTATTTAAACTTGAGACACTTGTTTTTTATAATCACTTACAATTTATAAATTTATCTTCAAACCCAATGCCAATAACCAATCTCTATTTTAGAATTACTGAAGCTTCGAAAGGATTTCAAATGGAAAAAATAGAGGATGGATATGAGAATATGAATCAATTCACAGTGAACCTCAGTAGAGAAGAAAAAATAATACGAGAAATTGATTTTGACAGAGGTATGTAATTTATTTCACCAAAATTTCTTTTTATATAGCAGCTGTGTGTGATTCACATGATGATACTGAGTAGGAAACCACAAATCAGATATTTCTCTCTATGCCAAAATGTAACCAGAGCATTATGTATCAGTTATAATCAAATCTAGGTTTATTTCTCTGAAGTGCTAGGATGGGCCTGCAAATTTTTTAGGATAACTAGTGTGATTATACTAAAGAAAATCCAATGCTAGAGGCCTTCCTCTGAAAACAACCTGACCCACAACTGCAAGCCACAAGATATGTCAGATGGGACAAAAACAATGGTTTGACCAAGTTTGATAGTCTGGCTTAGGCATGTTGGTATCTCAAACTTCCAGTCATGCATTCAAAGCACTGACCCAGTAAAGAATTATGAGGACAGCTTCAATGGCATTAAAACAAACATATACCTAGAACTGGAAGAAGGACTTTTTTTCTGACAGATTGGGCCAGATCCCAGGTAGCATCTCCCCAAAACGGGCAGGGCTCTGCCGCACATCCCTCATGAGGATAACTGCATTGACAGGAATTTCTGTCCTCCTTCCCATGGGAAGAGCCAGCTTAAGATTTTAACCAGCGTGTGTGTTCAGTTTCTTCCCAGCCCCAAAGCTGGCAGCTCCATGGCAGTGCCCAGTCCAGGCTGGTGGGAGTAGGCTCCTCACCAACACCCTCTCTGCCAGGCAGAAGATTGTCAGTGACTTTGCCCTGCAATTGCAAATGGCTTTTTAATTACTTGAAGACTGGTGCTCATCCTGTCCTTTTACACGTGTTCTGTCAGAGGAGGAGGGAGAAGAAGAAGAAGAGGAGGAGACAGAGGATGGCGAAGGCTTGGGTGAAGTCCACACAGAATCATCAGGAGAGGAGGAAGAGGAAGAAGAGGTGAAAGAGGAAGAGTCAGAGGGAGCACCACAGCCACCTCAGCAGGACCCTGAAGCACAGAGCGCAGGGGCAGAGCCCCAGGCTGAACCCACTCCAGCACCAGTGCAGGCTGCCCCAGCTGGTCAGGTAAATGTCTCTGCTGCCCCACTGCCCTGCCAGCTTTGCTGAGTGCACCTGGCAGAGCCAGAAACGCTCCCCTGTGTCCTGTGGGCACCATGACTCAGGAGCAGGGCTAAGGGAGTCGATGCCCTGGAGGGCAAAATTCTTTATTGCCCTTGTACACATATATGCAACTTTACTTCAACATGTGCATGTGTCACTTGATAAGCAAAAAATTAGCTTCTAGATAAATTAAGATATATATGGGACGCATAAGTTATAAATAAAAAAGACTCCATTTGGTAGTGCATTACAACGAATGTTCTGCTTGCTGTGATTTAACTCAGACTAACTGTTGTAAATGAGATGATTGTTAAAATATTTATACCAAGAGAATTTGGCATTCCCTCTGGATTTAGGAAGCTTTCCACCACCAGTTTTTAGATTATACTTCTAATCTGTTTTCTGTGAATGGTGCTTGCTGCCTTCTGCTCTGATCATCCTTGGGATATGTCTAGCTAGATGCAGGAACATCATACACCAAAGAGGAGAGGAAACTGCCTCTTACAAACAGTTTCAGGGTGTGACTATTTTAGGCCAACACTTTTCTTAGGGAATTTGATTAGAATGAGACCATAATTGCTGTATATTCTAAAAGATGTACATTAAAAAATATACTTCACATGCTACTTTAGTTTGCCTTGCAAATTCTTAGCAAATTCTCCTCTTAGACAGTTTACTCAGTAAAGTTGCTGAGGGGTAAAGGCTGCTGTGAATATATTTGAGGAGGCCTATGTGAAAACAAGAAAACACACAGAGGATCTTTGATTGTAGCAAGCTCCCCACATAAAAGTGAAAATAAAGGCTGTAGATTCATTCTTTCTTTGATCTAAAAATATATGTGAGTTTTCACCAGTCACGTGAAGATGCTCTTAAATCAGGCTTTACTGATTTAATCAAAATTTGAAGATTTGCACTGACTTACCTAAACTTGTGTTCCCTAACTGATGCAGGGGTTTATGCAAACAAGAACTAGGCATAAGCAATTCTGCCCACCAACATGAATTCTCTCATTTCTAAGGCTAAAGTGAGAAAGGTACAGCATGCTGCTCTAGAAATTTTAAAATGCCATTAGGAGATAGTTAGGCATGGAGTCAGACATGGTATGTGGGCGTTGTGGTGTGGGGGATACCTGTATTTGAGTTTTTGCCTTCTGGTGTAAAAAGGCAAAGCAGAAATGCAGTGGTGATAGCAGACTGTGTGTGCAGAAACCCCAAGAGCCTGATGCAGGTAGAGAGGTGCAGTTCATCTGGCTGCTCCTCTTCCTGGCAGAGCAACAGTGCTTGGCTTACAGCATTGATGGCAAGGCTCGTGGGCAAACGCTTCTTTCCAATATTCCCTTCATTCTGACTGCTTGTATCAACAGACTCCTTGGCAAAAGTGTTATTCTTAACCTAAAACCCAACAAGCCATTTGAAGGTACCTACACCTGTCATTTATGGCTGGCATGGGTTCATGAGACTCTCAAGCAGAATTTAAGTTTTTAGGATTGAACTGAGGGTTTATCTGAATTGAGGAACCCCTTGCTCATTCCTTTCTCAGTTAGCACCCCCTTCCCAGCTAGTTCTACCTTCCTGTTATATTTTTGGGTTCATTTATTTTCTTTCTCTTGTCTGTGTTATTCAAATGAATAGTAGTTGCTTTTGCTTTGCATTTTGATTGCAATTCTTTCAGATCATATTAGTAGGACAAACCTATGCCTTGCAGTGATATCTAACAAACACAACACGCAGAACAATGTGACTACAGCAGGAAGGTAACGTGGTGCACTCTGCTTGTTCTTCTCTTTATCTGTCCTGATTAAGGATGTTGTTGTGACACCGAGTGGTTCCCAACAGACTCCCGAGTCTGACACTCAAGTGCCAGCCACAGCAGAAACCACGGATCCCTTGTTTTACCCTAGCTGGTATAAATCCCAGTCACGGCAACCAAGCAGTCCAAGCTCAACCCCGGTGAGTGGGCTGGGGAAAGTAGGGACTCCTGTTTCTCTGGAAACAAGTCCAAAGAAGGCAGAAGCCCCGACAGCAGCAACAATCGAGGAGAGTGCACCAGGGAGTGGTAAGGAAACTAATGCCACTGCAGCGACATCCAAGGTCAGTGCTCCCAAAGTCACCCCAGAGGGCTGGGACCTGCAGCAAGGCGGGAACAGCAATTGTTAAGGAAAATGTGACTTCATTTTCCTCTGCATGCTAAAGAATAAGAGCAATTTCAAAAATGTGAAAGCAGCACAAACTGGATTTATAGATGGTTCAATGTGTGACAGGCTGACTATAGCTTCAAAGCAGCATGCTGGTGGTTGCTTGTGCTTACCTGCCAGTGCACCTTGCTTGTGCCAGCTGTTACCCAAATTACTCATGCACAGGAGCTATTGGAGAGGCCAGTGATGTCTCTGTACATCAGATATTTGCATGTGTTTGTGGCAGAGAAATCCTGTGCATGAGATTACTCTCATCACCTCCTGACAGTCTGTGTATGCGCTGTCCTACCGTGACTGGTGGAGCAGCTATGGCTTGGCTTCGCCTTCTGCAGCTCTGTGGCTGCACCTGGAGTGCTTCCCCATGTGAACACAAAGCTATGCAAACACCCAGAGCCTTCCTGCGTGGTTGGTTGTCTCTCAGTAAGGAGTGTGGTTTCCTGGGTTCAGATCTGTGGCAGAAGGTTTGCTCCAAGGATTCTTGAGACTCGATTAAAAGAGAGCATGAAGATGATACATTTCAGTTCAGTGTTAGACACTCAGAAGCATGATGGGATAACAGATACTGATGTGTTGAGTACAGGAGGATGTTTTCCTTTAAAGGACAATATTAGAATTGGAATAACCTGAATTTGAATAATCCTCCTTCAGTACATGTATACGAACTCCACATGGCCCAAAGACACAAGGAACAGAGTAGAGGGAGCTGTGCAAGGATTTGCACACTACACCAGGTCCTGCCCCTGGTGTAGTGTCTGGTGACCAGCCCATGAGCAGCACTCTGTAAATCAAACCATCATAATTTCCAGGTTCTAGCTGCATGTTTTAACAAAGCAATTACCTGTATGTGTGCAATGAGAGGAGATTGTGTATGGGTCTGTGTGTGTGTGTGTGAGAAAGAGAGAAATAAAAAATGGGAATTAAGTATTTAATGATGTTTCCTTTAAGTCTGGAGATGACTTTGTAGCATACATAAGCAGCTATATAGGCTGCAATTGTATGACAATAGGTAAACAATCATGTGCCAGGCAAAAAGTTAGGAGAAGGAATTAACAGAGATATGATAAAAGGGGCACTTCTGCTAGAGGTTTCAGTCAGTGATACTTGAATTTGGTGGCTGACTTTGCTGACTTTCTTAACAAAAGCAACATTTGTCCACCTAAATTTCAGTGGCTATTTTTCAAGTCAGGGTTTTATTTGGGAATATTTGAGTAGAATTAAAATGAAAAGTAGTTTAAAATTATCAAATCTACTATGACATTGTCTTCTTAAGTGTATTCAAAATGTGCTGGCAAAAAGTAAATTCACAGTGAAATTTATTGCTTCCTCTTAGCTTTCCTAAGAGCTGTTTCCTCTTATTAGTTGCACTGATGACCAGGTAGCCTAACCTCACCATAAGTAGGTAAATTCTGTACTAGGTTAATTTCCTGGGAGCTTGCCAAAGTGTGGTCTGCGTCCCTCAGCCCCAGCAAGAAGAAAAGGAACAAAACTTTTGTGTTTGATGTGGGCAGCTGTCTGAAAAACAACAGCAGCTGGTACCCAGTTTTCTTCAGTATCAGAAGCAAAAACAGGCACATAGGAAAGATGTCAGTTCCTGTTGGCAAGTGAGCTTGGGGGTGCTGCATCTCAATATTTTCCCAGATCACAGGTGACACTGGCATTTTGGAAGGAGGAGGAGGATGTCAAGCAGAGTAGCTCATGTTTCTGGGGATGTGAGAGGAAGGAGCAGGGGAAACAGCTGAGGATGGAACTGCCAATGGGCTGGAGACACAGCAAGAGATAGGAAAGGACGAGAAGCAGAAATGTGCAGGAGAATAGAAAGAGCAGAGTGTCTGAGTGAGGGTGATGCCTTGAGATGATGCTGTGGTCAGATTTAAGGTTCTGAGCTGAGATGTGTCTATGTCACTAAGAAATGACTGCTGTCATGGGGCAGTGATCATTTTCAGTTATGTGAACTTCAACTTTGTAATTTTTCCTGCATGTGATTTTACTCAACCCACTATGAAGTGCTATGTTCCCTATTTTTTAAAATCCCAGGTGATGTTCTTCACACCACTGTATTTACTCCCTTCCTCTAATTAAAGTATATCATGGAAAAATGCTGTGGAAACAGAGCTTTTTCATGGAACATAGTGATAATGAGTACTTCATGTGATGACAACACTGGTGAAGCACTCTTCTTATTTTCTCACAGGAGTTAGCATTCTGCATAACACTTTTGGCATTTCTTATCATACTACATCGTCTTTGGAATCTGATTCAATACATGATTTGTACTTTCATGGGTAGGAAATATTTCATTTTACCATTAACTAACAGTTCAAATAGTGTATCTGGTGATGTTCCTATACAGCTTTAAAGGACTTTTCCCCTTTCTTCCTATCCAAAAACGTCATGCTAGTTCACAACACAAGCTGCCTAAATAATTTCTTCCTCCTCACAAATGCCACCCTTCAGCTTACTCCTGCATGGTTAAATATTGCATCTCCCTGGTTCAAAATGAAAAGAGACATTTACTCTTGCAGATATATGGGCTTGTATTTCAGTTGCTCTTCAGATGACCAGCAGGATGGAGAATCTGTTGGTTGACAGATGTGAAGAACACCAAGCTTGTTCAGTCCAGCAAGTAGGGGAGGAAGAGCTGGAGAGTAATAATAGGCATCAGAGGTGTTGAGGTCAGGAAAACAAATCCACTGAATAATCCTGCAGCCAGGATCACCACAAAAAGCAAATCACCTGTGCTCCCTTGGGTGGATGGCTCAAGCCCCACTCTCCAGAGGTGCCCATGGACGTAGTGGAAAGGGTCCCCTCACACCCAGCTCACACAGCACACCTCACATTCCCCTCAGGTCCCACCACCCATTCAAAGCCATCTCTTGCACATTCCCAGTGAGCATGGAGCACCAATCATGGCCCTGAAACACAGCATTTGCAGGAATCCCACCCAATCTAGACAAAGGATTTTTTTCCTTAGGTCAAATTAAGAGCTGAAATATCCTCAAGATCAAGGACTAAGAACTCTACTACCAAATGAAATTGTCCCAAATACAAACTCTGTAATCTAAACCTTAACTATTCCATAACATCTCTTCTGGAGTAACCCCTTTTTTTGGTAGGCAATATCCATTACTATCTTCCAGCTCTAAATTTGTGCCGTTCTTAGGTAAGACATACATATGTGTTCAATTTTCAGTGTGATATGACTGATCTACAGGGAATTCTGTATTACAGCTCGGATATTTAATGTTATTTACTGAAAACCAAAAACCTCTGACTACAAACAACTGTAGTTACCTTTGGGTATTTGCTCAAATGACAGACAAATTCAGTGTTGATCTATTCTTCAACACAAAGATGATTGGTTTTCCCTGCTCACTTTCTGCACTATAGTCTCAGCACTGTACATGATATGGAGCATCTATAAAAAGTGAAAAATTGTTATTCAGCTTTTATGTGCAAAACTTCCAGCACTTTGACTGAAAAATATCCCTCCATTAAAAAAAAAAAGGGAGAAAATAGAAGTTATAATCTACATTTTAGCTGCATTAATTAGCCAAAAAGATTCACTGTCTGTTAGTAATTTGAAAAGCATCAGACAATGCAAATCTCAATCAAGTTCATGGACCATAGTTTAATCTTCATTTACTTGTGTTGGTTTTTGAAAATTTGTATTATTACTAAAGGACATAGAAGTTGGTTTTATTCTTGGGAAAATGGGCATGTGACGAGCACTATGCTTTCTTTCCCCTCTATTTTTTAAATTCAGAATACCTTTTAAAATTAAAAATAGACAAAGGCAGAAAGCTCTTATTTCTACCATTTGAGACCTCCTCCTATGTGGCCTCTAGTGACATCTTTATGATTTATTTATTAATGAAGTAGAAAGGAGGTGAAGGAAAAAGACATTTTGGTCTCAGATTCTATTTGCATAAAAATGGTTTTATTCTCCGTGCATAGTGAGGTGGCTGGTTAGACAGTTTATGTGTCTTCATTTTTCATATGAAAGATCAGGTCACTGCCCTTGTTCCTTTGTGTGATAAGCCCCGAAAGCCAAATAACAAAATCACTTTGAATAACTGTATAATTATTTATAATAATAATATAAATCTGCATGACTGTCATCATAAGAGCAGCACTTATTTTCAGGCTCCTTTAATAGAATGCACCAATAGGGTTTTCATTGTTTTTCAGCAGCAAAAATAGATCAGTTCCCCTGTTAATTCCCAACATTTACTTTATTTAAGGGTCATTTCACTCTAAGAAATTGTATTGATGCATCTATAAATTTCCTCCAGCATGTGGGAGCAGGGATAAGGCAACAGGAGCCATAGCCCACAGGTGTGCAGATTGTTTGTGGTAAGAGAGGCCAAAAGAAGATTATTCAGCATGAACCAAATAGGTAACTCTGCATCAGACAGCTTCATCCTCCTCCAGGGAGTGCCTCAGTCAGCAGTGTGGTCACCACAGGCTGCTTCTGCCTCTGACAGAGAATGAGAGGCATCTCCAGTAAGAGCAAGTTCAGCCGCAGCTGCTGCTTCTCACTTGGCACCTCTCCCCCCTGCCTGCTGAGTGTGAGGTGACATTGCTCCCAGCCCAGCTGCCTCTGTTCGATGTCTGAAGCTGGGGAGATCCAAACCTCGGGGGATGACAACCGGCAGCAAATGATTAGAGCACAGGGAGCAGGAATAGCGTCAATGAACTGCCTTGGCTCCATGGGGAGGGGCGTATTAGTGGGAGGTGACACAGACATTAGCAAGCAGCCCTTTCCAGTGCATAGGAGAAACAGATCTTGTAGTCCCACAATTTTCCCTAATCTTATTTTGTCAGCAACATTTCTCATGCAGTGAAACCATATAAATTTGTAAGTTTTCATAAAAGTCTTGGTTTGTCTGAGTCTGTAGTTACCCAGTTTATTTCAGCTAAAATGAAGTGCTGGACCCTGCATCCTGTTGCTCAAAGTTCCTGTTCCCCATAAGAAAAGAGTCTGTCTGTGGATCCAAAGGATTCCAGCATATACATTTAGTCTGAAATGAAAAGCAAGTTAATCATCCACAAGCAGTAGCCTGATCTAATTTCCTTTTGCAGCCAGCAAGTACAGTGCTTTAATTCCACGAGGATATAAAATATAATCAGGACTGAACTGTTTGGGAGGACAAATATTAATGGAATGGCCTATGCTAATCTTGTTTCATTAGTTTTAAAATTTTCTATTACTTTCTTGCAACCTTGTGCCATCTGCCAGAATTACCATAAGGACAGTCTTCTCTGTATTCATGTACTGTAGTTCTCTTTGCCCTGCTGCTGAATACTTCAATTTCAGCTGGTGGTCCTTTTTTTTTTTTTTTTTTTCCCATGAGACATCTTTAAATCACATCAGAGAGGTCAGTATTTAGTTAAGTTTTAGCTGATTGGTTGTCATGTCAATGTGCAGATAACATGGACAAAATAAGATCATTGAAAACCAAAATAAGGCCAAGAGATTGCACTGTGCTCTGTTCACATACCTCCACTTTACCATCAGGGTATAAAAGGCATGGTCTCACATTTTAGCACAGTGCTGCTCTGGCATGTTTGCACAAGCATGGTAGCAGAACACAAATAAGAAATGTTCTCTTCACCAAATTGGAAACTCAGTCTGGCCAATCTGCTCAGGTGAGGAAGACAAGCACCCACTTCAAGCCAGCTGTTCCAAGAGGGATTTCTTGCTCAAGAGAAGGCAGTCTTGTGAGGCTGGATCTTGCAGGAATGGTGCTAAGGGTCTCCATTCCCGACACACCTTCCCACAGTTTCCCCCAGAGCGGGACAAGAAGTTTGTTAGCATCAGCCACAGGCATAGCCCAGGTAGCTCTCTTCCAAGACATCAGCTGCTGCTGCAAAGGCTCTCTCGTCCCTGCAACAAGTGTGTTTAGTGCTAATGAAAGATCCAGGAATGCAGACAGCAAAAATCAACTTGATATTTGCATTCTAGGTCTTTATATACCTGCCTTTTATCTTTCCTTAGCTGGAAAATGGATGGGTTTATTCCTGTAGCATTAAAAAATCTGCAAGGTTTGACTGAATGAAAATGAGTGGTCTGTCCTCCATGAAGCTGAGGTTTTTGTAGGAGACCCTTGAATCAGCTGGTGTAGAAGCCCAAATCATACTCTGTTTCAATCTTCTTCCTAAACATCTCTTAAATTTCACTGGGGAGTGGGTATGGAGGGGAGCATTCAGCCTGTACCTGAACAAACACTAGATGCAAGAAACTCAGTTAACAATCAAGAAATTCTGCCTTTGCTTCTCGGTAGTTTGACACAATGAGTTGGGACTCAGTGATAGCAGCTACATCTGTGGCCATTCAGGCTGATGTTCAGTTAGTGGTAAACTTTGCCTGTAAATTTCCATTTTGTTTCTTGACTTTGTGCTTCAGGTGAATTTTTTCCCTTCAGTTTGGCAATACATGCAGAGGAGATCAGCAAAGTCTTGATTGTTCCTCTTTTAACACCTCCCTCTCCCTTAATTTTGAGAATTATCTGGGTGATTCAGAGACAGCAGTGATGAGTCGTGAGGGCAATGCATTAAGACCAGATTTCAGACAACAGTTTCTCATAATTAATATGAGTGGCAAGTACCTCACCTGAAGTTTCCCCTCAAATAGTCTGCTCTGCTGTTTGTCTGGTGAGTCATAGATACCATCTGATTTATGGATATTTCATTTTTTTCAGTCTATTACTAGTAAAAGGATCTCCACAATGGACAAAATTATTTTTCCTGTTGAATTTAATACAAAGCCAGGCTCACCTAGACATTGTCTTTCTGTGACTAGCTCATTTAAATACTGAATTCTACCTCCATTCAGCCTCCTCCTCCAAGCATCACTTGTTCTGCTCATTGTTAAGGAGTTTGGAAAGGAAAATAGAATGTAAACAAAAAATATTTCTTAACCACAGATGAACTGTTACTGGTTTACATCATATTGTACACAAACCATCTATTTTTGGAATATTTGCTTAGTTATCTTATTACCTTGAGACAGCCCAGGCTTTTAGTGCAGCCCTTCACTCGCCTCTGGAAAGCAGCACTGGTAGTCTTGTAAGCATTAGAGATGGATCAGCATTTAAATGCCAGCCTATCTAATTGAAAATCCCAGCGCTGGTAATTAGTTAACTGGGCCTGATCCCTATGTTTGGGAAGGTGTCCTTCCAATTGCAGGGTTTCCAGGCTTGTGAGCCGGCCCGGGGCTGGACTGCAGCACCCTGCAGTGCCCACCTGCTGTGCTTTTAAAATTGAGATAAAGACCAAGGGGGCTAAAATGGAGATAAAGACCATGGGCAGCCAAAATTAAATGGAAAATGGGGAGACAGACAGATCAAACAGTGATGATTCAATCTTGTATCTCTTTTCAGGTGCTATATATTCCTGGCATCTTTGCAATAATCCTCAGGTCATTAAGTAAGAGACCAGTGACTAATTAAAAAAACCTGTTATCCCTGGCTGCCAGCCAGGAGGTGCTGCAATGTTCAAACTATGCTGCAGATGTCAAACAGAGACATCATGCCTTTGACTGAGCAGAGAATGAGGAGCTCACAGTCCTGGGGGATAAGTGATCTGAATTTCTTACCGCTCTTTTCAATTTAGAGAGCACCCTATAAAATCTGCCTGGGTCTGTCTCAGCCACTGAAGGTGGTGATCGAAATACAGATCAGTCACTCAGAGCACTCCTGGCTCAGCACTTCTGTGCACAGAAGTGGTTTTTGTTCATGATGAAACACTTGCTGTATGACTTATTGTATTACAAAATGCCTTACCAAGAAAATGTAGCTGTCATTTCCCCCATTAGTGCTGATGAACCTCTTCAACATCTGGCAAAATATTTGTTTTTAAAATACATTTATTTTTATATTTATGCACAAATCCAAAATTTAATTTTATAAATAAATAAATTTCTGTTTAAAGAAAAATTGAGCTGGTGCCTGCCCAGATGCAGGTCAGTTCCAAGCTTGCCTCTAGTGACAGTGACTCTATACCCTGTCAATACCTGGTCAATAACTGTGACTGAATCTAAAGCTCTAAGAACAGAAATTATCACAGCTTCCTTGGACCTCACCTAGGAGCAGTGTGAGATGGACAGAAGGAAACTTGATTTCCTTGAAACTTGATGATCTTGCTCATCACTTGGCTGAGTGCTGTGCAAGCAGGCCAGCATTGCTAACGGGCAGGCAGAGATTACAATGTGAGATTTGACATGACAGACATCCATCTGGGCAATCACAGTGCTACTCACTGAGCAATTCTGGGGGTTTGGAGTGGAGTCATAGCTTGGATAACAGCTTCAGTTGCTGTGGTTGCAGTGAGGAGCAGATTCAGGCAACTGGAGGCATGGAAAAATGAGCACACAAAGAAAAAGTGGTAGCAGCAACAGCTGATGAGGGAAAAAAAATGTTTTAACTGTGGCCAAGACTTTCTTCTTCTTATGTGGTGGCTTTAAGGAACGGCAACAGTTTGCTTTAGCTGACCATCTGGCTTTTTGTCCTGCACCTCCACTGGTTTTGTCTCTCAGAGAAGCTGTGCTGTGCCCACAGCTCACATACACCACTCTCAGCCCCTGCAGGCTTAGGAGAGCCCAGGGCAGTCAGTCACTCACAATGTGAGCAGCACGGGATGAGCCTCCAAGCATGGGATGTGTATGTCTACACACCTCAAAGCTATGCTGCCTCTGTTATCTGATCCCACAAATGGAGCTCCAGGGTGAATCACAGCCTGAACTATCACTGTGTCATTCACTGGATTTCCAAAAGTGCCATTTGCAGAGGAAGAAAAAGCTTTGAAATACAAAAGTCCACATTAGTCAAAGGAAAGACTGCCTGACAGACAGGACATTAAACCACTACTATTTTTGCTACTTCTCCCTGAAAGCTAATAGCAAAGTTTCTACAACACTGATTAGATTGATTACTGCTGTGGAGAAGTTCTTGGAAGGTCTCTACTTCACATTTAACTTGTTAATCTGAATTCCTATCTATTTGTATGACAAAGCAGCAGTAGGAGGAAGAGGGAAGAACTGGTATTCATGAGTAGCTTCCTGGCACTGGTGACCAGCATGTAGTACGTGACCAGCACTTACTCCTGCAGCCTCTCAATAGGATCCTTCCTTTGCTAGACAGCTCTCCAGCAGGGCTGGAAGTGAGCAGAAATGGTAAAAGGCTGATTAATCAGGAGGTCCCAAAAAATCTTCACTCCTAGAGGAGTGAAGAATGGTGTGGATAGATGCAGGACAGACTGTTCTGATCATGCAGTCTTAATATTCACATGTTTTTAAGACTCTTCTCTTGGGTTTCCTTCATTTTCCTGGCCAGTAGAAGGACTAGGTTTCATGTAAATATGTAATTACTCTCAATAAAAAGCTGGATCAATGAGGTGCAGCAATGGGTCAAATATTAACACAAGTATGTTATTTCTCCTTTTCTTCTTTGAGTTATGAAAAAAACAGGTTACTTTTATAGGGGAACTGTATGTCATTTGTCCCAAGTAGTGCTGAGAAGAAAGCTGCTCTCCCACACCATGCTCTAATGCAGTTTCCACTACAGGTTCAAGTGTCTGAACCTCCATGTCCCATGGAAGATGCATGGAACCTATACCAAAATAAGCCAGTTGGGCTGTTTTCCTCTGAAATACATTTTATCACTTTGAGATCATTATGTAAGAGACTCTGCATTAAACATTATCCACATAATGTTAATTGTAATATAGTGATGATCTATTGAAGAAAGGCATTTCCTCCCAATGGACTTTTAAAATTTATTACTGACCACTATTAAGAGAGTGATATGTCTAATTCTGTGTCTGATGGAGCTTGTCTGTGCATATAATTTTGTCTGCTACCTTATGTATTTCTGTGGCAGGTAATTGTAGCAAATATTTTGGAGAATGCTCTGTTGATTCCCGCTGATAAAAAAGATCCATGCAAAATAAGCAGCCCCTTAGCTTTGAAACAATATTGTTGTGATATACGTGACAGCTGCCAGGTGTTATGCTGAAGGAGCTAGACTGCATAAAAATATGAAAACAAAATGCTTGAACTAAAGTTTAAACTATTTAAAAATAACCTGTTGTGCTCCCTTTGTTTCCGCTGCCTGGAAGTGTTGAGTGCCAGAAGTGTAACACTTGACATTTGAGGCAGACAAACATAGCCTACAGATTCTGTGATTGCTTTGCAACCAGCTAGCATTTTTTAATCATGCCTGTTCTTGTCAACACTGGGGGTTGTTTCTAAACAAGCCAGCTAAAAATGGGAATTAAAATTAATTTCTAGCTCATTTTCTGAAGCTACAGAAACCCTGGAAGCAAGAAACCTGTATTTTCACTGCTTCTCTCTCCAAGACCCACACTTTCTAACAAATTCACACCCTTGCTCTCCCGCTGGATAAAGAGGAGGCAGCAAAGGCACTGGGGTAGTACACGTGCCTCTAAGGGTGTGGATCCAGTTTTTCCTCTGGCAGAAAAGGTGATTCAGGAGTTTTTTGCCAAATGGCCCTGCCTCTTATTGCTTCCCAGATGCCACCACTTATAGGGCATTTGTGCTGAGGCAGCTGTTTGCTGTGCTGAAACCAAATCATTCAACTGATCCAGGTTTAAAAATATCGTCTTTCACCTCAAAAAAACAGATAAAGAAATTGATGTTGTTCCAGTGACATTCCCATTCTTAGCACAGCTCTTCAAAGAGCTGCAGCAATGCAAACGGACAGTGAACCATGGAACCAAGGCAGGAAGAGGTGAATGGGGACCCAAGGGGCAGAACCTGCTTTGGGTAGTGTTGTTGCTCCAGAAAACATTCACATAGGTTGTAACCAACTGCCTCATCCATCTACATTAAAGTAGACTTTGAAGCCATTCAGCCCTTCACCTTTCCTTCCCACTTCCTAAACTTAGGAGTTTGTGATCTCATAAAATAATACCAAAGTCAAGTTCTGAATTCCTATCAAGGAGTGTTTTGATATCCTGAAATACTTGGCTGGAATCTTTCTTGTATGATTGCTTAAAAGCCAGATGTAGTCTAACCCAGTCACCCAGAGTGTCTGTAGAGTCACTAGAGTGAAACAGGTACCTCCAGAGAGCAGTCCATTTCTTTGAAGATGGGACAAATCACCCTCTGGTTGTGCCTTTCTCTGATCACTCCCATTAGAGGGGATGAACACAGTTTGCTTGAGTAGGTATCTTGTTTCTGGATGACTAAAGTTTGTCAGTACAGATCCTAGCCTTTGTACATAAAAGCTGCTGAGGTCAGTGCTGGTAAAGCAGAAATCAATGTGGAGATTTCACTGTATTTCAAATATATAAAAGGCCTAGACTACATATTTTCCCCCAGCATAAATAGGATAACTGCTGGGACCTAATAAATGAAAATGTTATGACAAACCATCCCACTGACCTCTTTGCTCATCTCCACACCCTTTTACAAGAACCTAACACAGATTTAAGTAGAGCCCTGCTTAAGGAAGCAAATACTGAAAGATGCTGAATATTTGCAACTTAGAAACGACTCATCAGGCTCAACTCTGAGATCCTTATACTGTTTATTCATGCAAATTCTAGCGTGCCAGATGCTGAGGAGTGCTGAATGGCTGCTCAGTGGGAGTTGTGGTTGCTCAGCACCTCCATAGAATTGGCATGTAAACTCCAGCTCAGACTTTGCTTATGGGAAAAACAAAACCAACCATCAGTCATGCATGGTATACTTCTCTCCCCACTTCATGAGCTGGCCTGGTGAAAATTCCTGGTGCTTATTGAAAGCACCACCTGATGTCATTCGACACCACAAGGGAAAACATAAATCAAAGTGTAAGTATTCAGCACTCTCTCAGCATTGGCCTAATGTGATGAGTGTAATCTGAGGTAAACACTTTAGTTACTTCTCTTTACTTTTAGGGACCCAAAGGGTTGGGACTTGTTATTCTAGTAATGTGAAAAACAAGTCCTACTCAGGAGATCGCCAAGGCAAAGATAAAGCTCAGGTAGAAGCTTGACAAGTTACCTAATAGCAATGGACAGACACAATGAAGTGTTGAGTCTGGACTGTCTTAAAGGCATGTGGCAAGGGTTGTGCCATGCTCAGCACTGAGCTTTCCTCTGGGAGCAGAGTAGGGTTGCAGTAACAGGGAGAGCAAGATAATCCAGCATGAGACTGCAGGGACCTACAGAGCGGTCAGATGCCTCAATCCCAATGACCTGCTTCTGCATTGTCTTTCACAATCACAGCCTGGCTCAAACCAGGTCTTTTTCTGTAAAATCTACAGCTGAAATCTTTTCCTTGGACAATTCCAGCACACTGTATAACTCTGAGTTGTGAGGGCTGCTGTTGGAAGGGAAGAATGGACAAAGTTCCTCCTGGCACCTTTTGATGGTTTCTTGTCTTACACGAAGAGAGCATACCTCAGTCACTGTGTGATTCAGAGGCAAACACTGAAGTGTCACAGGTGTGAAAATACAAGCCTAAAAGCCAAGTAATGGCCCTACTGTCAGTTTTGTGCTTGCTTCACTCCTGGCTGGGCGTGATGGAAAATGATTGGTTTTGGAAAGGCACATGGAGGTATTGCAGACTAGCAGCCTGCTGAGCGCAGCAAGGTGCAGGGAGCAAATGCTTCACCCAGCCAAACCCAGTGGGAATGTGTTGGAGTTCCAACATTGTTTTGCTGACACAGGAAGATGTCATCGCAGCAAAATATGAAGGAGTTAACACATTATGAAATACAGTTTTGGCAGTGATGCAGACAAAGATTGTTTTGCTTGAAATGCAGTAGCAGCAGTGCTGGTTAACAGGGTAATGCAGTCAGCTTGCCAGTCTAAGTCATTGCATTGTGCTTTCTTTATTCTTATATATTGGGTCCAAATCCTATGAAACACTCAACATAACTTTAAACTCGTAGATAGTTGTTTGCTTCAAAGTTAGTCTTGATTTACTGTAAATTTTTGGATAGTGGCTGATTAGAATAGCAAGTGAAAGTGCTAAAGGAAGACTTTCTTGCACAGGAAAAGAAATGGCAAGATACCAGAGTGGATTAAAATTTAAAAAAAAAAACAAAAAAAAACCAAAAAAACCAGGAATTGTGTTTTAAACCTGTTGCCAGTCCTATTCTTTTACAGGGTGAGAAGTGAGGACAATGCCTGCTTACACATACTGCTGAGGGCTTGGTGCAGAAAATCGTACAACCAGTTTCAAAATTACTCTTAGCTAGTCCAGGCACTCTGACTGCCCTTCCAAATACAAAGGCAAAATTTTCAGCATCACAAAACACTAATAAACCACCTATGCTCCTGCATCTACTAAGATGAAGAGAGAGCCAAATGCCTTATAATTCAGAGAGTCTAGCCATGTATTTACTGTAGTGAAGTTGAAAGATTTGCAATCAGCACTTTCCAGGGCTGAGAGGCAGATCTTCTATAACCAGGCCTCAATTAGTTACCTGCCTTTTCAGCTGAAGATCTCCTAGGCCCAATTCTTTGCCATAATTTTGCATGAGCATGGGAGACAGCCCTTCTCACCAGCATTGCTGGAAATGGGCTTTTGCATTCAAGTAGACAGCTGTTTCTCCCATGTTTTCACCGTGCTTGTGGTCTCCAAAAAATACATTATAAAGTTAGGAAGCAAAAGCTATTTTCATCTGCAAGATGCCTGTTTGGGTTTTGCAGTAAGTAGCAATGAGTGCCTTGCATTGAAAATATGAATCTAAGTCAAAGATTGGTGCATATTTCAAATAGTAAAGTAGTTTCTCAGATAATATTTCATTGAAATTAATAGGGCTGTTTCAATCTAGAGCAATCAAGGATATTGATAAAAATGGCACTGTGAACTGTAATTAGATATAAATAAAGAAACAGGGATCTATTTATTTTCATACCTTCATGCTGTCTTGTTTGTTGATGACACTGAAATAGGTAGTAACTGGAATGAAGCCCAATAGCTAATTTATGCTTAACACACCACTAGGTCTTACTTATTCTTGTAGTACACTTTAACAGTAAGTACTTACAAAAATGCTTAGTAAAGTCATCCATCCCGTGCTTCAGTTCCTCAAAAGTATCCCTGCTTCAATATTTGTTGCTGGATGTATCTGTTAGCAACACTTGCTTAAGCAACTTTCTGGTTTAGGACAATTTTATAAATGACTGAGATGTTGGAATTCAGAGGACACTACTTTGTCATTTACCCTCTATTGAGTAGTATGTTGACATCAAATAGTTCACCTGAGGTCATGCTGAGGTTTCCAAAGTAAGCTAAAACCCTGCACAAAGAAGACTGGCAGGGTGGCTGATTTAATTTTAGGAATGCACAATAACGTAAGTGTGCATCCAGGAATACAAAGGGGAAAAAATCCTGTATATTGCAAGTTAAATTGTGGTTTTAATGATGAAGACACTAGGCTTTCCTTAGCTAGCAAATCACCCATTTTTATTTATTTTATCTTTAATAGGATTTCTGATCCTATCGCAAAGCAATCTTCATTCTTTGCCAAAGGGATCTGGAACTAGTAAAATATTTCTGCCTATTACACTGGTCTGTTAACTATTCAACTAATTTTAGAAATTTCTTTTATTAGCAGCTATAGTATGCATGTCCAGATTCCTTTTTCTACTGTAAGTGTAGGATACCTATGCAAAAAAAATAGGGATATAAACTGAAGTTTATATCTCTGTATTATTTATTTCCTGTTCCTCATCTGAGTTAAATTGAAGTGAAATAAATATTAGAAGACTTTAAAAAAAAAAAAAAAAGACACTTCCAAGGCAGATTTCATAACAGCAGAACAAGTATCATTTTGAGTGGCAATGCACTGGCAATAACATTTGGCTCTGGTTCACATCAATCTGGAGGCCCAGCTACACAAGCCAAGCTGGCTCAGGATCGCTTCTGAACAGGCATTTATCACCTTCAGTGCAATAATATTCCAGAGGTCCAAATCAGGACTAAGCCCTTTGCCCAGATGCAACACAGCCACCCAGCATAATCCTTCCTCAGACACTGGTCCATGGCAAAAGTGCCTCTGACATCTTTGGTGTTAGAAGTCTTGTCTTAGCTTCCCAAATTTCCATGCTCCCTGCCTTTCCCCTTCTTTCCCACTTCATTCTGTTTCCCTGCATGTTGTGAAATCTTATGGATTTTAATGCACTTCATATTTTCCTCTTCCATTTATCAGCCTTTCCTTCCTTTGCAGACTGGTTCTGAGCCATACCCTCAAGGACGAGTGGAGGAAGCTCCCGTGAGCAGTGAGAGGGGTGACGAGCCGGCTCGTCATGTCTTCTCCTTCTCGTGGCTGAACTCACTGAATGAGTGATGACTCACTCTGGCTGGCTTCTGGTGTGCTTCTCCTCAGAAGGACCATGAGTGCAGGCAGCCTGGAAGAAACTGGCCTGGGAAGGGGCATCCAAGCAGGTTCCATTCCTAGGAACTCAGCTGACCTCCACACCATACCCTTGAACTGACAGACCTGAGAGGGAGGGGAGCATGGGGACAGATTACTGTATGTATTGTAGTCAGAGTGTTCTCCAATATTTTCTTGCTTCCAAGGGGGAAGAAGCATCACTACAGCTTTAGGCTGAGCACTGCTAGTGTTTTGTAACTCACTTGTTGGCACGTCCCCATGTAGGTGTAAACACTTCACCAATGTTCTTAGCTAAAATGCTGGTGTGATATTCTCTAGTAGCATCCTTTGCCAAAACAGTGTTTCTCCTCAGTATCCTCCTGAGTCCCCGCTTGTCAGTGCTGGTGACTTCAGTGACACTATCACGTCCTTGGCAGCCCCAAGTCAGGGTTGTGTCTAACAGTACTGGTGCCTCCCAGGCTGCGGAGGCTGAACACGGGAGGGAAGAAGGAAGCTGCCATTTCTTCCTTTGCACTTGCTCTTCCTACTAAACCACAACAGATGACGCTTGCAGAAACACATTATTTGTAAAGAAGATTCCCAGTGGCAGGAGTGAGGAAGAGACACTTATCAAAAGCACTGGCCAGGACCTCCCCACAGCTCTGAGTCTGTGGGGCAGTTGCTGAAGTGCTGCCCAGCCTGTCCAGCCGTAACCTGTGTCCCTGTCTTCTCAGCCATTGGTGTGTGTACAAAAGGGGACATGTTCTTACATGAAACCAGGGCGCAATAAGGTGGTCACAGTATTCACTCAAGGTTTAATTTGAAGCCCCTGTGTTGTGCTGTAGAAAAGGAAGATGCTGACTGTCCTGTTCTGTGTGCATTGCAGATATTGAGCCTTTAAATTTGTGTCTTAAAAGAGGCTCTACAACTTGTACTGAAGGCAACACTCTGTGGTTTTTGTCACTGGGAGTAGGGTGTCAACACTCAGCAGTGTTTAAGAGACTGGCAGGCTGCCGGGAGTGCTTGGTGCCATAGGGGACCAGGTGTCAAGCCCTGCGCTAGAGTTACGTGTGGATCTTTCCCAAATCCCCGAGCCAGGCCCTCACCGCACTGTTTTGGCAGGAGCCTGTGTGGGGCCCTAAGGCTGCGCTGTGCCCCAGCAGGACTGGCGAGCTGGCAGCGCAGACTGGTCAGCAGGCTGTGTGGGGTCAGCTCCTGTCCTGGACACCCGTTGCTACCGGCCCTGGTTAGTATCTGTTTTCTCTGGAGAACGTTCCCTGGAAGACTCTCCTGCGAGAGTTTTGGAGGCTGAACAGGCGAGCTCCGCGCAAAGCTTTGGAACGAGCGCAGCCCCGAACGAGCGCCGCCCAGCCCCGCCACCGCATCGCCTCCGGCTGCTGGAGCAGCTTTTCCCTGGGATTTGGTTCGGGGTGAGGGATTTACTATTTTCTCCCAGTCGTCCTGGAGATTTCCCCCAGCTCCTCCCGGGAAGTTTCTCCACACCCACTGCAACCTCCCTAGAAGTCCCTGGGAGGGACCCCGCTTGGGCACGGGCGTCGGGAACGGGGGAAGCCGAAGCAGGGAGGAACCTGCCCCTTTGGGGTGCGGGGAGGACGGGAAAACGCAAAAGAGATGCGGGAGCGCCTCACCGCCTTCCCACCGCTGCTCCCCGGCTGGAGGAGGCGGCCCGATCCCGGCCACAGCGGCAGGAGCCAGGGACCCCCCTCGGGGGGCTGCAGAGGTGGGATTCGGCAGCTCTGGGGGGCACCGCTCTGCCCTCGACACCCCCTTCCCGGGAGCAGCCTGCGCCGAGGGCGGCGGCGAGGGCAGCCCCCATCCGGGGCCGGCGGCGTCGGGGCGCGCCTGCGGGAGAGAGAGCCCGCGGAGACGGGGCTCCCCGGGGCGGGGGGGAAACATCCCCGGGGGACATCCAGGGCTCCCCACGGCTCTGGGTGTTCACCGCCATGGGTGACCCCCCGCCCCGATAAGCGCTGAGGGAGCTGGAGCAGCCCTCAGGCATCTAGGCAAGAAAGTCTATCAAGGCATCTTTACTTTGCAGCTTTTATTAAAAATATAAATATTAAACATTCTCTTACACAACCAAATCGACCGAGCGCTGAAAAGATGTTTTATTGTGAAAATGTTTACAGGAAAAAAAAGTGGATTGAAAGTAGCTTACAGAGATTCCCCCTCCCACCTCCCTGCCCCCAACAGAAAAGTTTTCTGTCTTCTTGGCACCATTTCTTCCAATGCTCACACATCCCTACGTAGCGATGGCACTAGAATAACTGAGAAATGGAGAAATAAATAAAGGTAAGGGAGGTTACAAACGACACTCGTGTTTCTGCACTTGGTACACGGTTGTGCATGCTAGTCAAGGGACAGAGGCTGTTCGGAGTACGCCCTTCTAGGTTTAAAGCTATATAAAAATAAAGAGATGACATCAGAGCAGCACTATGGTACATCGGACGGTGTAATTATTCTTGTGCTAACTGCGGAATCTCTTTGGCAAGGCGGGGAGGGGCCGTTTCACTTCCCGATTATCTCCATCAGTTTCCTGTTGCTGTGAGCTTGCTGCGCTAACTGCTCGGCTCGGGCCATCTCCAAGACTTCTCGCAGGAGGTGGAAAGTCAGATCCAGAGAAATAGGGGGCTCCTCGGATCGCTTCTCCCTCTCCACCGCCTCACCCTCGGCTTCTCCGTCCTCTCGGTCCCCCGGCGAGCGCTCGGGCAGCTGCTGCAGCTGTTGAACCGCCGCCCGGAAAAAGTTGCTGGCGGAGGCTTCGGGCTGTAGGTGACTGGTGCTGCTGGAGGAGGCGGAGAAAGAGCCAACGGGTCTCTTGTGAAGGTTGCCCAGGCGCAGGAAATACTCTTCTCCCATGCGGAGCAGGACGGGCAGAGTTTGATGCTGCTGCTGCTGCTGTCGCTGCTGCTGCTGGAAGAAATCTGGCTGGTGCAGAGCCCCAGGGGCGGGTGCCGGGCTCTTGCTGAGAGCTCTGCACTCCTGGCAGGGCAGGAGGGCGACCAGCAGGATTCCCGTTGAGACCAGCAGCGGGATCTTCATGATCGGGGCCCAAACCTGCGGGGGCAGACGGGGGACGGGGGTTGGGTTACAAAGCCGAGCCGCAGCGGCGGGGAGGGCAGCGGGCGGCCGGGGAGGGGGCGTCCCCGCCGCCGCTGTCCCGGTGCTGAAACGCGCCGCTCCGCGCCCCTCCGCTCCCCGCACAGCACCCCCGCCCGCACTCAGCCCGGCCCGTCCACCAGAGCCGTCGAGGCGGCCGCTCCCCGCAGAATAACCCCGCGGAACAGCCCCGCGGGGCGGCTCCGATCTGCCCCGGCAGCGGCTCCCGGGGACCAGGCTGGGCTGAGCCCCTGCGGAGCGTCCACGCGTATTCGCGACCCGCGCCTCTTCACCCACCCGGGGCGAGGGGGAACATGGGGTGCCTGTGGTGGGGCGCCTCTCCCCACGAGCTGTGGGGTTCGAATGCCCGTTCCCCACCTCCCCGCTCCCTGTCCGGCCAGGACAGTTCCCCGCATCCCGCGGGTCGCGGCGCTCAGCCCCGCTCAGCGCAGGGCAGCGCATCCTCTGCGCACCCGGGCGCGGCCGCGCACCTACCTGGGGCGGCGGCGGCGGCGGCAGGGCAGGGCGGGCGGCGGCGGGACTCGGCGGTGCCCGGCGTCCCTTCCTCTCGCTCTCCCTCGGAGCCGGCTCCCGGCGAACTTGGGATCAGATTTGGTACTAATCAGAGCCGGGGCGCGGGATTTTTATAGCTTAGACCCTCTCCTGGAATCACGCAGAACTTGCCTAATAAGCTGACGCTCTCCCTGACAGCCCGATTGCGTGCCCCGATCTACTGCTGAATAAATCATGGGGGCCCGTCGGAGCAGCGATGGGCCGAGTTTCGCTATCGCAACCCCAAATCTCACGTCCAATTATATCAACAGATATTTATCGCCTCTGCAGTGACGTCAGCCGGGCCGGGGGCCGGGGAGCAGGATGCCCCCCCCACCCCATTGACAAAAATACTTGAATGAGATTTCCTAGCGGGCGCGTACTATGAGAGGTCACTCCGGGGAAACTTTCCACTCACGGGCCGGCCCGCGGGGAGCGACCCGACCCGAGCTGGACCGGGGCTGCTATCCCGGGCAGCTCCTTCTCCATCCCCGGTCTTTCCCGGCCCCTCGGCCTCCGCCGCCTCCGAGCCCGTCCGCACGGGGCGACTTGTGGCGGGTGGGCGCAGGAGGCTCCGCGGGGCGCGTGTTTTGCGTGGGTCCCGTCTTCGCTCCGCTCCCGGGGTCGGCCCGGGCCGGGGCAGCGCTGGCCTTGCGAAGCGGGCAGGGGCGCAGCCGAGCCCCGGGGAAGAGGCAGAGCAGGTGCCAGTGCCGGGAGGGACCCGCGGCAGCGCTGGCACCGGAGCTGCCAGGGACCCCGCCGACGGGAGAGGGGGCGGAAAGGCCCCGGGGCTGGCGGGGAAGGCCGAGACGGCCGCCAGGGCCGCCTGGGAGCATCTGCCGGGGCAGGAGCGTCGCCCGGGGGGCGCTGCGCTCCTTCTGCCCCGCCACCGCCGGCAGCGCCGCCCGCTCCTCCCGGGCCCGGCTCCCGCTGCCGGCACCGCTCCCGCGGTCCGGCCCGCGCTCCTCTCCACCGCTTTCCCACTGTTTGCGTGGAGGCAACAACTGCTGTTTTTTCCCCTTCTCGACTCCACTAGCTGATCTTCCCCACCTCTTCAACGCCATGACGGTGTGATTTCCCTGTCTGCCCTCCTCAGCTAAGGCCTTCCCCTCCAGCCTGTCCTAATGCCACGTGGAGCTTTTTTCGAAGCGTTCTTCCATGACCAGTATGTCTTCAGGCTCCAGACCATATTACATCAATGTCTGCACCTGGGTTTCTTGCCCTCTGATCTCTTCAAGAGGAAGTGCTGCCTATAGAAATAACTTCTGCCCAACATCCATTCCATGTGCAATGTGTGTTCTTCCATTTTTGCATCCCATTATCTTTGCCAATGTCTCTCAGTCCTCCTTCTCCACTACCTCAGTTGAAATATCAGTCATATCCTTCTCTTTAAATTGGAGAACTTTACAGAAAACCTATTGGTGTTATCTTGTCTAGACAATAAACTGCAGGGGTCACACACTTGAGTGTCTCCCAATGTAGTGAGGAGTTGGGACAGAACAGGTGGTCACATGCTATTGATGCAAAGTGATAAATCTGAACTCCATTTCCTTAATAAAATAACAAACTTAAAACCACTTAATGTATGAGATTGGCCACAGCCCAGTTCTGAGCTTCTCCTTAGGGATGCTCTAAACTTCAATTTTAGTTGTACCTAGCTCCAACCTCAGATGCACTTTTTGCAAAGTGCCAAAGAATCAGATCTTGTGCATCATGAAGAAACAAATGGAAAAACAAGTCGTAGTACCAGATATTTAGCTCTTCATTACCACTTTTTGCTCAGGCATTCATGTGTATTACAGAACAGAATATATTGTGTAGCTAGTCACAGCAGCAGTTATTTGTATGCTTTTAAAGCATGTCAGCATGGCTTTCAGTGAGAACAAGAGGTTCAAAGAAACAGGAGCTAAGTTCAATCAATTGAGGGAAAATGTAAGAGGTACTTATTAAACTCAAACCCTTCAGATGTGCTCTGGGGTGGGTTTTATCACAGTGTCTCCATTTTTAGGTTTAATATACTCCTTAAAAAACACAAAAGCCTCTTAAAACAATGTGACCATAAATGTAAAGAAAGAAGAATTTTGATAAAAATAATATTTTTTTTGTGTTAGGGATGAGATCTGGATGAGACAGAGCTGCATTTCTCCAAAAGATTGATGCCAGTGAGAAATGGCACATGTTATGTTCTGTTTTTAATAATTTACAATATTATTTAGGTCTCTTTAGGCAGACAGTTTTGTCCCTTGAAAAAATCCAGGTACAGCAAATGCAACATAGAATCAGGTTGAGGTCCTCAAGTTTTCACAAGAGCTGTACAACCTGCCAGTTTTTTTCTCCTCCATTTTTTTCCTCACTTCTGGCTCTGAGCATGGTCTGCAATGTCTCACACAAGCTTGTTTCTAAGCCAACATGGTCTTATTGCCCCACTTTCCTCCTAGATCCTGAGTGATGTGTGAGAGGGCTTGCAGCAATGCAGGGAACACCGTGAGACAGTCGGATGTCTTGATAATGAGGAATATAAAATATCACAGGTACATAAACCAAAAAGCACTTCCCTCAGCACTTCAAATGCAGAACTGACTGCCTAGGAATATAAAAATCCTTTCTCCAGAGTCACTAGCTTCTGAGTGAAATGTCAGCTGTCGCTCCTGAAGGAGATTGCAACAGAAGAAATCTTGGCTTCCCACCAGAGGGGTGAAAAAGGAAGACAAGGAGGATATCAGGTACATCTGGATCAGAGATTTTTGTTTAGTGTTACAGTTTGAGATTAGCATACCCTTCATAAGAAAAGCATTCACATTTGACTCACTCTGCAAACATCAGGAGCAAACAGAAATTTTAGTGAATCACAAAATAACATTGTCTAGAAATAAAAAGCACTATTGAGGCCCATTTCCTCTCCCCTGACTTGGGTTGAGTGCTCTTGCCCTTTAGCCTTGGTGATCTCAAACTCAGGCACCTACTGAAAAGCAATTACAGCTGCTCTGAGGTAGCTCAGGGAAAGCAAAAGCATGCCCAGAGCATGATGCACCCGCTGCAATAGAGCACCTCAGGCTTCTGGGGACGTTCACCTTGTTCCCTTGTCTATAAAGGGAGTGCAGACAGCCACCTTTGCCTGGCCACTGGATTCTTAGACAGCAATGTGAGGCGAGAAGAATCCCCTCCTCAGTGGCTGACCACAGCAGAGACATCAGCCAGCTCTAAGTATGGTAATGCAGAGGGGGTGATGTTAAACTGAGGGTATGGCTCTTACCCCAGGTATTTCTGAAGATGTCCAGCTACAAACGTGGAAGGACACACACTAGATGTGGATCAACTTTCTACCACAGTGCAATATTTCATTACCACTTTGTCAGAAGGCAGTAAGGATTTTTTACGTTGGTGAGTTCAGCAAACATTTCCACATCTCACAGCACCCCTTCGTTCTTGATGCCTGTGATCAGACAAACATTCTTACAGTCTGACTATTTCAGGTGAACTCAGCTCATCTCACCCACTCTGAGATGCCAGCAATCATGCACTGGCACATGTGTACATCACACTTCCATTTCATCTTTTGGTAGTCTTGATACGAAGAAATCTGTATCTGATCATTATAAATATTATGGATTCTAGGACAACTGAGAGAAAAAGAAAAGAAAAATTCAGGGTATCTTACTCTGCCCAAAGGTGTTAAGTCCCTTTAAGAACAAAATACATTTGCCTATTATTCCTCAGCAGACTGAGTTTGCTAGAGTTATCATAGAGAACCTTAATTAAAGTGAGTTATAAAAATCAATCTAAATAAATCAATTAAATACAAAAAAGTATGTTGTAGATCAGGACGAAGAATTAAACTGACGAGGATTTCAGCTATCTGCCCTTGCTTCTGACCCCAGAAGTCTTCAAAATTCTCTCCTTCACTTTTAATTTCTCTTTCATTTTTCAATCACCTTGCTCTAGGAAGGAAGTCACATGCTCCTGTCACAGAGATTTTCTGTGGTGCACCTCAATCTTCCAGCTATAACTTGTACCAGATTCTCCTACAGTCCTGTGAGAGAGAGAGTAAAGCACCTCAAATTCCCAAACTTTCCAGTGAGGAAAACAGCATCAGAGGGTGAAGAAATTTATCAGGTATCTCTCCAGGAATTGTGTAAGAAGCAGGAGTGAATCTTGCATTATCTGAGACTAAGCTCATTAGCTCAACCAGAGGGCTATTTTCATTTATAACTTCGTGTTCATACTCTTGATCCTAGATATCTGCTCACAAGACATAATTTTATGGGTTTGGGGGTCCCAGCAGAAGGAAAAATTCCTCAGGAATATCCTCTTGGTTCCACCATGTCTGGGAGGAGCACAGCCGTTCCCAGCAGCTCACACAGGGGTGGATTTGCAGGGATGGCTGAGCCCCAGTTGAGCAGGGGCAGTGTGCACTGCTCAGGAATCCCAAGCATGGCCCTACGGCCCCAGGCAGAGCCCTCCCTTTGCCCCAAGCCCTGCCTGCTCCGGGGATATTCCCACCAGTGAGGGTCACACGGGGAGGAGCTGCTCCCACACCCTCTTGGACAACGCCAAAAAGCACTTCTGGAGCATTGCTCTCTTCTTCTGAGCAGGGAAGGGACTTGCAGAAGCTGTGAGAAGAATGCAGGCAGGGAAGTGCTCTCTCTCCTCCTGACAGCCCTCATCCAGGGAGGCAACAGCTGACCTTTATATTTACCTCACAAGACTTGTCAGCTGCTATTCTTGCTCTCAAATAAGGGCTGGAGAAGGCTGCACAGGCCCGTGCAGGAGCCCTCTGTGCTGTTAATGATCATGCTGCAGGAACTAATCTCACAGTTATTGGTAGCAACACGGAAATCCATCAAACAGGCATGGCCTGGGAGCGCCGAGCCGCTGGTATTCCCGGTTGTCTTGGTGCCTGGGTACATTTGGCCATGAAAGAAATTTCACTGGCTAGCTGAGTGCCCAATTTGTCTGTCTGTCCTCGGTGCAGAGTGAGGCAAGGACAAGGGTTTGGGTTTGCAGCTGGCATGCATCTGGAACAAGCCACTGGGACAGCCAGGTTCAGTTCAGAGTGGCAGAGGTACGGATGCGCCCAGACACGATGGACAGCAGGGTATGGCTGCAGTGAGCAAAACAGGGGGGCTGAGCTGGGGGAGGGCAGGCCTGGGCACAGGGAAGAAGAGGAAACCAGGGTGGACCTTCAGGGAAGGGCAGGGAGGGAATTTCACAGTGCCTCTCCCCGGGAACATCTCTGTCCCGGGAGGTTAGAGCCAGAACTGACCCTGCACGTGGGGCTGGGAGGGGAGCACAGAGCCCACAATGCCATTATGGATGGCTGCTGGCAGGCCTGTTCCAGGAAGTCTGTGAAGAACTGTCCACAAAAGGCCAGGAGCAGATGAGAGCCTGTCTGCCTAGCTAGGATGTTCCTGTGGGAAAGACCACTGAGCCAGAGATGGCTTCAGCCTTCAAACACACCACTGACACCAGGGACACTGCCTTGATCTTATCGTGTGCAGCACCAGGGCTCTCCCCAGCCAGCAGTGTCAGCAGCAAGGTTTAGTGCATTTTGCTCTGATGTTGTAGCCATGTCATGAGCATGGGGGAACCAGGCAGCTGGGGCAATGCATTCTGAGCACTAGTAGAAAATTCAAGAGAAATATTTGAGCGCAACTGAGCTGTTGTGGCATTTTCCAGCATCCAGGCAGAAGAGATTTGAGCAAACTTCTGGATCTATGTTCTTTTCAATGGCCAACTCACTGTTTTCCTGTTGGAGAAGAAGGCAATGGAATAAATGCTGGAGTTTGAATTTTCAGGAAGTGAAACCCTCATTCAATTGCAAAACATCCACCATGTGTGCTTGTTGTGAGCCTGAGCCAGGATTTCCTTCATAGTCATAGAATCACAGAATAGTTTGGCTTGGAAGGGTCCTTTTAAAAGTCATCTAGTCCAACCCCCTTGCAATAAGCAGGGACACCTTCCACTCAATCAGAGCCCCATCCACACTGATCTTGAAGGTTTCCGGGAAGGGGACATCTATCACCTCTCAGGACAACCTGTTCGTTTTACCACCCTCATAGTAAAAAAATTCTTCCTTGTATCTAAGTTAAATCAACCCTCTTTTAATTCAAAACCATTACCCCTTGTCCTATTTCAACAGGCCCTGCTAAGGGGTTTTTCTTCATCTTTCTCATCAGCCCCCTTTAGGTACTGGAAAGAGCCCTAAGGTTTCCCTAGAGCCTTCTCTTCTCCAGGCTGAACAACTCCAACTCTCTCAGCCTTTCCTCATAGGAGGGGTGCTCCAGCCCTTTGATCATCTTAGGGGCCCTCCTCTGGACTCCCTCCAACAGGTCCATGTCTTTCCTGTGCTGAGGACCCCTGGTCTGGATGCAGTAATGTAAAACACATGATATATTCACATGTAAGAGTACATACAGTGTGGGAATGAGACTGAAAAATGAAAACTGACTAGAGGGGGAAAATGATCAGTGAAATTAAAGGACTTCTGTGATACCAAGGGCAACTCCTGCCCTGGAATCTTGTTATGATTTCAACTGTTGCTTAAAAAAAAACTAATAATTTTCAAGCTTAAAGACATCATCCAGCTATATCATCAGGGCTGAGAATCCCCAAATAAACACCAGAAGAACTGAGAATTAATCTTCATTAAAAATCTTATGATTTTGAAAACAGTCTCAATATCTGGGAGAAAAGGAGATGAGGGCAGAACAATTTGGAGTACTTGTGATGTTGCAACTGCATTCTCACTCCTTTCAAGTGAGGAAATATGGGAAGAAATACAAACACACTATCTATCTTGAATGGCTGGGCAACGAGCTATATATAGAACCTGCTCTGTCCTACTTAAGTTATGACTAATGCTAAACAATTAGAAATTCAGATGTCTGAATATTTGAAGTAGCAAACATCTCTAATGCACCATTTGTTGTTCATTAAAAAATAGAAGAATCAAAGTCTCTCTAAGCTCCGACTAGGCTGCACTTAACAGGTGCTTGTTGCTGGAAGTGGAGCCCCATGAGACTAATTGCAAGGGATAATGAACAAGATGAGGCGTTTCTTGGAAAAAAAGATTGTTGTCTTTGTAATGACCATACTCATGCCAGAGACTGCAAATTCTTCAGGGAAGAGACTTTCTTTTTTGTACCATGCCTGCCTGGTGCCTAGCACAGCAGTGCCCTAGTCTGTGACTAGGAATCCTAAGTGCTACTGCAATTCAAGCAGTACATTATAGTAAATAGTAGCATTAAATTAGCTGGGTACATGAAGTTGGTTTTCATCAGCATCTCTGGTGTACAGGATCAACAAACATTTCTCTAAGCCAGAGAAACAGTGGTTTTTATTTGAAAACACTTCATTTTTTGGAGAAGACAATGCTAACACAAAACTACAGTTTACTCTTAGGATTTTGGCAGGATTTTTTGTCTGGTCCTTCTAATTCAGGGCTGCAGTGTCTGGACTAGGTTTTGATACAGCCGAGATGAAAGACTGGGTGAAGGAATCAAAGTACAGAATAAAACCACAAATCTTGCCAGCCAATAAGTGAAGAAATTACGAGTCTCCACCAGACAAAACTCCCACATTTCTCAGCCATTCCCCATATCACTGTGGGTTGCTGTAATTGCAAAAGATGCACTTAATGAATTTATTCACTGGTGGTTTCCTTCATCTCTCTTCTGCTTTTCCATCATTACAGATGTTGTGGCAGGGACTATGGATGGCACTGCCACACACACACATCACCATATATTATTTCGTCAGTTTCACAGGAAAATTTTAGTCTGAAGGGAAATACTGCCTTTATTCTTAACTCCTGACACTGGAAGAGCAAAGTCATGCAGCAATAAGGTATTGTAGTTGCCACTTTTCAACCAGGACTTTCCAAGCATCTTAGAAGCAGGTATGTGTTTGGCCTGGGGATGTCATGAAGAACCCTTCTGTTCTATCCTCATGGATATGAAAACCTAGTAAGATACATTATTAATATTCCTAAGCACTAAGGTTTTGACTTCTTCTGCACCAGAATACAATGCTGCCAGTGGCTTGACATCAGGCCTGATACCAGGCTACTTGGTAAGAAACAGATCTGAAACTGTTTTGCAAGTACTGCCACTGAAGTTAATGAATAGCCATATACAACTGATTTTGTTCAGCACTGAAATGCCTTCTGTTCTTAGATAGTCCAGCACTACCCAGAATCAAGGCCCACAGACTGGGCTAAAACTAGCACCAGGACAGATCTGAATGCTGCATCCAAGCAAGGCTGCAGGATGGGCGTGTTACAGGCAAGCCTAGCCCAGGCAATGAGCACAGAGATGCTTGGACTATCCAAGTTTGTTTCACACTGCTCTGACAATGCAGTTGCATCTCATGTAAGAGCCTTGCTGAAGGCTGGTGGCTCCTCAAGTGTCTGTGCAAGAGCAGGTACGTGGGTTTGGAGGAGCAGAGGCTCAGCACTATCACTGTGTGCTGCTGTACATGCCCTGGTATCACCAGTAAAATTGAAACTTGGCTAAAACTACCTGAGTAAATGCCAAGAGCTCTTCCACACCCATCTCTGACATAACCTAGCTCATTGTAAAGGACACAGAAAAGATGAAATCCTTGAGTTAGCTACTGAAGTGGAGAGTCACAGTTGACTCTTCACAACAGTTGGCCTCAAGTCCACAGCTCCTCCTAGGATGCTTTCAAACAGGAGAAGATAGCTGCTAGAAGAGGAGCCAAAGCTTTTTTTAACCTTAAAAAGTAACATCAGAACAGTAATCAGTAAATAAAGTCTAATTTTAGGCAATACTTGAGTTGAGAGTGTATCTTTTGAGTCAGTCACATACATGGGCATACAAAGGTTGGGAATGTCCCTATAAGGCTTTTCCAGTTCCTTCAGTGAAAGCTGTGTGAAAAATAATTTTAGAGGAGCCAAATTTAAGGTGTTAACAGTGACTGCCATTGACCTTTGAGTGTTGCTGTAAGACAGCAGCATGAATAATAATAATAAACTCCCTAAGGTTGCCTCTCTTCAGTTTTCGACGAGTATCTTGTCCCCAGGGAAGGTTTAAAAAATTGGTGGCTCAACCAGACAGCTCATCTGAATCTCCAAGGGATGCCACCCCAGGACAAGGGCTCAGCAATGCCTCTGCCATGAGATTTGGAGTCTGAGGGACCTGCAAACACATCCAGTAAAAGGGTTGTCACAAGAGCACTTGGGGCTTAGTCAGGATTGCTCTTAGGCTTGAAACTGAAAAGGGTCTCTCTGCTGCTAGGGGAAGGAAAAGGATCCCTGGGCATAGTGTAGGGAGTACATCTCAAGTTCCTTGTTTGCCCTATCTGTATTAGTGATCTTGAATGGGAAAAGGTACTGGTTTTGACTCAGAGGGGATGAAATTTTGCATCCTGAAATCTAGGGCTTTGACACTGACTGTAATTAAACTTTTTTTGGCCTCAAAGTGAAAAGCACACACTCTCCTCCTATTTGTCTTGGCAAAGCTTTTGGCAGAGCTGTGTGATGGAGGCTGGCTGACTGTTGCAGAATAGCAATGGGAAGGAGATGCCAGTAAGAAGAAACTGGTGAACTGGAAAAGAAGGGCATCAGTAAATGAACTGGCTTCTAAATGGCAACAGGTGATTGAACTGCATCATCGTGTCTTTATCATGTCAGCAGGAACAATGCAGCAGGCACATACCTGTAAGATACCCTCCAATTTCACCACTACAGTGACTGTGCCTAAAAGGTAGGATTTCTCTCTGGATCCTTTTGCTATTTCTATTAATGAATAAATTTCAAATTGAAGAAATGAGCATGAAGCAACATTGAGGGATTCACAACCAACTAACATTTCCACCCAGGAAACACTCAAGGAGGTCCTCCAGGGAGCAAGGAAAGAAGGCATTTATCCACTCTGAGACAGTAGGAATTGTGAAACATGAGGTTTTTTGGTGTTGTAACTGGGTACTATATCTCTTGCTGCAGACACATATCCTCTCTCCTTCAGCTGTTTAGTGACATGTGAAGACAAACTTCTAATAAAAAATATGTCCTACAAACATGTTGGACATCCATCCATCCATCCATCCATCCATCCATCCATCCATCCATCCATCCATCCATCCATCCATCCCTACCTAAGGGGTAGGTGTCCCAGTTTTGTGCCCTCATAACAGGTCTTCACTTCAAAAAATGAGTTACATGATAATCCCTCAATAAATCCTTTAAAGTCAGCACCAAGCAGAGTCAAATCTGCTGATGGAAAACAAGGCATTATCTGACTCTTCTTTTGTAGAGAAGGAAAATGAAGTCTCAGTTTGGGATCAAGGCCAGATTTTAAATCTTGAACACCATCCTGAAGTGCAGCCTTGTCTCTCTGCATGGCTCTGCTTGAGATAACACACAGAGCTTGAGGCAGAGCTGCCTCATGCTCCAAAGAACCAATGCCATAGCTTAAATATCTTTACACACTATCTCTCATTATGACTGGAGCCACAAGAAATAGGTTTCCCACCTGCATATACTTCCACCACAGGATCCTAGAGGTCCTGTTCAGTTTGACTTCAATCCTCCAAGATTTGGACATCAATGCTGCCAACTGCAGAGGAGTTGCAGACAGCAGTCTGGTGAATCTCTTCATGCCCATTGACACCTGCTGATAACCTTTCTCTGTTCAATAACAAAAACAAATTGTTTACTTATCCTTCAGCCTCCAGTTATGGCTAGGGTGTAGCTTGAGACAGACCAAGATGTTTTCAAGAATCTAAACTGAAGTAAATCTTCCAGTGACTTCTTCCTTCTGACAACAAATGCTATGATATCATGACATGTATAATTCCTAGTGGTTTTGGAGAAATAAAGAAATATTTTGACAGCACAGTTTCAAATGGGGCACATACATATTTTGCACTCCAGATAACCTGGCCTTCTCCAATTTGCCAATTGCATCAGTATGATAGCACTCACTACCGAGGACACCAGTCTCAGACTGTATCCCCCAGATGGATTTCCCCTCAGGAACTAGCCATAAACTAGATGTGTCTTCAGTTGTACCATGCTTCTGAGTGCTGAAGAAGTAACAACTATTGCAGTGCTTACCATATCTCACAAATACAGCACGGGTCTGTCATTCACTTGCCAGCGCCTTCCATCAAACATTTCTGTCTGCCTCCTACTCTGTGTCCTAGGGCCTGATCATGCAGCCCTGTGCTCAGGGGCTCTGATGGCAAGCAGTCTGTGGCTTAGGGACTTGGCAATCCAGAGACAGGTTTTGTGTTTAATACAATAGAATTTTAATGGGATAGTATAGGATTTTATTTTGTGAACCTGTCTGAGCAAAGATTGATTGAGAAGTGCTCGGTCTGTGAATGACATCTGCATTAAAAATAAACAAGTCCCATAACAGATCCTAACACGTAGATGACTGTGATAGGAAAAAGAGAACTGCAGCTATACAACCCATCTGTAAAACTGGCAAGATCCCTTCTCTCCTAGGAAAGATGTCTTTGCATCTGACATTGCTGCCCTTACACTGAAAAAGGAAGGAATTGATTTTATAATTGACTGTAGAAGCCCTGATTCTTCACAATATAAACAATACAGACAACCATCCACAGCTCAGCTTTCCAATGGAAATACCAGAGATTCCAACAGTGCTTTGTGAGGCTGGTAGGTTACTTGCTTTGTGCCTCTAGCTAAGGAAATAATATTTCTTCAAAAAGAGAAGAATGGAATTATTTTTATCCAAAAAAAAAGGGACTAAGCTTTGTGATTTCCCATTATTCATTTATTTGGCTGGAATCTTCCCATACCTACAGGGGGGAGCCAAGAGGTGGTGCTAGAACTCAGCTGTCTTGTACCCAGCAAACGTCTATTCCATCTGGTTTTCAGGTAGAAGATGGCTGGATTTCTTGTGCTTTACTCTCTCTCAGCTCTCTGTGCTTTTAGGAAGACTATAACCTGTTTTGTAGTTTTTAAGGAGCTAGCTATTCTGGAAAGCAATCACCCTCAATTCTTCCTGCTCATTTCTTAAAGTTCTCGAAAACTGTACATCCAGAAGCAGTTGTTATCAATATAATGAGAACACCCCCCTCAAATGCAAATATTCATGAGTTAATCTCATCCCCTGGGCCCTAGGCTGAGCACTAGAGCCACACACTACCAAACATGCATGAGTCAAGAAATGCCTAAAACTGACACTAGGCCTTTCATCAGTGACAATGTCCTGCTTCAGGGATGAAGCACCAGAAGCTCTTTCAGTGACACTGAATTGCACTGTATTTCAGGTTAAGGACCTTGAGTAAGACAGAGTGAGTTACAGCATCACTGACAGGAGCATCTGCCATGGCTGAGGCTTTTCTTGACCTGCTGGTGAATGGCTGAACTGAGGAGTCAATCCTCTTGGAATTGATCCCTCTATGCACCACCCTCAAAAGGAAACTTCCATGCTATGGTGGAAATTTGAGCAATGATAGGAAGAGCAGGTACATCTTGGCTGAGAGAAACCCAGAATGAGGTTTCAGTGGTAGGTTTGCAGCACAGAGCTCTCCCAGTCAAACAAAGAGACCACAAGAGCAGTGAATGGCCATTTCCATGATCAACTGACAGTACTTAGGACTTGTTACCTGCACTGCCCTTCAGCTACTGATTTTAAAAGGCCTCCAAAAGAACCCTCTTCTTGCAGCTTGCAGTGCATTTCTGTATTGAACTCCATTAAAATCTGGTCTATTGCTCCTCCTTCATCAAGTTATCTATGAAAATAGACCACAAAGGACTGTTAATTCTGGATCAACAAGAGGTAGCTAATAAAACGTAGTATCATGGTCAATGGTGAGGTAATTTCTTTAAGAACTCCTAAACAATTAGGTGTTAGAACAATTGAAGTGAAATTTTCATAAGCTGCTCATGAATAAGCCTGGTTTCATTTCATCAGAAAAAGAGCATACTGAGGTAAAAAATTGAAATGCTAGGACATTACACAGTTTGTCATTGTTATAGTCCTATATCATGTAGACAATATTGCATTGTTATGCACTAGACCCATTTTCTTTGGGACAAATGGCCACCTTCCATTTTGGGATAAATGGAGGCATCAATTGTAGTACTCTAGGGAATCAGACAATAAGCATTACTATTTTCTGTCTCCAAAATGTTCACCAATAATGCCATATACCAGTATAACAAGCAGGGGAAGTTTATTGGACATTGGTTTTGGAAGGCTATCCTTCTGAAAGAGGCTGAGAAGACTAAAGCTGCTCAGAAAGAAAAGCAGAAAAGCTCATGCCATGATCAGAGCAAGCTCTGGGCACACAGCTCCAAGTACTGCAAATCTGACCTGGCGCCTGCCAGTATTGGATCAAAAGTGCTGCAGCCACCTGGTGCAAAGTGCTGCTGGATCAAAATTCTTCAAAAGCAAGTTAATTTTGTACCAGCGGGGTTTGTGCTGCTCTGGGTATCATCTGTTCCCCCAAAAGCTGGCACAGAAGATGGAGGCAGTATAAATACCAAGGCACGTGATTGAGTAATTTGACAGAAATGGGAGCATATATTCATGCTCCAGCTGGATCAGTGGGTGATCTGGTGGTGAGCAGTTCTACCAGCAATGAATGTGGCATCACCACCAAAAAAAGAGAGGGGGCTTTCAGACCGAGAACTGTCTGAAAAAGGAGTCCAAAGTACGAACAATTATCCTTTGTCGCTTTATTCTTTCACCAAGGTTTTGACAAAGAGACACCATTTTCTCAGCTTTTATCTTTCATGTGCTATGGACACTTGTCCAAATGGGGAACAATAGTACATTTAGACTACAACAGAATATTTTGCTTAAAATAACCCATTTGGCAAAACATACCCAAGTTTCATAATAAAACAGCAATAGCCTAGTTCTTTAGTATTTTTAATTAACTGAGAAGACTAATGCATTTCAAATAAGACACAAAACAACAGATAAAGTGTTTTGAGCTCTCATGGTCCTGCCCTCTGCCAAAGAACATATGACTAAACTAAGTCACAAGATTAGGAGATTATTTATTTCCTTTTTTCCCCTAAATTAATTCTGTTACTGAGCTATGTCTGAAAGGCCATATATATATATATATATATATATATATATATATATATATATATATATATATATAATAGGTATTATTACAGTAGAAAGTCCTTATGTCCTTCACAATTTAGGGTTTGCCCATGGCTGAGTGAAGACAACTGGTGGATGTGCTTATTCTATCAGAAATACCTGAGCTACCATTTTCAGGTGAGTTCTTAACTAGCAATTGATGCATGCTTGCTAATGCAGGATCACAAGAAGCACCCGCTCCAGGGGTGATCTAGGGAAAATTTTGTAGTTCCTGGGCTTTCTGCTCACCATTGTGTTTTTTGAGAAGTTTAATTTTATTTTTGTGGACAGTCACTTCCACTCTTGTGTAAGGAATAAGAGCTAGATTAAGGCTAAGACTTAGATGATCCGTGCTCCTTTCCTGTCTGGTCCTGTTGTCCTCAGTGACTGTGAGCAAGACATGTACTGTTTCAGTGCCTGACTTATTTAAACCTGAAATAGTCCTTCTGAAGATGCTTACAGTGAAGAATAGAGGGTAAACAGATGTTCCTGTCCCAGAAACCCTATGACCCCATGTGAGATACACACGGCCTGTCCCTCCCTAGGTCATCTCAGCCATGCCAGTGCTGTGATCTCTCCTCGCCTTCTACCAGGTTTTTCTGAGCTCACAGATGGATGTCTCAGTAGAATGCCTCTAATCAGGCACAATATTTTGCATGCAGTTAATCATTCATATGGGAGTCTACTTTTCAAACAGTTGAGATTTTCCTAATTAATGTTTTGCATCATGATCGTATTTACAGTAATTGGGACTGATATTTGAAGTACAGTAAAAGCTGTCATCTCATTCCCTCCTAAAGAGCCCAATTACCTTCATTTGTTAGCAAATTCATACTAACATTTGGGTTTATTACACTTGACAACATAAAGCCAGCTCCTTCTCTCACACAGTTCAGCAGAGTAACATCAGCCCAGACATAAAAGATACTGCAGACCCAGTCTTGAAGGGTAGAGTTGACAATGCTGTCCTGATTTAGATCTTGACAGCAAAATCAATACAAAAGTGTATCCAGAAGAAGAATTTCCCTCGTGCCCATGCTAGTTGTCAGCCCATCACTACTGAGGGATGACAGCTTTTGTAATTAGACATTTCTCTGACGTTCACATGCTGCAGGAGACAGCCCATGCCCAGGTTCCCTCAGCCCAGCTTCCACTTAATTCCTCTTGCCTGGTGTTTTCAATTAGCACCTCTGAAGGCCTACAGCCAGCCAAGAGGAAATATCAGGCACAGAAACTGGGTCAAAAGTCAGGCCATGTGAACCGAAGCATTAGTCTTTTGGGGTTCTCACACGCCTGGGTTATGGTCCTAAAGGACAGTGGCACATGCAACTCGTGTCACCGAAAGCCATAGCTGCTACTGCATCCAAAAGTTAATTTTGTGAAGGGGTATTAAAATGCATCTGTGAATTAATCTGTGCCACTCAGCCAGAGACACCTCAGCAAGGTGCTCACAAGAGTGTTGTGTGGGTGCTTCAGAGCGAGTCATCCATTCCTCAGATGGGAAAGGAGATGGAAGAGTGCCACGCTTGCTCCTCATTCTGGGAAGTCCTATTTCAGCTACTGATCATTACCTAATAACCTAATCAGCAGTAACAGCAATATTTGGCACTTATAAACACTTTATATTCAAAAAGCTACAGAAGCGGATTAGGTGGAAAATTAATCCCTAACTAATTAGCAAAGGAAACAAGGAATAACAATATTTTAGGATCAGAAAACAGAGCTACAGAATCAAGGTCAGATCACTAGAGCACAGCCATTCATTTGTTTTGATGTTCTGTAGGGAAACAGGTGTTTTTCAGCAGGGAGATAAGGTAAACTATGATTTTAACAGATGTTAGTGGGTCAAGGTCAGACCTAGGGAGATGCTTTGAGTTGCCTAATCAATAAACATTTAAACACCAAGAAAAAAATCTGTAGATCATACTCACCCCAGCTACATCAGAAGTTTAAAAAGGGCTTGTTGCAGTGTGTTAGTGAGCGTGAAAGACACCTCCCTGCCTGGGGTAAACAAGATGTGAATGAGAAACCAAAATCAGAAGGTCTCACCCTTCCCACCTACCTACTAAGAAAACCAAAATTCTCTCTGCATGAAATTTCATCACAAAGTTTTCCAACTGAAATCAGTTCCATGATTCAACAGTTCAATAAGCAGAAACCCCTCTCTCTCTCTCTCTCTCTCTTTTCTTGGTAATTTTCCCAAGAGTTTCCTCCAACTGTTTTAGCTCTTAATTTATATATCTCTCTCTCTTTTCTTCTCTTTTTTTTTTCCTACAAGCAACTTCTTCCCCAAGCACCTATCTACAATTGAATCCTACTCTAAATTCATGTCAAGATCAGCTTATGTATTCATTGCTGAATGAATTTCAAATATGTGCTCCTTGTGTTCTTTCCCTAACAGGATAGAGAGGCCTCTTGAGTTGCTTTAAATGTCTCATTACAAATGCTTCATTAGAAACTACGTCACAGATTGTGTCAATCTGGTCCACACTTTCATGCCAAAAAGTAAAGACTTTCAAGCTGTGCCTTTCTTACCATTAAGTTTCCAATCTGTTTTTAGAATCTCAATCAGTTCTTTAAGGAATGCAAATGTTACTTCTCCCTTTAGTGCTGAAACTAGCCATTGGGAAATGCACATGCATAATGCTTTCCTGTTCCTGCATGTATTGAAACAATAATCAATGCTGGAAGGGCAGGCTACCCCTGTACGTTTTCCGAAGGACACACAGACCTCCTTCACTCTCAGGGACAGATCGCCTCCTCCGAATTGTCTGAAGAGAAATAATTCAGTTGTAATCAATATTTTGTGCCACAAGAGTTTAATCAATATCAGTGTGAGGAGCTGAAGACCATTGGGGCTGGAGTTGAAGTTATGATAATATAATATGAGTCGAGTTTTTCCCCTCAGCCAGACGTGGCTTACCCCACCATCAATGTACTTGTCTCAAGGGTCTGCTCTTAGCTGCCACGTTCTGCATAGAAACAACTTGGTTCCATTATTGATTCCTACACACTCAGCAGCCCTACCTGCTTTACAGGAACCTCACTTTTGTCAGAAATGCTTACTCTGCTCTCCAATGTCTGAATGGTAGAGGCCTTCTCCTTCTGGGCTTTCTCAACCATGTGGTGAAAGACAGTTTTTTTCTTTTCCTTGCTGCTGCTAATTCAGCCTCAGAAACTGAATTAAAAACTCCTATTTGGTATGAAACCGTAAAGAACTTGTACAGAAAAGTGTTCTCAAGCAGATTATTAGCAGTTAAAATAGAGGCAAGCAGTGGAAGTGTGAGATGGAAAACTCAGTACCTTGGATATTGAAAGCCCAATCCAATTGAAAATGGAAGGTAGAATATACAAAATACACCACAAACTATTCCTTGTTGACTGTGGTGGAGCAGAAGGTGGGTATGTCACCTATGGTGCTGGCAGCTGTGCATCCACACAGCCTCACCTGTCTGATGGTCCTGGCTGAGAAACACCACACCATTGTCTTGCATCAAGGTAGGATCGGGGACTCCGCAGCCTCTCACATTAATCTTTCCTTACCATCACCGAGGTTTCCTAAGACCTAACCACAACATCAACACAGCCCATGAGTTTTCATCCTATCAAAACATTACCTGCAGACTGTGACTGTGTTTCGTTTGCTCTTCTTTGCATTAACCCCTCCAGGTTGCTCTCACCTACCCACAGACACTTTGTTTCCTAGGACTGCGTCCCCCATACTATTCTCTAGACTCTACATCTCTTTTGCAGGATGGTGGACATGAGACTGGACACGAGACTGGACACAAGATTAGAGTGATGCCTTATCATGAGTGAGTAAAACACTCCCTGTCACATGCCCCCTGCTTTTTTTAATCCAAAAAATGTCACACAAGTTCCGTAGGCTTCCGTTGCAATTCCTAGGCTTCTTTCAGCGGATATATGTCTATTGAAGACTCTCATTTTAGGCTTGTGTCTTTTTCTTCCTAAAAGTAAGATTTTGCTTATTGAGCTGTAGGTTTTCAGTCCAGTGTGGGGCGTTGTAAAAAATTTTGTTAAGAACACTTCAGTCCTTTGTCATTCGTGCTGCCCCTCCCAGACAGGAGTCATATGCAGGTTTAACAGGTATATTCCCTATTCCATCATCCAAACCACTAATGAAATACATAATTTCAAGCCCAGGTTACAAGTCCTTGAATGCATCTCCTCACTTGGAAAGGTAATCATAACATCTCTTTAAACAAGATTTTTAAAACCAGGTTTACACTGTCTGTGTTTCATTTTCATTTAGAGCAATCTTCTTCAAACTTATTCAACAAAAACCAGTCAAGCCTTCTGAAAAATAAAATAAAACAAAATAAAAATCCATGGACCATCTTGTGCAATGACACCACATGAGATTTAGGTGTGGTGAAAACTAGGTGAAAGCTTTTTTGTCCTCCTTCCTTGTGTTGCCTTCCCAACAAACAAGGAGTGTGCACACACTTCTTTTTAACTGTTGTTAGCATCCATTTTGCAACTCACCTCTGGTAGGTTACAAAAGGCTAGAGATCAGTCCACAGGCTACCAGAAAGAAACTTGCACTAGACCAAGTTCCTCTACAAGGTTTAAGATAAACACCCCTGAGAGAATATTAAAAGTCTGTTGGAGTCAAGTTTCATCTGTTGTTTATTCATTAACTCCCTCTCTCTGTTCTGGAGAAAAGGGAGATTTCATACATTTTGTGTCCCAACATCACAGTACTTTGGCTAAGAGGCAGTAGGATCCTGACAACTGTATGCTTTTTAAGTTTGCATGATTTCAGGGATTGTTAGGAAATAAACCACAGTGGCTCAAAGAATGGTGTTATTTGCCAAGTGCTGGAAACTGTAAGAAGGTGGTGTTCCCAAAGACAGGCACAATGCCCTGCATCGCTCTCAAGACCGATCTCCTACGACATCCAAAGCCAAGGTGTGCCTCACAGTGCTGTGGCAATGGCTGTCCATGCCCATCTCCCTTGCAGAGATTAGGGTTATCACAGATGCTCAGCGCCTCAAGCCTTCAGCAGACACATCGCCTTCTTTGGCTGGAAGAGTTAACCCCAATCTTGTGACACAGATTACATATTATGTTATGCACCATTCTGTCACAGATGTTTTAACACTTCTGCGTGCCTGACATGAGTAGGAGGATCCTCAAGGGAAGCTGTAACCACAAATTCATTACATTTAATCTTCAAGGAGAGGCCATGCAATGTCTAATTAGATTTTCCTCATTTCTTCCTCACATTTGGCCAGTTGGAATGTTATGAAGTTTCATAAGACCTTAACTGAAGGGAAGGACTGTTTTCTGTTGGTCTTGTTTGCTTCCCAGCTGACTAAATGTCAATTAAGTAGTGGAAGAAATTTAATTGAGTTGTGCTGAGTTCTCCAGTGACTAACAAGTCTGCTCCCGAGGTCTGGAAGAAAACATTTTATCACCTGCCATGTGTGTCATCCTGAGGATGAGGCAGCAGAGCTGAAGGAGCACTGGAACGTGTGCAACCGAATTTTTTCCTTTCCAGATGAGGCCCAGGCAGTATAGTCCATGCATGCAGTGTCTTAAAGAGAACAGGGTAGTCTCCAAATCAACACATGCATATCTCATCACAGAGACAAGACTGACATTCACAAGAGCACAAGCTTGAGCACAGGTTTTTGAACATAGTGGTTTAGACGCTTGGTTGAGGGTCTGTAGCCCCTGGGATGGGGTGTACTGAGCCCGTTTGGGAACTGCACACACTATACCCACATCTGCTCACCTTGCTGAGAGCTGGCACTGGAGGAAAACATGGGTCACACAAATCCCAGGCAGAGCAGAGACACAGTCTTTTTATCATGAAAGTAGGCATCCATTGTCCTAGACTGACTCTCTGAGATTAAGGCTCTCCAATGCTAAGTGCTTTCAAACCAGGACTCTGTGTATTTCTGGGAGGTCTTTCATTAGACATGTTGCTGAATTCAGCTTAGAGGTAATGATGATCTGCATGTCCTGCACCTGCATGTGATCAAAAAGGGTTTCAGGCTAGATGATCTAAAGATGTTTTCTGGCTTTAAATCTTCAAACCTATTTTCCTGTCATCTTCATTAACCCACCTTCATTCTCCATTTTCACACACATCTTCATAATTTTTTTGCCCTTGATGGTACCGAGTCAGCTTCACCATAAATGTTTTCAGCCAAATGCTCATAAGTGTGTGCCCACTTACAGTCTTTTTGAACTCACTGCCATGGTTAATTCAGAATTTGTTTGTGTTTAAGAAGTAATGTATGGATGCACAGAATTTTTGAATGACTCATCTAATTCTTAGAGTAGGTGGATTATATGCCTTCACGCAGTAAAAGTATACTTTCATCTCAGCCACCCAATTCTTTAAATCTTCAAAGGAAGAACGACACAATCCAGCAGTGCCGTTGACTGCTGTTTGAATTTATGAAGAAGAGCTCTAGTCCTGCACCTATGTCATAAAACAGACCTTCAATTATCCTAGAGCTTACCAACATGCCTTCACACTTATTCAGTTTTCCTCTGTCTCCAAGAAAGTGGTTTAGGCCATGGAGGAATTCAAGCCAGTTTTGAATTCTGCAGGTCTCCATGTGCCTCTAGGGCTGCAGGAGCTGGTAAAGCCAATGGCTGTAATATAATTTCTTCACTCTTCTCTTTTCCCAGGCTCAGACTCTTGTCTTCCCAGCATTGACAGGTTTGAATCTGACTCCACTTAACAGCACCCACTCAGAATAAGAGCTCAAGGTGCATGTACACGTGTAGCTGCTCCTGTCTTGGGATCACAAAGTTGGAGGCTAACATGCAGCAAATATTTATGGGCAGTCAAGAGACCTAGAAGAAATCAAATGTAAGGTTTCCTGTTTCCTGTGTATGGCCATCAGATAGTCAAAACCTACTGGCAATGAAAAATTCAATTAAGCCTCTTTTTATAGAAAGGCAAAATATGGAGATGGATGTTTTCTCTTCAGTCCCACCTGGTGCACAATGTGTACTGCTGTGTACTACTTAAACCTTTCTACTACAATTGAATAAAATCTGCACTCAGAAAGGGGACATGTTTGCTCCTGTGTTTAGGTTTCATTTGAGCTGCCTTGTCTAGCTGACCCACCAGCTGCTCCATATGCCAACATACACATCTGATTAAAAAATCAAAAGTCTTCCATTAAATTTGCAGACAAAACAGAATTGATGCAGTAGTTCCCAGCCTGTGTTCCCAATTTGGCTGAGTGTCAGGCTGTCTAAGCACATTTCTTAAAGCAAGAATGGAGGTGCTGTCTGCGTCAGATTTGCTGGAGAGAGTCTTTAGTAACTGTCCTTAATCTGGGATAAATTACACAAAATCAGCAACCCCAGCTTCAAAAAATAAATCATAAAGAGTAAGAAAGCAGTATTAAATCAGCTAAATTAATGCAGCACAGGTAAATACAAGCCCTACATGCAGCTTTTGACTCATTTATAATTAGTTAATTCCCTGAAATTAAAGAAAAATGAACTGCCTGATTGACTTTATAATCCAGGGGCCACAAATTGCCCTTGTTAATAGAAGACCTGCTGGTTTGGATAATAGAGAGAATTGCTAATTTGTTTGCTATTCACTATGCTATAATTTTTCCTCTGAACTGAATTGTTAAAAATAAACATTTTTTTTCCTTCCCAAATAGGAAAAAAAGAGAGAATTTATTACCAAAAGTGTCTTGTGGGAAAAGTAAAATTTAGAACTTAGACTAGTTGCACAAAATGCTTTATAAATATTTTAAGGAGCTAGCTTCCCCTTTCTTTTAAATATAGATAGGAGTAGGGAACAAACAGAAACAAGGGTTTGGAATGGAGCATTATTCATGAAGCCTGATGTGCTTCTGAAAAGGACTGAATGTATTCTGCTTGGGATTTCACCTTTCGTGGCTCTGTAACCTGGCTTTATAAAATACAAAGCCCGTGGTAGGCAGACTGGTCAGACGGGAACCTGTTGGTGACTCAGTCTGTAGCCCAAGAACTCCCTGCCTCCTGGCCAGATGTGCCTGCACTGGTCCTTCCTCACCCATAAACTGGGGTACAGCTCTGGCTGCTGCTCCCTGGGCATGGGCCCAGGTGGTTTCCCACTGAGCCCGTGCTGTATGAACACATCTATTTGTGACACATAAATAATTTCAATGCAGCACGCAACGCTCGCTGTGCGCTGCCCAGTGAGCAGAGACCAGTCCCACTCTCATCCTCCGCCTCTCCACCAGCTGTGCCACAGCCTGCTGGGCCCTGTGCCCCTGCAGAGCCTGGCTTTCCCTTTCTGCACCTTTCCTGATTTAGCTTCAGCCAACCTGGATGTCATAAGAGTGAAAGAGAAGGAGAATGCCATCTCCTCGTCTCAGCAAGCAGGAGACAGCTGGGAGCCCCGTAAAGCCACTCACCTCCCCTGGGATACACGTGCCTGCCCGAGTTCAGCCTGGGACACACCAGAGGCAGGCTCAGGCTGAGGTGGATGGCAGGCAGACAGGTTCTCCCATGAGCTGGTCCTTCGAGTGGCTCTACTGAAGGGGTATTTAGGGCTCTGGGATATGTTTCCATAACTCCTTTGCACCAAACTCTCTCTGAACTAATGCGCCAGAATAGAAGCAATGAACGTGCGTGGATTGTGTGCAACAAACCCCAAAAACTTGGCCAGACCAGAGGTTTGGATAAAAGCCTGGATCTGGGATCTGGGCACATTTTGCAGTGTATATACAGTACATGTCAAGAGTGACATTTTAGAAGAGCTTAGAAGAAGAAGAAATGATGACTTGCATCTCCCTGAACACAGCTCCAATGGCACTACTAGAAAAGAGCAATCAGCCCTTTTTAACTGCACTTGTTCTCACAGAAGAGTCAGGAAATTAAAGATTTTTTTTTTTAGTCAACAAGATCAAATGAATTTTGGTCCCACACTTCAAAAAACCTGGCAGTTTTACCAAACAATGAAGATTTTCTATAGGAAAGGACAATTAATTACTCCAAAGAGGCTGCTAAATGCTAATAAGCACAGAATTTAGAGATAATAATTTTCATCTGACAACTGTTCCCATTAAGAGATGCTGTGTTAAGGAATATTTAGAAATCCTGAGTGAAATTTTTAAATATAAAGATAATAATGCTGTATTGTTGGATAGACTCACGACATGGGCACAGTACATAATTTTGTTGTCACAGTGCAAGTAAAGAGGAAAAAATATTGCATCAATGCAACACAACTGAAAAAAAAAAGACCTGCAGTGGTTTATCTAGATGAGTAATTAGAAAGAGTTAATTACCACGCACAGAAACTAATCTCTAACATGCATGCAGCAGGGCGGGCCTGGACTCAAGCAAAGACAAATATTGTCCAGACTTTTGAGCAGATCTGGTCAGAGATTTATCAGTATGCAATATGGTAAAATGGATTCCTTTCTTTTGTAAGAAACTTTGGGATCAAATATTAACCATAAACTCTCATTGAGATGATGACAGCAACCACTTGCATAAAGCATATTATGGAGAACTATGTGTTTATGCTTAGGAAAATAAAAGCAAATTTTTTATTAATTCATGAAATGCATGTATATACATGTGCTCATAGTTTCAGAGGGAGAATAATTTAAATATGGTTACTGTCAGTCTCTTTTAACCCAAATCTTTTTCTTGTTGCTGGTGCTACTCTGTAGAAAATCTGCCTGCAAACAGCCAAACACATTGCTCAAAGTGCTTGGGAAGCCACTGTAATAGCTATTTAATACCTGACCCAAGAATTGCACAGGGCTGGTGGTCATCAAAGAGTCTAAACCTAAAACAAAATGTCCAAGTGTCTGTTGCTGTAGATTCAGGTTATGTTTGTAGCTGTGGATCAATGCACTGCTGCTGGTTTCACAGAAGCAGAGAATGGTGGAGGCTGGAAGGGACCTCTGGAAGGCTTTTGGTCCAACCCCCCTGCTCAGGAGGGCCACTTAGAGTCAGTTGCCCAGTAATGTCTCCAAGCAACTTTTGAACATCTTCAAGGAGAGAGATTCATAGGGAGTTCCTTCCTTTTCGTGTTGTTATTATTGAAGCAAACCTGGCATGACAGTACCAGGTTTCACATCAAGTGAAATGAAAACCATAAACCTAACAGTCTCATAAGCTCACAAGTTTTTATGTTTTAGACAAAATCTACATAGGTCATTAAGAGAGATTCAATTTCATTCCTTATTTCCTCAAGGGAAAAAAAAATCCTGTTATACCATGCCTAAAACAGAAAATCATTACTTTATTCAGAGTTGGTCCCATTTCAGGATTAAAGGTGCTATAGAAAAGCATAAGAATTAGTACTATTAACATCATGTGACAGCTTTGTCTGGCACTTTGCTGTTTGTCCCAAGATTTTAAGTGAATTTGAGAACTATTTTTGTCACATTTCAGGCATTACACCTCATGTGCTCTGACACATCCCACTGGGCTGCACATGTGACATCATGTTTTCCTTAAAGAAAGGAGTCTGATGTGACCTATGCAACTGCACACTGAGTCACAGCATGAGGCATTGAGCAGGAAATCAGAAAATAATGCTTCTGCAAAATCCACCGTTAAGAGTTAATTTTTCATCTTGGGAAATAAAATTATAAAAAATAATAATAATAAAATAAACCTAAAAAAGCCAAATGTTCTGTAGGTCTAGATTGGTTGCAATGGATGATTTTCTTTTGAAGACTTGAATTAACAGATTGTTAGATAGACAGCAATAGAAATTATCTTTTCAAGTTGTTTTTCTTCACGCAAAAAGACATCCTCAGTATGTTTTTATTTCCTAGGCAAGATAAAGGTGAAATTGAGCAAACTGTTAAACATACAATGAGCCAATGAATCCATCTCTTCATCCTGAAATTGCAAAGAGAGCAGCCCTTTGCCAGGTCTTTTAAGCCATATTGTATTCACTTTCATAATGATAGCTGGTTGAATTTCACACTCATGTCACTTACTGAGTTGTTACCTTCACAGCAGTATTTTATCCACTCTCTGAACTCTACAGGGTCACAGCAGAGCCTGAGCAGCATCAAGTACACAGCTGTTTTTCCTAGCAGTTTGGTGTTGTGGAGAATCTCAGCGCCTTTGATTCACACCTAGCTGGATTTTGGTTCTGCTCGATGTCCACTGACCTCAGATGCGCACGAACCGTGCGTCACACCCTTACAAATGCGACTCTGAACTCTCCCAGCCTACCATGAGGCATCTTTAGAGAGCTGCAGCCCTTTCCAACAGACAGCACAGCGTGTCTGTGTGCGTGGGGATGCTGGAGCCAGAGACACAAAGCTCCTTGCAGCCCATTCCTGTGGGTACAGCTCATCATTTCCCATGACTGTCCAGCTTACAGAGACTGGGAGGTCACGGGAATGGCTTCTCTGCTGCTGCCCACAGAGCTGCTTGTGTTAGCCAAGTCAATTAAAACATTTAAACATCAGATTTGGATTTATTTTGCTCATTTTCACTGAGTTGGGAGCACTTGCACAATGCAGTTGGGTAAGCAGATCAGAGCCATAGCTCCCAAGAGCGAGCAGCACTGAAAACCTGGGGCAATACATCTTCTACTGGCAGAGTCACACCCAGGACAAATTTCTCACAGCCTTTTTTACTCAGTGTCATACTGCTGAACCTAAGCTTTTCTGGGAGAGGAAATGAGCTTTTCTAGCTCATTCAAAACTTTCTCAGATCTCTCCAGGTTACATAGGACCGTGTAGAGCACACACCTCCACAAAAAATATCTTCCTCAGCATCCAGGAAGGTCATGGCTGCATTAGGCCCTGCATTGCCTTTGTGTTTGCCTTCTCAGCAGTGCAAGATAGTTTGGTGCAAGAAAAGAAAAGTTAGCACCAATCTGTAATGCCCACACGTTGTGATGGAGGATGACTGAGGGCCGAAGATGCCAGCTGAAAAACCTTGGAGTCAATTCAGGAGGTAGCAGATGGTGCATTGCCGGTCAGGGTCCAGTCCAATAAAAGACTTTCAGGGTGAGCCCACACTGAATAACCTTATCAACTTAAGTTATTAAAAGGTTATTGAAGTAAAATTAGATGCTGTGAATTCTCACAGAGTCTTCTGTGTTTCATCCTCCTGATTTTTGCTGGCACAATGAAATATTGTCCTGCATATTTATTTCCCTGGATTCCTCCCTCCCCTGCCCTGGTCAGTGATAAACAAGGAAGAGTGTCTCTCCTCCACAAAGCTGTCCCCCTGCTCCACCTCCTTGAGAGCTCAGGGGCAGTTAAAGAATATGCTTTGGGTAGGGCCTCTCCTCTCACTCCCTGGGGAATCAGCACTGCTAATTCACTTTTTCCTTGCCACTGCCTGCAACATTCCTCTTGGAATGTTGCAGAAGGAACATGGTCAAGCGAACTGAATGTCAGCAGCAATTAAATTTGTGATGATCTCTAAGCAAACATCCTCGCTCAGTAATTTTGGTTTGTTTGTTTTTCTCAGGAAGCATCTGGAGTCAACTTCTGATGAAGTTTTTTGACTCAAGTGAGCCAGAGCTGTGAAAACAATACATTCACTTAAGCACATTCAAGTTCCAGTTATAAAAATACAACTGTTGCCGGGTGGGCAACTAAATTTAATGCATACATGTTTGGGAACAATGAAATCGACATATGCATTTGCAATGCTGCCTCTATCAGCTTTTGCACCTTACTTTTACAGTGGCAGTGATTTTCTGAAAAGGAATAAATCCGTCTGCTAATTAAATTTCAGCATAAGAAAGTTTTTCGGCTTACCATCAAAATAAAGAGGTTTGCTCACAGTTCTGTAGATTTCATTTCAAATTCAAAGTACAAATTTTTCTTCTACTATATAATTACACATCTGCAAATAGAATAGTGTGCCCTTCATTCAACCACTTCCTGGTGTTAGCTAAAGGTTAGCCATATCTTGTATGTACCTCTCTTTGAGGAATCCATAAATTAGGTAGCAATTGAATGGCATTCCTGTTCATATTTACCTATTCTAAGTCCGCATTAAGCAAGTATTTCCTTGAATGCTAATTTTAAAATCAATTGGAAGTCATGTTTGGAAATTTCATTGCGTAATATAGCTGACTGGAGTCATTAACTTGTGCATAGCATTAATGTAAAATCCATCTGGAATCTAGTGCTTGAGGCGAAGGTGAAAAGCAGTTTGTTTACAGCAACAGTGATGGAAGATAGTCTCTAAATGCTCACAGGAAGTGTATATAATTTGAAGAAGGGAATTTGAATTTACCCAAAGGCAAGCAGACTGGAAGAGAAAAACTTAAGCCTTTTTTTTTTTTTTTTTTCTGAGGCAACAGTGGACAAAGGAGCCAGCTTCCACACCTCTGCTTTCAGGGCTGGATATGTGCCCTCTGTAACAACAGCAGGGAAAGAAACATTCAGGTGACAGCTTAGTGATTTGTGGTGTCTAGAAAGACTGGTCCAAACCTTGAAGACAAATGGAGTAACTCTCAGCTTTACACTGCTGTAACTTGGAGCAGCAATTGCCTGTGGGTAGTAGAGGAAGCACAAGGCACTTATAACTATGGCACAAAAGTCCTTTGTAAGGTAGACTCAATGTGATTTTTTTCAATAGGTATAATGTAAGTACTTAGCAGAGTGTCTTTCTCTGGCCCCTTGACATTTAAACAGGAATCTATTAGTCAACTGATGTCATTAGCTAAAGTACATTCTTTCTAAGGATGACACTGATGATCTAATCGATCATCATTATTAAGCTAACATCAATCAACTGCAGGTAGGCTACAGAAGCTGCCTGATAGATAAAGTTCCTCCACTAAAGTTAGAGGCAACAGACTTCTTTTCTATTCCTTGATGGTTTTAAAATTCATAAAATGTTGACAGGCCAAATTCTGCCACTGGTTTCAATGGTAGTGTAATTTTAGATTTATGTTGCTGTAAGAAAATAAGAGGAATCTGTTTCCTTGTTTCAGCAATGGGAAGACCATAAAAGTATCATGGTTATGGCATAGCTCAGAGAATAAATAAGACAGTTGCCTGTTAGGTATCAAAGACAAAATTTATTGACAATTCTCAGCTTTAGACATCAGTCTAAATAGAGTGAGATGAACTCTTAGAAATTCCTAGTCATTTTCACATCAAATTTTAGCAAAAAAATTCGAGGACATCCTAGAAATACTGAATGTTGATCTGAACATTCATTCATCCACCCACCACTGACTGAATTCACTGTGCTCCCTTGGTTTGTTGAAGCTATTTTATAGACAATTATATATGCATGTTGAGCAAAGTTAGAAACTCTTATAATGCTATTAATTGTGTTCAGGGAACAGGATACCACCAGCTCCTGGACTGATTCTTTTCTCTGTTTGCTGATGAGAATTGTGTGAATCATGAGAGTGGGTGTGGATGGACCATGACCTCCACCAAGGTGATACTTTGAGCAGTAAACAAGTGTGAGGAAAGAGGTGAGCTTTGCCAGGAAAAGCACAGGCAGATATTATCCTCTTCAAGGAAGGAAACAAGAAACAGAGTCTAAAACACTTCTTTAGTCATTATTCAGCTATTCTTCTCCTATGACAATGTAGGACTGATTTTTTTAGTGCTAACGAGCTCAGAGACTGCATGTTCCTCACAGCAGAGATCTGGCACCAAGCTTGGTCTGGAAGGATTATGGCATTCTTGAGCTGGTAAATGCACAAGGCTGAAGCAATCTCCATTCCCAAGCCTGTGCTCAGAAAAAATCTCCTTCTGCTGAGTTCTTAAAGGGAAAACAGAGGATTCCCTGACCATGAGTAAACAATTTGGGCAGAACTTACTTGCCCATTTCAAAGACCTGTGCCTTGATGGCTGCCATGGGAATAGCATCAAGGCTGTGAAATAACCCCATAAAGGCACGTTTCCCTCCCAGTGAGATCCAGGCAAGCAGAGCCTGTGCCATAGGGAGGAGATGCCATATCAGCCTCTGAAAGACAGGAATGAGAGGGAGAGGAGCAGCAAGCCAAGATGGGGGTGCCTGTCAGGTCTGCCTCATCCCTGTCAGATGTCAGCTGCCTCCACGGCTTCTAACTATAAATGTGACAGATAGGTGCCTGATGCCAATGAGTGCTTAAGATCATGCATGATGGAAGGATCTGAGATTATGGTGCTGTCAGTGGATTCTGTTTCAAACTGGAAATTTATATTTAGTATTTACCTCACTTGAAGCTACTTCAGTTATTACCAGAATTCTTAGCCAATTCTGGGCTCCGCTGCCTCCACCCCTATATCTGACTGAGAAGTTATGGAAGCGAAATTCAAAAGAGCCTGTGGGAGGCAGAGGCCCAACCTCCATAGAAATCCTGTAGAATTTGGGTATCTCAAAGCTCCTTCAGAACCTGTGCCCACTGATTGCCAAGTAAATTGACTGGATTAACCCAATCCCTCAGACAAGCTGTAAGTGATTAAACAAGGTGGCAAAGACCTGGGGAGAAGGAAGAGGCCAGCAGCAAATCCTGGAACACCATTAAGTGATATAAATGAGCAGATACAAGCTGGCCTTGCTCAAAATACCTGGTCCAAGTGCCACCTACTTCTGTTCCAGATTCAGGACAACCTCTCCAGTTACCTGCAGCAGTCTCCATCAGCCCACCTGCACCTATGCCAGCATCATCTTGTCACTGTAACTCTGCCGTGATGGCTCAAGAGCTACAGTTTTCTCAGGTGGATGAGTTCTCACCAGAATAAATCTTGCACCAGAACTGCTGCCTTTGGGCAGGCTCTGATAGCACCTCTGGACATTCATTCAGAGAATGTATTAGTCTGAAGCAAAAAGAAGGATATGACAAAAGGGAACTTCAGCTTTACTAAAATCAACTCCACTGAGACAAGAGATTGACTATCTAGCAGACAAACATGCTTGGATGGATTTCTTTCTCTTCTTCCAGTCAAAAGTCATGACCAGTCTAGTTCTTAGTTAATTTTGTCATAACCTGATCATCAGCAAATCATAGAGTCTTTATGGTCCATATTGCCAAAAATGTTGAGTTTGAAAAGCAAATAGAAAAAATGCTGGATTCTCTGTCTCAACAGTCCAGTTGACTGTTGGTTTTCTTCCTTAATGGTGAACAAAAACAAGAGACTATTGGGCCAGAATTTTCTATTTATATTTATAGATACGGATATAAATATTCTGTCTGATGTAAATATCTGTAAAAGATAAGTTAGTTGGAAACTTTCACCCTGTTCCTGAAATTATTCTTGGATTTGCAATAGACTCCACAGTTACCCAGCAAATGAAGTCTGATGGACTCAAAACCTACTGGTGTCCAGCTATAAATTATGTCCCTGAAAGATCCTAAATCTGGCCCTGGATATAATTTATATTTAATGTAGAAATCTAATTAACAACAGTTCAGAATACTCAGTTTTGTATGTTGTGTACAAAATTTCTTAATCTAAGTATAAAAAAGCACTTATAGGTTGACAGATACACTTCTCTTGAACTGATTTTTGTAGCTCTGAATCACATTCTCATAATTTTTTTTCTGTGCTTATGCCAAATTGTCAGCACATTTCCAGATTACCGTTTTAATATAACTCATTGCTTTTAATATCACTCATTGCTTTTAATATCACTCATTGCTTTTAATGTTACAAAATGGCAGTAGTGGAATTATTACTTTAAATAAAGAGAGTAACCACTGACATAGAAAATACTCCATACTTAATGAACTGCACTAATAAATATTTCTTTAGTCTACAGCAAGAGTAAAAAGCTCTTCCAGCTGCATTAAATTGACAATATCTTGCACTGTTAATTCTTAATTTTCATGGCTCCATCTGATATTTTAAAAATTTTAAAAACGTTTCACACTCATTTACTGGTGGAAAAATACATGTAACTTTAGTAAATAATACTACTAGGTTCTCATTTTAAAATGGTTTAGCTTTGGTTTATCATTAGACAGGTCTTGTCTAACAGATTGGCTCACCATACCTAAGAACACCTGAAAGACTGAGAATTTTCCCATGAGGAAAGCTTCCTGTTTACATCTGAACATACTCTGCTCAAATTCTAGGCAAAACTTTGCAGAACAAATTTTAATAGAAGCCTATTTCTTTCTTGATACCTTTCAAGAAGAGGAACTGTTGCTTGCTCTGACCTTTCTCAGAATGATGCACTAGATCTACACCTAAAAGGCTCAAGCTGACTTTTACAGTACCTACTTCTGAAAGGGTGGGCTCTCGGTCCCCAACAGAATTAAATCAAATCAGTGACCTTTACTTTAAATATATCTGCAACATCTTCCAGTGGTCTAATGGCTTTTGCTTTCCCATCTAGGGTTAGAGGGGTGAAGAACTCACCTATGTGTCACAATCTGTGCAAATCCTTGCTGTTTTTCTCCCAACCCAAACACAAAGGTTCCCAGATTCCTTGGGCACATTCAGCACTGATCTACTTTAAAAGATACTGGGAAGACTTTGTTCTCACTTATACCCAAAGAAATCAAGCCAGTGACTCAGCACACCCTGAAGTTAATAAATCCTCTAGGACTCCCTCCCTAGCTGACTCCTTATTCAGACCCAGTTTTCCATTCCTTCCTGACCCATCCTCATGATGTTCAGAAATGCTTCCTGATATTTGAAAAACAGTATGGCATTTACAAACTTCCAGCACACAGCACTTTACAAAAAATTAGGTCTGCAACTTGTTCAGATTATTTGATGGGTCCCTGACCACTATTAAGACATGCAATGTTTACAAAAGGCCTCACCAGCCTTTTCAAAGTATACAAGGAAAAAAGCAAAGGTTGCAAAAAATTTTGCCTCGTTGAACATCAGAGCCAAACACCTTTACTCACAGGGGCTAGCTTCTGTTCATGTGTCAAATGTGATTATTGTGCTCAATTAAAATTACTCCAAACACCAGGATTTTTCAAAGCTTGCCAAAGAAATGACAAGAAACTGGGTTTTACAAAGAAGGATGGTACCCAAATTTTCATTGCCATGTAGAAACTGCAAGTCAATGAATGGCTCATTAGATAATATTTCCTGTCTTCTCATCAGGAATCTAACTTATCTTGAGAGATCACATCAGGTTGAAGCTTCCTGAAATCCTCTTGCCCAGATCCTTTAGCATGCCAATTCTCTCCTCCCCACTCCCCTCCTTACACTTGTCCCTGCTGACTATTATTGTCTTAATGCCTACAAAATTCAAGCTAGGAGTCCCTGTTGCCCTGAGGTCAAGCATACAGAATTCTGCTGATGCTGCTTGTCAGTTCCAAGATATTGAATCTTAAAACACCTGCATCTTTTGGGTATCTCACTCTAGAACAGTTCATTTGGGAATCCCCATGGAGAAAAGAGACCAAATCTTGGGGAAGGGCTGTGGGGAGGAAAGCAAGGAGAAGGAAAACAAAGCCAGAGATATTAAGTCATGAAAACTAGACAGACCAGCAGCATTCATGCCGCTGGTTATACAAGCATTTCACTACTTTACCCTTTAAAAATGGACTTCTACATTTTTGTTTGGCAAGATACTGAAATTTGCTGATAAATATTTATAATTCCTTTTTTATTTGAGCAAATGTAAGCGAAATGTTTTAATTTATGCCTTGTATATTCTCATGCTAATAAATATATGGTAGAAATAAAAATGTTAAGAAAAGATAACCTGAAATAAGATGATGAAAAAGGAAATTATATGGGTATACCCTTAAAAGATAGCAGCAATGTTTTTTATTTAAAGAAAATATACTAGTGCTCTCTGTATTAAATGTTAATTCCCAGAAGATTTTATATCATCAAATGTTTATGCATCTGAGATATAGAAACAATAACAGATTTATTCAAGTTTTCCTCTGGGGCTTTATCTGGTGAATGTCTGAATGCAAGTGACATTAATTAAAGATGAGGAGAACTTCTGCATCTGAACTGTTAAAATAAAGCATGCCAGTTTTGTCCTCAGCTAGTATAAATCAGTCCATAAGTTTCATTCTTCTGCATCAATGAGGTATGTGTATGGTACCATTGATATCACTAGGCTTGTAACCAGCAAGAATTTATGTTAAGAGAGAAGAAAATCAGTGTGGTATACTTTCCATGCTGCATAACAGCCAGGGTTTAAGCATATTTATTCCAGGCATAAATCAAGTGGTGAAACGTTCATAAATGTGATACATAAACATCACTTACCATGGAGCCTTGTGCAAAATCCATTGAAACAGATGAAAATACTTTCTTGATTGCAAGGTCATTGGATTTCTTCCCTTCCATACAATGGTGTGGTGTTCCCTTTAAACAGAAGTCTATGAGACCTCTCAGAGAGCAGAAAATACCGTGAGGACTGGCACTTCTGAGAGAGAAAAGGTCAATCAGCCCAACTTCTTTATAAATTAAAATTATGAATAGTGGTTGCACACTAATCTATAAGCAATTAGACTGGGATCTCTAAAGATTCTTTTTTGGATATGAAACATCCAATTTGCAGTTATCTTCTTTCTCTGACAGGAGCTGAATCCAAAGACTGCCCTAAATATGAGGTGTCCCTTGAAAGGAATAGAGGATGGAGAAGGCAAGAAAAGCCTTAGTATAACTTAACTGCTTAGTACTAATTTCTTTTTGAGGGGAGAAGAAAATCTTTCCATTTTCACCTTTCTAATAAGTCTAAACATGAGGCACATTAGTCACATTCTGCATTTGTTTGTCCTGTGTCCTGTACAGCTCCCAGCTGGGATTGTACTACCCAAGAGCAGTCTACTGGAGGTAGCTGGAGAGCCCACAGAGGATTTTTTCTTATCCATAGAGGATTTTTTCTTGAAATTCCTAGCCTTAATAAGGCCACCACTGGACATGAACCTCCTTCAACTGCACTCTTCTCAAATGGCCTAAAAATCAGTGGCTGCAAGGGATATCCATGCAGTTTTTCCTTTCATGCTGGTCTGTTCTGCAGCAAGTGATTGGCAGTGTCTTCCCTGGTGGGCAGCCAAGTGACAGGTTGTCCCAACGGTGCGACAGGGCATCTGTGTTTGTCTCCTGTTTGTGTTGGTATTTCATTATTTGTACACAAGGGGATAACAGGGACAAGTGTAACTGGGAAACTTTTCCCACCATCTCCCACTTGCCTCTCCACCTTAAAAAATCCACACATTAAAACAATCCCTGAGACACTTAGAAATGAGGATATCAAAACTCCTTTGCAGAGGCTAAAGTTGACCCAGCATCTCCCACTTTGTGGTAGGGAATGCTCTTGCCCTAGAGTTACTGGTCTAAACAGGAGCCACTGCCACCCACATCCTTAGGATTTACAGTTCCATGAAAAGAAGAGGAGGACAATTACACGTGGTTCAAGCTGAACACAATTTGTTCCCCATTTTGCCAGTCATCATGCAGCCCTAATTTTGAACATTAGCAAACACCTCTATTTTTACAGTATCTTTATTCAAGAACTCTGACTTCACAGAAAATTACAGACATTTAGAAGCAAGAAGGGAGGAAAAATATTTATGCAGTGTCACTTTTGATATCACTTTATACAGTGTGCTAGAAGCATTAACTATTACAAAGGTTTGCTTGTTCAAAGTGCTGTGTTTGTAGTAGCTTCATAAAGCCTGTCATGGTTTATAACTACCTAAACAGCAGCAGAATTCTGGTACAGAAAAAAGTACATAAGTACATAAGTCAATGGATAAACTTGCTGCCTCTTTGGTGTTCCAGAGAGGCCAATGCTAAGAGGATAAATCCTACAGTCAGAATAGAAGAAGCTAAAATTTACGTATTTGCTGTGACCTTTGACACCTCGCCACTACCAGCTGCTAAACTGCATAAGTAAAGAATTGCCAAGAAGAAAAAGGCCATGGTGTCAACATAAGAAGGACTGAGGAAAAAAAGGTAGTGGGCAGAATGATGTAAAGATTGTCCTTTGCCACTGCAGGAAAAACAAAGGAAGGACCCCAGGGAAAGCTCTGCTCCAAAAGCCACGTAATCCCTCTCAGGGGCACACGAAGCTTTGTCAAACACCCACCACAGAGCACCTGGTGGACAGTCTTGTTGAAGGCTCTGACCTTTTCCCTCAGCCAGTCAGAACTCCCCTTCCAGACCAAACATATCTACCAGCAGCTATGTTTACCTTGTTCCTGCAACTTGGCAAAAACTGACCCGTCCACTGGTGTGGTTGGGCTTTACTTCTGCATCCAGTTCCACAGATGGGGACTGGGTAGCTGACAGGCAGTCAACAGTAGAACTTGGAGCCACTGCTGGTAGAAAGTGTCTTTACTGAAAAGTTTGCCTGATATTTTTATTTATGTGTTTTGATTTGATGTGCAAAAAATGCCTGTAAGCATTCTGACAGTAATTAAATTTACAATCGCTATAGGATTACTCTGTGAACTATGCCAATGTAGGTATTGACAAGGTGCCCATAAAACCATACTGTTTCAGCACACAAAATGAACATTTGTGTCATGCTGAGGGAGTAGTGCTGTTGTTGGTGTATGCTCACCTCCCACATGAAATGCCATCACACCTGTTAAATGACACTTGAAAATGTGTTAGCACTTAACCAGAAATATTTTCAAAATAACACTTGAACATAAGAGTCCTTAACTGCTGGAAACTTTCCCCTAATTTCCTGCTAACATTTACTTTCTGAAGAAGCTCACTTCCCAAACACATTGCAAGAAAAAGATTAGACCTACTGGCTGAGCTGAATGGCTAGACTATGAATGCTTTTTAATAAGATCTTGACATTTCTCATTCTGACCCCACTTAACACGATGCTTTTCAATTCTGCTTCCTGAAAACATGTTTTATTGAAAAGAAAGAAACAAAAAGTGTAAAAACCTCTAGCAAATATCCAGAGCTTACTCACATTCATATTAAATAGAAACTGCTGAGAACATTAATGTTGCATAGGCAAGCACTTAAGAAAAGGCTTGAATTAAAGTTGCCCATGGTAAAAGTGGTGCATGACTCCGAAACTGAAGACACTCATAGGGCAAACAAGAAGACCGTGATAATCCTCCATACAGTGATTGTATGGGCAACCTAATCATGTAAGTTTGTATCTTTTATGTTTGAAGCTCCCAACTAGAGTATTCTACTCAGTTGTTTTATTTGCAATTTTGTAGCTCTGCTAGAAATGCTGGAAATTCTCCAGGGTTGTTTCTCAGTGACGCTCACCAGCAGCAGGACCACAGTCACCAGACAAGACAGGAACAAACATGATTTCTAGGAAGCTCATTCCCAGACCCACCAAAGCTCCAGCTCCTGGTCAGGCTGTGCCTTGGCCCTCCCTGCAGGATGAGAACAAGGGAGCTGAAGGTGGACCAGAATCTCAGTGCAGGCGTTTCACAGGCAAGCGCTGGTATGAAGTTCTGCTGGGTCAGTCTGGGATAGAGTTAGCTTTCTTCACAGCTTGTCACATGCTGCCATGGTTTGAACTGTGACTAAAACAGTGTTGGTAGCACACCAATCTTTGGGCTATGGCTGAGCTGTGCTTTCTCTGCTCCTGGCTCTGCCCTCTGGGGAGCAGGCTGGGGGTGGGCAAGAGACTGGGACAGCTGACTTGAATTACCCAGAGGGATTTTCCACACCATATAACTTCATGCTCAGCAGTAAAACCTGGAAAGACCAGTTTTCAAATGGCTACTTTCCAAACTAGCCATTGCTCATAGACTGACTTGGCACCTTTTGGGTGATTATTCCTCACATTCTTTTTTCCCTCTCTCTATCTCTCTCATCCTTTCACTGACTAAACTATATTTATCTCAAGCTAGCAGCTTTTTCACTTTTTCTCCTCTCCCCCATCCCACTGAAGGAAGGGAGAGAGTGAACAGCTGTGTGGGGACTTAATTGCTAATCAGGATCACCCCAACACAAAAGGTCCTAAGCTTGATTTTCCTGTTGTTGTCAGTGGTTAGTTAGTGCAAGAGCTGGATACAAGGTGGCCATTCATCCTTGCACCACACCAACAACAGCAAGAAAAATGGCACAGTTGGTGCTGTAAAGCCAGTGGGGAGAATCCACCTTGCTGGCTTTTACTCAAACAAGTTGAGGAATCTGGTCAGGACACTTCTTTGACCGCTACAGAAGAGCAAACATCCCTGTGCTACTGGAATCCAGGAGCTGAGTAACCAGCAAATAGGTTGTAGAAGAGATGGTAGTCACCAGCTAAAGAAAATCTTGCTCCTCTCTTCAAACCTGTAACTTTGATTCAAGGTTTAAATGTCAGTGCTTTTCACATCCACTTTTTGCCCACCTCAGGCTAGTCCTATGATAGAAATGTCTCCATATTCTTCTGTGCTTAGAAATGATTTTCAGTGGACCTGACGTTTTCCTGGCCGTACTGCGATGACTAATGTAATTTTCTAACTTGCAGTTTGACAACAGTCAAAAAATTCAAGAACTGTTGTGCTTCAAAATGCAGGAAGTCCTGAGCCATGAGACAAATTCTTAGTCACACCATTTAGCCTAGGACGTGAGTTTCCAACAGGATAACAAGATTGTTTGATTTTTTTGATTCCAATAATGTTCTTAAAGCTTCAGATTTACTTGAAATAAGTCATCATTAGGTCTTTATTTGTTTTGCAATTTACTTTAATTTTCAAAAGAGTTATTTAAAGGACTCAGTGAAGAGCTCCCACAGTCAAGAGCAGTGGCCTATGGTGACAAATCAGCAAAAGAGTGTTTGTGATATCTATACCATGACCAGCAAGTAGCAGGCATCACTCTCAGACTGTCTCCTATATGATGACCTCATGACACAGGGATTGATAAAAATCATAACCAACATTGCTACCTACAGCAACAAAACCTCTACCTATTGCAACAAAAATGAAGTAGCTGTAGAAGTTTGATAAAGTCCTGCAGAATTCTGAATGATCTTAAAATATGCTACTGGCCCTTCCTTGTTCTTTGTAAGAGTGTCATAGTCTGTCATATTCTGAAGTTGGGTAGAATTTTTTATTAGTATCAATATGCACAAGAATTAGTCCTCTCCTGAACACACACCAAAAATACCTTTTAATATGCTGCTAAGATGTAGCCACCTTTTGAAGGTCTGGGGCATTTTGAATACGATTTAATGGCAAGTGTGAAAAACAAATGAGTGTCATAAGTAGTCCCCAGAGATTTCCAAATGCCATAAGCAGACAGAGAGTTATTGATTGTTGCTTAACATGCCTGTAGAAAATAATGAGGTAACAGCATCTGTGCTGTAGCAAATAAAGTTATTCTGTCTGTTGTGCCAGCACCAATATTTGGACATGCCCAGAGCTGAAGACTCATTATTTGTAATGCCAGCTGCACTGTAACCAGAAGGGACAGCAACCAGGCTCCCAAGCCCTTGTGCCTTTGCTGTCTCACACCAAAATCATGAGGCAGTTTGAGGAAGAAAAGGGAAATCAATAAGTAATTATTTTACAGCCCTCACCACTCTTTGCCCATGTCACCTAATTGAAGGTATAAATAATTCATGAGTTTCTTGCCACCTTGCTGGAGACAGACAGCAGTTTCCTATAATGTGTCATTGCTGTTGATAAAGAGGTGACAGGGATGATCTTTCCCCATCCCTTTTCGGTCACGAGTGGACTCATGAGTTTGACAGTGGTAGTTCAGGGTCTCTGCCAAGCTGAGCAGGGCTGGAGGGACAAGAGGAAGGTCCAGGGTGCTCAGGCTGCATAGTAACCAGTATTGTGTATTGTATTCTCTCTGCTCCTCACAGTACAGGTGGGCCTGGAGGCTGATGTACGTGGTCTCCTGTCTCTCTGCAGTGTAGCTCATGGAATAGACAACTGGGGACTGCCAGGGCACTGAAAGATCTGGGCTCTCTTGGGAAGCAGTGGGAGCCCCCCAGCACAGCAGGACAGACCCTGGCAGCCCATCCTGTCCAACCCCAGACAGGATCAGGGCAGTCAGGGGAAATGGTGGAGCCTCAGCTCCAGGCATCAGGCACCTCCCTGGGGATGGGCCAACATTAGGACAGGATGTCAGCCCACAGGTAAGGGTCAGGATCAGATCCAGTGCGTGTAAACAGGGTCAGACATGCCCAGAGAGGTTTGGTTCAGTTCTGGCCGCATCGTCTCCGTGACCACAGGGAGAGGGACTGCCCCCAGGTGCACCAGCACTGGATCAGGGAATGTGCTCAGGGCTCTGGCAGGCAGGAAAGCGAGAACTCTCATGAGATGGGTTTGTGAGAGCTGGAGAAAGTGGTAACCTGTCGGGACATCTTCACCTCTCTGTACTTGGCAGTGGTGAGGCCACACCTCAAATCCTGCGCTCAGTTTTGGGGCTCTCCCTACAGGGAATACATTTGAGATGCTGGAGTGGGCCCAAAGAAGGGCAGCAGAGCTGGGGAAGGGTCTGGAGCACAAGTCCCAAGAGGAGCAGCTGGGGGAGCTGGGGGTGTTTAGGCTGAAGCCAAAGGGGTTCAGAAAGGACCCTGTTGCTCTCTACAGCTACCTGAGAGGAGGCTGTAGCCAGGTGAGGGTCTCCCAGGTAACACATGATAGGACAAGAGGAAATATTGTCAAGTTGAAACAGGGAAGGTTTAGATTAGATATTGGGATTTTTGATTTTTTTTTTTTTTCACAGCAAGGGTTGTAAAGCATAGGAACAGACTGCCTGGGGAAGTGGTGGAATGAAACAGTTTATTTAGAAGATGCTGTGAAGTTGTTTAGACCTGCAGACAGTGAGTCTCAAATTGGCATGAGGAAGCTATGGAAAGAGAAACTGGAGCCAACTGCACATGGAGAAGTGGAGATGGAACAAACAGCTGGGAGGAGATCAGCAGAACAATGGCTGGCACCACTCAAACTGTAATTCGGTGATTAGGTCATGGGTGAAACCCACAGTGGTTTTGCCATTGACTTCACTCTAGAGCTCCCAACTGCTGTAGGTCCATCAGCACGAGCAGGGTGTAACTTCAGGGCTGTTACAAATGCATTTGAACTTTCAAATAACAAATTGCCTTTGGCCTCCACTAACAACTCACTTCCCACTCTTTTCTCATGCTGTGCTTGTGGCTGTAGCTGTAAGCTAACCGTGGACAGCCACTCAGCAGGAATAAACTGTCACTGATCTACTGGACTAAGTAGCAGTTGCTTAGATTTAAATCTACCTGAGATCCTACTCTGGAAATTTGTCAGTTAGATGAAGAAAGCGTTAATTCTGAAATCTTTTGTACTTTAAAATGAAAATGTCTTTGTGCTCTAAATCTAAGCCTATATCAGCTGTAGTTTACTAGCAAGGTAATATGAAACATGAAGAACAGGATACAATTCAGGTAAATCAGAAATCAGGTTTGATAATATTGAGGACTTTCACCTCCTGCAGCAGTAATAGCAAGTTGGTTAATCAGCAGAGGAAATGCACAGGAGCCCTATAAATTATTTAATTCAAAAGTGACAGGAAAAGATTATTAATGAGTGACACTTTCATATAATGTCCTCATGGTGAGACCACCTGTAGTTTAATGAATTAACATTGTTACCAGGATCTTTGCTTAAGACTTATACATTTAATTTGATTTTGTTAAACATGCCACTTATTTATCTTTATTAATGGGTTTCTATTTTTAGATACAGCACTCAACATGAGCAGTGGGACAATATAATCAAAAGTGGCTTCCATGATACATACTCTTTATGGGAAGAAGGCAGTTTTTTCTCTGGGGATTCCTTTCATTCTTCAATTTTTCATCTGGTCTTGCTGGAACTGCAAATATAAACCATGACAGAATCAGCATCTAAAGAGCAGAAGATTATAAAGACTAATTAGCTGATGTAGGACGCTTGATCCTATCAAGCACTTTTGCTTTAACTTCAGGTAATAATTTTTATTACAACCAGGGAAATGTTGTATTTAATTCCGAGCCCTGCTCTGTGCAGTGATGTCTGGTTTTACCTACAGTTCATCCCATGCTTCTAGCCACACAGCAATATTGTCCTTTTCATTTCACTGATTTATTCCTGGTCTGTTCCTTCTACTTTCAAAAGTTTTGTCTGCCTTTCAAAGAAATTATGGTACACCTGCAAAACATACAGAAATCAAGGCGTGCAGGAGATCTCCTGATCCTACTGTCCTTCAAAAGCAAGGCTTCAGATTAGGTTGCCAAAGTCTCCATCAAGCCAAGGCTTGAGGAACTGACTTGTAGTGAGGGAGGTGCCACCATTTCTCTGTGCACCCTCTTCCAATGTCTAATATTCTCATCATGATTTTTGTTTTCATGTATCCAAACAGAATTTCCCCTGAAATAGCTTGTGTCTGTAGTGTCTTGTCCTGTCTCCACACAAGCCTTTTTCCAGTTTATGGGGCATCATATTATCAAGTACTGTCAATCAGCACAGTTCTGCTAACCCTAACTACCTGCAAAGGCAATCCTGAGCATTAGGGATCTGTGCTTTCCCTACCCTGATGTGACATCAGAACAAGTATCCTTGGGAGTCTCAGCTTGAGAGCCTGCAGTCAGGGACCAGAGGCTACTACAGGTAGCAAGCTGCCTGCCTCATTGACCTTCTGAACATCTCTGCAGATGATGTATAGCAGGAGCACTTGGCTTGGAATGTTTGGGTTAGAGCCAGCCAGCCAGCCAGCCTGAAGACTAATCCATCTTCTGCAAAAGACACAGAAAGGTTGGCAGGATTGGAAGCCAAAGGAATTGTTCCAGCAGTCCGTGACCTGCTGCCTCCCTTTCCTGAAGTACTGCAGCAGCCCTTCCTGCTACATCCAATCTCATGACCTCTGCTACATTCTGCTCTTATCAATTTTGTTCATGTGACAGAGCATGCTGGATTACACAGCAGAGAAACTGCCACTGCATGGAGCCCACAAGACCTTCCACACAGCACCTCTCTCCAAAGCCAGCATATATTTCACCTGGCCCCTAGTTCATCCTAACCTTCCCCTAACTTATGTGACTGTTTAAATGAATTTCCTGCTTTGTGTTTAGGGGGTTTAGAATTTGTGGGGGTTGGGGTTTTTGGTTAGTGGTGTTTTTTGGTTGAGTTTCTTGGGGTTTTTTTGCAGGGGCAGGGCAGGCAGTTCTTAACTAGATACTTAAAGCTTGGGTAAGGAATAAATACCTTTTAGATTATTGTTCAAATTCCAGCCAAACACAGCAAGACAACTGGAAAGGTCTCTTAGCAAATGAAAAGAAGGGTTTTTCCACAAGCAAAGAATACAGAGAAGTAATGAGGAGGCAAAGGACCTGTCAGAGCAGTGAATGGTCACACTGTCAGCAGTGTCAGCAATCCATCAAAGGTTGTGCTCAAACTGCAGAAGAAATCTGGAAATCAAGAAACGAAAAGGCTTGAAAAGACTCCTTTTGGAGACTCACCCAGAAGTAACACTGTCCTTCCACACCCTGCCTCTTACCCTAGGTGAGTGATTAAATGTGAGGTGCAATAGACAACTGGATATAGATTGCTGTTTCAATGAAGAGATGAGGCATGGATCTGATTCCCTTCACCCAAGAGATGTGGAAACAAATGAGTTCAGCCCAGGCAATAGGAAGAGTTATAAACACATAAAACTATACTTAAGACTAGTTAGAGAAAATTCAATTTGAATTAGACCTAGGCAGCATGACTGAACAGGACTGCTACATATCAGTGCCAAGCACCCCATGAAAATTAACTTTTTAAAAATGCAACCAATAGCAACAAAGAGGAAACACCACACTTGGGAAATGATAAATTCTCATTCATCTGAAATTGCAGGTAGTGCTCTCAGGTCACTCCAGACTACCTGGCACTAATAAATCTTCTAATTTTTTTTTTTTTTTTAAATGTGAGTTCTCACTGTCTGTCATTCTCCCGAAGTGGGAGATAGAACTGAGGTCACAACATCACTTGGGGTCACTCTTTGTTCATGGGTTTCCTGGGGTACAGGGAAATACTGGCCAGAGGCCAGCTAAGTAACCTATGTTCTGATTTCTTCTACCCTCAGCTCACTCATGTGGCCATCATCCCAAAAGTTCAGGTGTCTTCTCTTTTCCCTTGATTCCAACACTTCATCGTTGCACTTTTTGCCATCTTGCAAATCTTTTCATAGAACCTTGCACGAGACCTAATAGAAAATGTGAACCCAACAAAATCTAAGTGAAGATTTGCCCCCAAACTGGAGAGTACCAACTTGAAAAACTCCTATCTAAACTAGCAATTAAGAACAAAAATACATTAAAAAATAGCGTCTCCCACAACTCCCCAGCGGAAAACATTTAGACCACTTTTGAATACCAGTTTTGATGCAATTGGAATCAAAGAAGTTCAAAAAATACTGCACCATTTTCAATATAAAAAAATTTTGTAAAAAATGCTTTAAAAGATGAAAAATCATAACACCACTGAATCATTTACTCAAAACCCCATTGACTGGGAAAGAAAAGTTAGCTTAGAAAGTTTTTATCACTTTTCCTGCTGACCTAAACCCACAAAAATTACCTCACTTGTCTTACAAAAATGTTTGTTACCAAAACTGCCCTAATCTGAAAAAGAGCTAAATGTTAGGTCTTTCAGCATCTATGTCTGGAAGGAAAACAGAATGACACTATGTTACAAATACAGATTAAGGCTTATACACCTACATATAATATTGAAATTATCTTCTGTCCAAATACCCAGATATTTTGATTCATTTGTCTTATTTCTTGAATTATGCTGAAGGCTGCCTTTATTTTCCTTTCCAGGAATCCTAGCAGGATCCTGAGGAGGAGTAAATGTTTTAACAGAAAAGTAAAAGCAACGTATTGTTCTGTACACAAGAATGAGTAAGATGATCCACTCATGGTCAAGCAAGTGCCTTTGGTGGATGTCCAGCCAATTTACTCAGTGCCTATTATCTTGTCTACAATATAAGACACAAAAAACCAAACCCTAAACATGGAAGATTTATCTTAAACAGTTTTTAGAATAGTTGCATTCTTTCAAATAATTAACAAAGTCCCCACTACACTAGTTAGACATTCAAATCCACCTAGTGTCTTTGTTGACACCTCCCACACATTCCCTAATGCAGCTGTGGATAAGATGGAGGATCCATACAGTTATTTTAGGAATATTTTCATCAGAGAACTGTTGCAAAATCTCACTAATGATGCAGAAATATAAAACTGGAAATTTTGCAGATTGATGGTGGGTTTTGCACTCCTTTTGCAAAAACCATCATGCAGTAGAAGTCAAATTTCATCCACTCCTCTGCACACACAGGGCATCAAACAAGTACATGCCCTTATAACAGGCTGTCATTTATGTCAGTAACAAAAGAATGTGTCTGAAGCAAGTTTATCATTTGAGAAAGCAGAGTCTATGATTTTGCTCTGATCTTCACTGTGTTTGAAAGGAACCGTAGATGCATTTTTGGGGCAGAAATTTGCTGTTCAGCTGCTTTAGAGGGGCAGTGGGCACACAGGAATGGTTGGGAAAGGAGCTGTAGAGCTCCAAGGAGCCACGGTGGCAGCAGCAGGGCACCCCTGAGGCCCCCCCTGCTCTGGGTGCTGCCATCAGGGCAGCCCAGGGCCAGCACAGCCACACAGGATGTCCCGTGCCCGCAGGAGAACACGGCCAGAACACAGCCTGGCCGCCCTGGGCCGTGTGTCCCCTTCCCCCATCCTGACCCCACTACAGACCAACTCGCTGTGCCAGCCTCAGGCTACCCCAGAGATGTGCCTGAGCCCGGGGCTGCCCGTGTCCCCCAGCTGCCGGGCTCCTGGCTGGGGCAGCGGGTCCCCAGCTGGTTCCCCACGGCTTGGCCCCGCACACTCATTCTGGCTTTGGCCCACGGCAGCAGCTGTGAGGCATTTTGTGTTCAGTTTGCATGGAAGAACTTATGAGTTCAAGGCTAAAGGGCTTTCCATGAGAGACTCACCTAAAGTGATTCCAAGGGCAGAAGCCATCTGCCTGAATGTGAGAACCTAGAGCCACGTGAGTGCCCTAGGCTCTGCCACCCAGCCCCCTGCCCTGCTCCAGCAAGACACAGACCCTGCAGGATACCTCCAGCCCTTCCACGGAATGGGTCATCTCTCAACACCTCTGCCAAGGAAACAACACTGAGCACTGACTGTCTATATGGCAAAAGTGAAATTCCTTTTTGGTTTCAGACGCTTAAATTTAGCTGTGACAGATGTTGCCATGGGAGACGAGTGTCTGAGCCTCCCATCACTGCCAGCAGACCTTTAATCAATACAGTCAGGGGAGGTAAAGGTCTGCCCAGGCAGAATTTGTTTACTCTTTGGTGGGCTAAATCACTGCCTTGGGTGTCAGGGACCAGCAAGGGCGGGTCTGCTTTGGAAGGGGAGCTGGGATCCAAAGGGAGCAGCAGGATAGGCAGGGTGGAAGCCTTGCTGACTCTGGGCACTTTTCTGGAGCATCCAGGAAAGAGGAGATGAGTGGACATGGCTATGGAAACCAGCATTAGCCAAGAGCCCTGTGATCCCACAGGGATAACCACATCTAAGCTGGTCCTGAGCCCAGGCTGCCAAACCTGGGTTCAGAGGGATTTGCACAGGTCCCTGGCAGTGAGCTACACTGGCTGCTCTGAGCAGGGAGTTGATTCCTCTGCCCAAGGATGGATATCTTGTTATACATCAGCGTAGCCCTCCTGATCAGCTGCTGCTCCAGAAGGGTTGGTGTCACTGCAGGTCCTGTAGCATATCTGCCAGCCCTGGGCAAGTGCATTTGATTCTCTGAGGGATTTCAAGGAGCTATATACAGGAGTTTAGGCACCAGGCAACACCACAGAGTGTCCTACTTGTAGGCACCCAGTTGTAATTGCACCTAAATCCCACTCCAGGGGACCTGCTCAGGTCACAGCTAACTGCCTGCACTCCCTCTGCCAGCAGTGGTGAGAGAAAAGCTCCAGAGGCAGTTCAGCTCATTTTAGGTGAGTTGGCAAATGCCTCTGTAGAGGTGCCCTTCATCTTTTGTAGGGAAACCTAGATAGAATCATAGAATTGTGGAGGTTGGAAAAGCCCTCTGAAACCACTGAGTCCAGCAGTTAACCCAGCACTGCCATCCAACCTAAAGCTAAACCACGTCTCCACGTGCCATATTGAGACCTCCCGTGGCTCAAATTGAGGATATTTCCTCTTGTCCTGTCTCACTGGGAGAGGAGACCAACTGCTGCCTCACCACAAACTCCTTTCAGGTTGCTGAAAAGGGTTATAAGGTCCCCCAAGACTTCTTTTATTCAGGCTAAACACCCCCAGTTTCCTCAGCTGCTCCTCATCAGACCTGCTCCAGACCCTTCACCTGCTCCCCTGCCCTTCTCTGGACATGCCCCAGCCCCTCAATATCCTTCTTGTAGTGAGGGGCCCAAAACTGAACACAGCATCCAAGGTGTGGCCTCACCACTGCCAAGTGCGGGGGGACAATCACTGCCCTGGTCCTGCTGGCCACACTATTCCTGACATAAGCCAGGATGCAGTGGCCTTCTTGGCCACCTGGGCATATGCTGGCTGAGGTGCAGCTGCTACTGACCAGCACTTCCAGGTCCTTTTCCTCTGGGCAACCTTCCAGCCACTCTGCCCCAAAGCTGTAGCATTGCATGGCATTGTTGTGATCCACATGCAGGACCTTTCAGTTTACCTTATTGAACCTCAGCCCCAAGACAGTTACCTAATAACCAGCTAGGGTGGGATGGGATTGGCCCCAACATTTATTTTCAGAGATGTGGCTGTGCCAGAGATGACTAAAGACTAAAGCACATGATCCTAGTGCAAGTTCCTAGTGTAAGGACTAACTAACACTGAGTGCAGCTACACTGCACATACACCTGCGGTGTAAAAATCTGCATCTGGGTCTTCTCAGAAGTACCCCAACCCTGGCAAAATTAATTCCCAGCTCCTTGGCTCCTGTCTGCATCCTCCTGGGAACTACAAACCAACAGGTCTGTTTTGTCTGCAACGCTTGAATCGTTCAAGAAAGTCTCCATGTGACCTAATACATAAAGGGCCCCACAAAAACAGAAAAGAGGAGCAATTTCCTCATTTATTCCCAGTAATTGAGTTGAAGCAACCATCAGTCAGCAGGTGAGAGACTTGGGCTCAGTGACCCACTCTCAGCTCTATACACCATTTCTCTAAAGCCCTTTCCAAAAGCAGAGAGAAGAAAGTGTAGACAGAAAGAATACATGAGAGGATCTAATCAGCTGTGTAGAGTACTCACTTGAGAGAGGAGAAATTAGCACTTCAGTTTCTGCATCAGCTATTATTTATTTCATCAAATGGCTGCCTGATATAAACCACAAACATTAATTGGCACAGAGAGTTGTGGTATCAAAGTTCTTTGTTCTTGCTCTTATACCCCAAGTAACTATGGATTCCAGTGAAAAATTAGTAGAAATTACATAATTCATTTCCCTCTTTATATATCAACTCATCAAAAGCCTATTGAAATATTTCTTCCTGCTCTCTGCATCACACACCCCCAATAATCAGGCCTGGAAGTTTGTTAAGGTGACTAATACAACAATGCAGTATCTTGGCATGAAGTGATGTAAAGGTGGAGGCTGTAACAAGGACAGAGAAAGACTCTTTTCAGTGGTGCCCAGTGCCAGAACCAGAGGCAATGGCACAAACTGAAACACAGGATGAACATCAGGAAAAACCTTTTCACTGTGAGAGTGACTCCACCCTGGCACAGGTTGCTCAGGAAGGTTGTGGAGTCCTCATCCTTGCAGATACTCAAAAGCCATCATGACATGGTCCTGGGCAATGTGGTGACCCTGCTTTGAACAAGGGGTTGAACAGGTGTCCTCCAGGTCCCTTCCCACCTCAGCCATTCTGTGAGCCTGGGCTTATTTCATTCTCTGGGTCTGGAGGAGCGCCAGTTCTGTTGTCTCAATAGGGTTATTGAAGTGCTTCCAGGCTGCAACACGAGCCCTGACCAGCAGAACACGGGTGCCAAAGTTTGGAGACTGCTGAAGATCCCCACAGAAGAGAGAATGTTGTAAAAAGAAAATAGATTACTTGGGCACATGACAAATTCTGCTTTGCCCCCGGGAAAACTACTGGAAAAGGTCACTGATTCAATTTATTTTTGACCCACTTTAAACTTTGTAAAAAGGACATGATTCTGTGAGCTCATTTACACTAGGCTGAAGAGCACAGTTAATATGCCTTGGGTGCTAATCATTTCAATTAACAAAAACTAATAATTTTGACTGAAAAATGTTAGCAGACTCATATTCTCCCTCACAGCCAAATGCGCAGGGTCTCTATTAATTTCTGTCAACCCATGAAGTTTGTCTCCTCTCTTTGAGGCCAAACTCGGTGTTTGGCTGCAACCTGCCCTCTTCAAAGTCTCACCTGTCACTCAGCAGGAAATCCACAATCCTGGTAGTTGTTTCAGGACACAGTTTGTCCTTCCAACAAAGGGCATCCTGTTTTGCTTTGTTAGGCGGTCTTCCTTTCCTCAACAACAACAAAAGCCTTACATAATTAAAACTGTAGCTCTGTTTTAAGGTGTTTTTTATAGACATTCTGAAGGAATGCATTAACAGCAAGGCACATAACAATGGGAGTATAGAATTGTACACAGATTCTCCCTTAAACAGGGAGAAATGGTAAGAAACAAATTGCTGTGCTATGAAAGCTGACTGTGAATCAGAAGCAAATTAAAGCAACCATTTTTCTGGAAAAGTAGAAACATAATCAATGGCATAAGTGTTAGAAACAGTTAATAGCAGAACTCTAAAAGGTTTGCATTCTTATATAGCTCCCTCTAGCTTGGTAGCTGGACAAAAATATTTCTAAGTTTAGACCCATGATGATGAAAACTAAATATAGGATATAAAGCAACACTTCATGAAAACAAAAATCTAAAATTTTCAGCTGTGGGTGTCTTTGGTAAGATGTTCATTCTTAGGTGACTTGATGCAGATCTTAGTAATTTAAATGGGAGTTGTGGAACTAGGCATTTCTGAGCTCAAGGACATTTTATCCAGCTATGTCAGTGTATGTGAAGATGTTCTGAACCTGCTTTTCATTTTCCCAAACCATTTTTAAAAATCTTCCTTCTTTTCCCTGCTTCCCAATTTAAACCTTTTTTCTCCCTGTTCTTATCTAACAAAGGGCAGACATGACTTTTGAATTCCACATGTCTCCCATCTGGAAATTGTCTCCTCTTGCTACCATCCTCCTATATTTTATGTGACCAGGAGGAAGGATATTCTCTTCTAGCAACAGTAGAAAATACCACAAGGTGTTGCTCAGTGAAGTATTGAGTTTTTGTTCCGTGTCATCTTCCAGTAGCACGTGGAATGTAAATTCACAAGTTGTAACAACAAAACAGGAGGAAACAAGCACTGCAAACAAACTGCTTCCAAAAGCTGGGGAAGTTATCGCACAGCTCTGCCATCACAAGCTCCACAGGAGGCAGAGGGCCAGCCTAGCTGTTCCTTAGCTAGGTATGGCCTGCACATCTCTGAAGACCTCTCCCTTTTCCAGCTGCAGCAGTTAAGCCCATCCTTCAGAATTTACATCATTGTTGGGGAGAGTCTGGTGGACATTATGTAGTAAGGAGATGACACTTCATTATATGCATAAAGAACAAAACTCCCATAAAAATTAATTGGGATCATTCTATCATTATGGCCGAAGTCAGCCTCAAGTGCAGAAAGTAACAGTAACCACAGAACAAACACCAGCCAATACTGTTTCTGTCTCAAATAAAGAAAGTTCATTTCAAAGTTGTAGTGGTCACACTTTTCCATCTAAACTGTAACACTTTTTCATGGAACTTGACTCACTGGCAGCAGAGTAAGAGCCATCCCTCTTTAGGAAAACAATACATGACTACTATTTCCTCCTATCTGTGACTAACCCCAATCAGAATTTACTCTTTTTATAAATATTCAGGTATCGTTTGACGCAATGTTGAAGGAAGATGAATCTGAAACCATTTCTGGATGAGGAAGAATCACAAAGATCATCCAAAGGAGGCAAATGCACTCATCTGTTAGAAATGGGAAGTGAAAGCTCTACAAGGATGGAACACTCTCAAACTAGCTGAAGCACTTGATGGATCTTTTCCCACCCTCTGTGATTAATAGAATGCATAAGCTATTCAGTCTCCAAGCATTTTGCTTAAGGAAGCCTTGATTTGAAAAATGAGACAAGTGCTTCCAATGCTGTCATTGATAGGAAATTAGGTGATAGAAGAGAGCACATTTAAGCAGCTCTTAAATATTCATAATTAGAGCTGTCAAACTGCTATACAAGCCTCTCTTTCTCTTGCATTTACCCAAACGTTCTGTCAGGAGTAATGCAAACAGCAAAGCCAGGGGTATGTGACAATACTAAACTTCTTCAGAAGTAATTGTGGGAGGGCAGACTTAGGGGTATGTTTCTTGGTCTGGACCACTGTACAGACATAACCATCAAGTCAGATAGATGCACCTAAATAATTTGCTATATTGTGAGGGTTTGAGTTGCTTTACCTTTGATGGATGGTGCCATCACAGTTCTGCTACTTCCCCTTTGTTTGGTGCAGTAACAGAGCATTTGACTCACCAACTTTTTGATTGTTTTCCTAGAATTACATTCTAGGATGCTTCATGTTGTGTCTCTGAAGCTAAAAAAATGAAATTAAAAAAATTAAAAGAGAGATTAAAAGATCAAATTAAAAATTATAATTATTTTTCAAATAGATAATTTATTTGAATATTATGAAAATAATTTTTATTTATATATATGTTTGATTCTAAAGCCCCATACTGACAGAAGGGGCTCTCAAACCAGGATATCCCAAATACAAAAGTAGGCATACTCAAAAAAATGAGGGATTTAATTTGTTAGGAACTTCACTAACTTCTGTTCTCTAACTCAATTAATTTAGAAGAATTACAACTCAGCTCTGCTTTTCAGTCAGTTCTGTGCACAGTGTGACAAGAAGCTGCAGAGCTTCACTAGCAAGCATGAGATGTGCTTGAGCAGGCAGCAGCAGGAGCAAAGCAGAGTCGTGGAGTTCAGGCTGCCCCTGACTGCACCACCTCTCTGCCATGAACAGTCCCAGAAGAGCAGTGTCTCAGGGTGCAAAACCTCACCACTTGGTTCATGACTGCAAAAACATCTTCTGTGAGCCCAGCTGCTCCTACAGAAGACAATCTTTGCTTCCTTTATCTTATTCATACAGTTTGTTAAAGTATGAGTTCCTCCTGTGCTGGGAGGTCACACAAGCAAGCTACAGCTGCAGGAGCCCCAGTGCAGCTGAGGCCTTAACCTGATGTAAAGCACCCTGCAGTGGCTTCCAGCTGCCTTCAGGGCCATTAGGCTGGCCCTTAAGGAGCAGAGAGGACAGATGACCATTTGTCACCTCAGATGTGCAACCACTGCTGGGTCCATTTCCAAATGGAAAGAGTTATAAGGTCGACTTGAAACACACCTGGGAGGTAGAGAGCAGGACAAGGCAGTAATTGGTACACAGAAACATTGCCCTCCAGTTTTGGCACAGGAAATGAAGACAAATGGCTTTTGCAGTTGGTGCTTCAGAGGACGTATGCATAAAGAATGGAATTACTTCAAGACTTTTGGATAAGTCTGCATCCCTACACTAAAGAAACGAGACTAGCTTGTAAAAATTAAAGGGATTGGCATCTCAGTTCTGGGAGAGATCATACAGTTAGGGCTAGGGGAAAAATGACTGATTCACAAAACATATTGTGTGGAAATTGATTTTGCAACAGGAAGGAATGAAAAATTTCAAATGTATGCAATTCTCCTGAAAGGGAACAGGGTCAAGGACAGAGCGTCCAGGTGGCAGATGCTGAATGCCCTAGTGTGTCCAGATGTCACACCCCCAGAAGGCAGACTGATTCACAGCTGCACATCACAGACATGTGAAATGGAAGATCTCGCAGACTCAAAGAAAGTGGCCCCTACTGAGGAACTAAGATCCAACCAAGTTGTTGGATCTTTATCCCAAAATGTGTGCATGCAGATCATAACAGAAACTGGGTAAACGGAAAGGGGATTTGCAATGAAAGCAGGATGGGCTAAATGCATAGATAATGTTGATCCATGTCTGCAAACAGGTTGATTGAATGTGAAACTTGCAGGTATAATAAAATTTCTATGTTTGTGATGGTCCACATCTTCAATGTTTTTTGCTCAATCTACCATTTCAAAAGCCTTCCTTTAAAGTCAGAGGGAGGAAGAACTACAGTGTTTTCCCTTCAAACTGGACTGTCCTGTACCACCTTGCATCCTCCTTTACAACTCTAGGAAAACACAAGCCTTTTGACTTGCAAAACTGTAAATGACTCAAGAGGGGACTGGACTTTATGGTTTGTTAGGCTGGATCATTATGACAGTCTTTCTGAAACAAGCAAGACACTATTCCCTATCCCTTTGTTCAAGTGTGGGTGAATACTGAAACATATCTGCTGTCACTTTTTGATTTTATGTTATATGGCTTTATGCTGAGCCTTAATTTGCTGATTTTTATAGCTCAAGTGTAAGGAATACAGTCGAACAAATGTCACTAGCCCCCCCCCCCCCCCCCCCAAAAAATCAAACCAAAACCAAAACAAAACCAAAAAAGCAACCAAAAAACAAACCCTGCTGCAAATGTTGATTTGCATTTGTGAACAAATCCACTGGGATTACACTCCTAGTTTATCTTTGACAGCTAATCCAGTGAATTCTCCAAGGAGAAGCAACAGCAAATATGAGCAGGGAGCATTGTGCTTCAGGCATGGGGCAGGCTCAGATCTGCTGGGGAGAAGTGAAGAGACTTTGGCCAACCCCCTGATGCTGGCCACCCTTTCTCATGTAACAGCACCTGGCTGAGGTTGTGAGAGCACCAACACAATCTGACTTCCTCTTTTGCAAAGCCCAGGACTACTTGCCCTCACACACACACCAGCAGGACAATATTGTTCAGGCAAGTCACACTGAACTTCTGCTTCAAAGGATATAAGAAGAGAAAATAAAAGCTACTGCAGACCTTTTTCTTTCCCCCTACATTCCCTTCATGGCTGGAACCAAAGACCTGACCTACAGCTGTTTTAGGAATCACTCCTGAATTTCAGTAGTGTGAGCAGGAGCAGAGTGCATCCTGGTGCTAAAACAATACATAAAGCACAGTTGTATAAGTGCAGGCACACCCCTGATTTTAGTGTTGTACTGAAATGTTTTACAGTGTCTTGGTCTTTGACCATGCAGAGTAAGCAGGAGAATACTGACAGCACTATAGAAACACAGCAGCAGGGAAACAGCATGAAATCCAGAGCCACTGAAGACAACAGGAAATTTATGACTGAGCTGACCTGGATCATTGTGTACTACCTGCTCACAGACATTTTCAAGATGTATATACTGCTTTTACACTGTCTCCCAGAGCACAGCGGTGCTGTACCACAAAGCCCACAGCTTCAAAGAGAACAAAGAGCAGAAATCTCCTCTTTCCCTCACAAGCAAAACTCATTCATTTTTTATGTGATTTTCTGCTGGTCCATCCCCTGAGCTGACTCATTCTGAGGTCACACAACTGCCACTGGCACATGGGAAGTGCTGGGTTCCACAGGTAGGGAGACAGGGCAGAAAATGTCACCACCACCCTCTTTCAGCAGCACCCACCCCCTAACCCAGGGGAGGGGTTTAGCTCTATCATCACTACACCCTGCAAGACCCAGCCCATTAGTCTCCTGGCAGTGGATGGAATACATAAATCTGCCATGAGAAATTCCAGGTAGGACAGAGGATCACTTGGAGGAGCTCTGTGAGCACAGGGCACAGGGGATAAGACCAGTCTCACTGCTGTGTACAATCCCTTCTCCAGATCATAGGCTGGATGATTGGCTGCATCTGGAACCTTCAGGTCAAGGACTGAAAGTGGGTGACACACAGGTGGGGCAAGAGGGGAGCATTCAGCAAGGGCAGCCAAATGAGTCTGTCCAGTTTACTGCCCTGGTTTTTGCCTTTAACTCTCAGGAGATATGCAAATATTTTCCAGGAATTCCTTAAGTAACTTCATTGCCGAGCCCATAGACTCATCATCATCTCAAAGCACTGAAGGGTAGCAGAAAAATAGACTATGAATAGAAATTTCAAACAAGGGACGAAAAGAAAGAGGAAAGGAGTGCAGAGGAGAAAAAATAGCTTCTTCAGAAGAAATAAAAAGAAGGAAATGAGAGAAAAGACTCTGGATAGGGAATATATACCTCGTACCTTGAATGGTCTCTACCTGATGAGGTCCCACACAACAAAGATAGGCTCAGCTCACCTGCCAGTGACACCTACTAATGAGACCTATACTGGGGTTACTAAATTGTCACTAAGATTGCTGAAGAGGAACAAGCACTTCTAGGGCAAGCTTTGTCTTGTCTCAAAGAAGTTATCCAGAGTATCTTGGTGTTTCTTGTTTCTCTCCACTGGCTCTACAAGAAGCCTGAACAACCAGCTCTGTGTGGCTTTCAAAAGTGTAGGCACCTAAAGTTAGTTGAGGTTACCAACACAGCAACATACCCCATGCTCCTGCATGGTCTCTTCTGCTTCTTGATGTTCCCAGGGACTCCTGAGCTCCGTGTTTCCTACCTCCCAGAGAAAGGAGAAAGAAAAAGATGAAATCCTGCCAAGCTGAAGATCAGCTGAATGTTTTGGAAACCAGGACCTGGCACACCACAAGACACGAGACAGGCAGGCTTAGATGTCTCAGGGTATCACTGACACCTACTGCCAGTTTCTAACCATAAAGCCTGGCCAAGTAGAAACCAGTATATTCCCTCCAGTGTAAAAACTTTGAAAAATCATGTAGAAATAGCAACTATGCCTCTTAAATTTGTAAAATACAGCTGCCTGTGGTAAACTGTCCTTCACAGGCTGGGTTCAGGTCTGTGTAAATTCACCAAAATCAGGGAGAAAATTGTAACAAGAACAGAGCACAAGCCCTAGCAGAATGACAACAGCAGGCACATTAAGTAGCATACTAATTCAGTTCACTAAACTGGGCACTATCCCACTTTATTTAAATAATCAGAGCGAAAGAGACATTTATAGAATGAAAAGTTTGGAACAAAGTTAGATTTAAACAAAACTGAATGAACTAAAAAGGTGCATTTTCAGTTGGCAGAAAGAAATAGGCTATATTTGGATTTTGGTCAGAAATGCAAGGACTGTTTTTATCGCCTCTAAATATGGTAGCAGAACTCTGAGGTCCCCGGTACTGGAAGTGATTCTGGAGGCACATCCTCTTTGGAAAAAGATTAGGGTAATTTTCCACACATTTGTGTTTATTAATAGAGGGGGGGAAGAAAGACTCAAATGTCTCAGAATTGATGGAACCTTGTAAAAGCCTCAGAGACAGGAAAAGCTTCTCTTCCGAGCCTGTACTATACACTCTAGCAGGCATCTTGCATCAAAGCATTGCTGCCTTCATCCATCCACCTCTTCATCCCAAGAGAAGTTGAAAAATCACCAGGAATCCCTAATCCATTTGAGAACATACTTCTGAATCTGTTTTCAGGCAGTTGTTGAAGTAAAATGACATGGAGTTCAATTCACAACTATTAGCTCGGCAACAAACAGGGTCCCAGTTTCTACCCACGGTGGCCTTCCAAAGGGTGCTAGCAGAACCCAGATACCCTTGCTGAACAATTACATGGCTCAGTTATTTCCATGGGGTTTTTTGGGTTTTTGTTCTTTTTTCTTTTTTTTTTTTTTTGAGTTGACACCTGACTAATTGCTGGGTTTTGGTTTTTTTTTTGGATGGATTTGAGCCAACAGCCAGGTGACCTTGAGCTCACCATGCTCTGCCAGCTGTTCCATGATGCTGTATACCTACTTCTCACCTTCCTCCCCGTTCCCACCTGCAGAGTGCAGGGGTATCAGCTCATCCCAGCAGAACACTCTCCTTGTTCCCTTCCATTCTGCATAGAAAGGTCTTCAGACAGACAAGGCCACGGTTTTCAAGCTTATTGATTTCAGTGGAGTGACTTCAGCTTCTACCAGCACAGCAGACAGAGTGAGGATGTGCAGTGAGCACCACTGACGTACCAGTGAGGAGCTCTGGGGTGACGTAGCTCTCTTATCACTTTTGTGCCATCTTGTGCCCTCCACAACATCTGTGACCTGAAGATTCAGCAGGATGAGATACCTGCCAGGGCTGAAGGAGCAGGGAAAATGGGAACATTGCCGGGATCCAGAGGTGTGACTGCAGCTCATACTTGAGTCACCTTCAGCTGCCAGCTCTGATGCTGACAGCAATATTTCTGCACAGACTGTGCAAATCTGCCCAGGACCCTGGGTGAGCACTTGGCTGAGGATGTGCTCAGCATCACAGCTCCCTTGTTATTTGTACCCCAGCCAGGAAACTTCAGGTGCACTCAGGATGGAAAGCCAAGCCACAGTCCACCCCCTGAGCTGCACAACAGCAAAGGTGTAAACCAAAATGCATGGAACCTCTTGGTACTTTGGAGATCCAAATGCAGTTGTTGGCTTGCTGGATGGAAGGGATGCAAACAGACTACACAACCTCCTGAAAACATCCTGTAGATCTACACGTGCACCGACCTCCCTGTGAAACAGTATCAGGTTAACTACATGCATTCACAGAATCATTCAGAGGCTTTTAAACCTTGTGATCTTTTTGGAAGAGGAGAGCTGAAAGCAGGGCATTTATTTATAATGAAGGCATTTACAGAAGACTCTTTTATCTGTTTACTGTGTGGTAGCAAACGGAGGTTCTGTGAGCATGTGCATTGGATAACACTGAAAAATGTATCTACATTATTTTTGTTAAATATCTCACTAATGTGAAAGAAAGACTAAAGGTCATCTGTCAAATGTAGTTGTGAGGCAGGAAAAAAATCCTCTCATGTTTCATATCTTGAAACCCTTCAGCTCATGATATTTTTGTTGAAAAGAGAAAATGTGATCAATGAATCATTCAGAGTCCTGTGCCTAATAATGGAAATCAAGAGTGCCTTTTGATGATGAGTTTAAGATGCTTTTATTAACCTGTCTCAAGATAGTTGATTGCTTCCTAATGTGATGAGATCCTCTCCGGCACTTGAATTTAAAATATTTAGAGATCTTTATTGTCAAATGCTTCCCAATAATACTTCCCAATAAATGAATTATTGTGCAAATTAAGCTCAAGGTAGTTTCTAATAAAATTTCAGTATTCTGCAAAGACTAATCATATTCTACAAAGTACTTACTAAAATAAAGGTAACTAACAAGAAGACACCTGGAAATTAATGAGGGATTAGGTAGATCTCATTTTCTTTTCAGACTAAGTTTCTGAGTATGTAAATACTCTAATTTCTAATTCTAACTGCCTCCAGGCCTCCAGTTAAATTTTGGCTCACCATAACAGTGCATATGTGAGTAGAAATTAATTCATCTATGCTCAGGTCCTAAGGAGCAAAGCCATTTTCAGACTTAATGCTTTCTGATACAAAATCTATTTTGCATCTCATTGACTATATAGATTACATTCACATTTGTTTCACTATTCTGTTACACAGTTCAAGAAGTTCAAAGTGATGTCTTACTAAATGAGAATCAGGCCTTTGCACATAAATTTTCACTCCTGCTTCAGGATGACAATTCCCATTTCATTTACACAAAAGTGAATAACAGAGAAATCCATTTAAATCCACCGGACTGTACAAATGGGAAAACAGAGTAAGAAAATGTTAAATTAGATGTGATGAGGACCAGTGTTCCACATTTCAATGGCTACATGATTTGTAGAGTTAGAATAGATAGTATTTTGTTCGTACACACTTTTCAAAACTCTGACAGCTTAGGCCATCTTCTTGAAAGACAGTTCCAGTACAAATTCTGAATTTATAAAAGGAACAGAGCACAGCTTTCCATTAGGTCGTGCCAGCCCTAGCTATTCATGGTAGAGGAGTTTCCCATACCCTGCTTTCACCTGGTGATATGTTAGAAGACAAACTATTAATCAAAAATCAGGCTGCTATCTGGTCAAATTCATTGACTTTGCTTTGTTGTGCAGCTATATTACATAGTGCTCAATTGTCTCATCTGCCATCTGCTTTGGTGTCAAGACGTGCTTTTTCCCAAGTGACATTCTGTTGTCAATTGCAGGATTCTTGACATTTCAAAATGTCTTTGTTGAGAGCTTTATGGTCTACTTCAGGTTTCCACAAAAAGCATTGTTGATCACCACTGTGGGACTTGCTGTTTGTGGCAGCCAAAGGGATTGTTCACCCTGCCTTTTCTAGGCAGCTCCCTAGAAAATTCTGAAGCTTTGCAGTCCTTTCTCCCAATTCTCTGCCAGCTTCACAATTCCCTGACAGTTTCACTTCTGAGTGAAGAATTCAGATGGGTTCACTCGGTCTGTTTGCCATTTTGCTCTTCACTTGATCTACATGTTCAATATTCTTCTATTCATCTGTACAATGCAAGCATGATATCAGAAAATCAATGTTGGTCCCATTCCATGAGGCCTCACTCATCTCCATGTAGGTCTGAACTGCAAGAATTAATATGTTATTGAGATGCTCATCTTATTGTTTCCAATATAATTTAATGTGGACTATATTTTACTGTGTATTGTATTATTTTCTGAAGGGGGAACCTCTCACTAGGCAGCAGTTGTGCACAAAATGGTGTTCTGAGACAAGAGCTGAATATGAATCAAGCATGTGGTGCTGGAAAAAAGAGAAAAAAAACCAAACCCAAACCATTCTTACCTTTTGGGGTGGTAAAAGGAAGGCAGGACGTTCACTGGACAGATTTGGGAGTTATGTTACCAATTTTCATTTGGGGTATCAAAGCCTAAGAAAGATGTAGGCACATTTGAGAGCTTTCAGGGGACAGAACAAAGAATAAAAAGTCTGGGGAACCAACAACAAATGAGGCTGTCTTAGAGGTACAATAATCATCACTGCAGCTTCTGGAGATCCTTCCCTTTCACAGTACTGCAAATGTGTGATTTTTGAATTCTTGATGCAATCCTTCTAGCCCACAAACACCAATGTGTTCTCTTGGGAAAACTTTAAAAAATCTCAGGAAAGTGTAGGGAATAGGTGGGAAAAGCTGCCTTCCTGAAGTCTCATTCACAGGTCCTGTGTGAGTATGGAATGCAAGTGACATGGATGTTACTAATTGTCTGGAGTATCTGCATAATTTTTTCCCCTTCCACACCCTTTTCAACAGCTTAGCTTAATTGTTCTCTCTGAGGGTACCTGCCTGTATCTTGCAGACACTCTCACAATTAGTAAGACCTCTGTACTCAACTGTGCCCTAACTGTACCCTCAGACACAAACAAAACAGAGCAGCTCTGGCCAGATGCTGTAAATCTGTGCCCTTCTAATCAGTCTCACTGAGAGGCTGTGCACAAAAGCAAGCTCAGGTAGCTGGCAAAGCTGATGTAACGCAAGGCAACACCAAGTTACTCCTGTTACGACAGCTCAGGCTGTAGACCTGGACAGTAGCAATGAGATAATTTGGTTTGTAAAAGCTTTCTGGATAAAAAATCCCACATAGCTTTCATAATGAATTTAAATAACCTCTCAAAAAAATAGTTTGTACCATACACAAAAAGGTCACAAGAGCACTTCTGCTTCCAGAAGTGGTAATTAACATATTATATGGCCTTGTATTTTTCAATTCTTATAAAGTGACCTACATGGCCAGTGGTTACTTGAGGACTCTGTTGTACTAAGGTTAACAAAGAACAATTTTACTGAGAAACTCTGTAAGGTGGATGAGTGGATTCACACTGAGAACAAATACACTAAGTGTCCCTGTGAGGCACTTCCCAAAAGTTGTGCACATTGAAACATATCATACATCCAGCAATCTCTTTCAAATGTTCTATTGGTAGCCATGCTCCTTCATGTTGATATCATGGGCTTTGTGATTCTGTACTCAGTGATGTACACTACTGGAGAATTTTGCGTTCAAAACACGCAGCTAAACGCAAACCTCACTTCAAACTCTTTAATCAGTAGGACTCTTCACGTGCCTGAGTACCTTCTTGAATGAAGCTGCAAACAAGAGGGGTTTCCCCAACTAGTTTAGCTAAAGATGAAGCTGAGAGATGAAGCAAGGTAGCAGTCAGTGTATTTTGATTTGTCTGAACAGCTCTCATCTACATTAGCTCTCATTATCTTGGCAAACCCCCTCACTGCCCACAGCATGTGGGAAACCTAGCCAAATTTTGCTCTTCTCTATCTAACACAAGTGGTAATATATTAGTGTGCTTTTAGTGCTACTACAGCAAAAGCTTGCTACAGATTTAATGTCAAAATGTGCTTTCTGGACCCTAGAAGCTCTATCATCCCCTCCATTTTCAGACAGAAGCATAATGTGATAGAAACTTTTCCTTGAAAACTGCTGTCGTGCCACTCCCCTGAAAGACAGCAAAACAAAGGAGTATTTCAAGTGACTTCGGGGGCTTGTTCATCTGGGCATTTTGCAAAGAGCAAGTTTGCAACAATCTGCTGAATTTTCCAAATTTATAATGAAACCAACACAGAAGCATAGCCTGTGTCCTGTTTGATCACATCTCAGCTAATGTGCAGTTAAAAAAATTGGTGGGTTTCTAAAAAGAAGGATGCTCTAGTTCATAAAGCTCTTAAATTCATGCTTAATACAGTCTGCTTGGGCTAACACAAGTGGCTAACTTGCACAGCAAAAGTAGCTAGCTGAAGTGAGGCAGGAAAACAGGTTTGCAAGGATAAATTCTTTTTATATGTCTGTAATTTCAAACTAGTGTAATTTACACAAAAAATGCAAACTTAAATGTGAAAGCATAAAAGGAAGATCCATTTTTTGCCCCAGAGGGCAGCAATCAATACTGCAGTCAAAGTGCATTTTCCCTGGATGTAAAGCAAAGATTTCATGCCACCTCAAAAACCACTGCTGAATACCTTGAGATGATCACAAATCTTTCAACTTCCAATCTAAACCCAGCCTTTTTGTCTAAATAGATGTTAGATAGTATCCTCCTACTTTTCTTTTTGTTCAAATGGTTTGAGATTAGAGGTTTATTTAAAAAACAGGCTTAGTGTGAGATGCTTCCATCATAATAATCCATAGCCTGAACACAGTCTATGAATATTCTCCATCCAGTCCTAAATCATCTACTGGGTTGTTTTTTTTCTTTCTCTAATCAGCAAAAACATAATTAGAATATGCTTTACTCAGAGCTGTTTTGCACAGCTTGAGTAAATTGGAATGAAGGAAAAGCTGTGATCATTCAAACCATTTATTTAAAGAGATGTTGCTCACCTCCTTCTTCCCTACTGATCTTCTAAGAGGCATTTATGAAGTATTTTTCCATGTAGCTTTCCTCTTCTTTCACCTACTCTCTCTGATTGTGGAAGTCTGTATTTTCATTGGTGTAGGCTACAAAACCCAGGAAAGGCCTTACCAAATGAGTGGAAAGCAATTGCTTTCCAATACACAGCACTGCCCACAGCAAATGTGCTGCTGGGATTTTCCATGATCCTGGAATTGACCAGTAACATCAATCAGGGTTGACTCACAAGCTTAATTCACAACTCAACTATTTCTCAAACTTACCATCAGCTCTTTCTCAAACTTACCAACACCAGTTTCTCACACTTACCACACCATTCACACTTATCATGCATTTATATCAGGGCATTATAGGAGAGTTCAGCCTGCCTTATTCACACAATTAGTAGGCACATTCGCCAGGTCCCCAAAAGTGCTCTGTAGACCTGCACCAGAAAGTCATGCTCTGACACACCTGGACACTGAAAGTGCCTGCTCTGCCCACCAACAAAACAGTCCAGAGACAGGATGCAGGAAGATTTCCTCACAGATCATGGAAATTCAAGCTTGGTGCATCACAGCAGTAATTAAAAACACTAATGGGCATGATCAGGGTAGAGCATGGGCTATGAAGAGAAGCTTCAGATACAGGGGCAAGCAAGTAAATACAGTAGGGTTAATGGGCTTTGTAGATTGAATTGAAGATGTCCCTGCTCAGTGCAGGCAGGAAGGACTAGGTAGGCTCTAAAGGTCCCTTCCAGCCCAAACTATCATATGATCCTGCATATGCTTTAAAGCAGTGAAGAAGGAACAACAGAATTGAATGAAAGTGATGAGAGGAAAACAAAGATCCAGGTGATTGTTTTTGTAGAGAATCCTCAAGGCACTCCAGATAGCGTACTCTGGAAGGAGCAAAGCAAGTATTTGAAAGCCCAGAGAGGAGGCAGGTGTAACATCATCTTCAAGAGAAAGGGAAGGTGTCCTTTGTCAGAGCCAGGGATATTTGGGCAGCTAGAGAATGTACATGCTTGGCCCTGTAAATGCTATAAAGGGGCAACAAGGAGCAACAATGCAGCCCAGCAAACTTTTGCATTTCCATTCAGTACCTCACACTGACAGGTAGTTCAAGATGCAAAGTTGTACGAGAAATCTGCAGGTTTTAAACCAACAGTTAACACTGTTGTGTTGTGTTGTGGATTAAGTCATTCATGCACCCTTGGCTAAAGAAGCAAACCTTCTATTTTGTCCCTTTAGTTTATTGTGTGAATATATATTTTTCTTTTCATTTTATTGCTCATAACTACTGCTACACACAAATTTACCCTGCCCTGCTTTAACATTTCCTTAGTAACTCAGAAAAATTACAGATTGAGCAGTTCCCACAGTGTCCTGGTTTCAGAGGAAGTGGGTTTTTTGGGATGCTGTGGTCAAACCAATAGGTGCTCAGATTTGAATATTGGCACCTGGTGTGGCCACTGAGGACATGGATACCCCTCTGAGAACACAGCGGGGTTAAAAGCAGAGAACTCCCAGGGGGGAGCTCCCTTGGGTTCCATCTGTGCAGGACTGCGGGCTGAGCGGGGGAGGGGAAGCCGTGTGGTGAGGGGCCCTGGACAGAGAAGGGAGGAGAAGGCCCTGCAGGATGGAAGGGTGGAGGAACCCCCAGAGACATCGGACAGCCCCCCAGAGAGAGAGAGAGAGCGAGGTGGTGTCTGGGCCACCTTGAGATTTGATAGCACGGCCAGCCGAGAAGGAGAAGGGGAGTGCGGGGAGAAAGTGCCCGGCAGGGCAGCCCTGAGAGTTCTGGACAGGCAGAGCCTGAGACTTTTAACCCTTTTCTTAGATGATGAACCTTACAAATGCTGATCCTCCTAGAGTTGAATGAGAAGAGAGATAAAGATGAGATAAGAAGAAATAGGCCATGAGAGAAGTTAAGAAGAATTCTAAGTGAGAGGAGATGATGAAGTAGCCTTTAGCTGGACTTTTCTTGTATGGCCATGGACAGAACCATTTTTCCTGTGACACAGAGACTGCATTTAAGGAAGAGGCGATGGCTTGGAGCCAAGAGAGTGCAGTGATGTGATGTGAAAGGGTGCGTGAACAGGGACAACGGGTGAGGAGGGTGGTGGTGGTGCCCTCTGTCTTCAGAGAAGAAGAAGATCTCTGTTCTCGGGACCCCTCAGCCCCAGGAGGTGAATTTAGGAGGGACAGGTATCCCAAAAGTGAGAGACTGTGCTTTTTTGGAATTAAGCAAAGCATTCTTAAAAAGAAAACCCTAGAAGCAGCTCTGGTCCTTGCACAGTGGTGAGAGCACTGGGCATGGAAGGAAGATGTCACGATAGCAAAATAATCTCCGGGCAGTGCTACGTGTGACATGAGAACACATGAAGTTTCAACTGTGTTTCCTGAAGAAGCCTATGGTACAAGAAAGACTCCTCTCTCTTTGATGAACTGAGAATTGATTATCTAAAGGGTGGATAGCCTGAGAGTTGATGATCTGAGAGGTAGATGTATTAAAAATTTGGTGGGGGGAGGAGGAATGTTTTTAGAAGGTTTTCATTCCGAGTTCTGTGTGTTTCTCTTTATATATAGTCGTAAGTTAATAAAGTTTTTTTTTTCCTTTTATTCATAAGCTGGAGCCTGCTTTGCTCTATTTCTGATCACATCTCACAGCAGACTCCAGGGAGAAAGTATTTTCATGAAGGCACTGGCCAATGCCAGGCTCAAAGCATGACACCACAGTACCTGTAGGATTCTGGAAACTGAGAATCTATCCTGCTTTGTCCCTTATCATGTAGTGCAGTTGCTGAGGAGCAGAGGCACATTGCAGAAAACAAAAAGAATAAAGATGCACTGTTCAGGACAGCTGATTAGGGTTTGTGGCAGTATGAGGGAGGCTCTGAGCAGCTCAGAGAGTCTCATCCCCTCCAAGGACTCAAGAGCCCTGACTGCAGATTAGGACAGGGATTTCCTGCCCCAGCTCTGAGGGTTCTGATTCAGCAGCGGCAGCAGCAGGGAGGTTACCTTGTGATGGCCAGCGTCATTGCTGCATCCAGTTATTCCCACTCCTCCCATCTGAGATGTTCCCAAACCTTTTGCAGGAATGACTGAGCAGTCTGTGAAGCAACTTGTTTAGTTTATAGTATATTATAATAAGGTAACAGTAAATTGCTGCCATATTCCCTTAACACAGCAAGCTGTGAACTCTGGTTGCTACAGGAGGAGCTATGGGAGGTCTCTGCAGCTATAAGAGCAGTTAGGCCACCTTTACAAGACAGACTTCTTCAAGAAGAGGTTTGGTAGGCTGTATAGGTACAAACCAGGATTGCTTCTCCAAGGAAAGCCATCCCTCATTGTGAGTGAAGCTCTGGCTGATTCCCTCAGGAAAAAAAACAGTTTGAGAGATTGCTGTTCCCTCTCAAATGCCTGGCCACGAATTCACACTCTCACCCCACCCCAGAAGCTATGCTGATTCAGCTGCCCTGTGAGCATGGACTGAAATGTGTGAATTGACTACGTTAATCTCCAGGACTTCTTTTTCACCATAAGAACTATTTTAACCAAATCTGTCGTCACTTGGTAATGATGTAGAGCCACAGCCCTAGGCTGTATGACATTCAAAATGAATAATATTTGTTTAACACAATTTCTCCTAATTTACTCTAAGCCACAACATACATCCTAGATAGAAGCTCACAGAAATTTATAGATGATTCTTGTCTTGCAAAAGTCACCTGCGGTTACATGTGGTTGAAATCCTCCTTAATATCTTGGACTGAACTTTTAAAGTGCCCTATTTATGTGTACAAAAAGATCTAAACCAAGACTATTTTCCCATTTCATTAGTAACTATCAACTGGAAATGTAATACATTGCAATACATAGCAAGACATTGAAGTCTTTAATGTAGCTTTAAGAACAAAATGGTCTAAAAACACACTGAGGACAAAAGCCCATCCTGACAGATCAGCCTTGCTGATGAATGGAAAAATGGAGGATAAAAGGTTACAAACCATGTTTAGGAAACCTTTTTCTTGCTGTCAAGTAGTGCTGAGGTGTTGAAGGCAACTTTGGCAAGCAGGACATCAGCAGGCACCTCCATGTCATCCAGCAAGGGCTGGGGGAAGATTCAGGCAGTTGAGGTGCATTAAATGGCTGTGGTGTGTGTATAAAATTATGCTTGGACCTATGTCTAGTCTCAGGTTCAAATTGCCCCAAAAGATTCCTGAAGAATCATGGTCCTGAGTGCACTGTATTGTCTTGCTTTAAGATCAGGCCTGATATTTTTTCCTTTACCAAAATCAGTATTTGTACCTCTTGCATATGTGAATGCTTTTATCTACATAGGTTTAATCACATGCACATAAAAGGATGAGATTTTCTCTTGAAAACATGTCCCAAGAAGGCCACTGGCTGAGACAGGGATTATTTCTGACTCAAAAAAGCAAGAGAATATAGGAACTGGCATGGTCATTGCCAGCAGACATACATTTACCCTTCTCTCAGATTCACGGTACTGAACCTCTTGCTCCATTTACTTTGTCTTGTGTGCTTCTGTCAACAAAAATCAGTAATGACTATGGCCCATCTTTTATGTCATGGAAGGAGGCTTTCATGTTTCTCACTTCCAGTGTTGGAGATAATTCCAACCCAACCCAAGAACAGAGGAACTTGTTTTGTTCTTCTGTTTACAAGTGCAGACTTAATCAAGGACAAATCTCTGAGCATGACAGATTTGTTCTAAAGAAGGAAATGTGTTCATTGGCTTTTTTTAACTTGTAGAAGTAATCTTATGCCAAAAAGTAGGTCTACTCTAAGACAGATGATAAGAAGGACTGACCTGGAACAGGAATGTGTTACTATGTTGCCATTCTTTCCATCACTGCCTGATAAAGTTCTCATTCTGTTCTTTAAATTATCCTAAAAAACACCCAACAAAACCAAGCCCCACCATTGCTGGTATTTCTAATATTAAGACTTTGCTACAAGAAAACTTTCTCAAACAAAAATCAGGTCACAGTTAAGCTCATAAAAAAAGCAAACCACATCACAATCTGTTCTCAGTCTGATTCCCTAATGCATAGCAAGATAGGCATCAAGCACTTGGGAAAGCCTCAAATTAGCTTAGCTTTGTTTTGTTTACCCAAAATCAGTTCAGTGAAACCACACAGTCACAACCAGTCAAATGATGAAAATAGATTCTGGTCCACCCATCACTTTCCACAGTGCCTGCAGTCATCCAAATCTCTCTGCTATCTCAACAGCTATCTGTGTTCTGGCTTCTGCACCAAAACTCAGGCTCTGCTTAGTTATCCACTTGTAACTGCATTCCAAACAACCTAGTCTTAGGTTTTGGAACTAGAGCTACAGCCTCCTGACTTTCATCTGCACAATTTTTGGGGATTTTTCATAAATACAGCATTCTGCTATAATCACATGAAATCTTTGGACAGGAAATTTAAACCTGCTCATTTACAAACTAACCAGAAATGTTTTGAAGTGTGTGAGCACCGATAATATCATCCCCATCAACACAACTTGCTTAGAATTAAGCATGTCCCCTATGAGGTTCCTAGTAAGGCCTTACCATGGTGAAACCACGAGAAGGAATGGCCCATTATCTCTAATGAGTGATATAATTCTTGTTATAGGAAAACTCTGACTACCAGATGTATTTTTGTTATACTGCTGAAGTCAATTTGCACATTTTATAAAAGAGGGTGCCTTAAATCTTTGTAGGTTTTTGGGTTTTTTTTCCTTACAGGCAGTCTTTTTACATTATATGGACTAGTGACTAGGAAAGCGTTTGTTTATCCAAATTTGCATTCCTGTGTTTTATTATTTGGACTAAAAAGGCACTTATATATCCCAGGAAATAGGACATATGCTGAAATACATGAAATGTAAGTTACAGGGGTAAAAAAAATGTATCAGGAAGTAGAACTGGGTCCATAAATTGTACTTAATATAGCTTCAGTGAGTTCAGTGAGCAAACAACTTCTCCCTTTTACAAAAAAATCCTACAGCACAGATTCTCACTTCAAAATGTACTGAACAAAGTCAGTAGAAGGGAATTATTCAGAGATAGTGGGGATATTTTAAGGGCACTTTCTACTATTTTCCAAAATTATCAGCACTTTGAGTTTGCCTGATAAAAGTGTTCTTCATAACAATCCTCACAGCAGGCTTATGAATTGATTGAATCATCTTGTAACTACATCTACTGCCATCCAGAGGTAATTGGCAAAAGTTTGAAGAGTAAATCTAAGTTAATGGTATCACTAACAGTGAGACATGAATCCTGTACATTACAGCAGCTCCTATCAAACACAAACTCCAAGCTGCAGCCCAGCTGAACAGAAACTGCAAAAATAAAAGTTAAGTAGGATAATTCATTATTCTTTCTCGCAAGAAAAACAAACCTGATGGTATGTCACGTTGATGCTGTAGCTCTTTTGGTGCATTACATATATCTTGCATTATGCTTTCAAATAATCTTTTGGACAAGTGTTTCTGTAAATTATACTCTGCCGTATTATGTTTCTCATGCAGCTAAATTTCTCATGTGGTTAGAAAAAGAAAAAGACCCAAAACTCTACAGCCTTCCTCATCTCAAATAAAAACTGCACTTTGCAAGAGAATCCAAACCCTGCCTGGTCACCTACCAGTAAAGAAAGCAAGCAAAGAGTACAGCATTAAGCACAGATATGCACATATTGTGATATGTATTGCTATTGTTCATACTGAAGAGGTAAAGTACCTCAAGGAAAGGGAGAGCAATGATGAAATTGTTTAATTATCTATGGATTGCCAAGCCCTATAGCTGAGCACAACCAACAGGCAGTCTGTGAAATGTGATATTTGATAAGCCAAAAAGAACACAGGAACCCCAGAACAGAGATGATCAAAATAAATAAACACTTCTAAAAAATCATTCTGTTAAAAATTGCTGGAAAGGTCCTTTTAAAAAGCTGAATTAAACATGAGATAATAAAAACATTCATTTCCAAAAAGCTGTTTCTATAACTGAACATTGGTATTACCCTTTCATCTTTTGGAAAGCCCAGATTTGCAGAACTACACACACATCTATTCCCTTGACAGAAGCCATGTACCTGGTTGCAATCCCCAGCTCTAAGCTGGGAGTACAAGTTCAAAGCATGGCTGTGATTACTACAGTCAGCTCAGAAGCCCCTCCTCAGAATGGGACAGTTTCCCAAAATATCCATGATTATTTACAAATCTCTGTTTACAAGTCTTTTCCAGTATTCTTCCAACGACCACGTTCCCAAACACACTGTGAAATCACAAGCTGCAAACTCCAAAATCAGGTCGTGCTCTGAGGTGCAGATTCCTGGAATACATTAAAAGGCTGGAATTCAGACCAACACAGCAGTTTCCAGAATGTGATTTTTACCTTCGGAGATTGCTCTACATGTTTTCAGGTAAAGCAAGAAGATCAATTCCTGGCATGCACTCCTTCTGCTATTGCAGTGGTAATCATTAACAGTTCAAGCCACTTTGGAAGTGCAAGAGATGATGTCCTCTCAGCCCAAGGCATCTACCTGAAGCATTCTGGACTTTGTACAAATACAGACCGAGAGAACTCTGAGAGTTAGCTGCATAAGGATAAAACTGGAGGGTACCTGGATCAGTGTAAAGGTATTAACCAGACTTTAACAAAACAGTGGGCCTTGCAGTTCAAAAGTTCAAATTTATGCCTAAATATAGACAGTGCCTATGCACCTCTTCAAAAAACTGTCTTTAAAATTAGTTTTATCTGCAATTCCAGGTGAAAGTATGACCTACCCAAGGCACAAAATATTATCCAATGCCATCTTGTGGTAAACAAGAAAATAGTCCATGCCAACCAGCTTAGATTTAAATGCATAGGGATTCTGTTGCTCCATAGTATAAAAATCATGCTCAAAACAACTGACTTGAGGAAAAAAAATTTCCTGGTTAGACTGTGGGTAAGTTGTGTTATGCTAGCCATTAGAATTTGAGAATCAGCTAATTGTCCTCACCTTATAAACACAGCCTTTTGTTTCATTTCAACAGCACTGCTGTGGCATTGCACTCAGAATCACTTCCATCACTCCAAAACTAATGTAAAGGCAAAGATGGGATAATAACTTGGAATAGAACTGTACCTTGTATAAAAACACCCATCATTGCCCTGCACTACAGCTAACTGCTATCATGAGCTTGTTTTTAGGGCACCAGGGATCAGCTCAAAATACCATGGCCACACAAGCCAAATCACTGTATAGCTATAAAAGGATTCTTCTGTAGCCCATTTGTTTAAAAATAGCATGGAGGTATCTGTGACCCAGCGGACCTTTAGGAGCACACCATATCACCCCAATCACCTCACTTATAATTACGTCTGTTGAGACATCTGCCAGATGACACTGCTTCCCAAATGCTGTTCCTCCCCTCCCTTCTCTGGGGGCAGATTTACCCACAACACCTGTGCTGCAATACAGCACTTGAATTTTGATCCTGCGAGGAGCACTCAGTGGGACTGTTCTACAGCAAGGAGCATCAGAAAGAATCATATGCTTTTAAAAAATCATCCAAAACAAACAAACAAAAAAAAAAAAAACCCCACACACACAAAAAAAATGTTCTGTCGCAGTCTCAGTCTCTGGATGCCACCACCCATCCCTAGTGCAGGCAAAGGCAAGGGAAGCTCCAGGCCCACACTGACTCTCTATGATGGTCCTACCACTCCGCTTTTGGCGTTTGCCTCCCCTCATGTCTTGAGTCTTTCCACATACGTTCCACCTCAGCACCACTCATGGTGACAGAGGAGACAGATTTGGGGCCACCCTGACCCCCACACAACCCCAGCCTGGGGGTGGCTGGGGATTTCATCACTACCATTGGTGATTGGTATCATAGGTGAAGGCTCCAGAAAGCGAAGTCCCATGAGAAGCAGACAAGGGAGCCAGGGTTGTTTTGCCTGGAGAAGAGGCTCAGGGGTGATCTTACCCTTCTCTACAACTAGGAGAAAGGGGATTGTAGTCAGGTAGGGATTGGCCTCTTCTGCCCGGCAATAGTGATACCAGGGGAGGTTCAAGTTGAGTATTGGAAATAATTTCTTCGCAGAAAGGGTGATTAAACACTGGAATGGGCTGCCTAGAGGGGTGGTGGAGTCACTGTCCCTAATGGCTTTTAATGAAATACTGGTTGTGGCATTCCGTTTCCTGGTCTAGTTGACATGGTGATGTCTGGTCACAGTTTGGACTTGATGTCCTCAGAAGGCTTTTCGAGCCTAACTGATTCTGTGATTCTAACTGGAAGTGCGTGCCCATTAGACACGGCGGCGGGTCCCCGGGCAGACCAGGGCTCCTCCGGCTCACCGCCGGTCCGGCGGCCGCGGGCCGTGTTGCGAGGAGCCACGGCTCCCTCTGGCGGGCCGGCGCGACGGGACTACATCTCCCGGCGGGCCTTGCGCCCGTCCCGCCCCCAGGGCCCGGCGGCTCCGGACCCGGCGCTTCCGGCGCGCTGACCCGGCGGAGCTTTGCCGCGCTCCGGGGCAGCGGCGGCGCCGCTCGCACGTGGAGCCGCTGCCATGGCGGCCGTGCGGGTGGAGGCGGTGCTGGCGGCCGCCGAGGAGCAGGAGGCGGAGAAGCGGCGGAGCATCACGGTGGAAAAGGAGCTTGAGCTGGAGTACGACCTGGGCAATTTGCTGGCCGTGGACCGCAACCCCCCTCCGGCGGCGGCGCTGCGCGGGGCCGGCCCGCGGCGGGAGGAGCTGCTGCGGGCGCTGGCCCGCGACAACACGCAGCTGCTCGTGTCCCGGCTCTGGGAGCTGCCGGCCGAGCGCGCCGGCGGCGCCGGGGGCCCGCTGGTGGCGCAGCTGCCCGAGCCCACGTTCCGCCTGCCGCGGGAGAAGCCGCCGCCGAAGCCGCGGCCGCCGACGCGCTGGGAGCAGTTCGCGCGGCTGAAGGGCATCCGCCGCAAGAAGAAAACCTCCCTGGTGTGGGACGAGCAGGCCAAGGAGTGGCGGCGGCGCTGGGGCTACCGGCGGGCGGGCGGAGACCCGTCCCGGGCCTGGCTAGCGGAGGTGCCGGCGGGCGCCGACCCCGAGGAGGACCAGTTCGCCCGGCTGCGACGGGAGAAGCGGGAACGGGTGGCTCGGAACGAGCTGAACCGGCTGCGCAACCTGGCCCGAGCCCACCGCGCCGGCAGCGCTGTGCCCGCCGCGCCCCTGCACCCCACCGGCCACCAGGACCGCGACGAGCTGCGGCAGGTGGCCCGCGTGGCCCGCGTCTCCACCGCCTCGCTCGGCCGCTTCCAGCCGCGCCTGCCGAAGGAATCGGCGGAGCCGCCCTCCCGCAGCGGCGGCAAGAAGCGCCGGTTCGAGCCGCTCCTCGGCAACCTGGCGGCCGAGCGCAGCCGGCAGCTGGAGCTGCTGCGGGACATGGGCAGCAAGAAGCCGGTGCTCGACATCACCCGCGCCGTCAACAAGCAGCTGCGGCAGGAGGAAGCCGAGGCGGCCGCTGCCAACAAGGGCAAGAAGCAGTCGAAGCGCGGCAAGCGCGGCCGGCGCCAGCAGCGGCCCGGGCGCAGCGGCAAGAAGAGCGGAGCCCGGCGGCAGCCGCAGCAGCAGAAGCCTGCGGGCGCGGGCAGGAGAAAGAAGGCGTGAGGGACAGTGTGCGGCACGGGCTGGGGATGCCCACCGAGGCGTGGGAAGGGACTGTCGCTGCCAGCCTCCTGCCCGGTGCTCTGTTCACACACTTATCTGTCAATAAATGCGTTCTGACCTTTTTAAAACATCCTGCGTTTGGCTCTTAGCTGGTAGAGAAGGAGGGCTGTGTTCTCCATCCAGTCGGTGTCCTGTGAAGGGAGAAGGGTGGCCCGGTTCTCCCCAGTTTGGGGGTGTCACCGTGACTTGTTTCACAGGTAATGTTTCACAGTTGGCCTGCAGCATCTTTGCCGGGACAAAAGCTGAGCAAAGCTGTTTTCAGGTAGCCGGGACTGGACCGACGATGTGACGTGGAGTTTTGATGGAGTAGCAGCCAGAGGTCCAGTTAAAGGATGTGGCTGCTGCTCTCTGCCTTGGGCAAGTGGCCTGATGGTGGGACTCTTGCTCTGTAAGTCAGCTTCTGCTGCTCAGCTCTGGTATTCAAGTTCAGTTACATAAGGAACATGGAAACTTAATGTAAGATTTATTGCAGGGCCTAAGAAGTTGTACAGATTTTCTACAGCATTTTGTTGCTGAAAAAAAGGAGGTCAAAGCTGCTGACCAGCCTTCGAGTTCAGCAGAAAAATGTTTGTATTGTACAGGTTAAAACCTAAATTTCTCCCTGTAGTAACAGTAATCCATCATTTTGTAGAAATAATCGTACAGTATTTACCTAGCAGTTTGAGAAATTCTCTCAGACTTCTTCCCATTACTCTTGAACTTTGTAGTGTCACGCATACACTTGAAATAGAAAAAAAAAATCAACTGTCTCAATGCGTGGCTTAGCTGCAGGGAAGATGCTGTTCCCTGGTAAGAAAGTTAGTAAAACAAATTTCAGTAATCTCAGTTAAACTGGGTTTTCAAACTTTGAGGTTTTTAGTGGTTAATGATATTGTAATGTACTGCAAGTTTTGGAAAAAGCTGGGTGACTAAAGCAGTTTTCTTCTTGTTCTGTAGCACTTCAGTTAGGATGGCACCTTCAGTAAAAAGCATCAGAAAGCAAACCCTTTGTGTAGGGGAGCTGCTGAGGGCAGAAGGGGTTTGTACACCTTGGAGCTTGGATAGCATTGATGGACTGACCACTGCCCAGCCTATGGGCCTTGCACAAAGTGTGTTCTTTGCCTCTCTGGTGCTTCTTGCCCATGTGCTGAGCTGTCTGCAGCACTGCAGGCTGCTTTGGACCTGTCAGTGGCAGGAATGGTCTTGTGGGCACAACCCTCTGTTATCAACAGAGAGACATGCCAGACCTCTGATCTTCCAGGCATTTCCATAGGGCACACCTTGTACGTGCTCAGCCAGAGAGAAGGGCTCTTTTCCCATACAAATACACGCCTGATGAGAATTCTGTGCTGCTCACAAGGCTGCTGGTCAATTTTCTCCACCAAAATCCCATGAAGTGTATTCATCTCCAACAACAAAGTGATCACCTGAGCAGAGGTGCAGGTGCTCCAGTGGTGTTGCCACTTTCTGGCTCTCACAAGTGAACAAAGGTTTTGCAGCTTCATGTAGGGGCCTGAGCAGGCAACTAACCTGCTTCCCCAAGCTCAGCACCTTGCAAAATCCTGAGTTTTAGGCTCATCTTATCTGCTCATAGAATCATTGAATGATGTGGGCTGGAAGGGACCTTAAAGATCATCTAGTAAGACACAAAGAGTATACAAAGGCAAAATACTTCTATCTGTTACATTAGAAAAAATATGGGTTTTTTATCAGAATCCAATATTTCCTTCACTCAATACTGGTATAGGACTCTGCTGGCAGCTAAGCAACATAGCTTACAGCTTAAAAATTTGGTTACAAAATTTTGATCCATCCTGCACTGTAATTTACTATGATTTCACAGAATTACAGAATTGTCATGTTTGGAAGGGACCTCTGGAGATCATCTTGTCCAAGGCCCCTGCGAAGGCAGGGCTGCCTAGAGCAGGTGACAGAGGAACATGTCTAGGTGAGTTTTGAATGTCTCCATACAACATGAAAATCATGACACTCACACTGAGATGTCCAAGGCAAAAAAGGGGCAGTTTATTTCTGAACTCGGATATTTCTAGAACTTCAAGAGTGACCACGGATTGGAGGATGAAATTGCCATCTCTCCAACCACACTGGTCAAACCAACAGTCCATCAATTCTCTCCTCCTCCAGAAAGGAATGCAAAGCAATTGTTATTTACATGAAAAGTGCGTGAGAAACTCCATTACAAAAATGTAAACATCAGAAGGCTTAGAAGAACTTAGAAGGACAGGGCAACAGGAGACTCCACGACCACACTGGGCAGCCTTTTCCAGTGCTCTGCCACCCTCAGTGTGAAGAAATTCCTCATACTGAGGTGCAGCTTCTTGTGTTTTAGTTTAGACCATTCCTCCTTGTCCTGTCACTGGGCACGACTGAAGAGTCAGAAAAGTATTTCACCCAATTTCAGGACCAAGGGGTTTTTTTTTTATTATTTTCACTTTGCAATTCCGTTACTTTCAATATTTTTCTGTGACAAATACACAACAAGCACTCAGTCCTAATTAGATTTTAGTCGCTCTTCACTGGCATTCTGCGCTGTTTGTTTTAGCAAGCAGATCCTGCTTGCCTTAAAACAGGCGTGAGTTGGGTATTGACAACGCCGACCTCAGGGCCGTGCGCGGGGGGTGCTGAATGGGCCACTTCTTTTTCCCTGACCCTGGAGTCCCTGTTTGGGACAGCCGTGTGCCGGGCAGCGGCGCAGTGCCGGGAGGAGGCGCTCCCGCCGGCCCGGCCCCGTCCCGGGCCCCGTTCTCGGCCGTCCCCAGATCCGGGCGATGGCGGCGGGGCGGGCGCGGGTGTCCCGCCTGCTGCGGCAGCTGGAGCGGGCGGCGTGAGTGCGGCGGGACGGGGCGCGGGGCTCCCGCCGGGCTCCCTCCGGGGTCCTTCCCGGGGTCACTCCGGGCTCCCTCCGGGGTCCCTCCGGGGCCGGCGGCGGGCCGGGGCCGTGGCTGGGAAGCGAAAAGCGGCGGCCGCTCCGCCGCTGCGAACCCTCCCGTGCCCGGTCCCGCTGCACGTCAGCGGGCTCAGCTGCAGGCCCTTGGAAGGGGTGCTTACAGGAGACTTCTAAGACGTAAAGCTGTGGGTTTCTGCTTTAGTTTTCCCCCTTTAACCATACCTTTTTTTAACATTTTAACTAGTTGTCGGTGCCCGAGCCACGGCCACACTTATTCCCAAGGTAAGACTTAATTTGTTTCTCCAAAATAAATCTGTTGGAGGCCATGGCCCTGCAGAGGGCTGTCAGGTATCCATGCAACCTGGGCAGAGGGTGCAGGTAACAGCTGGGAAAAAACAATCTAAAGGAGAAGGTAAACAACCTGTTATTTTGGAGCCGTACAGTGCTAGTGGTTATTGTTGGAGAGAGTCACTGCTCCCACATAAACCACAGTTACTGCCTCCTGTCCCCTCCCTCCCCATACCGTGGGGCCAGTTCTTTGACCTGAACTTTGCTCTGGCTGTCATCACCTGAACCATCTCAACTTTAGGTCTGCTTTTGAATACACACGTGGTGCACCAGAAAAGAAACAGGAAATGATGTGGATAAAAAGTAGCCTTTCACAAAGGTGTGTGTTGGTCTGGGGAATAAAACCTCCACTGGCTTTTTTTACAGTCAGTCCCAAGAACGCAGCTCACTTAGGTCAGGATTGTGGACTGTGAGCAGGGAAGCTGCACTGACTTACCCAAATCACCCTAGGAGGAGCTTCTGTTTGCATGGGCTGTAGGGAGGCTCGGAGAATAATTATCTGTCAGTCTCCAGACTGTTGGTAAGTCTCCAGATGCACTAAATATTAGTGGTTTGAGCCATAATTTTGGTAATGTGTAACTCTAAGTAGCATGGTTTCACATGTTAGAACACTTCCTAAAGAATTTACATTGTCATTTTACATATGGAAAAGCTATTTATATGTTCAGATACTTGTTTTGCCCAAGATCATCCATACAGCAAGACAATAGTGCAGCTGAGAAATAGAATTTCATTCTTTTGCTTGTCTGCTTGTTGACCTACTCAGTCAATTCAAACTAAACTCTTGCTAAACTGAAGCCTGAGTTAAGAACCCTCTCTGAAAGTTTTAGGCAGCAATCAAGTCTATAACGTAGCAAGATGATACCAGTTCAGTAAATCTCTAAATAGTGGGAATTGATTGAACAGTGACTATAGCTGAAAAAAACCCCAAACTTCTTTGTGTTTCTTGACAGTGTTAAAGGAAATAGTACAATTTTTGAACTCAGTAAAATTCACCCTGAAAGTTAAGTTTGGTTCAAGAATGTAACAGCAGGGTGTCTATTATACTATCAGAAAGCAAGAGAGTAAATGGTTTGGACATGTCCTTAGCCTGTCAAATTAATGACTGAAAGTACAGCAGACTCCAGCTCCAGGAGAGGTCAAACATGTACAGCCTGGCAAGAGGTGGCAATGAAAGAGCTGATAGCAGCTGGCCTGTGCTTGAATAGAAAGTACACAAAGGGTTTTAATACATCTATCTGTTACTGTTGTGGGTCAGTGCTTCAGTGCACCGCGGCGTGTCTGTAAGCCTCATTATCATGGTTTCACTCATTGGATCGGAATCCAAATTGTGTATTTTCAATTAATATAGCAGACGTAAGGCATGAGTGCAGCAGGAAGAGCAGAGTGCTTTGCCTGGTGTTTTCTTGGAGAAGAATGGGCAATTTCAGTTGATGCAGTTTGCTTCACTCTATGGCAAAATCAGAATATGCCAGAAATTGAGTTTTGTGATAATTCATGCAAAAATGACATGGCAGAGATAAGCTATGACTGAAATACTGTCCTTATAAATATCTTCTAATTAAAATTAATAGTAACACACTGATTCTTATTTATCATTAGTGGTGGATGCAGTAATTTTCTAGCAAATAATTCTGTTCCACCTGCACATTCAGGACTAGGCAGAAGTAAAAAGAAGTGTAAATACCTGTTAGTATTGCTCCCATGCATACATAAGGTGTTCTCTATCCAGGTGCATAAAGAGGATGTCTCATGAATTTGTATTAAACATTGTTCCAAAGGTTATCATGTAGCCCCCAAGCATTTCTAGCACTTCTCAGCTTGTATGTAGCAGCCTGAGTGCTCTACACATACTCAGTTCTACTTTTTTATGTGCTGTTCTGGTCTTTGTAGACTGCAAACTCTCATGCAACCTTCCTGCTAATTCATTAGTTTTTATAAAAATAGTTAATTCTTGAAAGAACTTCAAAATCTCACTTGTTTTGTTGAATTGTATGAGTCAGATCAAGTACTCGGATCATTAATCTCATGAACAGCAAGGGATGAAATGGGTAACTGTTATCCAGACAAGCTGAGATGACCTGTGGAAATATGTTAGTGATTCTAAAAGCAAAGGAATCTGTCAACTCTAGAGCTGAGAAACAGATTGAAATAATTTATTTTTTCCTAATTCTACTGTTTTATTTCCATTCCAGTTCCTGAACGGCCCACCCTGGGGAATACAGACTATGCATTTGAGGTAGATTTAATAATAAAATATGTTTCATTTAAAAGTCATGCAGACAATACTTCTTGACAAATATGGCCCTTAACAAATATTTACATTATCAAATATTTATATTTCACTTTGAATGAGTCAGATGCCATTTTTGTTGAGAAAAAGAAATGTTCTTTATTTTATAGATGGCCATTTCAAACATCCGATATGGAGAAGGAGTTACAAAAGAGATTGGCATGGTAAGCTGCTATGGTGTAGGTCCATCGCTGGTAAAAAGTTATTTTCTGAATGGCTGCCAGTGCTATCAATCCACTTAATAAGGTAAAGCTTATATATGGTGTGGTCCAATGTATCAGCACAAAAAAGTTGGAGCTTACCGCTGGTTGAAGAACAGAAGCCTGGTGCATCAGTGGTGCAGTGGTATATGAAAGGCAGCTCAGGGGATAATTGGAGCATTGATACTTTGCTACAAGTATGCAACAATGTTTTTCTCTGACACTACATTTAATTCAGAAAGTTTTGAATCCTGCTGACTCACCAGGATTTTCTCAAGATCTCTTTCATCTTTCTAGAACTCGTTAACTCAATCAGAGGCTTTCTATTAAATTAGCTTGAGATTTATTCAGCTCTCAGCTTGCCCTGTGTAAGTGTAGAATTTTTGTTTCAGCATGTGAGATGGTTCACCTGAGTACATTGTTCCAGTGTGCTTTTATCACTGCCTTTTTTTAGTGATCATTTTTCCCCTTTTTGACATTTCTAGCATTAATAGATCTCTTTTTTATTTGAAAATTTGGGAAGTAAGATTATAGTCAGACAGTAAATGAAATTAGACAGAACCTGTCTTTAAACTGCTCTAGAATAATTTATATGTATTGCATAGCTATTGTGACAACTTAGCAAAGGTTAGGATGTAGCATTGTTTTTCTTCTTTTTGCCACCTCATTTTGATTTTTCATCAATAAATAAATATCCAGTATTACATTTTCAATATTTTAATGCTGTGCTTTGGTAGGCAGTTAATGAAGACATTCTGTGAAAAGGCCTTTTTTATTCTCACAGGAACTTAGGAAAAAATATTTTTAAAAATATTTTATGTTTTACTGTAGTTTAAAGTTGTCCCATGTGGTTCAACAACTTTAGTTTTCTTCTATCTTAAGACTTCAATGATATAAATTTGGCAGCTTTAAATTTTATTCTGATTTCTGTATTCTACATGTGTGTGGTTAATGCTCTTTTTCTTCAGCTGATATGGTCTTAAAATTTTTGCAATCACCAACTATTTTTAAGTCAGGGGTTTATTATTATCAACTGGTTCCATTGATTTGGATTAGTGTTTAAATAGTGAAGTGTATGATTTTATACCGGTTGTTTGGTTTTTTGATTCATTATTGTAGGACCTGCAGAATCTTGGTGCTAGAAGAGTTTGTTTGATGACAGATAAAAACCTCTCCAAACTCCCTCCTGTAAACGCAGTATTGAATTCCTTGGCAAAATATGGTATAAACTTTCAATTATATGATAATGTCCGTGTGGAGCCAACAGACCAAAGGTACAATTTGCTTCTGACAGTGCATTTCTCCAAGTAGTGCCTAGGTCTTCACAGGATTCCATATGGCTTTTTAAACACCTCGTTGTGGCCTGCATGCTGGTCTTAATAGTTAGTTTCCCTTTGTACTGGTTTTATCCTGACTAATTGGAAAATCTTTCTTGTGTCCTAAGTTTCCTGGATGCCATCCAATTTGCTAAAAAGGGGGAGTTTGATGCCTATGTTGCTGTTGGAGGTGGGTCTGTAATAGACACCTGCAAAGCTGCCAACCTGTATGCAGCCAGCCCTTCATCAGAATTCCTGGATTATGTCAATGCTCCTATCGGGAAAGGGAAGCCAGTCACTGTGCCCCTCAAGCCACTTATTGCAGGTAAAGCATGAGGAGAGTGTGTGGAGAGCTGAGTCATTCTACACTCCCTGATATTTCTACTGAAATCACTTTACTGTGGCTGTTTCAGCTTCCTTTGGGCTAACTTCTCCTCTTGTTGTATTCAGTAGTCATTTGCTGTTTAATTCAGTGGAGGTAAAATCAGAGGTTTTATCCTTATTTGGTCTTGTTTAGCTCAGCTAGACTCCTCTACTGAGAAAAGAGATCAAAGTAGCAGTTTCCCTTTGATCTGTTGGCTTTGGATCAGGGATACCTCCAAAATTTCCTGGGCCCTGTATTTTGGGTGGTGGTACTATTGCGGTTTTATTATTTGAATTGCATTATTGTATATTTCTTATCATTTGTTGTTATCCCCATTCTTCCTTTTAAGTTCCTACTACATCTGGCACTGGAAGTGAAACCACTGGTGTTGCCATTTTTGACTTCAAAGAACTAAAAGTTAAAACCGGTGAGGTTTTGGTGCTTTGTTTTGGGGTTATTTTGTTTGTTTTGCGGGGGTTTCTGTGTGTTATTCAAGACAATTGCTTTTCCCATGTCTTTGTTATTTCCCTGCCTTGAAAGGAAAGGATACTGCATGTCATTTCAGGTGTCATTTTGTTTGATTCAACAGCCACAGGCAAATTTTAAAAGCTTAAAGGTTTCCTCCTTGAATTAAATTTATATCATATTAACATAATGAAATACCTATGGAATACAGTGGATTATAGTTTGAAGGCAAAACAGGAAACTAAAATCTTTCAAGTCCTTAAATGGCAGAAAATGTTAATTGCAAAGGAAATTTCTACTTATATTCAGGGTCAACCAACTGTTCCTTATTTCCTCTGTATTTTCTTTCTACTTTTAAGACTTCTGTTTCTTTGTTGTGTAATTGCAACCAAATGTTCCTTTTCCTGACTTTGGAAACCTCAGGCCTGGGATGCTGTGCAAGTGAGGGACACTGTCTTCCTTTGGCCTTTTCATCCCTGGCAAATAAAGATGAAGGCTAAAATGTCATCTTGAGCTTCACAGCTGTTTAAGGTTTTGCTTCTAAGCATGTGGATTTTATACACCACACAGTCTGCAGAACTTGGGACCCAGATGGGTGTGCAAAGGAGGTTTGACAATAGCTCAAGAGTTTTCTAGTCTATATGTAGTCAATCAGTCTGTCTGTCTGTCTCTCTCAGAGCTAAATCTTTGCGGTGTGGTTATTACAGATGCTGCAGACAGCAATTGCCAATAACAATTGATTGCAGGTACAAACCAGTTTTGCCTTCTGCCTGTCCACAGAAGATACAAATCTAAGAATGCTGCAGATGCCACAGGCATTTTGCAAGGCTGCTCAGGGAGGGTTTGCAAACCAAGAGAGAATGTTGTCTGGTATAATCCACTTCAAGCAAAACTCTCAAGTCATGTAACTCTTTTAGAGAGACTTCATCATCAGTTTACATTTATAAATACTCTCGACCCTCCCCTCTCTCTCTTTGCTTTCATGTTCATAGTTTCAAATATTTTTTCCCTCCTTATTGTCATGTTTTGAACATTATGCTTATCTTGTCCTATTTTGTGGCAACACATCTTTAACTGATTTTCCTCCCTTTGCACATTGCAGGTATTGCTTCAAGAGCCATTAAGCCCACGTTAGGCATCATTGATCCTTTGCACACACTGTCTATGCCTGAACGAATAGTGGCCAACAGTGGCTTTGATGTGCTTTGGTGAGTTTTCTGCATAGGCTGCTACTTGAATTTATTTAAATGTTGTATTTTTACTATGGTGCTTGTAGAAAAAATATATTTTGAGAGCACAAGAGGATGATCTTTTTTTCTCTGTTTGCTGTTCTTGTTTAGCTAAGCTCTGTCAGACTTTCCTCTTCCTTAGTTTTACTACCTCCCTCAGAATGTATGGAAATAAATCCTGCATTTGCAGAAATTTGAATGGTTTTGCAATGCTGGAGAAATTGTTTGCTTCCAGAATAGCTGTTGTCAGGGAAGAGAGTCCAGGGGTCCCTTATTAAGGGATTGTGGAGATAGATGATTAATCACAATTGTAATAGCATTTATCATGAATCACAGACATGGCAGGGAATAGAGAATAAGAATTTTGTAACAAAAGCCATGATGTGTCAATAAATATTCGTCAAGCTTGTGAGATACTAGCAGGTTTTCACCCAGCTATGGTCATCTTCAGAACCAATCTCAGAGTTTGCTTTGCACTTGGCACAAAATTTTATTAATCTCAAACCAACAGCTTAACTGTACAAAATACATTGACATTTCTTTTTGAAGAGTCAGAGCTTACTTTGCTTCTGGGTGCTATGTATATTAAAGTATTAGGTATGTAATGAAACTGTGACTTCTCAAGCGTGGTGAAGGACCCTGGCCTGCAATGTCTGTAATGGAAAAAAGGCATTTGTTCATCAATGAAAATGGTTTGTCTGTAGTTTTGTTCATCTTACTAGAGCCATATAGGCAGTGCCCCTTTTTTGTGTGGTCAGATTCATGAGTGAGACTATTGACAGTTCCACTTAGCTTAAATTTCACCCATAATTTTTTTAAGGTCAGTACTTCTAAAAGAAAAGTAGGAAGTTTCCAGTGCTAAAGTCTCTTATGGTTCCTATCCTATAGAAAGGAAAAGCACTTATTGCACATGCACAGCCCTCTTCAGGGAAAAACACTACAGGTGCTGGTGCATCCAACCAGGCTTTCAGCAGGTGTGAGTTGATAGAAAGGGACTGTGTTTAGATTGCCTTCTGTGTGTGTGTTGGAGAGGAAGTGCTCTGGAGCTGCTGGCCCAGCATTCTTCCACTGTCTGTGAGATTATATTTCTTGTTTCAGCAACCACTGGACACCAGAAATAAAAAAGAGCCTGCATTCAAAGGATAGCAGGGCAGTGAAAGGGAGCTCTCCCCCTTAAGTAATTGATTTCTCCGTCTTTCTGTTAGCCATGCCCTGGAGTCGTACACTGCTCTCCCTTACAACCAGCGCAGCCCCTGCCCCTCCAACCCCGTCGAGCGCCCAGCCTACCAAGGCAGCAACCCCATCAGCGACGTCTGGGCTCTGCACGCTCTGAGAATTGTCGCTAAGTACCTGAAAAGGTAACACACTTAACAGCCATCGCCCCTGCAGGGTGCTGGCTACACAGTGCCCCAAAAGGGGTGCCTGCAAGAATGGAAATTTGAGGCTAGAATGAGGCAAGCTGCAACATTAAGCTTTTGTTTTCTGCCCTAGATTTTTATTAAATAAAGCAAAATAGTTTTGAGGTATAATTCGAAATTTCAGATAAAATTGGTAGTTTGTCTTGAGGAGGTAGCTTTTTAATGCCTTTGTGAATCTATTCTTGAATTCCTCAGTTAAAGGTATTTCAGGCTGTTCAGTTAATATGGGAGCAGCATTTACATATTTTTTTCAAGAACCTCCTTTATATGACAGTGTAAGTGGTATATGTAACAAACAATAAAATACTGCTGGTGTTACTTCTGTGGCCTTCACTGTAAATTAAGATAGTTGCACATCCATCAAGAAGGTAATAACATGCACTTATGAATGTGCAAAAGTATGCATTTATTGCAAGCCTGCTCATTCTTAGAAGACCTTCAGTTTAGAATAGGTATTGCCTTATCTGGGAGTCAGTGTTGATCTCTGTCAATAAAGTTTTAGCCTCTTTACAGCTTTTGCATTCCATTTGCACTTCCATTAAAGATCAGTGCGGGGTTTTTTTTGAAAAATCTTTTCACAGTACCTAGTGAGTCAAAATAGTTGGGTTTTGTTCCTTTGGAATCTGTTCATGAGACATTTTCTCCTTACTGTCAAACTGCACAAGGATCCTGAGGCATAGTAAGGCAGGGAATCCTGTCTTCTTCCCACACAGGTGGTGGGGTCTAGAGCACCACCTAATGAGATGGTGAGAAAGCTGGAGTGATCCTGGAGCCATACACAGAATTTACCAAAGATTTTAACAGGATTTTTTTTTTTTAATTCACCACTGAATTGAACATGGTTTAATTCACTCTATTTATTTGTTTTTTGGAAAAGTGAAAGGAAGCTTGCCCTTCACTGAACCCGTATGAGCTACATAAGTGATCCAGATGCAGGATTGTTCTTTTACTGAAGCGTGACTTGATTCCATTTCCACCATTTTTATCTCAGCTTATCTTTTAGATTTGTTGTGTATCTGTCCATAAAGAAGCCCTCTCTCCCTTCTCCCTCCTGAATCACCACTCTCTTTGTGAATTCATTGGTACCATTTGCCTCCATGGTGCACAGAGCCATCAGAAACCCCGAGGACCTTGAAGCAAGAGCCAACATGCACCTGGCAAGTGCTTTTGCTGGTATTGGCTTTGGCAATGCTGGTGTCCATCTCTGGTGAGTACAGAGAAATAGTAACCCCATCTGAGGTCAGCTTACAGCTAGTGTTTGTTTCAGATTGTCAAAGATGTTGCTACCCTTGTTGCTGAATGTAGTGTAAGGGACTGTAGCCTGGCCTGTGATGCTGAAGGACCTGTGTGTTGTGACAAACTGATGGGCTCTTGTCATTTATGTGTATAAGGATTGTGTATTCTTGGGTTGTCATACTCAAAACCAGTCACATGAAAATGACAAAACGCAGCCTTCTTTACCTATCTTGGTAGCAAAAACAAGAGTAAAAAACTTCAATGACATTTAAAATGTTAGATTCCATGCCAGCTGTTCTGCTGTGACACAGCAATGATGTAATTTGAGTTTTTCCTGTACTGATGCAATTATCTGTAAGTTTGTCTGTGGGATAAGCAATCAGCAGTCTGAAATGAGCTGTAATTAATATTGCAAGGCAATATAGTTTCATTTGGATGAAAATATCACAGAAGCAAAGCCTAGAAGTGAATCGTGTGCAGAAGTTATTAGCAGTCATTCTCTTCAGAGACCTTCCTTTCATTCCTTTTCTTTGAGCAAGTCTACTTTTATAATTATATCTTAAAATTAAACTTTCTTTTTCTCAGACAGTGTGAACACACAGGTATGCGGACTATGATATTTTTGGCATATTTACATTACTTTAGGAACTGAGCATCTTTCAGTTCAGTCAGTGAAGTAATAGAACTTCACCCTCACAAAGTAAGGAGGTACTGAGTTTTACAGCTAGGTCCCTGAGGTGCAGAGGGATGAGGGCTGTCTGTACCTAATATCCACATCATACACCCTCTGAGTATCTGTACTGAAGAGACTTGCACACTGAAAACTGACCACAGAAGGGACTGAACACAAATTTTCCAAATACTGGGAGAGCTGCCCTAACCACTCTCTCTCTCTGCTCTCTGTTCCAGCCATGGAATGTCTTACCCTATTTCTGGTTTGGTGAAAACTTATAAACCAAAGGATTATAATGTGGATCACTCTTTAGTGGTAAAACTTGTTTCTTTTGGGGGTTTTTAATATACATTTGAAATATCTGTTATCTGTCATTAATGAGAATTAAAGTCTGTTGAAGTTAAAAGTACATGTCTTGTTGATGTGTTTTCTTCTTTTTTCTTTTTTTTTTTTTTTTTCCCCAGCCTCATGGCCTTTCTGTGGTGCTAACATCCCCAGCAGTGTTTGCTTTCACAGCACAGATACATCCTGAACGGCATTTAGAAGCTGCAGAGATTCTAGGTAGGAACCTCTGTGGGTACAGTTCTCCTGTACAAATGGAATTCTTTCCAAAATTACATTTTGGGATTGAAAAACACTGTGTGCAAGCAATTGTCATTGGTTGTTGGGAGAGGTTTAAGTTTAGAAAAAAAGATTCTGGAATTAGATGTCATGCAAATTAAATAGAATAATGCTGAGTTTTGATATTGTATGATGGGATTAGAGGAGCAAGCTGGATAAATCTGATTCTTGGCTAGAAAAGTGGACAGCTGAAATTAACTGGAGGTCTGTTGTAAATCAAACAAGAGTAGCTGTGATTGGCACAATTCTTGTCACTTTATGAAGAGTAGTTACCATAAAGTGAACCAGTACTCAGGGGCATTTGTTGGCTAAAAGGAAGTATTTTCCCTAACAAATTCCCTGCTGTGGCAGTGATTTAGAACAATGATATTTTGAATCACTCCTGCACTTTTTTCCATGGCACACAGCTGTGGGTTTTGGTCTTTCTAATGTAGGCCTAACATGTTTGGAGGTGTTGGAATTTCTCAGTGGCTGATGCCAAGGGAAAGCTTTTCCTGGAGTAGCTCTTCTGTGGACATATATGTAATGGCTAAAAAGAGATTAATGAACAAAATGGCCTTTTCTGCTTTTTAGCAGAATAAAAGTGAATGCTGCAAGCTGACAGCTCATTTAAAGGTTATTTTGTCAGACAGTGCCTTGTTATGTGATGCAGCCCATCACCAAAGGGTGTCCTAAGAGAAAGGATAGCTCTTTATTATACTTCCAGCATGACTGTGTGTAATAAACTAGCTTCCAGTGATGTGGTCTCAGAGCTGTTAGCAGTCTAGCTGGGACAGCATGGCTCTGCACTGAGCTAATTTATTTGTCTAAGGTCAGGGGCTTTGCCTGCACTAAGTTTGCATTGTGGCTACGCTGCTGCTAATACCCATGCTGGCTAAGGAGCAGTCACAGCCACATGCACAGCAGTGCAGGGAGTGGAGGAAAAGTGGTTAGGTCAACTCTCCTGGTATTTGGAAAATTTGTGTTCAGTCCCTTGTATGGTCAGCCTTCTGTATCAAGTCACAGCAGTCCAGTCACATGTATGACTTGCTTGTGTAAGTAATCTCAAAGTATTGGAGATCTCAAGAAGAATGGGACTTTAATATAGATATTTTATATATAATATAAATATTTTATATATGCTATCTTCTTTTCTAGTATTTTATATATTATATATATATATATATTTCATAGTAGTTTTTAGAGGGTGCAAAGCAACATGGTCAGAAAAACTAAATTGGGTGAAAGTTCTGTTTGTTTCATAAACAGTCTGTGAGGTTGTTCAGGCTTCCTCTAATTTTTGCTGTCCTGGTCAAAACCAAAACACAAACTTGGCTGGAGTCATTTACTAAGCTAATAAATATCTGTGTTCCTACAGCAATTACACACAACTAAAATTAGTTGAACAAAATGTGTCTGGATAACTGGTCAGCACAGCATATCAGAAATTTTCAGCTCCAGTTCTTGTTTTAAAACAAGTGACTGAAAAGCTGTTCCCTTAGGTTTTGTGGTATTAACTCCTGCCATAAATTCTGTCTCTAAAAGTTCTGTTAATTTTCTCAGTAGAAATTTTAACTACATCATTGTGTGCCGTGCTGGAAAGGGGTTCTGCAGAAAACATGTCACGTGGGATTGAATTTATTAATTCCCATCTGGGGTGTTTACTTCTGAGTCCACTCCAGAGTCCAACTGACTGCAGTAGCTGATTCAAATCTGTCATGTTGCCAAATGCAATGACTAAGAAGGTATTTTATGACATGAAGCAGATTACTAAATAGTTATGTTGTGTGTATGTACAGCTGTGAATTTGGGTACAGCCAGAAAAAGCTTAATACCTCCCTGGCTGAATTCTTAAACAGTTGAAATAGGTGTGCATGTGGCCAGAGATTTTCTAAGAGCAGTTAAAGACTGATGTATCTTTTAGGTTGAGCAAAAAGAAAGTACTAGAGCTATAGCAATATTTTAAAACTGCCAATCACATTTTCTGTTATATTTTATCCTCCTCCCTTTCCCTCTTACCTTACTATCTGAAGATAGTGGGTTAATGTCTTAGTTACCCCTGCACAGCAAAACCCAGGATAAAATCAGACTTCATGGCATAGCCCCAATAGCACAAAACTGTGTACAAGACTCTCTCATATCTTATTTATCAGTTTTTTCCAGACATTATTTACTACATTACTGCCAGCCTTTCTACCTGAATATCTGAGCTCTTCAAGTGAGCTTGTAGGTCTCCTATTCACTTAACTCCCTTTGAATGTTACACTGAGCTGTGTGAGGATCACAGAAGATATTTTTCCTATATATTGGAAGCTATGTATTGCTCTTACTCATCTCTCAGTGTAGCACTTGGACCTAACATAGTTCTGGTGTAACATCACTGGGGTTACACAGAGAACCAATTCAGCTCGGGTTGCTTCGAAGGAAATCACATGGAGGAACTTGGGTCTCCTGTTTGGACATACTTTTGTTATTACTTCTGAGTAAGTCCTGAACATTCATTGAAGAAGGGAACATGAGCCATTCTCTAAGAAATATTTGTAATCTTTCGTTTTGTATTGGTGTTTTCATTACTGTTCAGTAGATGTTTCAAAGAGATCAGTTCCTCCTCTTCCGTTTTACAGTACCCTACACAAGTCAGCACTTATTCAAACAGCAGTAAATTTAGAATTTACTCAACGTGCTGAACACTGCCCTGCTGTCTCCTGCCTTTTTCAGCCCACATGCTGTCGTCCTCGCTGTCAATGTGTAATTGAACAGAACAGTCCTCTAGATGTCAGCAAACTCAAGGCCTTGAAATGAAGTTAGCATTTGGCACCCTCTCCATACAAATAAATACCACTGATGTTCATGCTTTAGCCCCTTTCCTCCCAGCAGTTAGTCAGACTAAAAAGTGCTTCTCCCTGTAAGCACAGAGGGAAAGGAAGTTAACCTCATGTGGCAGTTAGTCTTTCTGGCAGCAGTTACCGTGCCTCTGATCTTGTTTTATTTCACCTTTCACAAACCATTCCAACTGTAAAATGAGCACTGATTCCTCTTTTTACTTTATGTTGCTTTTAGGGCAGTGGCTGTTATGTATGGATATGTATTCAGCTGATATTATGATTAAATTAAGTCCAGGACAAGCTTCCTCTGCTCTCTCCACCCTACAGTCAAGGCATTATGTCTTATTTTAGGAGCTGACATCCGCACTGCCAGAATCAAAGATGCTGGGCTTATTTTGGCAGACACACTCCGGAAATTCCTATTTGATCTGAATGTTGATGATGGCTTGGCTGCAATTGGTTATTCCAAAGCAGACATCCCTGCATTAGTCAAAGGCACTCTGCCTCAGGTAAGACAGAGAGCAAAACAGTTTTTCTTGTCAAATAAAATAGAACAGATTTTGGAAAAAAACAGAAGTGCTTCTTTTCCAGCGAGTTTTATTTCTATTCCTGCATGAAAACTATTTAAATGGAGAAAATTATGGATAGCCAACTGTATATTGTTTCACTCCACAGCTAGGGTTTTTCTTTTCAGTGGGATGGAGTGCATGCTGCACTAGCATCTGAGGACAGTTTTCACATGGAGAGAGAAAAAAAGGGCTAAGTGTTTGGTTTGGTTTTTTTTTAATGTTACAGTTTTTAAAAAGAGGATGTTTTTCATAGGCCTGTGATATTTGTAGTAGATACTGCTTTTTCATAACTACCTCTCTTAATTATGTGTGCAGGTGGTCTATAGATAAAGCCTTAATACCAAGTGCTATCTGGTAAGAATGATCAAACTCACTTTGCATTAAACTTTCCATATTGAGAAGTTGCATTTTTCTTCGCAGATGGCTTTTTTGTTCCATTGACCCCCATCAGAATTTGAAATAAGGTCCCCTGGGATGATATAGATTAAACTTGTAATACCCTTTATTGTTTCAGTGCCCACACTGCAAAAAGCAACACACCACTCTTAAAGCAAAATCCAGAGTCTTCTTTGTAAAAAGACAGTTTGATTCATATGCTGTGGACCTAGGATTTGTTCCCACCAAGTTGCAAGGGAAATATATATTATGAAGAAAGTGAAAATTTTTTAGGCCAAAAGGTTATTCACTTTTTACAGCAGATCCTGTATAGTTCTTCTCACTCATAAATCTCAGAGTACCTTGGAACAGTTACATTATCAGTAAATATTAATATTCGTATTTTTTACCTGAGAAAGTGACACAAAGGTGCAACTATTTAGGATCACACACAGCAGAGCAGTGACAAAGCCAGGAAGAAAGCTAAGGTCTCTGAGCACCCATGAAGTAGGTTATGCACTTGCATTGTTATGGGGCATTTGGAGGGTTTGTTTTGATAAACATATTTCTTTAAAACAAACATTGAATGCAAGTTTTGGTTAGCTGGGGAAGGGTTCTTCACCAAAAGATGTTGAAGGGTTTTTCTGTCTTCTTATGGCATTGGTGATTCATTGTACTGTGTAAAATGAGATGATCTAATAGTTTCTCAGCCCTTATTTTTTTGTATGAGATGTAACATGATGCAAATGTATCAGTGTTCCTTAACAATCTGTTAGTAACCACGGGTTAATCCATACAGGTTTTTTTTGGTATAATTTTTTTTGCTTTTCATCTTGCAGTAGGTTTGCTTTGTAATACAGCAATGGCCCATTCACATCAGGAAAGTGATGTGGTGCAGTGGTGATAGCACAAAAAGATTTGCCCAGTATATTCCATGCCGTGAAGTGCAGACTGGAGGGAAAAATGTAATCTGACTGTTGGGATTTGGGGTGGGAGCTCTGTTGGGACAGATGTTGAAGTTAAAACAGAATTTTTTTTCCCTTCCTAAGTGAGGCTGTTGAAATTGATCTTGTTTACAGACAGCAGTTGTTCTAGCAAAGAAAACGCTGTCTCAGAGTTCAAGCTGGCTGGGTGGTGGTGTTTGAGAGGAGATGGGGGCACTGAAAATAAGAGATCGTGGAAGGGCTGTTCTCTGTCCACCCACCCCCTGCTGATGTCCCAGAGGCAGCTAGAGTGGGGCTGAGCCGGTGATGAGTCCGGAGCTGCTGGGTTTGGCAGGGGACCAGAATGCTCTGAGTCAGACTGAGGGAGCCAGGGCCTCCAAATACCAGCAGGCTTGTGCAGAGGTAGTGATGGTGCCTCTGTGTCCAGGCATACGGAGGAACACCCGTTTGCAGCCTTCTGTCGACAGAGCTGGGAAATGCTCCAGTCTGTCAGGCTGTCAGGCTGGCTGGCTCCTGTCACCCAGTGGGATTTTATAGATAAATCCGGACATCTCAGTGCACAGAGCTGCAAAACTGGCTTTGGCCCAGACAGTCCTAATATGATGAATTTATGAATACTTGAGCACTGTGTTGTTATATTTTGCATATTATGAGTCTGAAAAAAACAACACACTATTGCCCCAGAGCTGTTTGAATTTTCCATTTGGTTTCAAAGCTGAATAGAAGAATCTTAGTCTTCTCTTTGGCTGGATCTCTGTGTGTAGCAGCACTGGTGTCAGCAATGGGGAGAGAGGTATCTTTTGATTGCTACTTATGCACCAGTAAAGTTTCTTCTGTAGGTAAAATTATGCACTCAGAGCTGCCCTTTTCAGACTCCTCACAAGCCATGCTAACCATGATTATGAGCTGTGAATACCTCACAGCTGACTTCTCACCACTGTTTCACATAGATTTTGCAGTGTGGTGACCTGGCTTGCTGTGTGACCACATCCAGCCTGCCACAGTCACATCCTGTGGGCTGGGGGAAGCTGCAGCCCGGTGCTGCGGCATCGCCCTGGGCACAGGGTGAGCTCTGCTCCCAGCTGAGCCTCCTGCCCAGGCAGGGCACTGGGGAGCCCCTTCCCCTGCATCCCTCTCCGTGCCTCAGGCAAGGACCTCAGCAAATGATATCCACTGTCCACATGTGAAAAAAGGGGGAACTGTAAAGCTCGAGGGCAGGATCTTCCACAAGGGAGATGTTGAAACAGGTTGCAGCAGAAAAAACTCTTTCTTGCCAAAACAGCTCATCTAAAGATAATGTGTTCCCAGTGTGGGCCTGGACTCTGTCTTTGCAGACATCTCTAACTCTCCCTAGTATTTCAGTAAAAGTTAAAAACATTGGTTGTTGAAAACATCAAAGTTCTAATCATAACCAGTATGAGTACACTGGTGTTGGGCTCTTTCAGCTGACTGTTCCTGCAGTAACTGGGTACCTACACTAATGCAGCTCCTCATCCTCAGTAGCACAGAGCTTTTCTGAATTGCAGCCCCTGCCTTGGTGCTTATTTTGTCAAGCAGAGCACTAAAGCACATACCTGAGTTTCATTGCAGTCGCTGGGGCTTTAGCACCTGAACGTTCTGTTGAATCAGTGTCCAAATGAAGACCAACTACAATTCCTTTGTATTCTGACTTTGAGGTGTGGGGCTGTTTATTAAGCAGTTTCATACTTTTCCTTTGCTGTGTCTCTTTTTCAGAGTCTGACTTACAGGTGCTGTTTATTCTCCCCATTTACAGCAGCTCCTGGGCCTTGAGAGGTAGTATTTTGAAAATCTTGGTCCCTAAAACTCTAACTCCTAGTTCAGTGCTGGCAAATTAAATTTAAAATGGACTATATTCTCAGGATAATGTCCTCCAGTGTACACACATCTGCAATGGAGAAGGCCCATGTTTGCTGTGCTTTACTCAGAAACTGAACAGCGTTCTGATCTTGCTTCTGTGTATTTAATTACAGAGAATTTTAACTTATATATTCTTGAAAGTACTGTAGAGTTGATGATGCTTCAATTTAATTACTTGATTACTTATTTTGCAAAACTTTGTTATTCTCTGTGAAGGCTGTTAGTACAGAGACACATAGTTCACCTACTGTTTGATTGATTTTATTGGTATCCATTTATAATCCAGTTTTTTTTTCATCTTGCAGGAGAGAGTGACTAAACTATCACCACGTCCCCAAACAGAAGAAGACTTATCTGCTCTCTTTGAGGCTTCCATGAAACTTTACTAGCTCAAACATGTTTTGGAAAGTGTGGTCTATTGTAACACAGACGTAGTTTCTCATAGATACGGGGCTGAATTTGTTTAGAGCATGGAAGAATTTGGGTAACTTTGACACACTTTGGGTTCCATTGTACACTGCCAAAAGGTCACGTAATTCATCTTTAACTAAACACTGCTTTGAAGTGAGGACTTGACTGTGGTTTCTTTCTTGCTCAGTTGTCAGTGACATTAACTTGCATAAAAGTTGGAGGAAATTTCTTGCATTACTGAAGGCTTTTTAGTGCTACAGAGGTGGTCAAAGGTAGAAAAGTGTTCTAAGGGATATGTCAAGCCATTTTGCAAATCATGCTTCTATTTAAATTATCCATGTTTTGTTTTAAAAAGTCATGCTAGCTAAGAAATAATGAAGGTCATTTTTAATTAGGGAGGGGAAGTCCCCTGCAGAAAATGTCAGCTTACTGTATTCTGTTCTGCTTTATCATCTTTTTACCATCTGGCTTTGCTAAGAAGGCTGTTGAACTGGGGTGCTTTTTCATTGTTAGATTAAGAAAAATCTGCACCCTTCATAGCTGTCTGTAAAAGACTGCTTGGAAATTTGGTTTGGGTTAAAATTCTGACAGATGGTGTCATATATTTATCTTTCCTCTTATAATCTCTATAATTGTCATATATTTATCTTTCCTTTTATGCTCTATATGAGGTGTTCATTGGAGGAGCAGAACTAAAGTAAAGCACGGTCACACACTCAACAGGAACCATATAATAGCAATCCAGCATCCATCATGGTCATTCTGTCTGTCTGGAGGCAACATCCCCCCTTTCCTGCTGTGTTCTGTGGAAGGAAGCTCTCAAGTGTATCTTGCTTTGCTGTGAATCAATTGCTTCTGCTGAGCATCAATTGCTTCTGCTGAGCTCCTGCAGGTGCTGTCCCTCAGAGTGCAGCCACCAGCTTGAGGAAGTGGCTGTGTGCTGTGGTTCAATATTAAAAAGAGGTGGTGAAGCATTTGGCTGCACAGTGCCCCACGGGGAGCACTGGTTAAATGTGGGAGTGAGCGTGCCCCTCTGAGCAGTTAACCAGCTGGTTGGCTGTCAACTGAGAAAGGGAAGTGGGGCAGGGAGAAAGAAAACTAACATCTTAATATTATTTTCCTTTATTTAAAAAGTCCACGTGGTTGTGTGTACAGTTTGTTTAAATCAGATTCTGCTTCATGGTGGACTCTTTCAGCATCTGATTCATGCTGCTACCACAGCACCAGACAAATGAGAGAAGAGCCCTGTGACTTCTGGTGTGCATCTTTCTTTCTGCTGGGGAGGGAGCACTTTTCAGTCACCCTGTTGAAGTAGGAGGCTCTATGCTTGCACCTTTGTATTTGTGTATTTGTCTGATCAAACTGGTGCTGCCCTAGCATCTGAGGACAGATGTGTACTGGATATTGAGACTAGATCCATTTCAGGGCTCTTAAAGCAGGTGGATGGATACTGGTTGTTTTTAGCATCAGAGTGGGTTTGGCAGCCAAAGGGCTGCACTGCCACTGTGTGATACACGTGTGATTTCCATGTCCTTCTGAACCTTCCCCTCTGCTGAAATTGCCCACAAGTACCTCTGTCATGAAGGCTGACGTTGTAATAGCAAGGGATTCATTTCATTATATTGTGCAAAGCTGACATATTTAGAAAGAAAAAAAATTGTCAAAACCTTTTATCTAACCCTGTTGTTCAAAGTCAGGCTGGATGAGGCTCTGAACCTAGTCTAGTGAAAGATGTTCCTGCCCATGACAGGGAGGTCAGAAATAGATCTTTAAGATCTCTTCCAGCCCAAGCCATTCTATGGTTCTGTATAAACTTTTGGCCTGTTTTGTCTTTCCACTCCTGTCTTTCTCCAGTCTGTGGTAGCAATAGAGATTCCTGAAGAGACAATCTTTTTGTCCAGGAGCCTAATTCATGGCAGTCCTGCTGTGTTAGGGGGGAATATACTGTCTGGAGAACTGAGCAGCATGTGATTTCATCACTGCAGCAGAGCAGTGATGCTCTGGGAATGGGAATGGGAATGCTTTGGGAAGTAGGATAACTTCTTCCAGCACACTTTTTGTCTTCCTTTTATGCCAGTATGGCAGTTATTGGCAGGCTGCATTGTCAACTGACAGAAACTCACACTTAACTTCCTATACCAGGTAACCTGCAGCCCCTGATGGTTTATAAAATAAACCTCATACCCCCTTTGATACCCATATTTTACAGATGAGACAAAGAGGTTTATGTTATACCCAACATAAGCAAATGGTGCTGTAAGAGGGGACATTTCTGTTTTCCTCACCAAGGTCTTCAACTGCCTTAAATTGGTTGTGAAATCTCTCCCACAGACATCAGCTACATGTGAAAATCTGTCTCATGGACATCAGTCTCCACTACCAATTATTAGTCACTAGAAGGGATTTTCTGAGGAAAAATCAAGAGAGCTCAAGTTGCCCCAGAATGCTGTCATTCAAATAGTGATGGTGTGACAGGGTGTCACATCCTGCCTCCTGGGCAGTGGTAGTTTTATTCACAACTGAAGAGCCATGTGGGGTTTTTCATGTATTATCTCACTAAATTACTCTGTACTGGTATTTCTGTGAGGAGTTGGGGAAACACTGTAATTGTGGGTGCCCAGTGGTGGTTGGACCTTTGTGTGAAATCTGGGAGGCTTGTTCTTGTGGCTCCTGTTACTGCTGTGCTACTCAAACCCTCTGTGATGGATCTGTTAGTTTAGATTGTGCTGAAATGCAAATAACAAAAATAAAGCTTGTCTGAGAGCAGCATTTAAATCTCTATTCTCTGAGCTCTGTGCAGGTAAACACAACCCAAAACCTGGCCCTTGTGATCAGTCACTCAGTCCATTTACATTGATTAGATTAGCTTTGGGGAGCAAGTATGAACAAGTGCACATGTAGTGCTGGTGAAAATAGTTTACCAGCAGGTATAGTTTTATCTAGAGTACCAAATGAAAAACTCACTCACTTCATAAGTAGAGCCTGCAGGATTGCTGATTGGGATTTATAGTAGGTACAGTAGTTGGTCCATCCCCTCATTTGCCATGCCTCTTTCCATACCAGTGCGGGTTTTCTCAGCAGTTAAAAGGAGAATAAAGCAAAAAATATGTACTTAACATGCCTAAATCTTCAAAAACTCTCACCATCATCCTGTGTGAATAAACTTGGAAGAAACTACGTGTAGGTCAGGCTGTATGATCATTCCTGTTGCACTGTCTTGTGCCATGGCTGTCATCTTCTGTCTTGTGGTTGGCTTTCCATCTCCCTGAGACCTGAAAAAATGGATGAGAAGAGCAATGGTTAAGGGACACAGCCAAGCTCTGTCTAGGCCCTTTCCATAACCCCTGAGTAAATCTGCTTAGGCATCACTGTGCTCCAGGACACGTGCAGTGCGCTGGGATTCCACAGCTCCAACCAAATAAATCCATTGCCGCATTAAACATCTCTGTGCAGAGGACCTAAAGGTAGGTCTCCATTTTTCCTCAAACCATCCCTGTGTGCTTCCTAAATAGAAATGAAGTTGATTTAAATCCAAGCACCAACTAGTGAATGCAGAAAGTGATGCCACCATTTTCCTGATGTCTCCAGCAGCCATGCTCACACAGTGTTGCACAAGCCGCTTGTCTGCTGCAGTGAGGAGAGGGTCTCCCACACCTAGCCATCTCTGCTAATCCTGTCTGGAGATCTGAGTTAATCTTTGACACACCACCTGGCCACCTGTAGGAGAAGAGATTCCTCTGAACAGTGGTGGTGTGAAACTGTCAGTGACCACATTTTCAGAGGTCTCAGCTCTCTTTACACAGGTCTATTTTTCAGCCTTTCTGTTTACCTGCAGTGCATGCATGAGAAATCTCACAGGGTCAGTGGGTCAAAAAATGCTTAGTGCGTAATTTTTAAGTGTAGTGGCCCATAAGAATAAGCAGAATCTTCTGCTGTTTGCTCTGAATTTCTCAGGGAAAGCGAGACAAAAAAAAAAAAAAAAAAGCTCCACACCTGGGTTATCATTAGGAAGGCTACAGTTCCCTTAGATGCAATATTTCTGAATGCAGTTTTATACTTTGCCAGACCCAGTCTTCCATTAACCCACTAAAATGCCATTCAGTTTCCTTTTTTTCCCCATAGTACTGAAACAGCTGCCACAAGTGAGGGGGTAGAAAATGTTGTCCAGACAAAAAAAAGAGGAAGAACCATTTGACACAGCTCAATAGAATGTTACTCAGGTTCCTAAGTTAACTGCTTTCCTAGTAATGGGGAGGAGGATGAAAAAAATACTTTCAGACTTTGGTTTCTATTGAAAAATCACATGTACCTCATTTTCAGAGAACTCTTAAGCACAACAAATGGTAGCAGATATTTTCCTTATTTCTCTGAACGGAGGAACCAAAGGGGAAAATTAATTTACATCCATGTGATGGCATAGTTAAGTGAAGGCAGAGGAAATGAGACTTCTGTCCTCTGGAGATAATTCACGTGTTAATTTGTGTCACCCTGTAGAGCCACACAGTTTGGTTCCTCAGCCACAAACACCGGCAGCACATACGCCACCAAGGTCAACTGAGCAGCAAAGGAATATTGGGTGTGCTGACACTGTAGTCTGAGCTCCCATTAAATGTTTAATTTAATCTAATATTACTTCATCATGAAATGTATATCTCATAGCCCAGAATGGTTCCTTGAAGAGGAACCTTTCTTCTGTGTTCCCTGACTTGCAGTGACTTTGACCTACTTTAGCAGTGCACTTGTGCTTTTTCTGGGTGTTTGACCATACAGCCTTAAATTAGCAAGTTGACATTGAAATGCTGATTTACACCTGCAGTCAAATGGATAACACATGTTAAAGACTGATTGTCAGCAGCTCCAATACGCTATCGCTTCATTCTCTGGCATTGTTTCTTCCTTTTATGGGATTTAAGGACAACATTGTGTGGCATTGTTGTTATGGCTGTGGACACAGCTGTGGGGGGCTGACACTGTGGATGGTCTTTGTCATTCATCTAAAAGCTGACATCACTTTCAGAAAATGACTGTGAAAATTTGGATGTTGCTGTATGTTTTAAGTCAGCATTGGGAATAAAAAAGGCTTTTTGCTGGCATTAAAAAAAAAAAAAAAGCCAAGAGTTAACATTGAATAACTTGCTCTCCTGACCTTTTCACCTTAAGGAAGATTAATGGTGGTTTAGATCAGAACATCCCCCCTGATCAGGGTCTGAATGCTTCGGGGATTCAGACAGACAAAGAAAGTCATTTCACCCCTAGGTCACCAGCACAGACCTATGGTGTCTCACCAGTGACCACTGGATGATGGCTCAGTAGTTTATGTGCAAGAGTTGGTGGTCATAATCCATTTTCCAATGGACAAGTTCCTGCCTTGTGAAAGCTGCCACCATGTGCTTGTCTAAGCAGCCAAAAATGGGAATTAACATGAACAGCCTGCATTTCATTTGCCTTGCACTGTTAAAATCTCAGAGCCTCTGTGTTTCAGGGGATCAGCCTCTCTCCAGGAAGGGTTGAAGCTGTGCTGGTGCTGTTCTGTCAGTGGTGGCATCTCCATGTTCCCTTCTGGAGGGATGCAGCCTCTGGAGCACACAGGTCTCATTCAGGCACACTCACAGTGTCACCACTTGCATTTAGGACATCCTGGAATGTCATGTCCCACAGCTTTCCTGTAGTCATCTCCCAGATTTAGTTCTTGGTGTGGTCAAGCTGATGTACTTCATACCTACTGAACTTGTATTTTAAATGGCAGACCTGAGGTTAGGACTCCTCAGTTAGTAAAACTGAGCAGAGAGCTGGCAGGCAAGTTCTGATTGTAAAGTAACTCTTTGTGACTTCTCGTGTCAGAAATTATAATGTCACCAACTCTAAAGCCCAATTCAGGGGTCTACCCAGCAGAGCTGAGCTAAAAACACCCAGGTGCCCAACAAAGGCAGCAGGGGGCTGGCTGACAGGCACTAAAGGTCTGAGTATGTCCTTCAGCAGGGACACAGCAAGGCAGGCTTTGGGAAAAACTGGCAGACATATGAGTACAGTTGTTCACAGCTGAGATGTTGAGCCTGAGTATATAACAGGGTTACTGAGAGAAAAGGTTGGAGTGCTAGGAGCTCGGAGCCTAGGAGTCGAGAGGATCAGACTTCAGGGGGACATCTAAATGCATATTCTTATGCATTTAAAAAATATTGCAAAAACCTGAAGGATGAGGAATCCAGACTTACATAGTTACTAGGTTCCACGTCCAGAGCAAGGCCCACAAAAAATCTTTCCTGTTCCCTTTTGGGTTTTTTTTCTCCCGGGGTTAGCTCTCTACTGTACTTTCCTAGTAGTGGACAGAGCAAATGAACAGATGACAGGTGAAACTGAAGCAATAAAGGGAAGTGCTTAAGTGTAAAGGCTAACAGGATAAAGGAAAAGGACACGTAAAGATCATCAGTTCTGCGAAAATCAGAGATCTCAGAGGCTGCTGCGTGACTTTAAAAGTACTGACCTCTATGTAGCTTATAAGCTTGAAAATCCTCTCCTATGTATTTGCAGCATTAATTCCTCTTGTTATCTGAGGTGATCTACTTTAATCAGATTCCTACAAACAAGTCAAGTGCTTACAGCAGAAGATCTTTGACACCCCTCCTGGCAGCGTTAGTGGAGAGGACAAAGACCAAACCAGCAGGAAGATCAGATCAATCGCCTCTTCTCAGCAAAAACTGTTTCAGGATAATTGGCATCAGGGTTCCCTCCCTCCAGGCTCTTACCTGTATGCTCCATGGTCATTTGATGTACTTTTGTGGTTGCACAAAAGATACCTCAAAATGATCACGTTTCAAAGGCACAGCAATTCTGAAGCCTCCTCTGTCACAGCGCCAGCTCCTGTGCTGCCTTACTTCTTCACTCAGATAACCTGAGTCTGGATCAAAAGGGGCCTCATAAATCTGATCTGCTTTTGAGCCTTTAGTGCAGCTTCTACTTCCTATTTTCTAAGTTGCTAGTCCTATGGTCTCTAGCCCAAATAACGATGGTCCTTGTTTTAAATTTAATCTCATTTTCACACAGAGATTAAGCCAGAGGAGGCAATGCCATCTGATACCCTCCAAAGACCTTTCATCCCCACTGGAGCACATGTATTCCATGTGGCAAAAGGAGCTTGGTGGCTGTGTGAGGACACACAAGATATATAAGGTGACAGTTCAGGTTGCCTTACTCTTTAGACTTATCCATTGGAGAAATCCTAAGTATTTTGTGCCTGGTTACCCAAGGGTAAATTGTACTGCATATGGTGCAAGACTCAGGATGCAGTTGCAGCAAGAGGGCTTCCCTTGCCTAAATCCAGGAACCACAGGACAAGCTTTGATTAATGTGCTTGTTTGCCCAAAACTGGGTATGTTTATAGCAGGAGCCAATAGTTGAGATGATCTTAAAATGTATTAAAGGAAAAAACTGGGAGTGAAACAACCCTATCTAAAAGTCATTGTGTTTTATCAGGGGAATAAAGACCTCACTGATCAATTAGCTTGAAAAATTAATAAATCCAGGACAAACATAGTTCAAGATTAGCATCTTAATGAGCTATTGTTGTCACAGCCTGGTTTGGACATATCGCTCCTTTGTTGACATTTTTAATGCTTTCTGTGGATTACCAGTACATGACCAGTATATGAAAGCTTGTTAAGCCTCCACGTGCTCAGCCTGGCCCTAGCTTTAATACTGGCTTAGTGCAATCCCTGCTGTTGGCACAAGCTCTGTGGGACTGGAACCTTGTGGTGCTGGGCATTGTGTTCCTACCTAATCATCATATGGACCTACTCAAGTGTGTTTTACAAGCTTAGGGTAAATTTGTGAATGCCCAATTATCTATATGTAACTTTTATAAGAGAAGCCAACCAGGGGTGATTTTATTTCTTTTTTTTTTGTCTTTCTCTCCTTTTTTTCAGAATTCTACAATATCTTTCTGTAACTAGTGGGGGGATGCTTTCAGCCTGGCTTCCAGGTCTGGCTGGCATTTCCTTTTCCCATTAGCACAGAAGCTTGTGCACTCATCTTTTCAAACTGCAGAGCTCTTGCATCTCTCTCTCCTGGTTCCCTGTAGAGAATTTAAAGTTCAAAATGTTTTTTGAATGCCTCAATCTTATTCCCATTAAGGAAAAATCTGTTACAGCAGCTTCTAGACAGATGCAAATTCACATGTTACATTTGAAAATTCACCTTTAAGCCGTGCAGTGCTACTTCAATTTTGAACTAGTTTTGCTGTCTGCTGCAAGTGTGAGGTGAAGTTACTGATAGTGTATCTGTATCTCTGTTCCTTTCATTCAGAGAAAAACAAGAGATTATGTATGAGAAACTCACTGTATAGTTTGCTTTTTTGGTTGGTTTTCCTTTTCAGTTATTTGCAGCTGTAATTCTGTGGCCCTAAACCAAAACAAAGCAATTTTCCTTTCACAAAAAAAAAAAAAAAAAAAAAAAAGGCTGCTGGCATTGCATCATGCAGAAGTGGTTTAGAGTAGATGCCTGCAGTATGCATGTGCAGTTTTATCCCATCTTATTTTTAAATGGTTATCTGTGCATCCCTCTGGTTTACAATCCTATTCCAAAAATACCTGGGGTTTATCCTTATCATATTGCCCAGCTAACAGTAAGAAATAGGCTCAAGTGGCTCAGTACAGAGTAGATTTACCTCTTATGCAACAAGGTACAAGATCCAGGGAGAAGCCAGAGACCTGCCTTGGGAAGAGCTTTGTCCTCTGTGGGCCAGGGAATCCCTTGGCAATACCCCTTGCACACATTGAGAGGAGTATCAGGCTGCTTCCCCGCAGCTTCACTGGAAGAAATCTGCACTGAAAAGGGATTCCTTTGTTCATAGAGGCCAGGATAAATAAGGTCTAGAGGTTTCTGATTCTTCATCCTAAATAACTGGAAGTTTTACTTACAGTTTTTGTAACTATATTTTGAAAATTGGATTCCTTTCAAGTTTACCAGCTCTGGCCTACTTGGTAAACAGGACAAGCATCTACATTTGTTTCTTCAAAATATGTCCGAACAGATTCGAGCTTTGGAAAAAGCAGCCTTGCCAACTCCCCAGAGGGAATCTCACCAGTTTATTGGATTTTTCTGCCATTTTTACAAGGTTTGCTGAGTCTTCTGCGGTTTTGAAGTTTGGGGTTTTTTTCTTCTATCAGCCTCAGCAAGCATTCTTTCTTCTCTGCCTTTCCCTCCTTTCTACCCCCATTCCCAAGAATCAAATACTTCCCCTGTCCCAGATCTGCAGATAAGGTTAAATGTGTGTTTTGTCACACAGCATGTGTCTGTTCTTGTGTCTGGAGTTCTCCTCCTCCTTCTCCACCTCCTCCTCCTCATCCACCTCCTCCTCCTTCTCAGTTGTCCCCATTTACCTTTGGTAACCATGTTCTGGCACCAGGAAATGTTTTGATCCTTTACAATCAAGAATGAGAATGGGTATTTGGCAAACTGCTGTATCACAGCCCACAGGGAGGAATTTGGATTCAAGGTGTTCACTTGGGAGTCTTAGGTCAAAGATTTACCCCAGGACAAAAACTTCTTAGGGTCTTCTCATGGCTGCAGGGGCACTATGTGAACTAAGTTAATAGCTTATTTCTCACTTTAGTAGAGAGGTTTGAGCCTGGTCTCCAGACATTTTATATAGTTTGGGGAACAAAAAAAAAAAAATATTCATAGACTCAAAAACTGTTTGTTTTTCCCCTCCCACCACAGAGTGGACTCTTGCTGGGTGAGTAGGGAGCTGGAAGGAGATACCGTGTGAGATTGTCTGATGTGACTCTGCAGTTCCTAGGTTGGACATTGTGGAGAGTTTCTCCTCCAAATCTAAAATTACTGCCTACACTTCTTTATCAGGTAACATGCATTAGAGCTTTCGCACTACACTTCCTGCAGATATAATTACCCTCATTTCATAGCTAAACCCAACATTGGACATTTGCCCAAAATATCTCCCACAGAGGTAGAAAAAAGTAGCCCAATATGTGCAGGTCTTCTCTTGAAGCCACATAAAGATTTCATGCAAAACCCTGAGCATTCATAGTGCTCAACTACTCTGCAAGATCTGAACAAAATGAAGAAGCAAACTCCTTTTCATGGACAGGGAAGAATTCATTCCCAGATGAGGATCCCAGATGAGACCTATTGTATCTGTCCTCCTGAGCCCTATTTTTCTGTCTGAAAGTGATGTGGGTGCCTTTCAGCAGCTCTCTGTACAGTGATTTGTCCCCATCCTGTGCCTTGTAAAGGTGTGTCCAAAGCCTACCTGCCTTGTAACACAGTGAATGCCAGCTGGTGACCAGCTCTAGAGTCTCACTCCAGTCTCCACATCCCACCAACCCTCAAAGGATGAAGAACCCAATTCCTGTACTAATGTTAAACCTCATCTATGTTTTCAAAATATCTGTAGGTCATACCTAGAATGTGGAAAACAATGACTTAGGTCCAAAAGTGCCCGTCTTCTCATCGCACTCTGAATATCTGAAGGTGAAATAAAGAGTGGGTTAGATTTGTTATAGCTTTTTTTTTTTTTTAATGGACTATTCAGTGTTGGTCTTCATTATTTTTTTTTTTTTATCCTTTTGAAAGCTTTTAGAGCCTCCTGCATAACCGCCTCTGCCCCATTCAGCGCTGAATGGACGGTGCGCTGATCTTTTTCTCGGTGGGTAATGGATTTGGGTTGATTGCTTGACACGAGGACAATAGGGGGGTAAACAATTGCCTTCGCACCCGTGCAGCTCCCCATCTGTTGAGTGCCTGCGCCTTCAGAGGCAGCCGGGCAGGCACAGATGAACGCGCCAGCCCAGCCTGATGTTAATGACATCAGTCATACAAGCAGAACATGTGGCGCAATAAATCAAAAACTAATTGAACTTTTGGTTGATTATATTGCCATCCCACTGCCTCCTTCAAGCACGGCACGGTTTCCTGGGACAATGCCCTCAGTCCTGCAAAGGCTTTGCTGCCCCTGGACAGCAGGAGCCTGCCCTGGGAGGTGACAAGTGACAGCAGCTTCTCTTCGCTCTCTGCTTTCTTGAAACAGCGACACCTTCCACTCAACCAAAATGCTTCCAGGCTCAGGACGTCTATTTGACCAATATTTGTTATTTCAAATAAGAAACGTTCATCAATATGGCAGTGATAGCCCATGTTCACCGGCACTTTCCATCTGGGACTGTTGGTGGCAGACATCTATAGGAGAAGACAGCACTTGTTTTTGTGCTAATTAGACACACACGTGGTAGTAATGAAGGCTATTCATGAGACTGATATAATTTAATATCATTATTCACACTTGAAAGTGCTCCAACTACATCAGTTGTTGGAGCCTGCAAGCCAAAATTTTCCGTCTTGGGTGTCCATGGCAGCATTAAGTCACCAGAAGTTGAGGGGGCTGATATTTATAGAGGTGGAAAGGAACAATTTCTGATGGGAGTATTAAGAAATGAAAAGCTTTGGCAAGAAGACCCTTTATTGAAGTGCATAAATAGGGGATTAGACCCCAGAGCCATCAAGTCAGGAACCCATCTGTGACTGAGCCACCTTTCCTCCCCTTGCAACCACAGACGTGCAGGGGACACAGAGATCTATGCACATCTGCCTTTCTTAGGTATCTACTTTTGAAATTTTACTCTGAAAAACTCAGGATTCCAGTATTTCTTTATGAAATGAAAAGGTAAAGCACAAAATGCTTTTCTTAATATACTAGAGTCATCTTCTCATTATGCGTAAGGAGCAAATTTTTATGGTAAATGTGTTAAAGTACACATTTAACCCAACTTATTTCAAATATCTTTGCAGTACTTCTCTGAACATTTGCCAATAGATTAGACTTTAATTATTAGCTATTTATTGCAGAGGATTCTCCACACTGGTAAAAGCAAATGTAAAATAAAATGCTCCTATCTGAGTAGAGGCTTAAGCAAGAGCTAAATTAAATCTTTGTGTTAATATTATTCATAGAAAGGCAGATGGGAGCAGAAAATGTTGCAATGAAGAATATGGAATGAGATGAGATCACAGCATCAGTCTGTCCTTTGTAGATCTGGACAATGATCACAGAGCCAGATTGGATTAGTGAAACCTATTTACCAGAAGTTCAGAGCGGTTGCATGAAGCTGAAAGGCAGTCAGTAGGGAGAGGTGGAAAATGCACCAGATTTACAGCTGCAGCGATGAAAATTTAGAAGTTTTCACTGTGATTTCTTCCAAATGTGAGTACATCAAGCATCTAACAACGGCTGTGGTGTTGTCTTTTAGAGGGGTGGGATGTTTAGCAGCGGGGAAATATTTGAAGGGAGCAGCTCATCTGCTCTGCTGTGCCGTGCTCTGCCTGCAGCCCAGCCCTCGCTGCTGCTTTCTCGACCTAATCCGTGCAGGTGCTTCAATACTGTGGCTCTGTAAAATCTTTACTCTGGCAAAATTGGGAGCTCTGGAATCGGTGTTGCTGTACCTATGAGGTAACTGCTAAAGTGACAGCTTGCAACTGTGTGGCTTTTCTGTGTAATAGAAAAGAGAATTAAGTTCTGCGAGCAGTTAGAAGTGGGTGAAGTGCATGAATGTTGAATTTAAGTCTGCTGGCTCAATAAGTGGAACATTTCCAAAGCCATGCCCTGGAAATGAATGCATGATTAACATTAATTGCTTCTAATGAAGAGTAAGAACCGGACAAAGCCCAGCCTGCATTTGATTGAACAAATTAGTTTAAACTCAATGGCTGCATATTTCAGCAACAAGAAAGCAGGGAAAAGCAGGGAAAACAAATTGTGGGGCCAGATCAGATCTTTACTTGCAAGCTGCAAGCATGAACTCTCAGCTGCTTAATTTTGGAATGTAAGTGGAAATGACAAAGTGAACCATCACTGTAATTGTATTTGTTGCCGAAATCTGGGCTATACGTACGAACATCCTTTTGCAGGCAAATCCACACACATCATCTGCCAGGATTTGTTCTTCTCTCCCTTCTCCAGCTCTCTGCAGAAATTGGTGTTTGCAGGGACAGCCTCGCAGCCCCACTGTTTGCATTGCTGCCATTGTATTCCCACCCAAGTGGGTCACCTCTGGCTACTGCTGTGATTCACCCTTCTTTCAATGCCTATTCAAGTAATTGCATGTTTGCTGGTGCTGTGACTTCCCTTTCATGCCTTGCCTTTCTTCAGCCCTATAAACCTTTTGCCACTCGTTCTGGCAGACAGCAGGGGATGAGGGACTGTGGATCATATGTACTCTGAAAGTAGGCAAATTTATCACTGTTAGGCACATTTATGTGTTTGTCCTTTTGCACTAGCCTGCGTAGCAGCTATAACAGCACGAGAGCACTTGCTTCTGGTAGAAATCTCTAAAAAACCATACTCCTTACACTGTGTGGTAAAATACCTAAAGTACCAGAGAGACAAGAAGATAATTCCTTGCATCACTAAACTTTTCTGCACTTGAGTGTTTTGCTTAGAAGCAATTAGTTTAGTCCTCACACAGTGAAATTCCAGAAGTAAAGATGATGGAAACAGCTTCAAAAACAACTTACAGCGTATTCCTAGGTTTAAAAAAACCCAAACAACCTTCATTATGTTTGCCTGGCTTTCATCCCACGCTCAGCATGGTTTAAAATATAAAACATATCCTGCAGGAGAAGACAGTGAGGATGCCTGAGGATATCACACCGTGCAGAGCAGACTGTAATCACACTGACAGCTTAGCACACTCCAGGCAGGCAGATAACTTCCTTGTGACAGGCTCAGTGTGGAAGTGCCCTGTGCTGAACGGGCTGCTCACAGGGACCCTCCCATCTTCCTGTCCTGTTTCACTGCAGCCACAGCACAGGCCAGAATTTCCTCCCCAGTGGGCTCCTCCTGCTCAGGACTTACATCCTCTCTGGGAGTGGAGGGATGGCTGTTAGACACACACAAGCTGTCCAGGAAGAGTGACTTTGGTCTCACTGCCAGCTCTGCTTGTACCGGAGCCCTGGAAAACCCAGCCACTTGTTATTGCTGCCATCTGAGGAGAGGAGTTTGGCTCCAGCAAGGAGCAGCCTTGGATGACCTCCAGCTGCTTCCACAGCTCCAAAACTCTGCACACAGTAATACACAGCAGTGATAAGCACTGCAAGTGAAATGTTTGCCAAGTCAAGGAAAGCTCACCTGGGGAGTTGGAGTCACCCATTATCCTGTGACAAACCTTCCTGGCTCCTCAAAGCCTTGGGATTATACACAGAGCCAGAATAGGAAACCCCCATTCACGTGCCTTGCCCCCAGGGTCAGCCTTTAGAATTGCAGTTTATTCTCCACATTTGGCAGCTTCCTGCAAGCCTGTTTCTGTCACTGGTGCCTAAATCCTGTAGCTCTGGTAGCCTGAACACAAGGCAGGGTAGATATGATGAGGGGGAGAGCTGGAGGACCACAGAGTCCTTCAGGCCAGTTTCAAGTCTAACTCAAACAACAACAGTTTAAAGAGCCTTCACTTAATCCAGCAAAACCATCACCCAAAACCAATCACTTCAGTCCAGACAAAAGCTTGGCTTGTGGCCCTGGCACCCTGTGTGTCTGTTGGCTGGTGGTTCCATGCTTTTGGTGTCTTCGTGGGTCTAAGAAATAAAAAGTGAGAAAAAGACTTTAAGGAAAACATCCCAGGCTAAAGAACAGAACAGGTAATTTTGAGACTTGAAAAAGATTAGGCTTAGTGCAAATGCTGTGCTTTGGACATCATGCAGTGAAAGTGAAACAATGTCATGTGGGAGCTTGAGCTTATTGATAAAGTCTCTAACTAGATAAAATCATAATAGTCTCCAAGTTGATGTATACACTACTCATGTCCTCTGAAGTACTGGCAGGAGGGAGGTCAGATCAAAACTGAGAAAGGAAGAGGAGTGCTCCTCCTGGAAGCCTGTGAGAGAGGGGCAGAAACTTGGGATGGGCTGTGGCCCTGCGGCCGCAGATTTCTGTATTGTGTAGCCAGAGCATGGTCTCTGAGATCACATCAAAAGGGAATTCTGGATTGTTTCAGCTGGAATCTTCCTTAAACCCTTTCTTCTCCCCCCTCTTCCCACCATGATCCCAGTGAATTCTTACAGAGGACTTTGGGGGGGCACGTATCCACCTCCACAGCATCCTGACCGTGTTCCTGTTCTTCTCTTTGCAGCATGTAGTCCTGCCCGAAGACGAGCCAAAGCTTCACAGCACATCCTTGCAAAGAGTGTAAGAAAAATCTCCTTTCCTCTCCCTATTTCTTTTTTTTTTTTTTCACATTCTAGTTGGCTATGCATACCCTCAAAAGTGCTGTGGATATATGGGAAGCAGATCTTCCACGGTAAAGAAGGGCATCCATGTCTGATGCAGGGAGTGGGGTGGGAAACAGAAGTGGGAGTTTCTGTAAAGCTGCAGTTTATTTACAGAAATGCTTTGAAACCAAACAAAACAAAACACAAAAAAAGCTGTCTTGCCATGCAGAGTCAGTCAAAATGAACACAGTGGCTTACCAACACTGGCCATCTAAGGGAATCACAGACTTCATTATTGTCCATAGAGCCTTCATAGTAAGTCCAGAGACACCTGCAGGAATGAAAAGTAAGCAAATCACACCAAATCATATCAGTGTTAGTCAAGTAATAATAATAATCATGTTTGTCCCCTGGTCCTAGCAGTGCTTGCCTGCTCTTGCCTCAGCTTCGCTGCAGAGGGCACAGAGGGACCCCCCAGATTAAAATAACTGAGTATTTTTCATGCTCTGAGCAAATGTCTTGCAAGTTCAGCTGCTTTCACACATGGGTGTGAGGTTTCTTGTCTTCAGAGACAGTTTTCCCTCCTGAAATCCACTTGACTCATTCACAACCCCTTGCACAATCCTTTTAGCTGATATGCAGGAATGACAGCCTCTTCTGCATATCAAAGCACTTCTTATGAGTTTGAGACTCTTCTGCCAAAGCATTTCTTCTCACCACAGACCTGTCTCTTGTCTAGCACTTCACTGAAGTATTTCACTCCATGGCCTTCCCTGTTTCCACACCCTTTCCTGCTTCCCAGACCCATCCTCATTTTCCAAGAGCCTTTTCTTTGTATTCCTGATTCCCTATCTCCCCACAGAACTGTAGGTCATCCTGCTTACCACACTTACCTGTGCACTGGGAAAAAACCTCATCACATTCACTCCCACCCTCTCTCTTGGTTATTAAAGCAGATCACAGGATCCCAGTACATCACAGGACTCCTGAAGTGGTCCTCAGGAAGAGTCAGAAAACATGTCTGTCCTTTTTTGGGTAGAAACTCTGCATGTGTATATTTTCCCAAATTGTGACAGTCTTGGTTTGGTTGGTTTTGTCCCATAGCTCAGGCTGAGATTTCAAAATTACTCTTCATTCCAAAAGAAAGATGAGCCAGACTGCTGGAGTGTTACTCAAAATAAGCCATTTTGAGATACCCCACCTTCATTTGTTAAACCTTTGGTATATTTTGTTTTCCATGAAATATAAAAACAGAAAAGTCCAAACCAAGAGTCAACTCTTCTGAAGTGAACTCTTCTGAATTGATGAAACAAAATACTTGGACAATTTACCTTTTTTAATTTTTTTTACAATATTTCTCATAGAACTATTCAGCTGAAAAAATTCAGCTGGCTTACATCAAAATCAAAGGAAATTCTATGTCTGTTATCTTGTCCCAAATCTCAGTAGATAGTTGTTTCTACTAAATGGAAGCACCTAATATTTAATTTGGATTGGATCAGCTGCTGTGGCAGCACTGTACTCATAAAAGCCAAAGAAAATAAGATAAGAAAGTCCCTGTTTTGTTGCTATATTTTAAGAGGATTGGGTTTTTTTTTTTTTCCTTTGGGGCTTTCCTGACCCCAATTAAGGATGTCCTTTGATTGGCTCTTAGTCATGATGCAGGCAGCATCATATTAGCAGTGGGAACACCAAGCCTGAGGAATGGTCTGCAGCTCCAGCTACAAAAACAAGGGTGGCTCTCAAACCAAAGTGTTTGACTGAGCACAGCCAACTCTTAGACATTCCCCTTCTTCAGTGGGATGCAGCTGCTTGCAGCTCTTCAGCAAGCATTGAAGGAAATTGCACATACTGGAATAGACGTGCCTGTGGGGAAGCTGTGATTGCCAATTTCTAGACCCACAGAAAAGTCGCAGAATGATTGTTTATTTTTCACTTTTACACCTGCACCTGCAGTCAGAGCTGTAGAAATGCCTCAGCTAACATGAAATCTTCTGCTCTGGTGATTGCAGTGGATGCACAACTTTAATCCTCAGCATGGACAAAAATAGCAACCAACGTGGACATCTGCCAGACCTTTTTTTTTCACAGCAGAAATACTCAAGCAGTGTAGCATTAAGTGATTTAACATTCAAATTACTGACACTGGGGGGTAACTTCCATCACATAAAAGAAACTCATCCCAAAAGCGTGATAATGACTGTGGAAGGGTGACAGAAAGGAGGAAGCACCTTTTTTTTTTTTCAGCTGAGTGTTTCACCAATATGTATATTTGAAGTTCCTATTGCCCTATTAAGAGTTATTTCCAGTGGTAGTAGATTCTTCCCTTCTTCTCCTACCCCCAAAATCCTCTGGGTAGAACTGTCTGGACACCAGTACCTGTCTACTTTGCAAGAAAGTAGAAACTATCCCTGTGCATGCTAGAGCTGCCACATTAAAAATCAGCTCTGCATTAGGCCATCAAAATAACTTAACTCTACAAACCTGGAATTTTCTCCACTGACAAGCACATTGTTGTTCAGACTCTAACTTTCAAAGGTTTATCCAAAGCCAGATATTTAATTGTCAGCTTTTCTTGATGGTTGTTGGTTGGCAGTGGGATTTTAAATCCACGATCAGGATGGTTGGAAGAGCTGCTCTGTGACTGCCCTGTGTCCTCTGTGCCCCTTCCCTCTGAACACAGCTAATTCCAGCAGGGGGTATGCCAGGCCTCAGTGCTCCCATGTGCATGGCAAAGTCCAGAAAAAGAGAGCTTGCTGGGCTCTGATTCCAGACTTGGTGTCTTTCAAACAGACTGGGCCAGTCAAAGAATTTACAGGTTCTAAAAACAGTAGGATTTTAGAGAACAGTTTGCTAATTCTGCATAGTTTGGCTGACTCTGCCATTTGCACAGATTTGAATTTCCTGGTATGTCTAGAAAAGAAAAGTGACTCCCAGTTGATCCTTCTGCTTTACCCTAGGTACCCTAGAGAAATGTCAGCTCCACTTTAGATCAAAACCAAGCTACAGCAGGTTTAGTTTCCTGACCTAGATAAGTCTTTACATATTACAGTAATGGGTGAGGTAGCCAAAGTCACTGTGAAATCTTGAATTAGGAGATAAAGAACTCCCAAAATGTGCTACAACCAAATACTGCAAAAAAAAAAAAAAAATGCTGCTGAAAATATGTTATAGACATTGCACTGTTGTTTCCATGTAATGGAAAATGGCACTGTAACTTATTTATACAGGTTCTCCTGCTTGAAGACATTGTGGCATTACTGATATCATACGTAACAAGGAATCTCAAAAACACAGACAACGTGCCCAAATAATTCCTGCTATTAATCAAGATAAAAACCTTCTTCTTTTCCCCAACTGTATTTCATCCTGTGCAACACGTAGGCAGAATGTTAAGTTTCAAGTCCACAGTGGTTTACACTGATCAAATAAGCCACTTTCAGGATTAGAGGTGACTGCAGCCAGCATCCTACCTACCAAAAATGCTCTTTCCATGACAATGCAAGATAAGTGACCACAGGTGTCTCAGTAGCAGAGGGTTGATGACATTTTCTGTCACACACCTGCAAAGACTAAGTGTGACCAAGAGCACTGGACATCTTTCCAGAGATGATGGGGAAAGCTGAGCTTTGTGGCATTCCTTGAAAGCTGGAAGAGCTCAGTTCACACGAGGTAAACTCCAAGGGCTCTCATTAGAGACCCCTGCCAGCCAGAGTCCATCCTATTAGTCCTGAGGACAGGCATCCCCACTGGTGCCACCGTGGTGAAGGTGGTGATGCCCTGGTGAGCACAAACCTAAGGTTTGTGTGGTCAGGGTGTGTGGACACAGGAGCCTGCAGCCTGAAGGAGCTGCTGCAGAGGGATGGGGAGGTGCTGGAACTGCTCCAGGGGCAGCAGGGAGGGAGCCAGTGCCAACAGCTTAAGCAGCAACAGGAGGCCTCTCACAACCAGCATCACCCTCGTTCTGAAACATTGGAACAATGCTGAGGCTCAGCTCTGTTGGCAGCTCCAAATTTGTGATCAGTAGAGCTGGGAGCCAGCTGCAGCCTCCTTTAGCATGTGCTTGTCTTCAAGGACACCAGTAGTCCCTTTAACTGAACATTGGGCATGTCTCTAAGTAATTTCCAGCACGTGGAATGCGTTAGGCTGTGTGTCAAAATCTGCAGAAATAGGGGGAAACCCCTATCCAGATTTGGATTAGGCTTTGTTTGCCTTACCTGCCTTTTCTAGAAGCATTTTTGCCTGTTGTTGGGCAGTTTCTGCTCCTCATCCTACTAGTCAGTAGGATTTAGGTGATGGAGGCTTGTCCAGACTCCTGAGGGTACATGGAGATGTCTTGGTTTGGAAAGACAGGAGTCTGCTAAGGAAGGCAGGAGCCTCCCCTGAAATGGAGAATGTAAACCCTCCCCACCCCTCTGAATTGCTATAAATTTTAAATTAAGGGGCCCTCAGGCAAAAAATATGGGAGCAGGAAATACCAGTTCTTTAATAGGGAAGAAAAATAAAAGGATAAAATAAACAATGCAGTACACTAGAACACTGACAGAGTTAGAGCCCAGCCTGACACCCTGTTGGTCAGGGTGTTGGTAGCAGTCCAGTTGGAAATGTGGCTGCAGTCCTCCTGAAGTGTCAGGTGTGGTCCTGTTGCAGCAGGGGGTCCTGTAGGAAAGGGTGTATTCTTCCTCTGAAGATCCAGTGGAAGAAGAGGCAGCTGCTGTTCCTCTGGGGAATCCAGTGGAGAAGCCGTGCTGGTGTTTCAGAACCTCCGGATTATATCTGGGTAGGAATGCTTGGCTCCTCCCTCTGGGCAGAGCATCTCACAATGGGATGTTATAGTCCTTATCAGTCATGCAGTGACATTCAACAGCAGATGTCCCCTCCTGAGGGAGGAGTGATTGTGATCACTGAGAGAGAGATAAGGAAAATTGCCCACTTGACAAAAGACAACTGCCATACAGATGGTAATAGAATACATCTTGCCTTGCAATCTGGAACAGGAGACAAAAGAATTAAAAGTGGTTAGGTTGGGATTTTTCTTCTTTCCCGTTTTGGAAAACATGGGTTTGCATATGTTGTTAAGTCTGTGTAAAAAATCACATACACAGACCATTGTAATTATTGGCAAATTGAATTAAAACTTAATTACAGGAAATGGACAATTTGGTGTGAGAGGACATGCTTGAATAGGGTCTTGTTTTCTTCTTGAGTGTGTGTTAGAAGGCAGAGCAATAGAATTAAGGCTTTTTCTATGTCCATAGTGAGCTGGCCAGTTTTTGGTCTTAGTCTTGAGGCAAAACAGCTATATTTATATCTAAAACACATAGACAGCATCTGCCAGTCATCAGCTAGATGCAATTAACTGCTTTTCTCATGGTCTTCCAACATAAGTTAGTCTGATAGGAAATACTCTGAATAGTTGCCACATGTCTTGTTTCCTTGCTGGTTTGGATCTTCACCCTGTTTAAGTGGCTCACTGTATTACAGCAGCAAGTCTTTAGGGAAGAATTAAAAAAAAAAAAAAAAAAGCCAAAGTATGAAACACTCTGTCCCTGCTGTTGGAACTTTGATGTTCCTGAGAAAACTCTTTCCAGACCATCCTGGAGAACAGTCCTGATGAATCCACTTCTTTGAGACGTATCCCTGTTTTTCCAAACACACATTAGTTCTGGCATCCCCAGCTGCCTGTGGCAGGACAGTGAGTGCCATGGCTTAGTCGTAATTGGTTAGCAAATAACTTGATTTTGTTCATGCTTGTTTTCAGGGACTGTGGGAGATGGAGGGAGGGGGTGATGCTCAAAGTTGCAGCCGTCAGTGAGTTTTGTCTGTGTGACTGACGTTTGTGAAAATTAATCTCTATGAGCACAATTCCTCTCTGCCTCATATTCTCCGTAGTCATTTCTCAGGTACAATATGTAAGCTCAAAAGATAGGAGAGACCATAAGGAAACAGCATTTGTAGTTTGCATTACATAAGTCTGACTGGCTGCCCAAGATGTGATGCAATAAGAAAATAAATCTGAGCTATCTCCGAGGCATATCCTATTCAGTAGGGTTTGGAGAAGAGCACATTTCAGTCTCCTGAGTTGCACCTTTGTGTATTCTCCTAAGTTTCTGGGTTCCAGAAAGACCCAGCAAGATTTCCCCACACTTCTGTGCGCAGCACAGAAGCTGGAGCCAAACAGAATCCCACAAATCCCACAGTGCCCACCTGACAAAATCCCCTTTAGATGCAAAGCAGCAGGAAGAACAAGCAGCCTTTCAGCTCCCCCATGACGTCTTGAGAGCACCTTTTAGGAAAATTGATCCACAAATACCAGAGGTTTATGTCCAAAAAGGAGACAGTGGAGTCCTTTCTGGCTTTATTCGAATAAAGGGAGAGGCCATGGGGCATTCCCCTGGGATCGCACGGATTTTTGGAGGATGCAGCCTCCTTTTTATCCTAATTTCCCAGACACATTTCCCTTCTCTCTTTCCCCATTGGCTGAGGCACTTGAGAGGTACAGACTGCCTGATACACCTGATAACAAAGATTTCCCTCTAACGTATAACCCTCCCTTTTAATTTTTATTTCTTACATTTTTCTTCTCCATTGTTTCTTTCATCTCTCAATGTCTAATTTCGTTTATCAGCAAACCTAAAGTTTATTTGTAAAAGCAAATATCTTTTCCCATTCATCAATCAGTGGAATCCTTCCCATTTTTTCTTTTTATCTCCCAGTGCTAGTTTTATCTACCAGCACAACCACAGCTTGTTTGTAAAAACAAATCCGCTATTCGTGTCACACCTGATGCCCGGGGCCGGGTGTAACGGGGTGTTTGCTGTCCCCTGCAGGTGGTGGCCATCCCGGAGCGCCGGTCCCAGCAGGGTGACCTGCTGCGTGCGCTCTACGAGGAGGATGCGCGGGGCAGCGCGGGCTGCGGGCAGCGCGGAGCCGGCCCCAGCAAGGGCACTGCCCAGCACCCCGGTGAGTCCACAACTGCTGTATGGCACTAAAGAGCTTATCTAGCTGTTGTTTCGCACTGGGTGACTGGAGATTTGCACCGAGTAGCCTTTATAATGCACTGAATAGTTTATGTTATATCACATGGTTTGTTATTCCCCTCTCTTGTCACGTGGTTTTTCCATCACCCCACGTTGTCATCTTATTGCAGGGGTTCCATACTGGTCTCTCTTTATACACTGCAGAGGGGTTCCATGCTGTTCTCATACACTGCAGGGGGGTTCCGTACTGTTCTCTCCTTATACACTGCAGGGGGGTTCCATGCTGTTCTCATACACTACAGAGGGGTTCCATACTGTTCCCTCCTTATTGCAAAAGTTTCATACCTTCTTGGTGTTTCTCCTGGGCAGCTCCTCACAGCACTAACTCTTTCATCTTCACAAAGCCACCAACTGATTCCAGTTCCCCCCTCAACCAGCCACCCCACTCTTTTATAGCACTCTTCATTTCATTGGTTACAGCTGTGGCCTGTTAAAGTCAGGCCTCTTCCTAATCTTTGATAATTGGCCCAGCTGCAGCTCCTTAGGGGTAAAATTACTTTCTACACTATTTTCTTATATTATATCCCCCTACAACCCCAGTACCCCTGGTGGTGGTCTCTCCCCTGGTCAGTCCCTTCCCTTGCCCCTCCTCACTTGCATCCCACTGGCTGTGGTCCTCTTCCTCCACCCCCGTTCCCCAGGTGTAAAAGTCCCCACAAGAAGGGGACGGTCTCTTTCCCACCTTGGAAATAAATGTAGGGCGCTGGTCCCCACGTGGAGAGGAGCGCTCCTGGTCCTTTGCCTTTGTCCATGTGAGATTGTGTGGGCTGGGGTCCATAGCTAGCTGGGTTGGACCCAACAGCCCATCCAGATGCAGGGTCCTACAGCTGGCGCCCAGAACCAAAGCCCTTCGTTCCTCCCTGCCTCTAGAACCTTTTCAGATATCGCAGTCTGCCGCTTATGCAGAGAAGCAGGCTCTTTATTGTGTACCTGCAGGATGATTCCGTGCTTATGAGAAAAACGCCAATCACTCGTTTTTAAAATTTTAAAAGTTGAAGAGTAATAAAATGGTTATAAAAATAGTAATATAATTAGAGTAATGAAAATTTGGACAATTGGGATTTAGAACAATATGAGACAATAAAAACAAAGAGTTATGGACAGTCCAGGTACCTCTTTCTGGGCAAAATAAGCCCAGAAAAAGGACACACGTTAACAGAGGATTAACCCTTAAAAGCAATAGCCTGAGGCAGATTCATACACCTCATACATGATGCATAAATTCCATTCAAACGAAGGATTCTGTCTGGTCAGTGGCAACTTCTTCCTCTGAATCCTAGTGGCATCTTCAGGGCTGAGCGAGGAGAGAAGTTAGTTTCTACTGATAATGGAGCCATAAATTCTTTTTCTCTGAAAGATTTAGGTGTCCTGTGGCTGACATCTCGGTGTGAGTTCTCTTTTTAAAAAAGTATCTTCCATAGCACAGTTTCTATTTTAACATTATGTTATAACCTAAAATTGTATTTAACGCACTACTTAAGAAAATTAATACAGCATAAGTTTCTAACATAACACATATAATACTAATTTTAATATTTGTGAAAAGTCAATCATCAAATACGCATTTTTCCCACTTAAAATATCCAGTGGAATTAATGAGATAATGACCATGGCATTGCTCAATTTATTCAGAGTCATAAACACTCCCTGACAATATTTTAGAGATGATAAATTGTAAATTACTGCGTTTGCCTAAGTCATCTTATTATATAAGATCCCTGTTCAGTTGCACAGGATCAGCTAGAAGATAATCATCAGGGATAGATTTTCAGATTCTGGACGCCAGCCACAGACCTGATTTTTTGGCAACCAAAGCTTGTTCAGCATATTTGTGAGAAACCGTGAAGGAAAAATAGAGCTTGCCAATACAAAACCAAGGAGATGAGTAAACATAAACAGAGTGACCATTCAGCTCCTCCAACACTGGTGTGTTATGCTTGGAAGACTGAAGGTGGAGCAGGGCTGTGCAATTTCACATGGGATGGCCTTTTAACCAAAAACACACCTTTTGCTCTCCTATGAAAAATCACCCAGATGCAGTCAAGTTGTATTTCTTTAAAGAAATCCCACAGGGCATGTTTTTCCAAGATAAATTGGGTGTTTGGATGTTAAAAGGTGCTAAATCTCTAAAGCAGATCCACGAAGGTGCACGTTCCTCACATCACTGGTCTGCAACCACACTGCACATAAGGCATCCCATTAAGAAACAAACCAGACAAGAGTGGGGCCTGGGAAATTGGAAAGGAAGAAACTGAGCCTGGGACCATGGGAAAAGATCTTAAGACTAGAGCCAAGATGTGGCTGAAAAAACAGGAGCTTCAGGACTGGAGCAGGGACAGGAGAAGGAGTGACTGGGACTGGCTACAGGGTAAAGGGTGCCAGAGAGCCAGAGAGGCAGAAAGGAGGGACTGCTGGTCTCTGCTGTTAGGGGAGGTGAGAGGTAAAGGATGACAGACAGGTGCAAACAAGCGAAAAGCTGCAGGAATCTAAAAAGAAGAGCAGAAAAGGGGGAAACAGGTCTCATAAAGGGAGAAAGGGAAATGAGTAGGCAAAGCTTAGAAATTAAGCTTAAATTAGAACCAACAACAAACAAACAAACACAGATGAGGCCATTAGCATGTTTATTGCTACCATCAGAAATCCTGCACAAACAGCAAAGCAAAAGGACAGTCCATTCCAGCATTCTGGAAGTGGAATTCACACTGCATCCAGCCACCACTGCCCTGAGGGGAGCAGCTACAAACCTTGAAGCCATGAAGCCAGGAGGACTTTCTTTTGCTTAGATATTTTGCTAAAAGTTTGCAAGAGCATTTACTGTATCTAATAAGAGGGATGGGCTGAAGGGAAGAATCAGACAAAGTAAAAGAAAACAAAACCAAATAAAAAGAAAAAAATATGGGCATGAGCTGAAGCCCTGATGATCCCCTGGCTGGATACTGTTAGTACCTCATATGCACGATGAGAGGGGGTAATTGCATTAACTTTGACGTGAGGGATACAGTAAGGTACCTAATGGAATTACTGGAGGGGGGTGGAGCAGGAAGGAGGAAGCTGGTTAGGAAATTTCTCACAGTCAAATATTGCCCCCAGAAGGAGCAGACAGTTCCAGTTGCTAAGTCATGCTGGAGAGAGCACTCTAAACACCCTGGCTGTTTCCAAATTTGCTGTCGTTATTTACATTCAAAATATAAATTTTTGTATTTTGAATAAATATAAAAAAGTAGTCAAAGCAGTAGAGAGGTCCACATTTCCCCAGCCAAATAGGAGGATTTGGCCACATGAAAAATCTGGCATCCCTCACTCATATATTTCCTTGGCACAGCGGGCAGGAATGTCAGTGAGCATTTATCCATGGATAAGTTATCAGATGAGCAATTCCTTGAAACTGAAGGGTGACCTTCAGAGCTGAGGACAGCAGAGAGAGAGATGTCACTCAGCCACAGGCAGAAAGGTGGAAATCCCTCCCTGTGACAGCGTAGACAGAGCACACATCTCTGTCCAGGTTCAAATAACTCCCCAGAGCAATACAGAAAGCAGACAATGATCTCCTAGGCAGGACAAACCTGCAGTGGGGGCTGAGGAGCAGCGTTTGGGCTCTTTGCTTGTAGAAATTTGTGAGTGTTTACAGAGGGGGAAAGGCTCCCACTTAGCTTGGTCTGCAAAGAGCAGCTCGTCATCTCCTTTGAACAGCCCAGGAGCAAGCTGAGAGACTTTCCAGAATGACTTCAGCAGTTCCACAATCACTTATTTTGACATCACAATAGATGATCACTCTGCTCTTTTGGCTGTAATCAAATCTGGTGGGACTGTAACCTGTATCTGGGCTCTGCCCATATCTGGGCTTTACTGCACAGAAGGAGGTTTTTCATACAAGCTGTGCCAATGGGATAATTGCACCTAATATAATGTTTCTTATGCTTTGCAGCAGGAATTCCTGAACAAGAGTCATCCAAGTCCTATAATCATCTGTTGGGTGGAAAATCTTTGGTAAGCAAATAGAGCCAGACCAACTCCCAATGCATCTCAAAACCTTGTATCCATCAGCATGTCCCACAGTAACAGCACATCAGTCTGCTGCAGCACCTGCAGATGTCACAGCCCTTGTTAAAACATGATTTATGCCAGAGGATCCCTTAGCTGGGAGCAGAGACTGGCACAGGACAGAGAACTGCCCCTCAGGAACCAGGAAGAGTGGTGGGATGGAAACAGGCAGGCTCCTGCTCTGGATGCTCAGCCACCTGCAAGAGCTGGGAGAAGTTAGCCTCTTGTCTCTCAGGGAATTGCACAAATGGGGGGAAAAAAAATTCTCAAGTGGAACAAACACCAAATAATTTGTTTTCTCCAGAATGCCAACCTGACACGATAATCTCTAAAGTCAGAAACATAAACAAAGAGTTGATGGGAAAATTATCATACAAATCCCCAAAATGTGTTCTCTAATAGACAGAAAAAATATTTTGGTTAAAAATTACTCACCTTTATTAAAATGTTTTCCCTGCTTTCTTTGTCTTACAGTGCCCCCCTAATTTTCATAGCCTCTGCATTTAATAAAAACTAACATTTCAAAGAAAAAAAAAATTTAGAATAGTTTCTGGCCAACACCAGACCATGCTGTTGAAACTTTATGGTTTCAGAGGCTCTTTTGGATGGCTGAAGCATGCTTGCTAGCTGATAGCTGGGCTACACCTAAGAAAAATGACAGTACAATACTTAAGGATGATTAAAACCAGTGTTATTCAGTGTAATGAATCTAATTGAACCTACTAATAATTAACATAGTTAAATTTCAAAGGATGCTTGCAAAACTGATTTCAAACATCTCTAAGTCTTAGGATACTTGAAAAACACACTTAAATGTACCCAGTCACAAATTAATCCTAGGAGAAATAGCCCTTAAGACTAAGGCCCTTAAGACTTAAGACCAGTTATGGTAGTGACAATAATGTGAACATTTTTTTCAGGATTGCCAGTAAAATCAATAAGTGTGCTTATTGCCTGAAATAATGAGATTACCTCTTAATTTGTGACTTCTTTTTTCTATTTCTGGGCAACTCACACTTAAACTTACCATCTTGGAGGATATGCTGTTCTCAGAGACCTGTATATGGGAAACGTGACTCAGCTCTGGCAGGCAATTTCTGATCAAATCAGACAGGGAGGAAGTGGATGATTAGGCACTGTGGGGCCATGGCAGAACTGGAGCACAACCAGGTGCCCCCACAGCACAGAGCAGCACACAACAAAACAGGGAAACCCCTCTGAATGCTCAAGGAGCTGCGAAGGCTGAGACATCTTCTTCCTGCAAGAGGCAGGCTGCTCACTCTGCACAAAACCTTACTGCCTCAGGAAGCTAAACACAAAAACTAGGGAATAAAAAGTTCTGCAAGTGTCCCTTCTTTGATGGGAGGTGTAACTGTGGCTCACTCAAGTCCCGTGCTGAGCTCAGTGAGAATATTCACGTGAGCAACTGGCACTTGTGTGGGTGAGAGTTGGGCTGTCAAATCCTTAACCTGCTTTCTCTTGTTAAGAGATTTACAGCATTTATTGGTTTTCTTACAACAGCCTCTTTCCTCAGATGAACCGCTGTCCCCACTCATCAGTGGCATTTCCTAATGATGTGCTTTACCCTCCCCCAGATCCCTCCATCTCCAGTTGCCCGGATCACAGTGAAAGCTGTGGCTGTCACGGGCTCGCCCACGCGCGACCGCACTTCTACGGAAGAGTAAGTCCCTGCTGTTGGGAAAATTAATCCACAAACAACAGAGTTTATGTCCAAAAAGGAGACAGAGGAGTCCTTTCTGCCTTTATTCGAATAAAGTGAGAGGCCATGGGACATTCCCTGGGACCTCACAAATTTTTGGAGGACGCAGCCTCCCTTTTATCCTAATTTCCCAGACGCATTTCCCTTCTCTCTTTCCCCACTGGCTGAGGTACTTGAGAGGTACAGACTGCCTGATACACCTGATACCAAAGATTTCCCTCTAATGTATAATGTACAATAATCCCTCCCTTTTAATTTTTAAATCTTATGGAATTTAGGGCCTTTTCTTCTCCATTGTTTCTTTCATCTCTCAATGTCTAATTTCGTTTATCAGCAAACCTAAAGTTTATTTGTAAAAGCAACTATATTTTCCCATTCATCAATCAGTGGAATCCTTCCCATTGATTCTTTTATATCCCAGTGCTAGTTTTATCTACCAGCAAACCCACAGCTTGTTTGTAAAGACAAATCTGCCATTCCTCTCACTTCCCACCCTCCAGACATGCCTCTTGCTTCCCAAAGGCAGGGACAGATTGCTAAAGGTTATGCTGATTTTATTATCAGCCCTGGCCATTTATACAGCTATTTCTGTGCCCATTACAGCTCTATTTTATCACTAAAAAAAAATCATCGTAATTAAAAATTAAAGTATTTTCCCCCTAAGAAGTCTGTAATATTTGCCCTAACATGTGATTAGAAAATGTAATTAAATGAAGAAAAAAATGTATGTCTTAAAGTCTAATTAAGGAACAGCTTGACCATAGTACAAATGCGCTCATCATCAGGCAGTTAACCCAGACTTGGGTCTGGGTGGGATTTGCGATGCCACCATTGTCACCTGAGGGACAGTAACCAGCTCATTGTCACAGTGTCCTCGCACTCCACACACAGAGATGGAAGTTCCCCTCAGCCAGTGGAGCTCATCACTGCCACGTGGTCCCTGGGCTTTGGTGGAAGGGCTCAGCTCTCTCCAGGGGCAATCCCCCCGCTCCTTGTTGGGTGGCCAGTGCTGGAGAGGATGCACTTGGAGTGGTTTCACCTGTAGCCTGTCCCCTTGTGTCATTGTCCCCTCTGGCAGTAATTAAAGGGAGGGAACAGGGGCCCCAAGCTGAGTGGTGGCAGCTGCAGCAGCTCAGCCCCCTGACCCACAGAGCCCCTGTGTGACCGTGTTCACAGGGGTCCCAGGGTGAGGGAAGGGATGAGAATGTTGACTCCATGTTTCAGAAGGCTTGATCTAGTGTTTTATGATATATATTATATTAAAACTCTACTAAAAGAATAGAAGGAAGGATTTCATCAGAAGGCTCAGCTAAGAATAGAAAAGGAATGATAACAAAGGCTTGTGTCGGACCGAGACAGTCTGAGCCAGCTGGGCTGTGATTGGCCATTAATTAGAAACCACCACACGAGACCAATCACAGATCCACCTGTTGCATTCCACAGCAGCAGATAAGAATTGTTTACATTTTGTTCCTGAGGCCTCTCAGCTTCTCAGGAGAAAAAATCCTAAGGAAAGGATTTTCAGAAAATATCATGGCTACACCCCTGCTCATTCCAGACTTGCCGGTCCCAGGGGTGAGCAAGGCATGGGCACATGTTTCAGCCAGGCATGGGCACACCTTTTCAGCCAGGAGCCCTTGGTTCTGAGGGGCTGGTTGCCAAAAGCAGGGAAGAAGGGCCAGGGAGAAGCACTCTGCACACACTTTGTGTTTGGTTTGTTAGCCACAGGCAGCGCTGGAGGAAAACAACAGAGTATGACCTGTCCCTGCCACCAGGAGCAGAAGCTTCCCTGCCACTGACGGGAGGCAACCTGTGTGGGACACCCAGCCTCCTGAGGAAGATGTGGATGAAGCACAAGAAGAAGTCAGAGTACCTGGGGGCAACAAACAGTGCCTTTGAGGCGGACTGATAAGGCTCAGCATCCCTTGGAAAGGCAGAAGGTCCTTTAGCAGGACAAGGTGCTTTAGGATCAATGAGGGAACAGACACAGCACAGCTCATCCAGGAAAACGATATCCTTTTTTTATTACTTGATGCCATTGCCTCAGAACAGTGGGAGAAAGGCTAACAGAGGTAAAAATGGTGAATATGATGCAGCTCAATGGCCTCTCCTGTTGCATTACACTAAAATCCCAGCTGTCCCACTAGATTTACCTCTTGACTCATGCTGAGACTGCTGCTGACCCGTTCAGCATTTCCTATATCCTGTCTGAATGAGCTCGGACTTGCAACAAGAGAAGCCTACGAAGAGGTTTGTGCATTCCTGCAAGGCAACAGACTGATTACAGAGTGCCATTAAATCCCAGGGATCTGCTTATGCACCACTGCCTGTCTTCCTTCCCCTCTCATATCATGAGATAAAAAACCTCATCTTGCGATATGCTTGGCTGAATGACACATGCTAAACATCTGTTTTCCTTCAGTTTTGATGTTTCAAGGCAGGAGTAAAAGACGCACAGATTCTAAAACAATGGGCCAGAACTGAGCAAGTTTGCAAACATATGCACCAAACTTTGCTATGTGACAAAGGATTTGTGTCTTAAGTTGTCCTGCCAGATCAAACTATGAGCAACAGGATACCCTCAAGGGATGTTTTTGCCGTAGAACCTGCTCATAAGTGAAATGGTAGTCAGCAATTTACCCTCTACCCTTGTGCTAAAGGATATTACATAAAGTGCAGAAATACCAGGAGGAAGGAAAGTATGTAAATGGTGCAACTAAGTGACTAAGTATAAGATATTTGCATGTAAGAGACCTGTGCTTATGAATAGATGGATTTAATGGGATTTGCTTTAAAAAATTTTCTCTCTTTTTTTTTTTTTTTCAATTTAGAAATTGCTGGTCAGGTCCTCTTCCGTTTTTCTCTCAAAAAGGAACAAAACAATTTTATAAAAAAAGTTTTCACCGCTGTTATGGACAATACTGTATTAGCCAATGAGCAGCACTTGCCTTCTGTGAGTGGTCTCCAAGTTGTTATTATAAAAAACCACTGGTTTCCCTAAATACAGAACTTTAAATATAAACTCAGAGGAGGCGTATCTCCTGTTGTTTGCAGTAATGATGACCTCTGATCTAACCGCCCATGCACCGAGGCGTAAATTAAAAATAAAGGTCTGACTCTGTGACAGCAGCAGAGAGAAGGAGCTCCCATCTGCAACTTGCCTGCCTGCAGCCAGTGCAGTGAAATGTACTGAGATGCCACCACAGACAATGCCATGGTAGTGAGGGGCAGCTGGCCCTGGTCGGGGTGACCGCCTCAGGAGTACCAGGGGACCGCCTGGATGGGAGGGAAAGACAGCCAGGACTTCTGGCTTTGGGTTGAGCAGCACACAGGAGAGCTTTGCAGCTTGACAGCCTGAGCAACCAAGTTCATGAAATGGGAAAATAAAGGGAGCAGGCCAGTAGCTTTACAGAGCATATAAACCTGATGGCTGCAAGGAAGGCAACAGCAAAAACTTATTTAGGGCTGGATGTGGTGGAAATGCCAGTAGGATGGGGATGGAAGTTCTTACTTCAAAAGGTACTGTGGCTTCTCATACTGCTAGAGCCAAATCAGTCCAGAGTGTGCCAAGGAGAGAGAGGCACTCCACCTTCATGAAATACCTCTGCTAGCCCTCCTGTTCAGCTCTCTGTCACTGCTCCAGTCACAGGCTCCTCCAGCAGAGGTGCTCAACTGGCCAGAGGAAAACTCTGCACCTCAAAAGTCCTTCTCTGGCCCAGCAGCCCAAGACAGGGATGATCTGCTCTCCAGCTTTTATTTCTTGCTCCTGGGAAAGAAGAACACAGTTGCTTGTGAACCACGTGCTGGCAGTGGTGACCCAGTGTTGACCATGTGTTCTCTGCCCTGGCATGAGAGAGCAATGCTGACACCCACTGAAGGCTGCTCACCTGAACAGGTCCCTGTGAGACAGGGGTCCACCCCACCTTCAAATTAGAGCCTGGCACACTGATCCTGTGCAAAAGTCTGAGCACCCTGACCCTGCCAACATCAGGTCCTGTATGACGGAGCCAAGCTGGAGCCATGGTCAAGAGTTTCCTGAAACACTTTTTACAAATATCACTAACCCCCCTTCAGCCCCCTCCTCAGCCCACAGAACTCCTGCCAGAAACCCATATATGTCTTTTTGCACACCTAGGTAAACCTAGTAAATTCAGTGGGACTGCTCCCCTGCATTGCAGTACATACATTCAAAGAGTTGGGAGAAGACCAATCACTGCTTCCCTTTTTTTGGTCTCATTTCCTAAACAAAGGAAAAAAAAGTTGATGGACAGACACTGGGAAAAGTGCATTTACTGAATTAGGTGGAATTAAGAGAGTGAATATTTGTGGTACCTGCCCTTGTAGTTAATATGGCCCAAAGAGTACTCAAACACAGTCCAGGGCAGCAAGACTTTTGCTTGTTGAGGAAGTTGCATTGTAGAAGTAGTATTTAATTTATTAATTAATAGCTTTGAGGAGAATGAGGATGGAGGCAGAGAGTATTCATATTTCTTCTTAATAATTGCTGTATTTTGACATGCGTATTTATGCTTTTCTTATTTATTTATTTATCATTTGGATCTACAAGAGAAGGAGCTATTTACAAGAAGCATATTTAATTTCCTTGTATTCCAGGAACTGCTGTGGAGAGTTTTTGTATTGTAGTATTTATTTTATTGATTTAAAACTATGTTCTCTTCTTTAAAAAAAAACAAAAAACAAATAACAAAATAAACACGTAGTGTGTGGTTACATATGGATCTCAGAGACTTAAGAGTTTTTGGGAAGCATTTAGTGGCAAGTAAAAGAGGGAGTATGGGACTGAAAAAAGGTGAATCTCTGATAGCAAAGAACATGAAGGTTGTTCTCCAGAGCCTAAAAGTGTATTTGTGAGCAGCTCCAGTATTGTCCAGGTGACAGAGCTATTTTGTTATCAGATGTGCAGAGAAAAGCCCAGGCACTGTCAGCAGCTAGAAATCAGATACACCCTTACACCCCTGACCTCAAGCACATCCCAGACACAACATTTGTGTTACCTCCCTCCCTTCAAATAAGAGTGCCAAGACAGAGACTCCTGAAAGGGATTTAAGGCTCTGGTAGAGAATAAAGCCAATGGAGTTGTCAGCAAAGTCACTGAACTTGCCTCAAACACAATCCTGGCTTTGGAGAGCCCCTGCTGAACCAGGGCCCAGCCTGAGGTGGATGGCACAGGACCACAGGAGCCCAGCCTAGGGAAGGTGACTCAGGCCTGCAAGTGGAAAGAATTCAGGATACAAGGAAAGAAGTTTATGGTGTGGGCATGGTCCATGAACCCAGACTCCACAGTCTCTGTTAGAGGATGACTTATTCCCTGCCTGCCACACTACTGCCCATAGTCACACAGCTCTGGTGAAAAGTTGCCACATTTCTGGCTCTTCCATTACAGACTATGTTTAGTATGAGCAGCCAGGGAGTGTCCTCTTGGTGAGTGTCCACACCACAGGAGCTGCCACAGATTTTTTCCAGGACCTGGCCTCTGCTGGGAACTCATCTGGGAGTACCTGATCTTTAGCTGTGCATTAAAAATACCAGCATGAGTATGGAAGAGGATGTGGATGTGCAACATATTTTCCAGATGAAGTTGTACAGAAAGCTGCATTAGGTTGACTCCAGCACACCATCAGAAAAATGTGAGAGTGATTACAAAAATAAGTGAACTTTACCATTTTTCCACCAAAGACACAAGCTGTTAACTCTGCAGCCAAAGGCATTGCCTCTGGCACTACCAGACACAAGCCTGTTGTCATAATTTATAACATCTGTGAGAAGATGCATTTTTTCAGACATATTTCATGTTGATTTATAATTTGGCGTTCCCCAGAGCTAGAGACTGACTAGGGCACTGATCTGAAAGAAAGAGACTGCGTGATGACAGCCCATCCCACTTACAGCCATTTATAATTCATTTCCCCCCAAAAAAAGATTTCTAATTTCTCCCCACCATTTCAAAACCATCTTTGTGACAGGGCTACTCACTAAAAGATGCATAATTACTTTGCATACCACTTTATTTAAATAAACTGTAGTGAATTTATGCTGGGCTACTGTATAAAATAATTCTACTGATGCATGAAAAAACCACCTCAGATATGCCTTACTCGCCTTTCTTCCCCTTTTGCTCTCATTTTACAGGTCCTGTAGCAAGTAGGGTTGCCAGAAGAGTCAATCACAATCACATCACTGTTTGAGGGAATACCCCAAACTTTATACAGAAAATATTTAAACTCAAACATTGACATCAGCAGAATAATTTTACTTCTGCAAGTTACCCAGTCAGAAAAGTTGCAATGTCAGAACGTGCACACACAAAAATTGAAACAAGTCAGATTTCTCAGATGAGACCCCTGATAAGAAACTCTACAAACAATACAGATGTCAAATAGACACTATTATCTATGCAAAGCTTTCAGAATCTCAGCATTAACTCTAGAGATGATTCACAAGTGAGCAGCTAAACCCTAAACCTTTGAGGTGAGTAATGATGTTATTCTGGTTAGTCCCAGTCTCCTACTTCTGATTACCTCCTGTGAGTGTATCAGCAGTGTCCTGGTAAACTTTCACTCCCTCTTGCACCAGTATCTATTCCAATTCTTTTGCCAGCACAAGGTGAGCTAAGGTGGGTGAATGCTTGTAGCCCTGAGGAAGCCCTGTAAAGGTACAGGGTTGCCCCCATACACAAAGGCAAAATGATGTTGGTCCCCTTGCTGGAACAGCACCACACAAAACACGTCTTTAATATCAGTAGTGGTCATGACCCTGTGTGCCTGCTCCTGGGAGCTCAGTGGTGTTTGGTACCTCTGCTGCTAAGGGGTCTGTGTCAGCACTGAGGTGGCAGCAGTCTGCAGTTAATCTCCACTTACCATTTGGTTTTCACACTGGCCATACTGGGAACTGGAAGCCGAGTGACTGGCGATAACGATTTCCCATTTTTTACACCCTTTAGGACTGGGGCAATTCCCTCCCAGGCCCGCAAGGGCAGTCATTGGGGTTTGACACTTGTAAGTTTTGAAGGAAGATTGGGGGCCACCTGCAACTTGGTGGTTGGTGGTTCCAAAGGACCACTGGCAGCCCACATTGTCATGCCAAGCTCTCCCTTCCAAAACATCCAGTGCCAGTAAACTTAAAAGGAAGTCCCCTGTTGCCATGGTAACAATAATGGTACCTTCTCCCAGTAACATAAGAATAACTGCAGTGGTAGTGACTGGTTGTGACACCCCAACACATTCACTACAAGCTAGGGCGGGACAGCTTCTCAGGTGGTGGCATCTGGTTTAGCCAGGGCTGACCCCTGAGCCCCAGTGTCCACTAAAAATGTCAGCAATTTGCTTTGGGGTCCAGGAGCTACCATCAATAGATGTCTCAGTTTGCATTACCAGTGAGCTGTCCAACATAAACCAACACAGCTGCTGCTCTCCTGCACACCTCAAGGGAGCAGAGCTTTCAGTTTCCCTATTTTGTTTAGCACACTTTCGTCCCTGCCTGTGTCAATTAAAGGGGGTGTGCTCAGGCTCATATTGCATTTCTCTGCCCTTGGCTTCTCAGACATTTTGTCCAGCCATTGTAATGCCACCTCTTCCAACTTGTCCAGGGGAAACCATCCATTACTTTTTAGAGATTCCCTTCTGCCAGCCTTGTGACCAAATTGCCTCTCGTGAGTGGGTGTTCCCCCCAACCTGATTGGCACAGGGAAGAATCCTGTGGGAAATCCTCAGAATAAATCAGGTGGCCCAGATTAGAGAAAAATATGAGCAGCAATATTGAGGTACTGCCATGATCACCTTGGCATGCCTTTTCCAGCCCCAGCGCTCCTGGAGGTGTAGGCTCTTTGACTCTCTCAACCCTAAGCCTAACCTAACCCCAATGGCAGCTTGACCCTGGGCCAGAGGTCCTCACTGCCATAGGTGGCACAGATTAAGGCTGCCAGGTGAAGCTGGCAATGGTGGCACCCTGCCCTGATGCCCTTGTAATGCCTTTTTGAGTGCCAGTGTCCCTAAAGCTGCAGGCTCTGTAGATCTCTGAAGCCTAAACCTAACCCTCGGGGCATCTTGTCACAGCGACTGAGGTCCCCAAGCCCATGGGTGCTCCAGATGTGAAAGATGGAGGAGCAGCAATACTGGGGTCCTGCTGGGATCACCTTGACATGCCTTTTCCAGCACCAGTGTTCCTGGAGCTGTAGGCTCTTTGACTCTCTTGACCCTGTCCCTAAACACTGTGATATTCAAAACTTTTTTTAAGCAGCAGAACTCTTTATTTGCATGTATGAGCACACATATCACTAATATAAAAAGTGAAGTATTTAGAAGGAAAATAAAGAGTTTAGTATGCAATTCAATGAGATGAAAGCCCAGAAAACCGCAGGAATTTAGATCAAAGGGAGACAATTCAGGATGAAATGGAAGCAGTGTAAATGAAGTGCCTCTTCTTAGCCATCAGGTTGGGGTCCCTACTAAAAGAGACAACCTATTTAACAGCCTTTAATTAATAAGCCCTGTGGAATAGTACAGGGCCTCAGAGCTGTTCTAAAGGATCAATGCAGACACTTGCTGGCAGTCCCCAGTCCCAGCCAGGTGTGTCACCACATCAGACCTCCTGTCCTGCAGATTCACCTGCCTAACATTTGACTCTGCTTTATTTTAGACTGATATTTCCCTACTGAGCCGTCACGTTTTGCATAGCAGGGAAACAGCAAGAGGTAGCACACAATCTGTTTGTCTGATGCTCCCTTTTTTGGGGAGGATGGGGTTCACTGGACCATAAAGCAGAAGAGACATGCAAAGGCCCCTGGAGCACGCAGAGTTCTTCACCCCTGTGTCTGACAAGGCACTTTTGGGTGAAGTCAGCCCTGGGGCAGCCGTGTCGGGAGCTGATGCTGCGAAACCAGACACTCTGCCTGTGCTGTGCCAGCACCAGCAAAGGTGGGGCTCAGGAAACAACAGTCTCCTCACCAAAGGTGTGTCCTTAGTAACAAGGAACACAGTAAACATAGCAAAAACTTCAGCAATTACAGCCCACTTTGGCAGTGACCTTAAAGATCATCTAGTTCCAAGCCCCTGTTACGGCAGGGAACACTTTCCACTAGACCAGCTTGCTAAAAACCAGCCTGACTTTGAACTCTTCCAGGGATGGGGCACCCAGAGCCTCTCTGGGCAACCTGTTCAGTGCCTCACTACCCCACAGTAAAGAATTTCTTCCTAATATCTAATCTGAACCTAGCCTATTTCAGTTTAAAGTCATTCCCCACTGTGCTATCTGTGCTTACCCATGTCAAAAGTGCCTCTCCAGCTCTCTTGTAGCTCCCATTTTGTACTGGAATGCTGCTCTAAGGTTTCCCAGGAGTTGAATCTTCTTCAGGCTGAGCAGCCCCAACTCTCCCAGCCTCTCTCCATAGATGCTCCAGCCCTCTGAGCATCTTCATGACCCTCTTCTGGACTTGCTCCAGCTCTTCCAAATCTTTCTTATGTTGCAGGGCCCCAGAACTGGACACAATAGTCCAGATTGGGTTTCACATTACTTATCTAGGACGAACTCCTACAAATGGTGTCCAGCAACATTCAGATTCTTAACAATGTCTATTCATTTAGTCTCAATTGCAATATATTAAAAAGTCCAAGCCTGGATAACAATTTTTAAAAATAATTTACAGATAGAAGTACCAAGTTATTTGGCTGACAACAACATACTGGAAGTGGGTCATCCCATTAGCTGAAGAGACACAAATATTCTAGGGGAAAAAAAAAAAAACCAATAAGAACTAAGCCTCAAATAATTTTCCTCCATGGACAAACCCTTTGACATGGGCATTCCCAGCAGCTGTACAGATAGCAAGGTAAAGAGGAAGTCTGCACATTCCAGCTGATAACAGCCCTTGTGCAAAAGCGAGACACAGGGATTATTAACACAACTGCTGGTTTTAGCCATGAGCAGCTGGCTCACAGCAGCCTTGCCACTACACAGCAGCCCCCAGCAGGCATCTGGAGTGTTGTATGAATTCCCAGTGCAAACATCACACACCAGCATTGTCCTGACACAGAGCACAGCTCTGACACCAAGTCACCTCCACAGATTTTCTCAGCCTTCAGGTCACCCCACTGGGTTGTCCAGGGCCATAACCAGGTTTTGGGAGTGCCTCACCCTCCAGAAACCCTGCAGAAATGTAGGAGGGTGGTGGATGCTCTTCCCAGAGGATGGGAAATCCCTGCCCTTCCTTTCTGGATATCCTCTAATGGAGAAGAGAGGCAGGCAAGCACCCAGGTGTGCAGAGGTAAATGCTGCTTTGCTTTGGCACAGGCTCCATCTTCACATCTCTCCCTATGTCACCAGCTAACCTGGCTGGCATCATTATCTTCTGACTCATAGGTGCCTGCATTTCTCTCAGGAGAATGTTGGTATTAGCAAGCTTGCAAATTGCTTTTCTGCAAAGCATTTAAAGCCTCAGTAAAAGCAGACATCAACAAAATAAAAATCTACTCTGGCTAATCCAAGTGCCTAAAAATAGGGTATAAAACTGCTCTGGGGTGATAAACCTACATGTATTTATAAAGTCACAGAATTGCATCACATCCACTGAACTGAAAACTTCAGCAATGGCTGTTAATATAAGATGGGAAAAAGTTTCAAAACTCAGACAGAACAAGCATAGAGCACACAGCTCCTGACAGCCCATGGACTGCTCAGTTCCCAGTAGTTCACCTGAAACACAAGGCCAGCACATGATGCAGTCATCAAACTACTGAAGGGGGCTCTGACCAGTCCTAACCTCTGGGACTGTGCCCTGCTGCCATGGAAGCCCTCTCCACAGGCTCCAGAGGAGGGGGCTCACTTCACACCAAAGGAGAACACTTGCCTTCACAAAAGGGACCCAGCAGGGCAAGCTTCAGCACAGTCTGTGTTAGTTGCTCACAGCTTTGGACCTGATACTTTCCATGAGGAGCAATATTTTTGCAAAGAACTCAAGGAAATTTGAACGCTTCCTTTTTCCAGGATCTGACAAATGCTAAAAAGCCCTCCGTCCTCTAATCTCTTTTTTTTGATGCACCATAACAGACTATTCAACAGATGTTTGGGGTGAAGTTGGAGATAAATGAGATTATGGAGCCAGTTTTATGCAACAGTCAGGTCACCCAGTTACAGCAATCACTTTTGTCCCTAGAAATCATCAGGTCAGCACCAAAACCCTTTTAGTAGTTCTGCCACAGAACCCAAAACAGAAGGAAACCTCCCAAGTAACCTCCTCAGCATCTAGTTGTGCTCCCAGCTGGAGGGCTGTTAGTTTGAGCCGATTATTTCAGAGAGAAAGCAGCCCACGCACGAGCCCAGCAACAGCCCTCTGTGACACAGGACACAGCAGCTGCCTTACAGGGAAACACTTCACATGATCAAGGAGTTCTTGCCTCACACTTGCTGCACACAGGGTAGGTGTTGTACAGAACCACCCACTGACACACATTTTCCCAAATGACAGCAAAGCTGTGTCCTGCTGCGGCACCGAGCCAGGGCACATCTGCCTTCACTCTCTCCCCACCAGCAACTCTACCACAGACCACCATCACCCACTGCAGAAGCATTGCTTTATTTCCTTTCATTTCCCATGAGGAAATAGCACAAAGTCCATCTAATCAGGGTGAATGCACACAGATGTTATCCAAGTTGTTGCATCTTGATAACCGGCACAGGCACGGAGTCCTGGCTGATGTCACACACTGGGAAAGGACCTCCATCATATGTTGGAAACAGTTTAATGCAAAGTTATTCTATTGCTGTTCCATAGACATCCAGGATAGCTGGACACGTGTCGCCTTGGGCTGCACACAGCTGAAGAAGAGGCTGCTGTCACCAAGAGCCCAGGCAGGTTGGGCATTGTGACCCATGGGCAGCACTGCACCTCAGGACACCAGGGTTGCTCGTACACCACGTGCTGCAAGGCAGGGACAGCATGCCACAAACAACCCTTGTGTCTTCACCCTCATGAACAGCCAGCTCTGAGTCTCTGATTAGGTTTTATTTAGGTGGCACAAACTTCAGCTGGTTCTCAGTGCATGGTCCAGTAACTAAAATTCCTCATGGAAAACATTTCACGCAGTGCAATGCGCTAAGAAAAATATTCCTGCAAATGCATCAATATCTTCCAGTGCTACAAGGCATCCAGGTGTGGATTTAAGCCACTTTAAAAAGTAAAAAAAAAATGTTTTCAAGTTTCTGTCAGAACTCAGGACATCCCCCTGCCAGGGGGCTCAGAGATCCTGGCACAGAGCCCGAGACCCCTGTGGTTTTGATTATGGAGCAAGTTACCAATCTTAGATGAAGATCTGCAAGCCACAACAGTTTAAGTAGAATGACAGTGAATTTCTCATGGGGTGAAAAATAGATTTTTGGGGTTTTTAGAATGGGGGTTCAGGGGACGAGATGGAGGAATCTGGGTATGTCCAGCCTTTCTCCTTCTTCTTCTTGGCCTCCATCTTCTGCTGTGATCTTGGCACTTCTAGATTGGTTCAGAGTAGAAGCTCACTGTCTAACACAGGTGATAGGTATTGGAAAGTAATTGTAAATATTGTATCCATAGTTTTCAGTATATAAAGATAACACCACCCCAGGGGTGGGCAGAGTGCCTCTGACTGTCTTGCTGAGGGGACCTCGGCTGGACAGGAGAAAAAATTTTATAGATAAGATGCAATAAACAACCTTGAGGCCAAGAACTGAAGAGCTCTGACTCCTCCGAGCGCTGGGATGGTAAAAGAGACTTTCTAACATTTCTCAGGGTCACTCTGACCAGCTAGAGACCCTGAGAAATTTCCCCCTGCACAGGCTCCAGGCCAGGTCTGTCAGAGCACCTGTGTGCCTGTGAGCACTGCAGCAACAGACTGAGCAGCACAGTCAGGGCAGTGCCTGCATCCCTCACCCCCTGCTCATTTCAAACCTTCACCAGACTTTCAGAACCAAACCCCTCCTTTCTCACTCAAACCCAAACAGAGTTTTTAGCATCACTGGCTGGCTGCTGCTGGGTATGAGGTCACAGCAAGGAAACAAGTCCAGCAACTAACGGAGCAAATGAAGGTCACTGCTACAGAGTAAATCTATTGAGGTGTCTGAAGTTCTTTCTTCTCTCCAAGATCTGTGTTCTGCCTGCTTTGCAGCTGTCATATTGCTTAACTAAATCAATAGCTAATAGCTTCATTCATGCTCTGTAAAGGCTTTTTGTTCTGGGTTATGCACAGAAGAAAAACTGTGGTCCATAAGTATTATGCTACAAAGTAGTAGTCATTTCTATCCTGCCATCCACTCCTTGTCAGGCAAAAAATTGCAACAAATTCTGCCTGAAAATATTCTGTCCCCAGTCACTACACAGAAAAACATCTCCCAAATGATTTCTCAGATTTTAAATTAAAAATGAAGAAAAATTTTACAAATAAATTTAAAAAATAAAAATAACGCCTAATAGGAAAAAAAAGTTACCAGGGTGCAATGACAAGTGCTTTGCTCCAGCCACCACCTGAACTGTAGAGGCATGTGCCTGTGGGTTCAGCTCCAAATTTCATGACACCTAATATCTCAGTACTGCTGGCACTTGAGGTGGTCTTGCTTGCTTAGCTCTACAGATTTTACCTAAATCAGCAGTATCTTTTTCTCCCATCCTGCCATAGTCAGACCTTGCAGAATCACGGTGAATTTTTTCAACATTTTTAATTATTTGCATTTTTGACTGTTTTAGCAGAGCTGGCTCCAAGCACATTTGCAGAGCATGCCTTTGCTATGAATGCAAACAGTGTCTAGCAATAGAGTTTACAACATGTAGAAGGATGAGGTAGACAAGGACTGCTTCTGACAGCCAGATCCAGTGCTTGTCCACCTGCAGAGCTGGTCTGCTATGGGGCAGGGAGCTGGGCTGGAACTGGGGTGTTCACACCTCCCTTATCACAGAACCTGCCACCAAACCTTGGGAAAGATGAACAGGACTAGATGCTGCAGGGGCTTCTTCCCTGAAATTGTGCTTGCAACCACTGATTCTCTTCAGGGCAATATTTTTCTTCTTACCTTGCTCTAACCTGCACATTCAAACCTGGAAAGGAGAGAAACCTGCATGCTTACTCCTGCCTTCCCCAAGGGCAAGGAACACAATGCTGACCCACACAGGGCCAGGCTGGGTTATAAACACAGACCCTGGTGATTCCTGGGCAAATGTTTACCAGCAGGAAACATCACAGAATATGCTGAGTTGAAAGGGTCCCACAAGGATCATTAACTCCAACTTTCAGCCCTGCACAGGACCATCCATAAAACTGCTGACAGCGTCTGTCATGAGCTGAACTGAGACTCCAGACCTCAAAGTTCTAGTGAACATGATTTCCAGAGGATTCAAATTCTGCAGCTATTTACAGACACGTGGTTGAGAGCCACTCACTATATACGTTAGATGGGAGAGCTTCAGGTGCAGAGAAACTTCCCCTGACATGTTGTTAACACCCATGTTTGCTTCTGAGCCATTGCTGAGGAAGGGAGTCAGATGCTACACTTGTCACCAAGCTCCTCAGCAGCTCTGTGGGGAGAGAGGCATCTGCTGCCAGCCAGCCAGCCATGGCTCTCTGTCCTCTCCAGGGCCAGGACCAACGGAGCCCCTGTGCCTGCTCGGACTTTCGCTGCCTCCACTGCGCCCTGAGAAGGGTGACCTCGGGTGACCCAGGGCATGTTTGCCATTTTCTCCCAGCCAGACAGACAAAAGCAATGGAAGATGTAATGTGTTTTGCACATTTGCCCAATGCAATTAGCAACAGGCTCTTAGCCGAGGGGCTGCATTGTCACACTCAGCTGGAGCCAGCTAAGCTGATTTGTCCGTGTTCGCAAAACTCCCCTTTCACAGGCCACTGACTATGGTCAAAGGACAAACCGATGAGGTCCCTTTTTGGCCACAGCTGCCAAAAGGTCCACCCCCTCCACCTGGCCCTACAGGGAGATTGGAAATTTCTCTCTTGCTGTTGGACAAGCAGGTCCACGCTGCAGGAACTTCCAGGCTTCCTCATTCTCCTGTTCTGCGCTGGAACTCTTCTGCCCCAGCTTGGCTGGCCAAGTGGCTAAAACACCCGTGCCAGCACTGCAGGCCAGTATTTACAAACTACACAATTTACAAACACAAGCATAACCATCGCTTACTTGGCCCAGGGGAAAATGCTTGCACTCCAGAGTGCCCACCACAAGGCACAAAAGGAGCATCAGCTCAGCAAACACAGGATGCTCTACACCCAGTCACTGAAAGTTTGCTAAAGGAGATGCTGTATTAACAACGACAACAATAAAAAGAAAAGAAAGAAAAAAGAAAAAAAAAAGAAAGAAAAAAATGGGGGGAGTAGGGGAAAGAAAAAACTCTCCTCTTCCCGCCAAAAATTATGCAGCAGCAGGTCCACAGAGTGTCTGCCAGATGACCCGCTTGTCACACTCATAATTGCTTCCCATCTGGTGTCTGGAGCACACAAAGCCTGGCCGTTTGCCAGCGCAGGACGACGCACAAACTGGCCTACTTCTGGTGACACGGGCCCTCCAGACACCGCTGATCCCCTGTTTCCGTATGGCTGAGGAGAACGTGGCATTCATTTGTAAATTGCCGGCGGCTGATTTATCCGGCTATTCGCAGGGCTCACGCTTCCCCTGCGCCGCGCAGCCCCAGCGCCGGGGCGAGCGCTCTCGGAGCCCGAGTTGCCGCAAACACTCGCTGCCAGCGTGAGAGGCAGGCGAACAAGGACGCTGCCCGCCCTCCCACCACTCAGCTTCGAGATGAGCGCTACCAACTCATCCCTACATGCACATGGAAGCACATATTCAGCCGCTCCAGCGTACAAAGCTGATTCCTTTTCCAAACTGTCTTTCCACCTAACACGCAGGCATAGCTCCTGCCGTTCAGACAGTTCCTACAAAGGCTTTTGAGATACTTTGTATCACTGCATATAAGAAGTCTTCAATAAGCACTTTTCTCTGACTTTTCTTTGTCTGCTTTACTGGTATGTCCTATTCAGAATTTCTTAATTGTTTCTTCGTTTTTACTTAATGCCTGCTGGTGTAAAAGCCTGACACCCTCAGAAGGGTGAGCAAATATTCCTCAACCTATGGGACAGACCATTTTGAAGCAGAGTGCACAACACTATAAGGGGTACTCTGAAGCTCTGATGGTCGTGCAAGCAGCAAACATCACTTTTACAAGAAGTAACTATGACCAAGTAACTGGTCAATGGTGGGCAAGGAAGCAGATGCTGAGTAAGCAGAATTCTCCCTCCCAAAAGAGAAAAGCACCCCTACCCCTCAGACAGTGACACAGGACAGCCACACGTGTCCACCACTGCCAGCCAATACACAGCCTGTTCCCATCTTGCCTGCACTAAGGCTGTTAACATCCATTCTCTCTGTCATCAGAGGGTGTGATGACACAGGAAATCAGAGGTCAGGTAAATAATCCAGAGGACTCTAAAAATAAACCCAAATTAGAACCCAAAATTTCTGTAAAACATAGTAGCAGGTAGAACTCCCACTGCAATAGCAACTGCATCACTAGGGCAGTACAGCCCAAGAGCGGGCACTGTCAGAAGGCTCCTTTCAGTTCTGTATCTCACAAAAAACACACACAGCAATGAAGCACAAGAGAAAATGAAATTAAGAAAAAACCACACCACCAGCAGAAGCTGAAACTGAAGAATGCCATATTGCACATCTCTTACTCCAGAAGCAAACAGAAGCTGCAGTACCGAGGTTTCTTCACTAAGGTGATATAGTGAGTACGAGCATTCGGAGTTTTGCTTCATACAAAAATGTAAGATTGTGTATAAATGTCCAAAGCTTACCTGTTCTTCCAACACATCATGCTAGCAGAACTACAAGGATCCCATTGTTCCCTTCAGCTGCAGGGCAAGAATCCAACCCACTCAAGGGATAAGCTGGCTGTCTCCAGGGGAAGCCACACACACCAGTATGCTGCAGCTTCAAGAGGGACCAACCTTTTGGCTCTGCTGGCTCAGAAACAGTAATCCACAGCTTCCTCATGAAAGTAAGCATTTAAGCCTGTAAAGCTTCAGCTTATCCAACGTCAAAGAAACTTATGGAAAAAAATTACATGAGGTCTAGCATTAGAAAACATCAGTGCATTTTCTGCCTAGGTACTGAACCTTTACCAGAGTATTTGTTACAAAAACAAATGCAAGGATCCATTTCAGTTTCAAAATTTTTGTTGTTGGCATTGTGTGTCCTGATCGTACAAGGTATGGTGCAACCTTGGTCCATTACCATTCACTGTTAAAACTCTTATTTCACAAAGCTTGATTCACTCACAGCATTGGATCAGTTTTAGTTTGGTGCAAATCTAGTAGAGTCATTCTCATGTAAAATCTGGTTAACAGCAGCACAAACTGGGATTATTCTCACCGCTCAATTCCTAAAGACCATTTCTTCCAAGTAAGTCAGACTCATAAGAAAAGCTTCCCGAGTTTTCATATAATAAAACTTGGGATTATAGTTCCTACCAAACCAGCCTTACTGGCTGTCCATCTGCTCTACTTTCACTGAGAAAAGTCAATACAAAAAAATGAACTTGCTACATTACTAGACTTTTCTTTCCTCTACCTACACTTTGCCCCCATTTCAGACATCAGCAGCCAGCACAAACAAAAGCTCTAGTCAGTCCACCTCACTTGTCCCAAGTGATGGAAAACTTCACTTGCAAACAAACACAAGCATGTCTGCAGGTTATTCATACAGTGGCTATGACAGCCTAATTCCCAGAAAAGCCCCTGTAACAGTCAAGAGTTTGCTCGTTCAGCTTAAAGCTAGATGATACAAATTACCAGGACCTACTTCTGAAGAACTGGTTCCTGTTAGTCCCTCTTGTCCTTTTCCTTCAACAGATTACCTTAATTATCATTTATACTGTAACAAAACTGGGAAAGGAAATTGAAATTTTGCATTGAATGTCCACATTTCTATCAAAATAAGAGAGTTTAAGTCTAACATTAACTAAGATTAATACATTTATGTGAGAACTACTTAGGGGATGGAAAAAAAAAATCATACTGCATAGTTTACACGTGTATTTACCTCCCAAGACTAAGGCATACATACTAAAATACTTCTATCCTACAAATGAAAGGAATGTAACTAAAGTCCTACATTATCAGCATTCATCCCTCAAATCCTCTTTATACATAAAAATTTGTGTTACAGTTTTGAGAGACAAATACAAACTCAATCAGATACAAGTAGGCTTACATGCAGGTTGGATTGAAGCAGGCACTGCCAAGGGATTCCATCCTGCTGTGTAACCCACTCATTTCCACATCTGCTGTCTCTGCCCAGTCCAGAAAACACAGGTCTCTTGCAATTCCACAGGCACACATACATGCGTGTTGCTTTAAGAGCACTGAGTGTTACAGTTTTCAAACAAAAGACACTTACAGTAACCTGGTACGTAGATGCTTTATTTCTGACATTAACGCGGTCTGTATTGTGAGATTCTCTTACATAAAAGAAAAGTTTGTAGTACAACAAAAACTAAGATAAACAAGGCATTTGTTGCACGTTATGTCAAACCTTAGAACAAAAATATGGTGTAATATGTATTTAGGTTTCATGCAAGTTTGGCTGCTGCATGTACAATTTACCTATAAACTGAAAGAAATGCAAATGCACACAACATTCAAAAAGTAATAAGATGCCTGACATATGAAAGATTAAAACCTTCCTGCTAAAGCAACAAAGTAGGAGTTAACTAAACGATCCAACCAATACCAACACAAATTTTGACTACTTACCATAAATCTATGCTTAAACTTGGTATAGGTAGCTTTGATGATACCATGTCTACTTCAATATACCATCCAGATTCTAGATAGTCATTCTGTCTTAATGTCTGATTTCATTTTTTGTGAATTAAATGCTGTCTCCAGCATTCCATGTTGCTGTTAAATTCTGGTAATGCACACCTAAATCTAGTAATGCCAAGAATTCCAATTGACTCCTTTAAATTTTGCTAGGTGAGGAGTAATCCTGGCATGATGGGCATTTTCTGATCCCTTGCTTATAATAGGATTCCCGCCCCCCCTTAAAATTTTGATGTGAATTAAAAACTGCTAAAAATGTTTGTGCCTATTACTATCAGAGCCAATATCAAAAAGCTCATATAAACAAGGATTGTATAGGCTTTGAGATGCTTTAAAAAAGTTTAAGACCCCATTACCTTCCTTGTGCCGCTCATCACATGTTAAATTTCTCCATTAATTAATTCTTCTCTACCATCTTTGATATTAAAGTGTTAGGAACACTTTCCACACCCTGCATAGTACTGGTTGATCTCATAAAGTTAACTAGAGAACCTGACATGTAATTTTACATACAGTGCATATGATGCTCGCTCTTTCCATCTCTCATAGCAGCAAGCCGATTCTGCCACGATCTGTAGCAGCACACCCGGGAGTGGAGAGGAAGAGTGTCTGAATTATAAATAACTAAAACTACAGTGTACAATTCTATTTACCTGTCAGTATTCTGTTGAGAGCACTCCATTATAACTTGCTCGAAATTAACTACATAAAAATCTCTACAACAAAAGCAAACCAAAACATTCCTTCAAAATCAAAAATAAAGACATAAAATAAGTGCAAATACCTAAAATAGGCAACTAAAGCAAGTGTTGTGACCTGTATACCTTTAAATAAGGACAAAGATTTTTCATAAATAAAAGAATGTTCTCTTTGTTCTTCAAACATTTAGTCAGTATATAATGGTCAAAGTTAAGTGCAGATAAATTGTTTTGAGATCCAAGGTGCCAAGTTTCTTTTAAAAAAAAAAAAAAAAAGGAATAAAATATACATATTGTAAATGCATTAGTTTTTAGTTCCTATGCAGGACAAAGTACTCCTCGGTCACATATAAGACACCACCATTTCTTTCTAAATATATTTAAACAAGGTACAGGAACAGTTGCTGTATAATATAGGAATACCTTGTAATTATGTTGTAGACCAACATGATTTTAGGGCTATAGTGCAATCTTTATGTAGATGTAACATACAGTATAGATTTTTACACTTCACCACTGTAATTCTTCTGCTATTTCATATATTTTAAACTTGTCCTTTTTCCATTTTAGCTGTTTTAACAGGAAACAACATTGGCCTCTAGACAACCTGCATACATATAAATATCTACATTTAAGCTTTGAAATGGAAATAAATTATAAAAACAGACTCCTTTCCAATTTACAAAATTTTGCTTGTTCCTACATACTGTACAATACATTCAACAATCATCTCATTTTGAGATTTATGAAGAAAATACTGATGCTTTACACTAAACTTAATTCACCCCCCTCTGCCTACTTCTAGTACCATTTGCAAATAAATATATTTAACACTGTAGTTAATTTCATTGTTTTGCAGCATACCAAAAAAAATTAGTAGTGCAACTTTCTATCCTTCCTTTGTACTCCTTTCCATTGTGTTTCTTTATATACTAGAAAAATGCTACATAAGCAAAAGCACATTCAGTCATGTATGTTGCTCGTTTGGAAACCAGTAACAACCTATAAACCTACTCTATATTGAAAATGCTCTAACAGATAAAAAAGCGATGCAAGTCAAAAGAATAAATATGAAAAATAGACCTAAAAACTGTATGTTGTCAGTACTGCAATGTATTTTACCCTTCTTTGTATTTTAGGGGGTTACTCTTTTAATATCTAAAAAATTCATTGCAGAACTGTTTGCGGTATCCCTTCGTAAAGAATGCAAGAGCTTCATGTCTGTTCTTTGTCAGTCAAAAGAAGAAAGGAAGCTTTAAGGTAGCTTTAAGGTTTCCCTTGGCAGACTCTCTCAAAGACTTAATTCCCAAGTATGGCACGGGAATCGCCTTCAACATTGTTTCAGTTTCAATGGAAAGAGATGGTTGTCAGCTGCAGTGACCATCACAGTATCAGAGACCTTGAATTGCTGTTGGTAGCTGTGTAAGTGCTCAGATACCTTCTTGCTTGTTCAGTCATGATAAGCTGGTCTTCTGTTTTTCCATAAACAACTGCCTCCCAGTCACGACTCGGCTGCATAAAATAAAATTCTGTTAAGAAGTTCATTTAACAAACTAAAATACTTAAGCAATTCTCATACAATATTTCAGAGTAGTATTAAATTATTAAAGCCTAGCAATAATATATCTCACTGAGAAGGATCCAGTTCTACAGTACAACACCTAAAACTTGTGACAAAGCTCCCTCACCACCCCTTAAATCCAGCTCCCCAGCAGTGCATCTGGGTTATGCTTTGAGTTCAAACACACAAAATGAAAAACACTCTTCAATAGAGTCTAACCAGTTCAACATTTAATACATAAAAGGGAAGCTAATTAAGTTATCTTCTCTTTGAATATCTTCCTCTTTAAATGTGCTAAGTTCAAGAAGCAGAAAAACTCTTTACTGACAGCTGTCTGGAGACACCAGGGAGGTTAAAATGATTTGGGAACTGAAAAAGAAGATTGTGAAGAACTTCACTGAACCAAGTGACAGCTGTGGAAGAATGGTCAGATTTTTGGGGAATATATTAGAAATGGCAAAGGAATTGGGAATGACAATGATGAATAATTAAGCTACTAGTCCTGCTTTTTCCATGAAGCAAAGCCTACATCTTCACATAAGGTACTGAATCTCGAGCTGATTCATTTCAGCTCCAAATTGGACCTGACACTGGCTGATTGGAGCATGATGAAGAATGCAAGATCCTCTCCCTCCCACATGGAGCTGGAAACTGATCCAGAGGATCAGTTCCACATATTGATTCACAAAGAAAATTAGCTGTTTGAGCTTCTCTGTAAATTTAGCAGAACTTGATTCATGGAAGGGACCTGGGGTTAGAGAGGCAACAAAACTGAGAGGGAATTTCTCTGGAGAAAGGAAAGAAGATGGTTCAATGAAAATATTTGTAAGTATACTATGACTAAGCTCCCCTTTTAAGTATTCTGAAGACCATACTTCTGGGTCAGATAGACGTATTCACCATTGCTGCAATTCACAGCAAAAGAAGTTTTTCTTTTTTGATTTTTTTACTTCTAATATCACAATTAAATGAACTTTGTTCTTCTTCCTCTTAAGAAAAGATCAGAAAGCAATACTATTGTCTCTCTACTTAGAAACATCATTGTTAAAGCAATTAAGTAGAATATGGAAGGTCAGGCTCCAGGTGTCCTGTCTTCTGTTTTTTGGGGTTTTTCTTTTATTTTTTCATTAATACAGAGGTGTAGATATTCTGAGAAGACAAAAATACCTTATACGTTAACTCCCTATGGGACAAACTGGAATTGGTACACAGTCAGGTCGAAGAAATCTCTTCTTAAAGCTGGTGATCAGGACAGAGGGAAAACTAGCTTCAATGGTTTTACCAGTATGGAAAATATATGTATGTAAAAGAACAGGCCTGTTACAAGAACAATTGCCAAACAGAATCTGCGGATAAACTCTGCTTAATGAATCCCACTGGCCTTATTACGAAGAGTAAGCACCAGACAAATTTGAGAAACTAAAGTCCTAAAGAAGTTTGGTTTGCACCAGGTCAAGTTTTCTAACTCCTAGTCTTAGGCACCCAAACCTGTTTTGTTGGTCTCCTCCTACCCTGTTTTTTTCATCCACCATATGCAAATCTTAGTGAAACATCAGTTTGTTTCACTGAACCAAAGTGTGAAATATCAGGGTTGTGTTTGAAGAACTTAGCTATGAATAAACACTTAGCAGAAAAATGACCAACTTACAAGAAAGAAGAATCAAGGAAACACTGAAACCGGATCACTGGTTTCAACAATTCTAAATATTAGTGAAAGACAGAAACAAAGCAATAAAAAATTTCTTTGTTAACCCACTAACAGAATTAACAGAATACTTTGCATCCAGACCTGAAGAGTTTTCTCCATTTTGACATTTTTTGTAGCACATGCATTCAGTTTCTTCTTAATTACTGCATTTGCTTTGTTTGCTGGATTTGTATCCTGTTTTTCTGATGTCAGGTTACATCTGTTGTCCTGTATTTCCAACAATGGTGTCATTAATAAAGATGTGGTATATGCATTTTTTGACTATTGACAAAAAAGAGAGTAGAGAACAGGAATAATAATTAGTAGTTAATACAAAAAGACTTCAAATGCTGCCTTCAGAGAGGCCAAAATGTAAATAAAGTAAATACTATCAGAAAGGCCTAGGAAAGAATCTGAAAAGAAAATGTAATGAAGTGCATGAAGAACTAGCCTGGTCCATACTGGGATCCATAGTACAACAAGCAGCTGCTAGCATGGTTTAGGTATCACTGAGTAGACAGTTTTTTTACTCTAAAGCCATGCCACTCTGATATATTTTGTTAAGAACAAGATTTGATAAGGTGGTAACTACAGAACAGTTTAAAAGAAAAAAAATATTCCCTTTCACATCTAGGACAATCCTTGTGAAAGCAAGGACAAGGAGACTAGAATCAAAAAAGTAATATCACATCAATTTTAGGGGGAGGAACTCCTTTAAGAACTGAAATAAGCACTGTATGGATCATTCCAGAAGAATTTTTTATATTGGTAATGTTTATGGAAATAAACATAAATTAATTCAGCTTCAGTATACAAAAGTGGAAGACAGATATATGTCAATTTTAAAGACCAAAAGTTAGTTCACAGTAACAATGGCTAAGTATTTGCTTGCTTACAAAAACACCCCATTAAGCTGCATTAAACCACCTTTAAGTATTTATTCTTCCTCAAGCCTTGTTTCTAAGTTATCATCACATGGATACACAATTTCTACTTAAAGATTGGTATAATTTTCATTTTTAAATAAGATACTACCACTATCTCTCTTGCTAGGTGTTCTTGTTGCACCAGCATTCCTTATAAAAATGAAGGAAAACCCAACTTTTCCCTAGTCCCCAGCCTTTAATGGACCAAAACATCAGTGTATCTTAACCCGGACTCAGTAATCCACAATGATGTGTCATAACAAGATATCACTAAGAGAACAGCAGGCATTTTGCTCATGACTGGAATGGCTGCAGCACTGCTGCTCCTCCCAAGAGATGTTCCTGGGGAAGCTGGCAATTCCCACTAGGTGGCAGAGCACCCAGCGGGAAGATTCCAAGGCTTAGAACAGAGCCTAAGAGGCACTTTAGAAGGGAATTTAGAAAACCAGCCAGAAAGGAGTATGACCTAAGCACCTTACACTGGCTTTTTAAGGAACTTGGCTCCAACATCCGGTATATAGCCTTAAACTTAATCAAGAATTACAGACATTTACTCTTTGAGCATTAAACACATACATGCATTAAGAACTCATTAGAACAAGTTTTCCTACAAGACTAAAGAGTAAGCTATTCAGTTACTCAACTGAAAAAACATTAATCTTCTTTTTAAAGGAAAGAGGGATCATCAAAATAGCCTCATATCTGATTTCTTCATGTCTTGGTTGTTGAGGCAGAAGTATTCAAATTCCTTTAGGCAGAGAAAGCACACAAACTTCATCTTTTACATGCTTGATATTTGTTAAGGTATTCCCCTACTATGTGAAGCAGGAAAAACATGCTGCCTAATATGCAGTTAGGTATTTTCAGAACACATTTGCCAGACTGTCAAGCATGCAGAGGCACAGGAGCAAATGTCATCTTCCTGGTATATTACAGAAAGCTTCAGCATGCTGTGTATGCTAAAGTTTATAGGCAACCAGCATGGAAACAGCTTTGCTACAAACCTGTATAGCATTCACATTATTTTACCTACTCTGAAGGACTGAAAGGACAAATTCATGCATGAATTCAAGCCCAATGCTCACCTATTTCTTAAGTACTTGAAACAATATTTCAAACTGAAGGTACTTTTCACTTTCTAGATGCATTAATCTAGCAACTTCAGTCCAAAAATTTATTTTTGTGGGACGAACAAAAGATACACAGTTCCATATTGATATTGCTGCCAGTGATGCTCTTCACTTAGATTAGTTTAGTTTAATTCTTACCTGTACATCTAAACTACTATCTTCTGTCAAACGCTGGGCCCCAACCTCTTCTTTATCCTGCGGATCTAGGACCAGCGATTTTCTGACTTTTTTAGAAAAGTTGTGCTGAAATAAACATTTTGCAAAAAAAATTGTAAAATATTATTTCAAAGCAGTTATTACCCGTTTGAAATTACTATTGTTATATTACCTCCTGCTTGCAGTTTTTATACAAGGTGTCATCTTCCTCCTTGGGAAATATATCTGTTCCAGTTTCCTCTTTCAAAACTTCCCTAATGTCTTCCTCCGAGAAGGCAAGTGGTTGTGACTAAACATTCATTAAAATTGAAGGAGAAAATACAGGAAGTCCATTAGTGGCCAGTTCTTACAACATTCTACTTTCAGCTAATGTAGGCCAGAAAAGAGATCTTGCAAAACATAGCAAGAAAGGACCTAAGCTACTGTAGTTAAAAACCAAAGGGCTACATTTCAAAGCTATGAAGATTATTTTAAGTTCATTTTACTCCACATTATTTTTAGCCAGATAAAACATATATATGCACACAATAATGCCTCAAAAATGCAAGGCAGCATTGAAGAAGACAAACTACTTGTTTGCAAATGGTTATCCACTGATAAAAGGGATAAAAGTAATTTATATATACTAAATACCTACGTAAAACACATATACATATATATACATGCATAAAAACACACTAAAAAACTGTACTGGAAATGTGTAACTGTTGTTGTGAAATGAAATTTATACCAATTTTAACACAAATCTTTGAATAAGACATTGATAGTCCTCAGTACAGTACAGAATTTCACAGAAGCCATACAGATGGCTCCTTTGTGTACCAACAGGAGAAGAATTCCCTTAAGCCCTCAAAATTCGATTTTGAACAGGAGGTTAATAGTGGACAGAAACAGGAATGCCAAACCACTCCATTTGCATAGTGAGGGACTGTGAATCTATAGGGTAACACAGATGGTGCCAAGCCCTGTGGCAAAGTCTGAGCTACCTTCTGTGTTTGCAGAAAAGAAGCAGTCAATATATATTGGCTGGAATCTTTTTAGAATTTGAAAAGCATATGTCTCCTGAATTCCAAAAGTTATTATGCATTAACATACCTTAGCTAGGCTAGGAAGAGAACAAAAATTTAATTCATTTAGAACAAACTAACAAAAAAAGGTAACATTATCCATAGTCAACAAAACAAAAAGAAGTACGTGATAGCCAGCTGAATCAGAGGATCATGAACTGCTATACTAAAATTTTGGGATTTAGGATGAAGAAAACTGCAAACATCACTCAAGATTACCACACTGTGGTAAACACCTAGTTTCAGTCCTAGTGCTGTAGAAGCACCAAAATCAAAGAACAACTCAGCTCTTACATAGCCCAGAGGATTCAAAGATAATGCAGTTTTTCAAGTGAAATGTGAAAGTTGTTTAAAAAAATGAGGTCAGTCATACTAATCTGCAGCAGTCTGCTCTTACCAGATTACCCAGCTGGAGAACCCATACCCATTCATTCTCTGATTTATAATTTTTCTTTTGAAAAAATAGAATACTAAAGTATTGAAATTTCAGGCCTTGTAAGAGATACAGTTTTAGCAAAGATAGGCAAATTCAAAACAACTCACAAACATGAAACTGATACATTTAAGATTACAAGATTAATATCAAATTATTATATGTACTAAATTACTATTCAAGAAGACCATGCCTTCATACTACACTGAAGGATACAAGTCTAACAACCAGATCCAAAGCAGTTTTGATTCACATTCCAGCTGTTCTCTAGGATAAGTAAATGCTTTTTGAGATCACACTGAGGCTTACAATACCTCAAAACCAAGAGGGCATTTAGACTTCAACAAAGGAAAGAAACAGTATAATCACATACCATAAGTCTGAGGGGACCATACTTTTTTTCCTGAGCAGCCAAAGCATTTTTAAAAGGAGTTGGTGTCCTTGGTGTTGAACCCAAAAGAGATCTTCTCATTGTGGGACTTCTAAATCTATTCAAGCATAGAAAAGCATTCATAGTGCATTTTAACATTTTTATATTTTATCATTAACAATGTAATAAAATTAATCTAAGAAACATTTTAAAATCCCTTCATTTACACAACAGGTATCACCACCTGAAAGTGGCGCATCTGAAAGTACATCACCATAGCATTACCCCATGTGTATTAAACTTTAATTTAATAACACCACCAGATGTTTAATGAAATAAACTTACCCCACATTTTCCTTTTGATCTTGTGGTGTCATTTCCTTGTGTAAAGGAGTCGTAATAAGAACTTTCTGCCCACAGATTGGAGTTGACGTAAATGCAGGATTTTCAAAGTTAAATTGCTCATTTCCAGAACAAGTGTTGAAAAACTAAGCACATGAAAGGAAAAAAAAAAAGCAACCTTACAGGACAAAATTACACCATTGTGCTGAACAGCAAAACCCCCCAAATTATATATATATATATGTATATCTGAAAGACTTTTGCTGACAAATCCCAATACTCTATTCTTGACTTATTTATTGCTGAAACCTTGATTTTCTTCTTAAAATCCCTACTCCTTAATTAGGTCACAGAGACAAAAGGTCTCTATCAACAATTATTTGCATGAGAAAGTGTGAGCTGAGACACAGGTTGCCACTGCTGCTACCACCCTCCCCATTAGTCTTCAAAACAGAGGTTGTTTAACAGTATATTTTTAATATATTTACCCTTATGCAGATGTTTAAGAAGTTTAACATATTTAATTAGGCTACAATATACTACTAGGGAAGAAACTACTTACAACTTATAACCCAGCCCCACAGTGTTCCCGTTTAGCCCAATTTACAAATGCCCTCACCTGTGATGGAGAAAACGGTAGTGTTTTCACTGGCGTGCGCTTTAGTGCAACATTGACGGCATCGTTACACAAGCCATCGTTCAGCTCAGTAACCGGGGACTGCCCAACACGCAATCTCTTCTTCTTTCTCAGGATAGCAGGTGGATTGCTGAACTTGCTTAAGTTTGAGGTTGATGAAAAAACTGTTTCCTCATCCCCACTGATGCTGTTGTGGTTTTTGCCATCGAGCATAACGCCGACATTATATTGGCACTCGGCAGCCCCTTCGCTGTGCTGGAGCCGCATTAGTTTCACTGGAGCTGGCTTGACAGGGGATACAACAGCCTCGGAAAGCTCAAAGCACGTATCACTCCATGCTACCGGATCCTATGGGGCAAGGTGCAAAACACAAGCAGCCTTATCCAAGTTTACTTCAGAATGTCCAAGCCAATCTATCAGCCCGCTACCACCACAAGCCATTTACTGAATTATTCTGTGTCTTTCATACAATCATAAAACACTGGATATTTTAAGACACAATTCTTTTAAAACAGGCAATAAAGCAGTTGATAAGGCAGAAATTATAGACTAATACAAAATAACGTAATTTAAGAGTATTTTACACATATTGCGTAAGTTGACACTCTTAATTAAACACTTATTTTTAACAAGGAATACAAACTTACGATTTCCATAAGATCTAGTGCCTCTGCAAATTCTGGAATGGTTTGTAGAGGTGTTAACATTCGATTTGCTTCTACACCCAAATACTTAGGTGGTGAATTCTGCTGAACAGGTGTGATGCGGGTCTCATCCATGCTGTAGAAATTACTTGTTTGTTCCTCAAGGCTACTTAGTGTATTAGGCATACAATCCTCCATGATAAAATTTCCAGACCAACAAGACAAGCTTCCAGCTTGCTAAAAAATTATGAAGAAACATGTTAATCGTATTCAACTTAGAGGCTGAAGAGTCAATTATGTGATACTGCAGGGTGGGAAAAAAAAGTAGTGTGTGGAAAGACTAATTTTGGCATTTTTAAATACTAATTATCTGTTTCAATTAAAGAAATTAGTCTTCTCTTTACATTAATAAGCTCAACATTCTCAAATTGTGTAAGATTTTTATCTTACCTTACATTCATATCTTATACACACTCACAACTTAGGTAATTGTAGGCTGTATTGGAAGCCATCTCTGATGCAAGTTTCCTGAGTACCTGAACACCAGTATATGAAGTCATCTTCAGTACAGAACACTGAACTTCTAATTTTAAGATCAGAAAATGTTTCTAGAGTGTGAAATACTACTTGTTTGATCTGGGGTTTTTTTAATGCAGATTTTGCATTAATAGTTAAGTAAACTTCTAAAAGGTTATCCCACTTCAGTAGACTGCTTAGTACCCAAGAAACAAATTTTAATTTCCACTGGAAATCTAGAAGCAAACCAGATGCTACTAGATAAGCAGAACTGCACTGTTTCAAAAGAATGCCAGGAATAATTCCACCACACAAAATCTGAAGTTCACCTGTAACCTAAACTAGTGATCAATATGGCTGGGTTAGTTAGGTGTCTGATATGCACAGCCCTCTGAAGAAATCAGTGACTGCCATCTGCAAGTCACCCTAATTCTACAGAATTAGGGAAATTCCACTGAATTTACACACAAATGGTGCACACGGCATATTTATCTAGTGTTTGTCATGTCCAAATGTGGATATTAAGTATTGCAAACACTCACACTGAAGTTTAGGAAAATATAATCTACAGGACATTTTGAAATCAATGGGGCAAACCCCATTATTTTTCACCTCTACTGGGCAGAGGCTCAACATTGCTGATCCATAAAACTGAATGGCAATGATATCAAACATGTCACCTCCTGAAGAGGATTAAAATACCAGGTCTTAGAAACTGCTGAATTGCTGGTCATACTGCTGCTGTCTTCACAGTTCAGAAAACTGCACTAAAAATCAGTTGTCTCAGTTCTAATATATAGATTTTTTTTTTTCCAATGCAACAGCCATAATTTTGATTTTAGAGGGTCAGGTGAAAAAAACACCACACTAAACCACACAACCGTTACTGAATTTCTGAGGATTAACCTCAGTAATGCAAATTCAAATATTTAGAGAAATTTACAGTCCTTACAGAAGACATTTGTTTTCTTCTGATTTCATTCTCTGCTGACATAAGTAGCAATTCAAGCTCCTTTATTTTCTTTTCTTTATCAGGATCATCATCAATAAATGGCTGCTGAAAAATTTAAGAAAGAAGCCATTACTATTTTTTACTTCCACCACCTCTTCACAGTAAAGATTCTGCATTATAACACAGCTGTATTTTTAACAGGAATCCACACAGAGAGGGAACAGAACTGTTCAGGTTGTATCCCATTTTGTAGTACAGAAGTCACCCACAACTGAAACAACTCCAATTACCAGGAGACAGATCTGATATTAAAGTGGTGTGTAAGGTGGTATTTTAACTTGATTCTAATATGGCCTGTAAGTTATCTGTGTGCTAAAGCACTATCTAAACTAAAGTCACTATATTCTATCTTTAATAGACCCAAGTGCTGGCACACTGGTTTGTATGTTTGTGGTTTCACATTCCTTCTACAATTCTGTTATTTATCCTCACTAAGTGTGTGAGAAAGTGTTTCAAATCAGTGTTTGCTAACCCAGTATTTACACAAGCAATCCCATCACTACTATCAGAAAAGAAAATTAACTAATTGGTTTTGATTGGTTTGTTTGCTCTTAACCTCCTTAACACCTTCCATTATTACTATAAATATAGGTGAGGATATATGCTATCTCCAGTTAAGAGTGTACTTCAAGGAGCAGAAATTATCTTATACTTTTCTGTGTAGGGCAATCCAGACTGTCAAAAGCCAATTGAGGCTTTGTTGTGACTTGTATTCCTATACCATTATCAGGGAAGAAAATGCAACATGAAGCAAATGACCTGCACAGGGAAACTTCAGGTTAGGTAGAGAGTTCTACAGAATTCCTCTACCTAACACAAAAAAATCCATGTACTATTCCCTGTGTCTTCTTTTACTTCTTTTACTACTTTCAAATAAACAAGAATTCTTCCAAGGCATTATATTAGAAACCAAGATCTATATTCATTCTGCACCACATGAGGAATTTCAGATATATTCCAAGTGAGCCCAAAAAAGCAAAAGGAAATAATATATCCAATTTCTATTTGTTTTAAAATTCCTTAACTCTTCAGTATTTAGAATGCTGCAAAAGGGCAACTGATTGAAAGATGTTTATCAGTGAGAAAGAAATAAAACCTATGAGAACAAAAAAAGCACAGCCAGAAGTGTAAGTCACAGTAAGCTGAGTTTTTCAGATAGGCTTGTATTTATTACATAGATGTAAAGTCTTGTCTTTAAACCTCTCATAAGCTAGGTAATGCTAACATAGGTCACAATTTAGCCTCAAGATTTAACAAGTAGAGTATGTTTTAAGCCATATTTCTGTCAGAACTAAGCACAAATATCATGTATCTGGGATACAGAAAGAGAGCTTCATTTTTTCTACATAAAACTACCAACTACACTAGCAAGCTTACTTACAGACGAACCTATATAAATGTAGGTGAATGATGAAGACTAACAGTCATTTTGAAGATACACATATTTTCATTTAACTGAATAATACTATGCAGTAAATTGTCTTTAATTTATGAAGGCTGTTAACAATTTACCTGAACTATGTTGGAAGAAGATGGAGCATGTTCTAGACAGCTGCCTTCTGGTGAGGCATACTGATACGCTGGAATCTAAAAAGACATAAAACATTTTATAAACCCTCAAGAAAATGAGGATATAAAATTAACTCTAGTTTATTATACATTAATTATTTATGGTTTACAAATCCTGAGTTGCCATAAAATCACAAAAATATGCAACAGATCTTCAATCTTTCACATGTGTTTCTTGTTTCAAACCAAATCAATTATTTGAAACTGGGAAATATTTATAGTACTAAATTTTGAACTTACATGTGTCTGAACAGGCACATAAAATTGATTCTGAGTGTGCAAGTGTTCCATAGTCAGACAAGGTTGGGGCTGAAGTTCAGCAGAACTAGTGCTTTCTGACTTTATAACACTTTGCAAATATCCTTCCTGTTCCACCTTTCTTCTCATTGTTGAATTCCAGTGATTTTTAATTGAATTATCCGTCCTAAAACGAAAGCATAAAACAGTGACTGGTTTCCATATCTCAAAATTTAATATATGACACAATTGACAGGGTTTGTACAGTAGGTTAATCAGAAGCCACAAATTCAGAAAGCTCCACCAGCTTAGACCGAAAGTTCTGTAATCAATAGGGTTTTGGCATAATGACTAGAAAGCTACTCTTTTTAGAACTTCCTTTTACTAAACTTCAAGTGTGCCAGAAATTAAAAGCAGAAAAGGAGAAAGCCTTGGTTCTGACTGCAACCATGATGGGGAACCTTTTTTCTTAGATACTTGGAATAATTTAATGAACACATAGTTATTTACCCCTCTGCTATAAATTTGCAGCGCAGGTAGCTAAGAAAATCACCTTGCTGTCCCAAAACATAATAAAGGCACTTTTGCTGGTGTTTGCTACTGGAAGACATCCCTTCTAAAATTGACAGCTGACAGCCTGCAACCCCCACTCCGCATTTTATGCGCAGCTTTGTGGAAGAACATCCTACTACCACTTCATGCCCTTGATCGTGAACAGATTAAAACAGGCATGGCCTTTTGACAAGCAGGCTGAAATCATTCCAAACACTAAACAAACATTAAGGCAAGAGCAGACTATAACTATATTACTGGCTAAAACACTAGCATTATTATTCCTAGCCTTGGGTAGAGGTACACAGAAATAAAAATTAGTTAAAGCCCCGTTCTCATGTAAGGGCACTCCGAGAAGTATTCCCCTTTTTCATCCCAGTAGGGCTGGACTCTACAGATCTTCCAGGTCTAAGATCTTTAGCAGTCTTTAGCTAAGAGTGTCAGATTTATTGACAACAAACAAGCTAGTAAATAGGAATTCTTCTGTCAAACTCATCTTCCCTCTCCAAAATTCTATTTAGATGCAACCCATTCTCTTTTCATTCCTCCAAAGCATTTACTGTGAGCCGTGGATTGTGCACTTCATCAAAACACAACATTTTTAAGCACACATCCCTCATTAACCAAGGTATCAAATGCTGATATTCCTCAGGCACAGCTAGACAGTCACCTCCTGAACGCATAAACCAAATTCAGAAAGGGACAGCTTAACACTGAATTTCAGTAAACAGTACAAGGTAAAATAATTATTTCATTAAACTGTTCACACACTAAAATCTTGTTTTCCACAATCACAGAAATCAGCAGTGAAACTTGAAAGAAATAAAAGGCAAACAATGCATACAATTAATTCTTAACTTAGAGACTTCATGATAACCAACTAACTTTGCAATGCATGACTCCTAAGTCTGGACTTTTGAAGGTTACTAAGATTTTCTTTTACAAGTGTCCAGTTCAACAAGTGCTACACACACAAAAAAAAAAAACCACCAGATCTTAAACCACGAAAGTCACCATCAAATGCATATTAATGAAGGCACTTTGAGATCAAGTTTGACATCAAACTTTTCTACCACTGCTTGCAGTTAATTCAGTTCAGCTCTATTATAGAGGGTTTTTAAGTGATCAGGAAGAATCTGAAGACAACTTCAAATGTTTAGAGCTCTTTTTATGGGTTTGACATCTCTTTAAGAATACAGGTCAAATGTGAAAGATTTTTGGCATCTATCACGATAACCATGTTTTGATGTAAGTCTCAGCAGACACTCTCTAACTAACAAGTTAAGATTTGAAAGGGTACTGAGATGAGCACTTTTCATATTCCAACATTTAACACAAATAGAGTTGAAAAGCACCTTCCAGGAAGCAGTTTTGCTATTTCAGCCCATCGGTTCCCCAAACGCTTGTGAGCTTCATAGATTATTCTGTCCTCTTCTTCTGTCCACGAAGACTTTTTTACCTCAGGATTGAGATGGTTATGCCATCTTTCTCTGCATTGCTTGCCTATTCTTCCTTTCAGGTGTTTTGCAATTAGAGACCAGCGCTTTGGACCATACTTCTGAACTAATTCAATAACCTGCAATACAGATGAAAGCACATTATAATTTCAAAACCTAATTTACCTAATCAAAGGCTGAGAACACTGATAAACACACATTTTAGAATAGCAATCTAATAGGCAACTGCTATTAGGCTTAAGGAGGCACACAGTGACTTGGGGGTTTAAAAATGATTTTTTCAAGAAATCAGAAATTACTAACTCCAAATTCTCTCTCTTATTTAGAATGTAAGTGTATCCTGATGAAAACATTCATTTGGAAGTTTCCTTTCTATCACCCACTGCATAAGCCAACATTAGGAAAGGACAAAAAAGAAATGGGTAAACAATTCGTTTGACTATTTTCAAAAATATTCATATGAGAAAAGAGCCACACCTCTACATCTAGAAATGGAATGGAGGTTGGGAGTTTTTACAGAGTAGAAGCTTTTTCTTAAGAGACTAATGAGAACTGTAAAAAAAATAGATTAGGAAGACCATATTCATAAATTGGCAAACAGTAGTTTAAAATATCTTAGAACAGTTTTAAACAGTAGGAACAAGAAACCAGTTTGAAATACCACAAGAAATCTGTATTTGCATTTGCATCTCCCTACCAAGCAGTCCAGGTTGTGCAGGCAAAAGGCTACAGTATGGATTAACAACAATAAGGTGAAAAAGGAGCCTAAACCACTATAGCTTCTCTACACAAAGAAAATGAGCTGATCTCAGGGTTGTAACAGTAGGTTATGAAATAATTTCCCTTATTCCCAAACCTTTCAAGTCTGGTGGTTTTGAGGAACAAAAGATGTAAACGAGACCTTTGACCTTTAGTGCTACAAAGAGATCCCCCCCTACTTGATAAGCTAGAGTAATTCAGCCAGCAATCTCACTCATGGGAAATTAAATGCTTGAGCAGACCCAACCTTCCATCTACTTAAGAGAATTTTTTTCTTCTCACACATCATAATGCAATAAAAGTATCCACGTCATAAGATGCATCAGACATAAACTACATGGAAATGGAACTTAAAAAAAAGTACACATTCTTAACAGTCATATGTCAATTTTATTAAAAAGCAGAGTATCAATTAGCTTTTGTTACCCTCTGATCTTCTTCTTTAGTCCAGGGACCTTTAATCAATTCCGGGTTTAGTACCTTCTGCCACCGATGCTGGCACTGAAAATCCGAACGATTCTGAAACAGTTTTAGAAGAGCAGTGTAGCTGTTATACTCTCAAATATATAAAGCTGTAAATACATTCCAGCATGAATTATTAGCTTGTTTCAAATTAAAAGACTTATTTAGAAATTTGTTCTAAGTATAATCGTTAAATTCTCCCTTATTATATCTTATTCCATTTGCTTATAAAAAACCTCTTCTCTGGAAAAACCAAGCTTGCATGAAGCTCTAATTTAATTATTTCAATGTACTAACTTGATAATCAAATTCAGAACTTACTCATCTTTAAATAAAAATTTATATTTATATTTGTCCTCATTACACCACACTTTCTCTGAACTTTGTGGTTGATCTATTTTTGACATTATGTATAACTTAAATAAGGGGAGAAATTTTTTAAGGAAATACTTTTCCTTTCAAATAAAAGAATACACTTTTCGCTAAATCCCAAATGAATGTATTCTCAGCTCTTTACTAGAGTGTTAAGGAAAACAGATTTAGATCAAATTTAGTTAACATATACTAATTAAACAACATTGTTTTTGCTGGTCAGGACAGATGGTGCTTTTCTGTAGCTTCACTAAGGATCTTTTGAAATATTGTTCCCAGTTATGAAAGAAGTAACCTTCACTTAGCCTCCTAAAAACTGTCTATATGAAAGGGTTGGTCCAATGCTCAGAAATATATAGGTAAGAGCCTGCCCCAGGACAGCATACTTTTTTGACACTGGGACATGATTATTATTTACTTGCTTCAGAGCAAGCCGTTGGACAGCAAGTACCAATTGCAAGGTTTTCATGGTCTTGTCTACCAACTAAGGGTGTTACCATGCTAAGATGAAGTTAAAGCAGCAGTCTGCAAGACCAGAAAAAACACCCAGAACACTAACACCTGAAATTACACTGATCACAGTACCTTCAAGCTAATCACAAGTATGTATGATTAAAAAAGCATGCTACAGTTTTTTGCAAAACATTATCATTTCCTGTTGAAGAGAAGCTGTAAAAGACATACTCAATATAGAATAGCTGTTACCGTTTGGACAAAATTATTTTAAATGTGGCCTTTTAGTGCTTTTATCTTCTAGACATTTCTGAAATCATAATATGATTTGGAGAGAAGAGCAAAGCAAATAATAGAATGAGACAATATAATTGTTTCAGTTTGCCTTAGCCACAAAAAAAATCAAGTGATTACAAGCTACACTCTCACTCTTGAGAGTGACCTTGAAGCCGTCTTCACTTTTTTCAGGCAGAATGGAGGGAAGGTTTATCTGTGCCTAGTCCAGCAAGGAAATGAGGGTTTAAAAGCACAGCAGTTTGAGGGCCTTTAGAATTCAAAATACCCTTGGCTTTCCTAGCAAAAGACCATCAGTAACAAGTGTGAATTATGCCAGCCTCTGTTATTTGGCTGTTGCAATAGGTCAGGTAAAAAGGCTGCACAGGCTCTATCCATGGAGACAATCCAACCCAAACCCTGACCTGGGCAGCCTGACCTTGCTTGAGCAGGGGCTGAGAGCCAGATGACCTGCAGAAATCCCCTCCAACATCAATGATTCTGCAGTAGGCACCTGATTATGCGCATTTCCTGTGATAACTGGGGAACATTTTTTCAATCTCACTTGGGCCCAGCTGAAAAACAGGTTTTTTGTCTCCAGAAACACTTTTTTTCAGATGGAGAATTTTTTACTAAACTGTTATCTGCTAAATGCAACTCCATACTATACGTGCATATCAGTATCACCAAATGTATTTTCAAACATCTTAATATAAAAGCTTTTTGATTCTCCTCTGTCATCCACTAAAAATTTACTGATTTTTATAAGGGAATAAGGTACATGTAAGGAATATGGATTTGCTTATGCATGACTTAAATTTAGAAGCTTTGAGTTTATTACCTGATATCTATATTGTGCCACTTGGAAAAAAAATAGAAGCATCACAGTTGCACAAAAATATGATGAGAACAATGCAAAGTTATAGTTGTTCAATATTTAGAATTCAAGTCCTTTTTTACCTTACAGTGGAAGTTCATACAACCACATCATCCCACACAATATTGTAAGAACCTCAAAGGTAGAATGAGGTGCATTTTTTTCGATTTCTAATATTTCAATATCCAATACCACTTCTAGGAAGTGATTTCGGCCTTATATTCTACAGCAGGTATTTTCTAGCATTTGTTCAACAGAGAAACAAACACCACCAATTCTAGTTGTAGGTACTTTCTACCATAACCTTAGGGAAGCAGTCATCACTATTAAAAAAAAAAATCAAACCCAAACAAACAAAAAAACCCCAACAAACACACACAAATAAATAAACACACGTGCTCCCTTGCCTATGGAAGTTAAGAAATTCATCCTGCTCCTTTCAAGCAATCTTTCAGATGCAACTCACTCTCCTAACTTTTTCAGAAGCAACCTGTGAACTGTGGATATAGCCACGATGAGTAATGGAACCAGTAAGACACAGGAATGCATTCCATAATGAAAACAAATAGCAAGTGTGAACACAAAGTTTTTTTGGTCATTTCAGACTATCACTGAAGAGCAAGTCCATAAGGTTCTTCAAGGTCTGAGCTAGATCAAGTCTGTTTTAGAAGAATCCTCTAAAATAGCTTTTATTATGTGCTTCTGATTCTATTTCACTTCATTTCCAAGCTAGACATATGATCAAAGTAAATAAATATTAAGAGAACTTAACTGAAACAGAGAATCAACTTACTTGTAGATGACTAGCAATGAAAGCCCAATCATCTGTACCATTTTGTTCCACCAGCTTCTTTAGCCTTTCATCCTGTTAAGACATAATCTCAGCCAATAAATTTTACATGCTACCCCAATACAATACTAAATAATAATATATTTCATGAGCTAAGAAGATCAGGTAGGGATCAGAGTGAAACAAAAAAAAAGTATTACCTCTTCACGAGTCCATTTCACCTTGCTACATATCTTCTTCAAGCCTTTTTGCTGTGGTACTTCATAGTCATGATCCATATATTGAAAGTCATCGTCTTCCTCACTGCAAAATACAACACGTGAGTGAAGATCAAAACAGAGTTTAAAAATACGTCTGAAAAACCTTTTTTTCTAATTATTTGCAGCTTTTTTCCAATCTGTACATATTGTTCTAAAATGACATATGGGATTTGCACGATCACAAGGTCTGCCTCTAGCACTTCATCATGTCAAATTACCAAATTAATTTTAATTTCAAGGCCACACACTAGACACATAACTCCTTCCAAGACAAGATTTAAATTTGAAGTAAAAACTACTTTTTAAGACTCATGTATTTCTAATACATTTTTTCATCTTTATTTTGCATGAATGAGCTTATAGAGCGGTGTTAGGCTGCAAAATACATTCAAGAGCCACCTCCACAAATGAAACAACAAACACAACAAGAATGTTAAGTAAGTAAATCTCAACTTGAGATTTTACGTGGGTTCCTGACTTGACTAAAAGCGCTGCCTCGGTGTTACAGGAATTAGATACTAATCTTTTGAAGACAGACACGTTCCAGAGTAAATAACTCCGGCCTCAGTGCTGAGCCCAAATGCGCAGAGGCAGAGGGGCAGGGCAGCCAGGTACCTCTGCGACTCCGCGTAGATCACGCTCCATCTACTGGAGAAATGCGGAACTCCACAGCCTGTATAAACAAAGCCTTCCAAACAGGCGGCAGAGGGAAGTGCTTCATGGAATCATCACTTAAACTTCTGTGTCAGTGACTCATGTTAGCATAAATTCAAACGCATGCGGAAACCTAGCTCTAACAACAAGAGCTGCTGTTCCCCTGCATTAATTATACCAAAGGCACAAAGAAGGGACTCCCATCCAAATACATCACTTAAACTAAATGCAGTTTCACAGAGTAATTTTTTCTCCACTTTATTATTGGTACAAAGCATGATAAAAATATCATAAATTCAGGTTCAAAACAAAAATTATTTCTTTTCATCCTTGAAAATTGCTTCAATTTTTTAATCAAAAGTATACAAAAACTCTTCCTCAGTATGAAATTAACCTGCGCTAGTATCCCAAGAACAGATTCAATGGATCATCTCTCCATTATTTTCTAGTACATGCAATGAGCAGCACAGCACGCTGATTAACCACTTACACATTATTTGTTATTTCCCATTAAGTCTGTTCCTGTCAGCCACCGAGGACATACTTTATTCAAAAGCATTATCACAGGATAGTAAGTGCCCAACTCCTGCACAGTTGCTTCTACATCCTGCACCACATCTGCATTTGCCCTACTTAGCTTCATGATGCCGCAGTAAAACATAAGCAAATTAAAACTTTGCTGAGTTGCTGAAAGACAAAGCAGCAAACTTGTGGGAAGGTCAACAGCAAGTTCTTCATCATACTTTCAGAAAAAAAAAAATGAGCTGCAAACGCTCTAAGAGGTTGGCATTAAGTGGGTTAAGAACAGAACTTAAACTCAGAAGTAACAGTTTTTTCTGTCTCCCTACCAACTCCTCTTTCTACTTTTGTCCACAGGTATTTGGCAAACTTCAGGGATCTATCTTAGGATTGTAATACCAAAATACACTTCTCACATTACCATTTCATACAGAGTAGGCCATACAGTTCCCTTATAACTAAAATCAGGCCTTCTTGTAAAGCCCTTTGTTAACACGACCTCCTCACCCACTGCAGAGCAAACTAGTTCATGAGCAGTCTTCAGTAAGGAGAAAAGTCACGGGGATTCAAAAGCAGAGAAGGGCTCCATGTGCACAGCAGTGACGCTGATGAGAGCTCCAGTGCCAGAGCAGGTGGGGGCCCCGCCTGGGGGCAGCTGCGGTCCAGAGCCCTCACTGGGAGCTCTCCGGCCGCACGCGTGTTCCACAGCCACACCCGCGCCTCTGCCAGCCAAGCAGGCACTAACCTCTCTGGCACCTCCATTCCACCTGAACCTAGTCCTGAGTCTTGCTTAGACCAGTGCTATGATAGACTATAAATCAAATCCTGATTAATGAGTGGGACTACTACTTTAAGTTTTCAATTAAAAAGACAAGATTTTTAAACACATGGGATTGTTATAGCTCCTTTGGCAATTCTTTTGCAGTTATGAAACTGCTAAAATACTCCACCGAAGTAGAAGGCATCCACCAAGTTTCATCAAATAAGACATCTGGGACAATAAAGCATATATTTTGTGAGATCTGCACTAGCTGTCCTTGCAATTCTCAGTTGAGGACCATTAAAAGAAAAAAAATCAAGCTTGCAACTGTAACAATCAAGAGATATTTAACATTAAATGAATGTAAGATTAAACTTAATACCATTTTGTGCAAAACAATTACACTTTTCCTTACTTCGCACCTAGATTAAAAGTCTTGAAGTCACTTTCATGAAAACTCATAGCTTCAATGATTTAGTTTTGGAGATACCATCATCAGACACTGACACAACATCCGCCTCGGGCTACAGATCTCTAACCAAACCTTCCTCTGCTATCCACAACCCGCTGCACTTTCAATCATGAAATCAAAGCACTCCACAGCCATAGGAGATAATACAATCTAAAGCTTGACAAAAATGAAACTACTGTGTGTAATACCACAGGTGAAAGTCCCTTAAACTACAAAATGCTGATTAGAAGGGCCAAGAAACATGCTGCCTCCGAGCTATTCTTGGAGACAGCCAAGAACAGCTTCAGCAGTCAGGCTCTGCAAGCAAAGCCCTTTGAGGCTTACACAACTAGAACACCAAAGCATTGTTTTCTTGTTTTAGTTGCAGCTTTGCAGAAAAATACTCTTATAATTTTTCCCATGGCAGAGGAAAACGCAAAAGCAGTTTTAATATGCGTAACTTTGAAACCACCCCCAATTCCATGAAAAGTATACATTCACAACAAACCCCAGATGCCATAGATAACTCACCAAGTATCCTTTCCTTTCCCAATCCTAATCCTTCTCTTACATTTCTTTATAACTTTCCAGAAACTGATTTAAGACAGGAATAACCATAGTGACAAAACAGTTCTCCAAGACCCACCTTCTGAATACAAAGCAAAGACACACCCATTCTCACATCAATACAACAAAAGATGTATGAAAGCCATCTAGGGCAGCTGCTGGAGATCTTGTGCAAAACGTGATCTCTCAGGAATATTTCAGGCTAGATTGTGATATCTTCAGTCAAAGGATATATCAACTGAGAAAAAGTAGGTGCATTGAACATACTGAAAGAATCAACAGGCCCAAACCTTATATCAAGGCTGCGCCAAAGTCATTTGGGAGGTGAAAAGGAAAAAGTATAACTCCAGCAAAAGGAAAATAACCAGCACGGAAAGCTACCGCGGAGACAACGTAGTTGTTACTGACAAGCGCAGTTGCCCAGGTAAGCTACAACAAAGACGACCTGAGCGAAAGCACAGTAGTGAGAGCAGCTGCCAGGGGAAAGGCGGGATTTGTATCCGAGAGGTGGTGCCCAGAAGTCCGAGAGAAGAGATACCTGCGAGGGTGCCGGAGGGGGGAGGGAGGTGGGTAGTGACAGCCGAGGCCGGGGCGGTGGAAGGAGGCCGAGAGCAGCGGTGAGGGGCGGGGCGGCACCTGGCTGGGTTCCCGGGGCGCGGGGGGAGCACCTGGCCGAGATCCCGGAGCGCGGGGGGGCACCTGGGCTCGGGACGGCGGCGTGGATGGCAGCACTGCCCGGGAGGGAATGGGAGGCAGAAAGCGCAGAGCGCCCCGGTCCCGCACTCACCTGCGCCGTCTCTCCGCCATCCTCGGCGCGCACCATAGGGGGGGCCGCCACGGCCGCGGGGCGCAGCACGGAGCCCCCGAGCCGCCCGGGCTCCCTCTCTCACAGCCGGGCAGGGACGTAGCGGGGCACCGGCGGCTCAGAATGCCTCTAGCCGGGCAGGGATCTTCCCAGGGCAAGCTGCTCCCCGCGGTGCCCGCAGCGCCCCGGCGGCCGCCCTCAGCCCCGGCCCGGCCCCGGCGCGTCAGGCATGGCTCGGCCTGGCCGCTGCCCGCAAGGACGGGGCGCGCAGCGGCCCCTTTCTCGCCCCTACTGCGCCTCGCTCTCCGATGCTGTCAGAGTTGCCGCGGGATCCGGCGGCGTCCGCCCGCCCTCCTTCCCTCCGTCTCCGGGCCTCTCTGCTCCGCTGCCCTGCCCTGTGCCCGCCCGGCCCCCGCCTCGCACCGGCCGCGGCCGCCGCCACCGCCGCTCGGGCTCAGCCGCCGGCGCTCGCGGCGCGCTCGGCCGGTGCCGCCCGAATCTCGCGCGCAGCCTCCCCCCCGCGAGCCGCCGTTTGAATCTGCGCAGGCGGACTGACGCCCCATTGGCCGCCGCGGACCGCACGCGGCTCCGCGCGCCGGGCGGGAGGGGGCGGGGCCTCGCGCCGGCGGGCGGGCGATGTGACGGGGCCGGGGCGGGGGGAGCGGGGCGGCCCCGTCGCAACGCCCCGCCGCGAGCGCCCGCGAGCCGCCCCCGCGCCCGCGGCAACGGCGGCGGCTCCCGACGGCAAAAGAATGAGAAAGTAACGGCGGGGCCGCCCCCGCGCGGCAAAACCGAGCGTCTCCTTCGAGCCGGAATCGAACCAGCGACCTAAGGATTCCCGCGGGCCGCGCCTCTACAGTCCTCCGCTCTACCAGCTGAGCTATCGAAGGGAGCTGGCCGTAGGTCTCGCGTTTTGGCATAAATCCTTTCTTCCGGGTGCTATTGGTGATGTATGCCGCAACTGGAGCTGGAATTCTCTCCCTGAGAGAGGCTGGAGCACGGAGACGCGCCCGGGACGGACACATGGAACTGCGAGCGACCCAAACGCCCAGCGCCGGCCCCTGGGCCCTGCTGCCCGCGGGTCGGTCAGCGCAGGGACCGCGGCGCTCTCGGCTTCTCACGCTCCCGCGCCGGCCGAGCTGTCCCGGCGGACGAGGGCAGCGCTTCCCGCTTCTCTCCCTTGCCGAAAGAAACATGTCCTGTCGTTGATCGCATGCTTGAGGAGGGGGAAGCGATGGTCTCATCCATCAGCCAGCCAGCGCTCTTAGGGCTCCTGCTCCAGCCACGGCACGGGGCTGTTGGGAAGAGGCCCCCCCACATAGAATCAGGTTGGAAAAGACCTCACAGATCATCGAGTCCAACATATAACAGCACCACCGTCAACTGCATCACGGCGCTGAGTGCCAAATCCAGTCCTTCCTTGAATACCAACACGGGCTGCGACTACACCACCTCCCTGGGCAGCACATTCCAATGTTTAGTCACCCTTTCCGTGAAGAAATTCCTAATGTTTAACCTAAACTTCCCCGGACACAGCATAAGACTGGGTTCTCTCATCCTGTCACTACTTGCCTGGGAGAAACCGAACCCCCTCTGGCTACAGCTTCCTTTCTGGTAGAAACATGGCATCGCATCCTCGTGTGGCTATGCTGATGGACACGTGGACTCCACACAGCTCCTAGGAGAACAAGGCGGGAGCACCTGCTTTAAAGACAGGTGTTGGCAGCTGCACAGTCAAAAAAACCCAGAAAGGGCAGGGACAGCATTTAAAGGTGCTCAGTCATGGTGTTCACTTGACACCGGAGTGCTCACATCCATCACAGGGACAAACCACCTTTTTATTCATTGCAATGTGATTTTTACTGTAGTGGTCCAAAGAAATCACCAAAACCAGCAGATGGTTTCTTATCCATTATCTTCTTTCCAAATACATTTTTTTCAATGGTTTACTTAAGGAAATTTTCTAACCACCACCACCACAGAAGCAACAACCTCCTGAAGCTGTCACCAGTGAAGTAAAAGCTACATTCTAGCAGAAACTCTGTGTGTTTTAGGTATTTCCCAACACAAGTCTTTAGCTGGAACTATAGAATGATTGGGGTTGGAAGGGACCCTAAAGATCATCAAGTTCCAGCCCCCATCAACGGGCTGGGACACCTTCCACTGGACCAAGTTGCTCAAAACTCCATCCAACTTGGCCTGGAATACTTTCAGGGTTAGGACGTCCACAACTTCTCCAGGCAACCTGTTCCAGTACCTTACCACCCTCAGTAAAGGATGATAATTTTTTTCCAAATATTTAATCTAAACTTACTGTCTTTCAGTAGTCTTTGAATCCATTCCCCTTCGTCCTGTCACTACATGAGATGTTCCATTTATGCTTTAAATTGTATACAAAGAGAGGTGCTCCCCTCCCTTAATCATCTTTGCAGCCCTCTGCTGGAGCTGCTGCAGAAGCTCCTTGTCTCTCTCGTCCTGAAGAGCCTAGAACTGCACACAGCACTCCAGATGTGGCTCCACCAGTAGAGGGGCAGGATCACCTCCCTCCCCCTGCTGGCAATGCCCTTCCTAATGCACCCCAGGGTACCTTCTTGGCCACCAGGGCATACGGCTGGCTCACGGGCAGTCTATTGTCCTCCAGGATGGAAGACACATGAGTTATCTGAATAAACTAAGCCGTGTGTGGAGTCTGTACATCCCCACAGCACTGGGGCTGTGCCCAGTACATTCCCACAGCACTGCCCATGTTCCCCAATGCACCCCCACCACACTCGAGCTGTTCCCAGTACAACCCCACAGCACTGCCAATGTTCCCCAATGCACCCCCACCGCACTGGAGCTGTTCCAAGTACATCCCCACAGCACTGTCGGTGTTCCCGGTACATCCCCATGGCACCGTCAGTGCTCCTGGTACATCCCCACGCCCCTGTCAGTGTTCCCAGGGCATCCCCACGGCGCTGTCAGTGTTCCCAAGGCATCGCCACGGCGCTGTCAGTGTTCCCGGTACATCCCCACAGCCCTGTCAGTGTTCCCGCTACATCCCCACGGCGCTGCTCATGTTCCCGGTAGATGCCCACAGCACTGTCAGTGTTCCCGGTACATCCCCACAGCCCTGTCAGTGTTCCCGCTACATCCCCACGGCGCTGCTCATGTTCCCGGTAGATGCCCACAGCACTGTCAGTGTTCCCAGTGTATCCCCACGGCACTGGGGCTGTTCCCAGTGTATCCCCACGGCACCGTCGGTGTGCCCGGTGCATCCCCACGGCACCGTCGGTGTCCCCATTGCCTGCGGCCGGGAACACCGGGCTCGCAGCGACCCCTGCGCGGGCACGCGGGAACAACAGGCGGCGGCACAGCCCCTACGGCACGGGAGGGCAAAAACCCACCAAAAACCCAATTTCACCCTCTCCACAAACCCACCGTTACAAGGGCAAACTAGAATCGTTGCATCTTTCGCAAAGAAATTTAAATCCTTGAGGGTTTTATTTGTAGTCTTTGCTAATAGGTCTTCAGCACCAACCTACATTCCCTGTGATGCTCTTTTAGTATCCAGAGATGACAACGCAGCAGGTTTCCTCACATCAAAGCTCTGACAGGACTCTTTGAACTACAAAAGCTGTAATGAAAAAGTAATAAAAACCACCCTGAGACAGGATTTGTGTCATCAGCCTCATACAGTACGAAATGGCATCTTTTAGCACTCATTTATATTTAATTCACAGTGAAAGGAGCCTGAAATAAAAATATTATTGTCTAAATAGGTGCCTTGTATATTGCCATAGTAACACGTGTGTTCCTAATTTGCAGGAAATAGATCCTAAAAGCATTAGCTAAAGCAAATTGTTAAAATAATAAGCACTGATGGTCCTGTTGTTAAAAGGAATAATAGGCTAAAGATGTAGTTTGTTATGACACCCAGTAAACATTCTCCTTGGAGTACACCAGTAAGCACATACATGACTCACTTCTTTTTTTTCTTCTTTTTTTTTTTTTTAAATCCTGTTTCTGTCCTGTGTGACAAGGTCTAATGTTTGGAGTTTCTTTTGCTCCTACATGATAAAAAAAAAAAAAATACAGAGATGCATTCTCCTCTCTCTGTCTCTTCTTAGCTTCTAATAACTTGACAAAAGCAAGCCAGAGGCCTACTACTCTCTTCAGAGACCTTATAAGAATGTAGGCACAGATACAGTCTCTGTAGCAGGATTTGGACTATCCCCTCCCCTCCCATCCCATCTGAGCTGTCATGGCCCAGAAGCCACCAGACTCAGTTTCATAGGCTTCTGATAGGACACTCACCAGCCAGCAATATCTGAGTCCCATTGTGCAAGAACTGCTTTCTGCTTTGGTTTGCCCTGCCCAAGACTCCCTTGTGACAAAGGACAGCCCAGTTCCATCCCAAAGAACGTGACCAGGTGCAAAGACATTGCTGCAGGTTCAGGGTGTCAGGAGGAGGCAAATCATAGCTCATAGACCTTGAGTCACAGTGGACATACTTCCAGTGTACGCCACTTTGCCACTTTCCCATTACCTTAGAGCTGTTCTTTGAGTCTCCTAACAAATCAAAACCAAACACTCGAATGAGCTGTTGGTATTTGGATCCTGCTTGGGTTTTGTAGTGCTGTCCAGGAACTAATGGCAGTGGTCAACACATTTCCATAGACAGGGACACTTGCTCTTACCCAGATAATTCAAAGGGCAAAGTGCCCTGGAAGAGAGAGTGATGGTCCTACCATTTGTTCCATTAATTATTCCTTCTTGTTTAGTTTCCTGCTGATCTGCAGGGGGAAAACTTCTATTAGGCATTCATTATGACCTTAACTAACAGCAGATTGTTCCTGCTGGGCAACAGATCCCTCCCTGTGCAACACTGATTCTTCAAAAAATGTCACCAAGCTGCAGTGGTATGAAGGTACCACACTATAAGGCCATGTATTAAGTCTATATGTATACTATTTTTTACTGCTCCAATTTGGTGAGAGTTCCATCTATTTCCTGATAAAACCTTTCCTTTAGTAAATAAAAAATACCAGTCATGATCCCACTGCCTGTTGTCACAAGGAAATGATAGAAAAACTCTGAAGTCACATGCAGAAGTTTGTAACTCTTTGCTGCTATGCACTGGAATCTCATTGTGAATTCAGGCAGCCAATTTAACATTTCTCTGGACAATGAAGCAGTACATGAATGTTCCCTGAGAGGCACAGGGCTCAACACCACTGACTTGAAGTTAAGAATAATCAGTCTGTCCTAAATGTTCTCTCTGTAGATTGTTTGGAAACCTTAAAACAGAGGAAGCCAGAGTCTTTGTGAAGATGCTTCTCAGCACAAATACCCAACAAGGCAGGCAACTGATTTCTTAGTATGAGAGAAGAGTCTAAAAAAATTCTTACAAAGTAAACTCAAGAATCAGTTTTTTTAAGTGTGGAAAACAAGAGGCTTATTTCCTCAGCAAACAGTTTCCCAACCAATTGCTGCTGGTCTCACAGAACTAAGATCTATACAGTAAAAGAAACACTTAATGATTGTAAAATAAAAGAAAAAGCTCAGCATAGGTGACATCACAGGTCTTTTACCAGGTACTTTCCTTTTAGTGGTTTTCAGCGCTTTATCACCAGCTGCTCCAATGACTGCCATCTTCAGAGCTCAGCTCTGGCTGAAACAACAAATATGTCAATCAAACCACGTGTATCCATCAAGTCTTCAGCCCAGCTGCTTGACTTGGTCTCGATTCAACGTCACAGCACCAGCATTCAGCAGCCAAGGTGTTCTTCCTTGCGTCATCCTGGTGGGGTTGAGCTTCCTCCTCATGTTTGGAGAAATTCCCAATGAAGAGCACAAGGATACACACCAGATACTCTTTTAAATTAAAATAGTTTTTCATATGACAGCACCTTATTATCTGCAACTGTTCTATGTCTCAGTACTGAAGATTCCAGCCTGTCATCTGTACTCCAGTCATGTCACAGCCAGTTCAGGGAAGCTGCAGTTCAGAATAATTTCAACTTGCTATGTGCCTTCAGTCATGCTTAGTCTTGTTTTATTCTTTTCTTTTTTCCATCTGCTTGGTATCAAAGATTCTGAAGGACAATATTCTGTTCATGGCTGATCTGATTTTGTTAGACTTCTGTCTAAGTGCTTCTTATAACATTCTCCTAAAATGTTAAGTCTTAAAGGATCAGCTCCTTCACTCAGAAGAATTAGCAAGTTCTAGGCACTTTGACTCAACCTGTTTACACAGCCTTCTGCAGAGGAGAAGAAATACTGTTACCTTTGCCTAATTCAATTAGCCTGTGTTCAAACACAGAAGAATTGCATTTACTTTGTGATTTCATGAATTTTACTTTACTGCATTGACAGTATTCATGCTAGAGTAGGGAGGGTGGAAACAAAAGGCTTAAAGGCTACCATATCACAAAAATACCAAAGTAATCTAGTGTATCTGGATGGGCTCACAATTTATTTTGGTGCATTAACCTTCCTGACGATCATGCACGCAAAACATCTTGCACGTTTCCAAAGCAGCCTATATCAGCTTATCAAGGAGGCTGTACAACTGTTGAAAGAATTCTGAGGTGGCCTTGAAATCAAGCCTTGGACTGAAAAAAACAACCACAGTTCCCAGGCTCAGAAGGCCAGTAAAGCAACTCTAGGGATATAGCCCTGCCAGAGACCAACACTAGGATCCTCTTACACAGAGAGCAGGGAAATGGTGTCATTGCACAGCTCAGATGGATGCTGTCACTTTGAAACCAAGCCCTGAGCCTCACCTCATCTGCTGTGCAAAGTACAGTGGCAACTAGACTGATTAACAGCATTCCTTTAAACAGACAAATTTCATTTGGCAATCACATCCCCTATAGTTTCAATGGCATGAGCATTCACTTTAATGAGGCACTGTGCAGGCAAATATTAATTTTTAGGGGCTGAAAGTGGAATAGCCTTGAATCAATGAAAGAGGGAAAAACATTCTTAAGTTTACACCCAGACATTACCTATCATCTTGCTATCAACTCTCACAATAATTAGTAATGATATCACAGCAAGATTAGATTATAGTACTTATCTCAGTTAACAACCTTTCTAATTTCTCAAATTCTACTTGTTTATTTTGGAAATTATGGAGAAATAATTTTACTAGTTCTGGTCAAGTATGAAAATGTTTTTTAAAAAGTATTTCACCAATATATTTACAACTTTGGAGACCAAAGGGGACATATGCAAGTCACCTGTTAATCAGGTACCAGCATTACTCCAAGGTTTTAGAATTACATCCCATCAAGTCAGTACTAGAAATGCAAGAGAAGTGAACTCAATTCTTAGATATTTATCAACTCCAGGAGTAAACAATTACTCTTAAAGAAAGGGACTAAAGCTATCAGAGCCAGACTGAGCCAACTGACAGGCAGGCAGCAGTAACAGTGTCCTGGCAACTGCCTGAGCTAGATTCAGGCAAGTCTAGATTCAGCCTAAATTCAATAGTATCCTGGTGATAGATGAAAAGCACTTGCTTGACTTTCTACCCAAAAATCAAAACTACTTTATAAAAAGAACAGTGTTTTGATTGCCAGCTTTCCAAACTAGCAACAGGACTCCCAACACTAATTACAAAAATAGGAACCACACAGACAAATCTGCCAGGATCACAACCAGCACTCCCAGAGGTGCTGGCCCCTGCTGTTTGTATAACAGTAGTTTGCCTCTTTGTCCAAAGCAGTGTTGCTCACATGCTCTGCAGAATTCCAGCAAGAGAGATCAGAGGGTGCTTACAGATCCAAAAGACTGCGTACCTACATCCCGGCTCCACTTCTCCAGGCAGAGCAGGTGTACATGAAAGGTCCTCAGTTACTGTAAATGTATTTTCTGAGTTTGTGAAAAGGTGGGAGTTTATGAGAGTTTGCAATGTAGAACCTCAGGGTAAGGGTTGGAAAGAAACAAAATGTCAAATAATAAAAGGTTATTTTCACAGCGGCAATAGATGACTGGGAAATTTTGGGCTGCTGACTTAATAGAAACCTGAGAGTCCAAAGTTACCAGACTTAGGAGGGAATGGGCCAGCTCAGCTGACGTTGAATTCAGGGAAGAAAATAAACAAACAAAAAAAAAGTTGGTGAATGTGGCAGGGTAAAGAAGTGGTTACAGTTAGGAAAAACAGAGGGAACAAAGAAATAAATAGTGGCATTTAGTTTTTTCCATTGTACCGTGCCTTGACTTTTCTTATTTTGAAAGCCAAAAGAAGCAGGTACTCTTGACCTTTATTTTCTGCATCCCTCTTTGCTGCCTGCAAAAATAATTGCTATTTCCAGCATCTGTCTTAGGAAGCCAGGAAGGGCCTTATTCTAAGAAAGACACAGTGGAGAAAGGAGTAGTGTTCTCGTATGTGCAGTGATCAGGCATAGGATTTGGTATGCACTGAGCAATGCTTGGACAGATTTGAGCATACAAATAGAAAGAAGAGTTATTTCATTCCCCATGCATTTAAGTTAGGCTCTTGCCTTTTCTGTGTGTTTTGGCTTTTTTCTCACTGCCACAAAACCTACATAATCATGGGGCAGTGTGGTAAGGTCTCACCCCTTCTCTCCCATGGCATTGAAATGTATATATTTGGCAGCTTCTGTTCCTGGGAGAAAACAAAAGTGGATCTCAGGGAAATCTCCAGATTTGGAGAGGGCCACTGCAGCTTCTAAAGTTCCACCATGGAGATGGAAGAATATAAAACATGATTGCCTACCAAACAACTACATGAATTTTTACAAACACTGATAAATCCCTATGCATCTTCTTCCCTTCTGGATATGCAGGTAAGTACTCCCATCTCCCAGCAATCTCCCTCCGCTCCTTTTTTGTGCCATATAAGGTTTCTGTGCTTGCAATAAGGTTTTCTTACACATCAGTCTAATTTGTGTGAAATTCAATCATTTCTTGCCTCTTACTGTCTCTAAGAGGCACAGTATAAAGAGAGGACAATAAATGTGCAAAAATATCTGTGGTAAAAAGGATATAGACTAAAAGTTCAAGAGACAGAGGAAAAGCAAACAGGAAAGGCAGCCCAGTGTCAGAAGACCTCTTGAGGATTCGCAGAGGCAGCACAAATGCATGTGGGAAAGGAGAATTTAAGATCAGGAGGTAGAGCCTGGCAAGTATTGCTCTACTTTTACACAACAATGTGACAATCTAAAAGAAACTTCATTTTAAAGAAAATCTTATACACTGACTTGACAAAGTAGCCTATAAAATCAAGTTTTCTTATTCTGAAAGAAGTTGCTTGAAATATGTCTTGTGGGTTTTTAAGAAGTGACTGTGCTTTTCATCCAGCCAGACTCCACAGACTGTTGGCTAATAAGAACCACAGCACCATTTAAACCTTCTTATAATTTCTAGTAACTTCCTTCCATCTGCCATCTTTCTTTTAATTTTTCACTTATTGAATATGAGTTTCCAAACAGCACAGACCCAGTCCAGACCTACAGGATCACTTTAGAAGTGAAATTAGATTTGCTACCAGCAAGACAAGCCACTAGAAGTACTATTTCCAGCGGAAAACAAAATTAGGCAGTCTTTTAAAAACAGAGGTGGATGAAGTCCAAACACAAGTCTGTGCAGCTATCTCATAATCAATGTTTTTCAGTAACAGAACAAAGAATAATAGTCTTTTCTGAAACTTCTTAAAGTGCTTGCAAGTTACTTCAAGAGAGGTCATGCTTACACTGAAGCCTAATTCCTCTGTGTTAACAGATGTTCAGAATAACCCAGTATACATCAATTTAAGTAATTCAAATCCAAATAACCCATTTCAAACCAGCTGCAGCAACAGGGTTTCTGCAATGTCAGCTTGGCCATCAAGTCTACTGTGAATCTAAACACCTACTTTTCTTTATCCATTTCTAAGTAATAAATACTCAAAACTACACAAACCAGTAGAAGCCAACATATATCAAAGCCTCTACATCAAGCAAAGCAACATGATTTCAATTAACTTCTGCAGATAGTATAAGGTGTTTGAATTGACTTTGTAACACCAAAAGCAGCTTCCATAACTTGCTACACATGCTGATGAATATCCAAGGTTCACTCTCACCCTGGCCCTAGGGACAAAATTGTATTTTGAGGAGTTTTATGGTGACAGGAAGGTGGGATTTTACAGTGATGTTACAACAGATTTGCTCTGGACATGCATTAAAAAAAAACGAGACAAACCAACCAAACAACAAATAACAACCCAAACCAAACAATCCCAATCCAAAATAAAAATTTAGACAGATATTAAGACTGTAGAATTAAATGCAGAAGTAAAATGAAAACACTTGGAAAGCACACTTAACTTTGTTGCTTCATACATTCAGAACTGTTTTTGGCTAAGATGATAAGTACTGTATTAATAAAGATGAGCAAATTTCTAGCTTAGCATTAATCATTTAAGCTTTTGAAATACAAATCTTCTGAAGGATAATTTTCAATTCTTCATGATATGACATGCAATCAAAATTAACAGTGTATTTACACCCATCATTTTAAAGAATGCTTTAATGCTAGCACACTTGGAATTAAGGCCTTTCAGTAAATACAGGAAGAAGTAACACAAAAGTTTTGCAGATGGGTTTTATGGCTTGTTTCTAGGCTCAGAAGTCTTGATTAAAGCCAATTTGTGAAACAAAGTACCACATGTAGCTGGTGGGAAAAGCATAGAGATAGTTTAGATAGTTGTCAATATGTTCATTTTTGAGTATTGCCAAATTTTCAAAAGCGTAGTTCTTCCAAATTGTACTATTCATACTTGAATATTACATGCACACATTAAAACTTTGCTTTGAAATACTTTGACCAACGTTTCAAATCACAGATTGCAAGGTATCATAAATGCTGACTTGGTCAGCATTTTTCTACATCTTCTTCATGACATCTTTGGAAAAAAAAAAAAGATTCAGGTCTTGAATTTTGGTCTCAAATATATGAAACATGGTTTAGAAATCTCTCAAATTCAAAGGTCCTATGTGTTCAATGAAATATTTAGATTAGGCATGAGGTCAAAAAACCCAACTTCTTTCTTAAAGAGCTCTTCTCTCAAAAAACTTATTTTGAAAAAGAACCATTACTAAAGGAAAATGGGCAACATCAGATTTTACTTTTCTAAGAATTGTATCAGTTTTTCAACTTCTGTACTAGTATTCATGTATGCAAGTTTAATGCAATTTATATGCAAAATGCAGGAATTAATACATTTTCAACTGACTCATTTTGTAGGCAAATCAGCATTAATGAAACAAGCTAATGTGTGAAAGGCTAAATAAAAATTACACCTTACAAAACCAAAGCAGATGTTTCAACTTATAGTTTTAATATAGCAATCAAAGAAAATTCCAAATACTGTACAGTGAAGTGTAGTATAGTACACTATATACTGTTATAATACACTATTGTTACATTACTGATAAAAAAATCAAATATAATTAGTACAGCAATCACAAATAGAACAAACCAAACCTTGCTGGATAACAGCCAGTACTGTGAAGATGGTATAGTTTCTATGCTAATTTATTTTTAATTCAACATGTAAAGCACTTACTTTTTAAAAAGATTTTTTTCTAAATATATACACTATTTTAATTCCTATTTATACATTTTAAATAGCATTCCCTCCTAAAAGTGCACTCTTTCATTTCTTGGCAATAATCCTCGTCAAACGTAAAATAACTCTGAAAATACCACTCTTGTTTCAACCTTTTATTGCTCAACCACAGGCATAAGGGCTCAGAGGGAATCCTGCATTCTAAAGATCTTAAGCAACTTCTTCATGAAGCTAAACTGATATCCACAAGCAAAAGAAAGAAACCACTCTCTGTTGTGGCTTTTTAAACAAAAGGATTAACTTCATATTCATATTATTATTATTTTACAAAAGCATGTAGATTCTGATATTTAAAAATAGGAGCCAAACAAATGTAGAGATAACAGTGGCATCTTCATAAATCATTCATTTTCCATACAACTCAGATCGAGCATCACTCTCCCAACTGTAAACATACCAAGAATTTTGTTACCTGGCATTTTCAGCGCATTGAAAAAGTAGCAAGCAACTCCACTAACCCTGTGACAATGACAACAGATTCTACTTTATGAAAGAGGGTAAATCAAGTATTTTGGCCTTGCAGGGTTGTTAGCACACAGCCCTGTGGCACTGTGCCTCTGTGACACTGCTAAAGCACTCTGTCAGAGGCAACGTCTAGCTTGTATTTTGCAGTCAGCACAAGACTAGTAAACTATATGGAATTCACAAAGCCAACAATGCACACAGCTGTTTTGTGACTACAACAGGGAAGACATCCCAAATACATTTGATTTCATTTGAAAGTCTGATATTTATTTTCCCTCACTGAAATGCTAACAATTCAGAGAGAAGCAGCACTACCAAAAAGTCAACTAAGCAGCCAGCCATTTGAAGTAGTAAAAGTCTTGGAAAACTCATCTGTTCCCCCGATTTGTTCCCATATGCTCATCAGCAATCTAGTTCATTCCCTTTTTTCTATTTTTGTACTAGGCCTATATTTTTAGCAATCATCTTTTCTTTGGGTTATACATACTAAGCCATAGTAACATTTAGGATTTTCTAATAATGTGTCTTCTTTGCCATGAGACACGGCGTAGAAGATCCTTGGCCTTCAGACAAGAAAGTAATCAAGGTGCATACTCAAAACCACAACCTCTTTCCACAGGCAATTTGGTAGCAAGAATTTGGGTTGGTTGCCTTTACTTTTCAAGAAAAGGCACCATTCTTGACATTTGAGAAGTCCTACTGACACATCTTCTCGTCCACAATGAGCCAAAGTCTTCCTGCCCTTGTACCCCACCAGCATTTTGCTGACTTTAACAGGGAATTCTAACAAGCACACTGGTGCTTCTTGGACAGGCACAGAGATTTGTCTCCACTTACAATTGCACCCACTGCCAGCAACCAAATGAAACATCTGTTCCAACTTACACTTCGGTGTTCTTTATTTCACTTCTCCTGCACAGTCACACATCTCACTGGCATGTAGATGAAGTTTAGCTTCACTTGAGAGTATCAAGAGCTATCTATCTTTCTCAAAACCACTGATATTAAATGCATTAAAAAACTATGTGAGATAAGAACACTGCAAAGAAATATGCACAATCCTGCCTTCCAGAATTCACACCAGAGATCTTGTGACTGACACCATTTTACCAGTCCTGTGAGACCATCTTCTTTTAGGAACTGAAGGGTTCTGGTCTACACGACTTGAGTGAGCCCGAGATGACACTAATGATGAGTCAAACAGAGCTATTATCTGTTTCTATGCCTATTTAGATAAGAAGGAAAATGTCAAATTACTGCTGAAATGGGAAGTGTGTCAAAACTAAACCAAGCCTTCCTCTTTGCACAGTAAAAGGCACACAAACTTCTGCAGTCTTACCAGAAAGGCGTGAAAGAAGTAAGCATTTTTCCTTGAAATAAGAATGATGGGCAATAAATATTTCAATTTATTTCAAACTTGAAATTCTCTCATATACACAGCTTGCTTATTATTTTTCCAGCAAAGGAAGACTTTTTTTCCCCTAAAGAAAAGGTTAAAACTATCAAAGCATTGGTTACCTGGTCTAAAATGCAAGAGATCCAGGAGATTGCTCCCCCCAACCTCTCCCAATTGACATTCTTTCCCAGAACAAGTCACTGCTGTACTTTTTTAACACTGTGACAAAGCACAAGCCTCTACTCAACATTTTCTATATAGATGTAGCCTTCAGCAAGCTAGACTGATTCATGGGAGACTAAATGTTTTCAGAAGTCATGGCAGGCTTCCAGGTGCTGCATGTGCATCCTGTTTCTCATTGAATAAGCCCTGCCAGTTAATCAGTGCATCAGCAAGGTCAGTTCTGGCAAGCCAATTACTTCATACATTCCAAGTTTCCAAATTGCTAACTTACTGGATAGCAATTTGAGATCTTAACATTTTTCATTTATTTGTGAAAATGTGGTATTTATATTTTACCTCTAAGTAGTGTATGAAACCATAAAATATTTGTACCATCTACATAAAAAGTTAACCAACAGAATAATTTTAATTTACTTTGACAAAAGAGAAGGGCTATTCTTTAATTGACTCGCTTCATTTCAGTTCTACATACAAAAATAAATCCTTCCCCATGGGACATTTTATCATACTAATGCTTAGAACTGTTTAAGTGATTAGAAATGTAAAAAGTGAGGAGACTTTCCTGAATACAAACATATACAACACAAACCACATTTGTGAACTGGTAAAAACCTACATGTGCACAAACACAGACTTCAGTATTTAAATGCTCTTAATTCCTTTGAAGCAGTATTAACATCTTTTCATCTATTCAATGTTATTTTACCATGAGAAGAAGCAACAATAGTGCATTTAAATGACTATGAAGATAGGAAGCAAAGTGCAGTATTAGAAACACATTCCATCCTTAGGGAGCAAGCACAATGGCTGCTTCTTAAAAACTAGCACTACAGGTCTGATGAACACACTACTTAAGTGGATACCAGGTCTATTATCACTGATGCAGGGAAATCTGCATCACAAACTGAAGTGAGGCTGAGAGAGGTGGGTAGTCTTTATAGACACTGAAACAGCTTGTATCCCTTGTTCCCACAGAGTAAACAGTGAGCTTCTAAAAGCTCAATTATCACCAAACACTTTAGGATAATGTGTGTTAGAGAGTAATTTCCTTCCAATAAATTGTTAATTTGCTCTTAAGAGGACAGCTGTTATTTCATTTTTGCTATTTCTAACCAATGCTAGCAATCTAAGTCCTCTAAAAGAAATGGATTTGCCACTGAACATTTGCTCTTACTTGCTATTGCCAACTTCTTTTCTGTAATTATCTCAAAAGTTGCACAACCACCTGACCAGTTTGGTATTTGGGAGGAAATGCTACCAAGAGAGCACCAAAATGGTTGTGTTGGCTCAGACAGTCAGGCATAACCACACCACATTCGATGTATCTTCATCATATGCTACGTGGCCTTTTTTCAAACTTGCTTTCTAATTGACAATTGGAGAACTTAGACTTCAGTTTACTAAAGTTACACCTATTCCAAGATTTTTGAGAAGGGGATATGAATGAAAGAGTTTTTAAACTGGAGAGGTGCCAGCAAAGTGTAATTAAAAGTACTGTATATGCTGCATTATCAAATTGAGCAGAAGTTTAGTTTCAGTTACTTTTTGAAATGTGTATCTAATTTATGACAATAGGATATTTTCTTATTGGAATTAAGTACCTGGGACAGAGTTAACTTTGCCATGTTTCTAGTTTTGCCTGTTCTAGCCCTTCCAGTAACCTTTAGCTAGCACGGTAAGAACCTTGCATGGGCTTAAATTTTAAGACTTCTAAGAAATTAAAAATTACAAAGAATTTTCAAGAACCCACATGTACAGCAGATATTCATCTCAGTGCATTTCCTAATAACTAATTTACAGGTAACAGAGCCAGCCTGGGCAGCAGTATGGTAATATTGAAAGCTATTGCCAATCACATGCTTATCATGCACTGAATAAGATGATATAATCTTTGACATACATACAAGATTTAATAACTAATCACTTTGTGTGGCCCAGCCAATAAACATTACATTTGAACAGTAATTTCTTCTACCCTTATTAGATTTTAACCTATCAAGAGTGATCCATTGGCTCAGTTGCATTAGTGATTCCTGCATCTTGACTATCCATCTCCTCAAGCTCCTCAACAGAATTTCCCTTTTGTGCTTTAGACCTTGCAGGGAATGTTGTTCCCACAGAATTCACCATGTTACCATCAGTTGATTCAGTATTCAAGTGTTCAGTACCACTTGGTGCAGAGAATGATTCGGGTAAGGCAGCCTGAAAGCTCCCAGTTTTAGCAGTTGAACTCACTGCCTCTACTTTTCTTTGAGATACATCAACTGATGCTGACTGCTCTGTATTCTGATCCCGCAAATGTCTATCCATTGAAGCCTGAATAGAAGAGACCATTTCCTGCAACTTTTTTCTCTGTGCCTCAATCAAAGTGGGGTCAAGCTGCCTGCTGTCTCTCATTGTCACAACTCCCGGAGCAATTCGAATAAGCTCACTGTTACCAGAAGCAGCTGTGAATACAGAAGGCTCAATTTTAGCAGAAGGACTGAAGTCCGTTTCTGTGCTATGCTTTCTTAAAAGTGGTGTTTCCCTGGCTCTTTGATCATGTTGTTGACTACTAGATGCAGTTCCTAGGGAATGACCCTTTCCTTGAAATGCAGTTATGTTATGCAGTTGTTCAGATTTCTTTTTCACTACTCCACCACTACCCAGCTTCAGTATTCCATGTGAAGGACTTGCTTCCCTGCTTCTTGAAGCAGCTTCTGCTCGCACTTGACTTAAGGCCTCTTTAACCAGGTCTTCAACATCGGGACCGATCGGGAAGTGCCCAGCAGCATCCACACAGAGCTCTAGTCTGTCTTCTGCTGCATTGTACACAAAGTTTTTACCAGGCAGATGTGGAAAAGTGCAGTGCTTGCCATCAGCCAGACCTATAAAGACAGGAAAAGTTATTCGAAGTGCTAACATATTTTAAGGCATGCTCTGAACACACAGTAATTACTGTATTTAAATTTACTGAATCAAGTATGTAAAATCAAACACTGGAAGCTACTTCTGTGGGAGAAAAAAACATAGGCTTTTATGCCATACAAAAACCACAGCATGCTGCAAAGATGCTGCTGCCTTCTATGATGACTCTGATGAAGAGACAATACTGTACTATTACAAGATAAAATGACCACACTGCTATGACTTGCAGTTCTATGCTTGCAGTAATGTAAAACAAGCCAAACCCCATCACTACCAACACCCACACCCCCAAAATCACCCAAAACTCAACCATCAAAAATCAAAACCCAAAAACTGACAAGGAGAACATTTCAAAACACTATCTGGAGAAATACTATTTGAGACTACTTCCATACTAGTTAGAACTGTAGTAGGATTTCTGGTTGCCTAACTGCTCCTAAGCCTGAGGAATTTCAAATTTGCTATTTTGTCTTGTTCTCTGAGAGGGAGTATTGCTAGATTAACAGAAGTGTTTCAAGCTTACTGTATTTAGTAGTCCCGGATATTTTAACTATTAACCTTTACAAAACAAACATAAGGCATAATATTACTGCTCTGCTGTTTGTTTAATTGTCCCACTTACAATTTGACCAATCTGTTAAAAAATTGAGAGTTCACTAGATAATTTTAAGTTCTGAAGTTTCTGTGTGCCAAAAATGGACAACATTCAGTTTTTACAGTTTATCATCATAAACCACAAAATAACTCTTTCAACTCTGTCCCATGCAGGCTGTGGTAAAAGCAGTAAGGTATCACTTCAGTGATGTTGGCTTTCTGTGACTTAAAAGCTATCTGCAGATGAAAACTTGGCTGCAACCATTCTCTTCACTTTAGTTCCATCAGCTATGCATGGAGAGCTACAATGAAAACAACACAGTTTAAAAGGTGCCAGGAACAGGTAAATTGTTGGGATTTTTCCTCTCATTCTCAAAATTCTTGAAGAAAACCACCAGAAATTATTCAGAAGGGAAGAAACACAACAAGCAAATTCTATTTCTGTATTACCAAATACAATGCTTTTAAAATGAGTATTCTGGGCAACAGTGGAAAAGGTCATTCAATAATTTGATAAGTTATTAAACTGTTTTCGTCCTAATGAACCTCCTTATTAATCTCATCCTCTACAGCTTCTGATTCACATATGCACAATTGCAGAGGACCTACAAATAAGAATTTATTCTGAGAGCTTCAGACATGTAGCTCCTTTCTTTACATATCCATGGGAACCAATAACCAAACAGACAAAATACAGAACAGAATTTAACCTCAAACACCTACCTGTCTAACTTTGCCTGAAGAACATTTTTAAATAGATAATTTAGCAGGTCAACTTTCATTTGCAAAAGAGGGAACTGAAACAATTCTTACGATTGACCAAAACTGCCTCTGAAACAGCAATCCCAAAATCTCAAAGTAAGACCTTAAACAAGATCTATTAAATCAAGTTTGAATCAATTAACAGTACCTACACTTCACAGACAGCTTTGTTCCCAAGGTCCAGTGCAATAGGTGCATTATTACACTACCTAAAAGATTACAAATAGGTAAGTAGCTTCTTAAACTGGAAAGATGAGTCAGATTGTTGCATACTAGAATTGTAAAAGTGTACTAATGCTGAAATAGCAATTGTACCTACCCAGACAGTCTGTATTTGAAACTCTTGCACTTCTCTGTATGCAGGCATTTTACACTATTATCTGCTACAGCCTTATTTCTCGCACAGTAAGCTGGGAGAAATGGCTTTTAAGTTAGACATTTTCTGTGAGTTGGGTTAAAATTCCTTGGATTAATTTCAGGATTTCAAATCTGGCTAGCCATTAATTGGTCAAAAATACCCTTTTCATCAGTCACTGTTTAAGCTGATTCACCTTCCACAAACAATACACCACGTTACTGTACAAGCATAGTAAAAGAAGGAAAACTAAAAGGGAACATATAAGACACTTGCATGCTAACTCTATTATCAGGCTAATAATTCAGTGAGAGGCAGAGGAAATAAATTTTAATTTATTTCCAGAAATAAGATAAAGTTAAGGTTAATAAAACTGCCTAAGAAAAAAATCAAATAGCAAGAAAGCAGTAAAGGGACCATTATAATATCTGAAATTACAACAGCTAAACTGTGAATGTAAAGATTTCATCATGAAAATAAACTTTGGGAGAAAATAACCCCTCAGTACTTTCTTGTCTCAAGAAACAGTTGCTATTTTTTGTGGGCAGTATTTTTAAACCCACCTAAAAAATAAATGTACTCTACTTGCTTGGTTATTCTGCACAGAACCCAAGATGCAACATTCAGCAATTCAAGAAGGGGATGGATAGTTTTGCTTTTGAACAATAATCTTAGGAATATGAAAAACAAATTTAACCAACCTTTCAAATTTAAAACATGCAGTAACCTGTATAAAATATCTACTAAGAAGCACAAGAAAGGGAAACTCCTTATCCAGTAAGCATCTTAAAGTAAAGGAATAGGTGTTATGATTTTCTTGTTGTTTGATCTTTATAGAAGTAAAAGATTAAGAAAACAAAAATCAGTTTGTTTTTTTTTTTTTTTTGTCATATTGTTACTAAGAAAAAAAAAAAGAGTTGTTCGTACAATTCAGGAACTGGAAATATCAGGAAGTAAGAAGTTTAAGTTCAGTGAAATAGGTTTAGGCAGATTCCCTAGTCTTAGTCTGTCTGAAGGAGCATTAGGACTTCTCCAATATTTAAGAATTAAAATTTACCATAGTAATAGAACTTAAAAAAATATATTTATGCTTACAAGTGACTCAATACCAATTTACAGTTTTCAGGATTTGGAAACAGAGGAAGGAAGGAATAAAAACAAAACCAAAAAAATACCTGTTGTTTTCTTCATTATGCTGTAGAAGACTCCACCCTGCTGAAACAACTGAGGAAGCCCCTTTGCGTAAGACCAAACATCTTCTCCTGTAAAAATCAAACACAAACATTAAAATTAAACAGTTGTATTTTCATATTATAGACAATGGCTGAAAATGTAACTCCTTAAATAAAAAGTTGAGTCCTCGCTCTCTTCTATGCAATTAAGAAATCGAATTTTTATTGCAAATGCACAGACCATGAGCCTAGGACATTGAAAGACTTTTAGAAAAACATACCACTGTCTGCAGTCAAACATCCTACACATTCTAGAAAAAAAGGTTCCCAAATTTTACTTGATCCAAGGTGCAGCTCCTGGTTCTTTGCCAAGCCCTAAACACGAGTCTCCATTCCCCTCCTAACTCTGCTTTCAACTTTAAACTGACATGCTTCCAAAATTCAAGCACATATCCTTGCTCATTAAAATTTGAATTCTATATCCCTACACCTTCTCAAAAATCAGAGCTCAGTTTTACAGCTGCCACCCAGTACACTTAATACTGCAGCTGAGACACAAACATCCACCCAGGCAGCTGCATACAGCTGTGTCTGTACCTTGCTTTTCTTGAGAGTAAAGGAACAAAATACCAACCATGAGGCCCTGGCAGTCCTGTATAACCAGTGTTTCTCAACAACACCAAAAATGGCATTGAAATGTGACAACTTTAAATGCCATGCAGAGAGAGAAAAAAAAAACAACAACAATCTAGACTACATAAGGAAAGGAATATAAAGAACAGAAAAATTGGGAATATCAGTGACCTAACAGCACCTGCTCAATCATTTCAGATCTGCATTTTGCCTACACCGTCTTCCTTATATTGCTAACCACTTACCTGCTTCAGAGAAGTGACATGTGCTGTAGCTGTCTAAGCAGTACAAACAGAAAGTTCTGATAAATTCTATTCTCCTGATGCAGAAACAACTACTGTGCATACACATTTTCAGAAAAAAAATTGGTTTTCCCACTTTCCATCAAATATAAAAGGAACATATCAATACATTTTAGACAAAAATTGGCTGCTTCTGTAGGGATTGAAATCTCAATAACAACATCTCTCAAATTTCTATTAAGATTGGAAAATGTAAATCTTCATTTATAGTTAACTGGCTGTACTACTTGGATAGAGAAAGCTGGAATGTGTGAGACTGTAAAATATAACCCACCAATATGTCTGCTTGCTGTTATAGGGAAAACAAAATAAAAGAGCACAGGAGGCACAGGACTCCCTGCTCATCTGTTCCCCCACAACTGTCACTCACCACTCCACTGCAGGCATTACTCATGCCCCCATTCACTCTACAAAAGTACAGTGCACATTCTGACTTTGGATGTTTTAAAGACAGGAGACCGATATAATCTGATTAATTTTGAAAACATTCCTTCAAACCATATATGCTCAGGTTCATTGCATTCATTCACACATCAAGCTCACAAATTTGGCCTTTGCTTCCAAGATGAACATTGAAGTAATAAACCAACTGCTCTTCTTTCTTATTTTCCATGATCTACTGAAGGAAGTCTTCTGTCACTGCTACCTGTGTCCTTACTCTCACTGGCAATTTCAAAGGCACCTCCCTGTACACAGTGTCTCCAGAGGACCGCCGCCTCTTCCAAGTCTCCCTGATGGTTTAAACACTGCCTAGAGGCACCAAAATAACCACTGCACTGGGAACTATCAGAATACAGCTGTCAGTCCACTGAAGCCTGAAGGGGCCACAGCCAGCAGGACTCCATACTAAGGACTCCTTTACTACTGCACTGAGCAATCCATTACAATTTGAAGGACTCCCCTCCATTCCACAAGACAACCACAGGACTTAAAAAAGAAGCCCAGTCTTAGAATTACTGACATCTTCCAAGGAAAGATTCCCTATTTGCTGTGGGCATGATTTTTCAAGCCTTGCACAAGGGAAGCATCACTGTTTAGACAGCCTTTTATGCAATACTAACAAGTACTACATGCAGGAAAGCATGGAGAGCAGGATTCACAATACAAAAGCATTAGCCACTGAAAGAAATACAAACTAATGACACTGTTTTGATAGACATCTCCCACTGAAAGACAAAAAAAGCCCACAGTTACAACTGGACTTTCCCAGATCAGAGGAACTACATTTGTGACTCAACTACATTTGAGGTTTGCACATTTTTGTTGCTAGTTGAGTCTTACCATTTGTTTTGGATTTGTTTGCCATGGCAGCAAGATGTTTATAGGTCACAAGTAAATTTGGATGATCATTTAGTTAGATTAAAAACTCCCTCAAGACACTAAATTTATCAAAGAGATTATACTGTACACACTGTGTACTCCTGTACACACTTCCTCAGACCAGACCCAATCCCAGAACATTAAGGTATGGGAACAAATCAACAGGCCTTGTTCACTGATATAAGTTAGCCTGCAGCTGCTGCAAGCCCAGGACTGTCACTTCAGACAGCAGAGAGAACACACAAAGTGCAACACAAATAAGAAACTCAGTTGATAAACATATGTTATAGGGAAATTCAGCTGGCTTCAAAGCAAGTTGTTTAATTCCATGAAAATCCTGGTATCACATAATACATTAAATTTAAACCTTGCTATTTTGATTCCTTGTGTATGGATGAATTCATCAGTAAAAAACAAACCAATCAAAATAAATTCATATCTAGCTTGCACATATTCAGAGTGCTTCTACAAGCGTGTAATTAAATCTGGTTTAAAATATAATGTTTTAAATATGTTAATGCAAAATTCCAATTCCTTTAGTAATTTCCCCACAGAATTCTGCATTTTGAGCTAAAAAAAAAAATAAGAGAAAGCCTTACAAAAAATCATGCATAATATGTTAATTGGTCCAGAAATTACCGTATTTATTTTCCCAGGGCTTTTTTAAGAATTATATACAGAAAAACTTAAGAACATGATCTAAAAATCTAATAAGTAGCTGAGACGAGAAAAGAAAAATTCTACTAGCTGAAATAAGAAAAATTCTTCAGTCTACAGGAGACTCTGTATGAAAGAAAATATTTTAAGCACACAGAATGAATAATAGTGGATGTTTGAAGACATACTTCCACTACGGGCACTGGGGAAAAGTGTGTCCAGCCCAATGAGCTATCTCAACAGCATCTCCCCTCTACACATTCTAATCTCCCTGTATTCAGGAATGTTTTTAGCAGAACCAAGTTACAAAGCTGGCTCTCAGACCTGTGCAGCAGTTTTTAGCAGTACAGAAATGCTGTTGAGAAAAACTAAGGCTCCTTGTCTCAAAAAGGCTGAATATGCCACCTTGAGGAATTGCTACCCTTAAGAAAGTGCAAGAACTTAAGAAATTTGCTAATCGGTTGAAAAATCACAATTTTGAACAGTCTAGTAACTAGATTTCTCTCACAAGTATTTTTAAAGGAAAATGAAGACCCAATGAGAAAAGTGATATAATAACAGCATCTTATTCAGTTGCATAAGGTTTAATGACTGGCTGGTTTTCACTTGCTGCTGCTTTTACTTCTATTAGTAATGCAAAATAGATGCAGCCAGAGAAGGGTGAGATAAAGGAGAATCTTAAAGGAGAATCTAACAGCAGTGATGGCAAAGACAAAAAGCCATTCTTGCATACAAGATCAGCTCACAGTTTGTGGATTAGCACCTGTGAAAGAATAACACACCTTAATGTTTAAGTAACCAAGGTCTTTTTAAAGCACGCCTAAGTTTTTTGAAGTCAGTAACTGTACTTCCAGCAGTATTTCCTGCAGACAGGAAAGCACTCTTTTAAGCGTCATCTAAAAGTTAAGACAACTTTTAAACCTAATTTTGTCCTGCACTTTGGAACTGGGGTATAAATGTCAGTGTGACGAGGGGAGTAGTGATTCAGCACACTATCTTGTAAAAGACACACGAGTAAACAATCACACTTGGAAAAGAATCAAAGTTCTGCTTGATGAACTTCTGACATACCACTCTGTGATTACGTAATTGTTTCGTTTCTGAAACATCACATGCTTTAGCCACACCAAATCCCTCCAGCAAAAGAGAAGGCTCCCACAAAAAAAACCTGTAAACATGACTATTCAACTGGTTCGTAGAGCTGAATGTATGATAATTACAGTTCTACTTCCTGCCAAAAAGCAGCAAGAACTGTGAAACCTGATGAACAAAATACACAAACAGGGGTCCAAGTCTCCTGAGTTCAAAAAGGAAAAAAAAACCACAGGCACCTTTTATCTTGAATTATTCACAGTCAGATTTACATGACTGATAATTTATAAGTATAGCTTTGCAACCTTATGTCTAACCTTTGGAATTCAGATCCACGTTTAGATTCTTTCAGTTTCTCCTCTGTTTATATTCTGAAATAGTACTTTTCTTAAATTTTTAAAAAGACCAGATCTTCATTTAAAACTAATGGATTACTTAAGGAGAAAATGTCAAGTTGATATGCTTAAACCAAGACAACTCCCTGTGGGGCCAAATGTCAGGATTTCCTCCTACTACAAAGGTGAAAATTTGTTCCTCAAACTTCCAATGAGCAGACTCTCAGCATCCCCTTCTCACCCCAAATTTATTTCCTGCTCTGAATTTATTTCCTGAAACCTGAGGGAAAAAAAAGTCTGTAGCTTTCACACATACACTTCCAATATGTGCCTAATGAGAGGCAGGAAAAAGAGAGACAGGACAGCAGAGGGAATGCAATTACCTCTAAACCTGCAATTTTTGAAAGAGGACTTTGTAGCAAAAGAAGAACAAGTATCTCATATACCTCATATATACATTTCTAAAAGTCACTGACAACATACTAAATGTTCTTCTAATAAAGGAATAAGGAATTTTTTTTCAGCTACAAGATTAAGCGTGATTTAAGAAAAAGGGAAATGTGTATGTAACTACAGTTTGCAACACGTTATCTTCTACTTAAACACACAATTTTGAAGAATAACACAAAGTTAGCCTTACCCATGAGGGTTGCCAGAAGACAGAGTGAATACATCTCCTTGTCAACTTGCTCTTGCAGATCCTTTGACGAGATCTTACTGGTCACAGCAACATCTTCATGCTTCACAGCATGGCCTGAGTGAGCTGAGGCAGCCTGCCTGCCTTCCTCCTTGCCCTTCAGAATTTCTATGGCAATCCTGTCACCGTGCTGCAAAGGAACAGGCTCATTTTCCATGCCTTCTTTGGGAGGCAGAAGCTCTTTTGGAGGAAAGCCGTAGCGAATACATTGCAAATACGGGGGAATATTAAATTCTCTAGCTATGCCTTCCTGGAGCTCCAAGAAGGTGGTAGTGCACTTCAAGGTAAGCATTGACTGCCTCCCGTCATTGGTGGTTATTCGAATTTTCTTTTCCTTTGCAGATGTTGGAGAATATGGGGTTTTGGTTGGTGTAGCGGGTGCAGACGAGGGCCCCTCACGAACAGCCCCAGGAGAAGCAGTCCTGGGCTGCCCCTTATGCTCTTGTTTCAATTTTTCACTTTTCCGTTTCTGCATTACGGAAGCCTGGTCCGCAATGTTCTGCTGAATAGTTCTTTCAGCCTTGCTCATATTCAACTCCTCCTTGTGCAAAGTCTTAGTCTTCTGTCCAGTCAAAATGATTTTGGTTGGAAGTTGTGACTCTGACTCTTGTCCTTGCTGTACATCATCAGCTCTTTGGGCGTGAGCACCATCGATATTTACAGGGGTATAATCATCGGGGTTCTTTTTGGCAGTTTGGTGCAGTATTGTGTTGACAACTTTCTGCACCAGAATCTCGCTACCAAATTCACCAGGGAAGTGCTTGGTAACAAGTTTCATGGCGACATCATACACATTGCTGTTCAAAGAGGTGTCACTTTCATACTGGAACCAGTAGACAGTCTCTCTCACCACTCTTCCGCCCCACTCTAGAGTTATAGGAAAAGCTTCAGGCAAATTGTCATACTCTTTACCTTCCCAGTAATGCTTGAATCCACAGCCACACTTGCCACCTGATGACCTAGTATTAGTTCTGTCTCCATCAATATACAAAACAGACCCGTCTTCTCTGACGCGACGCATTAAGTTACCGTGGCACCAGTTACAGACAGTCAAATTACTCAGGCCATAGTCTGGTACCAGCACATCCTTCACAGGGTTGTAAGAACACACCAAACTGTTCAGGGGAAAACTGTAATTTTTGTCAGGCCTTAGCTGGCCGTGAGTACTTTTTGCCAGGTTATACAGCTTCCCCCCTGGAGCCAGCCACTCTGGGGGAACGTGATGCTCTGAAAGAGCCCCACAGATGAGGCACCTGTGAAGGCGGTTGTCCATCACTGCTTTTTTGGCAGCTGCAGTGACCTCTTCGGGCTGGACCCCTATTACACCAGTCCTTCTGTAGAAATATTGATGCACATCAGCTACAAGACTGGGGTGGATACCGTGTTTACTCATGAAAACCTCCTCCATTGCAGCAACAAGCCTCATCAAGTACTTATCCTGCAAACTTCTGTCTCCTCCAATAATACAACCACCATCCTCCTCTAACATGATGTACTTTTTGATGAGGTCTTGAGGAACTCCCCAGGCTTTAGGAAGTAGCTTCCTAGGCAGCTTAGGTAAAGCAGCACCTTTTATTCCAACCAGAGGAATATAATGGTTACGCCCTGAGCTACTCCATGCAATACAGATCGGCTTGTTCAACATGCCATCTTTCCCCATGCATTTTTCCAGAGGTATCAGACCAGGAAGGAATGTTGCTGAATAATCTCCAGAGCTTCGCATCCCACTCAAGGAGTCTAACAGGATGATAGGCCGGTGAAGCACGTTGGCCAGACCAAAGATGTGAATATTCCTAAGGCCCATTGGCACACCTTCTGGAGGAACAAACAAAGGGTCACATTCATTGATAATATCCTCCCACTCAGCAGCATCAATAAAGTCATGGAAAAGTGCCTTGTAGTGGCTCAGATTCTCCTCAAAATGCTTCTTTAGATTCTCTCGGAGAGCATGCCAGAACAGCTCCCTGCCAACAAGCGCTCGTGAGACTGCATGGACAAGGCAGTGGCCATCTCCATCCACGTGGACAGGAATGAGGCACTCTTGACTGTTGTTGGCCTTCTTTATGTCCTCCAGGGTGTCGTGCAGGTAGATGAGGCTGCCGGAGCGGTCCTTTCCGTAACCCATGGTTTCGACGTGCTCTGGCTCGATGAGGAAGGCGCGGTCACCCAGGAGGGAGCAGTCAAAGATGTCTCCCTGGTTCATCTCCGTGAGGAGCTTGGCTTTGCCAGTCTGCTTGTCCATCCCATAGCGGGCCAGGATGGGGGCCAGGAGCTTGCAGTGGTAGTTGGAGAGGCCATGGACTTTGACGAGCTCAGTGTTCCTGCGGGGCGGGCCGGCGCCGCTGACGCCCAGGAGCGCATTCCGCAGCAGGTTGTGCAGCACCAGGTCGGGGTCCGTCACCTCCTCCACGGCCAGCAGCTGCCGCTGCTCGTGGCGCCGCCCGCAGTCCGTGCACTCGATGCTGCCGCTGCCCTGCGGCCCGTGCGCCGGGAAGAACAGCCGCGCCTGGCATTTGGGATCGGGGCAGGTGCCCGAGAAGATGCGCCGGTCTCGCTTCTTGGAGGCGGACGGAGGCGGCGGCTGCGGCTGCTGCTGAGGGGACGGCGGCGGCGGCTGCTGGGGCTGGGACATCGCTCCGCTCCTCTCCGCCCGGGCTTCACCCGCACCCGCTCCTCCGCCGCCCTCACAGGCGCATTCCCTGTGCGCCGGACAACAACCGCCGCCTCTCAGACGCCGCCGGTGCCGGTGCTGCCCGTGCGGTACCGAGCGCCGCCCGCCGCCCCCCGCCCGACGCGGAAGCCACCGCCGCTCTCACCGCCCCTCGGCCGCCTCAGTGCCCGCAGCGCCGCGGCCTCGCGCATTTCCACGCCGGCGGCGCACGCGCGGCGCTACAGGGGCGGATGGGAGCGATAGTTTCGTTCGCTGCCAAGACCCGATGTAGAGAAGGGATCTACGTGCTACGGGGAGACTACAGAGACCGTGATGCTATGCGGCGGAGAGTGGGCGGGCGGGGGAGGGGCGACACCCGGCGGGGTTGCTGGGAAGCGTAGTCCACGGGCGGGTGGGCCGGGAGGGGGACGGGCAGGACACTCGGCGGCGCTTGTTGCGCTTCCTGCGGTAGCGCTGGGGGTGGCAGTAGGGTGTGAGGTAACACTCCACATGTACATTCCTGCTGTGTCTCGCTCGGATGTTGGTCTGAGGTGACACCCTACGTGTATATTCTCTCTCTGTGCCCCTCGGGTGCTGGTTTGAGGCGACACTCCTCTGCCCCCCTCGGGGGCGGCTCCGACGTGACACCCCGCGTGTACATCCTTCCTCTGCCACCTCGTCCCCCGCCCGCTCACGGCCCCAGGAGCAGCGGGCGAGGCTCCCTCCCGTGTCACCTGTGTCCCTGGACAGCCTCGGGGGGCGGGAGGCTGCTCGGCTCCGACAGGCTGCTGCCGGCAAGGGGCTGACAGGAAAGGACAGGGCGGGGGCCGGCTCCAGCCTTCCCCTCAACAGTGCCGCTGAGGGGCAATCTGAGGCCCCCCGAGGGCTCCCCGGGCACGGAGGTTTCCAAAAGCACGGCAGGCAGAGTGTCCTGCCAGGCAGCACTGCCTGCAGGCGCGGGCACACGGGCTCTGACCCAGCCTCTGCCCCGAGAGCCTCCGCAGGCAGGCCCGGGCGGGTTGTGCCTGCCCTCGGAGCTCCTCGGGGGCCTGGAGCCGGGGTTTCGATTCCCGAGGAGCCGCGCCGGGCTGCTTGTCCGGGGGGTAAGCTATCTGAGCGGAGGTGTTCCCCGGCTGCCGGCTGCTGATAGCGACAAAACAAGGCTCAAGGAGACGCGGGAGCAAGCTGTTAACGCGAGTGATCCCTCCAGCTGGTGCTACGTAAGGAGATAATGAGGGAACGGAGCTGGCGCTTACGTTATCTCCAGTGGCCGTCTGAAACGATACTTTTGCCAAAATGAAATGGAATAATGTTCACAACTTCCAACCTAATTGCAGGGTTGGCAGCATATTCATGCGGAGAACTCAAGGAGGGATACCGTCAGCAAACGGAGGAGTTAAGCTCTCTGAAAGCTATTCCAGATAAAGATTTATCCTTCAATTAAGGAAAACAAAAGCTGACTGTCGGAGGACAAGGTGGAACCTCACAGGGTATTTCCAAGTACCGGTGACCTATCCCTGTGAACACAAGGGCAAAAAAAAAAAAAAAAAAAAAAAAAAAAAAAAAAAAGAGACCATTTCCCCCCTCCTCCATCACCCTTGTTCTATCAAACACCTGGAATTTACATCCCAAGGCCTCACCTATTCTATAGTCACTCAAATGATCTAAAATTAGAATAAAAATCATAGAGATTGTATCAGAGAGATAGTATTGTGCTTGTACTTTCCAATACAAAGGGATTGAAAATTTTCATTAATCCATGAAAAATAATTTATGCATCTGACATTTAAATTATAAATATTCAGATGATTAATACATACCGAAAAAAAATCTGTTTCTGTGCTTTATCACAGGCTTAAGGAAAAAAATGGCTCCGGGCCTGGCCCTGTGACAGACTGAGCACTGCCACCTTCCAGTGACAGCAGCTGAGCTGTGCATGCTCATTCCCTTTCAGTTTCAGTAATTTGTCAAGCACAGAAAATGTGTGTGTGTGTGTGTGGTGTGTGTGTGTAAGTGTATGCATTCCACAGAGCAATTTTTTTTCTGATCTTTTAAAATATGTGGCAGGTTTGAAGAAGAAAAGATTAAATTTATGAGGCAGATTTTCATTCTTGCCTGCTGCTAATATTTTTTAATGTGTATGACAGTAAGGTAGCAGCATCACCAGCTCCACAATCCTGCCAATGTGCCTTGTACTTGGGGATAAATCAGCAGTCTGTGCCCATTCATTCCTTAGTCTCCCCTTCATAAGTAGCAGGAACGCAGTAAAAATGCAAATAGGGAAGCCTCTGTCCTCTGTGAAACTGTGTGGCAGCAGCTGAGAATGGGCACCGTTCAGGGCATCGTCCGGTGACAATCCTGTGCTAACCCGGCCTGCATTTTGAAGAAATGTCAAAAGAATTTTTTCGTAACATCACTGGCCTCTGGAGCGATCCAATTTTTCACATATGGGAAATAAACACTTCTGTTACCATTTAATAGTACTTTGTAGTCAATAATAGAGAGCACTCTGATGAAATAATTCACTTGTGCTGTCAAAGCCAATGGAACTTATGATGCTTTGTTTACTTCTCCAACCAGATGTTTTATGAAAGCACTGGGACTGTAAAGTCAAAATCATTTCTCCTTTCTATTCCTTACATTAATTTCACTGATAAATTATATTCAGTAGAGGAATCTGTCTTTTATGGTGGCTTCACCCTAATTGACATGGATGTTTTTGATCAATGACATTTATAAGTTTTCCAGCTATATGCAGACTTATGATCATGACTGATTGCCCAAGCAATTTCTGCAACAATAAACTTTCATTACAGAATCTTTGATAAAAATCACAATTCTCTGGCAAACTAATAATTTATGGAAATTAAATGCATCTTTATTTACAAGCTTTATACACTGTATCTGGCAAACAGGATAAGGAAGTTCTGTGTTGTAACACTGAATACAAATTACACAAGTAACTAAATCTTTAAGCAGTCTTAAAAGGAAAATTCAGGAAATACAGTGTCTGCCAGGTTTGTAAGTACCCTGCAGGGTGTAGCAATGAGTCCTACCAGAGATCATGGCAAGAGCCATGCTATTTTCACAGGCAAACAACATCACAGTCAAGAAAATAGGATTGAAGATCACACTGATTACAAAGTTAAGTCTATTTGTAATGGGTCAGAAGAGTGATTAATTGTCAGCAACAGGGCATACCTGAACTCATGCCACTTTGTTGATGAGAACCAAACACTGACAGTCAAAGTACCAGGCATTCATTTCAGGCCCAGGATGGAAAACGTAAAAATTTCAGTCTGATCTTCACCCAGTGCTATTCTGTCTCTTCTTTGTCATTTAACCTCAGGAAATGGGTCATTCCCAGGTCAAAGCAATTATTTTTCAGAGGCACTTGTTTCTTTGGAAGAGCAATGACAGAAGTTTCCAGCTAAACAGAAACAAAAGGCTTGTGCAGCATGCCAAAGAACAGATCACGATAAACTGGAAGATGGTCTGTGTTGTCAAGAAGTGAATGTTATTATCAGCCTTCAGCTACACCTCAACATGCTCTTCAGAAAGAATAGCTAAAATCTGGTGTTTTCTTCATTGAAACCCTTGCAACGCTGATTCTGCCTAGCCTGCAAGACTAGCAGTTTAGCCTAACCTGGCTCTGAAAGTTCTCTATATGTACACTCAAGAAAAAAGGAGAGGGAAAACAAGTGTGAGATAGAGGGAAGAAGGCAATATCATCCCACCCCCCAATGAATCCAACATTTTTCAAAATTTAGATGTGACAACCTAGCTTCTTAAAAGTATGTGCAGATCCACAACTGGATGGTACTTACGATATCATAAGTACTATTAGCAGTACCAGCTACAAGGAGAGAACAACAGCATGTGCTCCACTGCACAGAGCAGCTTTGAGTGTTGTGTGGGCTCTTTAATTCTTGCTCCTGTTTAGCCAATTTGGCACTCACTCCCTGACTGCTGCTGAACTCTGTATCTTATTTTGCCCATCACCTAAGCCGGCGTTGTGAAAAGCCCAAGCGCTCACCACCATGCCACCTGCGCAATTCCAGAGGGGTGTTGGTCAGAGGCCTCCTCATCTCCTGCTCCTCAGAGGCAGCGTGCAGCCCAGCAGTGTTCTGGAAGGACAGGAATGACCACTGAGCAACTTTGGCTTTCATGAACCTTTGGGTTAATTAATAGTTAGTCAATGGCAGTCACAAAACAGCAGCTGACTTATCCTGGGGACCTGGGCTGGTAACTCGTGTCCTGGATACATCCAACTGAATAACTTCTGTATCCCTCTTCTACTGCCTTCCAGTGACCTCCAAAATTAAAAAATATTTTCCTTCAGTGCTTTCACAGAGTCAGAGCTTGAACTGCTGCCATTGCACCAGGTTCAGCAACTCACACCACTATTAGATGTTCTCTGTTAACACTGATGTCATTCCTACACGAGACCAAATTTGGGCTGCTCAAAGTGTGGAATGTGTGTTAGCAAAACATGAATGCCTTAGGAAAACAATATTAAAAGTAAAATACTGGGCAGAGCTTCCAGTACTAATTACAACCATTCAAATAACCTGCTCAAAGGCTTTGCTGCAGCAAAATCAATGTTCCCAGTGATGGTTCAGGTACAGCCTAGTCTGGTGAGAACAGCTCTACAGCTGACTCTCATGCTGGGTCAATCTCAGCATCCTAGGCAAGCTGCTCAACACTGGCTTGGGTTTGTTTACCTATGCTTCCCTTTTATTTCTTGGCTCAAAAGCCAGTTCTGAGGCCCTGTCTTGAAAACATTTCAAATTGATTTCACATGCAAACTCCTCTGCAAAGTTAAGGCCGCACATTTTTTTTACTCTGAATATTGCTTTGCGAATTGATGTCAGCGCAACTGGCAAACAAAATGGATTCATCAGGACTGTCAGTGTTCAGAAACTGTCAATAGAAAATCAATCTTTAGGGCAGTAGACCATTATAAAAAAGGAGAATGTAAGTGTTATTAGCTTAGATGTGTAACCTGATTATATGGAAGCCTCAATGGCAATTACTGTGAATGTTTATCTGCTTTCCATAGTGCTCTGTCAAATACAAATTGAACGAATGGTACAATCCCATTACACTAAAAGATAAATGCCTCAAAATAAAATAGGTTGAGCACCTAACACACTCACTGCCCTATTGATTTGTACGTTCACAGTGTATGCAGTCACTGACCTCATCAGCTGTTAAAGGTTTACTTAAATCTGTATAACAATCCCATGTATTTAAGCATCCCAATTAACTATCTGGTTCTAAGTGAGGTTCTCTCAGTGAATATACTCAGTTTAAAGGAAGAATAGAATTTCCAGTACAGAGGAATTGCCAAGTCAAGGATATAAATGGGGAACAAAGACATCAAATGCTTCTTACAGAGAGCACATAGCAGTGACACCTGGCTTGCAATTATGCTTCCAGTTTGGAAGTATTTAATAGGTTGAGAGTGTGTGTTTTTCAGAGTTGAAGACAGAAGAGAGAACCTGATACACAAATACAAAATGGCAAAATGGTGGGAGTGGATCAACAAACTGAAAAAAAAAAAAAAGAAAAACAAATCCACTCTATCCTTAAATTTTCTCCGGAGGGTTTTTAAACTAGATATTATAACACTTCAAATTGAAACCAGATGAACCCTTCCAACTGGTTTTCTGCCCTGTTCTCTGGCAACTGAGCTGAGCATAATACCCCATTTTCCAACATGCACAAACTGTCTTACCACCAGTAGCCAAATGTTCTAATAGTTTCTAGTTTTCTGATAGCTCAGAAGGTTCTTGGTCCTTTATACACCTATAAAGGTCTAAACTACAGCTCTTGTGTTCATTAATTCATTGCAGTTCACTAATAACCTTCCAGTAAGTGGCATCTTCTACCACACTTCCTTGTCTTGGATGTGATTTCTAAGTACTGAAATAAGTGAAAAGGAGGTTTGTAAAACCAAAGAAACAGGTGCCTACTACTGGGCAGGAATTTCTTTGAAGAACAGCTTTTTCTTGCATCTGATGTAAAACCACTGACAGTAACAATGAAGATGTACCATCTATTAAAAAAAAAGTAAAAAAAAAAGTTAAAAAGAAAGTAAAATTTTTTTTTGTCTTTGAGAAGTATTTTCCCATTATAAACTCATTGGCTTCTATAATGGAAAATGCATAAAGTGACTTTTAATCAACTCTTGTCCTTCACTAATTTTATCAGAAAAAACAAAAACAAAAACCAAAACCCAAAAAAAAAACCCAAACCAAACAAACAAAAAACCCAAATCAAAACAAAAATCCCACCAAATTGCTCTTGGGGACTTTACCATTTCTGGTCTATATAACTTATTTCCATAAACCCACAGATGCCGTTTACCTCTTTCCATTCAACACTGATAGTGCGAAGCCAAAGCTCCCCGCCCAGAGCCCCGCGGGAGGGACGGACGGAGCCTTCCCCGCCGCTGTTGCGCTGGTTCGGCGCTGGCAGTAGGTGTCAGCAGAAGCTCACCGAGGGAGCCTTCCCATCATCCCGGGAAGTCCCGGGCCACACGGGTCAGACATCAGTGCTGTAAGGCACCGCTGCTTTGTCACTCTGCTGCCTTTTTTCTGACCAGCCAAATAACGAAAAGCAGCGGGTCCGGACGCTGAGCATCCTACGTGGTTGTACACCGCAGCAAACAAGCAGGTGGGGCTTTGCTTACCTACTGATAATTCATTTGCATAGCGAGCGTGGTGGTTCACAAGACAGGTGCTGGTCTCGAAAACGTTTTGTGCTGGAGAATGACAGGACAACCTGATTTGCCTGTTCTGAGGTCCGGAACTCTTCAGGCGAGTGGATCAAGTAACTGCAGAGGAAAGATCCTCCTTATGGAATGACTTTACTATAGAGCACTGCATAAGAATGATTCAGGGGATAAAATTTTAAGGAGAGGTTTTTCAAATAAAATCGTACTAAGGGCAAGCTCACTGCTCAGAGGAAGAGCTATCTGCAGGTACAGCAGGAGAAAGCTCATTCAGAAAGTTTAAGAGAGATTCTGTCGATATAGAGTATGTCAGGCATCCTGTGGGGAAGGCTTTCTAGATTTAAAACAGAGCAAATCTAGATGAGTAAAATAAAGTGTCAAACAAGTTGCACAACTTGATGAAATAACAAGAGAGTGAAAGAAAGACAACTTTGATATAGCATCTTTGGAACTCTCCGCATTTCTAGATAATATCGAATGTGAAGGAAGTAAAATCAAAAATCATTCAGGAAAGAATCTGAAGTTACATGTGCCCAAGCCATCTCGATCCAAGGAACAGTAAAGTGAAGAAAAATCCCTTCAGTTAAAAAATTACCTTGACTCTAAAACACAATAAAAAAACCCCCAAAAAACACATGGCAAAAATGTCCATTAAATCAAATTACCAAATAGAAAGCAGGATGGGGGAAAAAAATCCAATGATGCCAAAGCAGAAAGATGTAATAAAGGGGATATAAAGAGAACACTGCAAGTGCATTTTTTCTGTTGGGAATGTTTGACAATGCCAGCCCAATATGGTCACCTATTTTCTCTCAGTGAGGGGAGAGCACATACAGGAGAAGAAGTGATAGCTGTCTGATTTTCACATTCGTGAGTTTTGGTATCCTCTCACATGACAGTTTACAATCAAGCTGGCAGAAAATGTACTGATCCGATACTGCTGTGCTAGATAGAAAAGCCATGATTATAGCAAACTTACGTAACCACAGCATATGCAGAGCAGCTGGTCACTACCAAATTGTAAAACCATATCAAAATGAGGTTATGCAGGCATCTGTCCTCAGTCTGTTCATTAATTACATGCAAGATTATACTTATCAAACTTGTAGGAAACACCCAGCTGGAAAGAGTTGCAAGCAATTTGAGGGAGAAATATATAGCTTAAAATTCTCTTGACCAGCTAGTGAAATAAATAAGATTGGAAATCAGCATATATAATATTTTATTCTCACTTACAATCACAGGATAAAGGAGTACATTTATTGGGATCATTTTTCAGAAAGGATTAGGGCACGCAGTGAATCACAAACTGATTGTGAATCAGCCAGGTCATATTGTTATGAAAAAGCAAGGCCTTTTAAAGGATTCAGTGAATGAGTGTCACAGGGATACAAAAGGATCAACATGGCAACTTGCAGCAAGCACAGTGTGTGTTAGTACCTCATTTCAAGAAACATGAGAACCAACAGGGAAAGGTCTAAGTAAATCAACAATAAAATAATCATGATCTAGAAAAAATAGGTGAGAGAAAGAATAGATGTCGTCATGTAGGCACACAAGAGCAAGGTAACAGAGGCAGGTAACACACAAACTGTGGGTCAAAATCTCAGTAAAGAATCATGATACAGACATAGAGAAAATCAGAAAAATATTTTAGAGATAATATGGCTTCATGAAAAATAGCCTGCTCTACTCACAACCCTTTCCTAGCTTTCTATTTGTGAGTATGATTGATAAATCCACTCTCTGATGCATAAGCTTTGTTCACCTCCTGTTTACACCAGGAACAGCCAGCCCAATGCTCAAGGGGAAATCTGGGGGAATGCTCCTGATGAAGACAAACAAAAACATGCTACACTGAAAAGTAGAAAAAAAGGAAAATGATAGTTTGAGAAAAAGAGACTGAGAGATTACCTTCTGATATGTGGGTTAGCAGAGCTGAAAGATTTAGCTCGTGCTATAGTAACCCACAGAAGAATAATTGACTGAAGCTGTTACCCCTCCAAGAGCATTATTCCCAACTCAGCTCTTCCAAAGCACTTCACTGGCTCTCTGTAGTGTGGGAAGAAAGAAATGCATGTGGAACCTCTGATACAGGGGGACACCTAAGAGGTCTGGCAGAGTGGGAAACACCAGCTCCTCAGAAAGGGAATCCCAACAATGCCTCTTCCTTGTTGCACAATACCAGACCCCTCAAAGAAGGCCTTCCACAGGTAAACCTACTACAGTTGCCAGAATAAGACAGAGAAGAAAGTAGAGGATTATGTAACTGCACCCAAAACATTGTCTTTTAAGTCTATGTATAGGAAAGACAAATAAATCTTTAGGAACAGACAGGATCTGAAAATACTCTGAAGTGGAGAACCATTTTTACCACTAGTTGAATATTGATTTAGGTTTATCTAATCCCTACTTTAATTATTGTGCCTCGGTCACTCCCTAGACTCCAGGCTCTTTCCAAACAGATTTTTTGTAAGTAGCCATCTCCTATTGTATGCCAAAGCATTTCTCATAAACTTCCAGCAGTTCCCACCAACAAATAAGGTACCTCAGATGCAGAAAGCTACTGGTGTTTGAAATATGCTCTACTGACAGCAGATCCTTGGACTGTTGGTCAGAACACCTGGGACACTTGCTGGGTCTTTCCTACTGGAGCTCTGCAGAAGTTGATTACAAAATGGATGCTTTTAGACTAGAGTTATAGCACACTGAAGACCCTAGGGTATAGTAGATATCTCTTACTTGCACAGTTCAACTACCCTTTCATTGTATGATAAATTTCACTATGCTTATGTCTGTGTGCAAGATTAAAAAAAAAAAAAAAAAAATTGGTTACTTCAGTTCTTTCCCATTTTGCCCTACGGTAGAGATGTCATCCATTTCCTTAGTCTGGTTGCATTTGAATTGCATTACAGGGCAGAAAAGTTCATAGAACAGAAGACAGTAAAGATAAGAAAGCAGAACAACAAAACCAAAGGAAAACAAGCATTTTATTCTGTTTTTAAGTTGTACTCTTGCTATCAGCAGAGCTGGAAAGACTGCCTGTTAATGATGAGTAAGCATTAAGTAACAACACTTCCAGTTGACACATATATAAAAGAATTCACATACAGAAACTTTAGTAACCCTTGCACATCACTTGGAGAAGGATTACAGCTTCCTTACAGTCATGTAATCTTGTCCACTCAAAGGGCTTATTCTCTTCTTTTAAAGGTTTTAGACCCTAACTCCTATATTAATACATATAGCAACACCTCCGTGAATTTGTGGTAGGTTTTGAGATTTTGTATCTGTGAAAGCTATTGACTCATTGCCGCTAGTTCCTGATAACTCATGGGAAACACATGAGGCAGGGGTTTTCACGTTCCCCAAAATGGCAACCACAGCTAGGACAGAAAGGAAAAAAGAGAAGAAACAAAAAAAACATTTCATTAAATGAATTTGTTTTCTAAACGGGATATTTTCTTGAACTGAAACTTTGGCAAGTTAATTAAATTTCATCTTCTTGGAAACTTACATTGTTATATCACATGACACTTTCTTTTCCCCCTATACCACTAAGATTTAATCCCAATTTCCTTTTATACAACTGTGTTAAGAAGCAAAAGTAGACTTAGAGTTTGACTTAGGGTCTCTAACTTATCATTTGCTTAATTTTTACAGTTTGCATTGAGTAAGATGATTATATGTCCTCTCATATTTTGATTCCTGTATTCTTTGGATTTCTATTTGGAGGTATCTTGATATAGCAATTATGTTTTGCCTTTGCAATACATACCATACTGCCCTTTTTTCTTGTATCTTTTTGTAGAGAAATAGCTTGTAATTCTTGGCTGGATATTTAAGAATTGTTATTTAATATATTTAAAATAAATAGTTTCAAATTTTAAAATTATTTTAAATTTAAAAATAAGTTTAAAGAGCTTTTTACAGACTTGAAAAATATACTGTCTTCCATTATTTTAGCTAACTGTGCTTGCAGAGGTTGACTCTTAGATGCTGTAGCCAACATCACTGATGTTTCATATGATATAAATAGTTCACAGCAGCAGGGATCCTGAATGCAAAAAACATGCTCTGCTTTGTATGCAAAAATTTAACAGGATTGTGGTGTGCATGGGATGGGTGTTACTGTGCATCCAGCAACAAAAGCTGAAGGGCAGCTAACCTTCTGGTCTAAAAAACTTTGAACTTTACAGAGAACACACTAAAGTATGAAATAGCAACACAAAATGCCACAACATTGAGTAAGTTGAGTAAGTGAGTTGAGTAAGAGGATATGATTGAGGAATAACAAATTTTGGTTTTGGAAGAAGGGAAAGAAAATAAAGTGTGATTACTACCTACCTAGACAGAGGATATGATGCTTAATTGCACACCTCTCACCATTCCAGGGAAGAAACTGCACTTACTCACTTGAAAGCTGCCCCTAGTTAGGGGAAAAGCAACAGTGCTTACATGTCCTGAAATATCACCCACAAACTTGGCAACATCTTGCACCAATGTTCATCATGTCTCAGGATCAAACAGCAAATGACCATTATTTAATAACAACTAAGACTAGGAAACATATCTCTGTTTACACTCATCTGAATATCTGTCCATGAACTCAAATTATGCAAAAATTCAATCTAGATTTACTCATGACACTGACAAGTACAAACTAAAGTATGAAACTCAAAGCAGGTAACTTTGTGGAGGAAACATAACCAACCTAAAGTGGTGGCTATGAGAAGAGTGACTCTACTCCTCTGTACCTGTCGTGACTTGGGTGTTGATGTAAAGCCTAACAGCAATGCTTTGGAGAAGATGATTTTCCTTGAAGGCACAATGAGAGATAGGGATCCCCAGATGTGATTTGGTAACTAAGTTCTTGGAACTCAATAAAGCATTTAAGTTTCTTTTTATTTGACATTTGTGTTAAACTTTCATCTTAATTGCTGTTGTCTGTTTCAAATGTTTGATAAAATGTGTTGTACTACCTTATTGGAGGAAAGCATTTTCAGTACTATACCTTGTAAATCTCTAAGCTAATTAGAAATATGAACTGTTTGCTAGCCTCCTGCAGATGAACTTTGTAATTCCTTCAGGAACTCGCTCTGAAAAGATGGGAATTTACATGCCTGAAGATAGGAGCCTGTTCATGAGCATGGATTCAGTGGTAGATGAAGCCATGTCACAACAAGCCTTTCTCATGATGCATCCTCATTGATTTATTGCCTGGTTAGTATGTGGTTGTGGGGGATCTACCCAGCCTGAGCATGTACTGTCAGGTCTGCTAAACAGAAAGCCAAGGTAAAAGGGCACCTTATTTAACTCTGCTCTCTACTTCAAAACTTTTTCAATTTCTTTTATTCCACTTGTCCTTAGTCAATCTCTATTTCTTTCATCCCTACTTTGGCTCATAGCTCATAGTGCTGGATAGCTCGCTAAAAGTCTACATCAGCTAACAACCATTTGCCTTTTCAATTTCCCCTCTGAAGTTCAGCCCGTGCTCTTACGTGGCTTCTTCATGTGGGAGGAGGCAGCAGTAGGATGTATGAAGGCAGAGTTGCTACAGGGAAAGAAGTGCAAAGGGATGAAAGGTGGAGACATGCAAATCGGTGTAGTAAGATGGAAAATGAAAGAAAGTACAGCAAGAAGGCAGAAGTCCTGGTAACCTCACAAAAGATGTTTCCCCCCTTTGGCCTCCCATAGTAAGATGACAATGCATCATATCCACAGTTACTGAGTTACTACACAAAGGGTTTATTCTGACCTCAGTCCGTGCACCAGACTGCTGATATTGACAGGAGTTTTGTTGTGCTTTAAAAGCAGAATGTCGTCATCTTAATCTGTTTCTCCACTGTTTTCTCTTTCTGTATTGGTGGTGGTTTTAGGTGTGCTGTTCAGACATTGACCTGAGTGTAGTTAAACAAATCAACCTGTCTGGAAGGATATGCATAAGAGAAGAAAACAAACAATAGAGCAGACATGAGGAAACAAATGAGGCACATCTATTAGCTTTGTTTGCTCAGCAGCCGGCCTGGGACTGATCTTTTAAAGATTTTCTAAGTTTAGTGCTTCCTAGTATAGAGGACATGGCATTAGAGACCTTGAGGGTGTACTTGTGTCCTCACAGTAGAATACCAGAGCAGGAGGAAAAAGCCATTCTATAGGAAAACTAAGATGGGAGTAAAGGCTGGCTGTAGTAGCAAGCCACTTTTTCCTTTGTTTCCTTTTTTTTTTTTAAGAGGCTTTTACTGTATGTGAACTCTGCTTAGATTGAAGGGGAGATGGTTAATTTTCTCTTTGATATTTAAGTTTTCTGCAGTTTTTTGCTGTTTTTTTCAACTAGCTAGGATGCTAGTTGCATCCTAACTAGCAACAGAAAAGTGTCTGGTGGAGAGAATTAAACTTGGAAGAGCATGAAGTTGCAGTTGCTCAGGAACTCCACCACCATGGCTGCATCTGCTCATTGTGGTCTAGACTGGAAACTTTTCCCCAGGCTGTCAGCATGGCAACCCATCACCTGCAAGAGAACCATTTCTTTCCCCAGTTGCCTAGTTTGTGTCAAAGTATGTGAAGCAGGGAAAAAGTAATTATATCAGGCCAAAGAAGGATTTGTAGTGTTTTTACACACACATACACACAAAAAGGACTAGAAGAGACTTCCAGCACTTCAGACTCCTCAAGTGATAAAATATTCTATTTACAGCTGACCTTTTGTGTTCCTCTGTGCCACCTCTGTGTTCTTTTAAGTGCCAGGAAAACTCTAGAAATAGTTTCTTATTATTGTTAGTTAACTTTAGTGGATTTCACTCAAGATGGATGGTTTTTAAAATTTTTAATTTCTGGTAAGGAATCAACAATACAAGTGTGCCTAGTTATAGCTTTGGAAATAGGAATTCTGTAGGCATTTTATGAAGTGTTTAAGAAGCTCAAATATGTTGAGATGATACATCAGGTTGTAGGCTATTTTGGGGTGGAACAGATTTTTTCTTCTTAGGACGGGGAAAAACCAGTTTTGTCCTGATAAGCGAGAAGATCTTTCAAGACTTTTTCCTCATTCAGATTCTTTAGGAGTCAAGGGGAAGGAAGGAATGGTTACATCTATTATTCAGTCCTGTCTCTGCTAATTTAATCCAATGCAGAAATAGGGTTCTGATACTGACAGATTAATCCCTGAAAATCTAGGCCTTACAGGAAATGTTTAGTTTTGTTAATCAAACCCCTTCTCCCAAGTAATAATACAGCTAGAATCACTCATCACTTTTTAGCATTACTTCTGCATAACAGGGGTGGGTCTCTTGAATGGATCAAACTGCATAATCTTTGTCTGGAGATTTGCCTTTTGGAAGTTGTCCTGAAAATAGTTTTCTGTGTGACTGTATTCTAAATAATTACACATGCAAGATGGATCAAGGACACCCACGTGTGCTTAACATTAAATGTGTGCAAGCCTTATGAGAAACATAAGGTTAGGATGATCACAGAAACACAGAATCATGGAATAGTTCAGGTTGGAAGGCACCTCTAAAGGCCATCTAGTCCAAACTGGCTGCAACAAGCAGGGACATCTTCAGCTCAGTCAGACTGCTTAAAGCCCCATCCAACCTGAACTTGAATGTTTCTACTGATGGGGAATCTACCACTCACAGACAGGCAGCTTGTTCCAGTGTTTCACCACTGCATTTTAAAATTTCTCTTCCTTATATCTAATCTAAACCTGCCGTCTGTCAGTTTAAAGCCATTATCCCCTGCCCAACACTTCCTGCCCTTGTAAAAAGTACCCTCTTCAGCTCCCTTGTAGCTCCCCTTTAGTACTGGAAGGTGCTATAAGGTCAACCTTCCTATAACAACCCCAACTCTCAGCCTGTCTTCATAGGAGAGGTGCTCCAGCCCCATGAGCACCTTTAAGGACTTCTTTGTCTGGACAAAGACTTGTTGCAACAGGTCCATGCCTTTCCTGCATTAGGGACCCCAGAGCTGGATGCAGCACTGCAGGTGGGATCTCATCACAGCAAAGAAATGGGCAGAATCCCCTCCCTCAATCTGCTGGCCCCGATGCTTTTGATGCAGCCCAGGATACAGTCAGCTTTCTGAACCACAAGCACATATTTCTGGGTCACATCCAGCTTTTCATCCCCAAGTCCTTCTCCACAGGTCTGCTCTCCATCCATACATCCCCAGCTTGTATTGATACCGGGGATTGGCCAAGGTATAGCATCTTGCACTTGCTGAACCTCATGAGATTCCCACAGGCCCACTTCTGGAGCATGTCCAGGTCCATCTGGATGACATCCTGCCCTTCAGGCCTGTCCACAGCAACACTTGGCTGGGTGTCATCTGCAAATTTGCTGAGAGTACACTCAATCCCTTTGTCCAAGACATTGGTGAGGACATTGAAGAGCACTGGTCCCAGTATGGATCCCTAAGGGACATAATTTGCCACTGATCTTCACCTGGAGATTGAGCCATTGACCACTACCCTTGGGATGCAATGAATTTTAGGTGCAGTCAGGTGACTGGGCATAATGATGGGTTAAAACAGTATTCCCACTAAAACATGGTAGAAAAATCCCTGGATGAAGAGAGGAAGTTTGCATGAAAACATGACCACCTTGGCAAAAACTGCTTATACCTACCTTTCCTAAAGATGTGGCCTTTAGCTGTACTTTTTCATCTCACTCCTTTGCTTCATTGAAAGCTGGGAAGGAACGAACTATCCAAACTGTACTGAAGAGACATTGTAATTTAGGGATCATTCTTTTAAGATGTACTATGACAACAGATTAACTATTCCAGACCATCATATTGAGCTCATTCTCTGAGATTGACTTTTGCCCATACTACAGTCTCTGTCTTCTTTCCAGCACCTCAGGATGCAGGAATTCTTAGTGTCCTCAGCAGTCTCTTCCCTTCCTCTTATTACCACTCAAAAAAATTCACCGGTGCCCTGGTTGTGACTGGAAAAATCTCCCTCATCTCACACTCTCTCCCTGAGGCCTTCCTGGAAATTCTCATAATTTCGTGAAGTCTCCAAGCTGGTGCCGTTTCCTAAGGTGTGCCATGTAGGGAACTCAGATGGCCATACCCAGAACCATGAATCTGACAGAAGTGTTTTCAGGATGGATTGCAAAAATTAAGGGTGAGGTGAGTTTTGCTGTGCTGCATCCTGTGGTAACTTGTGGAGAAGAAAGTGTTCCAGGAAGCATATAAAAGCAGCCAAAAGAGAGATAACAAATGTTGCTTGAAACAAACTGATAACTATTTTTACCACATCCTGCTATGAGAAATGAGCACAAGGTGATTATTGAGAGAAAAGGTAAAATAATGCCTACAGGACAGAGTGGGAAGGATGCTTCTGTATCCTAGCTGATGTCTCCTGTGTCCCTCTCCTCCATCCAGCCCGATTAATCTACTTTTTCCACCCAGATGGATAAAATATCGGCAGGAACCATCGTCGCTTTCTGTGCCAGCGTGTGAGAGCTCTGCAGCGGTCGGGGCGGCGCGGCGCTGGGCAGGCTCCGTGTGTGTCCCGATGGGGCACAGCCCTGCCGGCGGCCTGGCAGCACCGCCAGCTCTCGGAGCCCGCTCCCGAGGCGCAGCCTGCGCGCCCGCTGGGTGCCGCCTGTGGGGAGGACGGCGTCGCCCTGGATTAGCTGCCGGTTTAGCGGGAGGATCGCGGTAATCCGTGCCCGGATCGCACATCCCGCGCTAGCCGGCAGCCGCAGGCTCTGCGGTCCCTCGGGCAGAGGCAGCCGCGGGGCCCGGGGCGGGAGCGGGGCCGGCTGCGCGTCCCCGCCTGACCCCGGCCGCCGGCTCCCGGGGGGCGCTGCTCGGGGCGGGCCGGCGGCGGGGGCGGCACCGACAGCGACATCGACACCGACAGCGGCCCCGCCTGCGCCGGCGGGGAGCGGCGGTGGCCCGTGGTCGCCCCGGGGTGGGCGCAGCCCCGCGAGGGGAGCCCGTCATCCCGCGGCCGCGGCGGGAGGAGCGCGGCTGACGCGGCAGGGAGGAGGAAGCGGCAACTCCAGCGGGCGGACGAGCGGACATCCCCGGCCCGCCCCGCCCGGCGGAGGGACGGAGGGTCGGAGGGAGGCAGGTACGCGGGGTGCAGCCGTCCGGGGGTCCGTGCCCTCTCCCACGGCCGGGGTAGAGGGAGCCCGTCCGGAACCTCGGAGGTTGCGCGGCCGCGGGGACACGGGACTTGCCCGGGGACACGGAACTTACCCGGGGACGTGGGACTCACCCGGGACACGGGTCTCACCCGGGGACACGGGACTCGGGGACGTTTCGCTTCCCTTTTGTTGCAGCCCGAACCGCCGCACACGGCCGGCGGTCCCGAGCAGCGCGCTCGGTGCGGCCCTGGCCGGGCTCTGCGGACGGGCCGGGGCTGAACGCGTTCCCGCAGGGAAGCGCCGCTCGGCGTGGGCGTGCGGCTCCAGCGGCTGGGATCCGCTTACGGACAGGGGGCAAAGGGCTCGCAGGCGAATAAACAAACAAACATGGAGAAACTTCTGCTCCCCCCGCCCCCGCCGCTATAATTTTAGATAATTTATTTGCAAAGAAGTTTTAAAGTCATTTAGTGTTTCACATTCTCCTCCCGCTCTTTTTATTTTTTTAATTCCCACCCCTTCTCCAACAGTGTTACTGGCTCCTGCTAGTACTCTTACCCTAATGTTTTTACTGCGTGTATGTGCAGTTTTACATACTATGCTTTATTTTGCATGGCTGGCTCGGCGTGGGAGGGTTTACTTTCTGGGTTGCAACTACGAACACCACCAAACTCCATTTCAGTTCTGCTTCTTAACTCCATAAGGACAGTAAAGCTGTGCTGGAATCAGACATTAAGAGGTGAAGAATGGCTGGACGTTTACATTTAAAGCAGGTGAAAGAGCCCTTTTTCAGAGTCCTTTACCTCTGCCCCAGCAGGATGAGGAGACCCTGGTTAGCTTTGCTTTGTGCCATGCAGAGGCAAAGCAGTGAACGTGGTTTGGGTCTGCTGTCCCTCTGTATGGTGGTTTCTGTGCCAGAGAGGCAAGGGCTGGAATTGTCTCTTTACTCGTTTAAACACCTTCAGCATGAGAGGAGGTTGGAGGCAGGGAGAGAATTAAAATAATGCTACCTCCTCCTGTGCAGAAGAAGTTGCAAAGTATTAGTGCTCCCTGCACAGATCTTTTATGGGAAGGTAAAATTCTGACTCGGAGTTGAGGGATTTGAATTGAGGAGAGGGATGGTCAAACTTGAAGGAGTATCCAGTAATATTCACTTGCATGACTTTGTAACTTGCAGGATGTCTGCCTCAGTGCTTTTGTGAGCATTGGTCAGAGCTCCCTGGCTTCCCCTTGCTGAGACTTACATGCTCCTGCAAAGCTTTTTTTTAAAATCTGAATTCTGTCAGGCTCTTTCCCTTAATTTTTGAGATTGTATGAAGAGCAGAAGAGCTTTCAACTATGCACTAGTTGGCAGCAAAAACCAGTTAGTGATCTCTGTATTTCTCTCCAGTAAGTGCTACAGCCTCTTTATTATGTGCTCTAAGCATTGAAATAGCATTGACATTTATACTGGACACTCAAAATAGATGTTGACAGCCCTTGCATTTAATTTCTTTCATGCTAATCTAATAAATTCAGTATCTATTGTAATCTTCAAAGAGGATTAAACATTTCCTGAGGGAAAGTTATGCGGACTGGTGAATACATGGGCTGCATCCAGAGTGCTGCGAGATGTGTAATTCATTGGTAGTGTTGTTCTCAGGGGATCTTCATCCTGATAATCAACAACCCATAGGAGTTGTTGCTTTTTATGATCAGTGTGTGCATTCTCATTCTCCAGGGACAGGTATCTTTCTAAGAAGCCTGACAAAGCTGGATGTTCAAGTCTCATTGAACAGAAGTCTTCAAAAGACATATGGGGTACGGTAGTTGGGTGGTTCCTAGTCCACTCTGCTTATAAAATAATGTATTGCAGGGAACTAATAGTTCAAATTTTAAGATGTGAGCACTTTAAAATCACTACTCTGTTCAGTTTTTGACTTGTTTAAAGTCAATCCACAAGTAGGTGGATAATTTGACTGTAATGGCATGTGTTTAAAATAGTGATCGGTGGTTTTTAATATGCAGGGTTGCTTCAGCCTAGCTAGCTGGAGTAGCTGCAAACCTCCAAAGCTGACTTGACCCAGCAACAAAATATTTCAGTAAGGTATGCTGGGGGCCAAAAATAAAGTATATTAAATAAAATGACCCAGGTATTAGCAAATAAAACTAGATGCAAAGCCTCTCTTGTTTCTCTTGGGATCTAGGGTTTATGATGGAAATCATCTGTCAATCTAAAATGCCATGCATGCTAATTGCAGGTTCATGTTAATCATCACTGTGTAAGAGGGTATGTCAAATCCTATTTTCCTTCCTATCCATACAGGATAAGCTGCTAATAAGTTGTGATCCTTCAGCCACATCCACACATCAGTTCTCTCCTGGGCTGTCCTCCCAATATCCCAGATAATTTTCCAGATGGTTTCAGTTTTATAATTTGCATGCAAGTAACTAGGACTTTTTTGACCCATGGCTACAAGCCATTTTATACACAAATACCCTGCATTTCTGCATGGAAATAGAGCTCAGATTACACATATTTGCAGTTCCAAATTATGTTTTTGTTTTGGCTGTCTAAGTTGTCATTAAGAAGAATGTTATTTTGAAGGAATGTGCTCTTCCCAAAAGGAAAGTCACTGTTGGTTGGTTTTGTGACTTCATTTTTGGATATCCCTAAGTCATTGAAGAGCTATTCTGCTATGATTTTTTTTTCCTGTAGACCAAGGAACTAGAAACTACTGTAAATAATGTATGTACTTATATAGACTGAGCCATAGTAAAGCAATATGTTGTTTTGATTTGAAGTTAGGTCTTTGAGTGTTTGTATTGAAGGATTCATTTTGTTCTAGTTTAAGTAGTATCCATATGCTGAAGTGTCCTACAAAGAAAACATACTTTCCAAAGTAGGACTGAAGGGCTTCCACGTGCTGTAAGAACATTATAAAGTATGTTAATCAGGTTCCTGCTTGCATTCCTAATTCTCAAACAGAATTCATTCCCCCAAAGTCTTCCAAACCACCTAGCACTGTGTCTGCCTGACTCTGAAAGTGTCTTAAACATACTGAATCTCCCCCTTTGAGCAGAAAGTTCTTAAGCACCTTATCTAGAGCTGCTGTAGTTGAGCATCAAAGCCCTGAGGAGATGAAGAAAGTAGGGCACCTGGCAAGCACATCGTAAACACAGCCGCTGGTGCATCGCCCGTGTCTCGAAATGCAGCTCTGTGTTTCCTCTTGGGAGCACTGCCCAAAGAGGAGCCAGTGCTCACCCTTCCCTGGGAGCTGCTGGTGCTGGGATTTGTCTGAACAGCAGCCTGTGTCCTGGTCCTGGGCTCCTGGTGCCTGTGCCCGAGGGGTTCAAACCCACATCTTCTGTCACCTCTGCGGCTGTTGGAGAGGCTGGAGGAGGGGAGCAGAAGGGCGCACTCGGCTCCTTGTGTTCACCCTGGGCCATCTGGTGGAAGATGCAGCGGTTGCCCAAGGCTGGCATGAAGGAGCCAGAACCTTGACGCTGTCACAGCAGTGTGTGTCCTAGTGGGAGGAGGGCTGGGATCTGGTGGTTGCTTGCTGGTGATGATTATCAGAGGTGAGCATTTCTATGGCATCCTCTGTGTTTCAGGAGAGGATCACCACTTGACTGATTTCTCTGGGAGAGAACTGGGCCCAGGAGAACAGGCTCAGAGATCTGGAGTGGGGGGTAACAATTGGTTGTAGTCCCAGTTTAGAAGTTCAAACCTGCAAGCTGAAGTGGGGAAAGTGTCCAGTGTTTCCTTCCAGAAAGCCCCATTTCCAGTGCAGGAATCTCCATCCTGGCCCACCACTTTCACACAGTGTATCTGTGTGAATAGGTGTCGCCCTGCCGATTTTATATTATGCAGGTTTTTAGGTGGTGTTTTACGTGTTCTTGCCACAGATTTGTGTGCTGGTGTCCTGACCTGTAACTCCATTCCTTTGCCCACTTCTGTGTTAGGATTCTTTCTCCCTGCTCTTTAGAAAAGGAAGAAGTAAGGTTGTATCTTCATGTGATCTTTTCACTCCAGTTTCTCAGACACCCTGTGAGCATCACCTGAGGAGGAGAGGGAACTTCCTTATTCCCTCATATTTGAAATGCTTTGCTTTGCAGCTACAGTTTTTCTGTGGCTTAGGGCAGGGAAGCACCTGAGGGTTGGAGGAGTGTGGGTAAGCAAGATTGATGTCTGAATTTATTTCACACCTCCTTTATTCAAAGAGATGTCACATCTTACTTCTTGGCAGTCTTGTTTGAAACAGTGAGGGCAACTGGCAAGCTGCTAGTGCTGAGTGTCTTGCCAAATACTATTGCAAAATACTGCCAGTGCAGAAGTTGCATAGCTTTACAGACTGTTATGTTCCTCTGGGAGTAAACCAAAGGGGTACCAACTTCTGATCCTTTGCCTCTGAAGAGGAGCAGGACTGACATGTTTCCATTGCCTTATGAGGCACCATCATGCTGCTTTGCTGCTGCTGTCTCTTCCAGCCCTTGGGATTTGTTTCCCTACAATGGTGCTTCTCCATCTCCTGCTCACTGTTGTGAAATAACTGAGGAAACAGAACTGTTGAAAACATCTTCACTATATTAATAATTGCAAAGTATTTTGGAGCAGACACTGGACCAAGGAAAGCTCTGCCTCCCATCCTGGACTCAAAGTTGCTAATGCAGCAGGTGCATCAGAATAGATTTGCTGTGCCCCACGGAGTTATACCCCCTGAGTGTTTTTTGAAGAGCCATGCAACTGAAGTCAATCCCAACTATTTATTTATAATATAGGATGCAAAATCCAATATCTGAATATATGCAAACTGTGTGCCAATTATTGAGACCTTGTAACTTTGCTGTTAAAACAAAGCATGAGTTGGAAACACAGATCTATTTTTTAGTAACTATCTTGATAGCTATTTTAGAGCTTTGCATAATTAATCTGTGCTCAAATTGGTATTTTAGTGAGAAAGTGGGCACCTGTGAAGATTATTGTCCCATGGTATTGTACATTATATTGCATTACAGTGATATTTCTGGATTCAGCTAGGAAGATAAGCTGGAGGGGTAACTGCTGCTCATGGCTAAATATCTTAAATCATGCTGCTGTTCTGGTTAGAAGGAACCGTGGAAGGTGGTGAGTTAACTCACCAGCTTGAGTTAACTCCTCACCCTGAGTGTTCAGACAGGGCTGCTCAGGGCTGTGTTTGCCTGGCTGTGAAAACTTCCAAAGACAGAGGCTGCACAGCCCCCCTGGACACCTTGTCCTAGTGGTCAGTTATCTTTGTGAGGATTTTCCTCCTCATGCAATGCACCAGCAGGTCTTGGGAACCCTCTCCAAGACATTGGGAGGCTGCTGTTGGGTGCCCCTCAAGCCTCTTCTCAAGGCTCACAAAACAAGTCCAGTTGCCTCCAGTTCACCTAGAGGATGTGCTGCAGCTCACGACTGTCTATGTTTTGGCCTCTTCCATACCCTGTGTTCCTGCTTAAGTGAAGGAATGTTGGATGCATTAGGATGCAAGTGTACTTGGTCTGCCTGACTCTGAACTACTCTCTGTTTATAATAGTTTAGGTTTAGATTTTTGTTTGTTTGTTTGTTTGTAAATTCCTAGTGTTAGGTATTTATGAACTGGGATCACTATCAAACCCTAAAATATGTTTTATACTAAATTTAGTAAATAAGTAATGACTGAGCATTCAGAAAATGAATGCTTTACTCAACCATGGTAGAATTTCCAGTTTATGGTATGTGTTTTGCTTTAATGCTAGAAAGAGCATAGAAGAGTGACAGGAGGTAATTAAAGAAGAAAATAACTCCTGTACTCCCTTTGGATGGGACTTAACCATACTTTGCAAAAGCAAGATGCATTAAGTCTACAAGTTTGGAATGCTGCCAAAAACTACAAAACAGAGAAAATTTAGGATGCTTTAGAAATAAAAACTACCTGGCACAAGTACCCAGACTGTCAAATGCCTTGAAGACAAGTGCATTAAAGAACTAGGAGACTTCTGCTTCCTTGCTGCCATAGTAGTGGTGCATCTTGAATATATTAAAGTGCAGGGGGGTGGAAGAAAAAAGCTATGTTTTCATAAAAAGATAAGTAAAAAGAGCATGTAGCATTAAGGACTATATAGCAATGCTTTATGAGAGTAAGAAGTGAAACAGAAGGGGGTTATTTGGAGTCATGGTGGATGCCGTTAGCCTAGAATCCAATTATCCAATTAACCTCCTGATTTTTTTCTTTTTTTTTCAAATAGTAGACCCTCCTATTTCATTTAAGCAATAAATGTAATGCTGTTAATTTAATCTCCCAGTACTCATGGTAAATATCTTGTAAATAATTAACTTGTTTTCATCATTTGCTCTTTAAAAGGGGTCACGGAATTTTCAGACTAGTGAAAAAGCCACATTTTATTATTTTAATATCTAAATTTCCCTCCTAAATCAGCCTTTGGTAAGAGAATATCTGTTGTCTGTGGAGTTTTTGGGACTAACAATTCTTTCATGCAATTCTTCTTTTTTCAGAGCCCTGATAATAAACAGATGGAGTTTCTCTGTCAGGGAACCCCAAAACAGTCCTTTAGTTGTGTCCCTTGAAAATAATGTGACACTTTGAGCACTGACAGAAAACCAGACAATTACTGTGCTCTGGTGAGAGAATGTATGCTTCAAAATTTTCAGCTGTCTTGGTGTAAAGTGTTTGTATCAAGAATGAACGGTGCTGTTTGCAATGAGGTTTTACATCTTGTGTGTGTGTCCACACACATTATATGTAACTCCAAAGGCATATGCCAGATAGATTGGTTTAACTTCACTTCTCTTCAGAATTTTTTGGAGGTTGGCTGCCTCTTTGGTGCTCTTTTCATGTTAACTAATAGGTTATGTGGTGAATGAATAAGATTCTTTATAGAATTATCTAAAACCAGGCACTGATTTATTTGAAAACAAAGGGTTTCTTTAGAGCTAAGTTTAAGCTGGCATTGCCATGAATCCTAGAATTATTCTACATTTAAATGAGAGAACAGTGATGCACTTGTACTTGGGCTTTGAACAGCGCTGAGCTGTTGACCAGAGACTTGGAGACTGCTGAGCAAATCTGTTTAGGTTCCTTTGCCGAAGTTTCCAAGCCTACTCTTCTCTCCTTACAGATGATGAGAAGCAAAGCTAAAAAGACCCTATAAGTTACATTGATCAGTTTGTTTGGAGGAAGGCAAGTTGTTTGCTGGTGTGTGATCAAAAAATGTATAAAATTCTGCTCTGTAGCAATCTCAACACATACTTTTTCTCTGTTTTGCTTTGGGGTGTGTGGGGTCTAGAGCACAGCAGCTAAACAATACCTCACTTGTTTATGAAAAACTTTGGGAAGAAGGGGTGAGAAAGAAGAAAATATTTACAGTCTCTTTCTACCCAATTAAAATCAGAAGGCAGACCAAAAAGGAAAGAGTTCATCTACGGTCCAAGCCAATTAAAAGTTAATTTTGCTGCTTGGATGTTAATTTACACATCCAAGGCAATGTAAATTTAAACTAGAAGCTTGACTTAACCTCGCCACTTCAGATTTATGACTCATTTAGTTTTGGTCATAGCATCTGGGTGTTTAAGCATGTTTTATATGAATTGACATTAGAAATTCATAAACTGCCTTAAAATGTTAAATCTGTGGAGTGGTTCACCAGAATGTGTAAATAATGCCTGTCTCGCAAACACAGCTCTGCAACACGAGCTGGCTCAGATCCTCAGTTAAGATATTCTTATGTTTTATGCCCTCAGCCATTTGTCCCCTTGTTTAATTATCTGGGAGTAAAACCAGATTTCTGTAGCTTCTCTCATGTATTAAAAGGTATTTGATTTTCTGTGCAAATGCTTTAATTGTATTTGTCAGTATTAGTTGAGATTGTTTGTGGGGTTTCACGCATAAAATGTGGGTTTATTTATAAAGAATGGAAATGAAGGTAGAAGGAGGACTCTCATAACCCTTACAGGGTTTTACTCAAAAATTAAACTGCAAACTTGTCAATGCATGCACAAATCAGTTTACTGTTTTACATAGAAGCATCGCTTGAAATGACCTGAAAGAAATTTTACCATCAACCTCCCAGTCAAATCCTGGATAATTATTCAGGGAACCATGTTGGATGCATGATGTGCACAGAGTAAGAAACAAAACAGTCCTTGGAAAGGAATCTGAAGGGGCTGAATATTTCAGAAGCTACAGAGCATGAGGAACAGAGGATGGCCTTGAAGCTCAGAATCTAAACAGGGATGGGGGACACACACAGACATGCACAATTTGACACTTCTTTAGGAAAAGAAAGTTTATGAAATGAAAATGTGTTGATATTAGGAAGTGGCAAGGAGAAACTAGAAGATTCTTTGTCTTGATTACTGCTCTACGACTCGGCAGCTGGAAAAGATTGATGACTTGGGTGCTTGGCCCTTTGTTTTGGTTTTGCTGTTTTAATTTATGAGCCAGAAAGTCCCTAGACATAGGTCCTCATTTAAAGAAAAGAAAGAAAGAAAAATAAGACAGATTATTAGCAATGTTATTTTAAAGCAAATGCAGTTGCTAAGTTAAAATATTGTGATAGTTGTTGCCGTGTATTTACAGATCTACCAAAGATGTCCATATGTCACATCAGATGTCAGTTAAAATCGTCAATATGTTGTCTCAAATCAGTCAGTGCCTGGTGTCTAGAGAGTGAACACTGTCACTCCAGTCATGCTTGTTGCTGCAAAGCATTTAGATCAATGTAACAGTGGAGGAAAGCACTGTTGTTCTGCTCTGCTGTGGTGTGTCCTGCTTTGGTCTCTGCCACATGGATGTCACAGTTGGTCCCTGGATTCCTCTGGCTTGGTTTCAGATGAGTCTCTCTTACATTATTAGTTCAGTTCAGGAGTGTGCTATTGGAGTACATCCCTTGGGGTTCACTCTGCTGGGGGATCCTGGGGATGAGCTGGATTCCTTTCCGATGAAGTAAGGTTGGAAGATATTCTTCCAGTGTGCACTTAGCACTGAACCAGGCACAGGACCAGGCTAAAGCTGGGTTGAAGTAAAACAGGCCTGCCATGCCAACGTGGTGGGTCATGTGGGTGCTGCATCTTCAGCATCAACTGTCTTCCTCTCTGTAGATATGCTTTTCTTGCACTGCATTATTTGCTAAGGCAGACATTGAAACAAAAACTGCAGCAAGAGTAGACCCAAGCACCTCGAGCCTGTCTTTTCTCTTGACTTCAGGTGCATCCTTTTAAGTCATTGCTCATAAAAGTGTAACACACCTCTGAAATTACTCTCCCTGCAAATGGCAGTCTAATTTTTCATCTTTGTTTTTCCCAGCTTCCTTCCTGTCAGCTGACTTCCCTCAGTGCTTCTCTCTGTGTTTCTAAACCACTTTTTCCTTTCCTCACTTCTGGTTTGCCACCATGCATTCCTCAACCATTGCTCCCAGCCATAAGGTCTCAGTCTCAAGTGGTCTTTGCCCCAAAGATGCAGTCTGTGTTTTATGAAGTGTTTCCTTCAGCTGTTTTTAAAGCTCTTTCCTGGTGAAATCTCTTCCATTGCTTCACTATCCTTCCAATAGTTTTTTCATGTTCTTGTCTCCCCTCCTCCAGTCCTTATTAACCCGAACCTTTTCTGTGCTCTTTTTAAGCTCATTAGGACTTGTCCTGAAGAGACAATTCCCTTCTCTTTGAAGTAGTCTTCCAAGGTAACAGCTTCCCCTCAAGTGGGTTCCCCCCACCCCCCACTAGCTTGTCCATCCCACTTCCCCATAAGTCACATTTTCCAGACCAGTTTTCATTCTTATTTCTGTTCCCCAGACCCCACAGGTAGGACCACCATGCCCTAGGTATTCAGACAAAAACAGAGTGAAGTAGAATGACTTTTCTGAGTTCAGCAGATTATGCTCAGGCTTTCCACTCTTATTTTATATCTCACAGCAATATTTGTCTTAGAACAGCATGACATTTGTCTTTGTGACCTGCTATAGTCTGAGGCCTTGTTTCCCATCCTGTATTTCCATATTAGACGTTTTCTGCCTGTGGGCAATATTTTGCATATAACCTGCTACATTTCACTCCATTCTTGCAGATCACTACTCTGTCCTGATGATGATATATTTAACCTTTGTTTCTCACATCCAGAACTAATATTTATTCTTCCTGCTTCTGTAACCCGGTTGTTAAAATATCTCAAGGCAGTTTCAAAGCTTTTCTAAAGGGACGGTGTGACATCTGTGATTTCTCTCCTACCTCTCTGGAAGGCTGTCAGAGGAAGTTAGCAATCTGATTTAACAAATCTCTTTTGTCTATTACTTAGGATTATCTTCCAGGTGCTGCTAATTGATCTGTTTTGGATTGTTTTCCCCAGGAATTTGAAGTTAAACTGACTCACTGGGTCTTTAATATTCTTACCTTTTTTTTTTGTTTCTTTGGTTTGTTTACTTGGGTTTTTTTCCATTGTGCAGACATGCATACACTTCCATTCACATTCTCTGTCTCTCTCCTGTTCCTCCTGAAGTCTTACCTGTCATTACTATTATTTATGCCAATCACTGCTTGCATTTGACCCCCTTGGTTAAGATTGATGTCCTAGACATGATGGTCTTCTGGGTGTCATCTCTCATCAGCTTTTCTCTCTGTAGGGCCAGAAGGTTTTTCTTGCTCTTAGGCTATAAATGTATTGATAATAAGGATTTCTTTTTGTTGCTAGTTTTTTTTTTTTTTCATTATAATTCTACTGTAACCATGCTGATTCTCATAACTATATACTTCTGCAGACTTTATATTTATTGCTAGCAATTTGATGATGTTTTCACATTCTGTGCCTGTCTTGACAAATAAATCTTGTGCTGCTTTTGTTTATTTTTACAAGGCGCAAGCACAGATAATCACGTTGTATTGTTTTGTAGAGGAATTGATGCTTCTTTCTTGTCTCCCCTCTTAGTGTCTCTTGTGTTCACATTCTCTTTGCTACATTCTTGGGCTCCCCCACCTCCCATTTAATGACATTTAGTCAACTTTTCTTCTGAACTGGTTGCTTCCCATTTGTCTAGAAACAAATCTAAAAGATCCACTGCTTTTTTAAAATGTAAAACCACCCTGATTTTGTAATATAAGAAGTTTAAGTCTAAACTAAAGTGCTGTCAATTCACAGGCCTTTTGCTCCTTATGCCATGTGACTGTTGAGATACACATGGTAGTAGATTCCCTGTTCGGGCTCTTTGGTTTTACTTCCAAGTTGCTAGCTGTTTGATATGTAGATTTGAGATATCAAACAAATAACCCTGGTGCTGTAGGTGGTTTTTAATGACTCTGTTGTTGTTTAAACTGATTAGCCCTGTCAGTGCAAATGGCTTGTTTTTGCAAGGCTTCAGATTCTGCCGGCTGTCATAGTGCTTGTTGTCTGCTATTGTGCTGTGACAATGGATCTACCATAGTGGGAAACATCAATTTAAAACCTAAGGAGAGTGTATCCTCTCAGATTTACAGAATAACAGAACTGTTTGGATTGGAACGGACCTTAAAGATCATCTAGTCTCCATTTCTGGTCTGTAACCTCAGCCCATTCATGGGATGGTCCAGATTTTGTTTCACAAGTTGTTGACACTGTACAAAGGTCAGATGCTGGATCCAGACTCTTCCAACCATGGATTTCTCTCCATGGCTCATTACAGTAATGACAGTAGAATATTTTAACTGAATGAGTGGCTGCTTGACATGGGTAACCTCGGCAATGAACTGAAATATCTCCCCTTGCTGTTTTGGATGGGGAATGCTGTGCTGCATTCCACTCCCAAGAGACAGCTGAACCTTTGGGTGTTCACCCTTGGTGACAGCAGTGATGCTAAAGGATTACCATTGACTTGTTTCACATCCAGGTTGCGTGGCAGAGGCACCCACCCTGCTGTGGGAAGCCCATCAGTTGGAACTTCCTCTGAATTAAAGCTGTGACATGTGCTGCCACCCTTGGAAAATAAAAGGATCTGGTTATAAAATGTGAGACAAATTCCACAATTTATGTGTTCAGAAGATACTAACAATTATTCTCTGGAATACCCTTTTGTTAGTATCCAATTTACTTACTTTTGTAGTAAATTTGTCCCTGCTGCCCTCCCCCCATATATGTTTGGGTTATTTTGTTGGGTGGTTTCTTTCTTTAAACAAGAAAACCTCAAAATTATTATTATTTTAGTTATAAAGTAAAGGAGTGTGAGTTCTGCATGTATTCCTCTCTCATGGTCTCCCCTCTCAACTTTCCTGGACACACCATAAAACAAAACTGAATATAACCCCATGTAAATGAAATAATTAATCCCAACATCTTGTTTTCATACTTCCACAATTCTAGCAGCCATACAAGTACAGTTTGGCTGTACCTGTCCACCATGGCTGGCATATTAATGCTTTCAGATTTTCTTTTATGTAAAATGTCAAAAATGTCTTTTTCTTTGGTGTTTGATGTTTTATTTGTTCAGGTTTTGTTTCACCCAACCACTGGTCCTTTTGTTAGTTGATGGAAGTTCTACTGTCTCTTGTTTATCCTGTAAATTGCTCTGACTTGTGTGACTTGGGACATCTTTCCCATAAACCAGATTTGAGAATGTGGTACAAGTTTACCTGTGCAGGTTCTTGTTATGGTTTAACCCCAGATAGCAGCCAGCCCTTTGCTCACTCCCCCTGTCCTGGTGGGAAGCAGGGGAGAATTGGAGAAAGGTACAACCCATGGGTTGAGGTGAGAAAAGTCTAAGAATTGAAATAAAGTAGTAGTAGTAGTAGTAGTAGTAGTAGTAGTAGTAATAATAATAATAATAATAATAATAATAATAATAATAGAAGTATTAGTAGTAGTAGTGAAAAAGGAGAAAATGGAAAGAGAGTAATAAAACCCAAGAGAAAGAAGTGATGGACAATACAATTGCTCACCCTGCCCTGATGCCCAGCCCATCCCTGAGCAGGGGTTGGTGGCTCCTGGCCAACTCCCCCAGTTTGTGTGCTGAGCATGATGTTCTAAGGTACGGAATATCCCTTTGGCCAGTTCAGGTCAGCTGTCCCAGCTGTGATCCCTCCCAGATTCTTGTGCACCTGCTCAGTGGCAGAGGATGGGAACCTGGAAAGCCCTTGACTTAGGGTAAGCACTGCTTAGCAACAGCTAAAACATCAATGTGTTATCAGCGCTGTTCTCATACTGCATCCAAAACGTAGCACTGTACCAACTAATAGAAAGAAAAATGAACTCTATCCCAGCTGAAACCAGGACAGTTCACAATGTATACAATAAAGTGCATATGAAAAACTTCCTTTAGCAATTATGTGTCTAGGAATGCTGGAAATAGGAGTCAGCAGTAGAAACAGCCAACCTCCTTACTGTGATTTAAAAAAAATCCTGATTACTTCTGCATTTCTCTTCTCAAAATTAGTCATCATTCCTGTAAGAGTGAGAAATAAACAGTGGTTGTATTTTCTGACTTTGGACTCACTTCTACATCAATCAGGGGAGGTAGATGGGTGAAGGATGAAAATGTCCACAATTATCCCAGCTTTATTTTAACAGAGGTGTCCCTTGGCTGGACGTTTCCCGGCAGCCCAGGCTCTCCAGGGGAGGTGACCGCAGCACAGACAGGTTCTGAGTTCCCTGAGGTTCTGCTGTGGCAACAGCTGCTTTCGGGAAGGCACAAGCTTGTGACAAACAAATCAAAAAAAAAAAGAGCAGCGTAGGCCTGGGAGAACCACAGTTACATAAAGGTGAACAATGAAACATTATTTCTCAAGTGGGTATTTTGAAGGGCTGTTACCGCAACACTTTTTAAATAAATGCAAAGTACATTTGAATCGGAAGCAATTTGGTGTAGCAAACTGCTACTGACTCATCCCACTCCTGAGGGGAAACAGAGCTGCTGTGACATGGAGAGATTTTTGAGAGCTTGCATGGGATGTGCTTCAGACCATCCAAGAGTGAGAGATGTTAGTACCCTCCTCCAACACTGCACTGTTAGCATCCACTAGCACAGTGCACATTCCAGTTAGGACATCCTCACTGCCACTGCAATTGCATCCAGACAGAGCTTGATTGTGGGTAGCTTTACAAAATATTTTATCTTCTTTCTAGAAAAAAAAATTTTCTTCAATTCAGAGATTTATAAAAACATTTAATGAACCAGGGGCACAAAGATTGCCGTGTAATTAGAAAACTCTGACATTCTGCTCTTTTGTGTTCTTGTGCAAACTTAGAATTGTGCTGTCATCTACAAAAACTACTTTCATTTGTACAGCATTTTTGAAGACAACTGTAGTTGGAATAAGACTTGCTCTTGATACATCCAAGAGTAGCTAGGATTGTGTGCAGGGATATTTTCATATGAAACATTTGAGTAATTTGAACAATGACTTCTAGAAAATACCATGATTTTAAATAACCTGGTTCTTACTGTCCCTTTTAAAATGGCTGTATGCACATCAAAGCTAAATGTCAATAGATACAATTTTGTGGTAATTTCTCCTACCTAGTAGTCAAGTTCCATGCTGTAACCTACAATATCTTGCCTTGTCCCTACCCTGCAAAATCACAACACCTAACATCAAAAAATTGTTGACCTCAAATATTAAATACTGCCAATGTTCCTTTTTAAAGCTGCAAAATGGAACAGTGCTCTTTAATTAGTATTGAGATTAAATGGATTTATTTAATTGTTGATTATGCTCCATACTTAGATTTACAATATTCCACTACCTGGCTTCTGCTAGATTGCCATATCATAAAAAGAAAGGTAAGTTAAAGAAAAAATTAGTTTAGTGGAGTCCAGAAGTTGATCATCTGTACCTACTTCTTGTTGTATTAGTTTTACCTGGTATAAGAGAACCATATGCATATTTATGTAAAATATTGCTGATGTGTCTTTATATAAATCCTTTCTGAAACTCATTTAAAAGTTCACATGTACCCTCAAACACTGACCCATAGTTCCCAGGACAGAAAATGTGAAAATGCAAATGTTCTTGGAGAAGAAAAATCAGACTCTCTGGCTAATAGATGAATGTACATCTTCTCTGTGGGTCGGGAATAGGGTTGGAAATCTGGCAAACCTGGGAAGTGACTAGATAAACAAGTAAGCAAAATAAGGTCAGCAAATAATAACTCTTGAAACATTTGTCTTAAATCTGTGTTCTTTTTGGATTTTAAGATACATCTTCCTGCTTTGGTTGGTTGGTTTTTTTCATTGCTGCTACCTTTTTTCTACTCTGAGTTGGTACATAACAATGCTTTAGTGGAATTGATGTGTCTTTTGCCATAAACAGTTTGTTGGAAATATTAATAGAATAGCAAAAACAAATCTGGCCGATTCTGTAGACCCTAGGCTGCCTTTAAAATGCTTTTATTTTGGAAAAAGCCTGTGAGCCTTTTGTGAGGGGACATACACACCCCAAACCAAAGCCCTTGTTCAGTTTCTTTTGACTAGAATACCAGTAAATAGCTTGAAAATGCTAACAGGGTCCTTGTGTTCTTGCTCATCTCTACAATTTAAGGAAGAACTCTTGACATTCTGGGTAGACCCCACCTACATAACATTGTGTGCCAGAGAACTTGTTTACCAAAGCATGTTTGTTCACCCCAGCCTGTATTTGCAATTCTAGCAGAACGTGCTGTAGCTGGGATTCAGAAGGCTGAAATAAGAAACATCCATACAGAATTACCACTTAGAGAGATTTTTTTCTTTTATACTTAGCTTTGGTATACCTTCCTGCACAAATTGCTCAGATCTCCTGGAAACTCAGAGACTTGACCTATTTTATAGAACTGTATTTATAAATGGAATTCCAAAGAGTCTTTGTTGAGAGCAAAATGCAGGTCATACAGTGCTGTCAGTTGGGAGGGGTTTTGACAATTTATACTTTATGGCCTGTATTTATTTGATAACTTCAGCTTCACAGTGTTTACCAGTGCAGTAACTTATTACTGTGTTTATACATGTCTGCTGAAACTGGTCCCAGAACATGCCAGCATGTACCAATAAGCTGTATATGTGACATGTCAAGCACATGTGTTGCTATATGCCTATAAAGCAGCTGGGTATCTTTGTCCTTTTGTTATCTATATATTCCCTTTTGTTATGTGTGTATTCACCCTTGTAGGACTTGGTGGTAAGCCAGGTCCAATGTGCTTCTCTTTTTCTCATATTCTTGGAACCCATGTAAATCTTTTGTGCTTCCATGTGAGCAAGTGGAGGTGGCTTGAGGCAGTATCCACACTGTGCGTCTCTGAGATAACTGATAACTAAGGTAAACTAGGCTATCAGACACTCAGCATTCACACTGTTCTTCTTCTGGCAGCTGAACCAGTTTGTGGAGGTTTCACTTGAGCATGCTTGCAGTGAGTGAGGGCGAAAGGAGATAGGAGCCATGTGCCCTGGGATAGTTGTGCTTCTCCTAAGGACACAGCTATGGCTGGGTGATGTCTCCTGGTGGAACCCTGCCAGCTGTTGGAGTGATACGTGAACAGGGTGTAAACAGCAGGGTTTGGTCAGACAGTTCATGTGCACGGAACTTACCGTTCACTTTAAATGTCTTACATGCTAAGTAATTTTTAGAAACTAACCATTGTAAAAAGTGAAAATAACCAGAGAAAAAGTACTCCATATAGAGTAACAATAATACTTTTTTGTGTGTGCATGAGGAAAGTACTTGAGGAGGATGAAATCAGGAAAACAGAGATACATGTATTGAAATTGCAGATATGGTATTTCACTGCCCGAGACTGCATTTTTACTGTGAAATTTCATCGTTCATTTATGCTATTGGCAGAATGCTTGCTTGTGTACTAGCAACTACTAGTGTTGCTTTAGTAGGCTTCAGTTGATATAAACCAGTTTTCTTCTGAGCTTCTGTGAAGAATTTCTTTGATGTGGTGCTGCTGTCATTTTTCTGGTTCATGTTATACACACTCTGTGATGTTCACGAAATGATGCAGTTTATTATGGTTTTTCTAAAGTTTTCCATCATTTTGATTTGTGGTGTTTGCTATGCTGAGGGAGAGTCCACGTAGTGTTGTTGCAGATCGTGGTTTTGATGTTCATTAACCTCTGTGCTCCAGGACATTCTTCTTGTAATACTCATGGATCATCATCTTTGTGTCTGGAGTGCTGGAAAATTGGCAGTTCACTAATTCACTATGAATGAAGCCTCCTTTTACTTGCCAAATTCTTATGCTTTGTCAAAAGATAATACTAAATCTCTCAGCCGTGTTTAGGAGGCTCGGGGTGGTTTCTAGTGGGTTGGTTAGTTTGCTTGGGAGAAGGGGTTGAAGTATATGTTTGCAATGAATCAGTCTTTTAAGTATTCATTCCATTCCTTCAAGTTGAAAGACTGTCATGTCAAGACATTCTGTAGCTGATCTAGCGTACAAAAAGAAAGTAGGGAAAAAACCATTTCCACCGTGCAGCTCATGTAAAACTGAACCATTACTCAGACTCCTCTAATAAGCACAGGCATGCAACTATGAAAATGAGTTAAATGAAATCTATTAATATGCATACATTCATTAAGTGTTACAAAACTAGCTTTGGTAAAGAACAGTTACCTGGTGATACTGTTGCTTCCACCTGCATTGTGAGCTTTAAACCTTGCCCAGCTGGCATTTCTTCCCCAGTTTTAACTCTCAGGCTTTCAGCTAGTTCACTTTCCCACCCAGTGTCTTCTCTTACTTGATGTTGTCCATGGTAGCCTGTGTTTTCTGGTAATCTCGTGAGCCCAGGGAGGCTAGCAGGACCCTGTTTTCTGCAGTACACAAGTCTCGGGTGCCACGCTTTGCAGGGCTGGCTACCGGGTCCCCGCTGGCCCGTGCCCAAACCTCTCCTGTTCCTAATCAGGTGGTGGGCTATGAGCACAGCCTAATCAGCTGCCAAACAAGAGGCTGGAAAGCAGTGTGAGAGTAACTCATAGAACAGGGCAGGTGCATATCTGTCTCCATACATTTATGGGGTCTTGGTGGCAGCCAGAATCCCTGGTGTTGGACGGTGTTTGCCCAGAGCTGCTGTGCCTGTGTCTTTGTGAGGCCCATCCATTGCAGCCTGAGGCTTTTTTAAGGGCGATGTCCTCAGTGCTGTGCAGGTGGGTACAGCCTGCTGGGACTTGGGCTCTTTGATTAAATCAATTGTCATGTGTGATGTTAACTACAGTGGCTATGAGTTGTTTCCTGAATGAAGTCTAAGTCCAGGGCTTGATGGGCTAAAGGCTAACAATAATTATTTAAAAGATTGCTTCATATCTATTACCGTATCATGTTTGGAGGGTTTTGAACAGACACATTTGGTTTAACTGGAGTTAACAGCTGGCAAGATACTGCCACAGAGGAAGCTTTAATTTCAAACACCATCTCATCTTAGCGTCCAAACCTCTTGACTATTAACAGTCTGTTTTGGGGCAAGGAGGTTGTGTTTTCCTTTGTGTGAGGATACAAAGCTTGGTGTTAATCGAGATAGGCTAAGATATTCCTTTGAAGATGCAAGAACTGAAATGGAGAGCTGTGGTGTTAATGCTTGAAGCTGATAGCGAAGTAATGATTTGTTGCTCAATGTCCTGCTGTGTTGTAGAAGTAACTAAAATTCTTGGACTATGCTTGTCAAGTGGTTTGGGCTGTGCTTTTTGTGTGAATATTTGAATGTATACAAAAGTTTCACGGTATATTCATATGGAACAGTGTTCACTAGCAAAACTCCTGGCTGCATTTAAACTAGTCCTCTGTATTCCTGCTTGTCTTTGTCTTACAATGTTTTTTATATTCTGGTTTTTTCTGTGTAGTTCTCTTGATGTTATAAAATCAGACTTTTGATCTTTGGTCAGGGACAAGGTTTTCATACTAATTTAAGGACATTTTCAGTAAAACTAGAACTGAATAGTTCATATTGTTGCTTCCTGCCCTTCCTGGGCTTGGAGTAACATGTTAAAGGTACTCTGCATTTCTGTGACCTTTCACATTTGCAGTGGGTCCTTAATTTTTCTTCTGTTTTCTCATCTTTTCCACCCCCACCACCAATATATCACTGATATTCCTTGAGCAAAGGCTTAAAATAGTTGGGATGGCAGCACACTACATGGATTTGTAACATTCCTTAGAAGCAAAGTACTGCAAAGCGGTGGAAATGAGGTTCTTTGTGTGTATTACTGCCCAGAAAACATAAATGGGGAATGCAAGGGAGTTCCTGGGGACAAAAATGTCAGAGTGAATGCTGACCTTTAACTTCACTAAAAGGCAAGCTGAGTTCCATGCATTTCTCTGTGTGCTATGCAGTTAACCACCAGGTATCCACCTTGACATTAGAATCTTAGCCTTTAAAAACTCATCAAGCAAATCTGCAAATTACAATTTATTTAAATTTTAGGATCTTAACAGTGTTTTGCATAGCATGATGCACTAGACAGATGAATGTACTGTGGAATTCATTCAGGCAAATTACAATTTAAGGATATGTACCGTGTTGCTAATCTCTAATTACCTACACCAGAATAGGGAGAGGAAGTGCATAAAATTAACTGCTTGACAGCCCAGTCTGCAGAGGGATGTTCAGTGTGAGGAAGGACAAATAGCCGCTCTTTAGTCAAAGGTTTAGGGCTTAGACTGCCCTTAGACTGCTCTGCCTGCTTAGACAGGGAGACAGAGTTAAATTATCTCCAAGCCAGGGTCATCTTCTCACCTTTCCTGGGTTGAGGCTGTACTGTAAATCAGTCCAATAGCTCCATTTGACTGATCTGCTGACAAGTGAATGATTAACTGAAAACTATCAAGCAGACAGAAGCAGAACACTGCTCAACAACTGCAAAGTAAAATAGCTCTTGAATACAGATTACCTGACTAAATTATTTGCCAGTGAGTTATTCTAACTGACTGAAGTTCAGAAGCATTCTGGTCTGGGGCTCACCACGAGAAGTCCTAACAAAGCCTCTTTAAACCTCTCTGTGAATGCAGAGGAAAATGCCTTGCCAGATCCGAAGGAGCAAGAGGAGGCTGTTGCTACAATGCCAAGTCTCAATATCTAGCAGTACCTGTCCAAAACCACAAAACTCCAAAATCAGGAAAGGGCAGGTTAGGATGGTAAAATTCCTCATTTCTTCCTGTGTAGACTCTAGTGAAATGGAAGCTTGTGAGCCAGTTGACTTGTAGCTTGTGTGGACACAGTTACAACACACTAATCCAAACACTGACGTATTTTAAAAACCTCCAGACTGCTTCTCTGATTTGTTTTTGGAGAATGCTTGGATGACTGTCAGTGCCTGACACATGAGTGTAGTATTATGCAGGAATACTTCTGCAGCAGCACTGCTCAGAAACAGGATCTCCTGATTTGCTGCTTGCCCGATCCTTGCCAATACCTGTGACTGTCGAAATGAGCACTGTCATGTCCTGTCAGGCCCAAATACAAGTCTTGTGAAGGCAGGCCTGTAGAACATGGGGCTTCTCCATAATCAATAGAACAGTTCCTCATGACAACTTGTGGGGTTTTGGGGACGCTCTTGTGTTACATTGGTAAAACAGTGGAGCGGGCTGCAGTATTTTCACACTTGCTCATTCTCTACATGGCCTTAGAAATCCCAAGAAACATTTCAGGTATTTATAGGGAGGAAGCTAAAATGGCATAAGCTGTTAACTCATCCTGAGTGTTACCATTTGCATTAGATATTCCCTGCCTCTTAAGCCTTCTCTGAATGTTTGAAAGCACAGCAGATCCTCAGTAAACATGAGACTTTAACTTAATGGGTGTGGTGGTCTTTTCTGTTAAACAGAATCCATGCTAACTCCTGTTTGTCTCACACTTTAAGATCTTGTTAACAAAATAAAGTGAGGAGTGATACTGTAATTAAAGGAGCTTTTTTTTTTCCCTATAATTTATATTTTTATAACTGTTTTATGGCCTCAATTTGCTCAGGAAAACTTAGCAAGCTACAGATCATTTTAAGACATCCGGTTGAATTTTAGTGGGGGTGTTGAAACTTACCCCTGAAATTTCAGAGGTTGCAGAAATAGTTCCCTAAATAGTGATAATAGATATCATACAAACCTCTCTCATTTCCCCTGTGTTATTGCTCCTCCCCATACAGAAGGAGAGCTGTCATTACAGCGGCTGGTTGGCTTAATGACGGCCTTGCCGGTGGATTGTGGGCACCCCTGGGCACACTGAAGAGTTAAACTGACACCCCTCGTGTGCGCAGGGGTGATTTTAAGTTATTTTTACCAGAGCGTTGCTGTTTTTCCAGAGTTTCTGTGGGGAGCCGCCCAGCAGAAGCAGGAGCATCCCCCTAGGGGCTGGGGAGGGGAGAGGGGACTGAAACCTTGGGATTAGGGGCAGTGAAAACTTGCCCCTAAAATAAAATGTGGTTTTAAAAGTGTTTTATTTTAGTGTGGCTATGTGTATGTATATATATATATATATATATAGGGCGGGAGGGGTAGAGGGTCACACCTCCCGGCCCCGTCCTACAGCCCGGGGCAAGCCGGGCTCCGGGCTCCGCGGAGGGCTGCGCGGGCGGGCGGGCAGCCTGGCGCCGCGGGCGGGGAGGGGCGGGAGGCAGGCAAGGAGAGAGGGAGGGAGGGAAGAAGAGAAGGAGGGAGGGAGAGAGAGGGAGGGCGGCCGCAGCCTCCGCGCCCAGGCGGAGCCGCCTTTCCCTTTCCCCGCCGCCGAGCCCCGAGCGCGTTATCCTGCGGGGGCGGGCGATGGCCGCGCCGGGCAGCGGCGGCGGGCGCTGGGCCGGGAGCCGGGAGAGCGCCTGAACTTCCTAGAAGTCGAGGAACCCAGAAATAGTTGCTGGGGTGAAGGCGAGAGAAGCTTGGTTTCGTTCCGAGGTCCTCGCGGTGCGGTGAAGCCGGTGGCTGCGCCCGTGAGGAGGAGGAGGAGGAGGGGGAGGAAGAGCAGCAGCAGGAGGAGGAGGCAGGAGGAGGTAGGTGCGGGTCCGTGGTACCCAGGGAGAGGAACCGGGGCGGCCTCTGCGCGGTCGTTCTCCTCCTTCTCCGAGTGGTTCGCAGCCAGGACGTGCTGCTGTTTCTGAAGAGCAGCACTGAAGCGTGTTAGGCAACGCTGCTTTGTCGAAATTCAGGTACCTTGGAGGAATTTAATTTTGTGGAAGTTAATTAAAAGGCTGTTGTAAAGTATTATGGCTAAAGCTCTTTTGACAGCTCGTCCTTTTTTTTTTCTTTTTTTTTTTTTTTTGTGTGTGTTTATGTGAGTTTTCCTCCTCTAGCAGCTCATAAAGGTGTAACTGCTGCTTCTAAACGTGCAGTAGTTTTGCAGGATGGAATGCGCCTATCTTATTCCCCATTAAACTTAGGATACTTTGTCATGCGGGTAGTGCATTTCATCAGAGCCCAGCTGTGTCACCTGAATGCCCTTCTGGTTCTTCTTGCACTGAAGATTTCTGTGAATATCACTTGCTGCAGTGTCCTTGTAGCTAAGGTTTGTTTATAACTTCTTTCAGACATTCCAAGTGGTTTTATAGACACACACAGAATGAGACTGTATTTTTAAGGCTTGATGTTACTCTATTTTGAATTCTTCTAACATTGGTGTTGTTTCAGTCTCAGTGTCTAAATATAGTTCTGACCTTTTTTTTTCCTTCACCTGCACATCAGTTTCTTCAATGACTGTAATATGAACTAATGGTAAAAACAGAAGCATATGGAGGAGTATTTTCCTGAAGGCTTTATGATACTTTAGATTTCAGGAAAAGTTGTTACTAGCTTTTGGAAAGCATTTTGGAAAGTTCAGTGTTGTTAAGGTAGTCTCCATGCATGGTATTTCTTATAACATAAAGCTAGAAAACTGACCTGTTTCTTAAAAGATACTTTGAGATTTTCCTTTAGATCAGAAATGCAGCGCAATTGACTTGCCCATGTCAGTGAGAAGTACTGGTTGTTTTAAAAACCTCGGCAAAGCTGAAGAAGTAGGCACTAGTGGTTACATGATAATGTAACATAATAATAATAACAACATAATGTGTTAAAATTGCTCTCCAGCCTCGAATTCCCACCTGTGATGTAAATTACAGCCTCACCACATCTGATGTTGTTGCACCAAATTCTGTTTTCTGTACATAAGCCACTAATCTGTGAATCCTTATGAACTGAACCTTCTCATTCTCTGTGCAGCACAGAAATAAGTGAGAGTTCAGTGTGTGCTCTCACCTGTGGGAGTCTGTAAACTGTCCCTGAAGAATACTTGCTGTGGTTGTGCTGATGTAACATGATGAATCAACTGGTGGTGAACTGGACGGGCAGTTTGTATATTGCTAAAGGGTCTTTCTCCTGCTTGCTTTTTATATTCCAATGTTTCAGTTGTTGCCTTTTCATTATCCAACAGCTTTATGGTTCTAGGCAGGCATCAATTCTGTAAAGCCCAGACGTCAAAAGTGTGATTTATGGACTGTGGCCTGTAACTTGGATTTGCATATTTCATTATGTTATTATCCAGCTATATTCTGTTATATGGATTTTACCCTTTTGCTGATTACAGTACATAAAACCCTGGAACTCTCTCTGTGTTCCATGTGTTAGCAGTAACATCCGTCTTAAATCGATTGGAATTCTGTATTTATGTAGTGAAACCGAGGGAGAGCTGTTGGTGACTCCTGTTGAAGGTCATGTAAGAACGTGTCCAGTATATCTGGAATTGAAATGTGGCATTCTCTCATTTCATTTTCATCCAGAGGGGTAAAATGAGGCCGGATTGTTTGCCTGGTGTTTACTGAAGTCTGACTGCCCTCTTATGTAGAGCTGACTATGTTGCAGGTGGCTGCTGTCAGCTGTAAGAGCTCTTCAAAGTAGTTTATGGTGCTGTTGCTGCAACTCTTGAGCTGTGCTATCCTTAGGCATCTACATTTAAAATTTAATTGGACCTTGTGTATAGGAAGACTGAGAAAGCACACCAAGAAATGTGCAGGTAGCAAGTGTAATGCAAACTGGATTTTTTTAATATACTGTGTTGTTTGTGTAAGTTGTACCATCTGAGACACAGTGATCCTTGTGGGTACTATGGACACAGGCTAAATGGAATTACTGGAGAATGGAATTACTATGGAAATGTGTTCAGGATTGAAAGACAACTGCGTCTTACTGGCAGTATTTGTTCTTAAGACCTGTTTTATTACTCAGGGTTTGCTTACCACAGCAGAGAACCTGTGTTCTGTCATGTAATAAATATGAATGCAAATAGGTCTAATCCAAGCCACGAATCTTGTTATAGGCCAGTTAGGAGTAATTTACTGGAGCTTCTTTTGGGAGGTGGGGCAGAAGGGATATTCTTGGGTACAGTACAGTCATGGGTAGGTAATGTTTGCCTGACTTCTCCCAAATAAATTTGATAGAGACAGAAAGAGGGTAATTGCTTATTTCATTCCTTTAGTTGCATTTTCACTTGCAGTCCTTTCCTGTAACTAGAAAGATTCAGCTGAATTGGACTTTGCCCATGTTGCTGCAGAGGAGTGGTGCTACTAGAAATTTTTAAAACTGCTAGGTAGTGGGTGGATGTGTAAACAGGGAGCAGGCTTTTTCCTTTATAGTAGTGGCTCAATTCTCAACTCTCTCAAATTATACTCTAGAAGGGAGAGTGGAGATAAACCAGGGATTGACTAGAGTATTTTGGTTAGTGCTCTGTTTTTTAATTCAGGTGAAGTCTCACTAGAGGTCTACCGTGGTGTCTAGTGTTACTGTGTTAAAAATTGTATGTAATGTCATATTTAAAAGGATGTATTTTTGTGAATGAAACCTGTTTTCTCCAGAACCTGGTTACTGAACAGCTTCTGGCCATCCCTCTGTCTTTAGAGATTAGCAGTCTGTGTTTTGCCTTCGACTTTTTATGAACCATTTGACTTCATGTACAGTGCCTCATCCTGTATTTCTGTTGCACTGGATTCTGAATATCTTATCTCCCATTTCCTGTGTGTCAGCTGCCGTCTGGTAACAAGAATGGGACACTATTTCTCCACGGTTAGGTTGAGAAAAAGTTGACTTTCTGGGTTTTCTACAAGATTGTGTAAGGCCCAGTGATATGTTGAGCCAGTGCATTTGTGAAGAAAACTGAGGAAGTGATGAAAAGCATGTCAAAGTTGATGCTTTCTCTAAAGTTAGAAGAAATAGAGTAGTGTTTATAGTGAATAATAGGAGTGCCTCCTGTGCCTTGCTTTTGGTTACTTTATATGCAGGCTCCTTCTGTAATTGGAATCACAGGTGAGATTTTCAGCAGCTGGTTTAATGATGGTTCATTCCCAAACTGAGTCCTTCAGGGCAGATGATTAGTGTATAGGGAAGTGCCCATATGCTGTTCCAATGGATATGAATCCTGGTGATTCCTCCAAACGTGCTTGCAGGGAGAGTCTCTTGGGGGTTTTGTCTGTTCTTGTCTTTGCTTCCCTTGTCTTACTCCGAGAGTGAGTGTAATTTGCCCTGGCCTTAGAGGTATTTAAGGCAATGTGGCAGCAGCTGGAGAGGCACCAGGTAAGTACACAACTACTTGATCTAGCCTTGGACATTCTAGGCAGAGGTTGAAGCATAAGCAGCCAGAAGAAGGATCTTCTGATTATACAGTTATACCATCTTTAGGCCTTTACCATTTTAAAAAGAAGAGAAAATGTTTCAGTCCAGAATAAAATAGTCTGATTAAACTTCAGAAACCTTTTCTAATACAGTTTGCTTATGTAGAAGAGAGTAAAAGGAGGATGCCACATACTGCTAAACTATGTTGTATTTGCCTGTTGCATGCAGCTATGAGGAAGATGCACTGAAGATTTTATAGTCAGGCATTCATTTTTGGGTGTACTAGATTTGTGTATGCTCTCATGGTGTCAAGGTTCTGCTATTGCCATGGTCTTGCTTTACTGCAGGCAAGGGTCAGCCTGAAAATTGATGTTGTTGTGGCTTCCTGCAGGAAACGGTGAAAATGCTGCTGGCTTTTTGACAGCCCCCATGGAGAGAATGGACAGTGTAGCTGTTGACAGGCTTGAAACTGTGCCAGGAGGACTGGTGACTTCTGACCTACTCTAACTTTTTCTGTGCTTTCTCCTGTTGCAGGCCTCTGTAAGCCTGTTTAAGTTTTAGCTATTTCTGGACAACACTGGTCTCAGCATTTATCTGTCTTGCAGGTTATCTACATTATCTACATCTTTCACTGGTGGCCAAGTTTGATTTGAGGGGACTTACTTTGATATGTGGTTTTCTGAAATTCCCTTCCTTTTTGGTCTGTTATCAAAGCTGAGCCACTTGTTTTTAGTTCCAGGAAATGCTGTTATCAGAGGTAGAGACTTCTCTGCTGACTGTGTCTCTTAAACTCACTTGTACCTGGCATCCTTTAAAATTCTGCAATTTCCACTTTTGACACTGTGGATAAAAATGTCTCTACTGTTTTCTCTCCATTATTACTTCATGTAGTTATCACAGCATTAGTGATTTTACCTGCTATTTAAACTACAGCTGTGTTCCTAACTGCAGCATGGTAAAGATTAAGGCAAGTCTGTCCCTATTTCTGTAGTCAGACCTACAGTTCAGATGTAAGAAGCTCTCAAGAGCTGATATGCTCGAGGCAAATGGAAATTGAAAGAAAGCTCTGATCCGCTGGAGCTTAGTGGCAGAGTGAAAATGCAGTTCTTCCAAGTTTGTCAGTTCAGCTTAGTGTTGGTGACCCAGGCACGGCTCAGAGGAGATGCCTCAGGGAAAGAAAATAATCACAGCCAGTGATCTTCCAGGCAGCTCAAAGAACGAAATGTGAACATTACAGTTTTGGTTTTTCAGATGATTTATTCTTCATCTTCCCAGTAAGATGAATAAACTCTTCCTGAATTAATCTGGTTGACACTTCCTCCTTTTGTTTTTCAGAGATCTTTCAACTTCAGATATGAAATAAAGCTCAGTCTTCCAAGCTTTTAATCCGTACGGCTCCTGTACTGGCATTTAAAACTCTGACACTAAAAATAAGAAACTGGAGGGATGAGAGAAATACAGCCTGTATTGTGAAAATGAGTTCAGGCTCTTGGAAACCTTTGTAACAGACGTTGGTTTACAAAAGGAGAAGGACAGTGAGTGATATTAATCAGGGAACACCTAATCCATTTTGAAGCTTTGCTTGTTTTTCTGTGATGAGCAGTAAGACAGATAAAACACAGAGGTTTATGCTCAGTTCCTGATACTGAACCTGAAGTAGATAAAGATTGACACAAGTGCTTAGTAAAGTCTAAGCTTAGTGAAACACTTACTGGAAGTGGTGCCTGTTGACTGTTTTAGTGGACCTCTTAAGATGGGGAAGAGCTCACTTAACCTTTACATCTCAGTTTTAGTGTGTGGCAATGGGAAAGCACTCTTAATCTCATGCTGGTATAAAATTGTAGAAGGTGTGCCTTGTAACAAAGCTTTTAACAGTAGCTTTCCAGAGGAAAAGAGAAACCAATTTGAAAGCCATGGTCTGTGTAACTGTGTTGAATGAACTGTGTTCTAGTCAAATAAAGGTGGGGAGAAGCTTAACCCTGCCCAGCACTGTAATTACCTAATTGGTGAAGTAGGGAACAATCAAATTAAGATAAATGCAGTTGTAGCTAAAAATAATTTTCTGAATATCTTGCAGTATGGATGATCTATCACTTAGCTGTGATTATAGTGGTTGTAAACATTCCTTTTTGTTCAAGTCATCAGATAGGTCTTTGAAAATCAGCTTAATTTTAAATGGCAAAAAGAGAAATAAAAACATGAAGTTTGATGATCTGGCTTTTGAGAGCAAGAAAAATAGTGAGCTGACTGACTGAGAGTAGTTGGGTATCAAGAACAAATCTTTTCACTGGATTCCAGGAGCTTTGGCCTTTGTGCCAACATAAATATGGGTGTCTCTCTAATAGCAGAATTGCATGGGATTAGTTTGTGCTTTTTGGAAATTTATGATATGAAATACAGAGTTCACTTTTATACTTCCCTGTTTTAAGAAAATAGGGAGTTAGTGTTGAACTGGGCGCTCCTTTTTCCTCTGGCTATTTTGAAGAGAACTGAGGTCTCCTTCTGTCTCAGCCACTTTTGTCATGTTTGTGAGTTGATCAGACACATCTTGTTCTAAAGCTGTGCTGCATTCAGTGAAGCAGTTCGGATGGCTGTGCTGTGCAGGCCCAAACAGAGCTGTGTAGCTATGCAACATTAATTTTGGCTGCTCCTAAGCACTGCTGAAGCTCCTGTTGTCATCAGTGGGGTCCAGTAAATAATGTGCTTGTTCTCAGGGCAGGTGTGGAAAATGCTGTCCTTCTGTGAGTAAAGAGGCATCTAGGTGACACTAAGCCTTCTGCCTTTTTGATGGCTTTATTCTCAGTCTCTTGTGTTGTGCCCTTCTCACATTCTGCAAGGAAGCTGAACTCTTCCACTGAAGGGAAAGGTTGACCTTACACCCTGTGTTCTGCCAAACACAAAGCATGCTTGGTAAGGGGAAAGAGGGGCAGAGAATGTAAATAAATATTCAGACAGACACATGATGCTGCCTGTGTCCCTCTCTAAAATTCGCATGAAAGATTAGTTTTTCTCATGTCGTCTTTCATCTCTGATGTGACATTTAAATGCACTCAGCATGTTCTGACAAATCAGAAGTGCCCTCTGGTAGAGATTCATGCAGTTGAAAACCTTTGGTATTGAAATAAATTGTTCTGAATGTACAAGTTGGTGGCATTTCTCAGATGTCTGATACCAGGTTGTCATCTTCAATTATTTCTTCATGCCCTTTGTTCCTACAAAGTATTCTCTGTAGTGGGCCCAAATCTGTTTCCAGTATGTCTACACAGCTCAGTGAGTGTTTGGATGCACTTGTGTCTTTGGAGAATGTGAGTGATTTCAGTAAAACAACAAAGAACTACAGGTTTACAAAACAGCCATGATTGTGGCTTTATATGTACATATTAATGTGCATTTTCTGCCAGCAAAAGTTCTTGTCACACAGGTTTTCAGCAATGTGAGTTAAGAGCTCCTTTACTTAAATTTTCCTTCTATGTTCTCTTTAGGATAACATGATGGAATTCAGATTTTCTCAAGAAAAGCTGCGGATCTTGGACCAGTACCGTTGACGAGACCTCCTGATTGCAACATCCAGAGCAGGGTCCTGTAAGGAATTTGTCACAAGAAACACACAATGGATCTCAAAGAGAGCTGCCCAAGCGTTAGCATTCCCAGCTCTGATGAACACAGAGAGAAGAAAAAGAGATTTACTGTAAGTATGTAAGACATTAAGCACTGTGGGCAAAGGCATAGGCTGTTGGTGCCTAGCAGTGCTGCTTTCTGTTCTTCTGCTACTGAGCTTCATATTATCTTCAATAGGTTTATGGAAATCAGTTTCCTTGCTCTTGTGAGCACTGGCCATAGTCCAGTGTGAAAAGTTGTGAATATTTTACAGTGTTTACCTGTGTTGCTTTCTGCAAAAAGAACTTGCCTTTACACATTTCTGCTGTTACCCCAAAATAGCTGCAGTTGCTTGTATAAAATATTTTAAGTATGCAAGTACAGGGAAAATATTCTGGTACCATTTTTGGCATTCTGCATGATTTTTCATGAAGACATTTATTTTGTAAAGGGGTAAAGTGTGAATTTGGTTCTTTGTGGGGGTTTGTTTGATTGTTTTAACATCCATTCTTTCACAGATATACTATTATGCTATTGTATTTTTTTTTGTGTAAAAAGAAAAAGAAATATAAACCATCAAAATTTTCAAAACCTTTTTTCTGTCTTCCTTCCTGATTCTGATTCTAATGCTTATGAATTTTTTCCTGTTCCCATTTCCTTGTAATTTCTCTCCCTCTTCCTTTCTTTACCTTCTAGTTTGACTTTATGGTTGTGAAATCTTCCTGTTGTGTGGGAAATTCTTTGCATGGCACACTGAAAAATACAATAGTGTGGTATAGATTTTTGTTTGGCTTCTATATAACCCTAAATGACAAGATCAAAATACTTCCTTTAGAAGGCTCAAACTGTTTTGTTGCTCTTGTGCAACTTCCTCTAAATTTTTTTTTTCATTGAGTGAGTTAGTCACTCTTCAGATGAGGAATGCAAACACTGTGGAAACAATATGGAGTTGCTGTCTGAAGAATACAACAAAACAATGTTTTACTAGGAATTGTCTCCTTTTCCTCTTCACCTCCCTTTTTTGGAGAAGAACAGTGCTCTTTGATTCTACAAGTGTGTCACGCTGTAGCTTGGGGCAAGAGTGTGCCAGTAAAGGGAACTTTAAACAAAAGAGAACTTTACTAATTCCTTACACCGCTGCATTCATGTGAAACTCAGGTGAGTGGAAAACCCTTTGTGAAAGTCTAAACTTGAGCAGAGCAGTTCTGTTGCGTTGCCTCAGTGCTGGCAGTTCTGCAGTTAAAATCATGACAACAATAGTACATGACCAGTGTGGTCATGTACTATTGTTGTGGTGTCCAGGTCATTTTACCTGAAGGTCTGTCAGACAGCCTGGGCAGTGTAAAGACACTTTTTTTGGGCGTGCCCTTGAGGAAGCAGTGTGAAACATCAGAAATGGGGGGCAGAGAGAGGAGAGGGGAAAGAATCCAGCCTAGATTACACTGTGCAGAGGTACACTTTGTCCTGCTGTCTTCTGCTTTCTGTGCCAGGGAGTAATTAGCAACTTGACAAGAAGTGCTTTCACAACCAAGCTTTCGAATATCATCACATATATTTTAGGATTTGATAACAGAAGTGAGGGTCATACTAAACTTCATGGTAGAAACTGTGAATTCCAGCACGTGTCAGTGCTGTTACTGTGTCCCCTCTTCTGTAGCTGTGTGTAATGACAGGATCCCATCAGTACTTTGACAGGGAGTGAGGAAGGGGTACAGGGTGAAGCTGATCTTATAAAATTTGTGGTAGGTATAACTGTCTCTTTTGATGGCCACACTAGTGCCATTTCTGTAAAGAGCATAAGAAGGGTTTTCACTTGGGGTGAGAAGAAAGGTCAGAGTGATAGAGGCTAGGAAAGATTTCAGGTGACTGTATAGTCTTCACCTTACCACTGCTCACAGAGTGTTTCCCTGCTGCTTCTGAGACTCTTCTAGAATCTTACTGGTCTGAACAGAAGCTGATTTTCAGCTCAAGCCTTTCAATGGCTCACTTAATGCTGGCATGGAAACAAGACAAGCATGTGCAACTTAGCTTTTGCTAGCTCTACTTTTTCCCCTCACACTTACTCTGATAAAGCATTTTTAAAAACAATCATGTCTCTGAGCAGGCATCATACTGATAATTAAATGAGCTTTTCAGTTTTGTCTCTGGAAGTGAGCTTCTCATACCTCCTGAGCATTTTCATGATCTTTTATTAAAGATTTGATTTGGTTTTGTTAAATACTGCATCCTTTTGATATATTTACTACTACTTTTTTTTTTTTTCTTTTTTCAAATGATTACATGTTTGCATTTTTTTGGGTTCTGGCAGGAAACCTTTTTTGCTCCCATTTAATGCATGGCAACCAGCCTCTACATAAATCCACACTAGTTCGCTGTCCCTCATTTTTCAGAAGATTCAGCATTCACTTTCTCCATAAAAGGAGTAAAGTATTTCCTTGTTTTGGACCATATCTAGCCTATATTAATTGCTTTCTGTCCTTGCTGCATATTAGGTCATTCTTTTGCCTGTTTTGACAAATAGCTTTGTTTTGGGTTTCTCACTTTTTATCCCTATGCTGTTTGATGTCTGAGGCTTAATTTTCTCTTTTGACCTGTTCTCATCTCCCTTTACACCCAAATCATATACAGGCTTATTAAAAAATCTCTTTCAAGGGTACTGTTTGTCTGATTAAATCTGAAAACTTTGTCTCAGACCTGTGATGTATAATATTAATCACCAGCCCTGTGGAAATTGGGAGTTGTTTTTTTTTTTTTGTTGACAATAAATAGTTTCCGTACTTTCTCAATGATTGCTCTGTCAAAATTGGAAAACAGCCTACGTTTTATTTTTCTTTGTTTAATAAAAATCAAGCATTTAATCCAGGAGCATGAGCTACCACATACAGAGTTGAAGGCTTTTAATTTCAGTGACTTCTTTTGTGAAGAAATTCTACTGCATCCAGAAATAGCTAGATCCTGTCCTGTCTGTATCTAGGAAGACATTTTATGGTGATGTTTTCAGGAATTCTGTTCATTTTTCTTCCTTTTTATTTTTCTCAAAGCTTTGTGGTTTTTACCCACATACTCTGAGTTGTGATGCATCATATCTATGTTTAAGGAGTTTTCTAAGACCAAATTTGGATTAGGAATAATTAGACTTGAAAAGGTTATTATCTAAGTAAGTCTACATTCCTCCCCCCCACCTTTCTAGAAATAAGCATTGCACATCTCTCTAATCATTACATAGGTGTAGCTGAGAGTAGTAAGACAGCCCTGACATGTCATGGTTTTAGTTTTTATCAGATTCTTAATGGACATTGTGTGTTTTCTTACTGCTCAGTGTGCCCATAACTGTTGGACTTGAAGCTGTTCCTTGGTTTGGGGTGTGCAAGAGCTTTGTTGGGGTGTGAACTGGATGACCTCATACAGGTTTTTTAATGCTCTCCTGTGTAAAAAAATGTTGATTGTGTCATTGTTCTACAGCTACTCTGAGAACAAAACTGTTTAAATTTAGCGGTTGCCAAGGAGGTGGATATCATCTTGTACCCTGCGTTATACTCGCCTGTGCACTCTGCTGTCTGCCCAACTACCTTGGCCCTCTGCTCAAGTGTGTTGGCATTGATGTGCTGTGCAGTCATAGGAAGCAGAGGTGTTTTGTGTTTGAGCATTGCTTGCAGGATTTGATTGCTGTATAAGAGACCCAGTTCACAAGGACAGAGCTTGAAGCTTTCGCTGCCTGCAGCGTAGGGAGGCTCTACAAGGGGAGTGGGTAGGTTTTATGCTAACACTTGTTTAGCAGTATGAGGCAAAAGGGGTTTTCTTAGAAAGTCTCATCAGCATTCTGCTGGATGCTTCCATTCAGCTCCCTGTGCTCCCCAGGGCCAGGAACTGAGAACAGCTTATGTGAGCAGTTAGCACAGCCTGACTGCAGCCCTCAGGCTGAGGAGCCGATGGTGGTGGCTGCCACTTCCACTGTGGGAGTTAGAGGGAGAGCTGGTGCAGGGCAGAAGGGAGCCTGGGGCACTGGTCCAGTAGTCTGCATTGGGAATTAGCAGTGCTCTGCACTCATTTCCTTGTTGTGCCGATCCTCTTCCCTGGAGGAATAGCTGAGCTCCTTCTGGAGGTACAAGAAAGTAGAGAAGTGAAGACAGCTAATTGCCTGAGAGACAGGAGAAGCCTACTGGACACAGAGGTGTCAACCAGGTTCATGAATCCAGGGACTGACAATCTGTCTAGTTACTGAAGTCCTGTGTGACATGGCATTTGAAAGGCCTGAAGTGTGCAGCAGGTTCCAGCTATACCTCCCTTCACCCCAGTGTATTATGTGGTACAGGCTGTATTTCTGCCATAGCACCACTTTTTCCTCCCTGAACAATTGTGCCATCAGCCAGGATTCTTCTGTATTCAAGGTGTTCAAATGAACAGTTATCTTCATACTTTCCATATGTACTTTCTCTTTAGGTTTTGGTGAAGGCAGTCTTCAGTATTTTTAAATGCTTTGCTTCTTTAATATTCGTCCTTATTGTGGATTATTGAGTTGTTAACAAATTTCATATTAAATTTTAATAGACTACTATCTTATGGTCAGGTGTTCTTTTTGGATATTAACCAATTTATGAAACTCCACTAAATCAATTTTGGTGTTAGTTTTTGCTTACCTGGTGTTTAAAAAAATTTCTGCAAAGTACCAGATTCTTTTAGTTGTTCTTTTAATCATTTCATCATGTTGATCTCTGTGTGACTTAGCTGTAAGAAATGCATGGTTTGGTAAGTGCATTTACACAATAAATTTAACAACCTGCCCTTACTTTCACCACGAGATTAAACCTGAGAAGTTTTGCTAAGCTTTGTGGGCAATAACACTGTCCTTGTTCCTGCAGGTTTACAAAGTGTTGGTCTCTGTTGGCAGAAATGAGTGGTTTGTCTTTCGACGGTATGCGGAGTTTGATAAACTCTACAATACGGTAAGCAAAAAGCAAGCTATGAAATCATGCCAGAATAGCAGAGTAACACTTGCAGTGTTATGGTTTGAGTTAATCCTCTTTTGAGGAGTTTGAGTCAACATTTAATAACCATAGGAGTCTAATTAAAGAAGATGATGGAGTGGGCTTTTTAAACTTCAGTTTGTTTGAATTTCAGACTCAAAATCCACTTATTTGTTACCTTTTTTATAGTTCCTTGGCATCGTAGCTTAATAAAACTTCCAGCTTAGTTGTTGTCAAAACATATAAAATGTGCTTTTGTTCATGATAAAAAACCCCACAAAACATCTAGATAGATACGTTCCTCCTAAGCAAGTGTTTTTCTTTGATGTACTGAAAGCAATGAACAAATCCTTGTTTCTTAATAGAAATTTTGTAGTCAGTCACTGGTGGCAGTTCATACCTGCAGTTTCATAGCAGGTATGATTTTTTGCACAAAAAAATGTGGTCAGTGTTCCAAAAAAAATAGCCCCCTTCAGCAACCAAGTATGGATTCCTTGGGTTTGTTGCTAGAAGAGGGGTTTGCTGTTTTTACATAGTGGGCAACTGGGGTAAATACTTGTTCAGATGAGAGTATGAGTTATGTGTGCTGTGTCCATACTTTCCTCCAGTTCTTTGTGTTTAGAGACCATGATTTTTGCTTTAACAAAAGAGGAAATAATTCCCCTCTGATTCCCATCCTAAAATACTACCAGCTGCTTATTTGTGCCTTCCCTTCCACTGTTTCTCTGGGAAGTAGTCAGGCCTTCTCTCTTCTGCCCCCCTGGGCATGGATTTGCATGTGGCAGTGGTCTTCAAACACAGGCTGTGAGCTTGGAAATGTTTGAGCTGAAATGTCCCTGGATACCCCATGCTGTGCTTTGCCTGCATGTAGCAGGGATAAACCTGTAAAGGATGTGAAAACAGAAAATCCTCTTTTCACAGAGGGGAAGTTGGTGGTCCTGTTCCTTTGCCATGTTCTCTTGCCATTAAATTGGCCTTGCTCTGCTGAAGTTTGTTCAGCCCTGGTCTCTCTAACATGGGCAGAGGTGAGGTCCTGGGGAAGCATAATCAGGAGGACATTTCCAGTTTCTGTTCAGAAATTTGTACAATATATTCACCAAAAAGAATTTGTGCTGCTAACTGAAAGAAATACTGGTGTTGCTAAGGAAGAATTGCCAGCTACTGTATTAGAAAACTACTCTCTTAAAAAGGATGAGAGTAAGATTGTTCTTCTGGAGTGCTTGAAGGTGAAGTAAATGTAGTTGAGGCTTGATCAGTGCCAGATTTGGGGTTTTTTTTTAAATTCACTGTTGTTGTGTACAATCTTCTGGTCAGTTTATCAAGTGTAATAATAATTGAATTATCAAGTGCAGGGTCCTAAAATAAACTGTTCATCTGCTTGTAATTTTGATGTAGGGGTAGACCACCTGTGATTTCTAAAGCTTAAAGAATGTAATTTGGACAAAACCCAGATGCCTCTATCCCCTGTATCCCATTGTAAAGCTCATGCATACAGCCCTGTGCAAGCAAGCAAATAAGAGAAAAACAAACCCAAAAGAGATAAAGAATTGATGGAGGAAGGAAGAAAAAGAAAAATAAAAACAACACTGAAATTTGATTTTATAACCTGGGGCAAATAATTTTGCACTGTTGCTCTAGTAGTCTGTAAAATGAAGATGAGATGGCCTTTGAATTTAAAAGGGTATGTCTATTGCAGACTGAGTACAGATTGTTCTGGGTATGTTTTTTTCCCCTTGTGTACAAGCAGAGGAAATGGCATAGCGGAGCAGAATTACTAATAATCAGGTGTTCAAATTGTTCATCAGAAAACAAACAAAATGCAATTATTTCTAGGTACTTTAATGTCTAAGCACAATCCAATTTTACGTGTTTTGTTTTCAGCTAAAGAAGCAATTTCCCACCATGAACCTGAAGATTCCAGCTAAAAGAATTTTTGGAGATAATTTTGATCCTGGTATGTCATCATCTTGTTATTCATTTTGTCAGTTTCTTTATATGAAAATTGATCTATTCCAGCCTACAAGAAGCTGTCTTATATGAGTTTTGCAGCGGTCCTCAAAACAGTGACTAAACCAAAGTTTAGTCATGCTTCAGTCAAGAGCAGGAACTAGCGTGGGTAGGTGTTTTACCTTGTGATAGTGAACGAAGCCTTGCTTGGTCGCCCAGTGCCTCTCTTGCACTGAAGGCTATAGCTCCTCCCAGCCCTCCCATATTCAGGATTCTCATTCTGAACTGTCAGATGTGACCTCTCTCCTACAAAAGCAAAAGCCAAACCCCAAACTCTTCCTTAGCATTATGCGTAGTCCATTTTAAAGTTTCTTTGTGTTACATGCCTCACAGCCATCTCTGAAAAAATGAAATAACTCAGGGATTTATCTTTGAGGACTTTTGACCTCTCTGTATCTGAATGTGCTTCCTTGTACAGTTCAGGTGAAAACGAACTTCTCCTGTAAGTGGAACAACAACAGGAAGCTTGTCTGATGTGAACGTGTTGTGATCCAGTTACCAGTGACAAGTGGCCATTTAGCTTGCTCTGTACACAGGGAAATACTAATGAAAGTCACTTGAAAATTCCCTTGAAGTAACCTGGGTGGCACCATGGATGAATTAAGAAAAAGGAAAATGGGAAGGGGAGGCCGTTGCTCTGTGTGTTTGTATTATTCATTCAAGCCATTTTTACTTCAGGCTTTTCCCGCTGCTCTTTGGACCCCTGCCCTGGCTTGCTGATGTGGTCAGACTGTAGTTTCATCTCCTTCTACATCTGTTTCAATTGTTCATTTTCTCTTTTGCTGAGGAACAAATTGATCCAAAGCTGTTGAACTCTTAGAATGTGTATGTTTGGGATTTTTAAAGTTCTGACAAACAAACCTAGTTTTTGGCAGTTGCAGTTAATCATCTGGATCCTGATGTGAAATTCTGTTTTGGTTTTTTTTAGAATAATCAAATACAAGTATCCAAGCTCTGATGTTCTCTTCTGATAAAGATGTAAATGATTGCCAAAAGTTCTACATGTATTTTGTCTACAGGGATGTTTTGTTTAGTTCTGGTTTCTTTTTCTCTGACCTTGGGATTCTCAGAGCTGGCTGAAGACCAGAGAATGCCATGCAGTCTGGTTTGCTGTACAGGCAAATATGCAGGTGGATTTCTTGGAGCCAAATTTAGGAAACTAGAGTTTTAATGGGGGAAAAAAAACCTCAACTAAAACTTTATTAAAATTATATATGTAAAACAAAGTTCTCAAACTTGTTTTAAATTTCCGTGAACTACGCTGAAATCCTTGAAGCATGAGAAATCAAATAGTTCTCAAGATGTGTCTTGCTGGGAGGCAGGGTGGAGATGGAGCCATGATGCTTATGTAAATAATTCTTTTTCTTAACACTGATTTATTGAAGCTTTGATGTAATGTTTCTGCTGGCTCCTGAAACAAGCTACATATTTTACAAATATTGAAAAGGTATTTTACTTCTGTAATCCGTCCATGGCTATGCAGCATTGTACTACTGCATTGAAATACAGCAGAGTGAGACCTTTACATCCTTTTACCCAAAACTACCAAAAATACTGTCATTTAAATGCTCCAATTTTATTGGCACTTAAGTTATTTAAAATTAATCTTGTTTTGACTTGAAAAAAAAAAATGGAACAGAAACCAGTCAGAATATAGAACCTGAAAATTTCAGATGTTACAGGTGTTTTATCTTCACCAGCATGGATAATCCTGTAGGTTTAGAGTGACTGATGACACTGTACATCTGCCACACTGAAACTGCTGATGTCATTCACTCCCATAATATCTGTATGCAAATTTACCTTTCTGTTAGATGTCAGTAATTTGGGATTACTAAATACCCTAGGAAGTGTTCAGAGATTATATCCCTGAAACAATACGGACATTTTTCTTAATATTTTAAGTACAGCTGTTAATTAAAACTTAATTTTAATTTAAAATTTTAATAATTATCGGTAATCTGGATATGACAGTCATTGAAATGGCTTAAAAGTTAGTGCTGGAGTTAAATATTCTTTATTCCATACAAATTATTGTTGATATGATAATTAAAGATAGGATTATTCCATTTTATGCTTTATTTTATGATAGAACTCTATTTCTATTCTAAATCCTTTGTGCGTCTTTCCATGTTACTACAGAATAGTTACATGTCTTAAGCTTTAGACAAGGGAAGGGATTATCTTTTTTTAATGTTGGAGATGATGTCCAAAATCTAAAGGAAAGTATTTTATTTTGTTATCTTCGATGGATTTATCTGAGTGCCTGCCGGCAGGATGAGTTGTGCAATTTTCCCCCTGCCATACATATATTACGGAAATATGCTGCTTGGTGGGACTGTTCATGTAAAAACTTGACTTGTGCAACTGATGTCAGGTTTTGCCTGTGGCTTCTTGGGGTTTTTGTTTCTGTGGAATCAGGTGCTGAAGGGCTTCGCTGCAGTTACACATTGTTCTTGAAGCACAGGGTGGCACTTCTAATCTACCTGGCTTTCAAAATTTTTAACTAGCATTACAGAGACACTGAAATTTATTCTCTCAGCTCAGTTCAATGTTTAAAGCTTGCAGTTTTCATATGTAGAACCAATCCTGTTCTAAATTAGTCATGAGCCAGTCTCCTTTTAACTGCTGTTTTAAATCCTAAAAAACCTGAATAACAAAATAAGCTGCCTGATGATTCTAATAAGCTGACTGATGATTCTAATAAATCTGTTTTTTTCAGATTTTATTAAACAGAGAAGAGCAGGACTGAATGAATTCATTCAAAATTTAGTTAGACAGCCAGAGCTATGCAACCAGTAAGTAGTTTCATTTCTGTTTTATAAGGGCTGTTGAAAAGATATGAGATGAAAAGATATGTTAAATACAAAATTGCAAATTAGGTATTTAACCAGAAAATGTATTTTACCTGTTCAGAGCTCTTCAGTATAAAAAACACCCACTTTATATGGCCATCCATTCTGGAAAAATCTACAGACTAAAGAGTATAAAAGTGTTTTTGTTTTCTGAAAACCAACCTGCAAATCAATTTGCAGGCAATTAACTGATCTTAATTCCAGGGGTGCAGATTCCACTGTAAACTGTCGCTGTGCTGGGCAGATGTTTGTTTTGCCAGTGGCTGTGCTGTTTGAGGGCCCTGCTGTCACTTGCTGCTGTATTGCTGGCAGTCAGTCGCTGCCTGCATCCTTTTTTTGTGAAGAGCAGTTCATGTGCGCTCCAGAGCTTGTTTAAAGCACGGGAACCAAGTGCCTTAATTGGCTTGCTGAGATGGTTTGGGATGACCAAGCTGAGCTGCCTAAAGGAAATGATGGCTAAGCTTGTACCTAAACTCTTCCCAGCAGAGGAACTGCAGGTGTGTTCACCACTACCAGTGGTGAATGGTACGTGGTATTAGGAGAGAGTCAGCTCCAGTTAAATCTGGAGAGCAGCACTTTGTGTGTGAACTCACTCCAGGGCAAACAGGCACCTTCTTTCAGTCCAAAGCTGTAATCAGTTTCAGCTAAATCCATGCAGTTTTCTAGGTTGCTTGAACTGGTAAAATGGTAAAGCTCTATGCTTAGCTTTGGTGTTGAGTAAATGTCTTTAATAAATATGCTTTGTTTAATTAGCCTATTTGTACAGCCTGTGAAATTGCCCATTTCCCACAGGAAAAAAGTAACTCTAACAGAATATCACTGCAATTCGCAGCATGCGGTCAGATTTCCTTTTTTCACAACAAGTGAAATATTTAATGTCCTATCAACCTGAAATATGTACTTTTTCCTTTGTAGAAAAATAAAAATAGGAGCATTTTATATATACTTCTTTTGATTAGTGAAAAAAAATTAGCAACAGAGTCTTTACGGAAGGATACCTTTCCACCAGAACAAGCACTGTGAGGTTTGTGTTCATGGTACTATTCTTTGGGAAATAATAAAAAGCACTTCATTATAACAAATTACTGAAAATCAATCTGTTTTGTTTCATTGGGAAAGGATACTGGTTTATTTAGGCTAATCTCCTTCTCTGATTCTTCTGGTATATCCAATTACCAAATATTTTTGTTTCAAAACATACAATATTTGTTCTCCAGAGGTAAAATGATGCTTTTTTTTTTTTTTGTAAAGGACAGCATACAATGGTATGCTTAAAAAAAAAAAAGTCATCAAACCTCAAATCCACCTGCCTTTTTAAATTTTTGTGAGCTTTTAAAATTGTTTTATGCTTGAATGTAACTGTAGAAGAACCAGTGTTCTTTAATATGGCACGTAGCTTGCCTGTGCTTGCCTGATCCTAGTTAGTTTAACTGACTTAAACCAGGGTTAAGACATAGGCCTGATAGTGTTTGGTGCTGATGAAAGTGTGTTCAATAATAAGCTTATTAATCATAGTTCTACAATAAAAACAAGAAATAGAGACCAACGTTTTCCTTTTACTGTTCTCCTCTACCCCACCCTTAAAGAAATATTGAATTAAGCAGGAGAAAAAGCTGTACACAGCTTTTAATCCACAGTTTAGTGCAAAAGCATTTAATTTTATAGTAATTTCTATGTTGTTTCTCTTTTAATCACTGCAAGGTGATTGTTTTTCTGAAGTTAGCTTTTAGTTTTTGCAGTGTTGCATTGCAACAAATCATATTAATAATTATGTAATCTGTCACCTTTTCTGCTGTGCCAGTGAATGTTGTTATAGAAGAAATGCCAAATCTTTGATCTTCGTGCTTGGAATTTTTTGTAAAATCTGATGGAAGCTAGTCAAGAGATATGTGGTGACTGAGTCTTCACAGATAGTCCATCCTTGCTTTCTTATTTTTGCTTTAATGTGCTAATTAAATTTGAACTAGGTCAAAAAACTTATGTAAAGTTAGTGATGTGCAAGGAAGACTTAGTGGGTTGTGCATTCTCACAGAACCATTAGGAAATCCACCTTCCATGGCATCTTTTAAGCATTAAAACCAATATCAGCATGTCATATATTTTAAGTCCTGCTTAAGAGAATCGTTTCACTAAAAGCTTAAGGATGATTCAAGGTGTTCTCTTTTTGGGATGGGAAGGCACCTGAACATCTGAAGTGAAGAGCACAAATGTCAGATTCAATGTGTCCCAGATGGTAATATTTACATTATTCTTTGAAACATGCAGCACTGTGTTCTTATTTTCCATCAATGGATTTTTTTTCTTGGGTCTGGCACATTTCTTGAATATTGTATCACAGCCAGACCTTTTTGCTCCATAAAAAAATCCAAGAAAAACCTGAAGTGTATTGGAGTGCTTAGAGAGAGACCCTGTGACAGTTTTTCATGCAGTCACTGCATGAAAAGGTGGAATACAGGGTGAGATCACTAGCTTAGTCCAAATTGGGAATTAAGTGGATGAGCTTCAGGCTGCATTTCCTCAGCAAACTTACTGTGATAGCTTGCTCTCACAGGTAGAATGCAGGTGTTCCAAGAAAAGGTGGGGATAGATAGGGCAGAAGGATAGGGGTCTGATAATGTGTCCCCCTTTCTGACTGCTGTCCTTAATAGGAGCTGGGAGTTTGTTCCTAGTGAGCACTGTGAGCCTCCCTAAAACACTACACAACTCCTGCAAGTGGGCTGCTCGCCCCCTCAAATGTAGGCCTTCACTGAAGTATTAATGCATTTAATTGCTGTCTATTAGAACATGTCCAAAGAAAACCTGTTTGAAAAACTGTATAATAGAGGATGCATTAAAGATGTAATGCAGTTATTTTTAAAAAGTCCAAAGTAGCTCCTTAATGAGAATGAGAACATTTGCATAACACTTGAAGAACTCAAGGATGACAATACTCTGCAACCTGTGGGGAAATGAGTTATCAGTTCTGTAAGTGAGAAGCGGGGTCTGAATGTATTCCTTAAAAGAAAAGTCATAGTTTTTCTCTGATTTCAAAATCTGATGAATATAAAAGTAAATGTGAAACCCCTGAATTGTAGAATCTTGCAGTCCATGCTGGGGAAAGCAAACCTTGCACTATGTTATTGTCCTCTTTTAAAGTGTTACTGTGCTTTATATATTAGGGCTTTTTGAACCTTTGCTTTCTGTAAGATATTACTGGTTTACTTTTTAAGAAAATGTGGTAAGAAGAGGGAGGAGTGGGACACTATTATTTAAATAAAGTGTGTCTTAAATGTTAAGTTTCTGACACTGGTTATTAATTTTACCATTTTGATTCAAAATTTGTGTGACGTTTTGGGTTTGTTCGTATTTCTGTGTGCATCCAAATTTTTTGTGTGTTATTATATTGTTTTTGCAGGAAAACTAATGCAGAATGACTGTTACATAAGCAATAGTATTAAGCAGAGCTTGACATTCTTTTGTGTATTTCAGAGATAATCCACAAAATAAATTTATTCAGTCAATCATAAAAATCCAGACAAAACCAACTTTTGCTGGTAGTATATGTACAATGTATACTGACTATTCCTTTTTAAGTGGTTTTCTCAACCCTTTTGATTTCATAGGTGAGGTTATTTTAGGAATAGTTTCCATGTATTCTTAAATACATTGAGTTAATCTGTGTGAGCTAATAGCATAAAAGTCATATCAATCTGTATAGCATTTTGCATAACATGCTGCAATTTTGCCTAAGAAATTGGTACATATTTTTTTTTATTTTTAATCAGTTGTTCTTTGCAGTGCTTTTAGAATTGCAAATGTGAACAGTGTAACATCAATCAGTTACAATTCTGGCTGTTGTGGAGTTGTGGGATACCCTGCAACTGTACAGCACTCTTTTCCTGTGAATTGATATTTTTATGTTTTTCCTGCTGTGAATTCAGTCATGAACAAAGTTACTATAGTAACTATTTGAGATGTATTACAGCATGCTCTGTTTAATCAGCCAGTTGTCCAGAATAATTCATACTGAAAGGTAATAAAGGTCTGTTTCTGTTTTTCTGTCTAGTGAAAAGCATTAACCATAACTTTTTATTCTTGATTTTATGATATCCAAATGTTCTGAAACTTAAATTGTTGCATCATGACCCAGTATTACTACAGTGTTCAAACCACTGTGATTTTTGTCTTCCTGGCCTTAGGATACAAGACAGATGCTGAAATAGATCAGAATTTGGAGTTCCTATAAAATGGGAAGTATTAAACTGAAATAACGGTGGGAAATTATGTGAACAGTCTTGTTGTGCTTTAAACCTGAAAGGCTGAAGGTAACTGAAACATATTTAAAACTGTACTTAGGAGTACAGAATATAAGTGATGAAAACTGGGAGCTTTAGATAGCCTAGGATATGAGATCGGTTCAGTAGTGATGACAGGAAATTACAGGAGCTGGAGAAGTGTCAGAAACAGCTCATCTCTTACTTCTAGGGACAGATTAAAAGAGCAGCTCCATAGTAAGCTAGTGTTTTTCTTGTACTGAATGGCTCATGTGGAGTTTCCTATCAGTGACTACCCTGAGTCCTCTTCAAACAACATTGTCTCTGAAATGCAGGAAAGATTTCCTTGATAAGAAGGTTGCCTTTTAGTGAACTGAAGGAACTTGAAAGATTCACATAATCTCTTGAAGTGGTTTATAAGGATATACACAATACCCATCTTTTTAGGAATTAATTTTTCCTCACTTGTATTACATTATTCTTTACTTGCGCTGTGCTGTGGTTCAGAAAGTTCATTCTTTTGATCTGTTGGACAAGCCTTTCTTTCTGGAAGAAAAAATTCTTGGAATTCCCTTACTTTCCCGCCTTTCTCTCAGTTCTTGTCCCCCAGCCCCACCAAGACAGAGCTTGAAACTGGTGCTGAAGATAAAATGCATCCCCTTAGGTACTGTGGTAGGCCTGTCACTAATTCCTGAAGCATTTGTGTCCTGCAGCTGACTGAAAGGATTTCTTAACACTGTTTTGGCAGTGTCCAGCCAGAAGGAATTCTGAATACAGGATCACCATCTTCTGCTTTAAAGTGAATGGGGAGAGGAACACTACTGCTGTCTATCTCTTGGAAGACATGTCTTCCCTTGGGATACAGATGATGTATTTCATTCCCTATTGTATTGGACAATTCAGTTCATTTTAGAAAACAATAATTTAAACTCTTCGGTTTTTGGGAAGAAAGTTGGTTTCTTGGTGTCTGCTAGCCAGTTAGAACTCATGCTTTCTTCCGATAATTATCTTTAAATGCAGTTTTGCAGGGTTTCCTTCTGAAGTCTTCATATACATATACTTAACATGTCAGGTTTTTGCAAGTCAAAAGGTTTGTGCTGTATAACACACTTGGCAGTTGAATTATGTTGCTGTAAAAGAAAGTACTGCTTGTACACAGTTCCTAATAACCAGAACTTAAATATAAAACTTTGTGATGAGTAAGTTCTCTGTATGCTGCTGTTCAATCCTTTGCTCTGTGTTTATGGCTGAAAATCATGCAGATACTGGTGTGCTAATGAAGTTAACTGTGTTTCTAGCCCAGATGTCAGAGCATTTCTTCAGATGGACAATCCAAAACACCAGTCAGATCCATCTGAAGATGAAGATGAAAGGAGCAATCGGAAGGTAATAAAACAGAAGTAGAATAGTCTTCTAAATTTTAGCTACTTGAGGGGCAATCTTCTTAGATGTATTATTTACTGAAAACTACTGGTACATTTTGCACTAAATCCCCTCCCTGTTCTTTTGAACAACTCAGTTCCACTGTGGGCTGTAAGCTGTTTTTCTGTCAGGTGTGAACTGCAGAGAGGAGTAAAAGTGACTGCTGGCTTTGTCTTGCTTATTCCCCCCTTGCTATATGGGTTAAAGAAACACAACTTTAGTCATAGCTTAGCTGTCAGAGTTTTTGCAGTCTGTTCAAAAGCTCTTGCTAAGAACATCTGGCAAGGAGCAGGGGAGATTAAATGTTTAATTGTCTTTTTGTTTGCTTGTGCGTTCTTCTTTTTTAAAGATGGGGAGAAACAGAATTCTCTCAGGGGAAAAAATGCAATCTCTGAAATTCACTTAGGAGGAAGGATGGATTTAATTTCATTTCACATATAACACTGTGTGAGGTCTTTTTTGTTTCTTTTGTCAAGAAAGCTGCTATATAGCTGGATATATTCTCTGAAAATTAGTTAGCAGCCTCTGGAAACAGTGCTGTTTGAAAAAAGTATTTCTAGGAAGGCAGAAGTGTCATATTAAGCTTGTCCTCTTTATCAGTTACTACTTGACATAAGGATGTGATATTAGTACTTCTTTTCTTATTCAACCCCTGTTAAATATGTAAGATTTGTTTCAGTTTGTGTGTGATCCACGGGAGATTTAGTGTGTTCTGAAAGTTTAATTTTAAAGTCACTAGTGTACGATACTGGTTTCCTCCTCCTATGAAAGGTATTTTAAGTAATGTGGAATGATATAAACCATCTCTGGAAAATTAATGATGTGTCATGCCACAACAAGTTCCAATAAGAGAGCTACTGCATAATGGCCTGGACCCCATTTTTTTGGTGGAAAATTCACCTTATGGTTACTGTAAATGATGAAGCCAAACAATAAGAAACAAACAAACAAAAAAGCCTAAAAAAAAAAAAGTCTTTTTGACAGTAGCTCTTTCAAAACTGTCCAGCACCACTGGCTCATTTCAGTAAGTAGTGGCATCCAGTGCTGCTGTCAGACCATTTTCCACTTCTGTAGTACTGCTTTGTGCTGCCTGGCAGCCTGTCCCCAGGTAACTTTTATTTGAATGCAGTTTATTCTTCTCTGATAAATTCCAGAATCCGAATGAGAGTACAAATACCACTTTTCTAAATCAGAAACAAAATGGAGAAAATCACCTAAATGACAGTGGCTTCCTCTGCTCCCCATAATTTACGAATTCTGCCTGGGTGTGTACCAGTAAGATTCATGGAATTCCAGGAATTGAGTTATTAACCTTTAATGTCAGGATAGAAAAGGTTGGAAATGTTTTTTTTGGGGTTGAAAGAATGTTCACTTCCCTGTTTTTAAAAGCACTGTGTCTTTCATTAATTACTCTTATATAAACAGTGTGGGTTTAAAATTATTGTATTAGTAAGATCTTGAAGAATTTGGAATAAAAGGTAGGAAATATGTTCATGCAGCAAGTACAGAAGGGGTTAAGTTCTGAATGAGGAACAAGTTGTTTATTGAAATACTCTTCAGTTTTTATTTCTGATCTTTTCCTCTCTGAATGAACACAGATATTTTATTACCTTCATCTTGGAACAGGATGTGTGTAGAAAGAATTGTGACAAGGTGGTGACGGCCAGTATTTCAGTTCCCAATCTAGATGTTAGATCTCTTTAAAATTCTAACGTAACAAGTGTCAAAGTATGGATTGAGCAGATCAGTAGAGTATTTTGAAATTAGGATTGGTTGAAAGATAAGAGAAAAGAAAAAGTATTACAAGTAAACCTCTTTGTTTCTCCCAACAGTTAAACTCTACCTCACAGAATATCAACCTGGGACCATCTGGAAATCCTCAGTAGGTTTCAATTAAATTGAATTTAATGTAATTCAATTTAATGCAAATTTAAAACTTAATTAAATGGGATTAAAATTAATTTGAAATGCTGAAAAGTTAGACTGACCTGGGGAGTGGTCCCACAGCTTCTGAAAACAAGTTTGGTTTATTGCATGCCAAAGGAGCAGCTTGCCTTGTTGGTGCTACGACCCAGTTACTGGGCTGGTAGCTTGTGTCTCTGTTTGGTGTTTTCTGCAGTTTCTGTTCTCAGTTCTGTATGAATCTGCTTTTCTCCTCTCGGAGATGACTGCTATTTTGGTTTTGCTTTCCTCACAGATTTGTTCTGGGCTAGCAGGAGGAAGTGGTTAACAGATTGCAGTAAGAAATGAAATACAAGAGTCCTTCCCTTCAGGGGCAATAAATAGAGAGGTGTATGGTGATGTAACTTGTTTTGCAATTTGAAAACATGGATAATTGTTTTGCTGACAGAATTGTATTCAGGAAAGAGTAAGGGAATACTGGGAAAAGCTGAAAGGAGTGGTGGTGTGGGAAATGGAAAAACTGAGAGTGAATTCATACCAACAGCAAGAAGAGGCAGGTGTTAGGACCTCCCTCCTCTTACTGAAATTTAAAATGAGGGAGGATTGGATGGAGGGAAGAATGGAACAAATAAGAGGGAATAGATAACAAACTTGGTCCTTTCTTTCCTCATGTAAACTTTAGAATCCATTTGGACCGCTGAAAATAAGGTCCAGGAGACATCATGGGGAAATAGAGACTTAAAAATTACAAAAAACTAGATCATGGAGAATGAAAGAATGGTTTTGCCTCTCCTTTACATCATAAGGTTAAACTTAGTAAATAACATAAACTCAGAGGATGCAACTTGAACACTTTCCCTTGAGGAAAATGGAATTGCAAAATGAAGAGGAGCTGTGTCTGAGGACAGGTCTGCAGAAGCAGTGCTGGGTAGAACAAAGAAAAGGAGGGGGCTGCACTACACTGCTGTACAGCTATAAGGCTTGTAATTTCTACCCAGATGACCTGTCTCTTTCCTAAATATCTTTCAGTGCTAAACCAACAGACTTTGATTTCCTGAAAGTTATTGGGAAAGGCAGCTTTGGCAAGGTGAGCATTTGTTCCTGTGTCTTATGGTGGTGCAAGGACACTTGCTGGTTTCTCATGCACAGTGGCTTGCCCAGAGGTTCCAGAAGTGTTGTTGCTCTAGGGTGGCCCATAAACTGTTCTGTTGGATCCTCATTGCTGCTGATTTGTGGCCCCGCCATCTTTCTCCCTGGTGCATTTGTTGGCTGCCTCAGCCACTTGTTGGGACTTACAAAAGGGAGATTTTCCCTTTTTCTTTACAAGCAGTTGGGATCCTCTCTTTCCCCCAGGGAGGAAGGGAGGTACCCCTATGCTTATGCAGCAGCTGGAGTACAAATCGTGCTTTTCCTCTTGTTGTCAGGGACTATTTTGTGAAACCTCTGATACTATGGAGCAGTGTGAGCAACAGCACATTGAAAAGTGACTTAAATATTGATCTTTTACAAAGATCCCAAGGAGAATCCCTTTTGAAATCTCTATTTCTAAATTATTTTTGATGTTGTTATTTTTCATTTAATTATTTTTACAATTTATCCCAAAAAAACTGGAATTAATCTTGATAGAGATTTAGCAGGTCATAGATAACAAATGTTATAATTCAGTCTTTCATGATACCACTGTTGTATAAGTTTTTACTGAACTGTAAGCTCAGTCTATTGGCAGTTATATTGTTGACTGACTGTACTAAAAGCAAAGAAACTGTATTGAGAAAAAATAGCATGAACCGCTTCCAGTTAGGCCAAAATGATAAAATATTACCCATAGTATGTGAACTACAACAATCAGATTTCTTCCTTTTCTTTTGAATTTCACAGGTTCTTCTTGCAAAACGAAAACTGGATGGGAAATACTACGCTGTCAAAGTGTTGCAGAAAAAAATTGTTCTCAATAGGAAAGAGGTTAAGAGAAATTGTCTTTTTTCCACCCACCTCACTTGTTTTTTTCCCTTAATTACAAAATCATTCCTGTTTACTTATTGATCTCTTACTTCTTGCAGCAAAAACATATTATGGCTGAACGTAATGTGCTTTTGAAAAATGTGAAACATCCATTTTTGGTTGGACTACATTACTCATTCCAAACAACAGAAAAGCTTTATTTTGTCCTGGATTTTGTTAATGGAGGAGAGGTATGTGGTGGTTTTGTTTGCATTGTAGTCTTTCTAGTCTGCTAATTCTAGGTGGGAGGAGTGAAGTGATCCTTTACAGTGGCCTGTGATCCACATTCTCCCAGTTTTGAAAATTCTGTTATTATCTGCTGTTGCTACAGACTTCTGTAGCTATTTGGACCCTGTTCCTGTTCTTACTGACAACTTCAATCCAAATTTATTCATGCTTGTCAGATACAAATCCTGTATTTTACAGTTATATAAAATTACTTTAATTACAAATTAATGTTTACATTTTTCACCATGGAACACTGGCTTCCTCTTGCATGTGCATTGACTGAGATGCTGATATTTCAAAAAGGGAAGAAAGGAAACTGACAGCTGAATTTATTATATTGTGTCAGAGTTGGAACAAGATGGGCATTTCTCTTGTCTAATGTACCTTACTTAGACTGTATTATGAAAATCCTGGTTTGCACTGAACTGTGGTCAGAACTTAGTTTTGCATTGTTTCAGGCAAACTAAAATACAGTTCAAAGCAGCTTTCAAATTTGAACGGAAAGCTTGGAAAGCTGGGGTGGCTTTTTAGTTTTCCTGAACTTTGTAGACAGAAACCAGAAAACTTAATTTTTCTTAAAATCTTTGTAAGTTGAGTGTGTACTATAGTTGAATCTGTATGTTTATGATTTAATCTTTGTCTGGACTTCTGTATCTGCTCAAATTATTTGCAGCCAGACAATTCTCTGTAGTAGAGAGAACTGGTTGATCAGCTTGGAATATACATCTCACACAGTGATCTACATCTAGATTATTTCAGAATACAATTCTTTAAATAATTATGAAAAGATTTGAATACGCACATTTTCAGAAATGAAAGATGACTTATTTGACACCAGGTTATATATTCTCCTTGGAGGCAATCTTGCATGATTTAGTCTTACCAACTTCTATTCACAGCTTAGGGATTTACTCTACTCCTTTTGACTAGTTTTGACTGGTTTTAAGGGATTGTGTTTGAGTTACCTATCCATCTGAGCCACAAAAGAGAAGCAGGGAGGAGAGTGAAGTAATGACTACATCTTTAGATTAATGACTACATCATTACATCAGAAAAACCAATTCTATTTCATTGTGCTTAAAAAAAAAAAAAAAGCGGACAGCAAAATAAATTACTCTTCACTGTAAAATTACATGCTATTAACCTGACTTGTTTTGTCTGTGTAATGTTCTTATTTCCTATTTGCATATTTACAGCTGTTCTTTCACTTACAAAGAGAACGTTCCTTTCCTGAGCACAGAGCCAGATTTTATGCTGCTGAAATAGCCAGTGCACTGGGCTACTTACACTCCATAAATATAGTCTACAGGTAAGTTTCTGAAAGCTGTTCTTGTCCTTTAGAAATTCAAAATAAGACAAATTACCAAATAAAAAACTGCACAAGAAATCATCTTACAGGAAACCTGAACATAACACTTTCATCAAAACTTAAAGCTTTCAGCTGAAGAATAATAAAACCCCTTGCCTCTGAAGCAGTTGTGACTGCTGTTTTGATTTACTACCTTTTCTTTTTTAATAGGGATTTAAAACCAGAAAACATTCTCCTAGATTCACTAGTAAGTATGCAAGATTATTTCTGTTTTCTGTGTTCTCTCACAAAATTGACACTTCTGTGTATTCACATGTTGAGCATGTTCTCTTTTTAACTTACCACTCTTTCTTAAACAGGGTCATGTTGTCTTGACAGACTTTGGACTTTGTAAAGAAGGGATTGCAACTTCTGATACCACTGCAACTTTCTGTGGGACCCCAGAAGTATGTTGACAGCTTTCATGGGTTTTTATCAGCAATTAATTACTGTTGACCACTATTAATATCTGTGTAGCTGGAAGGTCAGATACTGTGTTTTGTACTGCTGGCAGGCTTGCATTCTTTGAACAAGATGAAACCAACTCAAAGACAAGCTCCCTACAGATCTGTTCGTTGTTCTTCTTACTATATGCAGTGTCTGCTGCTTGCTACCCACATGGCCATAACTCATCTCTTCCTTCCTCTGTTTTTCCAGCCCTTTTGAAATGCTGTTTTCTTCCATGTCTCCTAACTGCTGGGTAGACACAAGACCATTAGCTTGTGTAACAGCTGCTACAGATTTAACAGCTGCTACAGATTTGTCAGTATGAATGTACTTACCATATCCTGCCATTGATTCTTAGTAAGTTTATAGGGAATTCATATCTGTGCCTCAATCAAATTATTGCATATGCACAAAACTTTGAACTTCCTGACTGAGTTACTGAACTCTGTTGTCTTTTTACTGGGAAAACTGCACTGGAAAACTTAGAATTTGAAAGGCTTGAACACGTATGAGGGATTCACCAAACAGAGGATTAGAAACTTTGGTAACTTGATAAACATACTTTAAATTACAGGAAAGACCTTTGAATACAGTGAAAGATGAGTGAGGTATAATATTTAGCTGAAACATTTGATTGTTATGAAGCAACTTTTCTTGAAAGCTTTTACTGTGAAGTGACTAAATCCTAGGTTTTATCCATGCTAGCCTAATTCTCTAAAGAACTTTTTTTTTCATTCATTTCAGTATCTTGCACCAGAAGTCATTAAAAAGCAGCCCTATGACAACACAGTAGACTGGTGGTGCCTTGGTGCAGTTCTTTATGAAATGCTTTATGGGCTGGTACGTACCTGATATGTAAAGGTTGTTTTCCTCCCCTCTCCCCTTTTATTTGAAGTAACTTTTGAGTGTTGTTAAAGATGTTAATTTTTTCATAGTATTGGAATAGTCCATTTAAGCAGATTAACAGATTGTCTTGTACTTACATAGTGCTTGTTTTCTCTTTTGCATTTTACATTGCCTCCTGGTATCTGACAGTTCATGGAAAAGCAAAATCAGAGACATCAGCAAAATCAGTAGTCATCACTTTGAGGGACTGTGAGAGTAAACGGAACCAACAGTGATAATACACAAAAAACCCCAAAACAGCTTACAAGGAAAATTTTGTCAAATATTACAATAAATAAAATTAAAATACTTTTTTTTTTTTTTACTTAGCTATCCCAGGTTTTCTCCTAGCTTTTGACAGCATTAGAACAAAAAAATCTTGCTATGCTTCTTCTAGTGGTTTGTAATTACTCCAGTTAGAATCTGTTCTTCTAGTTCTCTTGAGTTCTGTCTCTTCCCATAGGACCTTAAATAGGGAGATGAATTTGTTTTCCCATTCTCAGGTTCTTTTCAGGAAAGTTCAGTGGGAGCTTTGAAGCTGGATGGCATCTATGGCTACTTATTAGTGTGAGAACACTAATAGGAGTAGAGGAGGCGGGTGGTGGGAAGTTATCAAGTGTAAAGTTCTGGCAGTGGTGATGACTGAATTAGAAGTTAGCAGTGCATAAAAAGGAGATTTCTGCTTCACTGTTAGCAGTCTTGCATGTTTTACAGGATCATTTACTGATCATACGTAATATATGAAACAGTATTGCATGTGGCTTCAAATTCACATAGAACTTGTATTTTTTTAGCCTCCTTTTTACTGCCGTGATGTTGCTGAGATGTACGATAATATTCTTCATAAGCCCCTGGTTTTGCGCCCAGGAATAAGTCTTACAGCCTGGTCTATCCTGGAGGAACTTTTGGAGAAAGATCGGCAAAGCAGACTTGGAGCAAAGGAAGACTTTGTAAGTAATGTTCTCATTTATCAAGCCCTATTTCATTTAAAGGGACTCACCAAATTAATGTGCACAGCACAGGATTAAGACTTCGAGATAGAAACAGAAATTGCTGCATCTGTCTCTTGTTTTCTTCTTTTTTATTTCTTCAGTAAAGACACCAATGGGGTCTGTCCCTGGAAGTTGCTGGGGATAAGGGAGCAATGGTTGTTGTGAGGTATTTTGAGTTTGGTTGCTGCTGTACCTGCCAGCAAAGGAAAAACACTTGCTGGTGTAGCAGTCACTAAGTTGCACAGAAGTAGTTTTCACTGTTCATAGTGAAACTGGGAAATAATCAAAGGAAAAGGCTGTCATGTGGTAATACTAATGATCTGGAAACCAGTCTTCAGGTAAAGAGGAACAGTAGTTCCATGCAAACAGCAGCTTTTTTTTTAGCCTTAAAATCATGGCAGACATTTCCCCACTGTAGCAACAAAACCTTTGTTCGCAAAAAATTGATGTGAGAAAGTTACAGGTGTCTTCAGAACCTTCAGTGCGATGAGGAATGATCTAGAGGATGTACTCCATCCATTAGGGGTGGGATCTTTGTAGTATTTGGTTTGCAATCCTTATGTTAGTCTGTAGACCTTGTAACAGAGCCAAGATGCAAGGATTTAGCATAGCTGTTTGCTGCTTCTTAAATAGTAAGTATGCTGCAGAGCTGTTGAAGCAGCTGCTTCTCAGACAGTGATATGCTTTACAAAACTTGAAGGCAGGAACAGATATCAACAGAAGATATTCTTGTTCTGGTGTAGACTTCAGGGTTGTTGATTTTAGGGTTTAAAAGCAGAAAGCATGATTTTAGAAGGATAACCGTTTATAGAGGCAGTCTCACAAATTTTAATTGCTGTTTTTACTGATCACAACTTCTATTGCAAAGTAAATTGTGAATAAGCAAACTGATAAGGATGTGCACATAAGAACTTCCCTATGTACATGTAGTATGAAGTAATGTTTACTACAATGTACAGGATGGAGTTATGAAATATCTAAAATCTTTACTGTTTGCTACAGCTTGAAATTCAAAAGCACCCATTCTTCGAATCTCTCAGCTGGACTGATCTTCTTCAGAAGAAGATTCCGCCACCATTTAATCCTAATGTGGTAGGTGCCTGGGGAGTGGTGATGGTGTTTGCATCTCAGATCACACATCACAGAATATTTTGAGTTGAAAGGGACCCACAAGGATCATCAAGTCCAGCTTTTAAGTGATTGCCCCATATGGGGACTGAACCCATAAACTTGGTGCTTCTAGCACCATGCTCTAACCAGCTGAGCTAATCTCCCTAAGAGAGACTTATTTCATTTTTTTTAGGTTTATCGGATCATTAAGAATATAGGGTTTGGTCAAAACTCCAACCTCAATGAAAAAAACCCAGCCTTTTAATGCCTATTTTCAGAGACAGAGTGATGTGCTTCCTTAAATTTATTTTCTTAAATAGACTATAACAACAAAATAGATAGCTTTGACAGTTAAATTTGGAATCTCAAGGACAAGCACAAGTTTAAAACACTGTATTAATTTGATGACTGACAGATCCTTCTGTTCTCTAGGTTGGACCAGACGATATTGGGAATTTTGATGCAGTGTTCACAGAAGAAATGGTCCCATACTCAGTTTGTGTTTCTTCTGACTACAACATTGTTAATGCCAGTGTCCTGGAGGCAGATGATGCATTTGTTGGATTTTCTTACGCACCACCTTCTGAAGATGGGTTTTCCTAGGGACTTAGAAGCGAAGAGTGGTTTGGAAGTCTTGGGTTGGACTGAAATGCTAGGGTATGGACACATTCCAAAATAGCGTAAATAGTGCCTCGTCTTGTATGTAGGTTTGAAACCTATGAACAAACTTTCTCTGCTGTATAGGAAGAATTTGGGCATTTTGGATGGCTTTCTTTGGGGTTTGAACTGTTTGTTCCTGCTGCAGAAAATATTTTTTAAAACCTTTAAAAAGCATTCTCTGTGTATTTTTTAAGCAAAAACACTGACTGTTCTCCTCGATCCCTTCGAGTTTACATTCATACCTATCTAATTTGGCTGGCACAAACAGCAGCAAATTTAGTAAATTTATAAATGCTTTTGTACTTATTTACAGTGACTTTGTGCTTGAATTGTAACTATGCAAATTGTCTTTTGTATATCCTGGTTTAAAAAAAGGTAAATGTTTTCCCTGTTACCAGTTTGGAATATGTGTTAATTTAGCTGTCAGCACTTAAATGATACATGTTAAGGACCAAGATTCTTAGAGAATTTCTGCAGAATGAAAACTTGGTCACATAAAACTGGATTGTTGCTCTTGTACTTGCTGAAGTATCCATTGACTCAACTGGATTATCTGAGGTATGGGGGATTACTCAAAGCAAGGACAGAACAAATTAACTGGATTGATTTGATAACATTACTTATTACGTGCTCTGCTTTTCTTTCTTCCCGAGCTAAGTATGTCTATACTTCAACTACATTAAAAATATTTTTGGTTAAAGCTCTGCTTCTCCAAAGATCTAATATGCAATAATCATGGTTACTTTAAAAGTAAGTCAATTAGCTTTGACATTTTGGGAGTGGGTGGTGAGATGATCATGCCAAATATTAGGGATTTTTCTCACAGATTGGTAGTTTAAAACACTCTTATGTTCCAAATTGATTGTATTTCAGCACTCATAGCTACTTGTCTTTGTGTTTCAGTTTGCACCATTTTAAAATCTTCACTTGATATTGGGGGAAAAATGTAAATTACACTGATAATTTTAAAAATGTGAAAAGCTATTGTATTTCTCATAACATACACGTGTATGGACAAACATGATTCTGAACAATTTCTGTTTAAGGAAATTTTTTTTAAACAATGCAAAAATTGACTGCAGTTACAGTGTATAAAAGGCATATAATGGTAGTAGTTTTGTTATATATATTACTTGTAAATAACAACTTATTTTTGTCTGTTACTCCAAAAATGTTCAGTGTTTTTTGTTCACAAATATATTCAGTTAAGTGCCTTGATTTGAGAGAAGTCTGGCAAGATACTGATAAATCATAATGATACATAAATTGAATGAATATTACATAAATTTCAGTATCTAAGTCACCTTGGCTTAGGCAAAATAAGCAGCTAAAATAAATATACTGTGTCAAGATCTGATAAGAATTGAGAACCTAAGGGGGGAGAGAGTGTATGAAATCATAATTATTTTTAAATAGATGTTGTATCAATATGTTAGAAAAGTGGAAAGTAAAACAGGATTCCTTGCTTACCTCAAGTATCTCCTAGAGCACAGTCTCCTACATAGTGGTTAAGTGATACTTAGCAGTTGCTACGTGAGGTTTTGGAAGGAGCGATTGGGTAAAAAGTAAGAATTGACATTGGCAGGGGAGGAAGGAAGGAACTGTATCATTTGTGGGAGCAGAATGGTGGCGTAGCACTTATTTTCCATAGTTCTCTTCTGCAAGAGTTGAAAAAAGCTGTTCAGGACTATCAACAACTATGTGAATAGTTTCTTTGGTATTAATATCATTTGGAAGTAAAGCCCTGGAGGTTTTAGGTTGGAGGTGGGGGGAGGCGCTTGTCAGTTGTTTTAGTTTTTGAGTTTTTGTGTATTGGTTTGGTTGGTTGGTTGGTTTTTTGTTTGGTTTTTGTGTTTTGGTTTTGGTTTTTTTTAACATGGCTTGCAAATGGACTGGGAAACAAATTGATGGTATCCATTTCAAAGGAAGTATCCATTCTCATACTGAATTTTTAGTCTGTATGCTCCTGAAATTATTGTAATTTTGTGGCTACTGTAACTACCTTCTCTTTATGGCAAGGAGGTACAGTGCTGTAGAGGGATGGGAAGGAGAATGAATACTTCAGAAACTGTGGTGGGAACTAGCATCCTTTTTAATTTTTGCCTTGAATTCCAAGATGGTCGTACCTAGCTGCCTGACTGGATGAAGGGTTTTGTTGTTGTTTTTTGGGGAATTTTTTTGGTCAGAATTCAGCAGTTCTTAAAAAAAAGTAATGTGGCAGTTGAAGTTAGTTCTGGGAGAGCAGCTTAATAGTTGCTTATTAAGTTTTTTCCTTCAGCAGATTCTGCCTTTTTGGCAAAGTGCAAACATGTTCAGCACATCACTTGAAGTACTTCAAGTTCTTTGAACTAAAGGTTAACAGACTGGACAACATTGGGCAATAAAGCCTCACAGTATTTCTGTACCCTGTGTCTTGTTCCGCATCTCTGTGCATCCCATGAGGATGGTTTCCAAAGTAAGACATGCATTTGCAGTGTTGTAGCTGCCTCACCCAGGGCTGAGCTCTGACAAGAGATACCTGAAACAGGTGGTAAAGCCTAGAGAGGAGAGTGGACCTGCACAGGAACCACCTGTGCTACTCCTTTCCTGTTTTGGCTGATAAGTAATAGGAGGCAAATTTTGCCTTCTTGTGACTAGTGCAGGGGGTTTTGCTCTGCCTGTCTGTAGCAGAAGGAGATTGATTGTTGCTCCCCCTGCCGAGAGAGAGCCCAAGCACCCCATGAGGAGCAGGCCGTTCCCCGGTGAGGTGGAGGCCCGGGGCCGTGCTGCTGCTGCGGTCTCCGATCACTCGGTCTGAGAGGGGGGAATGAGAGACCGTAGGAAACACTGAAAAAGCACGATGGTTGTAAAAATGTGAACTGAAATACGGCACAAATAGAGTTCAGAGGTGCTCTCCCGGAGAGCTAAGTTTGAGAGTGCCTGTCATGCTAAAGGCAACAGTTAAATATGCAGTGTGTATTGATGAAAGAAAGTGGTTCTGTACGTACGTTGCCGCAGTGTTTTGCACGCTGACAGAGCCATGTCCCGTGCCCAGTGTCCTGCCCGTGGGCGAAGGCAGGAGCTGTGTGGGCCCGAGGCGCCAGTCCCGGCGGTGGCTGCGGGGCTGGAGCAGCTGTGGGTATGGCATGGGGCTGGGAATTGCCTTCCCTGAGGACTTGCACTGATCCCGGGCGCTGGTCCTGCGCGGCCGAGCCCTGCGGGCCGCGGCTCTCCCCGCGCCGCCGGCTGAGGGGCTGAGGGGGAGGCGCCGGGAGCACCGTCCCGCCGCTGCGGGCCCGTACAGGGCGGCCTTGCCTCCGCCGCGGGCACAGGGAGCGGCGTCCCGGCCCCGCGGGGCTGAGGGCAGCCCGGGCCCCGCGGTGCTCGCCGCTGCCGACCCAGCAGCGCCGGGGAAGGACGGGGCTCAGGAAGCCTGGTGAACAGCTGGTGGGGAGGTCTGTGAGGCCGGGGTGCCGATGGCATGAAGCTGAAGCCAGGCAGGAGTTGTTGATGTGCCGAGTCACACCTGGAGTGGCGTTAGTGGGGACACTGGTGAACACCGTCACCCTGATCAGGCTTTATTTTCCGAAGCTTAGGCGCTGGCTGCTCAGTGCACAATGAGTGGGGCCGTAGCTCAGTCCTTCCTATCATATGTGGTGTCGTGCGTATCCAGCGCGGGTAACGCAGGATCCGGGGAGATACCGTGGATCTATGTGTGTACGTTTCTTTAAGCCCTTCTTGCTGAAAATTTCAAAGGATGGAGATGGGTAGTAATCGTGCAGGAGTAATCCCAAAGACCGGGGATTGGGGGGGGTGGGGGGGTGGGAATCTCTATTATAAATTGTCTTTTAACTTGTGCCTTTAATTTGTTACTTCAGGCACTAAACACGTTTCAGCCCACAGTGTACAGGTCTCAGGCCACAGGGTTTACGCTGCTGCCACACTGCATTTGTGCTGGAATTCAGTTACTCCTCCCCGATGTTGGTCTGTTTGTCCTCCCAAAGTAATTTATGTGAACTCCTACAGGGAATCTCTCATATGCTGTGAGCTTTGATCCCTCATCAGCTCAGTAATTCCACGTCCTATCCTTAACCAGGTAGTTAAGTCTTATTTTTGAAGATTAGAGTGTTGTTTCATATTGGTCGTCTACAAAGAGAACTAAGTACATGTTGCAGAAGAAAATATGCAAGACATTGAAACAGATGCATATATACCAAATACCATATTTTGGCCTAAGTAATTCTCCTCCTAAATTCTGCACAGTAGTGATTCATGGTAAAAGACTCTACTCTTAAAAAAAGAAAAAATAGAAAGAGATGTGGGTAATACACAATGAAGACCGCAATAAAGAGCAAGGTCAGCCTCCAAACCAAAACTGTAGTTGTAAAAGCTTTGCCAGTGGGAGTCAGAATTGAATGTCTGCGTACATGCATGGAAGTAAGTGCAAGATCAGCACCTCAAGTAGGTGCTACAGGAGATCACAGCAGGGTAGGAAAGTCAGATTTTAGGAAAAGGGATGTTGCCCAGTTTCACACTTTTAACAGCCATGACAGACTTCTCAAATAAGGGAGATAAAATTTTAAGTCTTACTTTTGATGGACTGATTATAAAATCTACAGGGGAGGTTAAATTAAACAGAGACTTTAATTTCATGGGTAGGGAATTAGGAGAGTGAAATAATTCACCAAGGAAATGAAAACACCAGAGCATTCTTCAGAAATTTACTCTAGAAATAGACAATGTGTCAGTTATTGGAAAGAGCTTTGAACTGAATTTTAAAAATCCTTCAAGAATTGCCTAGCTTCAAAAAGAGACTATTTTAATTTTGTGTGGCTTTGTTAGTATGTACCTTTATTATTTCTGCTATAGCATGGCCAGTGCTACCATCATTTCTTCATGGTTTATTCCCACAGCTGGATAAAGCGTGCAAAGATCTTGAAAGATGGATCCTGAAATACAGAAAATGAGGGAAGTTGTCCTTGTCTACCTTGACAGAAGTGGTGGCCTTCAGAAATTTGTGCATGATTGCAAAAAATATAATGGTATTACTCAATACATAGTATGTTGAATTGATGCATAAACTTATGTTAACAAATCCATTATTTTAAAATAACTTTTTGTTCTTACAGACTCAAAACAAAGTTATGCTGTTTATCGTTTCATTATTTCAATTAATCCTTCTGACATTGCTGAATTGGATGCAACTCTTGGAAACTATATTCTTCATAATCCCCTACAAGCTGCACAGATTTTTCAGTCAGTAAGTGTATAACAGATGAGTAGGCAAAAGTGCATCATCTGAATTTTAACAAGATTTTCCTTTCTTAAGTGAAGTTATTTTTTCATCACAGGTATGCTTCGTAGCTATTAAGACATTATCATTAATTGAACAATTGCAGACAGAAGCCCAGGTGAGTCTGCATTGGTTTTCTCCATTTAGATCTTGAATCTTCTAAGTATAATGAAATATTAGCAAATATTGTTGTATTAGATTTTCATTTTCCCTTTGGTTGCAGTATTATTTAAATTAATAATAATTAAAAATAGCTGGAAGTCTCACCCTACCACATTGCAATTGTGAGATAAATTAATATGAAACCTAGTTACTCTTCATGTGTTTCTGAAAGTTTTTAAGTTATGTGTCACATTGTGTGTTTGTCCATAAAAACTAAAGCAGTTTTAAATAAAAATATGTTCTTATGTTAATGCTATTGTGTCTCTTGCTAGATCAGTATATTGCTGAAACCAACCCATCTGCCACCTTTACCAAGTTATGTTCTGAGTCTTTCTGCATATCCTTTTAATTACACATCTCAGAGATTTTATATGTCTGAAGGAATAGTGATTGCAATGGGAACTGTAACAAAATACACACAAGGAGCAAGATTTCTTTGTACTGAGGAAACCTGTCCATTCTCTGAAGGTAGTAAAAAATATAAAAATTAATAAGTACTATTTCAAAAGCTTTTAAATAAATTTGGTAATAAGACATTAAAAACCTAGCCTAACAAAGGTATTTTCCTGTATAGTTTTATTGCATATGCATACATTTTTGTAATGAATACAGTAGGATTTTTGTTAATTGAAAGGAGTGGATTTGCTCAGCATTATTAAATGTTTTGGAAGAACAGCTATGCCAGCAATCTCTTTTTCTAATGCTGAAGATAGTTTACAGGAAAAAACATAAGTCACCTGTGTAACTTGGAAATATTTAATATCTTAAATAACAATAAAATATCTCAAAAGTAAATAAGCTAAACTAGTAACATACCTTTTTCTTGGAAACTGTTTGTCTATAAAAAAATAGCACAGGACAATATGCTTAAGTGGCTGGCAAAAGCTCCTAGCATAGAACAAGTGATGCTTTGATGAGTAGTTGACTTCTGTGGAACTACTACTTTGGGTAGTATTACTGAACTGCTTGTCCCATTGCAGAGAGAGGCCTTAAGGGCTTTTAAGGCTGTTTTTTTGCTTCTTCTGCAAGAGACCATACAGTTACAGAAGAGATGCAAAATCCCAGAGTTTGGAGACTGCAGTTTAAGTCACACAGACATCTTTATGAGGACACATATCTCTAATAGTGACTATCCATATCCCATGTCATTCCCACGCCAGGCAGAAGCCGCAGTGGCTCACTCCTCAAGAAAGCCCAGCCAAGCTGTTCATCTTGGGAATGTGCAGTGGGAAACTGCCATCTCGTGGCCAAACACAATAAATCAGATGGGTTATTTTAGTTGCATATGTAAGGGAGGCTCATCTGAAGAAACACATAATAAATTTAGAATTTCACCGTCCAGTATTTTAATTGCTTCTGTTCTCCATGGGAAATTTAAAACTAGAACTATGCCTTCCTTTTAAATGGTTGGAGAATTATTACCTTTTTTTTAGGGTTTAGGTGCATCAGAGTGCATTGTCCTGGAGCTACAGAGTCTGCTACAGTGAGGACTGATTTTGTGTGTAGCTTGTGTTCTTCACCACTGCAGGAAGACATGAAATTTAGAGTACTTGGTGGTAGGATCTATGTAATCTTACTTTTGGATCTGGTAGTTTCCTACTTCTATTATATAATAAGTAAACAAAATATTTAAGTAGAAAAAGCTCACTTAAAATACACCAGTCTTTTAAAAAGAGATGTCTTTTAAAAAGAGAATTAACGTGGTTTTTTGCCTTTGTTTTGAAAGATAAACAAATAGTTGAAATGATTGATGCTCAAATTCTGAATGCTTTGAAAGGATATTCCATTGATAAATCACATTTCAGGATTCAGGCATTTACATTGTTCTTGAGAGGTAAGCTGAACTTTGGAGTTCTGTCAAAAATGTTTTAGAATTGATCTATAAGAATCGTTTGCAATTGTAGCTGCATTGTTTTGGTGGTTTTTTTGCTAAAATGGTGAAAGTCATTATTTATATTGCAGTTCTTTCTGTACTCCCCCCTTAATTTTATAAAAAGTAGCTAGGTGACAAAGCAGTGTGCACAGGTGATTGCAGAGTGTACATAGCAAAATTCTTGTGTCACTTTTACACCTCCATTTAATTAACATCCCCTGCCCAGCTTAGCAGTGTCTTATTATAACTGTTGCTTGTTTTTACCTCCTTTCTACTTCCTTTTGTCATGCTGTTCTGTACTGACTTCATGTATATTTAACATCCTTACTCAATCTAGCTGTTTTCCAGACTCCATCAGGATTTTTGGCTTCTACTACCACTACCATCCACCACAAACATTAAACGATTTCTAATGTTAATATCCAACTAAAATCACAACTCAGCAACATACTTCCATTAATTCTTAAAAATATCCCAAACAAACACACAGACAAGCAACAAAAAATCCTCATCCATTCCAAAAGTCTAGGGAATTATATGGTTCATTTATTGAAAACTAAGTAGAAAGAACTAGTAGTACTAAAATTATATTAAAAATTTATAGAACAATCTATGGTCAAGATACTGAGAGTTGTGTGCAGTAAATGTCTGCTGGCTCTAGTGATCAATGTGGTTACAGTGTTTCTCAGGCTGAGATTGAGATCTGGTTGAATCTAATTCTCATTTTCAAAAAATAAGTGGGATTTGGTTTCCTAAGGTGCACAAAAATATTAAGGTTCACAGAGCTATTTGTGGGTCTTTTTGAAATCTCTGTAGTTTGTCTCTCCTTATTATTGTGTTGGGTTTTTTCTCTGACATTTTATAATAGTGGTAATGCCACAAACTTCAGAGTAGGAAATATACTTGCAAAACTATTCATTTTCTTTTCAATGCAGGACTAAATGCATTGTCCATTTTCTTTATCATGAAATCTATTCTCCCTAACCTACTGTGCCTTCCTTATCTTTTGCACTAAATAATTAAAATTGTATGTTTCATTTTATTCTAGTCCATTATCAATCTGGCCTCTAGCTGTTTGTGCCAATGTTAAATCATAAAAGCAAACATTCAGAATGCGTAGTTTTCTGACCATGTCTTCAAAACTGTTTCTATGCTCTAACATATCTGTAGCTTTGCCCCCCTGCACTTAGTTTTTTTATTATTTGCAGATGAACTGGCCAATAAAATGACAATAGGAAACCACTACAGGATTATAGGAATTCCAGCTTGTGTACAAAATGGCCTACAAATGACTGCATGTATAGAAGTCAATAGTGTACAGCTCTACAAACCAAACGGTAAGAAAGTTCCATTAAAAATTGACTTATACCCTGGAAAACCTCCTGGAAAAAAATCTTGATAATGGGTTCAGTTTTTTATTAACTAAAGGTCCAGAGTGCAAAACCACTCAGGGACTGTCCTCTTACAGCCTGAAATGTGTACTTGCTGTTATTTGAGAGTATCTGCTTTTGCCTGATTTCCATGCATTGAGAAACTCCCTAATTATCTAGTAGTTCTTCAGCTTCTCTTTCCATCTTCTCCTATCCATTGCAAAGTACTTTGTAATCATATAAAATTAACCTGATATTTCAGTTTGTTTTTCCTTTCTTACTGCATCAATTCTAACAGATCATGTCTGCCACCTTTTTAGAAGTAAAATTAACAGTGTCAGATGCTTACATTCTGAATTTGTGCTTAATATAAAGATGTATTTGTTCTTAGTATGTTTTTGTATCATGACTCCAATGGTGATTTGTTCTAACTTACCTGCATAGGTCTCTTTAATGTGTTTGTTCACCTGTACTTTGTTTCCATTTAGAGCCTTCTTTTGTCAGTGACAATTTCAAGTATCTGCTCTCACTCACTTCAAGTTCATGCTGGAGGTTTACTGCTGTCCTGGCCAACATCTTTGCTTCTCAAGTTGTTCCACCAGGCACTTACAATACTCTTAAACTTGCAATATTGCTGAGTCTAGTACAGACATGTGAAAAAGAAAATGCAGATTATCTGGATCTCTTGATTATGACAAGTGACCCACTAGTAATTGACAGGTAAAGAGATTTCCTTTTTTCCCCACAGAAATTAGAATTTAAAATCTAGTATTTTTAAAGATAATAGGATTGGTCTTATATGAAAAGCTGCAGACTTTATTTTAAAAGAATATACAAGGCTCCAACTTAGTTAAATACTCAATTTTTATCCCTTGGACATTTTTCTTTCACATGGTAACTCTAGATCAGAACTTCATTAATTATAAAACTTTTGAAAACTCTTGCAAGATTACAGTAAAAATTTAACACTAGCACTGTTTTGCAGAGTTCAGATAAAAGCTCATTCCTCTAAAATCAAAACTGAAGGCTGTCCCAGAAGCTGGTAACAAAAAAAAGGGCTGAACTTCTCAAACCTTGTGTCAATGTAAGCTCTCTCATCACTGCTTCCTAGCTACGGGCCTTTTGAGCAGCGTATAAATAGATGCTTCCTTTTTTATCTCTTTTTCATAAAAAAACATTCAAATAAGGTATCAGAACTCACATGCATCTTTATACATAATCATAAATCGGCTTGTTGCCTTTAAATATTTTTCACTATGCATTTTATGTATTTACCTATTCATGCAACAATAAACTGTTGACACAATCTTACATACCCTGCAGAAAAGTACAATATGCTCAGATTTACATTAAGTTAAGCAAAATCACTATCTCCTTTCATAACTTAAGAACTATGAAAGGGGCATGAATTTTATTTTCATTTGGAAGTTATATAACCAATTCACTAATATTTTTTGTTGTGAAAAAAATCCTAAACTTTGACCTTTTAAAAATTTAGTTGTAGGAATTAGTTCAAATTTTTAAAAACATGAACTGCAAGATTTCTTTTTTTACAGGTTAAGATTAAGATTTCTTAAGAGAAACAGCAGTTTTGTGTTTTAAGAATCAAAACATCTGGTTGATAATAAAACAGTTGCACACTGTAAATCATGATCAATATTGTAATTTGTAATATCTTGCATTGCACAGTATTGACTATCAGCAGCCTGTCAGAGTAGGCATTTCCTACATATTTCCATTGCTGCAATACCCAATTTACTAATTCTTACTAATTTTTACTAGGTAATTTTCTCCCAGGTCATAATAGTGGGGCAAACCATGCTCTGACATCTTAAAATCATTGAGATGCTTTGATTGTGGAACCAGACAGACAATTTGCAACCTCTCTGTGCCAAAGAACATAATGCAGGGGATGAAAAAGATTTTTTATACCCTCTTTCTCCAAAATAATTGGAGGGGAGTGTGTAACTCAGGAAAGCAGAGCTTACAAGTTCCAGCCTTTTCATTTTTCCCAGATGGTCAGAATTACTAATCCTCTAAACTTTAAAATCACTGGAAAAGTTTCTGTAGAATAGAAAGAGGTGTTAACAATGTGGGGTTCAATTACGAGACATCTTTGATATCCTAGGATTTACTTCTGCAACCCATGATGTGCCTCATGTTTAATCCATAAGTAGTAGTGTCTTGATGACAGCTGTTAGAAAGCAGGCTTGAACCTTTTGCATTTAAACAGTTAGTTTTGATGCTTGTTTCATGTTAGGGATTTATTTGTTCTTGTTTTTTAAGTGAGTCTTAATACTTATCAAGTTTTTTTAGAAGTTAGTAATTTAAAAATTTATGACTGACAGAATTATTTAATCCTCCAGGCTTCTGAATTACAGTTTATGTCTTCTGCCTCGTGGCATACGACACCCACCTTCCAGTGACCTTTTTCCTTGTGTGTCCAAAGATAAACACGGAACTGGAAGTGCCAGTATTCAAGCCTGCAGCGCTGTGCTGGCCAAGGGTGGCATCTGTTACATAGGAGACTTAAGTTCATACAAAAAGGATAAACTTGAACTTCTACAGTCTGGTAATTTCCCACTCCTAATAAATGAGGAAACAGAAGTAAACAAAGATGCAAATTCAAGGCTAGGTTTGTTCCTAGCTTATGGCCCTCAAATGCTGCAAAAATCTGTATGCTCTTTTTAATGGGTCTGTGTAAGACACAAGAACAAAAAAGCCAAGGTCCTGTAAATTTTTATCTGCTACGCTACAGACATCCATTAATCATAACAATTCAGCAAAATCATAATCATGACTGATTTCAGATGTGTGTGGGACTACAATTTATAGCTAAGCTAAATCCATCATGTAACTGATGAATTTTGTCTTATCCTAGTGCTAGAGAGCAGAACAACAACTGTATTTATTCCTGGGAAGAAATATGGAGAAGAGGCTGACCAACAAGTCACTGTTTCAGTTCAGACCAACTTTTGGTCCTTTGTAGATGTGGACTCTTCCTCAAAGAAACATATACAAAAGGAGAACTTTCTAATTGGACAGATGGTAAAGCACATGCCTTGTTCTGAGAGTAACTGTGCTATAGCTGGCACTGCTGTTTATTTCCACCAATAAAATAATGAAAACAATAAAACTTGTTAGTCGTTCCCAGAAAGTCACAACTTAAGTAACTTTAAATCAGTATCTTCTAACATGAGGTAGCTTTCCAAAAAAGTAGGTGTCATTCAAACAACATTTTACCAAGTAGTACAGGTAATTCATTAGATAATCTTGCAGTGTAAGTGGATATAGGATGTTTCAGATATAAAACACCATGATGCTTCTACAAGTCAAAAGCCAAGATAAAGATGTTTTCTTTCTATGGATCTTTTCTTTAGGATGTGAGTTTGATTCCAGTTAACCTTGTAGACGGTTTTGGGCTCTTGATCTACAATGAATTTCCTTCCTGTCGCCTGTCTTCTCCTGTTGTACATCATACCTTGAAAAAAGCCATTAATCCTGAAGCCATGCTGTACAAAGCTTCACAGCAATTCAGAACACAGGACTACGAGGAGGTAACAAATTATACACTATAATTTAGAAATGCATTATAATTGTGAGTATCATACTGGGTTTGGCATCAGAAAGTTCTCTCTGCTGTCTGCTTACTTTTAATATTCACTTTCTGCCCTTTCTCCCACCATATTTCCACTAGCACTATTAGGATCATTAACAAAAGCAGCTTCAGATCTTGAAAAGGGTCAGTATAATAAACACAGTTTGAGAGTGTTTCTGGAAAACATACTAAGTTAACATTCATACGAGAACAGATCTCCAATATCAGTTTTTGATCAAAAAGTTTACAACCAGTAGTAGAAGTTAATATTCCATTCTAATGAAATTGTCAGTATCTGTAGCATAACGAACACATGATTCCCCTAAGGAAGTGTTCAAGGCTAGGCTGGATGGGGCTCTGAGCAACCTGATCTACTGGAAAGTAAAGTTGGAACCAGAGTTCCAACGGAGTGCGGGAGTCCATTGGAGTAAAGTTAGAATGGGATAACCTAAAGGTCCCTTCCAACCCAAACCATTCTATAATTTTGTTTACTATCCAAGATGTGTCCTTATTATCCTTCATATTTTTCTTATTCAGTACAGCCAAATATACAACTGTCTTTACTAGTAAAGCTATTTGTAGAATATATTGTCCAGCCTCTATTATTATGGCACTGCTATATTAGGTGTGAAAAAAAGTCAATTCCTTATTTCTGTGTTAAATATTTAAAGTTCATGCCCTCTCTCTAGTTTATTTTGTTTGCTAGGAATCTTCATGTTGAACTGAGTTCAGAAGCAGAAAGTCTCATTCAGGGCTATTATCTTGCAAGTCGCAGGGTGAGAAGAGATTCCATTCATGGATCAACATTATCAGCCTCTGCTCTAAAAATTCTGTATGTCCTACTTTTCCTTTTCAAAGAGAAATTGTACTAATCTGCTCAGGAGCTTGTTTGATAAAAAGCTACATAAGACTCATGTTTTAAAAAGTTCAAGCATAAATAATCTTACTTATTATTTATGAATGCCATTTATTTTATATATTGACACTGCTAAAAGAAACCCAAGTTCAAACAACTTTGCCAGGCAAAAAAAAAAAAAACAAAAACCCCAGCTACTTACAATACATATCATTATTAAAGCTATCTAGGAAAAAAAAGGAATTTAAATATGTACAGCTTTATTATGAGAGCAAAAAAAGTATTAAAGGATAACATGCCAAGTTCCACTTTTTAGCACAAAAAGTTCATGCATAATATGTATGTTGTCAGTGGTAAGTGTAACTGCACAGCTGAAGTATGAAAAAAACCACTCCAGTGTTAACTTTTAATTTACACAAGTCCTTGATACAGGGAAATACACATTGATACAGGGAAATACACATTAATGCTTGCAGTTATTTTTTATTTCTGACATGCTTATATTGATCTCTTAGGATTTCACTGGCTAAGGCTCATGCCAAGCTCAGCTTAAGACAGAGAGTACTTGAGGAAGATGCAGTGATTGCCGTCTTGTTGCTTGAGTCATCGCTGACCCTAAAACATGGTAAATAATGCACAACAATTCCTTAGGCTTGGGTGCATTACTGTCACATCTGTCAGTCTGAAAAAATTCTACATCCATTCATTGCAATAGCAGGTAACTTCAAATCAAAATCCAGAACTTCCACTGCTGAAGACTGGCACTGGAGAAGTCTGTCAGTTTGTCTCAGTGCTGTATGTAATGAGGCCACAGGCCAGCACCAAGTCTGTCTTTCATACTGGTTTATTTAAGGCACTGCACTTCTAACACTGGCTCAGGTTAAACTAAGGACAGATTTCCCTCCCTGGGGAAGCAAAAAACATTGGACTTTTTTTGTTTATTAAGCATCAGTCATTTTTTCACACACAGATTGGAAGCAAGGTAAGAATTATGATCTAGGATTGTATTACTAAGTAATTTGCATCACAGCTCAAAAATTTGGCAAATATAAAGTCTTACAGCTTAATTTCTTCTTTGCCTAGGCACATCTGCACTATGTGTAGCACCAAATCCTGTATTTCCATTTGACCTCAGTGATGAAAACTCCCTGCAACAGAGAGATATATACCTCATGCAGTGTCACCATCAACTGCTGAAGTTTATTGCTGCCTATAGCCCAGGAATTCACATTAACACTAATGAAGAGTAAAAACTCCACTCTAAGTAAAGCCTGAGGCTTTGGCTTTTTCAGAGGCTAGTTAGAAATTCAAAATTACTAAAAACAGAAGACAGTTCAGTGATGTTTTACCAAGGAATAAAGTATAGCTGACAGGACTTGAATAACAAGTTTTGTGAGTTATTTGAAGGCAAGAGGATGTCTTCATCCTGGAAAGCCATGGCTTCAGAATACAGTCCCAACCAGAACTTCTCTTCCTGGCTACAGCTAAGCAAGGAGTAATTTAGGATTCAGGATTTTTAATAAGACTACAACTTTAAATTAAACCACCAGTTCAGAATCTAATGTTTCATTTCAGCAGTTTTTCTTGCTTCCTTTCAAATGTATCACCCACCCAAAGGGTTAAGGAATTTTAAGAACATTCAAACTCTTATTTTCATAGTTTAAGTCAACAGTCTTTACTTACTCATGTTGTATAGATTTTGAAATGTATAAAAGCATTATCATACTGCTTCATGTTCTGTGTCTTTTTTTACACTACAGCAACACAAGATTAGACAAGGATGCCAGATGCTCCTGCAGCCAAAACCCAAACAAAACAAAAAAGCCTACAAAACAAACCACATAAGAAACCCACCAAACCCCCACAATCCGCAAAACCCAGTGTTTCCACATTATTTTATATAGACTGCAAGGGATAGTAGAGTGCTACAGTTAGGTAAAAGAATATTAGACAACCTGGTAGGCAGGTAGCTCAATAAGTTCAGCTCTACCTCACTGTAAAAACAAATGAAGAAAATGTGGTAGGAGGTGGTGTTTGGAGCACCCTATGGTTCCCCAGCTAGGGGCTTTCCTGTGTTTCATCTTCCTAGTAAGGATACAGCACTAGGCATAATCCTCAGCAAGCCTTGTATCCATGAGATACATCTTAAATAAAAAGTTGCAGTAAAATTGTCCAGACTTTCTGTCAAATCTGGACAAGCTGAATAATTAAGGCTTGTGTTACTCCTACCCAGGATGTCATCCAGCAGGATCAGAGTGCTATTGCTCCCATAGCCTCAACAAAAAAAAATAAGTTACTGTAAACAGAAATCCAAGACTTTATTCATACCCACTACTAACACTGTAACCACGCATCTAGACAGCACTAATTTTCCCACATTTTAATCTTTGCCATATTCACTCTTGATCCATTTATTTGATACACTTAAAAATTGATACTAAGCTCTCAGACTGCCCAGAAGGCCGCTCATCTTTCTAGAGTGACACTGTACCCTGAATTTCATTCCAGGATTATTCATTTTCAGTGAACAGCTACTCCCCGCGGTACTATGGAACCAAGCAGGATTTCTGACGAGCAGGAAGGACAATGGAAGCATTTCCAAATGCATTAGAACTCCACATTCCAGGCTGCTGTTTTCAAGCTAAGAACAATAACAGTAATGAGTTAGTTTCCTGTACCCTCAGTTAATCTTACACTAAGGTACTACCCTTACTGGCATTTCAGATCTTGAGATACACATCAAAAAACATTCAGATGGGTAAACGGCAAAAGTCTCATCATTATGCCAGAAATATTACTCTTTAAGGGTAGACTGAAATAGAATTCCTTTATAAATCACTATTTTTGAGAAGCAATATTAAGGGGTTTTCTGCAGAAAGAGCACAACATTTTATCCTTGCTTCTTCCCCAGTTTCTCCCATGAGCTCTTGAAAATTGGTAGATTTGTAGCAGTACCACAAGGAAAGGATGGTAGCCAACATGGCCAGTACAGGCTTTCCCTGGATGGCAGTACAGCCTGTAGGAGCCTGAGCACATGTGACAGTAAAAAAGCAACTGACCTCTTAAACACCCACTCTTCTACAAGTGGGTGGACTCTTCTGTTGGCCCTATGTGCACACACGAAGCTGGAATACAGTGGAGGTGGTCATCTGATGTCATGGAACCTTGGAAAAAAAGAAATAAAATCAGAAATGACAGGAGCAAATCAAAGTGGAAAATCCTACTGATTAGCTGGCACATCAGATATACAACACTGCTCATCACAACATTCAGTTGGGTAAACGGCAAAGGGTCATCATCACTATGCCAGCAGTTTCCGGCCTGTGTAAGGCTGCTTTTTCCAGGTACTAAACACAAGGGAATTGGTTAAGTTCGTCTCAAGAGTTGTACTTCCGTAAACTGAAGCAAAGTCTTCATTTTAACTGCTAAGCACAGAACAGGCTGAGTACAACCAAGAGAAAACCAGCTCTGTTTGGGCACAAAAATGCAGGTCCCTCTCTTACATTCAAGCCCCAGACATCAAGTATCTTTCTACAGGTAAAGCTCACTACCAGTCACCTTTCCCTTTGGAATATATTCCAAGATTGACACAGCTGAAGTGCCAGCATGGATTGTGATGTGAACATACTGTTGTTCACTTAATTCTCTCTGTTTCAGCTAACATCCGTCAATTCTTCCAATCAGAAGTCATGTTTCCCCAGTTAAAAACTAGGTCCTCTGATACAAGCCTCTCACTTTTGACTCCTTTGGGATTCTTGGATTGCACCTGCTTGGTTCTGGGGAGCAAGTCTTAAGAGATATTATAACTACCATAGTACCTTTTGTTAAGATTTCAATCTCTTAACCCTACATACAATCGAATTTCTCATTTTTCCATCTGTAAGGGACTTTGCAAGCCATTAAACAGCTTCAGAACTCTTGATCGGGATTTCATTATGCTTCCCTCAACATCTTGAAGTACAGTAAGAAATACTTACTTCTGTAGCTCCAGAATTCACGTGGCATCTTTCTGCTTGCAAGGCATGGCAGAGTCCAGACTGAGGATTTCCAAAGCCAGCAACAAACTCATCTTGAGCTTCACTTTCTGCCTAAAACAGTGAAAAGAAGATAAGTGATTCAGAGAGCTCCACTGCTGAGCCAGCAGCAAAAAGCAGTAACATCTCATTGGGAACAGTAAGCCAGTCCAAGAAACATGAACCCCATGCTCTCCTTGTAACTACCTGGGACAGAGCATCAGCTGAGATCAAGGTTAAGCAGAGGCATGACCATTTTCATACAACAAGCTCCAGTGTGAGGAATGACTAATTGCAGGACAAGTATAATGCTCCTAATGACCAGCCAGGCTCGGGGAGAGGAGCACCCTGGCAGGGTACAGCCTTTAACCCCAGCTCACATGTGACACTCTGGGGAACTCACTGATGTTTTACCACCAGTTGAACTGAGGTCAGCACTCACACCACAGTCTGTAATGCAGGAGAGCATTATCCCAGAGGCTGCTGATACTCATGGGGCCCTGTCCCTGCCAGACCCCACCAGTTTGGATCTGTGCCTATAACCCAAAAAAGGGCATAGTCTGGGTCACCTCACAGCCCTTGCCCAATTCCCTAAAGGAAAATAAAGGTAATTTATCTTGTGAATTCTGACAGGCATTTGCTGATGAAAACGATCTGTCAGCAAAACCAAGTGTCTCTAAATGTCCAATCTGTCAGTCCTTTCAAGACTTGATGAGCCAAGAGACAGCTCCAAGTAACCACCACGTGGCACACAGTAATTAGGTCCATCCCGGTCTCCCACGGCACCGGCTCTCCTGGGCAGCCTGTGTGGCTGGAGTGTCAGCCTGAACCGCACCACCCCAGCGCCCAGGGGAAACACGGGCACAGCCACAGCAGCGTGACAATCACCCCTCTTTCAAGTGACACCCTTGGCTGTTTAGAAAAGCACCTGAAACCATCCCTGCAATTCCTGAGATTACAGCCATTGCTTTAACCGGCCACGTCAAAAAATCCCGGTTTCTCACATTAACCACCCGGGAGCATTTCTAATTTCTCTGAGAAGGGCAGAAATCACTCGACTGTTCAGACGAGCACATGTCTGGACTGCCGCGGCAGGACTTCCTCCAAGGAGCACGGCGGGGGTCGGGCGGCTGAGGAATCCCAGGGATCGCTGCGGATCCACAGGGCGGGATCACAGCACCACAGAACGTTAAAGGTCTGGAACGGACCTTAGCGATCATCCAGTCCCAGGCCCTTTCCTGCCACGGGCAGGGACACCGCCCACTAGACCAGACTGCTCAAGGCCTTATCCAGCCCGGCTATACACGCCACCAAGGCCTGGGGCACTCACAGCCTTCCTGTTCCAGAGGCCTCGCCACCCTCACAGTAAAGAATTTCCTCCAACACCCAACCCAAATTTCCCCTTTTTCAATTTGTACTCATCAGACTCGGCGGCCGCTGCCGCCGCTCCCACGCCCGAGGCCGGGGCACGGCGGGACGGCTCCCAAGCCACGGATCAGCACGGGCACGTCCCACGCCCGGGCATTCCCCCTTCCCAGCCACCGCCTGGGGCTCCTCTCGCCAACCCGGGATCCTCCGCCAAGGGGAGCCCCCGCAGACACGGCCGGGCCCCGCCGCATCCATCCAAGCACCCACCGAGGCACGCAGCCCGACTGGAGGCGGGCAGGCGCGGCCGCTCCGGTTCCGTCCCCCTTGGAAAGGCCGAGTGCCCCCGGGATCCCGCTAAGTACGCGGCGCGCCGGGGCGGGGCGGGGCGGGGCGGGCACGGCGCCTTCCGGCTGCGCGCGCAGCGGGACACGGGGAGAGCGGAAGGGGGGCGGGTGGGGAGGGAAAGGAAAAAGGAGAGGAAAGGAAAAGGAAAAGGGAAAGAAAGGGAACGGAAAGGAAAGGAGAAGGAAAAGAGAAAGGGAGAGGGAGAGGATCCGGGTCCGCAGGCGCTGCTGGAGTTCGGGCTGCGAGCGGCCCGGAGTGGCGCTCCGTGTGCCGCAGGGTCTGCACGGACAGCGCCTCTGCCGTGGCCGCGGGAAGTTCACCTGTCCCATCCCTCCAAAGGAACGGCTGTGATGACAACGACCGGAGTTTGCCGAGATCTTTTAGCTTCCTCCGTGAGGAATGCCAGCTTTTGATAGCAGTGTGTAAACATTTTACAGCTGTGTTCCTGGGCACGTGCATATTCCTAGTGTTAAATGCCAAACTCTTGTGTTTCAGTACACGAAGATATGAGCTGTTCCTAGGAAATGTAGCACTGGAACCAAACGTCAGGTTTGAAGCAGGCAGGTTCAGAGGATCTGTTGTTATCCTGCTGTGTAAGTTTCTATAAGATAAAAGCTCTTGCCCTGGTCGAAGGGAGCGTGTTCCCTAAGCTGGTGTCTTCTGGAAGGAAAGGCATACTTCTGAGGCAGAATAATCTGTCTCAAGGGAAAAAAAAAATCCCCACTCATAAATACAGGGAACTGTTCTTAATTGAAGAACTGCTGTTGTAATTTTGCATGTTCTTACAAGCCTGTAGTAATTTCATAAAATGCTGAAAAAGTCTTAGGGATACAGCTGAAGTAAGTAGCAACAGTGCTTGCTGCTCTTATTCTCTGGCTGCCTGCAAAGCATGGTAAATATTTAGTATTTACTGCAAGGGATGTGGAGAGCTCCAAATTTTACCATATTTTTTTAACAAAAGTTGTTCTTGGTAGTATTTTGGTTTTCCTTTTTTCCTAAAAGTAATTTTAAAATTTAAAGTCTTCAGAAAGGAGACAACATCTATAAATTCAGAATATTATCATGTACAATGAGAAACTGATACAGGTCTTGCAGCTTGCTTGAGTCTGAGATGGAGTGCCATCCATTCATAACTTTCCATGTTTTTAACCCTTATTGCTCAAGCATTTTTCATTCTTACAGATTCAGCTGGGTTGGAGAAGACTACTGATCACCTTTGACTGATCACCACCTTGTCAATTTGATCAGCCTTTACTAAGTGACATTTCCTGACTTTCCTTGAACAGCTCCAGGAATGGTAACTCCACCACCTCGCCAGGCAGCCCATTCCAATGCTTAACAGCCCTTTCTTTGAAGAAATTCCTCCTGACGTCCAACTGACCCCCTGCTTCTTGGTTAAGCAGTCATAATCTTTCAATTTAAAGGAATTTAAAAACACTGAGGAATATTTTTTTTTCCTGTTCTTGAATACTGTCCCTTCCAGATATATTATCTTGTTAAAATCTCAGAATGCTGCAGGGGCAGTTGAGAGCTCCAGATTTTACCATACTGTTTTTATGAAAGTTGTTCTGGCTAATAATTTTGTTTTTCTAAATACAGTTTTAAATTTAAACCATGAAGCTTTCAGAAAGAAGACAGCATCTATAAATGTAGAATATTATTGTGTACAGTAAGAAATTGATATAAGATTTTGCAACTCAAAGTATATTCACTGAATAATATTTAATAGAACATTTACCTCAGCAATAACAAACCATATGAGAAGTACAGTGTTTTACAGAACAGATATAACAGATGACATTTGTGCATTTAGTTTCAACTTTCTTCTTGCCTAAATACAGATGTTTAAGTGAACAAGCCAACACTTTGGGTTCACCTGCTCCAACATGTGAACCCCGTAAATGAAATGAGCCGTGGTGTGATGAGCAGACTCGTGGTTGTGCCGGGGGAGCAAACCCAGGCTGAGCCTGTAACATGCAGCACGGTCCTGCAGGTGGGTACAAGCAGCGCCCAAATTGCAGCACTGTGCAGGAGGGACAGGTCTCTCAGCGCATTTTTACTCCATGAACATGCACCCATATTCCCAGCAATAGCTACAAACGTGTGGGACTGTCTGATGGCTGGAGCCCTGACCTGACAGCTGCGGTCAGGGGATTTCTGCCATCAGCTTTAAGCAGTGGAGAAAGTCTATGTGGGATTACAGCTGCTATTTTTAGCCTTGCCCTTCTCTTTTCACCCAAGCCTGTTTTGCCCTGTACTTGGCCATTAGCACATAACTCCGCCTCTCTTTCCTCACAGCACTTATCCCAGAGAGGACAAGGATACTTGACTCTGCTGGCAGCTCTTTGCTGCTGCTGCTCGGATTGGTGCTGGCTGCAGTCACCACCTCCCGCTCCCCCTCATTCAATGATGTGTCACTTCAACTTAATGAGGTATTAATTACATTTAAGAATCAATTCCTTCTCCTCTACAAACAGTATTTCAGAAATTGCAGTTTGTCTGTAGATACTGTTTTTTTAACTTAAATATATATTTATATAAGGTGTAATAAATAACCATTTTATTCAAAGCAAGAAGGGAGGTTAGATCTGGGAAGATGTTGATGTTTCCCCATGGCTTGCGCTGTCTCCTTGTGCCGAGTGAGTCAGAAACGTTCCCGTGGCTCCAATGTACAGCCTGGAACGCATGGGCCACTTCTGCAAGAGAGGAGACAAGCACAGCACTGAGACACCCAGCATCTCTGCTCTCCAGCTGCAGTTCTCAGCAAAGATTTGATGGAATCACAGTACAAGAAAATAGGAAACTCTTGCTATCACCAAACAGTTCCTGTTTTGTCGTTCAATGGAAAATGTTTGGAGCTTGTTTGGAGCTCAGCCTGGATATTTGCTTTGGCAATTAATTGTGAGGCACAGCTCCCAAGCCTGCCATGCCCCAGCAGACAGGACCACACCGTGCTGGCCAGTCAGTCAAGCTCAGTTTGTGTCACAGATGTTCTGTTAGTAGAATAAGACAAAGAATTCCTTCTCAAGGCACCAGGGATGCTACAGGGATACACCTGCTGCTGCTGAAGGCTGTGAGTCTAAGGGAATTTAATGTAATTGCACCTTGGCAGTCTTCAGCACTCTCAGCATCATGTTCTTGTCAGCTCCAGCTATTTCAGATGACACAGTTCATCTTTACACTCACTGATTTTTGGAATCATCAGTTAGTCTTGGTGTTAAATATTTATTCTGACAGCTTGAGTTTCTAACCCCAGCAGGTTGCAAGCAGCCCTGTGGTAAAGGTGGCTGCAGTCGGGCACCCAGAACTTGGGACAGAGCATCCAGCTCTGTTTGCTGTGCCAAGGTCATTATTAAAGAGGTGGATGCTTGAAGAGACAACTTGTTGCACACATTGGATGCAAAAATACCTGAAATGCAGCCAGCATATTGTTCCAAAAGAATGCAGATTTTTAAAGACTCTTTTGGGAACAGACTGGCCACCTTTCCTGTGGGTAAGGGGCACTTAATAATACTGCAGATAAATCTCAGCTCTTCTGTTCAAAACCTAAAGCACAGCATATCCTCACTTTTTAGAAAAACTGTATAAGCTCATTAAGCGGTTTCATTTCAAGTGCGATGTTAAGAGTTTGTCACTAATAAACCATCCAAGTTCAAAGTCATTAGCCATATTTTTCATTCAGTGAACACACAACTGTACTTGAATATTCAACTTTCCTCACTATTTGCATTTACTATGCTTAATCTATCAGCTTAGTTAAAGACTTTAAAAGTCGTCTCATATCCTGCGTTTTGGGGTTTTTGACGCACATACTAGGAATTGACTGTGACACATTCATCAAATATATTAATAAAAAATTAATTGCTTAAGTGAATCCAGCATTACTCTCTTCCAGTAGCCTGGGAAATGGGCATCTGGATCATTTAACTGCTGCAGTAACTATTTAAAAGTATTTTTCTGCCAGTAGTAGTTGGCAGCTGCATAAAAAGTACCATGAGAGACCAGTGTCCTTTCACTCTGACTGAGGGAAGTAACAGAAGCTATTTTTAACTTATTTTTAAATACATCACAGTATTTTTTTACTTAAATTTTATAGCCATCTTCTAATTGATATGGAGGTTTTGCTTTCTTTATGAATCTGCTAATCATTTAAATGGCCTCAGAAGCCTACATTCACATCATACTTTAAAATATAGCAACCAACATTGTGAACAAGGAACTCTCTGTGAATTAGGCACTTTTTAGAAATTAGAGATTACTTCACAAATTAATCTTAATTAAATCATTCTGAATTCAGACTCTTAGAAAGAAAAGAAAACATCCCAGTGCTCTAACTCACTCCCTGTAAGCAAAGCCAAAGAAAACACCCTGCGGTGTCTGAGCCCCATCAGTCAGAGAGCACTGCATTTGGAAACAGTTTCCAGCCCGGTCCTCTCTAAGAGCAGTTCCCCCTTCTCATCCCTTCTGCATCGCTGTGATTTTTTTCTGACAAAGGGAAGAACGTGTACCAACCAGAGAAATGCTTCAGTGGAGCACTTTCATGGCAGTAATTAACACATGGCTGGTAATTAACACCGCTGTTGGCACTGGGCTGGCAGGGCAGATGTGGCTGGGTCACCACTGTGGGACAGTGTTGGGACAGTGTCACCTCACCACATACACCCTCCACAGCAGGATCCACTGGGTTCCTCAGGATCAACAAGGTTTCCACACAGGGACCAAGAAGATGCAAGGACTCCTGTGGTGCTGCCCTTCGTTTCCAAAAACCAGGTTTGGATCTGCATGAGATTTGTTATTTTGGTGCAAAGCTCCTAAAGCTGGAGGAACAAAGCTCTAAGATATTTCCATCAGACCCCTAAGACCTAGGCACAGTGGTTAGTCCAGGCAGAATTTCCATGTAATACCTCTAGGCAAGGTCCAGGGACGTGAAATCTTTAGTTTCAATTACGTGTCTAAGGCCAGTGTACTCACTCACTGACAGAAGACGGTGGCTGTCCCTGAGCTCCCTACCTTGACAGGGTGGAGGTACCCGTCCCCGCGCAGGGTGCCCAAGCCCTCTCCCGGTGACTCCTCCTCATCCTGAAGGCTGCGGGTGAGGTGCGCGATGTAGGTGGTGGCCAGGAGGAGCACATCCAGCTTGGAGAGCTTGGTGTCGGGCGGCACGGAGGGCAGAGTCTTTTGCAGCTGGAGGAAGGCGTGCCGCAGGGTCTGCACCCGGCTGCGCTCCCGGGCGGCGTTGGCGGCGGCGGGGCGGCCCGGAGCGGCAGCGGCCCCGGCCCCGGCCCCGGCCCGCGGCCCGGCCGCCAGCGGCGGGCAGCAATTGCTGCCGCCGGCAGAGGAATCGGGCTCTGCGCCCGGGCTGGAGATCTCCTCGCTGCTCTCTGCTAAGCGCCCACAGTCCATCGGTGACGTGCCCGCCAGGGAGGGTCCTGCAAGCAACAAGAGCATCTCTAAAGTAAGATGCTGCGGTGAGCTGGAGCCAGCTGCCTTGTTCTCAAAACAGGGATGGTCAGAAACCCAGGCACTGCCTGTGCTAGGAAAAGCTGGAATGCAGCTCTGTGAGCCGCTTTTCCACTCGCTGCTTACGAATTCAGCATCACCCAGGGGTACAGAACAGAAGTTAAAATCTTTGTAATGATTTTTTTATTTGATTTTTTTGGCGGTATTACACAGAACAACTTTTTTGAGTCACTTATAGCCCAGAGATGACTTCTGAGAAAACCCAACAGGCACCACCCAGAGGCACTGCCACAGTGTTTTCCATTTATAATCAACTAAAAATTAGGCTAAAAGCAATTTTTAAAACTCCATAATTTGGGATGTGGAACTGTTAGTATATTTTCTATATATACTATATTTTTCTATACTGTTAGTATATTTTCTATATATACACTATATTTTTCTATATTTTCTATTTTCGCTGCAATCATTTTATGAACAGATGATCAGTGCTCCGTGGACTATGGAAAGAAAAATATCATTTTCAAATGCATCAGTAAGCGAAGACACAGAGCACGGACTCAGTTTTTGAAGGGCAAAATTTGGCCCAGCATTTTAAAGGATCATGAACTGACTTCTCCTTTCCTAATCTTACTAAAGAAACTGCATGCTTATCCTTTCTCATCTACATTTTCAAACTTCAAAAGAATTTTGTAAGATTTATTTTGGCCATTGGGGGGCAAAATAACCTTTTGAAAACATAAAAAAATGTTTAGAGAAAAGCTGAAAACTTCAAGGTCTTTTCTCAGCTTTTTGTAAAGCTGGTCAGTCAGCTCTGCCTGTAATACAACCTACAGTCCTTTAATTCATTCAGTTCCACAGAAAAATGCAATTCAATCAATATTCCCCAAAGTGCAGCACTTCTTAGCTGGAATAATACCTGATCCTGTTGTCCTCAGCCAAGCAGCCCTTGTGGGTGTCCCAGATCTTGGTTTTCACGTGTTAGGAGCGTCTGTTCCTGTGACAGCCTGGCTAGACAAGGGCAGAAACAAGTTATTAAACCTTTTAATTTCATCCAACTACCTTGTAATTAAAAGTTTAAATAACATTGATGCACATAAATGACTGAATATATACATTTACAAGAATTAGCTCTTGATTTTGCAGAGCATTTCAAGCACACAGTGAGGTCAAAGATTTCTATCAAAGACAAGGAAAGGTTTCTAAATAAACCTTTTTGCAATGCTATAATTTGATGGTATTTAGAAGATATTTTTATTGTTATTATTTTGGGTAATTAATAGTGATTAATTTGCTATTAATGTGGCTCACAGAATATTATCATGTAATGGTCTCTTCAGCAGACTGAAATTATTTGTGAAATATTCTATGCACATTATAACTCTAAACCAAAGGAAAAAATCTCACTATTCTTTTTATTGTAGTGTTTATGATCAGTATAAAATAAATCTTACATTAAGACTACATGAGCTCGTCTTGAGTGAGGGCTGAAAAATGGTCCTTACATTGGCTATTGCCTCTAACTTTAAAAAAAAAGTTGTTATATGCTTTTATGTTGGTGTTTGTTCATTGTGTTAAGGCATAGTCAGATCTAAATGCATTTTAGTTTAAAAAAAAACATCATTGTGGAAATGGACATCAAGACATTCATTTAAGATAATTACAATGATCTTCACTGGCAGAAGAATCTAACAATTTATGTTTAACAGCAGGATTTCTCACTGCCATCTCACATCAAAATCCCAGTGGTAGGAGGAAGTCTTCCCCCATTACTGGAGAAGTCTGAATTACCCAAGGATAGGGACAGACTGGGTTAGCAAAAATACCTGCACCTCTACTGAAATACAGGACTAGGGCTGGTTTACACACACTTTGATTTTGCTGTGCTGGTGTATAACCACATTTAGAACTGAAATTACTTTGCGTGACACACAGTACATAGTAATGCATGTACCTAAAAACCTCATCTCCTAGGGTGCCCTTGGAAATAGGAGTTTCTGGTTTAGGAGCTTCACATCTGTATAAGATAAAATCCTGGCCCTGTTGAAAAAAAAGTACAAAATTTCAGCTGTGGAAATGAGAGATTTCACTCTGAATTAAATTTCTCTGCTGTCAGACTTCCCATCAAACACAAACAGCAAATGGCCTAGGAAAATCTGCTACATAAAACAAAGGATCTGCTGTAGGTATGTACATATGTGTAGCCAAATCATGGTGGTTCCTGGATCCACAGCCAGGATCACTTCTGTTTCCCACTGGGACTGGGCAGCATCACTCTTCTCCCCGGAGTAATCAGGACATCCATTCCAGGTGCTTCAAACTCAGGCATTGCCAAAACCTCATGGTCCAAAAAATGCTGCTAAAAACTAAAGTAAATGAAAAACCTCTGGGCAACAGTAATTTTCCCTTTTAAAATTTTACAAGAAAAAAGTTTGGTTTTTAAAATAATCGCAGTAATTTTTGCAAGCACCCACTTGCCATCTGGTATGCTGAGAAAGTTGAGGACAGGACTGTGAAAGTAAGTTAAAGTATTTATGTTTTTTCTAAAGCACTTCTAGTGCAGTATTTCTAATGCATGCAGATGCATTTGTGTTTTTACATGACACTACAAAGACATGATTGGTTTGACATCTTTTACCAAAAAAAAAAAAAGAAAAAAACCCAGCACAATATTTATTTTTGTCTTATATTCTGTGTGAATGAAATGGCGATGAAGGCAACCTGCCCACACAGACAAGGAAAAGATGGAAAACGCCAGAGCAGAGCGCACAGACTGAAAACAAACAGGTGGAAACAGATAAACTTTTCCGTTGCTCCTTAGCGGGCAAAATACAGTGCATCTGAATTATTTTGCATCGGTTTTAAAAAGGCCTTGCCCTCCGTGTAACTCCGGTAACAAGTAACGAAAGCCCTTTCTCCGGAGCAGAGGAATAGAAACTTGCCTGTGCGGGGGCAGCACCGGCGCTCACGCCCCCGCCGGCCCGCGGCGGCTGCTGCGTCCCGGTCCCGCATCCCAGCTGCCCGGGACCCGGCAGGACCCCGCGGTGCCCGGCCGGCGATGAACTTACCGCTCCCGCCCGCTGCCGAGGTTCCCGTCCCGTCCCGTCGCGTCGCGCCCCGTCCGGCCCCGGCGTTTATAAGCCGTGGCGGCCGGTGGGTGCGGCGGGGCTGTGTCGCACCTGGTCTCTGGGCTCCCCCCTCCAGCCTGGGCGACAGCGACCGCCCCTTCCCGGGCGGGTGGGTCATCAATCACGGAGCTGTCGGGGCGGCATCGCCTCCCGCTCCCCTCGACCCCCGCCCTCCCCCGCTCCCGGCCCCGGGTCCGTGCGGGTCCCGTCGCCCCGCGCCGCCGCTCGCCCCGCTCGCGCTGTTTTTCTTAGGATAAAGTAACGGTTTTGCTGGAGGAGAGAAATTTAATCGCTGGGCTGGGAGCTCAGGCGATGCCGTGTTAAAAGCAAGCCCTTTCTCTTCGCTCCGCCGCCGCATCTCCGGCTCGCGGATGTTCCCGGTCGGAGCGGGTTCCCCCGGGCGAGGCTCCGTCCGCAGCCGCGGGGGGAGCGGGTCGTGGCTGCCCGGGCACCGCTCCGGGCACCGACACACACGGGATGGAAACACGAACGGGATGGAAGAGGCGAGCCCGGGCGGGCAGAGAGGGGATTTAACAGGGAACGGGGAGCGATTAAAAATCAGTAACGCTAATGAGAAGGGACAGTCAAAATAAATACCGGGGTATGGAATTAGCCCAGAATAACATTTTGAACGAAGCCCGATTGTGCGATAAGAGAGACACAATAAATCAAGCCTCGGGAGCAGTGGAAAAACAAAGTCTGAGCTATTCGTTACAGGGTTTGCAGCCAAGAAAATTAAGGACTTAAAGTTTAGCGATAATTGGAAGTCCCGGGAAGGTACGAGCCCGGTGAGGACCCGGCGGGCCGGACACCTGCCTTCAGCCCCGGCCCGGCAGCACACGCACAGCGCCCGCCGCAGCCGCCCGCGCATCCCAGCCAAACTCTCCGGCCGAGAATTCCACCAGCGCCGCGCCGGGGGGAACGGGCGGGGGCTGCCCGCGGGCGGGACCCTGCCCCGCCCGGCCCCATCGTCCCGCCGAGGGCCCGCCACGATTTCTGCCCTCTGGCTGACATCCATAGCCCTGAGGAGCCGCCGCCGCCGGTCACAGAGGGCTGGATGGCAAGGAATGCTGTCGGTTCTGAATTTAAGCACTAAATTCTAAGTTAAGTACTTAATTCATCTGTAAATCTAAGTACTGAAACTGTGCCTCAACGTTTACCTTTGCCTGGTGCTGACAGCCTCTGTGGGGGTTTCCCTTCAGCCATGAGGAGCTACTCTGACAAAAGCTACTCTTGTCAGTATGTACAGGGGCACGATGATGGACTTCACCGGCACCAGAGATCATCCTTTGGCCTCCAGGGTGCAAAAGAATGAAGACACTGGTTTCTCTGGAGGACAGTGGAGGAGCCTTCAAGCAGCCCTGCTAAGCCATGGTTTTTTTGGCCCCAAGGTTTCCAGGGCTGCCTCCAGCCCAAGTGAGCACTGCTGAATCCTTTCTGCAGTCAAAACCTCTTAAAAAATGCACTCGACAGATATCCCTCTGCTCAATCAGCCTCTGGGGCTCAAACAAGCAGTTCTTGAACACATCCTTAAGCTTGTACTGAAAACACTCTGACTCTGCGGTGTGATGTAGAAGAACTGATCCCAGACTCCCTAGGGAGCAGGGAGATTTGCCCTCCAGCACACAACTCTGGGGACCAGGTCTCCCACACCCAAGGTGGTTTCTAGGTTTGCTGCCCACCTAAAATACCTACTCAAGGGGGACTTCTCCTCACTAGGCTGTGGGACACTCAACTATGTCACTGACAGAGAACTTAACAGCAGGTGTCCCAACATCCTGAGACTTCCCAGCCACCCTAAATTAGCAGATTGTGAGTGTTGTGCTCTTCTCTGCTCTGACTGGATTAATGACCCAGTATTTTTTGGGAGTTTCCCACTGTACACAGAGTCCTGCCTCAGTGCAGGAAATCCAGTGGAACACATTGGAAGAGAAGTAGTGGAACTCCCATTACCATCTTTAGACAACACCAAATCCACCTTACTGCAGAGTGTGATTAGGGAGATTGCACAGTAAGAAATTGAGCAGTGTTTGGAGACACCACTCCAGCTGCTAGCCTCGTTACCAAAAAAGGGGCGCTTAAAACACATTTTTAAAACCCAAAGAGATAGAAATGTACAAATAGTTGTTCTTTGCTCCATCATGACTTTCTCCCATCAGATGACACCTCCTCTGTTATAAGCACAAAGACATCCAGTGATTATTTTCTTGTACCAACCCACTGTTTAAATCTAAAGCTGTAACAAATGGCTGCAGCTGTTTCTTCTTCTTCTTTCCCAGACAAATGACTGAGAATTAATTTTCCTGCCTTACCTTCCACAGTATATCTCAAATCTGAAAACTGCCAGAGTCACAGATTTCCAGTGTGATTTAGGTAAGAAGAAGTTCTACCAGAGACAGAACGATGTATTTTCAGGTACACTCTGCTCTCTTTATGTCAAATTAGTTTCTGGTTTTATGGCTGCAATTCAGCACAAACATTCAGGGTATTTCTTTCCAATTTGTTAATTTTCTCCCATTCCCATTTCTGTATAAGGATTTCTCAAGTGTGCTTGCCTGCTGGTACGGTGCAGCAGCTATTGGTGCTTCTGACAGAAACTAACAGAGTTTGCCGAGTAAAACAGCTCCAGCAGGAAGCCACACACAGATTATATCTGGTCAGGTCCCACAGATTCCAGCTGTAGCCTGGGAACAAATCAAAGGCAGGACACGGACACAGGAGAATAAAAATAAGTTGTAGTTCACAACTTTTGCTTCTTGGGGAAATCTTAGCATAATGGATTCCAAATCCAAACAAATATTTTGAAGATTTCCAATTAGATACTTTCCCCCCCTTGTTTCAAAAGCCATGTTGATAATGTATTGTAGAACCAGAGCATATTCCACAGTTATGTTAAATATGCCATATTACAGTGTGTCAATACACTTCTTACAGCATTTTCTCAGTAGTAATTACTTTAAAAAATATTTTAAAATTAATTTTAAAATATATGTCAGAAGGGCTCCATTCTGGGGGGGTGTGTGAACATAAGTGTTAGACCAGGGTATCTAGACTTTCTTAGGGCTTTGCTTTAGCTAGACTTGAGTTGCTTGGCTGTGGGATTCTCTCTGTGAAACCCCATGGCACATGTTGCACCAGGAGTAATCAATTCAGGTCTTCAATGTTTTATTTATTATACAAGAAGTTAAAAATCTTTACTCCAGAAATACTCAGAACCTATGAAAATAATGCCATGCTCTAGGTGGCTTACACAGAATGACTCACATTAACAAATAGTAACAATCCATTAAAGAGTTTTAAATGGGTGTATGTAAGGCAGAGGGAAGTGTAAGATGCAAAGATGACACCACGATGTAGAGATCTGGCAGTGACTTCCTAATGTGCTGCTTTGAGTCAGCAATCAGCAGCTGACACTGTGAACATGCTCATCAACACTATTGACATTCTTCTTTGGAAATTGCTTAAAGAATCACCTTTTTAAAAATGTATGTTTTTCTGTCTTTCTTGACCTGAATATCATTGTGACTACAGCTAGAATAAGAAGTATCATGCTCGGTTAGTACTGATTTCAGTAAGGGACTAACAGCTACACATCTGAGCTTTATTTCGTGTTTGGAATGTTCAGATTTTGAAGGCAAATAATGCACCAGCCTTATATGCTGCTTTGTGCTGGGGTAGAGTTAATTTTCTTCACAGTGGCTGGTATGGGGCTGTATTTTGGATAAGTACTGAACAGAGAGTTGATAATCTAGAGATGTTTTTGTTATTGCTGGCCAGGGCTAACACAGAGATGAGGCCTTTTCTGCTTTTCATACTGCCATGCTGGCGAGGAGACTGGGGACATGGGAACTGACAACGTGGTAAGTTGGGACAGGTGACCCCAACTGACCAAAGGAATATTCCATTCCATATGACATCATGTTCAGTATCTGAAGTAAGGGAAGAAGCAGGAAGTAGGGGGATGTTTGGCATTTGCCTTCCCAAGTAACCACAGCATGTGATGAGCCCCTGGTTTCCTGGCAAGGGCTGAACACCTGCCTGCCCATGGGAAGTGGTGACTAAATCCTTGGTTTGGTCTGCTTAGGTGTGTGGCTTTTGCTATCCCTATTAAACTGTCCTTATATCAACCCATGAGTTTTCCAGCTTTTACCCTTCCTATTCTTTTCCCAGTCCCAATGGGGGGAGTGAGTGAGTGGCTGCGTGGGGCTTGGCTGCTGGCTGGGGTTAAACCACGACACTTTAACAGAAACATTGGCACCTCAGAGTTACAGTACCACTCATTTACAGTCTTAGCTTTGGAAATCTTATTCTTTATAATGAAGATGAAGATCTTGTTATTCGAGGTGAGAATGCATGCAGGAGTCAAATATATTTGAATCATCTCTACCATATTATCCTTATAAATGTTCACAAAATACACAAAACATTCCATGCAAAAAGACAGATCCTGATTTCCTTATTCAGGATAAATTCCTTTCTTATTTCACAGAGGACTGTAAGCACAAGATGCTGAGCCGCCATTCACACAGAGAAACTGCATTAGGAATGGTCTTTTCTCAGGGGCAATTTGTAATATGGGCTTTCCTTTCTTTACCTTACCTGTAGGATTGGGATTTTCCTATATCAGAAGTCTCAAGCATTTATTTATTTACTCAAATTAGTGCAAAGCAGCCAAACAAACACAATTTGAAGTTAAATTAATGAATTATATTATTAGTCAACAAATTAATCAGCACAGACATCATTAATCTTCTCATGCCTCCTCTGCTAACTGCTCCACAATATTCACCATCATTTGGAAAAATCCAAATGATGGAAATTAGTTTTTAGGATTACAGATCTCAAAAATCATGTGCTAATAGCTTTTTTTCTGCTTGAAAGGAGGTTGTAGACAGGTGGGGGCTGTTTTTTTCTCTGAAGTAACAAGTGACAGGACTAGAGGAAATGGCCTGAAGTTAAACCAGGGAGGGTTTAGGTTAGCTGTTGAGAAAAAATTCTTCGTTGGAAGGGTGGTCAAGCATTGGAACAGGCTGTCCAGGCTGTCCCTGGAATTGTTAAAAAATGTGTAGTTGTGTGGTTTGGTGTTCACCACACCATGGTTTAGTGGTGAAGATGGCAGTGTTAGGTTTACAGTTGGACTGCATGATCCTAGAGGTCTTTTTCAACCTTAATGACTCCATGACTCTGCTGTGAACACGCCTCTGCATAACTGCTGAGTGCCATGCAGGGAAAGAAGCATCTGCTAGGTAAGGCACTGGCTAAAACCAGTTCATTTCTTGAGGAAACTTAAGAATTAGGCAACCAGTTTAACCTAGCATGAGCTGATGTTTTTACATGCTTTTTAGACAAAGCATTGCTTCTAAATAAATAGGGAGTCCCCTTATTTTTCCCAATGTTCTTAGAAAGCAGTGTTAAGTTCAACATACTTAATTTTGTCTGGTTTTGAGATTAAAAAGACACAGACAACATATCGAAAGGGACACCAGTATCTTTCTTTGTAAACTTTGAGGGAGAAAAAGAAAATGAATAATGGCCAAATCTTCACATACTGTAACTTCTGGCTTTTAAAATTCAAACCATTATGTCGTTGCTTCAGATTCCTCCTCAACCTACATCAGAGAGACCAGAGGAGACAGATGAGATCTTCATGTCACAACTCCATGAAAGCACCTATTGCTCCTATTGTCCTTAACACTTCCTGGGAGCACTCAACATTTCTATAAAAATTATAAGCAGTGTTATGAAATGCTGCTGATTAGAAAAAAAGATCTTTAACTATTGCAAGATTATCGGATGTTGCAGTGAAAGCCCTTTTGTTTTTCTTCCCAGTGCCAAACCTGGAATTAGAATATTCTGAATTGACAGAATCTGTCTATTTGGGGTACTGTACATCCCTTTATTACAAAACTGACTTTTTCCATGGACAAAAATGGTACTGATGTTTTTTCCTACATAAATGTGTATCAAATACTTTTAATTTTCAAGTCCTATGAGAAAAAAATCTTTTTAATAATCAAAGCAATTTTTCATATAAATGAAATCAGATAAGAGTCAATCTTTTATTCCAAAACATTTTCCCACTAACTATGTGTAAGTGATTATATCCAGCTTTACTGGACATGTAATCAGGGGTTACTATGGCAGTCTAACATATTAACTCTCCAAGAAAGGAAGAGCTTATTGATTCAAAACTCTTTTTGATTTAAAGTATTAGTCTATTACATGGATCATTTCACAGCTGGCTTGGATTTATCTTGATTTTGATGCAGCAATTAATTCTGATCAGAATTAAGAGAACAGAAAGATGTAGTCAGTCGTTTCTGTAGTGTCTGGTTACAGCGTAGTTTGATTGAAGAGGTAAGGTTCAAATACAACTTTTCTGGCAGTGAATTCCTAGAATTCTTCAAGGCCAAGTGACTTAAAATTAAAAAACTTCACTGTTTTTTTTTTTTCCTAGCAAAGTGAAAAGTAAAAAGTAAAAAATGAAAATTATTGTTTCCAGTTACAATATATAGCATTTATAATTTTGTGACTGTAAATAATCAGGTTCACATAATTAATCATTTTGCCTCAGAGCTCTGTTAGTCAGCCACTTTGCACACCACACTGAGATAAAAAATAATAGAAACAGGGAAGAGAGCCTTTCAGTTGAACTTAACTTTTACCAGTTATACTCTGAATACAATCATATAACTATCCCATATTAATAGATCATGTCTGAATCCTCATCCTGAAAAATCAATGGGCACATTTTGAACACTGACAGCTTTCTGGCTATTTTTTCCCTTATCTCAGAACTTTTGAACTGTGTGGCTTTTAAAGCTGTATCACAGGCAGTGCTGTGTATTGCTTTATATCTGCATATAGAAACAAATAATACAGCATTAGAAAAAATAGGATTTTTTCATTGGCTGTGGGTTAAAAGTTCAAATATGAGCTTTAGATCAGTAACTCAAGCACTGTGTGTTTACATATATTCTGATTATGGTAATAGCATTATCAAGGGAAGGTATTTGGGCAGTGATGTCTAATTTTTTTCCTTTTGGCATCTCTAACACACCAGTAGTACAGTGGAAGCTCTAAAAGCATCAGAATCTTTACTGCTAAGGCCTGGTCTCACACGTCTTAGGTCCTCTCTTAGGTCCTAGGAACAGTTTCTGGTGGGGGGAAATTCTACCAACAGTAGATGATGACAAATTTAGGAACCACTAAGGTAAATCTGACGTATCCAAGTCTTTGCAACTGGATGAGAAATATCCCAAGGTGTTGGAAGTGAATTTGAGGAGGTATAGCTGCTACTAAGGAATTTGTAGTTGCAGTGCTGTCCTCCAAAATGTAGTAGCTCATCTTGCTAGATGAGGGCACAGTGACTGTGTTTTCACTTCAGCTTTTATAAGCAGCTGCTTTCAACTTTTCAGAGAGGGGAGTGTGCCTACATAATGTGTGACAGGATACAGGAAGGCAAATATTGAAAGAGTGTTTATATCATTGCAGTAAATTAGATTATTGGAACTGCCTTCAACAGCATAATACTGAAATGACAGAATTTATTTATATATTCCTATTCAAACAGCAGTCTTTATTTTAACCTCAAATTACTTTTTCCAACTCCCATGCAGTTATGTATTTTAAAAACCTAAAAACGCAGCATTACTTTAACAGTTTTCTAATAAGATTCATATTTTTGTTATTAAAGTGATATTTATAATTTTGTCAGTCACACAATAAAAAATGTCCAATGCTAATACAGCAGACCAAAAATGTTGTGAAGTTTTGAGGTTTTATCTGAATAGTACTCTAAAAGTACTGACAGCAAAGATCTAAGGACAGGAATAAAATAAATACTGTATACTGAATGTTTCATTTATCTAATAACTATTAGAGAGAGCATGTAACCCCTGAAAAATAGATAGGAAAAGATCTGAGTTTGCTTTTTGTTTACCATCCTAAATTAGTACTTCATTCCTGACACAGTCTTGATGGACTCAGTTAAAAGACACAACTCACACTAACATCACTAAGTAGTCCCCTCTTATTCTGCATTCTGTCTAATATGTTACTGACTTATGGTTGGACTCAATGATCTTCCAACCTAAAGCATTCTAAATATTAATGTATTTTATGTAGAAGGCTTCAGACAGTTTGGGTTTCAATGTTCTTGAGAGCATCTGACAGCCTGCAGCCCCAGATGTGCTCTGGTAAGTTGCTGACCGACTACTGGCTGACGAGTCACACGTGCCATTTGGTCTCTTAAGCGTCTAGAAAACAGCCCCTATCTCCTGGAAGAGGGAGCAGACTATTGCAAGCAAGTGTGCTCCTGCCAGACTGCCCCGCAAGAATGTGTCTATGCTCTATCTGGTCAGCCAGACATGTAGGAGTATGCATAGTCTAGCTGGCAATCTGCTCACCAGCAAATGTGCTCTCAGTCTGGTTTGAAAGAATGTACTCTTTTCAAGGGCACAGGGGGTCTGTGCACGTGTTCTGCCAGCACGGTTTAGATCCCTACTCCTCAGCTTTGGGCACAGACAGCAGCACAGAGAACTGGAGTGGGGAGGCAGGGCACAGGAAAAAGGGATGCCTTTTGTCACTGCCTTCAGGACACTGGATGACATGGCAGTGTTAAGTACTACAGTTTGAGCATATAGCAGACATACTTTTTCTTGGTTTTTTAAAATTATCACTACTGAAAAAAGTTTAGACAGAAGACAATGCCATTGTTTGTGTCTTGTATGTTTGTGAAGACAGTTATATTTTTGCTTCTGAACAGAGTATGAATGATCATGGGGAAAATCATCCAGCACCATATTCAGCAAGGATGTAAATATGGAACCACTAAAACTGGCTGAATTGCCTGCTGAGACCTTACATGGGCCACAGTAACCAGAAACTTCTAATACCTGACTTTCATTCAAATGGCTCTGCTTCAGCAACCCTATTTAATTTCAGAACTTCACTTCATCTCTTTATCCTTACACTTTATCTAGCATTGTGGTGACTCCTTTCATATCCTATGTCATGGCTGAATAATTCAACGGCAAGTAAATTCCTTACATTTCTCTTCCACAGCCCCCAGCACTAGATGCTGATTGGTACTTTGTAGACCTCACTAAGAAGATGTTTACATATTTCCTTCAACACCATCTCCAAGGAAAGGCAGTGAGAGGGCTGCTGGAAAAGGCACTCCGTGCCTGTTCTAAGCATGCTCACAGCGCTGGCAAAGGGCTGCAGCTGGTACCTCTAAGTATTCAATGCACCTTATTCTGAATACATTTGGAGTGCTTGTAAGCTCTTTACTGCTAAAATCAACTCGAGGGTGCACAGATAAAACTGCCCTGGTTTATATCTTAAATCTGTATTTCTCCTGCAGCTAAGACTGAGGATATTTTTTTATTTTTGAATATTCAGATGTTTGCTGAAATTGATATTCAGTAAGCAAACAAGAATTAGGTCCCCCAGAGGTAACGTATTTCCCCACCTCCCTCTCAAATAAGAGAGCTCCATTCTGTAATGCAAAGTGTATGATTGCAAAGCTTATGTTTTGGGTTTTGGGTATACAGCATTACCATTATCAGTCTCAGTATCATTTTGCCCCAAAAACCTGTCATAATCGGCCGTAATAATTCTATTTATTATGATGCTAGCTAGATTAATATAAACAAAAACCCAGTATACATGCAGAACATTCACATTCCTACCTGTTATGAAATATACATTATCCTGTGTAGATTTCAGACCACAGACATCACTGCAACTCAGGGCATTGATAAAATATTTAATTAATTAAATGCAATGTTCATACAAGCATCTGCCTAAGAAGAGGGAGAACTAACACTGTTCACTGCAAGTTCCTTCCTTTTGGACTACAACTTGAAATATACATGATGTGCATGGTGGCAGCAGAGTGGCTTATATTTAGTTGCCACAATCCAGTGTATTTATTACATGCTGACTGCATAATTTAAATATATTTTCACATTGCTTATTCCATAACGTGCAATGGAGGGACAAAAGGTGACTTTCCCACCACATTCTGAATTGCTACAAATACCTACCACAATATTTAATTCCATGAGTAAGGCAATGTGGGGAGAAACTGCTGATTACAGATTAAGTTTACAACATCAAAATTTCAACAACTTCTCTACTCAGGGAACATTAATAATGGTGTATCCCATTGGAAGGTATTAGGTATCTTTAAAATAGTTAAGTGATTTGGTTTCTTTTAATTACTTCCTGCCAATATCCATAATTTTCTCTGAATGTCCAAAACTAACTTAAAATTCAATATAAAATTGCTATTGTTTTTATATCATCAAAAAGGAAAGATTAATGACATATTTTAGTAATCTAGTAATAAGTGGCTTTTTTCATTGTTCAAGCTACATGCAATCCTCAGTGGATCTTAGATGTACGTTAGAAAGGTATTTAATGCCTATTTTTAGTTGCCAAGGTCAAACATCACCTAGTATGTATAGGGAAAGAGGAAACATCTGTTGGAATAATTTATTTGACTAACACAGAGGTTAGGATTAAAACCCGCTAATTTCTTTGGTCCGATACTGCATTTCAATTGAACAATACAGGTATTTGTTCAGTTTGAAAAAGATTACTTCTTTACTTGTGAGCACATTGATGTAAATCCCTAATTAGTGGATCTGGCAAGGGAATACTATGATTTGTCATTTTTTCTATCTGCATAAGCTCTGAGAACAAATACTTCTATTTTTTGAGGTTTTGGGGTTTTTTCTCAATGTATGTTCTAAAGAATTCACAAAACTTTAAAACTTTGGTTTCTATGGAATTCCTCTACTAACAAGATTAGAATACATCTCAGGATCAGTGATTACACGTGAAATTGTAAGGCACAGCAACCTTCAGCATCTAAGATAAAAGTCCCATTTAGAAGTTTTTAGAAAATATTAAATGCATGTCATGTGACTGCAATTTCTTCTAACCTTCCTGTGAAATCAGACTAAAATCTTCTAGATTAACAGTAAAAAAAAAATCATCACTTAAATAGTTTAATTTACAATTGTAAATTAATAAAAATATAGACATTTCATTTCAATCAAGTATGGAAGGTGCTCTCTTTGCCTTTTTAGGGTCAAAAGGGATTTCAAAAGAGACGTGATTTTATTTCAGATTTTCAATACTGAGAAAGTATTTGCCAAGCAAAGAAGCTCAACAATGGACAGCTTTTTACCATTGTAAAGCAGAATCAGAATGCTTTGTCTCAAAGGGAATAGCAGAAGGTCTTACAGGAGAAAAGATATTGTACACACATGTTCCATTCTTATTTAGGACTAAGGGGAATGGTAAATGCAAAGCACAGTTTTTCTCAGCCTGGCCCAAAAGACAGGATGCTAACAGAGATGACATGCAAGATGACAGAACACTGAGCATGTGGACAAACCCATTTTACAACAGAATTTTAAAAATCCCAACATTTATACGCATGAGTATTACTCTGTATCCCCCCAAAATTTCAGAAGCCTGTACTATTCACTGGAAAATAATAGTGTACTACTATAGAAGTACTAACAATATTACTTTTTATAATAATGAGTACATTGTTTCTGCACTTCTTGTTTTTAACTGCTCCACTGCTTTGTGCTTCTGAGAAAGAAGAAAAGTTCAATAACGGGTACATATATGACAAATTCAGTTTCTCTTTTAGACCAGAATATACCCATTGCCACGTGATGAACAAAAATTATTATTTGAAAGAGAGGAGCTTTGTGATTTGCAATTCTTCTTCCCTTCTCAACAGAAAGGCAGCTATTTTTAATCAGAGCAAATAATCAGAATAAACAAAACTCATAGAATGGAAAGTGGTAAGGTGTTAAAAATAAAATAGCATTAAATGTTGCTCAGTTAAATTGTCAAACATACTAATAAATTTTAACTTGAATATAAAATAGAATACTACATTTACTAATTTAATTACAAAAAAATGCCCATGTCAGTTGCATGCATTTATTTATTTTATCAACAACATTGTATAAATGATGTGGGTATTTTTGTTGGCTAGTTCAGCTGATAAGTATTAAAACTCTTAGGTTAAAAATAGCATGGAAAATCTGAAAGGAGTGATATTAGGTCCCAAATACTTTACTATACTATTGCCACAAGTGAAACTGGAGCATGGCTGTTAGAATTAAACTGTAATTATGAAAATTATTGTTTCTCCTTCTCCAAATAATTCTGTCCACAGCATCACCCTTCACCAATGGTCCTCACACCCCAACTTACTTCTGAGAATTAACTTCAACATTATTTTATCTTTGTGGAAAATGATTACAATTAAATGCCCATGACAGAAACTAGTAACATTAAACTTACTGCTCTTAGCTAGTCCACTGATTTGTGACCAGAAACTGCAGATTATTATCCTGTCTTTCAAAGAAATAAAGACAATAAATATAACATGGTTTAAAAAAATTATTTCAGACAAGCAATAACCAACATAACTAAAATGAAGTTGTTTGAGAAACGCACCTGAGTTTTCATCTGACTTCTTCTTTCACGCATTCTTGGCAGAGGTTTTCTTTCACCTTTCTGCTTGTAAGCCAAATCTAAAAAATCTGTTTTTTCTTTTTTTTCTTTCACAGAGCAACTGGGGTGAAGAGAAACTGTGAAATAGGGTGTTTGAAAGTCAGCTGCAGAAAACAAAAAGAAAAAAGGATTAATTCAATATCCCAAGTCAAACCATATATATTCAGTGTGATTGATCACAGGTTCCAATGTATCTCATTATTGAAAACAATGTAATGAACCTTAAGGTATAATACCTCAGATTTGATAACTGAGAATGGAAAACTTTGAATGGAGTTATAGAAGGTGCTGCAAACACTGATGAAGGTGAATATTAAAACAGGTATTCCCATTCAGGTAGAGTTATTTGAAAGGGAGTAAATTAAATTACACAGCACCTCCTTATATCAGTAGTTATTCAGAAGACCATTTCAGAACCATTGCATGGCTTCCAAACAATGAGCGGACTCATTGTTTGGAAGCCATATTTATCTTCTGAAATTTAATTTATGTTCTGAAAGCAACAGTGTAAATGGCCCAAATTTTATTTTACAAATATGGTAGTTCAAACCATTTTGAATAATTTCAACTTAAATGTCTGTATCCAAGTCCTGCAAGACAGCAAGACGTGCTGTTAAGTCATTTATGTTTTAACCTGCAGCCAACTCTGTAACAACCACCACCTTCCCACCATTTAAAAAAAAATTCAAAGTTTATTTCAGGTTCTGCTTGAGTTTCAGAATTAATTTGTTTCCCCACTTGAAGAACAGGTTGCCTTTAAACCTCAAAAAGGGTTTAAGGCTTTTTTACCTCCCAGATATTTTTTTTTCTTTCCAAGTTAAAAACTTGGACTTCTGCTAGACATGTATCTTGCAAAGGCCTTTAAAGGACTGACAATATACAGAAATCAAATAAGTATAAGCAAATAGATTTTAAAAGTCTGATATATTTTATGCATATTTATTCTAGAATGCCCAACATTTTAAAAATATAGATGTAAATGTGAATATTTACAGAATCAAAATGCACTAGCTACCCCTTTCCACAATTCTGTCTGATTGGGATGTGAGGGAAAAAAACGATATATGAACTAGTGCTAAAATTAACAAGTCTTTTGGACTCATCACTGGTACAAGTGTCTTATAAACAATTCTTAGTATATTTAGTTTTAGCTGTAATTTTATGATTTCGGTAAGTTTTAAATAAGCATGAGGTAATTGATTAGTTTGCTTACAAAATTCTACATTGGCTGCCTGTTCATCAGTCATTCTTTCATTGCTTTTTTTTCTGGCAGCTCTGGAGGCTTTCCAATTCATTAAGAAACGTCTTTCCATTTCTTGAATTTCTTTCCCATCCAGGGATTCTGCAAAAGAGAATATTTTCTGTGATACAAAGTGAACTAAAGGATTATACTAAGTTGTAGGTAATGTGTATTGGCTCTATATTAATTCTCTTCAAGTCTTTTTTCCTTTTTCTAGTATTTTGGTAAAGAAAATACTTAATAAAGACTGATATTCATATTCAAGCTGCAAGAGAGAGTTAACATGTCTTAATTACAAAAAAAATATCTACAGTTTTATAAATTTCAAGGAAAATATACATATCTCACATCTGGTTAACATGCAAGACTTTCTATAACATTCTGCAGAAAAGTTATGCTCTTACACAGGGTATAGATAGATGCAGAAATCCAGGTGGAGAGGAAAACTGCATATCCTAGCAATCAAGGAACTCTAGTGATCATGGAGACAGTCACACAGATTTGCCTCTCTAAGGTTAACTTTACTCACTTAGGTGCCATAAACCTTATGCTCTATGATTCATTGGTTGCATCTGCATGTTTGAGTCGGCCCAAACGAAATACCTCATGTGCCCACAAATTTAGGTTGCATTAGAACTGTCCTAATGCGCTGTTATTTTCATTGTGCAGATAGGCTTTTTCTTTTTCTAAATGACCAGTATTTTGTGCTCTGAGAAAAAACAAGTTCTGTAATTATAACTTTAAAAATAATTGCCACCTTTATCCAAAAAAAAGAAAAAAATTAGCAGATTTTAAAATTTATTTCTACAGTATAAATTTTTAGATATAGAAGAATCAGTTTCTTCCTTTCATGCTAAAATTTTATCCAAAATAATAACAAAAACTGCACTATAAGTGTTAAGATTAACAAGTACATTCCAACATAAGTGTGAACTGCTCATAAGTTTAAGGATGAATGTTATATGACAAATTCAAACACAGTAAGGTGGAATCTGCAGAACTGGCACTGTACAACAAAAACACCTTAGCAGCTACCACAAATTGATAGGGGAATAGATAAAACTGATCTTTGAAAATCAGTTTCACAACATCTAGAATATGAACACAAAAAACTGTCTTGTAACAATCTCACCAATCATCTATTATAAAACAAATGATTACTATGACTAATAGCAAAAGCCAAACAAGATGACTTGTGAACCTGATTACAGAAGCCATTTTAGCTTTCTACATAAATTCAAAGTTCATGATTTGACATAAATATCCATAGCAGTAACTGTGTTTACATGCAAGAACAATTAATTTTTCAGTTGTTTCCTAAAAGACTGGGCGTTATGGGTGGGCTATTGATTTAATTTTTTACCTAAAGTCAGTGACAGTACTATAATCCTATCCTTGTACTTTGGTTTTTGGCAGATGGGGTTTCCTGTAAGATCTATTCTGCGTAGTTTTGTCCATTTTTTTAATGCAACCTCCAAATCCTGCAATTGAAACAACAACAGAACATTGTGATTATGTTTCCCCCTCCTGAGTGAAATTCAACAGTAATGTGATTTGTTCAGCCAGACCCAAATCCTGCACACAGAAATAACTTCAATGAGACTATTCACATATATTATGCACATTAAGAATGTGCATTTCCAAAGAGAGTGGTCCACAGCATCCCCTGAATATATCAAAATTGCACAGAAGAAACAGTGATGTTGGAAGAGGCTGCATTTTTAAGGATACAGTAATGCCAGCTATGGAAAATTACCACTTCAATCCCACTGATAAGCACCCAAAGGCTAGGAACTAGCAATGAAAAAATTCATACTATACACAATGTCTGTTAATGCATCCCCAAGGTCTTACAGAGCCCTTAAGAGTATCACTGTGTGGAAGAATAAAAACTTTATACAGATAAAGTACAGACTAAAAAAAAAAAGCTAAAAATCATGCAATCCACAGTGGACTGCGTCTCTCTTTATATATATGCAGAACAGTATTTTACAGGAGAAACAGTAATCCCCCCCTTACCTAACTGTGGGTGGTCAGTTATAGAATTGGCCTACACAGTGATATTAGTGAAATGTACCTTTCTCCATCTCTGTTTCTGTCTGGTTACCCAGGGGCAGTATGACCTAGATGAAACTACTCTGTCTTTCAAATACAATAAATTCAAGTTGAAAACATGCAAAGTTTATCAGATTAGTCCTTTCTACTAGACACCTTACTCTCTGAAATACTTTCCAAAATTTTATTTAACTCTCACTCTTGACAGGTTTTCTTGTATGTGTGAAAAGCTTAAGGAGGGATTCAAGACAATAGGTATTATATATAGGAGAGAGGATTTATGTTCTGCTGTTGTAATAATTTGGAAAATTCTACTGATCATGCTGTGATGGATTCTAAACCGCAGAGGGTGTAAAACTTTGTAGGCTGATGCCAACAATGAAGTCTCTAGCAATGTAGATATCTCTTAGCTCCTTCAAATTCAGAAATTTGCTTGGGTAACACAAGCATGGAGAATTCTGCTTTTGCTGGCTCATCTCCCTTGGTAGAAAATCTTCTTGGAAATATTCTATCAGTTATAGAAAATGTTTAGAAAAGTCATGTGGAAGAGAAAGTGGCAGCACAGCCTCATACCTCCAAACCATGTAATTTTTTTGTCTATCTATAATGATGGTGATATCATCTATTGTAATTCAGTGATAAAAACGAATTTTTAGAAAACTAGAGATCAAAAGTCTGGTTCTGTGAGGATCAAGACTGATAAAACAACGCAAGAAACTCTGAGGACTAGTCCACATGAAGAAATGTTAATAATTCTTGTAATGTTAATCAGCAAAGCTTAATCAGTATGTATCAGGATAGCAACATGATAACGCCCACAGTTTAGGTGCTAACACTTAATCACAAACAAAATTTAGGGGCAAAATATTTTAGGCTAGACTTACTAAAAAAAAAATCATTTAGCAAGTATATTTATTTATCCTTACCTAAGCATTCAGATACTATCATTGAAGTCTATAATGTGTTCTAGATTTCATTAGAAAGAATTTTTCCAGGTAATGGTTTTGCTACACAAAGTTGTCTATTACTGAAACGAAATGTATACAGTTTAACTTTGATGAATGTATACAGAGTCCTGTAGATTTTTGTTAGCTGTTACTTACTTGATAAATGACCCTGAACATGCTTACTCCAGTGTATGTTTATCTAAGAGCACACTAATCCTGTGCTGAAATATGATTACCCTTTCGATACGCTCTAGTTGTTCATTGCCTTCCTGTCTCTAATAAAGTGCTTTCACTTCCCAGCCTTTCAATAAGCTGTACTAAAGGGACCAGACACTCTTCTGGGCAGGCTCCGTTTGATAAATGATCATGTCATGCTATCACTTTGAGGTCTGCTACAAAATACTGACGAGCAAATTATATTCCATCGGGGAGGGTGGGGAGGGGGAAGGGCAAGTGCCTGAGCAGGCAGCTGTAGTGCTGGCAATAACTTTCTTACCAATTAACAGTGGCCATTTAAGAATTGGTATTTGACCAGTATGCTCCAGTTTTTATTGGAAACGTCTAATCCAACTGCCCCAGCTACATCTACAGACAGCCATTTGTCACCAGTTTGATTACCTGTCATAATCTATTTGAGAAAATCTATAATTTTTCTCTTGTTCCTGACTCAATTCTAAAACGAATGAATTCATCTTTTGTGATATCTCTTGTCATAATCAATACTGGGCAGAGGTTGAATAAATTAAAGACTTGGGAAATACAGATTTTTCCAGGAATTTCTAGCTATATTTTTTTCTATATATCCAAAGACTTACACAATTCATAATATTTCCAAAATTAATGAACTTAATAAATAAATTATATTCTGTTTTTTTTGTAAAAAGGAGTAGTTGTGGAGTTTTTTTTAATAGACATAGTGTTTTAAAAATTTCCTTAATTCCAACCCAAGTACACTGCAGTCTATAAGACCTTGTGATCCTGACTAAAGTAAACCAGAACCTCAATATGATGAATAAATGAAGTAGCAAGCAATAGAAACCAAATAAAAGCCACTTCTATTAAAATCCATTATATTTTTGATAACTGACCTGAGACATACTTTTTGCATGTGGTAGCTAGTCATAGCTATTTTGCATGAATTCAGAAAAATTACTTGATTTTCATCTGTCTACTGTTCAGACTGAATTATATAAACTTCAGTCAAGTGAAACAAGGTCATATGCCTTGATGTCTGTTAATTATGCTAACAAAGCCTGTATTAGCCACGACCTTAAATGCTTGAATTTATTGAATTTATTAGTCCTAATTTTTAACTATGCTGAAATCAAAGTGGCATAGGTAAGAAATCAAAGGAATATGGGTTTTCATAATAAAGTGAAAAAACTGAGAGAAATTTTTAAATATAAAATAATTCTACTAAGTACACAAAAGTGAGAAAAGCCTACATAAGATTGTATTTCATGCATTTCTTATGCTCTTCATATTTTCCTCTTTCTCAAAGATTCCATGTTATTCCTGCAGTTCACCAGACCAGCTCAGACACAGGTAGCTCCTCTACAGCTCCTCTTCCCACCAGGTGAAGCACAGCTGGGTACAGAGTTCTCCAACACTTCCCTGTCATGTGGCACTGCCATGATCTCTGATCAATGCCAGACATTCCTGGGGAAGTTCTTGATGGCAGTGATGGCAAAGCAAGAAAGGGAAAACAGGGGATATAGTGCTTTTGGCATGAAAAAGAGGTATATATCAGAGTTTTGATAACAGAGGGGCAAGAGGGAGGAGAAGGGAGGCAGCTTGTGTGGGAATGAAAGAGCCTTTGCTGCATGTAACAAGTTCAGCCGGCAGAACCAATTAAGTGTATAGAACTGTATACCCCTAAAATCCTTGCAGCTTTCACAGCTGTAGAATAATGTATGCCATGCAATCATGAAATTCAGGGATTCAAAAAATATTGAAATATACTCAAAACGTCCCTCAGCTATTTTTTGAACAGTCAGTGGCTGTATAAGATTGTTCTCCTACTAGATGTCCACTGTGAGCTAAAGCCTCTTACACAAAGTTAAAACTGACTTTTTAAAAAATACTTTTCATTACTTACTGCTTTTTTCAACAGTTTGGTTTTTATTTATTTAAGAATTTATATTAGTGATAAGTAGAGCCTACCAAAATGTAATCCCTTAAAACTCAGTAATTGTAGCTGGAAAGTTGGATATCCACCTGCATTACAATGTATATTAAACACATTTAATATGTTCATTAGTTTTAGAGATCTGCAAAGATATGAATAGAAACACTTTCCCTGTTCCACATATTTCAAAACTTGGAGATTGTTTAGCAAATACACAGAACAGTCACTTTCAAAATATACTGGAGCTTAATGTGAGTGTAATGAATAGCAAACTCAAATGCTAATTGTATAATTTTTCAACAGTTGTTACTATATAACATAGAAATCTTCAGGTCTAGCTGGTTTGGGTAAATGTAATTCTGGTTTTCCTGATGATTAAATTATGAAATTTAATCAAGAATAAATAACATACACAATTACTGAATAATGCAGTCATTTTATCCTCTCCTTATTCTGTTTCAGAGGATACTTGTTTTTCCTCTAAGATAATGAAAATGTTGTCTCCAAAATGGCATCCTCATTCTTAAAATTAATTGGTTCTTTGACTATGACAATCTTCTTTTAAGATCATCACAACAGAAGAATATTTTATTTATAAGAAAGAAAGAACCAATATAAATTTTTTTGTAATATGTTTTATTCACAAATTGATTCCTTTTAAAAAGGGAAGATTTGGGAAGATTGCCTATTTGAAAAAAGCTTTTTGCTATTTTGATGTAACCAACATATTCAATGTGAATTTAATTACTGAGCAAAAGCCTACATGAATTGTATTTTGATGTAAACATGAATTGTATTTTGATGTAAATTCAATCACAACTGACAGCCAGGACTTGAAATACAAAGCATTAATAGTTCTGTAGTAAAAAAGAAGGGCATCATTCAACATTTTTTAATATTATAGTGTTAAAAAATGAAGAGTCCAAATAGAGTAAATTCATCTAGATAACTGATAGGTTATGGATCCAAAATACTGCAATCTCCTTCTTAGTAAAGAGAACTGCTGAATTCTCTCAACAATCTGTTACAAATATGTTGTGTTCTCAGAAGTAATAAGAATACTTATTTTAATAATTACTAACCAATGAAAGTTAAGTTTCCTTAGGAAATAAAATGTTTTTGCAAACCAGAAATGAAAGAGTTTATTTCAATCAAGACTTTGCCTTGGTGATTTTGGTTTCTATTTATACCAATTCATTTCAGTATTAATTAATAAAATTATAAATTTTTACATCCTAGGTAAATGCTTCTCCATTTTTAGTCTCAGTAAGATTTTTATATGAGAAAAGAGAGCATGCTTGACAAGCCAGATTTAGTAACTGCAGAAGTAAATTTTTTAATATGTATATATTTAGTGATAAAGATGAATGTGACTAATTCCTGAACACTCATACTTAATATAACAAATATTTACTTTAATACCTTCATATGTTTAAGTCTATTGTCGACTGCTTTAAGATAAGAAAGATTTTCCAAAACTGCCAGTTCTTCTAATTCATCAATGTTGTTATTGCTGATATTCAGTACAGACAGAGATTTCTGAAGGAAGAAAAGCAGAAAAATAAATATTTTTTTCATGCCATGTATGAGTTAAGTTGTAAATTGTTAGAGAAAATCATCTTAAAAGATGAACAAACATATGAAGAAAAAATATGCAAACACCACCTCCACACACCATACAGATAGTTTTATGTTGGTGTTCCCCCTTGTCCTAAAACGTAATTTATTTTGGTTTTGAAGTGAAACCAAAGTAAGATTGTTTCTCAATTATTTCAGAAATTCTTAGTAAATATAGAATTTTTTGGTTTTTAAAAACACATTAAAATCCTTTACAGAGTTCTGCAAGTGCTACAAACTCTACTTTTGAAGTATGAAACATCCATTGAAACTGACTGCATTTTTATAGAATCATAGAATGGTTTGGATTGGAAGCGACCTTAAAGATCATCTAGTTCCAGCCCCCTGCCATGAGCAGGGACACCTTCCACTGCACCAGGTTGTTCAGAGCTCCATCCAACCTGGCCTTGAACACTTCCAGGGATGGGGCATCACAACTTCTCTGTGCAATCTGTTCCAGTGTCTCACCACAGTCACAAGCAGAGAATTTCTTTCTAATAGTTATTCTAAACCTGCCCTTGATCAGCTTCAGGCCATTAACCCACGTCCTATCACAACACACCCTTGTAAAAAGTGCCTCTCCAGCTTTCTTATAAGCCCCCTTTACGTACTGGAGTGCTGATATAAGGTGTCCTTGGAACCTTCTCTTCTCCAGGCTGAACAAGCCCAAGCCCAACTCTCTCAGCCTGTCTTTATAAGAGAGGTGCTCCAGCCCTCTGATCCTCTCTGTGGCCCTCTCTGGACTTGCTCCAGCAGATCCATTTTCTTCTTATTCTGTGGCCCCAAGATTTCATCCGAACTGCAGAGCTGAAGCCCATATGTGCTACCCACATAGTCTCATTTAACAGCTGGACTACACTGCTTTTCTCTCAGGCTAGATCTTACAAACCTCTTGGTATTCACACCTCTGATCCTTACCCCTTCTCTGGAACAGTACTGAGCCACATATTGCACTTTGCCATTTGTAACAGACAATAGTTACAGAGATCTTTACATTTTAGATAAAAATCTAAATGTGTTTTAGTTGTTTATCTCAGGAAATACTAATGTAGTTTCACATAAAAGGAAAAAGTTTATATCTCTAGAAAATGACAAGGGACTCCTAGTCCAATTAGTTTAGAATTATACAAGAAATAAGATTTACCATGATTTGGAAAAATCTCTATTTCAGCGGTTTATACAGGAAAACTAACCCCCTTCAAAAATTTGACCAAGACCTACATTAAAGATGGAAATTACCAGTATCATCCTGATAAACACAGTTCACAAACTTAATCTCCTCAGTCAGATTCATGACATTGTCATCATCCAAACATTTGCCTGTGGTACACACAGAACTATACAGCCTCACGATTTTATCTCTTTTATCTCTGATGCCATTAAAAGAGCCAGAAACAGATTAAGAAGTAAAAAGCAATCCTTAAAATGGCTCCAAACACTTAGAACTTAAAGGATAAAATAGAATATTTTTACATTTAGCCTCCACAAAGATGTTGCATCATCAAGAATGCAAAGTTTTTTCATAGAAAACAAAAAAACCCCAAACCAACACATCAAAAGGCCTTAAATAAAAGCCAGAAAGAATAAAAAACTAGACCAGGCTGCTGAAAAACATGGGAGAATTTATTATACATTATTATCCTGGGAAGATTACAGCTGTAAAACTTCCCCTTACTTTGATAATTTCTCCAATATAAAAGGAACAAAGTACAAATGATCTCACAATAATGACTCATTTCTATTAAAGAAAAACAGCAATGCATGTCCTGGATTACATAATCTCAAAACAGGAAAAAAAATAGAGCTAGGTCAAATATTTTACATATAAATGTGAGCAAAAGAACTCACTTTTTAGTGAGTTTTTCATCTTCACAAAAAAAAGCTTATCAAGCCCTGACTGCACTATGGGAGCTACAGCAAGAGGAATTTTTATAGTACAGAACTACATCCATTAGCAAATAAATCCTACTTTTTAACCTCTTCAACTATATGTTTTATGAGCAATTAACATGTTGAAAGACAACTTCAAAGAGATTTCCTGGACTCTTGACATAACACAACATAGAAGAACTGCAGAACTAAGACTAAATGCTTTTGATTGTGTAGTTCTTAATATCCAGAAAGAAAAACATGTTTGTGCCTTTTTTTTCATTCCATTTTTCTACAGAAATACAAAAGGCAAGAAATAAACAGCTATACCAATCAAAACACTGAAATATCAACAAACTACTTCACTACAAATGAAACAGACTAAGAAAACTTAGTAATAAATTCCAACCCCTTTTTTAGTTAATTCATATTCTGTTGGTGTAGGGCATCCACATACTTCCTTATTTCCTCTCTCTCTTGATCCTCATTTTCATCCTTCATAATGAAAAAAAGATGAAGCAGAATTTGCTGGACATCTTATAAGAGAATTAGGGTGGCAGTCTCTTGGTAGAATTTGAAATAATGCCACCAGTTGGCAAAGGAGGAAAACACTTGTTGGCAAAGGAGGATGATCAACTCCTAATAATTTCTCCTAAAAATACTGATCTCCTGATAATTGGCTCATTGTAATTCTCAAAATATACTTACTGCCAGGGAGTTAAGAGATACTGGATCAAACAGAAGCTTTTCACCAGGAGGGAGATGTTGACTTTCAACATGCAGCTCCCTCAGTTCTCCTACTTTATCCAAACCCTCTACTACAGTGATATAGTTGCCTCCTAAATACCTAAAGGATAGAACACAAAATAGATTTAATATCCTTTGAAAGTAAGAGCAAACACAAGGCTTCAATATATAGAGAAAAATATTTTCCAAGCATTATTGAATAATACCTGGAAATTATGATAGCTAAGGTAAATAACCTAGCCTAGAAGTAGAATATACACTTAACTGATTCAAGCAGTTTTTTGCAGTTTTATCTACTGCTGTTATTATTATTATTAATATTACTAGACTGAAAAAATAAAATCATTTAAATGCAAATATATATGTCATGATGATATGTCATTACTTTTATCACAGAACATATAAAAAAAATAAGCAATTACTTCTATTTGAAAAGCAAAATTTAAGAACTAATTAAGACTTTAATGATGCATAATTTAAAATTCTTAAGTGTCATACCTATTCTTTTTACTAGTAAAATAAATACATTATTTTCAACTTACAGTTTTTCAAGTTTTTTCAGCGATGAGAGATTTTCTATACTTGAAATATGATTGTTCTGAAGGTAAAGGTGCGTTATATTTGAAGCAAAGTCCAAGTTCTGGATTTGGTGGATTTGGTTATCATATAAATACAGAACTCTCAGATTTTTACAGAAAGAGAGGTCACCCTGAAATAAACAATAAAATGCTGCTTAAAATTCAGTCACTGCCTGCTTCTGGAAGCTATTGATTGCTCTTTTATTTAAGTTCTGATGCATGATTTATAAATGTTCACCTTTAGTAAACATTTCTTACAACTATTTTTTCTGGAAAAAAAGAGTTATTATATATGGTCAGTTATCTACAGATTAAAGACTGAAATCTGTCATTACTATTTTGCCCTACAGAATCTGAGGACTACCAGCAAATACACTACATCCAGTGTGACTTCATTCCCTTCCCTGTCTTCATCAGATGGATTTCAGAAAAGCACTATTTTTTATGTAGTTGTCTCCATTAAACTGCACTGATGTCACTGGAAACCAGTTCTTGGCAAAAAATTATTGGTTTTTACAAAACCTTGCACTTCAATCTGTTTTAATGTGTTTCTGAACTCAAGTTTACACTCAAATGTTGAGTTTCTTTGAACACAGTCCTATGAAACAACTAAAAGACCACTCCCCATGAAGGTTTCTGTAAAACTTTGCTGTGGCAGCTGATGAAGCTGACTTCATCAAATGGACTGATCCAGTTTCTAACTCGCTATGGCTGTGCATAGGAATGGGCTGAATAAACCATTTGTTTGCAGCATTTGTTCACACAGAACAAGCAATTTCTTCTTGACTGAAATCACACTTTTAGCAGAAATTGAAATTCACCACATTCAACAATGTAGTTGTTCAGGACTCAGCAGTTTCAAAATTTACTCTATCTTGAGGGGATCTGAATTAACTCAGAACTTATTGAAATGTGTATACATTTCCTATTATTAAACTCAGAGGAAGGAGGACTGGGTTAAGTTTGCAGGTTTAGTCTTTGAAAATTAAAAGCTCATGGATTATTTTTTAAATGAGTAAGCCCCAGGGAACAATTAAAAAAAAAAAAAGTATATTTTTAACCTGGCTAATTTGAAAAAGCCACTACACCAGTCCAAATTTGTTAACCTCACTCGGGTTATTTCCTGTTCCTGAACTCTCCTTTCCTTTCTCAGACTTCCTCTGAAATTTAAGGAATAAATCACAGATAGATTGAAAAGATTGTGCTGTGAGTTAACAGATTTGTAAAACTTGGCTTTCTTTGTTCGTCTCTGAAGAATGAACACCTCATCTTAACAGTAACTACAAAACTTTAGAGTAGCCGGTTTAAAAGGAATAATAAAAAATAAATCTTACAATTGAATCTATATTTTTATCTGATAAATTCAGATGAGTTAATTTTTGCATATATTGTCCAAAATCCTCTTCACTACGGTTCTTGTGACCAGCATTTTTAGCAATTAGGTCCATTGTTAGTCGAACCATGGTCCTGTAATAGGTCAAGCTGCTCTACTGTTTCTTTTAATACTGTATTCCACGTGCTCTTCTAAGTAATATTATAGAATACCTTAAAAACAAAAAGGAAAATGTTATTTTACTTGTACCCCAGGTCTTCAACAAAGCTTTCATGTGTACTTCAATCTGACATACCCTCACCAACGCTCTTTTCATTTACAGTGATACTACGTTGCTTATAAAATCCTACCCCTCTTATTGCTGATATTTTATCAAGTTTTTGGTGTATTAATAAATATTTAAAACTATTTTTCTATTTGATTTGTTGATTCAGTTTGCTTAAGAATATTATCTCCTAGTTTTTTTCTTTTTTATACAGAAATATGAGCACAATGCTCCACAGCAGGCATAATTCTCACGCATAGTAGCTAGTTAATGGAAGCTCATAATCTGATTATAAATTAGAAAATAGAGAAGACTCTATAACAGGTTTTACAGGCTGTGAGAGGTGGTATTAAGCTCAAGCTCCAGAACTCTTTATATATCTGCACAGCATTTTTGTCATGCACAAAACTGTGAGTTTTTCCTACTAAGTCATATTATAGAGGCTCTCACAATACCAACTTTTTTTTCCAAACTCTGGCTCATATAAGTGAGCTTATAAATGACAGAATGGGGGGAGAGGGGAGAAGGCAAGCAGCTAATATTGAACGGTATGCATAAATGATCTGGGGATAAAGATACCCTAATGGATAGAACTTTATGACTCAGAATAGAAAGGCCACCTACTTAGCCAGTAAATATACCAATGTATATTATGTACTATAGCTTATACACAAAAGCCCCACATTAGTGGATCAGAACAACAGAGGAGACAGCAAAAAACATCCCAGGGCTAAACCTCGCACAGAGAATCCTCCCTGCCAGCATTACAATTAGGAGAAACTGAAGAAAAGCCAAGATCGAGGCTGTGAAGGCAGAAGAAACTTCCTTTCTTAGTAAACAAATCTGAAGCTCAGTAGCTCTCCTTTATCCATACGGGATTTGCTTTTTACTTTTATTTTAAAAAGTGGGGATGAAGAAGAGCTGAAAGGACATTGTGGGTTGTCTGTTTTTCTACTGTGAGTTTCTTGCTTTTTATATTAAAAAAACACCTTTCAGAGCCCCTTCTCAGACGTTTTTCCAAACCCAGCAGAATAAGCGAGGAGCAGCCGGGCAGGACTCCCCTCTCTCGGTCCCCCAGCTCCTTCCTACCTACAGCCGCGCGATTTCACACCGCCCTCCCCGTCCCGTGGCCCCGCCGCCCACCGCCTCCCAGCACGGCCGGTGGGAAGGCGGCTGTGATGGCGGGCTCGGCCCGAGACCCGCTCCAGGCTCCTTCCCGGGAGGAAGCGCCCCCGGCCCGGCTCCGGCTCCGGCTCCGGCTCCGCTCTCCCCTCAGCTCCCGGCCCGCGCGCGCCGCCAGGCCCTGGTTGCCGCGGTAACCGCACGCCGGCGGTCGAGGGGCGGGGCGCTCCGCTACCGGCTGCGGCGCGCGCCCCTCGGACCAATCAGCGCCGAGGAAAGAGGGAGAAGGGGCGGGGCTTTTTGCCCACGCGCTGCGAGGATCCTCTCGCGGCTTCGCGCGGGCGGCCATGTTGGGGGAGGTGGGGAATATCCCGAGTGGGAAGGGACCGGCCAGGGTCATCGGGTACCGCTCCTGCACGGGGCACCCCAAAAGTTACCCCTTGTGTCTGAGTGCGTTGCTGTGATGCTTCTCCAACTCTTGCTAGCCTTGGTGTTGTCACCATTTCCCGAGAGAGCCTGTTCCAGGGCCCAGTCATCCTCTGATTGGAAAACCTTTTCCTGATAACCAACCTAATCCTCTTCTGACACAACTTCAGGACGTTCCCTGGAGTCCTGTCGCTGGACGCCATAGAGAAGAGGTCAGTGCATGACCTTGCACTTCCCCTCATGAGGAAATTGTGAACTGCAATGAGGTCTCCCCTCAGTGTCCTCCAAGCTGAACAGAAAAGGTGACCTCGGCCACTCCTCACAGAGCTTCCTCTCCAGGCCCTCCTTTGGACCCTCTGTAACTTAATGTCATTTTTATGTTGTGGTGCCCAAAACTGCACACAGGACTGTTACAAAATGTGGATTATGTAAAAACTTTTTAGAGTGTTAGTTCATGTTTGATCTTTGTATACTTTCAAGTCTAATCAACAAGGGAGGTTTAACTTGTGAAACAGCAGCTAATAAGCAAACTCTAAGTAATATCTGTGATATCTATGATATCTAGAAGAACAAATTACTTGTTTGTAGAATTACCTTGTTAAAGTTTAAGGTTTTACATGCTTCAATGATCTGAGACCAAGGGGGAGGTTAACAAAGCTTGTGAAAAAGGATCCCAACTGATACTGGACGCAAAGAATGCAGAATTTATTACCTACAAAGACATCTGGTAGAACTCTGAAGATAAGGGAATAACTAATAAAGTCATCTCAGCAACTGTGCTGAAAGCAGCTCCAACTGAGTGAAAGGTAATTCCAGCAGGGGGAGATCTGCAACTTCCAACTGAGAGACCACTGACCCAAAAGAAGAGAAAGATTGGACATGTGGGCTAATTAGCATAAGAAGCAAGAGAATTAGCCAGTAGTAGAATATTAATTCATGAGTAAACTATGTGACTATTAGCCAGTGAACACTAATTCATTTATCTGCTAAACTCTATAAATTATAAAACGTTTTGGTAGGCCATGTGCTTGATTTGTAGAATTCCACCAGGCACTCAGGCTCATGCAGTTTGGAAATAAATAATCAATGTCCCTCTCAAGTGTGTTATTATTGGCTTGTTGCACACCGAGTAATAAATACAGTTTTTGTGGACAACAGTACTCAAGGTGAGGCCGCCCCAGTGCAGTGCAGAGCAGAACAGGACAGGACAATTCCTTCCCTTGCCTGACGCTGTGCCTGATGCACCCCAGGACATGGTTGGCCCTCCTGGCTGCCAGGGCACTGCTGATTCACATTCAGCTTTCTTCAGCCAGGATCCCTAGGTCCCTTTCTGTGGCATTGCTTTCCAGCCTCTCATTCCCAGTCTGTACGTCTGTCCAGGGTAGCCCCATCCCAAGTGTAGAATCTAGAACTTGCCCTTGTTAAACTCCCTGCTGCTGGTGTTTGCCCAGCTCTCTAATTTGTCCCAGAAGAAATCTTTGAAACGTGCTAATGCAAATGGACTTTGAACAACATCCCCCACGCTGCCCATCCCTACAAAGAGCTCTTTGTCTTATTAGTGTCTTAATGAGGCTATGTGTTTTTAAGTTTGGTGTTGCCTCTTCTTCCTTCATGTCAGGCTTTTTTTGTGAGCATAGACTACTGGCAAAATCAAGATCATATGGTTCCTTTTCCTCTTGCTTGAATTGGAGAAGTTAATAGTTTTATAAATAGAGTGAATACTGTGTTTGACAGCAAAGTTCTACAAAAAAGCATGTTAGCAAATGTTTAGTTAATTTTTTTTTATGGTGAAGCATTATTCCAATTTGGGTTGGTTGCTTGTTGGTTTTGTTTTGTTTAATCAATTATGTCACACTTTTTAGTATTATAATTAGTTGCTGATGACACAAAAGGGGGAGGAGTGGCTGATACTCCAGTGGATTGTGCTGCCATGAGGAAGGACTTCTACAGGCTGGAGAAATGAGCCAAGGGGAGCCAAAAAAGTTCACCAAGGGAAAATGCAAAGCCTGGCTCATGGGGAGGAACAGCCCCAGGCACCAGCAAAGACCAGCTGGAAAGCAGCTTGGCAGAAAATGACATGGAGGTCCTGGTGGACACCAGCCTGTCCAGTGTAGCAACAAGGAAAGCAAATGGTATCCTGGGCTGCCTTTGAGGAATATTGCCAACTGTAGAAGAAGATCCTACCCTTTTTATTCAGTGCTGGAGAGGTCACACCTGGAGTGCCGGTGTCCTGTAGGAAAGACATTCTGCGCTGTTCTTGTGAGCCAGCAAAGACCTCCTGAAGATAAAGGAAAGCCCCGTATCTCTCCTGAGGAAAATACCAAGGTTGTCACCATGGAGACGTGATGAAGGAGAAAAAGTTAAAAGGTGCGGACTCTAGCTGGCTCACGGAATGACATGGCTCCTTGATCACCCACTGAGAACTTTGTTTCTTTCTTATAGCCAATGGGCAGTGAATGTGTATGTTAAGTGAATGTAAATATCTTGAAAAAGTATAAAAGCAATATGTTGCTATAATAAATCTCTCTTGCACCCTTCTGATGGAGTTGTGCTGTGTCGCACACTATAATGACAGTGTCTGGCTCTGACCTCTTCAGTACAAGAGAGACAGGGACATACCAGAGAGAGACCAGCTAAGGGCTGTAAAGATGACTGAAGCATCTCTCTTTTAAGGAGTAGTTGAGAGAACTGGGACTGTCCAGTCTGGAGAAAAGAAGGTTCAGGGTGTTTCCTTCCAATGAAACTGAGATTATGACTTCATTTCTCTTATAGGAAAAATGACACAAAATATGTTTTATTGTGTAAAATATGTCTGAAATAACTTGTTCCAATTAATTTTAATTTCGGTTTTATGTTTTCAAAGGCAGTAAATATAAGATTCTCAAAAACATGGAGCAGAGCAAATAGGGGAATGGGGGTTGTGGGGAGTGTTACTCCTTCCTGCTTATGGGAAGGTTCTTTACACTGTTGTCTGTTCTAGCATGGGCTTCCCACCCAGCCAAAGCCTCCTTCAGGCACATCCATAGGTGTCTGTCTGCTCCACCACAGACTTCCACGGGCTGCAGGGGCACATCTTGACTCACCATGGTCTTCACTGTGGACTGCAGGGGAATCTCTGCCCTGGTGCCTGGCCCTCCTCCTCCTACTTCCCCTCCTTCTTCTCTGACCTGGGGCTCTGCGGAGTTGTTTCTCTTCCATATTCTCACTTCTGTTTCCTAGCTGCTGGTGTTGCACAAGTTTTCTCCCCCCTTCTTAAATATATTATTCTGAGGTGCTACTACCATCAGTGATGGGCTTGGCCTTGGCCATTGGTGGGTCTGTCTTGGAGCTGGCTGGCATTGGCTCTATCAGACATGAAGGGAACTTCTAGCATCTTCTCACTTAGTATGAAGAAGCCATCTTTGTATCCTACCCCTATTACCTGTCCTGCCAGGTGGGTCTGTCCTTTGAGGTTATCAAGGCTCTGGCTGCCACGGACAGCTGTGAGCTGCAGAGCCAGGGTAGGGCTGGGAGGGTCTGTGATGGGCTTTGGCCCTATGACATCCTAGGGTATGGGTCACAATGGGGCTGGTTTTCAGGGCCTGAACCATAGGTAAGCCTGTGAGGGGAGGCTGGGCTGGGAGAGAGCTGGGACAGAAATGTGGATTCTCACCCTGCATCAAGAGCCCAAGCCCCTGCCAGCCCAGCCTCACCCCTTCTCCTACCTGCTGCCAGCTCCGTGCAGCTCCCATACCTGCTCCCTGCTCCTTCCCAGACCCATTTGACCCTTTCTCTCCCTCCTCATGCAGGCCATGGCTGTCCGAGTGTTCTTTAAAGTGGTGCAGAACATCATCGTCCAGCGCCCGTGGATGGTCAACAGGGAGCTGGATGAGGCCACACGTGAGCGCATGTGGCAGCGTGAGGAAATGCTGAGACAGGAGATGACTCGGCTGCTGCAGGAACTGGAGCAGAATGACATGGCCCAGAGACACCCTCACTGGCTCCTCACTGCCACGCTGCAGTGGCAGAGCTGGGCTGTGGCCGTCATTGTGCTCTTGGGGCTGTGGTGGTGGCTCCGATATTTGAGAAATCATAGAATTGTAGAATCCTAGAATGGTTTGGTTTTGGGGACCTAAAGATCCATTTAACGATCATCTCATTCTAATTCCCCTTCCATGGGCAGGGACACCTTCCAGTAGACCAGATTAATGCCCCATACAATCTGGCCTTGAACACTTCCAGGGAAGAGGCATCCACAGCTTCTCTGGGCAAACATTAACCACTATTCCAGTACCTCACCACTCTCACAAAGAAGAATTTCTTCCTAATAGCTAATCCAAAGCTACCGTCCTTCAGCTTAAAGCTATTCCCCCTTGTCCTATCACAGTATGCCCTTGTAAAAAGTCCATCTCTGTTCTTCTTGTTGGCCAATTTAGGTAGTGGGAGGGTGCTGTAAGGTCTCCCTGGAGCCTCTCCAGGTTGAACAACCCCAGCTCTCTCAGCCTGACTTCATAGGAGAGGTGCTCCAGCCCTGTAATCAACTTAGTCACCCTCCTCTGAACACATTCCAACAGCTCCATGCCTTTCTTGTTTTAGGGGCCCCAGACCTGGACATAAGTACTCCAGGTGGGGTCTCATGAGAGTGGAGTAGATGGGAAGAATCACCTCCCTTGACCTGCTGGCCATACTTATTTTGATGGAGTCCAGGACACAGGTGGGCTTTCTGGGCTGTGAGTGGACACTGCTGAGACATGTCAGACTTCTTGTCCTTTCTCAGCCCAGCCCATACTTGTGCTTGGGATTGCTCTTACCTGGGTGCAGGACCTTGCACCTGGTCTTAGTGAACTTGAGGAAGTTTGCACGGCCCCATCTCTCAAGCCTATCAAGGTCCCTCTGAGTGGTATTCCTCCTGTCCAGCACGTTACCACACCTCACAGCTTGATGTTGTCAGTAACTTTGCTGAGGGTACACCTGGTCCTATTATCTGTGTCACCAACAAAGATGTTAAAGTGACTGGTCCAAATACCGATCTCTATGGTTATGTAAAGCCCATTCAGCCCTAACACTAATAAATGGGATAAAGTCATGAATGTTTCATGAATGTTTGGCTGCTGCATATTCTATTCCTTAGCTAGCACACTATTTTTAGACAAAAAAGTCTACCATAAAACAAGAAGTTTAATATTGATGCTCGAGATTTTGGCTTCTAAATTTGTACTGAGTACAAATTCATTTTGGATCAACAGATGTTAGGAATTATCTTATTCAGACCTCTAAGTAACAAAATTATATAAGTATCTATAAAAATGGAGAATTAGCAGTGTTATCATCCTCCTATGCACACTTCATGTGTTTGAACACTGTTGTCTGCAGACCTGAAGCCACCATCTCAAACTCCCATCTCGTATCAACAGGAACACACAGCATTTTGTTGCCCCATCCTAAGAAAGGTGGGGAGGAAAGAATGGGATTTTATATTCTTTTGGCTTGAAATTATTTAAATGTCATTACAGGGGATAGGTTACTTTCTTGTTTTACTTACATGCAAGATGTCATTCATCATAATATCTTTTTCCTAAAGCCAAGAACATTTACACATCACCCTGCTTTCCCTATTTTCCATGCACAGTCCAGTGGTTCTACATTTATTTAGCAACAATACTGAGCCCTCTGCAGAGATTTGCTCTAAGTTCAAAATAGGAGAAAAGTCTACATTTCATGTTGCCTTCCTTTTGCAAGATTAATTCACATCCTTAGACCTCCTTTTAGAAAGCTAACAAACCATGTTAGAAAAAAAAGTCTTTAATGGAGGAGCATTGCATTCAAAAGAACATACAACATTGACAAGAGGTCACAGTTCAATTCTTTGGCTCATCTTCTGTAGCAGCATAGACAAGAGATCTACACATCTTTTTCCTGTTAAAAGCAAAACCTGTGCTCTAGGCAGCGAGACAACTTTGTCAAAGGATTTCAGAGATAAATGAAAGGCTTTAATGCTTATGAGGAGTAAACAAATACCTTGAAATTATTATAATTAAAAAACCCCAAGCCACAACAACAAAATATAAGGGAGGAAAGAGAAAGTTCAACTATCTTTAAAGAGACTGCCTTTCAATAGACCAAGTTCAATCTGAAGGTAAGATCTGTATTTGTATCATTTGATCTTTCTAGGACTTCAAATAAGGTAAAAGTTTTTATCCTATTAAACCATGATTGCCTGGTTACAACTACTACAACCTCACAAGTTGTTAAGCTTCTCAAGTTTGTTTTGTGCAACACAACCAGTATGCAGGCTGGGGCAAGCAAAACTCTTAACTTAAAACAAGTAAGTTGAAGCTATAGAGAGCTGCTTCTATTTATGCAATGTACTACTACAGCTAATTTCACACCGAGATGGACAGACCTCTTCAAATCATCTGCACCACATGTTTGCATGATCAGAACAATTAAACAACTGGGACTGGAGCACCTCCAGTCACCAAAGACAATGAAGTGGCATCTCAGATCTGCAGCATTAAAATCTGTTGGAGCCTGGAAACAAATGTGAAGTTATTAGAAAAATATTTGTTTGTTAGGACAAACATTTTATCTTTGTAGCATTTATTTTTTCTTTTAATGAACATTGTATCTTACCTCCAGCAGAGATGACAATGTAGATTTGGGAGTGCAAAATCCTGTTTCCAAGGATGAGTGACAGGAAATAATTCAAAACATCAAGTTTTCACCATAGAGGAAATAACAGTTTGGCAAATTTTGTAATGAAGTTTAACAGATGAATCAAGAATAGAAAGTAAAAATTATTATATGCTTCAATGATTCAGAAACAGTCCAAAGATATACTGGCATCTCAGCATTATTTTGTCAAACATTGTATAGATATCTGAGTACTCACACAGTCATTCTTTATTCTTAAATAGTGTAAAATGTTATTTATGTGTTATTTGTCCCCAGCTGATGATTTACATAAATATTTGTGTTAAACCATTTTTGCTACTCTCAGAGTTTTACCTAGATGTCCCAAGAAGGAAGAAAAGGAAGTCCTAAAGTGGAAAAGGAAGAATTCCACACAAACTTGGAAAAACGAGGAGCTAGTTTGGAGCTTGTATCACCATATAAAATAGATCTTGTTTCAGTTGAAACAGTATCTGCCATTTTCTTTAGTTAGATATTTGTAGAACTCAGACTGAAAATGCCTCCCTTAGAAACAGATTTAAAATATAAGCTTAATTCTAACCTCAAATGATGTGAATGCAACTTGTCTTCAGCTGGAGAAGAAAGTTCAGATGGTTGTAATTACGAAAGATTGCATGCCATTAGATGCAGGCATATAAATTAATTTCCTTTTATAATAAAGTAATGCCACTGCAGTTGCACATAAGCCCTAAGGTAATCTGGGCTAGAGCAAACAGAAATTCACACAGGAAATGATGGACAAATTTACATAGGAGTTGAATACATGTTTCAGCTGAAAATGAAGAGTTCTGAACATAATACATTTATAATCCCTCAAAGGGCTTAGCCATTTCCTATCTATGATGATCTGAAGAGAAAAACTATGCAAAACAGAGTAAACATTCTTTGCTAACAGAAATATTACAAATTGTTATTAAAGGTGGTATGTCTGACAAACTAGAGATGTATGACCTTTAATGCATAAACCCAGTAATACTTACATATGCTTTATTATCTACATTTTTAAAAGGCTAATGATCAATATTCTTTTTTCATAGAGGGAAACAGACACTAGCTCTGGCAAAAATGCCTTGCTAAAGTTTATGCTCTCCTGGTTTTTGAAAAGCCAGGAAGAAAACCCCATTCTCCTGAGATGCAGTCCTGTGACCTATCCACTGGACCATACTACTTCCCATAATACTGTAGTTTTCAGAAAGCCCTCTATGAAGCAATTTTTCATAATTAAAAACAAACCAAACGTCACAGCAAATATTTCATATGCTAGAGGTTTCATCTGAGGGTCAAAATTAACTTTCCTAAATTACATATTTCCTAGTGGATATTATTCTGAGGTTCTGAAAAGTAAAGCTACAGCTCATAAAAATACACCCTGAGGAGCAAGATATTTCATTAATTCCTTAAAGGCTTAGCATAATTGTTTTTAACTCAAGAAAAATCTTTCAACTGACTGGATTCTCTCTGATGTCAGTTCTTCAAGACTTGACACACAAAAAAAGTTCTATGTGCATGCAATTAATCTTATATTTTATCACCCCATATTTTAATAATTTTCAACTCTTAGGGACTTGCACTTTAAAATGATGCTATCTCTGCTGTGTAGTATTTACATTTTTCTGGCTTTTTACTTTTTAAAGTATTTGTTTTTATCATTTTATCTTAACCTAGTTTATAGTATGATATACAAAAATTGGGATTTCAGTAAATACTTTAAATATAATAGTGTCATTAAGATTGGAAAGATCATTGCCCTAGCACTGTCAAGTCCACAACTAAACCATGTCCCTAAGTGCCACACATACAGTCTTTTAAATACCTCTAGAGATGGTGACTCAGCCACTTCCCTGGGAAGCCAGTTCCAGTGCTTGATCCCTCTCAGTGAGAAATTTTAATGGTAAAATGAGAGTCTAGTTCTGATTTGGGGGCACAGCCATAAAAATAGATTAAATAAATAGCATATTTATCAAAGAAAAAGAAACATACCAAGCTTATTTGAAAACACCAACATAAAATTTAAAAAATTCCAAAATTTAGCAAAAGGGAGAAAATAAGATGATTAATGTTTAATTATATTTACTATATTTTTAACCTCATAAACAAAGTTGTAATATGTCAGCAATTAGCTTTACAGCGTGTATTCTTCACCTTTTCATAATCAAGATTAAATAATAACTGGCATTACAGTTCATAATAAATAGAGGACTGCTGTAGAAACACTGCATGTCTTGGGACAACGTACTACGCTGTGCAGGAGTGATCCTGTACCCAGGTTCATGGCAACCTCATACTTTCTAAAGCAAATAGATCTGTCACCCTGAAGTTTCATGAAACACTGGACAAGTTAGGGTAAAATAAGAAAATCCAAAACCAGCTGCGGTCAAACCTTTATAAAGGCACAAGTGATAGAAATGCAAGAACATTGTGCTTCATTTACTAAATATCAAGTTTAGGAGAGCTCATTCTGTTTAAGCTGAGCACATATGCACACACTGCCACCAAAGGCAAGGGAAATTGGAGTCCCTTGTCAAACAGAGTCTGAACAGGGGTAAAGCAAGTTTTTCAAGGAGTACCAAAGATAGACAGTGAACAGAGCTCTTGTAACCAGGTCACAAATGCCTGTTATTCCAGTACTAGAATCAAAGATAATTTATGAAAAGCTCAAGGAATATTTCTTCTGTCTTGGCATGAATGTGAGGTAAGAACAACTGAAGAACTTGTGACACTCCTCAAAAGCAAAAGCTTAAGGTCAGTCCTTTTATTAGCTTTTTCTGAAGCAAAAATATTTCTTGACTTGAGTGAGGCTGCTTGTTAAGAGTAAAGATTAGAGTTTTTGACAAAACCCAGATACCTGTGGCTAATGGTGCCAGAAAGAGTTTTTGGGACTGAAACATATTCTAAAATTTGTCCTTCTTCAGTGTACTGAGCTTCTTACTTAAAATTCCCCTTTAGTATAAGCCCTCAGAAAGGCTCACTCTCCAGCAGATATCTTATGTAAGAGATCTAGGCAAACACTGAACATTTACTAACTCCCATTTTCCCTCAGGGTAAGGGCTGAGGTTTTGAAAATCTTTGTGCTTCAGGATACAAATGGGAACTGCCAGATGCAGCTCATACATATTTAGAAAAAAAATTGACCCTAGTAAATAGCCTGCTCACCTAATTAGCTTTTTACAAGCAAGACAAGGGAATGAGGGAGAACTATTTTGCCTCTCCCTAAAACTTTGGTGCACCCAAATCTTGAGTGCAGTGCAGGTCTGGGTTCTGTGTGTCAAAGTCAAATTAGGATATGGGATGTATGGAGGGCAAATAAAATTATCCAGTGAAGTGGCAGCTTTATAATGACAACATAAAAAAGCTGAAATGTAACAATTTAGAGAGAAGGCTGAGGTAACGATGTGATGAAAGCTAATAAACATAAAGGTGGAGGGTCAAGCAAACAAAATTGTTAATCACTCCATGCCATGCTATTAGAACTAGAAATATTCCAGAAAGCTACTAGATCAATTCAAAACAGGTAAAAAAAGTGGCCAGGTTCAGGTGCTCTCCCCTAGCAGCACTCCTACAGCTGTCTTTGGAGATGCTCCATCAGCAGGGCATTTCCCATACCCCCTCACCTTCTCTTGCCTATTTTTGTTTTATGTAGACTGGAGGACAGGACAGCAGGGAAGCAGAAGCCAATCTCTCAAAGCTGCATTACTCCATGCAGTAAATTTAAAAACGAAAAAGACAAGAAAGAACATTATATCTTTTTTCTTGTTTGGTTGCAACAGAAGCCAAGTCATTCAATCTTCAGGCAATAAATTAATTTATTGGAGCTGCCATTCCATTCCTTACCAAACATTAGAAGGGGACTTCAAAGGAGTAGTAGATCTGATAGGATAATGAAGCTTTGTAGGATATCTGATAGGATAAACTTTGTCCCTGTAATCACAGAATAAACCTGAATGCTTCTGCTTTTAGCCCATTCACAATAAGGCAAAGCAGTATTCTATCAGGAATTTCAGTGTAGTCCTTTGTATTTGATTGTCGCAAATACACATGTATTTCTTTAGATTTTGGTGGTATTAGTACGTATAAATTATTTTAAAATGTAATTGGCATACATGAGAAAGGTGAGCATACAGGTATGCTTCAAAAAAGAAAAACGGGACAGGATAGGGAAGAAGTTCAAACACAATTCAGCATTTTCAGCATTCTGTAAGTTAAGCATGTTAGCAAGTACTGTTAGATGAAGAAATTATTTGAGTTCATTAAGATTTTTATTTATTGAAATGTAAAAGGCACCCAGTATTTTGGAATTCATGCCTGTCTCAAAAATTTAACCAAAGAGAACCCATTTGTATGTGCTTTAGTACTTACTGCATTACTTCAGCTATCAGCTACCTCATATGTAGCATTTGCATAAACTGATTTCTAAATAAAAAGTGGTTGCAAATGGGGAACAATAAATTGATGTATCTGAACAATGTGTACTGTTCTCAAGAAAACCCTCATTACTAATATTTTTGAAGTTTCACAACTGCTTGGTAGAATTAAGGCATCTATCATTAATGATTCTCCATTGTTCAGGATACACCTGTTTGTGAGTGTAGATGGCGATGACTCCTTTGTGGTAATCATCTTCAACGCATGGAATTCTGATCTCAGAACCTGGAATAATGTTAATGTTAAAAATGGCTGTTCAAAGACAAAGGCTCTGTTCTTCTGGTTCCTGAACACTGCAGAAAAGATCCTAGGCAGGCAACAGGTATAGCCCCACTACATGTATAGTTTTAAACTGAGTTATAACACCATTTGCTCAGCAAGTAACAAGACATGTAACTTAATGGACAAATGTTCACATGAACAGTTAAACATCAGCATTCATATTGCTATAGTTTATAGAACAACTTGATCTTCTGAACGAAGCCATCTGTGTCTAAAAACATTGTATGTGAGCCTACATACTGAAAAATTCAGTTCACTGCTACCACAAACAAGGACAGTTTAAATACAATCATAGACTAATATGAGATGAAACTATTATTTTCTATTTTAGGTAGATACAAGATCTGCAAAACTTTTGGATCGTGCAAAGAGAATTCTACTAAGTAGCAACAGAGATACCTATTAGGAAATATAAGATATCTCACAAAAGCAGGGTGCTTCTTTGTGTAAACACACACTGACTGGGATAATGGCTGTGTGCTCAATTTAAAGTCTCAAAGACCTATGGAAGACAATTAAGTAAGAAAAGTTTACTGGCCAGGTACACTTGCTTTGTCTTCCTTGAACTTTAAAAGGAACTGCTGTGGATTGCATACTGTGCTTGTTTGTACAGGAGTCTACTGGTGCAATTTCCAAGAAAATAAATACCTTGTTAAAATACCACAACTTTCTTCTCCTGACTCCCCATCACCACTATCATGCTGAAAGAAGAATGAAACTGTTCTCCTACCAAATTGCACATCTGATAATTATCTCAAATTTACCAGCTACAATTCAACATATTTTTCCTATACAGTTAGATGCTGCTGTTTTAAAACTCTTGATGAACTTCTGCTTCGGGGTATCTGCTGAATTACAAATTTTCATTGTATAACTTGCATCTTAACTTCAAATCCACTGGAATCTCTTTGGATGAAAAGGCCTAAATGAGTAATAGCTATTAAAATTTCCAGACCAAAACAAAAACAAAATCCACATCAAGGCAGAGCTAAGGTTGAAAAGGAGACTCAGTTACTTAAGGTATAAAGCATAATGGCATATTGTATAAAGCATAAATTATCCCAAAAGTAAACATTCCAAAACCCCCAGGAAACTCAGGATTAAAGATGAAAACTTAAAAGGAATCCAAACATCTTGTATTATTGAAATGCAGTATGAAAGCCTCCAAAACAAACTTAGATCAGCCCTGCAGCAGCACCACATTGTAAGCCAGAAATTATGATTAATGCATTTAGCATCTGTGGCCTGAAATTAGCCTAATGCATATTTCAAAGGTAATTTTTCATTTTGTTCCTTTGTATGCAACAAGTGACTATGACAAGCAATAGAAGGTGAGTTACAAGAGAAGAATAATGGTATATATAACCATGTTATGAGTTCCACTGCAGAGCTGGTCAATAATTGACTGTTTAGAAATATAAAATGTCCATCATGAGTGTGAAGCTGCAAGCAAAATACTGTTGCACCACACATAAATGTTTCATTACTGTGAAGGAAACCATTTCTGGCTGGACTAGTAAACCTCAATCAGGAAAGGCTCCATTAAATTTAATAACTTGTTGAAAGATAAACGAGTGGGATTTCAATTCTTAAAATTAGGCACAGATATTAAAATCTGAGAAACAAACTTCTTACATTACATAGGTTACCTATCTAATCAGTGCAGACAGAACTTTTCCACAGAGCAATAAGAAAAAGAGTAAGAGAAGATAAACATATGCCAAAAATATCAAGGCCCAAAATGCACATTTAGTTTCAAAATTCTTTTATTGCAGTTGGATAATAGAGATAAATATCTAAGAGCAAAATCCAGTAGGGTCACATTTATTTTCCTTTGGAACAATTCTGCAAACTGGTTTATGATAAAGAACAAAAAGTTGCACTACATTTTGGAACGTTTTGTTCTTTAAAACTGGTCAGACAGGTGGGAAATATTAAAGTACTACAAATTAAATGAATAATTTTCCACTTCAGCTTCATTTCCCAAACTGAACAAGTCCAAGCAAAAGAAACAATGGTATTTTCTGCTTTGGAGATACATATCAACTGGTAATGTACTTCAAGCTATATTAATTTGATTAAAAAGTTTATCCTTAATAACCTGAGACATCAATCCATGTATAGCTTCTATGGTGGTCTTGCAGCTGAAAAACAAGCATAAATTCAATGTTGGACAAAAACTGAACTGAACTGTCATTTTACTTGAAGATATCCAGCTGTTTTGGAAGTTCAGGGTGCCCACAACCCCATGAATCTTAAAAACTGTCCAGAAAGGAACAGTCACATTCAGCAATTTAGCCATTGTTGCCAATATCTTTTTGTTACTTAAAAAGCAAACTAACTATACATACAAAAGCACAGAAATAACAGAAAACTTTGTCTTGCAATTTATGACATCTTACATTAACAACAGCAAGTGGGCTCTGTGGTCATCTGAACAAAGGAAAAAAATCCTTAATGGAATGGAGCTATCAGGTGGTATTATCAATACCTGCAGGCTCTCACTTGCTCTCTACCTTTACCTCCTTTGCCCAAGCCCAGGACAGTAGTGTACAGTAACCATGGTTCCTCTGAGAAACTTTACATAGAACATTAAAGAAAAGTTTATAAAACAAATCAGTTATTGGTCAAAATATGTAATGTGCAAAACTTCAAAGTGCTGAGAGGAATTCCTATTGATCGAAGTTCTCCCCAATGTCTGCCATAGGGCAATGTAGTGTCAAACTAACAAATAAAAACAGACTGTAAAAATGCAAAAGATTAATCAGGACTGAAGGCATGGAGAATAGGAACAAATTACTATTAGAAAGATAAAGGAATCCTAGGGAAAGCAAGCTGACTTGGAGCACAACTTGGCTAATGCATGTGCTCCCTTAGAAAATGGCTTAGAGATGTGCATGGACAGTAACAGGACTTATCATTCAGTCCAGCATAAGCACTTTTAGGATAAAGCTTTACAGCACTGTTTTCCCAAAGCAGGTATGTCCAACAATCCTTTAGTGATCTTTGCACCCTTATTTCTTCAGAGTAATTTAGGGTGACACCAAATTAATTGTCCTGTGTCTGCACAGGCCTTCTACTGTCTTTTCTGTTAGGAAATTGAAGAAAAACATGCATCTCTAAAAGTGTTACACTCAGTTTTGGGAACTATGGTAGCTTTTGTTGCACAGGAAAGCAGAATTTTTGACAAAAACAATTCCTTCCAATCCCTTACAATTTATAAACTAACTACTGATGAAGACTAAATAAAAACAGAAAAGAAAAATGCTTAGAAGTGCTGCAACAAATAATATAGTAGCATGATCAGAGAAAGAGCGATTTCTTAGAATAACTGTAAACATGTGAGAGTAAGGGGAAAATAAAATGTAGTCAGTTTTATGGGACTCCAGACAGCAATGCAAACTTATCAGCAACTCCCTCCTCCTCATGTCTTCAAAGCATTGCAATTCTGTTTCCCTACAGGAACTGGGAGGTATCACTTAACTTGGCTGCTATGAGCTAGCAACAGCATTAACTCCACTGCAAATATATTCTGCAATTAAAATAGGTTAAATGAGTATTAATTGTTATAAAGTCAACCCCCCTCCAACTCAATCATGTTTGTTAGGAAACTTGTAAGAGCTGTTAACTTTTCAGAAAAAAAACCAAAGGTGTGTCAGGGGGAGAGAATACCAGGAAACTGTTCTGTTATCAAGATAAAGTGATGGGGAAGAGGGACAGAAAGCCTCAACATCTGAAAACTCACAAATGCAAACATCCGAGACTTTGTTCAGGTTTTGCACTCTGTTCCAAGGGATTCTACAGAATTGTTTCCCTATTCAATGTAATGACTACATCTCACTCAAAATACTCCTCAGATGCATGCAGGTGAGTTCTGCCTTCTCCACAGATGGACCTGAGTTTGTACTGCCATATAAACTGCAGTATTTCTTGGTTTTCAAAGTCCGAAATTTGCTAAATACAATGTACTTGAACAACCCAGCTGTACAAGCTGTTGGATACTATTAACCTCTGTTAAAAGATTTTACTTGGAAAAATGGTGACTCTAAGATGATACAGTCTAAGCACATATAATTCTTAAGACTATTGGGAAAGAGATGTGAGTATTATTGAGAAGCATCTTGTATACTTCAAAGCTCAAAACAAACAGAGCTGATCACCAATAAACATAAGGAAAACTGAGGGAAAATATTGCAATTTCTTTGAAATAATGTTGTACACCTAGTGATAAGAAGTTTATTAACTTTACAGCAGAAGTATTTGCTGTCAGGTAGGAAAGGCCAGAATATCTGTAAGGTAATTCTTAAAAACAAAAAAACAACAACAAAACCCCAACCTTTTCTTACTTCTTAAAAAAAGATACATTAATTAAGAAATATAGAAAAAGGAGTTAATAATTTTTCCATTAGTAAAAATATTAGACAAGTGTAAACTAGACTTACTGGACTGTTAACACTAGTTCTTAAAATCATGTTGTATACCATAATTTTACTTACTGTTAGTTTTAACCTGATTAACCATAAAAATGTGCTAATTTCTAGCAAAGTTACAATTTTGCATTAGACACAAAACTTCTTTTGTTTGTCAGATACAGATGGAATTTTACAGCAATTTTTTGTTTAATAAACTAGAGTTAAATTTATTCCAAACCCCCTAAGATTAAAAATTCACTGTAGGTTTAATAGAGGCAAGATTTTCTTTAACTTTCAAAACCAACTATGATTTCTGGAGTCTTTCATTTCTATCTATAACCTAATTCTTATCTCTGATCTTCTCAGGTTACAATTACAGGCATGAGAAAAGTTTAAAACCAAATAATACTTTTTACATTAAGAACACATGGATGTGTTATCTTACCTGTCTCTTGTTGCTTTTGCAAGTTTGTCTTCTGACTTCTTGTCATGAGTCTCTAAACCCAGCATGAAACTGCCCCTTCCAAGTTGAGCTTCTGACTGTTCTAATTTTTCAGACAAATCAAAGACTTGGCCAGTAGTATAGTCAGCATTCTTAGGAGAAAGAAAGTAATAAATATTTTGAATTTAACCTATAAATTCAAGCATTTGTACATAAAATAAACCACATCTGAGAAATGTTTTTAAAAGTGTAGTGCTGCATATTTGAATCTGTATCTGCAATTGAAGTGATACAGAACATGAGTGGTGGTTAAGAGAACAGAAGCTGAGCCATCTGACAAATGCTCAATCCCTTAAGCCTGAATTGGGTTCTTTTTATTACTTTCAACTCATGCCCTAAGTTAAGTAGGAGTAAGTAAAACTCGGTTTTGACCAAGAGAAAAAAAAAATTAGCTTCTGCAGAGGAAAGGTTTTGATGCTCAGCTGTTACACTGAAGGTGTACCTGCACTGTTTCTGTTGTAACCTAGTTTTAAGAGTTCCATTGTTTAGTTTTTCTCAAATGTTTACTTATTAAACACCATTATTGATTGCAGTGCTCTATAGATAGAAGGTTAAAAAGTATTTAAGACAAAATCTGAATGTATAGAGAGAATTCAGTAAAATTAAATGTGTTATTCCTACCTTCTACTTTTACAGAGCAGATATGAGGAACATTTCAGTATTTATGACTGGGAAAATCTTCTCTTCTTGTTTTATTGGACAGATTCTTAACGTGGGGTCTGTATCTATCAGTGTTCTATTAAGCATTTTACAGCAGAGGGCCTGGCTTTCAGACTCTGAATGCACACAACTGTGGTACTTACAGTGAGCAAACTAGAAGAACTGAGAGTGTTCACCCAGTACTTGTTCCACAACAGCTCAAGCAATTTACGATCCAAAGATGATTTAAAGTATGAGACTTCTAAAGCATAATACCTTTAAAAACAAACATGCAAATAAAATAAGCGTCCATCTAAATATGTCTTGCTTGACTGTCACATCCAAAGTACATGCAACTCAAAAAATCCTTATCAATGGCAAATATCTTCAAAAATTCAAAGCACTTAAGGTTACTGCCAGTTCCAATTCTCTGTACAATTTTCCATAAGTAATTAATATATAGATTTAATACATAATTCCCACACAAACTGCTGTGTTCTGATAAATAAGATTGCAAGAGTTTTTTAATTATTCTCTTAACAACCTATTCCATGCTTGGGTTCTTCAGTACAGTAATAACCTACAGATAATTCTAGTTTTGAATGTATTGCTTTTAATTTCTTGAGGAATGCCTGGTAGCAGTAAATGTTACAAACAGGCAAACAATTTCACATCCTACCACACCTATTTTGAAAGCCAGGCTTCAGTGGTGTTACAAATTAAGACTCCCGGTAATGCAAGAAAAGGAGCTGCACAACACTTGCCCCTATTGAGAAGAGCAGAGGGATTACATCCCCCCCAGTCCTGCTGATCAATCGACATCTGACCCAACAAAGGCATCACTACTTAAAAGTGTTCAGAAATCAGCTGCTAAAGCTTTTAACCAGGTTCATCTTTATCTTTGCAGAGTTCTCCCTTAAAATGTCTCCTGATAAATGCCAGTAACCCTTTTTTCACAAAAACAAGAGTGCTAAAGCAACAGTGAACTTCAAGATTTGAAACACTACAAGAAATTTATTTGTCCATACTGAATCACTAACCTAAACACAAAAAAAAAAAAAAAAAAGTTAGTAGTTTTTTTTGTTACTTACTGTTTACAATGTACACCGAAGTCTTCTATTTTATTGAGTGGAATAGTCTGGTATTCAGAGGGACCTTCATCTGGAGGTTTATAGCCCTAAAAATTTAACAAATTGCAAAAATGACACCGTAATTCTGAGACTTTTCAGAATGCCTAAACTTTACAAGAAGTTTAAAGTATACGAAATTATATGTTTGGGGTTTTTTTTGTTTTGGTTTGGTTTTTTGTTTGTTGTTGTCTGGAGAAAATTACATTTCCCCTGGTAGTCTGAAATTTGAGATTTTCCTGGATCTCAGCTTTACATTTGGCTTTACTAGCTGTACTGGTCATTACATTTGTAGGTTTATCAAAAGCAAACTAGCCATCATAGTTGAGTTTTTTCAAATGAGTAACAAGGCAAGCTATGATTAGATAATTTTTTAGATCAAAGAAAGGGCAAGCTTCTTCTTAAGACAGTATTTCTCTACCTGTTCTTGGAAATTTTGAGGGAAGATTTGAGAAGAGGGAAGAAACAACCATGGATATGCCTCAGAGATACCTAAAACTTTCAGCTGCTTGTTTAGCCAAGGTGGTGCCATTCACAGCTACTGACTAAGCAAGAACTGCCTGCAGTCTACTGTGAGAACTCCCTAAAAATATGCTTCTCATGTGCATTTTCCACATGTGATTTGGTTTTCAGGTACAGGATGCTTCTCCCTGTTCAAAATTCTACAAGTATTTATGAAGCGATTTTGCCCATGGAAGGGAATATTCTCCTGAATTACAAACTGTTCTAAGACATCTTATGTTTTTGTCAACACAAAAATAATGCCTGGACCTCTCACAATCATTTTTGTTAATTACAGAATTTAATTTTTATTAAGCAATTAATTTTGGCAATTGTTTTATTGGATGGCTGTCTGAAGTTCTTGATGAGTCACTCATAACTGGGTATTTAAAAGATATACCTGAACTTCATTGGACTGAAATAGCACAGCCAGAAGTATACATGACAGGATGCATTTGGAGACCTAGATCTCCAATGCTGATGTGATTTCTTAGTTTTAAGCCTAAACCATACTATTTAATTAACTTTTTTGTACATTACTTTGTGAAGATTCATACTATTTATTTGAAAAAGTTAAGTAGATAGTTTTGAACCTTCCTTTTCTAAAATGGAAAGCAAATTACAACATATTAAACATGCTATTAATATTTGGTTTTAGGTCTAAAAAATAAACAGAGAAGAACTAACACGAAACAATTTTGATGAATGCTACTTACAACTATATCCATTAAAAACCAGCTATATGGAGATACATAATTTTGGGACAGCTCCACAAACTGGACAGTGTAATTGATATAACACTGCCAAAACTCTATGAAAACCAAACTAAAAGTCAACCTTTATAAATGTAATCCAATATCCAAAGGCATGTAGAAACAAGTGTATAGACACATTTTCCTTTGCAATGAGCATTCAGTACAGCACAGCAGACCAAACTCAGACCACCATTTAAAGACAGTTCGGTGTTCACACACTAGATAATTGTAGAAAATTTTAGCTATTTACCTTAGGATATGTCCTAAAAGCTCCAAGATTTACTTTTCCTGCAGATATTGTTCTTGTTGGATCAATCTGCAGAAATACAGGTAATACTCATTACATACATTTTATTATTTATTACAGGCTTCAATTAATTTATAGCAATTTTATTTCAGAAATGTAATTCATGCAAATTGTATTAGTTCTGTCATAAACAGTACTTTTTCTGCTGTATGAGACTCTATAAAAAGATGGAAGTATCAATAGCCTTCAATGAATTATTTTTTCAAACTAATTTTCCTCATTTCCTAAATACTTAAAAACTCCTTATGCTTAAGAACGATACCATAACTGAAACAATGCAGTGAAAATGGTCTGGCAAACATGACTGGTTTGCCCAGTATGTGGTCAGCAAAGCAGAAGAAGTGGCACCAGTTTAAAGTGTGGCTCTAACACCTCCATCATACAAAGTACACACTACTAAAGTGCTAAGAGACAGAAATCCAAAAATTATTCCCCTCAACATGATTTGCTATGCAGGGTTATCATCACCAGCCAGTACTTACAACCACTGCTACGAAGGGTTCCTGAAATTGCTGGTTAAGCATCTGGGTACTGACGTCGATCCCCGAGAGCCAGCAGCCGTAGCCGGGGTGACTGTGGTACCAGCCGATGGCATTTTCCAGGCGTCCGACCTAAGAAGGAGCAGGGAAAGGAAACAGCTCCGGCGTTCAGCTCCATTCCCAAAGCACCGGCTGCCCTCCAGCGGCACTTCCAGCACGCTGCAAGGCGCGGCAGGATAAACAGGAATTTCCACTCGCGGTGGAATATTCCCTAGAATCCATAGGAGTAGTACTGGCATTCTCTGCTACAGCTGCTGCCACGGAACAAAGGCCTTCAAGGAGCCTGGAGCTCCTTCTTCAGTGACAGCTGGAGTACAGAAGAGGTTCCACACAGCTGGATGGTGAGCTGCAGCTGCTCAGCAGGGCTGAGAAATTTCTTAGTGATATAACACAAGTACATATAACCTCATATAATGTAGGGAACATCAGTAGAGAATTAATTATTTAGTATGGTAACATATCTCACAGGCATATACTATACTAAATATCTATACTATTAGATAAGTGGTAGGTTTAAAAAATAACTTCGAAGGCATGCTTTCAAACACCAGAGGTGACAGAAATGATTGCCTGGAGACAGGTTTAAAAGCCAAAAGATTAATTTTTGACAACTTTTTATCAGATAAAACCTTAAAATACGAGTTTCCAAATAATACACACGGCTATCTCTAAAAATGCTGGAAGAGAAAGGAGCAAAGCCAAAAAACCCCAGGAGAATAAACACCCATTCAACCTAATTTTTGTAACCCTCTCTAAGGAACTGTTTACTGGCTGCTCCACTAATGATGAGACAGAACACCACAAACTGCCTACTTTATTTTTTAATTGGTGAAGAATATTTATATTTTCTTTACAACTTCCATGAGAGAGACCAACAAAACACTAAAGAACATAGGTTATTTTTCAAAGCCAAATGATACATTTGAACTACATTAAGACCAGATCCTGTCCTAACTGGAACGGCAGCATCTATGAAGCACTTCTATATGGGGATATATTAACTAGCACCTAATGATAAAAAGAGCTGTTCCAGGAACAAGTGCTTGCCAAAATCAAATATGAAATAGCCAGCATGAAAACTCTGCCAGAGCACCAGGAAAGCTGAGTTATTTGCACAGAAGTTCATTTTCAAAATTGTCAAACCAACTACAGACAAAACTGAACAACATAAACAATGGCAAAACAAACATTTCCTGTCACATAAGAACTCCTACAGAAACCTGGACTGTTTTAAACCTAAGACAAGCTGTTTACAATTTTATGCTATATACTTACCACTTTGAAATTTGGTATTTCTACCTCAGAATGGGATTCTATGAATATATCTTTACTTAAAGATAGCATGACTGTATCTTTAGGCAAAGACATCTCTTCAAGTCACCTTTTTGCAACAAGAGTATTAGCATCACAACATTGTTTTCAGAGAAAACAATCTAGATTAAATGAATTATTTCTGCATTTTCTCACAGGGGTGAATTATTTTAAAAACATAAAATATAACATAAAATAACATAAGTATGTCCCAGAACATAAATATTTCTGCATTATGTTTACTCTTTGCTGATGTTATGATTCAGCCTAATGCACATCCATTTCAATATCTTCAACTCTATGTAAGGCTATGAATGCAAGTCAAACTCTCCAAAAGAACCCAAACACTCCTCTGTTATATCTACTTAGTATCTAAGGGGCTTCTAATTTTAGCTGGTTTAAAAATCAGTGGGTCAACTGGGTATCAAAACTGTTTGAGCTCGGAGAGTTAAAGTTATTTCAACCCTTATTTCTAGTACAGAATTGTCCTGTATTGGAAGAGGCACATCAGCAAGTGCTCTGATGTGCTGTGCTGGTTTTCACATCAGCCACAGAGCAGAGTTGTGTTTCTGTTATCTTTCTGCACACGAGAACTTCACTGTACAGTCAGCTTTAATATGATGTGGATTTCTGAAAAGAAAGTGACAAAGATGGCAACAGACAAACAGGTCTGTTAATCTAAATTTTCAAAGATAAATATGAATAATTAAGTTGCACTGAAACTTACTGATTCCTTCATTGGCCTCTTCTTCACAAATATGTCTTTTTTAATGGAAAAGAGCAGCATACTATACAGTAAGATCTCAGAAGAAGGTAAGAATAAATGTCATAATTCTGATCTACAAATACTAAGTATGTCCAGTGCACACATATATTTAATTTTGCATACTGTTTTTAGAAAGAAGTGTCAGTTATTTTAGAACCACACTCTCTCACACGGCCAGCAGCCTCAGCCATAAAAACACTTCCTCAGCAATAAAAATAATTTACAAAGGGAAGGAGAAAGCACTACTTTTTATAGAATCATTAAGGTTGGAAAAGACCTCCAAGATCATCGTGTCCAACTTTTGATGACCTACAGTAAGTAAGGGAAATATGTATGTGAAAATGTTTACAGGCCCCTGAGTTCCCTGCTGCTGACACAGTTCTTACTGTCATGTTTGAGGAGAGACAGGACAATGGGGCAGGCACTTCATCACTGGGGGAGGGAATTAGCCTGCAACCCCCAGGCATGTTCCTGTAGCTCACCAGACGCACAGGATCTGCACGGGGAGGGTCAGACACCCCCTGCCAGCTCTCCTTACCTGCTTGGCGTTCTCGATGTAGGCAGCCATGTACTCGTAGGCTGCGGCCTGCGCGTTGACGCGGGTCTCGGTGCCCTCCACGGGCAGGGCGAAGCTGTCCATGATGATCATGGTCTCCCCGTCCACCTTGCCCAGCATGAGCCCCATCACCTCCAGATTGCCGCCGGACCTGGCGTGCATCACCATTTTCAGCAGCGCCAGCGCAGAGATCTTGCAGTACTTGAAGTAATGGTGGCTGCAACAAGGCAGAGGCCGCGGAAGGGAAGGCAGAGCCATCAGATCAGGCCGGTCCTCACCGCCCGAACCGCCCGCCCGCTCCGCCGCCCCGCTCCCACTCACTCCTTGGTCCAGGGCTTGGCCGCCAGGATCTCCTGCTGCTGCTTGCGGTCGTACTTGTAGATCTCGTCGATGCTCTGCGCCTCCTGCATGTTGTTCGCCAGCTCCCAGGTCTTCTGCGCCATCCCGCTCCCGGAGGCGCCGCTCCCCGCCGCCGCCATCGCCCCGGCCCCGGCCCCGCTCCGCCACACCGGGCCGCCGGCCGAACCAAGCGCGGCGCGGGGGGACGGACGGACGGAGGGACGGACGGTGGTACGGTCCGCGCAGGCCCGGCACGGGCGGCGCTGCGCCCCCAGCGGCCGCACTCGGCTCTGCACGCGGCTGGGCCCGACCCGCTGTCCCCGTGAAGCGGCACCGCAGAAACCCGACCCCGGCCGGGCCGAGGCCTTTCTATTTATCCATTTATTTATTGACTTATGCTTTTTAAATTACTGTGACTAGTTCGGGGCTACTCAGTACGAGAGAGACACGGAACATCTGTAGCGGGTCCAGCGGAGGGCAACAAAGAATATTTAAGGGACGGGAGCATCACTTTGCGTGGAAAGGCTGAGGAAGCTGGGCCTGTTCAGCCTCGATAGAGAGACGACCGAGAGGGGACCTTATCAACGTATATAAGTATCTAAAGTGGGAGGCGTCAAGAGGATGGAGCCAGGATCTGCTGGGACGTGCCAAGCAATAGGACAAGAGGCAAGAAAACTGATGAACAGGAAATTCCCCCCGAAGATGAGGAAGAACTGCTATCCTGTGCAGGTGACCGACCACTGGAACAGATTCCCCAGAAAGGTTGTGGAGTCTCCCTCCCTGGCGATACTCAAGAGCCGTCTGGATGCAATCCTGTGCCGTGTGCTCTAGGGTGACCCTGATTGAGCAGGGAGGTTGGACCGGCTGACCCGCTGTGGTCCTTTCTAACCTACCTACTCTGGGATACTGGGAAGCCCGCCCGCCGCTGCCTCCCCTCCCGCCGCCGCCTCCCCTCCCGCTGCCTTTTCCCCGCCCTGGAGGAGGCGGCGGCCGGGTCGCGCCGCCCTCCGGGGCAGCGGGGGGCGCTGCGCGGCGCCGCCCGCCGGGTTCCGGGGCGGCGGTAACGCGCGGGGCACGGACGGAGCCGTGGCTGCCGGTACCGGTGAGCGGGCGGCGGGGGCGGCGCGGGGCTCGGGGACCCTCCTCGTAGCCCTGCCGGGCGGTTTCATCGCCCGCATCGCTCACAGCCCGGAGCGGGCGGCGGCGGGAGCGAGGGGGGTTCGCTGAGTAGCGGGACGGGCTCCGGAGCGGAGCGGGACCGGGGCACGCCCGGGGCGTACCGCCGTGTCTGGGGTCCCCGCGGGGGCGGCGGGGCTCGGCTCGGTTCGGCTCGGCTCGGCTGGTCCCGGCCCTCCGGTGGGGCCGCTTGTTGTGCGGCCGTTGCCTGACAACGGCGCCGCGATCCGGAAAGGGGCCGAGCCCCGAGTGCCGCATCCCCGCCCCGCAGCTGCTCCCTGGGGCGGCGGAGCCTCCGGGAGTGCCCCAGAGGAGCTGCCGAGGAGGGAGGGAGGGAGGTTGGGAGGCGAGCGCTGCAGGCCGGGGGGAGAGGCGCTTCCCCGAGCTGTCGCTCTTGGAGAAATAAACCTGATCTCCTGGGTCTGAAAGTTTTTAGAAATTAGTGTCTTTTTGGATCAAATTACGTGCTCTGAAAAATAGATAAGCTCTGTAGTGGAGGGAAAGTAACTCGCGAAACTTGTTGCTTGGTTCAGAGGATAAATTGCCTTCTCAGTTGCGAAAAAGTCGCGTTGCTTTATTATTTGTGAACGGCTAGACCCTGGGATGTGTGCTTTTGCAGCAATGAATTTGAAAGAAAAGTCCATGGAGCGCATCTCTGGCTGCAGTAGTTTATTCTAAGTGCCATTCACAAAGGTACAGAAGCAGTCAGTACTGATTCCTTAGAAAGTCTGAGTTAAACTTTAAACAGTGTTTCTTAATGACACAATTAGCGTAACTTGTAAGTACAATTACTAAACGTGGCATATAGTGGCTCTTTCAAAGCATTTCCCTCCTTGCCACCCGTGCTGCAGTTCACGTGGGTGGGAATTGCCATTTTGCCAGTGCTCCTGATGATATTTCAATATCATGGTGGCATAGAAGAGACGAAATCTGCTTGCACATGCTGATTATAAGTTTTGTGTGTTTCCCTGAACAATTAGGAGGGGAAGGGAAAGATTAAAATGGAATGCAGTAAACATCGCTTCAGGTGATAAAGTAGCTACACAATACAAAGGTAAATAAAGTACATACGATACATATGCACATAGATGTTTTGGATACCTTGAATAGAGGTATCCACATTATTAACTCTCTTTGGGCATAGATCCAATAAAAATCTCGTGTTTGAACTTGACTTATTGTTCTTGAATATCTGCATGCTTTCTATTGCTTGGTGTGTTTGCTTAAGTTGAAGTCTACCTAGGTGACTCTAATTACTCAGAGTTGCTTTTGTGAAAACTCTGGATAAGGAAAAGAGGCTATGAAAATCTAAAATCTTGAAAGAAAAAAATGTGTAAAAATATTTTGGTGGGACATTTTCAGACAGTACTTGAATATATAACAGCAATATATTTAATGGAATTTCACTTTGAATAATGCATTGTTTTGGGAATGCAAATTATCTAAGATTTAAAGTTGCAAGAGCTAAAGAAAGGCTGATAGATACATCCTGTCAAACATTTTTTAGAAACACCATTTACAAAATACTCTGTTTTCCAAAAAGCTAGAAAAATATGCTTAGACTCTTCATTTGAGGGCATATGGATAGATTTTTGAGTGTTAACAGCATATTCTGACTTTCCTTTTGTGCTCTGTACATGTCCATGGAGCAATATCTCCCAGCTTGGTTTTGAATCTGCTACTTGTACTAGTAGTTGCAAGGATCTAGAAATGCACAACAAAAATTCAAATGCATTGCTAAACTGAAAATAAATGATTTTGTTCTGAATTGGTGTTATGGTGTCAGGCTGTGCCTCAGTGTGTTTGTGCAGCCATGGGAAGCCAGTGTGAAGTTGACAGTTCCCTATGAGTTCAGTGCTGTCACCTCCAAGATAGTTCACTTCACATCTGGGGGCCATGGTAGCCCTTGTCTCAGATAGAAATGTGTTCTTTCTTTATTTTTATTGTGATTAGTCACGATCTCTTCACATGGTGCAGTAGATGATAAAATTGACTAATAGTCAGCAGGATGTTTGCTTACATGCTGGTATATTTTTGGAACTTAACAGTGTATGCTTCACATTGAAGTTGTCACTCTTTTGCTTAGAATAACTTAGAAATTATTTTTTGGTATAATATATTCTTTTTGCTTATTTCATAAAGTTTGAACTTGTGCATATTTTTAGAAGATCAACACAAGTAGAAGGATGTTAAGACATAAAATGTCTAGCTATTTCTAAGAAGGATTTGGCTACACTTCCAGGCAATTGTGCTGTATTAAAGGTATGCTGATTCAACAGTGCTGTAGCATTAGTCAGCTCAGTGTTCTCCAAGACCTGGAGTTGCCAGCTTTCTTCACACCAGTTGAATTTTCTGTGTAATTCAACTGTAACTGTTTTGTCTTTGATTTTTAATTTATTATGTTGCTCTTTTGAGCAATATGATAGGAGTGCAGAATGCTGGAATATTAATTGTGTCCTCATGCTAGTTAGAAAATACACTGCAAAGACTCCTTTCCTTATGCCAGCTCTCAGAATAAGTTTGGTACCATTTCCATACAGTGATTTGGAAGCAGTGCTGGAGTTTATAAATGCTGTTGTAAATAGAGATAGGAAATATAGATGTTACTGTCTGTGAGCTTTTGGAAAGGCTTCTCACAGTGCCTCCTACGTGTGGTAATTTTCCTCTTGATGACTGTGCAGCACTGGGTAGGTGATGAGACCAACTTATAAATTTTTTTAGTATGACAAGTTGTTTCACCCTTTCAGAGCAGTTTTTTCATTATTGTTATGTAACATAATAGGCTAAATAAAATTTACCATGCCTGGAAACTTATCCTCTTTCAGATTTCTTTTATCCTTTATCAGTGTGCAAAACTAATGAGATTAAAGATTTAGGACAAATCAGATGGGGGGATTTATTTTTGGCATTGATTGTCCTGTATTACCACTAGGAATTGTAAATGGGTTGGCCTGGTTCTGCCTCCTTTGCAACAATATTATAATTTTATATTATGAATCAAAAAAGAGGAAAGGTTTAAAGGAGTACATTCTAAGGAATACATCAAGCAAATGTATTCTGTAAATTAAGTTAGCATGCAGTTACTTCACCTTCTCTTATAGAATTTGTGCATTTTTTATTTCCATTTTGCTTCTACTGAGAATTTATCCCAGTCTCTCTGGACACATTATTTTCATGTTTACCTGTGTGCCACCTTATTATTCTTGAGGTGATGGTTTAGGGTTTTTTTTGTTGCTGTTGTTTTTAAGTTCTCCAATCCTCTTCCTGAAACTGTTTTCTAATATACCTTTATCACTGGCCTCTTGTTTACCTCATACAATGTTATACTGAATTAGCCTCAAAAAATCCTACTCTCTTAATTTAGATACTAGATATGATGAAATTTTTTAGGAACCTGCATAAGCAATCCTTTTGCTTAAGCTGCATGCAGGGATTTGAGGGTTGTAATTTTGTTAGCAATTTCTTCTCACAATAGTAAGTTAAGCACAGAATTAATTGTGTGATTTGGCCCTTATTTTAGACTGTGCATGTATTTTGCACTTTTTGTACATTTTTCTAATGATTCCTTCATTCTTCATCCCATTTTTACTTTTCTGTGTTTTCTAATTTTGATTTTATGGCTCACTAGGAGTGAGCTTGTGCTAGTATGTAGTGAAGGGTCATTGGTAGACTTGCAATTAAAACAAACAACCCCCAAATACTTTAACCATGTTAGGGAAAAAATATTAGAGAAGTATCTTCAGTCTTGTAATCTGGAATCTTGGAATTTTCCCTCTGGTGAAACATCAAGTGGTCTCCTCCATGGATGGGTTTCCCAAGTCAGTTGTTTTGTTGACCCAGCAAATATCTTAAGGCTATCATTCTGAGGGAGAAATTTGGTTATTTTTAACTGCTGTCTTAAGCAACAGTATTTGAACTTTACATTTTTGAGGCTCTCATGTAAATGCCACGTTCTCCATCTTTTCTGTAACCTAGAAATGATGGCGGATGATTTAGAAAAATTTATTGAAGACCAGAAGGCCAAGTTGGCACAAGATAAGGCGGAACTTGAAAATGATCCACCTTACATGGAAATGAGGGTAAGAGTATTAAAAAGCTTTCCTGAATTTAAATACTTCTGTTGCCAAAGTGTTGTCTGAAGCTTGTTTTTACTGTGCTCTTTAAACTGTATTTGTTGTTAAAGAATATATTAAAGATTTATCTATTCAAAATAATTTCCAACTTGAGTAGTTCATATCTTTATGTGGATTTTTCAAAACCTGTTTGCCACCAGGCATACACAGTAAGATTTGTGTTTTGCAAGTGAGAAAAGTTTTGTACATGGCTTTTATTACTCCTTCACCCCTCCCTAGGGAAGCTGATTAGCAGGAATCTGTCCTCTGCCCACTCCAGAATTTGGATGTTGGAGTGGGAATGGAAGGTATAAATATCCTCAAAATTTCTGTTCCAAAAACTATGAAATATAAAAGGCAAACAACAACAAAAAAATTTGTTCTTATCATAGCTTTCCTATTAGTAATTTTAATGTGTTAATCCAGCATTATTTGCAACCTCTCTGTTCTCCAGTGCTAATAATTACATAACAAATGTTGTTCTTTTGTGTGATATTTCCTCTACTTTGTGATGCAGTAAGGCATTTTGTTTTGTTTTCAGAATAAGGAATCGGAGAAGCTTTCTGAAACTAGCAAGATGTTAATCTCCATGGCTAAAGAAAATATACCTCCAAATAGTCAACAGAACTATCCTTTAGGTATAGTATATTTTTTAAATTATGTCTTCTAGATTTAAGTAGCATTTAATTACCTTTGACAATTTTTGGAAGGATATTACTCCTTTGTGTCTTTAATCATTAGGATGATCATTGTAATTCAAGTGCATAATAATTCTTCAGTCTTTCAAAAATCTTAGCATTGTATGGAATTTTTTTGTGGTTTGGATTTTTTTTTAAATGTTTTTTGGGCAGGAAAATATGCCAAAAACCCTCTCTTTCTTTTTGCAAGGTAGTGCCATTAAAAATCCCCCAAATTAACAACAACAACAAAAAACAAACAAACAAAAAAAAAGGCGACCCAAAAAACTTGTATGCCAGACCTTGATAGATGATGTGTCCTTTCCTGTTGTATTTGGGTGGAGCAAAATCTTTGAAAGTCCATTTTTCATCTGGACTTTACTGCAAAAGAGTACATTCCAGGGAAGCAGGGCCTCTTTCTTTCAGCCTCTTAAGAGTCCTAGTCCAACTTGGCTAAGATGCACACAGCTGAACTAATTTTTCTTTTAAATAGTGTCTTTCAGGCAGTTTAAACTGTTCCTATTGCTTTTGTAATTTTGTTACAATGTAGTTATTCCTTGTGCAAGGAAAGAACAAGTACTTAGTTTTGATTGAAATCTTAACCAGGTGAAATGCTTAGAATTATTTTGATGTGGCTACCAGCTTAATATCTTTTTTTTTTTTATATATTGTTCTTTCTCTTCTTTTCTCTTTGTTCTTTGTGACATTTGATTGGAAATGTGTGATAGTGTTCTTTTCTCCATTTTCCTGTTTCTGCAATGTGCCACCTTTCCTTGCTTGCCCTACTGTCTCCATTCTATAGGCACCACTGTGTTTTCTTAGCTCCACTTGTGTAGCTCAGGTTTGTCCTGAGAGCTTGAGAGCTTTTTTGGGTCCTATTTCTTATTGATAATTAACTCTTTTCTTTCATATGTGGAGACTTTGGGCTATTTCCTCATTAGTTTTCATACTGTGACTACTGTAATTCTGGTGTAATTCTGCAGCTTCCAGTGGGATGCAGCTTGAGCTTGTGAATCTGTGGATTTGAACTGGTCTTAGCTGCATAAGTAAAAACAGGATTTTTATAGGGATGTTGTATAAATAGAACTTACAGCCACCAGCAAGGCAAGCTCCTCAAAGACCTTTAGAGGAAAACTTGAAAGTACTTGAAATGATAATTGAATATTCCTTGCCTCCAGAAGGGATAATGGATAAACTTGGTTAGAGGGCAGCATTTGAATAAGTATCAATCATATATTTTTGGCAGTTTTATTTGGTTCAGCAGGTTGTTCCTGGTGTTGGTAATTCTTTTCTCGACTGAGAAAACATATGATACAGAAAACAGAATACAAAAGGTAGTATCCCACTGGCTGTGGCAGACAGTTAAGCTTTATTAATATTAAAATAGTTTTATTTCTTGTTGGAGAGCTATAATTGCATGTCATGTTGTGTTTGTTACTGTGAATTTGACCTAACTGTTGACATCTGAATATACTAACACAATGAAGTATTACAGATGAGGGGCATTCAGGTGATCTTAAATGAAAAGAAAAATTAGGGGTTGCCATGTTGTGGTTTAACTCCAGCTGGCAACTGAGCACAGCCATTCACTCACTCTGCACTATCAGGTTGGGGGCAGAGAACTGAAAGAGTGAAAGTGAAAAAACTCATGAGCTGAAATAAAAACAGATTAATAATTGAAAAAAGAAAGTAATAAAAATGAAAATAACAACGAGAAAGGAGTAAAACTGAAGAAGGACAAGTGATGCAAATATAAAACCATTGATCACCACCAGCTGATGCCCAGGTCTTTGAAGAGGTCCCACCAACCTCCCCGCTAGTGTTGCTGCTGAGTATGGTGCCATATGGAATGGAATATCCCTGTGGTCCGGGGTCAGCTGTCCCAGCCATGTCCCCTCCCAACTCCTTATGTGTCCCCAGTCCCTCCTGGGTAGGTGAGAAGCAGGAAGTGTGAGCAAGCAGTAATTGAAATATCCCTGAAATATCCCTGTGTTATCAGCACTGCTTCCTGCACAAATCCAAAACACAGCCCCATACCAGCTGCTATGAAGAAAATTAACTACCCCAGCCAAGCCCAGCACTTTCTATAATAATCATTTGGGTGCTGAAATGGTTGCTGACATTACTGGCTTGCTCTGCTTTAAAGCACTGTAAGTTCCTGTGGGTTAAATCAGATGGGACTTGTTCCTTGGTAGTTATGAAGTATATTTTATAGTTCTAGCAGTAATGTTGAGGCTCAGACTGAATAAAGTTGCAGTTATTTCTCAGCATTACATACGTGGAAGTGTTTTTTTATAAATGCATTTAAAATTGTAACATTTAAAACCAATCATTGTCAGTGTGATTATTTGTGGTTAATAGAATGTGAAATGACAAATGGATACAACAAATACAGAATAAATAAAAGTAAAAAAAACAGTTAAAAAGAATGTATATCTCTTATTCTGTCAGAAGAATTCAGAAAAAGTTTGCATGAAATTACGTTGAATGTATGTTAACTGGAGTGATTTTGCTCTGCTAGGCTCTCTCAGAGTAAGTTTTTGAAATGGGTTGTTTTCAAATATCCCCCAGATCACTACCCATAATTTTTATCTCAGTGCTTTTCTGGTGGCCAAAAAAAGGTCTTTCTAACAAAATTAATTTTAAACCACCTTTTGTTTGAACCCTTCACATATTTGAATCAAAGCACTAGATTCTCACTCCTTTTCTCCTTTTTTTTTGGTACTGAATTTCAGTGGCATCTGTGAAATTACTGAGTTAATCTTTTCTCCAACTTGTTAGTTGCTTTTTATCTTGGTCTTCTAGAATTAATTCAATGGTAATTAGGCATAAAATAAAAGGTAAGAGCAAAGCTGAAACAAATTATTTCTTCTTCTGTATTCTATTCTGCTTTATAACCCCTTTTCTGAAATTTGAAATGGTACATTTGTTTTTAATGGAACTCACACTTTCCTTATGTGCAAAATTAGGAGAAAAGGAACTTGCAGGTTGGAGAAAGAAGTTCCTGTGCAGATTTTGGTTAATGGTTGGACTCTGCAGGCTGTTTTAGAATAGCATAGGAGAAGTTTAATCAGGTATTGGGTCCTTTGGTTCTGAATATCAGGCTGACTCCTGTTTGCCACTTCTTCCCTGTCACACTGTTTTCCTGGCTCATGAGGATAGAACAAGTCAGAATGTATCTTCAGCCAGGCCAAACAAACTACCCTACAATAAATTAGGACTGATCTAAGAATAAGTCTTGAATTTCCTCTCTTCCCTTTTACTCCTTGCTACTAATTTTGCATAGATTACAAGATGTAGAAATGCTTTTAGAGAAATAATATGAGATAATAATAGTACACACATTCACTCCCAGTTGGAAACTTTGTCATTAGTTGTGTGATTTTGTGGAATTCACTACTCTGTGGAGAGTGGTGAAAGTGACTCCAGAGATGGCCTGTTGGGATAGAAGATGTTGAATATAAAGTACTTTGAAGTGTATTTTGGGAGTGGCAAACAACTTGCATAGCATTATATTTTATTATATTTTAAGAGTGTAGCTGTTATGAGACCTGAGCTGTTATGAGTAATCTCAGAAAAGTACTAATGTGTTTTGGGTCTACTGAGGTGGAAAGAAAAATGATTATTAATTTTATCATGTGGTCAGATTCCCTCTAGTTATGTAGGAGCAAACAAATTTTTCACATGCTAAACAAACAGCTTGTTGCTTTCATTTGGGAGTATGTTTTCTATTGTGTGGTAAACACAGCTTAAAATATCAGAATAATTTAGAAGCCCACATGTCAAAGGAGATTTCTTTGGAAACATGCAAAAGAAATATGTACAATATTCAAATACATTCAGCTTATGCTGCCTTTTTTTTTTTTTTTTGTAATGGGAAGAAAAACTGTAAGGATGAAAGGAAAACTATCCAAATACCAGTCTATTTTTCTATGCTTTTCACCCAACTACTCCTACAGAGAAGGTGTTTTTTTTCAGCTGTTGTGTAATTACTGGTTGTATGGTTAATTCTTTTTTTATTGCTTGTGTCTAATAAAAATCCAGATATAGCTTTTGCTTTGTATTGATGCAGAATAGTAAATAATGATATTTCATGATGTTAAACTTTCAGGTGACTATGGCTTGAGTTTGCCTCTTGGAGAAGAATATGAACGAAAAAAACATAAACTCAAAGAGGAACTTCGACAAGATTACCGGCGATATCTTTCTCAGGTAAAGTGTCTTGTCTGGTGGCTTGACTTTAGTCTCTTAAAGTTATTCTCTCATTTAATTGAATGAAGATAAATATATATAGAAAACATTTTAAAGGAGGCATTCATTATGAGCAATGAATGATTTTGAAGACTTGAGTGAAAGTAATTTCAAAATGTTTTGTTTATGTATTTTAGGCTTCTACAGATCTCATTGCCATGTGACTACGTATTATTTAGTATATGACTTTCTATTTTATTTATCTGTTTTTGCTTCTTCCTTGTTTTTTTTTTTCCCTTAAGAATTTAAAAGCTGTTACTTCCTGAAGTACTTATGTATTCTGTGGTCTCTAATTGGGGTAAGAAGTACTTAGTGTGACTCCATTTGACAGCTTCTTTTCACTTTCGGAAAGAAAAACCTTTGATGTTATGCATAACATGATTTACTAAATGTCACAATAAATTTAAAATTGAAATGATCTTTATGAAATGTCATCATCTTGGGAATATTCTGTAGCTGTTCTGCATGAATCAGAAAAAATAAGGAACCAAATGATTTCTGTTTTATGAAAATACTATTTACCAGTGTCTTTAGTTCTTAAAATGAATGAATGGATTTCCTTTAGGAAAGGAAGTATCTTTTATTAAGTCAAATATTTTTGACTCAAAGACACCTTTTGAATAGTATCTTTTCCCTGATTTTTAGGGAATTTCACAGGCAAAAAGAAAGGTAGGGTGCCTTTAATATTATTTTCTTTTCTTTAAAATTAGTTGCTTTTTGCTTTGTTTGAAAACTTTATGCTTTCGGAATTTAAAAAATCATTACTTTTATTTGTGCTTTGTGCATTTATGCATGCTGTGGTGATTAGCTGTGACTAACAGCATTGCTTGCTTTGTGCAAAATGATTACTTACATATCTTTCCATTCGTAAGTTTTTAAAACACTTGTTGATTTCCTTTACCCTACGCAGTTCCATTATTGCTGTCTAATGCTGGCTCTGCAATAGTTTTTATTTTAGTAGATATTTGCTTCAAGGATTATCAGTTATGTAGGCAGTAAGAGTTCACTTATTCTTCTTGGTATACATATTTTATAAAGCTAGAATGAAATAGTAACCTCTATAAATATTAAATATGTCATCACAACCAGAGTCAGGGCTTTTTTCTTTCCTGTCTCCACTCATCAGTAGTGCTTAGGGGAGCAGTAGTGCCAATTATTTAGCACCTACTGGCCAGAATGCAAGAATGCAAACAAGTGTTATGAGGAAAAAAAATAACAGCTCTGGTGTTATTTTTACAAGCTTTGTTTAATTAATTTTAACGTAAAAAAAAATTTATGCTTTTGTGTATCTATAATTTTGAGATTGAATGCTTCCATCCAAATTGTTCAGATTGAGCAACATCAGTAAAGGATCAGGAGGTAGAAACACAGTCTGCTGTTTTTTTCTGGGGTTTTGAATAACATGCATATGATACAAATTTTCTATATTAGCATGCTCTAGAATTCTTAAATAGCAATAGCACCTGTCTTCTTAACCTCTAACGAAAATCATCCTTGTATAATTTTTGTTTCTTGTTTAATTAAAAACTCCAGATTATTTTCAAAGTTAGAATATTATGTTAAAACCTAATGTTTCATAATTATCACCAAAGCACCCAAATAATATAATTTGTACATTAACTTCTAATGTTTTATTCTCAACTGGACTTCATGGTTTACAAGGCCTTTTTGGTTGTGTGTTTGGTCTAGTACATGTTAGCTATATTAAACTGGTAAGGACTGGGGAAGAACTAAGACAGCAAGCTAATTTCTTTTTCCCACCTTAAGAGAACTGGTGAAACTTTTAGCAGTTCTCACAGTGATAATTTTTTTGTTAATAACTTGCTTAGTCTTGCTCATGTAGAAAAATTCAGCTTCCATATCAGGTTCTGATTTTGGAAAAGATGTTTGTAAGATCAGAGGTAATCTCTAGAGATGGCTTCAAAATGCATGCAAAGAATTACTTAATAATGAGGATTACAATTGATTTACTTTTTCTAAAAGAAATAACTTGGTTTTCCATATAAATCTAGTTGTCTTAGTGCTTGAACATCTTTCCATGATTATTACATTCCTTAAATCTTTTAATATCTAATTTGAAATATCATTTATAATGATGTAGGTTTGTATTGGAATAGGTACAGCTCTTACTTCTTGACATTCCTCTAAGCATTTAGGCCACATTGCAACATAGATAAGGAAAGGAAACAATGCTGGTGAAATATGGTATCTCACCAATCCCCTCTTCAGCTCCTGACACACAAATAAATGACCTTTTTATTAATCAGATTTATAAAACATATGATTGACTGGAAATGGCCTGGGTATGCTTTTAATAAAGGAGTGATGTATGACAAATCCTCTAGGCCTGGACTCCAACAGCCTGCCTCAGCACTGGTATTTGGTTTGAAGAGCTAGCACTTTGACTTGCTGCGCAGCCCAGGTCCCAAGCTAGGGCCCAGGGATCTTTGTGGAGCAACAACATACTGGTTTTGATGGGAAGTTCTGCTCTGAAAGTGGCTGATGGTCCATAAGGAATGACAAGATTTGGTCGTGGGTCATTATCCTGGAAAATTTGGGCGCTGCTGATGTGGAAAACACTGTTGAGATAGAGGTGTGCTACTGTTAGCATGAATTCCATCTGGCAAAATAAGAGGTAGACATATGTTTTCTGCTGTTAGAAAAAGCAATTTTTTATCTTGAGTAAGGAAGTGTCTTGGAAGATTCCTTTTATTTTGTACAGATGCTTATGCTTGTGCTACAGAAGAACTGAGTGGGGTTTCTTTGAATAAAAATAGGGTTTTTTAAATATGGAAACTAACTTACATAACACTGGAAATAGTTTAACATGGAAGAAGTGACACTTTCAAACTCAAGCTTAAAACTTGACAAAGGCATTTACTTCCTACATTTCTTGACTTCACTTCATTTATGTGTTCCAAGAACATCCTACATTTTCAGAATGTGAAGGTTGTCTTCAGTCTTTATTTCATCAAATTGCTCAAATTACTTCAGTAAATATAATACCTGACAACTCATTAAAGAGTTAAGATTTGATATTTTAAAATGTATTGAATGTTTTTATATTTTTTGTTTAATGTAGAAAAATTATCAGACTGATGAAGTAGATCCATATACTCAGGGATTATCTCTTCCTATTGATGAGCGAAGATCTGCCAAGGTAAATAGATGAAGGAAATTAATTAAATGGAGTATAACTTGAAAATGTACCTGTGCGTTGAAACTGTTACAGAAAAGATATTTCCACTTAAGTTTTTTGTTTGGTTGGGTTTTTTCTTTTTTTTCTTAGACAAATGAATGCTTTTGGAGGTTGTAATTAGTAATAATTCTCAGAAAAGTCTGTTCCTTCAATGTTTTTTTAAATTTTTAATCCTAGGTTACCTGTATTCATAAGTTTTAGATATTTGGTTTTTATTATGTAGATATAATTGTATACTGATACTAGTTTGAGGTTTGCTACCTCTGATCCACACTTTTAGAGCACTTGATCTGTTCAAAACATCTCATGGTTGCTTTTGTGTTTTGTTCAGCAAACACTATTGATCTGATCTCCTGCCCTCATGCTGTTGGCCTTATAGTCCCAGTTTCTTGTTTTTGCTTGTAAATTGATCCATGAAGTTGAATCAGCAGAAGTGTTGTAATTTATCAGTAATTTATCAATATTTTTTCTGACAAATACTGCTGTTTGATTGTTAAGATTGGTCATAGCACTGCAGAGATTCAAGGCAATAAGATAACCTGTGTTGCTGGAGGAGGACCAGACATTTGCACTTTTGGAGGTTTTGTTGGGTTTTGATTTTGTTTTTAACCTTTGTTGCCTTGAAGTTGCACTGTTGGGGCTGTGCTGTCACTGCAATCTGGTGCAAGACTTCTGCTATGGTATGGGTTGGCCTTGCCCTTGTATTCAAGCTTTCTGCCCCTCTGGTGTTCTTTGTTTGGCTGTAGGAGGAGCCAGGTGAGAACTCAAAGTGAAAATTGCTTTTATGAAAAAGCCCTAAACTCCAAGTTTTATAAGTGTAAAAAGGAGGCAGCAAGAATGAAACACCCAGGAAGGGGGAAAGGATTCCTCAGGGGCAGCATGCATGGGTACTGAGTTTATGTTAGCTTCAGGTTCTCATGAACTTTGTATTAACCTTTACAAATATTGTGCTGAAACAGTGGAAAATAAAGTATGTTTGATTAATTCTGTGGAAATTAAAGGTGTATTTATACTGGAAACATGTCTTGTCATTGATGGGTTAATATCATATCAGCTCTGTGCAGGTGTGTTGAATCCTTTTTAGCCATCTATTTGCTGCTCTTGCAGAACCTAAAAGCTGCCAGGAGATGTCACACTGTGCCCTGTTAATCAGTTGGCCTCTGGGCAGAATATTGAGAGGTTAACATTTGCATATTGGTTTGCTTTATTAGGTCAAATGTGCAGTCACATAGTGAATTTTCTGCTGAGTGTTTTGCCATCTGTTAAAGACAGTGCAGCTTTCATGGCTGTCTGCATGCTTTATATTGTTGCTGTTAGAAAACCTATAGAAAACTTTTTTTTTCTTGGAAAAAACCCTAAAAAATGAAACAGTTTTGGAGAGGATTAGTCTAATCTGTGAAATTTCTAGTAATCTGGTATTTATGTGGTGATTGAGATATAAATTATTTTTGTTTGAAATTTGTTCATGAGAAAGTAAATTTATTTGTGATGCTCAGATTTTGTAAATACTTTTGCTTTATTATTGGAAAATGCTGCAGTGGAAAAGGGCCTCATTCATAATACTGTAGTATAATTCTCTTATTTTCCTTTATATGATTGTTGGAATGAGGTAGTATGGGAGACACCCCATGCTCTAAATGGGGAAATCAAGAAATAATACAAATTAGAATTTGCTTTATCTGGGTACTTTTGTATTTTATATTATGTTATCATGCTGTTGGTGTGCAATTCATGTACCTTTTTAGACCTGAGAAAGCTGATTATAAATGCTATCATGTTGCAAAAGCAGCTAGGACAACAAGCATAGAACCTGTTTTCCTTGATTTTCCTTGCATTCTTCACACTTTTGACTTTTTGCAGTCCATTTAGCTGCTTGTTTGAATTCAGCTGTTCAAATTGGAATTGATACATCTTGTCTACACTTATATTTGTTATCTTGTTTTAATTGTGAGGTGAGGAAGTCACAACTAATGTTAAAGAAAGAAGTGGTATGTTTGAAAATCACCTGTAAATACATTCAATTGGAAATTAGAAGGTGATTCCTAACTGTTGGAGTGAGGCTTTAGTAAATTTTGGAATAGGCTTAGCAGGAGGAAACCTACCTGGTTTTAAAGATGGACCTTGATACACAGTAGTGTCTCTGGGGATTAGATTTTGTGCCTAAAAAGCTGATTTATACTTACAGATTTCAGATTAAGAGAAAGTGCTATGCTAAGAGAAAATTAACTAAAACCTCCAAGAAATTCAAGCCTTTCTTGTACATCCCAAAGAATGTGAAGGGGGGGGGGGGGGAGGGTAAACACACAGTTTGCATTTATTCATTTAGTACTAGAGTTCTGTGAAGTTAAAAGCTACTAAAAATGAAAAATTATGATGCCCTTTTCAATGCTTATTTTAGGAGAGATTACGACTTGAAAGAAACAAGGAGTACAATCAATATCTCAGGGATAAAGAAGAATGGAATGAAAGGCTAAGGAAATTAGGGAAGAAAAACAGAGAGGTAATACAATTTTATAGTCTTATTGACTCAGACGTACAAAATACACAAATAATGTTGTTCAGTTAGGCTTCATTTTTATTAATGCATCTAAGCAAGTTCTGGTTACAGCTCACATAGTGCAGTTTCTGCTTCCTGCTTCCATCATGTCTGTCTGGTAGAAGGATGCTTTCATTGTTCTGTGTATCTGAAGCAAATCCCTGGGTTGTTTTTGATGATAAAAGTGATATCTACAAAAGCTATCTATTTGAACAAAATACTGAACTCCACATAGTGTTCCTTAGCTTTTGTTTGTAGATGCTTTTTATCTCTGTCATGTAGAAAGCCAGGCAAGTGTAGCAGCCATACAGAATATGGAGCTGTACATTTGTGAATAAAAATCAAGAAGTCTTTACTGCTGAAAGTGAACTAGACATAGTCCAGTCCAGTTCTGAGCTGAGGCCTTTGATTTGTATGGCAGTAAGCAGCTAGGAACACACACACACACACCCCCTTTGTTGGAAAGGGGAGAAAATCAGAAGAGTGAAAGTGAGAAATAGTGTAGGTTGAGTTAAAGACAGTTTAACAGGTAAAATAAAAGCTGATCACACAAGCAAAGCAAAGCAAACCAAGGAATTCATTCACTTCCCCTGGGCAGGCAGGTGTTCAGCCATTCTCAGGAGAGCTGGGCTCTGTCACATGCAACTGTGACTTGGCAAGACAAATGCCATACTCAGAACATCCCCCTTCCTTTATGGTGAGCATGACCCCCTATAGAGTGGAATATCCCTTTGGTGGGTTGGGATCATCTATCCTGGTTGATCCCTTCCCAACTTCCCATGTACCTGCAGCCTCCTTGCAGGTGGGGCAGTGTAAGAAGCAGAAAAGCCCTTGACAGTGTGTTAGTGCTATTCAGTAGGAATTAAATTATCCCTGTCTTATCTCTACTGTTTTCAGCACAAATCTAAAACATAGCCACATACAAGCTACTATGAAGAAATTCATCCCAACCAAAACTAGTGCAACAGCCAGTGGGATTTTTAGGTCTGATTAACATTGTTGTGAGACTCTTTGTTATACTAATCTGGAAGCAATAGATTGATCTGTAAAATCTTCTTAACCTTAAAATTTTGTCTAGAATAGGTAAATTTCCTTTTTAAAATATTTTCTTTTAGTGATGGACTGTAATAATTTGGGACTCTCATCTAGTGAAAATTTTTAGAAGATTTAGAAGAAAGGTTTAAGAAGTCCTTCCACTTCTTTTTAATATGAAAATTCTAAAGTGTACAGTAGTGTGAAAGCTAGGTCATTCTAGAAAAGATGTTGTATTTGTACCCAAAACAGCTGGAAGTTTATTGTCTTCCTTACAACAGCTGGCAAGTGCAAATCCCCCTGTATTTGTAATTTCTGTTTCTTGTCTATCTCTGGAAAGATTGTTTTCTCATGAGAAACAAGTGCACTTGAGTTTCATATAGTTGAAAGCTGTTTTAATTTGTGAAGGCATCTATAAGACAGCATTCAGGCTTCCTTCAGATGTTGGAATTCAATATCTCATTCTTACTTCCTTCTTCAAGGTTTGAGGTGCTACACAGCAGTGATCCCTAGGAAATATTGGCAAAAGTGTAGCTTTTTTTTTGTGCAACTGAGTCCAAAAATCTCTAAAATTTTTATACATGTTTCGGCACCTACATTTCCTAAGCTGACTTACCTAATGAAATCTATCAAGGGTTTTTCCTTTTGCTATATTGTCATCCACTTGGACCTTTAAGTTGCATTTTTATTATTTTGATGTAGAAACGATTTTACTATCAGAGAAGAACAAATAGGAAAAAAAATGGTTAGAATTTGTTTGGGTTATGCCATCTCTTAGGGGTATTTAACTTGGAGTGAGAGTCAAATTATATATGTGAGGTCCAAAATTTGATCCGACAGTTTACATAGTCATAGGATAAATCCTGCTCTGAGTAGTGTTATCTTCACAGTTTAGATTTGGTTGGTCAGGCTTTATTTGGTGGAGTTTTGAAAGGATGGAGAATCCACAGTCCTCTGGGCAACTTGTTCCAGTGCTTTAACTGCTTGATTTGAACTTCTGTCCCTCTGTATCCCATTGTAATTTTCCTTTGCTGCAACTGTGGCTGTTGGTTCTTTGAAAACCATGAATACTGGTTTCTCTGTAACCACCTTTTACACAGGGTCTGTAATTACTACTTCCTCCACATCCTCCTTACTCTTTTTCCAGGCTGAATAAACCCAACTCTGTCAGCTTCTCCTTTAATAGCTCAAATACCATCTCAGTAGCCACGCTCTGCACTTTCTCCGGGTCATCACTGTGGGGAGGGGAGGCAAAGACTGGGCACACTACACCAGAACCTAAATACTAGATAAATACTGAGCAGAGAGGCATCACTTGCCTTGACCTGCACAGATACTGCTGCCCAGGGTGTGGTTGGCAGTCATCACTGCAGGCATGCTCTGCTGCCTCATGCTCAGCTCCTTGCCCATGACTAACCCAGGCCTTTTTCTGCAGAGCTGCTCTCTAGGTGCTCAGTGCCCAGCCTGTCCTGGTGCATGGCACTGTTCTGTCTCAGATGCAGAGGTTTGCCTTGGCATTTGCTGATTTTCATGAGCTTTTTGTCAGCATGTTTCTCCAGTTTGTCAAGACCCTTCTGAGTGGCAGCCATATCCTCTAGTATATTGATCCTTCTTCCCAGTTTGGTGTCATTTACATCCTTAATTTATTTTTCATTAAATATTGTAAAGTATGAGTTAGTGTTGTCTTTATTCTATACTGGAAAGATTAGATCAAAGATTAGTACATAGAAATACTACAAGGTTTGTGCAAAACCATTGTTTTTGTAAGGACTGTGTATTGAACACTAGTCCAGAGTGTCATAGGGTTGTTTTCTGTCTGCTTAACTATCCTTTCTCATAATGACATTTCCTGAGGAGTAGAGAAATAGATTAAGAAATGCCCAGATTAAAAGGCTGTGCTCATAGGTAAGAAGTATTACAGACTTGCCTGAATCTGGATAGAATGAAGATACCTAGTCTCTTGATGAAGTAAACTTTGAAATGTTTTTTTGATTCTTTGCACCTCAAAAACTGAAGGTCAGATTGGAGTTCAAAAAAGATCTGTCCAGTATTGATAGCCATTCTTCTGAAAGACCTTAGATAAAAGGAAGACTACATTATTTTTTCTCCAAGAAAATGAGTAAGACCCTAGATTTTAAGCACTTCTTGAAGTATTTTCCTTGCTCAACTCTTACCTTTCTTCTTGTTTTGGGTTTATTTGAAGAAATAAAAAACTAAGGTTTTACTCAATGTGATTTCTTGATATTAAACTCTCAATATTGTTTCCATTAAACAGAATGAGATGCGCAGGAATAAAACAGCTATTGCTGTTACCAGGCTCCCACCAGAATTACATCCAGAAGTCCACCCCTGTGATACAGGTGCAGAACCTCCCAAGAAGGATGCTTTTACTTCCACAGAAGGTTGTGAAGAGCTGCTAAATAAGGGATGGCTGCAGGAAGACAGGTACCACAGGTTAGATGATGAGGTTGAATTGAGAAGTCGACTATTAAATAAAAGATTTGATGAGGATTTGGATGTTCCCAATCAAAGACATAATGGATTTGCTGGCCAATCTGTAATTCCTACTAGGAGGCATCACAGACTTGATGAAGATGGTGATTTTGGTAGAAGATACTACAGAGTGGACTATGATCCTGAGACAAATGCAGAAATGGACCCTAGATTTAGATCTGAAAGCACCTATGACAGAAAAACTCCCCGGGGTTTTTATGCTGAAAGGTATTCTTAATTCCATTTTCTTCTTTATTTCTGTAGTGCTTGCTGATGGCCATGGTTTACTCTCTTTAAATATTAGGGAAGACTCCCATGTGAGAGCAGGATTGTTGTATTTACTTATGTACTTACAAAAAGGACCTTTGCAATAATCTATAGAAAAAGTGTTAAAGAATTGGATCAGTCCCTAAGACTATGCATATATTAAGAGGCATTTTATATAACATAGCAGACCAAGGGTACTAGAGAAATTACCCCAGAAGCAGCAGTCCACAATTCATTTTCATGAAGAGTGGTTTGCCAGAAAATATATTTGAAAGCAAACCCCTGCGCTGAGAACCCAATGTTACCTCTGTTTCCTTAGTCTGTAATAGTTACAGCAAGTCAGTGTTCAGTTCAGATTCCAAAATTGGTTTGAACTTCAATTTTTGGAATGTGTGACTATGCTAAAAAGTCTTTTTTTTAAAAAATCCTCTTTTTGAATCCATGTCTTGCTAAATGACAGGCTTTAAACATCTGTGTAGTTGAACCAAATCCTGATGGTTTTAATAGGTGCTAATCTCTGTAATAACTACACAGTTTGAATAAGCATTTATGAAAGCCTAAACCAAACAAAAGAGGGTGTCTTATATAAATCATTCAGGGGGAAAACTGATACTGTGTACTGTTCTGTGTTAAATAGACTTTACTGTGTTAACTGATACATCACTTGGGTTACTTTGACATAAAATGTTAATCTTTGTCTTCTAGTTTACTCATTTAAAAGAAAAAAAAAAAAAAGTATAGCCTTCCTACTCATCCAGGATTTGGCATTCTGGCCACCTTTAGGTATTCCATTGCAAGAACTGGTTGCTTTTAAAACCAGATGGCTTGTGGTGTGAAACAACACCAAACTTGAAATTTGTTTATACAGCTAAATAAAGCAGTAAATTTATTGTAAATAAATTTTCAAATGATATTTTAAAAGTGTTAATTTGTTCCCTTTCCAGGTCTTGAGAACATGAGTGTTGTAGTTATTTTTATTTGTGTTAAGCCTGTTGCCAGAATTATTTTCCTGCAATTGCTTCAGTGAAGGAACCACCAGTGTTCTTCCTTTGCAAGGCAAAATAAAGACTTTTTCTTTTTTCTAGAATTAACACTTCTAGGAAAACAAAGACAAATTGTACCATTCTCAACAGTGCTGAATATTACTACTATGTTTTGTTGTAGTTGCTGGTGGATGGTTTAAATGATCTTTTGAGTCATTGTTTACAGGGATAATTTTCTGGATACTATGCAAGTTAATAACTGGGGGGAGGGAAAATGCTCTTCTACTAGAAAAGTGTTTTCTGAATTCAATGAACTCCTGTTTCTTTTCCAGTTTCAAATGCCAAGAGAGTTAGAATAATTTTTCTCCAAAAATAACTCTTGATATTCTTTCTCAGCTTTTAAAAAAAGTAATAGTGAAGGAAGTAAGTCTGTGGAAAAAATGAAATGTCTGGAAGTAGTTGGGAGAAGCAGACTCTAATAAATGTGTTATTGCTAAGCTTCAGACTGTGTGTTCTGGTGGGCTTCTAAAAAGCGTGGTTTTATTCATTCAGTGTTTCTGAAAAAGACTAGCAAATGGAAACAGTGGTTAAATAGATGAGAGGAACAAGATTGCCTGTTTTCTGCTGAGATTCAGAGAAGAGGCTGCAAAATTCAAAATTTGTTCCATTCTGCAGTGTAATACTGATAGAAATGAGCAGATGAGGTTTTAGGATAGAGTGGACTTGTCCTATAGCTTTTCAGAATGAAAAATAACCGTAAGCTTAACTTGGTGTCTAACAAGACAATCAAAATATTTTTGAAACTAGCAGCAGTATTTAATTCTGTGTTAGTTAATACTCAGAAGGTTGAGTGTCCTCTTTTTATTAGGTAGCTGTTTGCCACTGTCTAATGCAGTTGGACACACAGCCTATTATTGAAATAAAAGTAACTATTTGATAATGTTTGAGGGTTTACTTTGTTTCACAAACAATTTATACAGATCTAGATGAATAAAATATCAGCAAGTATGGTGTTTGAACTAACAGTAGACATCATGCTGAATATTAGTAGACTAGTTTTTAGCTGTTCCAGAAATCATGGATGGTGCTTATAAATATCTGTGACTAATATATCACCAGGCAATCCATGAGTTATTTGGGGAGACCTCTGAAACTGCTTTATCTCCAGTTTTCTTTCAAAAGAGAATAGAGAAGACAGTCTTATCTTTGCTGTTGGCAGACATGGTGCATCTTCTTAAAAGAAGCTGCTGGACCATTACCTGAATTCCCTGAACAAAGTTGTTTGGAGGGTTTTGTGTATATTTTCTACTAATGATTATTATTGAAAATTATTTTTCAGTATTTCTTTATTAAATGTGTTTTTTAATCTTGTACTTTCTTCTCCTTTGGAAGGAGCTCCACTTTACCTCCTATGAAGTTAATTCAGTCTCTTCAAGGAGGAGCTTATCTATTAGTGACAGCTCAGCTTCTGAAGTGTTAGCATTTTTTTTCTACATTTCAGGCAAAGTCAACTTTTCCCAAACACACTTGATTCATGATGGAAACCAAATTCAAAAAGAGGCATATTTTTATTTGCTCTACTTAAGTTCTTAGGTTTTATATCAGGTTTATTAGTTTGGAGAGGCAGATGTTCATAACAGGACTTTTCAGAAGAGTTTCTGTTTTGATGGAGGCACAAGGTCTGTGACACATTTCAACAAACAGAAATGGTGACCGGGAAGTGAGAAGAATTGCAAAATGTTTTAGTTCTTAGCAGTGGAAGCTTTAGTCCTTTCCCAGCTGTCAGGTCAGTCCCGTAAACAGGAGACAGCAGCTTCTTGATTGAATTGGGCCAACATGTCTGAGCCTGCCCTGCTAAGCTGGCTACTTTTCACAAAAAAAGGTTGCCTCTTAAATTCCAAGGTTTGTTTTTTGCTTCCTTCCTACATCCTTTCATTTCACTGGAGACTTGGCTTTCTGTTTCCTGGCTGTGTTTCAGTCTTATGTGACCAGCCTTGTAAGGAGTAGATTGATTGTTGTCATAAAGATGAACTTGATTGTGAAAGATCGTTTTATGACAAGAGGATAAATGTTCTTTCATGTTGTTCTGGTGGGTTGTTAAGATGCCAGATCAATGTTTAATAACCTGCTTGCATCCTTTTGCCTTTTGATTATTGGCTTCTATTTAAATTAGAGATTGACAGACCTGTGGTTCTTTTTATGTAAAAGAATGAAGTTTTTTCCCCATTTTTACCTAGGTTTTGGGGGTTTTTTTTTGTTGTTTGTGTAATAGGAAGTCCATGGCTCTTTCCAGCTCTGGAAAAAGTATAACTTTGATAGCATTTGTTGGGTACTTTGTTTTTCATTGAATACCTATTTTTGCCCTATTTTGTCATGATAAATTGAAGTCCTCATTATAGAGCCGTTATTTTGCAAGTCAGGAAAAGTTTATAAATTCTCCTACCCCAGATCTTTTCAGGAACAGCTCTCTTGTGTCTATACCATATTTGGCATCTCTGAAGTTACTTGAAGTTTCTATCACATGATTTTACTTCTTATGTAGATGACTCAAATTTTAGCTCCTGAATTTTTGTATTCATGGTGTTGCCGGTCTTTTGCCTTGAACAAAAGTCACCTCACTCTTTTAAAGTCTATCAGGTGTGTAGTGAAGTGTAGATTGTCATTGAAGCAGCTTTTCATATCTGAATTGGCTGTTTCACCAGACTTAGCCAATAGCTATGTGCCAAAACCTGTTGAAGACTTTGCTGACTCCTGGGGATTAAGAGCAGCAAGATCAGTTTCAATTAATGCAGTGTGAGTGTCAAAAGCCCTTTAGCTTTCAAAACTCTTAACCAGGCTCATTAGATAAGGGCTGCAGAAAAGCAGGCTTGGGAATTCACATTCCAGACAGAGAGCTGCCCTGACAGTGCAAGCAGAATGAATTATTTCTAGAATATTTTATGATATTTTCAGGGCTGGTTCTGCTGTCCAGTGTGCATTCAGGCAGCAAATGCATTTGCACAAAACTGCTGAACCTTCCATTTCAGATTGGCTGTTTCTGGGCAAGCATAGCTGAGTGTTTTTTATTTCTTTAAGGCCCTATCTGAACGGAATGATAAGAGATGTACCTGCAGATTATGAAGATGAATTAAAGGAGAGAGCACGTGTGCGGCCGTTCTCAAGAACTGGAGATTCTAGGTGTGGTATATTGTGTACTTTTCTGATAATTGCACTGCAAAATCATGGTGAGATGAAAATGTTGACTTCAAATCCCAAAACATTGTCTGAAATGCCTGGTAGTTTTTCCTGCAGCTAGAATGTAGTATAACAAGACATGTTTCCTCTGAAAATGGGCATTGAAGCTTGCATGCCAGTTTTCTTTTTGAATTAATAGAGCACTTATTCTCCAACTGATGACTTTTATTGGGTCAAATACTGTGGAATCCTGTTTTCATAGTAGTTTTAAAATTTCTTTTCTTCTTCTTGTCTTGGTTTTGCACACCCTGAAATGATCTAAGTGGGTGAGGCAGAAGCAGAACACTTGTAAAGTCCTTACATAAACTCTTGACTGGCACCATTCAGTCTGTCAGCCTGGGTGAAGTGCTCAACTGAGTCAGTTTTTCTGATGGCCTCAGAAACCACAGGCAAATGGGAATTGTGAAAAGTGCCTTTTTGCTAAGCAGTTTCTTCTTTTGCTTGGGATATTTCTTTGGATTGTAGGAAAACTGTTTGTCACAAATGTGTCACATAGTGATGCAAGTGAGTCTATCATAGTTCCCATAGACTGTGTAGGAAAATCTTGAGTTTGATCACTCCATTTTCTTTTTTGTCTTTGCCAGAAATCAGATACAGATTAGTTCTTCAGCTAGTGAACAGGCCAAGTCTGCAGGTGAAAGGCGATATGCAACAGGCCTTGTTCTTGGTATGTATAAAAACCTCACTAATAACACTGAGTTGTACTTTCTTTGCATATGTGTCTTGGTTTGAAAAGACAGATGTCTGCTAAGGAAGGCAGGAGCCTTCCCTGAACTGGAAAATGTAAAGCCCCTCCCTCCAAATTGTTATAAATTTGAAATTAAGGGAGGCTCTCAGGCAAAGATATGGGAGCAGGAATAATAGTTCTTTATTAGGGAAGAAAATAAAAATAAAATAAATAATGCAGTAATACAAAACAACCCTAACAACAAGAGTCAGAATATGACCTGACACCCTGTTGGTCAGGGTGTTGGTAGCAGTCCAATTGGAGTGGTGGCTGCAGTCCTCCTGGAGTGTCTGGTGTGGTTCTGTTGAAGCAGTGATCCTGTAGAAGGATATAGTTTTCCTCTGAATATCCAGTGGTAGTGTAGGTGGGCCTGGTCTTTCTCTGGAAATCCAGTGGAAAAGGCAGCTGCTCCTCTGGGAATCCAGTGGAAAGGCTGTCCTGGTGTCCCAAAATCTCAGATTATATCCAGTTAGGAATGCTTGGCTCCTCCCTCTGGGGAGCACATCTCACAATGGGATGCTGTAATTTTTATCAGTCATGCAGTGACACTCAGTGGCCCATTAACAGAAGATATCTCCAGGAGGGAGGATTGGTTTGTGGAAGAGACAAAGAAAACTGCCCAATTAACAGAAGATAACTGCCCCACCTCTAACAGATGGCAAATAGAATACACACATTAATTACCTTGCAATCTAGGACAATATGTTATTTTTCCATGTGAATAGTTAAAAACTTGAAAAATGAGCATTTGTTTTTCCTTTTGCTAGTTGTCTCAAAGACTGGTAAATAAGTATTATTTACATAGAGAAACTAAAGCAAAACATAATCCTTTTCTCCCTTAATGTAACTTACTAATTAATTTTGAAGTGCCCAAGTTTCTACTTGGAGCTCATTAACATTTTAAGGTCCACATAAGTGATTAAATTATTTTTCCAAAATCAAGTATGGGAGAAATCTTAACCTCTGTATTGTTAAATACACAGCTTTACAGTGAATATCAATTGCAGAAATATGAAAAATGGTACTGTGAAAAATGATCCTGGTTAGCTCTCCTGTAGCCAGAAAATTTAGTAGGAAACACTAGTATTGAATGTAATAGAAATACTGGTGAAGACATAGCATTCTTAGCTGAATTCAGGAAACTGTAAGGCAAGAATAAAAACTTTACTGGTTCTTCAGATGGGAGCTTTTGAAGGCATGCTAGCTTTGAATTATGGCAAAATGGATTAACAGTTGTCAGAATAATTTCTGTTAATTTTTTCATTTGAATTTACCTGATCTTCAAAGCTATATGTAGCAGGTCAGTTTTTTGGAACTGTTTAAAGGCAGCATTAAACCAGTGGTATCAGCGGGGTCACTCTCTAGTCTGCCCAGTCATCTCATTTGAAGTAACTTGAGGACACAAAGGTGTGAATTTGTACTCCTAGCAGTCCTAGTTGGAAGAGTATTGTAAACTATGTTGTGTGAAGATTAGGTAAATTAAAACTTGAATTTTTTTAAAATAAGAAGTGATTTCAGACTCCCCCAAACTCACAAAACATGAGGTTAACTTGCACATCCTGGTCATTTTGTACTCCCAGCAAAACAGTTAAATAAAAAAATCAGAGAGTCATGCATGAGGTTTTGTTGCTGTTGCCTATTTGGCTTTTGTTTTAGTTTCTTTCCAGCTTCCTTCTCTTTATCATTCAGGTCTACTTCATCAGAAGTCCAGCTAGTTTGTGTACAGAATATGTTAAGACTCTTTGTGTCTGATAGTTATACAATACAGAAGGTTCTGCTGATGTTTTTTGGGGTTTGTTTTTAAGATAATAGAAGACCTCTGCACTTATTGTGGGGGAACCACCACAAAGTAAAAGTTTTTTGTGTTCCTTAAAATATATGTGAGCTGTTATCACCATTTCCTCTAACATACACACATCTGTCGGTACTTTGCTAATTCTTAGTAGTCATGGGAACCATCCTAAAAGTGGAGCAGTTTGCTTTCCTCCCCATGGGTTTGACTCCCTTCAGTTTTAGTGTTCAGTTTTATGCAGAGCAGTGCCTCATAATTTTGGAGTGCTGTAGTGTATCTTCCTTAGGTGAACATTAGATTAAAAAAATAAATTAAGCTACTTTTAAAAATTGCTGTTGTACCAAGTAGCTTTGAAATTTATAGCTCCCTTTTCCTATAAATTAGGAAAATTTATATTTTCCTACCAAAACCAGGAAAATAGTAATGAAAATAATATTGAAAGTTTTAGTAGTTTTGATCATCATACTCCAAAAAATATTGTCTATTAAAACTAGATATCTCTTTTTTTTTCAGTCAGTAGAGATACAGTGTTTGTATAATCTGCTGTGTTTCAGTTTGTAAATTGGCTGAAATGCAATGTTTTTGTCCAGTACCTTTAGTGTGCTTTGTGGAACATTTGCACAAATGTGTGGTCATTTCCATTAGGTGGTCAGAACCAAGAACTTCTTCAGAGGAGAAAGGAGAAATACAGGCAAGAACTAATGGAACAGATGGCTGAGCAACAGCGGAATAAGAGACGGTAATGGAAAGTTACTGTCTTTTTAAAAGATAATGGCTGAAATTTAAAGGCATTCCAGTAATTCAGTGTGGTAAGAAGCAATTTCATAACTAAGGGATTCCAGGCAGCTGAGTAATATTGCATTTAATTTAACTCATTGTTATGAGAGCTTTAGTTTTTAATGAACACATTCACAAGCTTTCAGTGGAACGAAGAAAACCCAGATACTTTTTCATTTTTACAGATGATTTTTTAGTTTCTTAAGGGTAAGGAAGCTTTAACTAAAGCTGGTACAGGATTTCGTAAGTAGTTGGCAAAGTTGAAAATTATTTTGTTTTTGCCCTCCAGTTTTGGAAAGTAACCTTTCATTTTTAAAGCATTTGATCATCTGGCTTATGCAGAATAATAAAATATTAACTCTTCTTTACCTATTAGTCGCTATCTACTAAATTATAGTCTGGATGCATAAAAACATACAGCAACATTAGAGAAGGGATAAGGAATTAAAAATTGGTTTCTATTAACAGTCTCATTGTGACAAAAATTGTACATGCAGAAGAAGCCTGAGCCCAGAAATTTCAAAATTTCAGTATTTATTGTGGCACTTTTAAATAATTAATTTCAGTGTGTTTCATATTAACTTCTTGAATGTGAATAAAGACAAATTTTTTAGGAATGTCCTGAAAAGTTGTAGTAAAAAAGAATTGTGGTGGTGGATTTTTATTAGGTGAAATAGGTGATAGCCAGATACTTGAGGGTTCTCTGTATTTACAAATATTATATAATTTCCTTCCCTGATTGCAGAAGAATTCAAGTGGAATAATTGTCTTCTGTTTTCCTGTACTTGTAGAGTTCTTTTAAATACAGAGTTGTGAATTTGTGCTTTGAAATAATTAATATAGTTGTTATTGCTTTCTGATTTGATTCTTTTTTTTTTTTAACAAAAACAGTGAGAAGGAACTCGAGCTCTCAGTTGCTGCCTCTGGAGTTCAAGACCCAGAAAAGCAGGTATGAAATTTGGATCTTCTTTCATCTATATAGCCTTTTCTTTTTTTTTCACATACACACTGGTTGCTTAGTCACATAACTCTGTGGAGTTTCTATAAAATGATAAATGTTGGGCTATTTTTTAGGGCATCAGTGTACAGCAAAACAGAAGCTCAGGATGATGAGGCTGTGTCATGGTTTAACCCCAGCCAGCAGCCAAGCCTCACGAGCAGCTGCTTGCTCACTTCCCCACCAGTGGGATTGGGGAAAGAAAGAATAGGAAGGGTAAAAGCTGGAAAACTCAAGGGTTGAGGTGAAGACAGTTTAACGGGGAAAGCAAAAGCTGCACACACCAGCAAAACAAAACAAAGAATTAATTCAGAGCTATCCATGGACAGGCAGGCGTTCAGCCATCACATGTCTTGGGAAAACAAACCATCCCTCCAAACATCCTCCCCTTCCTCCTTCTTCCCCCCACTTTATGTACTGAGTATGATGTCCTGTGGCCTGGAATATCCCTTTGGTCAGTTGGGGTTGCCTGTCCCAGCTGTGTCTCCTCCCAGCCCCCTGCCACACCCAGGCTCCTCAGCATTGTGGCAGCAGAAAAAGCAGAAAAGGCCTTGGCTCTGTGTAAGCCCTGCTCAGCAACAAAGAAACCACCTCCATATTATCCACCCCATGTTCAGCACAAATACAAAACACAGCCCCCCACCCCCCATCCTTCACTGTGGAAAAAATTAACTCTTCCCCAGCCAAAAGCAGCACAGGCTGTAAGTCATTAAATGTACTTTCAGCATCAGAGGAAAATATTTTCATGGAAATTATTGAGCATTTTCTTTTGCTGTGTCCAAATAGAAATTTGATACCCACCAACAGTGGGTATCATGGAAAGAATTACTTAGTGTCCAGTGGTAGCCTCTTAAATGCACACAGTAGTAACCTTTCTTTGGGAATGCAAAGTATGCTGCAGAAAGCTTTCTCTCCATTAAAAAAAAAAGTTGTTTTGCAGATGAGTTGATCTCATTATAACAGTTTTTAATTAAAGATTTGTTATTTTTTTTTAAGTGATCCAATATACTGTTTAGGATTACAGGCGTTTTTATAGGATTTTGTAAAAAGCAAGTTGTTTGGTATTGTGTTGTTTGTAAGACTTAATGCAGAGTTACTACTGTCTCCACTTCCTTAGTAAGGTGATGATTACATGAAGAATTTTGATTAGCATGCATCCAGGAGTAGGTTGTCAGCACTAGTAACATTATTAGGAGACTGATAGTCTTGCAGAGACTGACAGAACTTGTGTGATTTCCATCTACTTGCTATGTACCAAAAGCCATTGCAATTTTGGTATGGTGGAGATGTGCTGTTTAGGATGTAGGGTGGTAACTTTCAAGCAAGAATAGACTGGTTATTAAGTTAACTGGTTACTGGTTTAAATTATCACCAGTGCTCTTTTTTGGGAATGCTTTGACACAGATTGAAACCTTTGCCATTTTTGGAGGGTTCAGTAGAGGGAAAAGAAGGTCCTCTTTGCTAGAAAATGAAGATGGATGAATAGCTAGCTGTAACATGTTAGTCAGATCCTTGTGGGTCCCTTCCAACTCTGAATATTCTGTGAAACCATTTCTTTCTTGGGAGACAGGAGAATGAGAATGCACGCAGAAAAGCAATGAAGCTGAATCAAAATTCTTACCCCTAAAATGGGGAGGAAAAACACCTGTCTGATTGGATGTTCCTGCCTTCACTGCATAAAGTGTCTGTCGTGCTTGTTTGGTCTCTGTTTCAAACTCATTCAGCTCAGTTATCTGCAAAAATCTGAATCCTTTTGCTGCTTTAGTTGGTATAGAGGGGTCAGCTGGCTGAGCAGGGATTCACATGGTGAAAGGGAGAGGAATAGAGGGTACAGCTGGGAGGCAGGCAGGGGAGGAGGCAGAACTGAGCAGAGGATGCTGGCTCTTCTGGCTCAGCAGGCTGCAAGGTCAGTGTAAACAGTTCTGTGTAATCAAAGCTGACTATGCAGAAGCATGCTGTGCTGCAGCACTCAGTATACTATCCACATCTCAGTCACAGTCTGCAAAGTGCCTGTTATAGGAACAAAATTCTATCTAGAGCAAGTACACAGCATGCATAGTGTTTTAAAAGCACTAATTTAGCTGAAAGCCTTCAATTAAGTTGAATTGCTACATTCATTAGGCATCAGTCACTGTTAGCCTTAAATTGCCTCTCAGGGAGAGATTCTAATTAGGTGCATTTCTTGATTAATTACAGGTTGGTTAAATAGCAATGCCTGATTAAGAATCTCTAAATGTAGACTGTTGTATGTGCTGCTTGTTTAAACTGAAACAATCCCCAGATTGAATGGAGTACTGAAGTCACATCTGAAATCAGCGGCAGAGCTGAAATCTGGGGCACTTTGGGAATGCTTTCATATTAAAGTTGTTAATGAGAAAGGCTGTTTTAAAGGTTGTGCAGCTCAAGCCACTGGATTTGAAAAGACAAAAAGTCTGTAGATTGCTTTATAAAATTCAGTTGCTTTAGCTAGTATCTGTTATCCAATTCTGTGTTCACATCTAGAAATTTGAGGTTAAATACTATAAGCAAATATTTATGTCTAGTAGATTTTGAGAATTTGTGTCTAAACACTGTATTCCTTGATTGGTGAGTAGTAACTGCCTTGTATACACTGTCTTGCAGCTAAATGATGAGGAGGTAAAGATTTAATATTTTGTTGAAATATTTCCATATTGTAGGGTATATGGTTTTCTGGCAGATATTTAATATGTAGCTGGTTTCGGGTATTACTTTCTCCAAGTGCATGTTAGTTGAAGAACTTCAATATTAGGACCAGAACAAAATCTCTTACTTATGCAATGTATGATTTTTTTTTCTATTCTTCTATTATATTGCCTTATTTAGACAAACATTAAAATAGTTATGCAGAGCAGTTGCTGTAAGGGCTTTCTGGGTATGATAGGATAGTTCTGAAACTGACTTGCATGCCTTCACATTATTTGCTTGTTGCTTTTGACTTTTTTCTGAGGCTGACAGTTATCAATAAACTTTTTTCTGAGGCTGACAGTTATCAATAAAACTTCTGTTTTAAAAAGAACTCCCTCCAAAAACTTGTAATTTTTGTGATTGAAAAAATTAATAAGATTAAAGCTATTCAAAAAGTAAAATAATGGTATTGAAGGAAATGTTAATTGGAAAAGTTCACTCTGTATTTGATTTTAGTTTTTACTGATTACGAGCTATTTCAATCTTGGGGTGGAGGGGAGAGATTTCAGAAACTTTTCTATGCATAATATGAGAATACTGTCTCTGTGGAAAATTGGCAGCTATAGATGAACTGTTCTACAGACACCTCTGCAAATGTTCTTTTTTCTGGACTTTAACTAGATTTATATACTTCCTGAAACCAATGATAAGGTTGCTCTTTGTGTAAATCTCTGATGAAATTCTTGGATTTTCTTATAATACTGGATTCCCAGTAGATCACTGGGAGAAAAAAATGCAGTTACTAGAAATTTGAATATTTAAAATTTGGCAGTTGGGATCCAGTGAAGTGTTTAACCCAATGTAAATGGAGGCTCAGAATATTTCCTAGTAATAAGGCAAATGTTTTGGGTTTTTTCTCTCTCTTTTTCTTACTACTTTTTGTTTTTTGTTTGTTTTTTCCCTTCAGCCAAATAGATTGAAGCAGTTTGGCTTCACAGCAAGAGCTTTTGAAGAGAAGGTACCTCCTGAAAGGCCCAGGGTGGCTTTCCAAACTCCAATGCCAGCCTGTTCAGCCTCTCCAGTGAATGAAGACTCTCAGAGTGATAAAGACTTTCAGAGGGGTCTTGTCAGCAGTCTTGGGGAAATGGTAGCTCCCAGGTGCTTCACCGTCATGTTCATTTTACATGTTAAATAAGATTGTTGTTTGGCATGTTATTACTGCTGAGGTAGAGCTCAGTAGTGCTGTTGATCTTTCTGCAAGGAACTGATGAAGGTAGAAATAATATTTTAATAATATATTAATATTAATAATATATAATATAATAACATAATATTTTTAACAGAAAACGAACTACTTTGCACTGGAATAAACTTTTAATGTCAGTTTCCTTATAGCTGATTTGAAAGCATCCATGGAGGCTGGATTATCTCTTAAGGCAGCTCTCTCATTGTGGATGTTTGTGTAGGACAAGGGTTGAGCTGTAGAAATTATCTCCATGTCTGTAATATTGAATCATGTTTTGAGAATGCTTGGGCCTGTGCCCTGCATAGTCCATGTTTTCAGAAGGCTGGTATGGCACCAGTTTGGCTCCTATTAATTAAGCAGTCTCCTGGGGCTCAGAAATGCACTGTAGGCAAGGACAGCTTCCACTAGGTGCTGTGGTTGTGACTGAACTGTTCAGGGGGAGAGGGAGCTCCAGGCACGTGGCTGAAGCTGTGCTGTGCTATTCACCCTTTGACCAGATCTTGCCTTGTTTTGTTTACTGATGTAGCCAGGAAGTACCATTAACTGAGCCACTCTTGTTTTGTGCTCTTTAGATCTCTGGAATAGTCTGGGTTCATGTACCACTTCCTCAGGGAAGGTTAATTCCCTGCAGAGACTTATTGCATCTTGTTCCTGCATGCCACTAATGAGAGGTCTTCAGCTGAACTAAATCTAGAATTTTTCCATAATGAATTCTTTTTCTGTCCCCATCCCTGCTTCATTCTCTTTCCCTCCCTCTCCTTCTCTCATCCCCCCACTTCTTCTGATGATATCTTTTCAGTTGTACAACAAACCGAGGAATTGTGTCCCTTTTTTCTTTAAGGGTTGCACCGTTGCCACCGCCTCCACCACCTGTTTTGACAGACAACTATAAAACACCTTATGATGATGCTTATTACTTTTATGGGGCTAGGAATCCTTTGGATCCTGCTCTTGCATACTGTAAGTTCATGATTTTAATTGGTTTGGTTGTTAGAGTGATTCATATGACTGCTTTTAATCTAGTTAAATGATGAACAATGTAGAACTTGTAACAACAAATTAAACCCATTTTTAAGATGTGTATTGAATGAAAAAGGCTTTTTTTTTCAATACTGTTTTTGAATGAGGTACTTTTCTCCAGCAACAAAAAGGGCTGTGACTTCCTGAAATCTTGTTCATCACTTGAACAAGCTCTAGTCTCAGATTTTTTGCTGTTACTTCTCCCAGATAATTTTCTTTATAATATTGATAATTAAGACATTATTTCCTAAAATCACTTAAATAATAATTAAATACATGTGTAGGTGTTGTTGCAGTTTCAGATATAATTATCAATATTTTAAAGATATTTATTAATATATTAAATATATTAAAATAATGAAGTGGTCTACTTTTATATTTTAAGAACTCCTTTTTTGTCTTTGCTTCATGATGATTTCATGATTGAAACTATTGTGATTTGTGTAGGGAGAGACTGGATTGTGTGGTGTTTGTTTTTCTCTTTTTTCTTTTTTTTTTTTTAGACAAAAACCAAGAAATACTTAAAATTTTTTTTGTTCTAGCTTCATAGAAAAGGTAAAGGAGAAAAAACTTAGAAAAATAACTCTTTTACTAGTTGATTTGAATGACATTTGGAAAGAATGAGGATGTGTCACCATTAAGCGAGTAATTTAATTTTGTTATTTGAGGTAGAGTATGTTAATAAGGTAATTTGTAAAATCTAAAGGTATTTCGTTGAATTTAAGAAATAGATTTGTACCTTGGCATTGTATTTCTTGCTTTAGAGGGCACTAAGGGTTAGCCGAGTTTGTTATAGAAGCTGAGAGTTCTGTTTGTTCTATACTCACAGAGTTTGAGTGGTGAACTCTATTCTTTTAGATAATGACAAGTATTTATATCTGAGCATTCAAAATTTTAAATATGGTTTGTTTTGTCTTTTTACTGTTCAGATGGTACAGGAATGATGGGAATGCAACCCACACCTAGTCTGGATCCTCCTTTAGGCCAAACTCCAGTAGAGCAGCCTATGTAAGTATTATCTATATTTGTATTCTTTGTGTGTATTTATCTGTATTGATTTTTTTTTTGTGTTGGTAATATTTTGCTGGGAACAGATATGCCTTTGAAATAAAACACGTTAAAGACAACTCTTCAAACTTCCAATTGAGGATTTCTATCTAGACAATAAAAGAATAACTCTGAACTGCTGTTTAAATATGGATTTAAGAAAATGTTTAGGATTATAAACTACCCGGCTATGGGAAACAACAGCTCTTAAATACTTCAGGAAGGGAGTTTTTTAAAAAAAATTTACCCCACTCTTGACCCTGTGATGTTTTCCTTTTATGTGTGTGATTTTTCAATTTAGAAGTAACACTGGACAGAGGAATACAGGAGACAGACAAAGAAGCATAGCAGTGTATTCTGAAGAAAAAACAAAGCCTTCCAAAGAGGCAACATTATCTTATCAACAAGAATTACAACAGCAGGTACTGAGTGGTAAAGCTTCTAACTCTTCATTCTTTTATTTTTTGACATATAATGGTTGTAACTATAGTACTCTTTCCAAGACTTTTATGTGGCTTACAAATAAAAAGCTTTTTAACTCTCCTTCCTTCCGTCACTTCCTTCCTCTGACTCTGCTTTAGCTCATTTTAGCTCTTCAGGTGGACAGTAAGCTCTTCAAATTTTTTGTTAGAGGCAGAGAGAATGTTAAGAATCTTACAGCAAACAGATTAGTTCCAGGCATGTATCTTTATATAATTATTTTCATAAACATAAGAACCTGCATCTTAAAAGGAATGGCTTGTATTGCTCTGACATTGCATTATTGCTCTAATTATTGGTAACAGTCTAATTTCTGTAATTTCTTCATGATCATTTGGACACTAATTCAAAGGTTTCCCTCATGTTTATTTCCAGTGTGTTTGTAGGTGGTGTCTTATTTGTTTTTAGCTTCTCTTTTGATACACTAGACAATTTTTTTGTATCTCCTGTTCCAGTAGACGCCTTAGTCCTATACTCAGTTTAGTGGCCTTCTGCTGCTGCACCTTGCGGGAGTTTATAGTTATAAAATGTATTTGACTCTGATGAAACATGTTACTTTTGCAGAGATTTTCCTAGAATCCAGCTCAGGGGCACTTAACGTTTTCTTATCTTATTTTTTATATATTTCCTTGGTAGAGGTAAATAATACCTGTAATAATACTGTAGTTCTAATTATGTTTGTGCATAAGGGATAAAGGAAAGCCTGCCAACCAAGGGCAAACAGAGAATAGAATAACCATTTAGGAATAGTGTCAGGTACTCTACATGTGCTTCTCTGAAGGCATTTTCTCACTATAGTCCTAAATATTACCTTGCTATATGAGAGACTGCACAATATGACATAAAGGTCTAATAAACATGGCTTGATACAATCTTTCATAGTTGTTATGGTTGAAAGCAATCAGGATGTTCTTTTTGCTATACATAAACCTGACTGATGATTTTTGTGAACAGTTGAAGGGGCTAGATGGGTCTTTGTTGACTCGTTATATCTCTTCTGGAATTGGGATTACTTGATAAAGGGATATTAGAGAATCATAGAGTGGCCTAGGTTGGAAGGGAGCTTAAAAATCATTTAGTTCCGACCCCAGTGCCATGGACGCTCCATCCAGCCTGGCCTTGAACACTTCCAGAGATGGGGCATCCACAACTTCTCTGCTCAACCTGTTCCAGTGCCTCACCACCCTCATAGTGTTTTATCTAATTATATTTATCTAATGAAATGTTTTTCTAATGCACATGAGAAATAAACTTAAGAAAAATACATTAATATATTTCAAATACATAAATAGTTAATGTTTTAAAAGCTTTGAGTAAAAGATGGACTTTTGGACAGCTTTTCACTTTATAAATTCTATAAATTAGGAGACAATTACATAAATGATTTTGCAGAAAAAGAAGAACAAAGCATATGAACATTCTTGTGTTACATGCATAGATCATAGTGAACTACCTCTGAAAACTATTTTATGAGTGATTATAGAATTGTGTAGGCATTTATTATTAGGAGTCATGTCCAGTCTAAGTTTTGGTTAAACAAAACCTACCAGATTGAGAGAAGCAAGTGCAATAATATTGTAGAATTTTGCCTTTTTAATTTTTCAGCCAGTATAAACATCTGTATCAAAGATCCAAAGATATGGAACTTTTGATCTAGTGCAAATGTCACATGTGGACATTTCTGGAACTTGGAAGTTTTGTGATGTGTAGGATGTTTCTCTGATTATGCACAACTGGACAAGCACAACAGAACGCAATGCACTGTCTGCAGTGTTGACAGTGAATTGTTTGGATTTTCTTGCTCTAGATGAGGGAAATAGATAATGAGAGCATTCAGTTTGCTCTGTGAACTTGCTATTCAACTTCTACTTAATGTGATATTATTGTGCAACTAACTTTGGTTGGATTGTTTTTAGATAAGAGAGAGAGAAGAGCGACGCAGACATGAGCGAGAGGAAAAGGAGAAGTTAGAAGCAGAAATGAAGAATTACAATCCCTGGGGAAGAGGTGGTGGTGGTGCTCCTCTCAAAGATGCAGAAGGAAATCTGATAAGTATGTTTGTGAAAATTATGGGTTGTCTTTTCAAGACTGATGTTTTCTTGCTCTTGTAAGGGCTTTATTCAGCCATATTATTCCTTGTTTTGTAACACTGGTAGCCCTTGACAAATAAGACTTGTTTCAAGGGGATGCACTCCAGGAATAATTGAGTTATTATTTTGATTTCTGTAGAATGATTCAAAGAGTACAATCCAAACAAAATGGGAAACACAGGATATGTCAACTTTAAGTGAAGACACAATGCAGTTGTAAAGGGAGAAGGAAAACAAGCTGTCAGAATCATCTGCAATACAAATATACTAAAGTCTGTTGAGAAGATTTTTATTTAAGCATGTCCTAGGAAATAGGTTTTTAGGGTTTTTTTCTCTTTTTAAAAATGATTTCTAGGCTTAGAAATTTCTATTTGTGATACGAAAAATGGAAATGTGTTTATATAAATATACAAAGCTAAGTGGAATATTTATACTTCCCAAAGTAACACTACTGGGAAATGGTTATATAAAGAACACTCAGTAGTAATGTTTTATAAGGCTTGCTTTTTTTCAAGAGCTGTTTTATACAAGATGGGAGTAGGGAGCTGGAAGATAGCTATGATTGATCCAGGTTGTTCATCTACCCTTCTAGTTAATCATTAAATATTTACTGGATAACAGTTTATATACAAAAGTAATTTATTTTAGTTGTATGACACCTGAGCAACATATGTCAAAATTAATAGTATATTTTGAGAGTAGTGAGTAAAGTTTAAATGCTTTTTAAAGATTTTGTGGCCGAATTAAAAGTTTAGAAGTTTGTATTAAGGATCCAAGCTTGTGTTTATCCTCAGGGCAGGTAGAGGTGTTCATACTGCCTGACTTCAGGCACTGTATTTATGTGTTTGGCTTCTTCCTCTAGGCTTCAACAGTAATGTGACTGGAAATTTAGAGGTCTCATACTGGCCTGAGCTCTGTACATAATGCTGAGAAATTTGTCTCTGTCTGTAAATGAGAAACTAAGAGAAAGAAGCTTCTTACCCTGTTTTCATGAATTCAATATGTAAAATACTTTTCCCACCATAGCTTGGCAGCATGATGGATAAGCTATGAGTTGAGTGTTGTGAAACAGGACATGCTTTCTGACATGTATTTTTTATGTGGTGTGACTTGTCTTATTTTCCTCTTAAAAATGTCTGTAAATAGCTTTTGAGACTGATATATGCAAAGGTTGCTTTACACAGAGGCATGGAATTTAAAGTTCTCGGAATCTGTGTGCTTAAATGACTACAGTAATTCATAATTATCAGAAACACTTTCAAAATGTAATCTGAAAACTGTGCAGTGCTTTTTTGTTTTGAAATGAGCCTTCTAAGTGTAGTATGGTAACATTTCAAAATCAGCTGAAATTAACATCTTTGATCAGGCACCATGTAAATTTTGATGTAAATGTCGCATAATGTTGCTTTGCTTACATGTTGAAATCTGCACCTGGATTATTACTGAAGACATGAAGACCAAAATATGCTTCAGTGCTTCAATTGCACTTATTTCCCTCAACAGTAATTAGAGAAATTCAGCACTTAAAATATCAATAATAAACTCAAAAGTATTTTACAGCTTTAAGGAGATAGAAGAAAGGGTGGTTTCTAAATATCTGCTTGTCAACACAGACTTGACAGTCAATTTTGTCTTTGAGTTTTTTATCTTTCCAATTAATAGCATTTTGAGGCAGGGGAGAAGGGAGGTTTGTTGTGAAGAATCATTCCTGACAAAAGAAAAGTGACAAAATGAATCTTTTAATCTGTTAGTAAATAGTACCTAATTATTAGAATCTCACCCTTAGCCTCTGTATTCTTGTCTTTGCCTGAATTTTTTGTTCCCATGGCTGATATGCTCAGGAAAAGTGGAATCTGGTCAAAATCCCCTGTATTTTGGAGAATCGATAGTGAACATGCCTTTATGAGATTAAAACACTATAAACAGTTATTTCCCCTTTCCTTTAGCGGACTTGAGTGTCATGCACAAGCGAAATGAAGAGTCATATCATAATCCAGAGCCAAGACCATATGAAGATAAAAGGGCTGTTGTTGACCTAAATTTGGCCTCCTCGAGACCTGAGAACTCAGAAGCATCTACAAATAAAATAGCAGGTTTTTAAGAATACTGTATTACTCCTCAAACTATCCATAAGTCTTAGTGATCAAAATTCCATAGGTCTTTACCTCTTTCTGGTAGTCCTATGATAGTGTTAGTGCTCTCTATCTGTGAAGTCAGTATCATGCTTCTTTCCCAAATTTCTTCACTGCTGTCACTGTGTGCTCTTAAAATCTTATCTGTCTTATCAGTAATGATAATTAAAGCTGTTTTAGCCCTGAAGAATCAGGATCAGTATATTAGTTTTCCAAATTTGGTGTTTTCTAATCAAATCCTTGTACATGTTTGTGTTCTTTTTAAATGACACATTAAAATATAGCTGTGTAGTAGGTGAGAATGTGGAATGAAAGGAGATCTTCATGTGTATGATGTTAGAGATTAAGGCGAAATTGGTGCAGTAACTAGGTTAACAAGTTCTAAAAGTTACATGTAAATTGGGGACATGTGGAGCCCTGTGCACTGCCTCCAAATTCTAGGGACTTTGATTTATTTTCATATTTTGAAACTAATGCATTTTTATCTTCTTATGTTTTGTGAGACATCTAAATGAGAACACTGTGTTACTCCAGACCTGTCCCTGGTTTAGCATGGGCAAAGGCCAGGATTGGTGATGGTCTTCTCAACTCAGCTTAGATGCTGCTTTTCCTCATGCATTCTAAATGGTATATAAAATTTATTCTGCTTTTTTATATAGAAGTAACTCCATCATGAAAGAGCCACATGTAAATTTAGTTCTCTTTTGGAAGGATTCAGGCATTGCTTCCATGTAAGGAAAAATAATCTCAAAGTGTACTCCTTGGTATGCAAACACATGCTCCTAAGGCTAGGCTGTAGCAGTAAACATGTGCATTCCAATGGGAATACTTTAATGTGTTATTTATGCTTTCATCTGACTTGGGTGTTACCATATAGGGAAATGTAATGTTCATCTCAGCTCAGTGGAGCTACTGCTCTTGCACATCTTTGAGGCACCATCCTTCAGAGCAGATATGATATGAGTGAAGAACATGCTGCATGAGCTGGAAAGTTAACACAATCCACTCTACTTTTCCTTTACTTCCTTTTTTTCTCCTCTGCTTCTTGTAGGGTATCTGTTCTGCAAAACCTGCTCTCTGTGGTATCTGAATTAATCCTCCTGCCTAGAGCTTTGGGTACAGCATAATTATGTCGTGGTCGTAACTCAGGGCTAAAGGAAACCTGACACTTCAAACTTTACAGTACAGAAAACACTTTATACTGGCAGAATTCAGATTTCTGACTGCTTAGAATTTTATTTGCCAGTCTGGGGCTTTGGTTTTTGTAGCATCCTTTGCTATTTTGTGTAAATATTTGTTCTATAAGGATGCTCTGTTTTTAAAGAGTGAATAAACCTGAGGAATATAACTGTAATGTTCTAAATCAAAGGAATTGCAAGCAGTAAAGCTAAGTTGTGTAAAGTATTTGCTATTCTAATTAATTTGCAGGTAATGTTCTTACATCCTAAGCTGCAGATTGAACAATAGAATAGGTGACTTTAGTAGGTGTTATTTTGTAGAAATGCAGCTCACTTGGATGGTATTAAATGGTTTAAACCTGGCAATTATTGCAGGCAGAAAATGTAAGAACTCTCAAGCCCAGCTACAGCCTTGAGTTACGACTGCCATAAGCTTCCTTTTGAAACAAGTGTCTTGGATTCCTCCTTCCTCACTCTGGCTTCCTGTCTTAAGTTTGTTTTTTATCTGTAACCTTTTCCTTCCCTTAGGTATTACATTTGCACAGGCCTCTCCTTTTGCTCGAGGTAATGTGTTTGGTGAACCTCCATCTCCAGAGCAGCTTAAGCGACAGGAATCCTACAAGAACTTCCTGCGTCTCCAGGTGAGTGCTCGTGCCAGATATCATCCAGTGAAATAAATTGTAAAAAGAGGATTTGCACTCAGAGTAAATCATCACTGCCCACCAAAGCCCTTACCTGTGCTATCACAGCCAATTCTGCACACAAGAGGCATACTAAAAGCTACATACTATAGAGTTTCTTTTTGATTTTGGATTACATAGTATCATCACTTAGACAAGCATTTCTTAATAATTGGCTTCTTTAATCTAGGCTCTATCTTTTTTTTTTAAATTCAGCTCTCTAAATATGGTATTGAGTTTGGAAACTGTGCATAGAGTACAGGTTTGCATACATAAATGACTACAGAAACCAAGATATTTGCCTTTGGAAGTCTATGTGACAAAAATGTATGCTCATCAAAATGAAATTGTGATCAGTCATAGTGTAGTTATTTATTGATGGGTATATAAAACCTGGTTGTTCCTCAACCAGCTTATGTCTTCTGCCCAAAACATTTCACATTTAATCTTATCCTGTATGAATTAAATATCAGTGTAATTAAACCATTATCAAGGAAATAATAGTTAATTTAAGAGACTACTAAAGTCATACAGTATTTGATGTGGACCTCTTGAAAAGAAAAGATCAAGGTTTTTTTTCCATGAAAGGGCTGCCAAATAGACTAAAGAATGGGCAGATTTTGTGCTTCAGTAAGTCAGCGCTTTGTCTAATAATACTGCAATTGTGGAATGGAAAAGATAATTGCCATATCTTTTTGGTTTCCCATCTTCCATTGTGTGACCAGTGAATAAAAGTGTTACTCCAGCACATCTTGAACAGAGCAAGTGGTAGGAAATACTCTGGTTGTATTAGTATTGTTTATAAGTAGCTTTTCTGTAGAGGAGTGACTCTGATGGCCAAAAAGAAATAGAATCTCATTTTAAGGGAATTCTGAGGCTGAAATACAGGACAGACTCTAGGATTCTTTCAGTTGCCCCATATTTCTTTTGATTTTGCAAGTAGGTACTGCAAAAATCATGGTGGTAAATGTTGTTAATCAGATTGTTACTGCCTATTGACAGTTGAATACTTTTTTGTTTTATTTTTAAGATTGAAGAAAAGAGACGTAGGGAAGAAGCGGAGCGAGAAAAACTTAGAATAGAAGAAGAAAAAGAGGAAAAACGACTCGCAGAGCAGAGGATGAGAATTCAAAAAGCATATGAAGAGGAACAAGAGGAGAAAAGGAGGAAAGATGAGGAGGTGTAGTATTTTGATACTTTGACTTCTTTCCATCCTAAACTAACCCTTTGTAATATTTGTTGAGTGGAAGGTAAGCCGAGAAGCGTCCTGTGAAGTGGTCTTTGCTTTTAAATGGGTCTGCATTAGGCAGAGGAGAGGTGCAAGATTGTCAGCATTAACTAGCTCATTCTTCTCACTCTTCATGCTATACTACAAACTTGAAGTATTGTTAATTCTTTCAAGAAAAAACCTGTAGTTTTATAAATTACAGTGGTGCCCTCCTTTCTAAAAGAAATTGGTGGTGAGGCCAATAAAAAGCTTTATCAAATTGGTGAATTAAAAAAATATCATCCCTGCTTTTGTCTTAAATCTAGTTCTCATGGAATTATTTGAAAAATGTACCTATGCAGGAGTATTTTGTAAAGAATTTTTTTGAACTGGCAAGGAGATATCTTTGAGATGAGAATAGTTTGTTTTGGATGAATGCCAAGCAGATCTAGTAAATACTTTTCACGGAGGTAAATTCAAACCTAAATCAATAGCCATGGATTTAATTCATACCCCAAGTTTTTATTTCTTGGGTTTTAATTTTTTAATAAATTTGCATTATTTAGAATATAATAAATAATTATAGGAAGAGGACACAAGGCCATTAGAGAAGGAAGAGTCTTTTAGTGCCCTATGGGATTATGGAAGATAAGATTAGGATGTAGCACTTGAAAATTTCTAAGACAGAACATTTATCTTCTATTCTAAATTCTCCTTCCCTAGTATGAGCAGATTGGTTGGATGAACCTTGGCTTCTGGTTACCAGAGCTGTTCTAGCAGAGAGTAGGGAGCTACCTGGTGTCATTGCTATTCACAGTCACACGACTAAAACTGACACCAGATGATAATTTCTCTGTGGTCTTGTCGATAGTGTTGTGCATGTCTGCAGTGTGTTTTAATTGAGTCCTAATTTTTGGAAATGACTCCTACAGTTTAGCCTTAGCTGATGGCAGATCCAGGGTCACAAACTGATGTTTATAGAAGTTATTAGGGATTCTGTTTAATGATGTTAGCAAAGCCAGGGCTGCTGCTGTTCGAGATTTGCATGAGATATATTTTAATTTGGATATTTGAAGTCAGACTAATGAAATATGCTTTTTTATTTCATACTAATCACTTTGATGTGTAATTTTAACTTCTCAAAGAGAAAAAAAATCAGTAATTGAGTCTTTTTTAATGTATTAATTATGTTACAGCGAAGATTGAAAAATAAAGAAGTAATTCAATTAGATGAAGTGAGGAGAAAAGAGGCAGAAAAACAACAAAAAGAAAAAGAAGAAAAGCAAGAGGAACAACTTAGACAATATTTTGAGAAGGAAAAGATGGAAGAGGAAAAGAAGATGGTATGTTTAAGTGTCTTTCTAAGAAAACTTTTAAAAATAACTGGATTTTAAGGAAATCACATGATTTCTTAGACCTCTGCCTTCAGTGTTGTTCCTCTCAGTTTATCAAACTGCAGTATACTTAATGCACAGAGAGCAGCTGGTGGAAAAATCAGTCATATTGCAATAGAAATTTACCTTGTTGATTAAATTTGCATTAAAAATAGTAAGAGTAAGAGTAATAATCTGCACTCAACAGTTGATTTTTATATCTGCTGTGAAATACTGTGACCTGCATTTGCTGAGGTGTAAATATAAGTAATATTCATTATTGGAGGGCTGGTAGGACTGTTATCCTAAACAATGGTGGTTTTGGTGATTACATTCTTTTCCTTTGACCTGGATGATGTAAGAAATCCGTCACATAGCATTCTGATGGACAAAATCTAAGTAAATGATAAAATTCTCTTATAAAATTTGTACTAAATTTCTGTAATTTCTCTGAAATAGACAGATATAAAGGAAGTGTCTAGAGTAGAAAAGATACATAACTGAAATATAAATTAAGGAAAAAACCACCCTATAGCATAGGAAAAAAGTATTAAAATTTCTATAGGTAGAAAACAAAAATCACATGAAATAATTTTTGCAGTCATTTTATGCACTTAGGAACATTTCTTTCTTCAAAGGGAAAACACTAACAAAACTTTGCCTGTCCAAAATAACTCTTTATTCAGAAGCTATAGGGATGTAGTTTCAGTCTTGGTTTCCTCCCTGCAGTTGTCACGACAATCTTCACCCGTCATTCCCGCCCTGCAGAACAAATCAGCAAGAAAAGAGGAAAGGATTCCCTCTGCTGAGAGCCGTCTGTCTTACTATGCACAAGTATGTTATAGCACAAGATTGTTAGAGCAAACTTCTACTGCTTTATTTAAGAAAGTACTGGGTATGAAATCATGCCAGGCTTTTTAAGTTTGCCAGTTATTACTGGAATGCCATGGATAATGAGACAGCCTTTACATTAATCAGTCTTGGAGCTCTGAAGTTTAAGGTTAAATTTTATTTCAAGTATTGAAGAATTTTTTTTGGAGGTGTGTTATTTTAGAGTTTTTTCTGCATGTGTATTTTCTGTAGGAATGAATACCTCGTTTTGGAGAGGACATACACTGTCCAGACCCTTACCAGGGGTCTGATGATCTCAAGATTTAAGATAAGAAAGTTTATATATAATCTAGCAGCTCATCATTTTCACTTACAGAAGAACTTTGCTCAGGCATGAAGTTTAATGTTGATTTGTAGCTACTGACATTCTTGTGCAATCTTAATGTTTTTCAAAGTACAAGAACATTATTGCTCCTAATATGCTTTACTTTCTTCTCTGCATCACAAATGACTTACAGTAGTGGTTCTGAGACCTCTCATTTCTTTTACTTCTTAGTCTTCTCTGAGGCTTTTTTGGCTTTTAAAATAAACTTCTCCTAGAAGAGAGTGGATTAAATAGTTGCTTATGATATTTGAATCTAAGACCATACTTCTGTCTTTTTATTGAGAAAGTGTTTGTTTTTTACCGACTCTCTGTCTGAACTGAGCTAAATACTTTATAGTGCAGTTTCAGAGAATATTTTATGTCACACTTTAAACCATTGCTATCCCTAAATTTCCTAAATGTGAAGAATGCTCTGGAGGTAGGTCAGTTTATTTCTTTAGCAGTACTTGGAGTAGATTTGTTTAGAACTCTGAATAGTGCATGATAGATATTGTCATAGTAATTTGGTTTGTACATTGAAAGATCAGATTTAAAAAAATATTAGGCTTTCACAACCTGTAAATTTACTGTTCTGACTTTCAACTGTTAATGTAAATTAGCTGTAAAATAAGGAAATAAAATGTACTGCAATTTCTTCCTCTTACAAATTACATTTCATATTGATGATGGTCACTAGGATCCTCCACAGCCCAGAGCTCCTTCTCCACCTGTCCCTGCTAGAAGAAATCAGCTGCGTTCATTAGGTGGGTGTTTGTCTTCATTGCAAGCTCACTTTCTATTGCAGCACAACCCTTCTCTGATACCGTTCCTTTTCTTGCCTGCAAAAGAGGAGTCCTTTAAAATTTGCATTTCTGTCTAGGTGTTTTCTCTCTCTTAGTATTATTAATGTATTAGTGTGGTATGTATGAATTTTTAAGACAAAATAAAAATGCATTCATTATGTGTCATCACAAGGAAATATGTTTTTGTAAAAACTCTGATAATGGAATAGTCTGCATGGGAAGTGCTGGATCTCTTGGAACCGTGTGGTACCACTGTGCCCAGAATATGGCAAAATGGGAAAGCTTGGATTGGCTGAGATTAGATCAACAGAGTGTAGAGCATTGCAGCTCTCTTAAGTTCTACCTACCTTTGTTAGTCTGCCTAATCCTCTCCTCATTCCTCTTAGCTTTCACTGGTTGTTTTAAAACTCAGATGTGCTGGAAGGATCTCCTTTGTTTTTTTTATATTAGTTATCCTGGCAATATGTGGGTGGAAAGCAATAATCTTTCTACTGATACTTTTTTTACAAGTATATAAGAAATATACTTGTATATGTAAATGTAGCAGTAAGTAAAATGAAATCAAATGTAAGTGATGTCCTACAAATGCTGTTAGCCTGCAGCAGAAAGTACCTGAGGCCATTCCAGGGACTTGTGGATTTTCCACTAAATGGAAGGCAGAGTGTTTCTTAATTCTGCCTTTGGAAATTGATTGACTCAGACCTTCTGTCAAGAGAGAAATAAAGACATATAAACTGAGTCTCGTTTTTGAGGATTTAAGCTAGTAAGACTTGCCTGCTAAGTTCTGGACTCAAGTCTAAAAGGCAGTCAAATATCCAACACTAAGTATGTTATTTGGAAAATGAGGAATTTCTGAAACTGGTTTAACTTGTGAAGGAATGCTGCCCTGACCACAAAAAACAGCATAGATCCGAAGCAGGTCTGAAAAGTCAACATAAGCATGTAATAAAAATTGAAGTTAGAACTCTTGACCACTTAAGAGATTCTGCACTAGGCAGATAGATAGCAACTTATGAGTCAGGGAAAAAAATGATAGAGTGCTTGCAGATACCACTGCAGTTCCTGTTATCTGAGGACTATGTAGGTTTGCATATTTCAAATTAAGCCTTTTTGCTGGCTACACCCACTTGTATTCCATAGCTTTTTCTTTTTTAAATACAGCAAAACATTTCCAGTAACATTTGTATGTCTTCTGCTCTTCAGGAGTTCTCAACCTTGGTAATAATATAAATTCTGATCTTTCTAATATATTAAATACTGTGATTCTTGAGTTTGTACATTCCTTTTTTTAATTCACATTTCCTCATATCTGTTTTTTCCCTTTATATTTTACTTATGTTTATAAGTAGACAGCAAAGTTGCTCTGACACGGCTTATTTTTAAATTATTTGTGCTAAATTCCAGAGGAAAGGAAGAATGTGATCAATGAATTATCAGAGATGAGGAAACAGCTTCGTAGTGAAGAGAGGCGACTGCAGGAACAGTTGCTAAATGCGGCCAGTCATGATAATGTACCAATTACACGGTAAGAATTTAATCTTCTGTTTCCAAAGCTAGATTTTTCACAGGAACTTACTGTGTAGTTGACCAATATACATGAGTAGAATGAAAATATCAAGGTAGAACTCATATATAATTTTTTTTCATTTTTTTCTAATGTGTTTGGGTTTTTTCCAAGACTCATGCTAAAATGTATTGTAAGAACGGCTGTACTGGTGAGATAGGAAGTTGCAATGCTCTGTCTTGAAGAGGGGTCTAAAACAGATGTCTAAGGCAGAATTATATCTCATTACCTTTTTTTCCTAGGGCATAATATGTTCCTGTAAACTGCAGTACTACAGCTGCTGAATATGCTTATGAATACTGTACTGTTGTGGAAGTACTTTCTTTCTTCCTGAAAAATCATATTTTCTTTATTTAATAAATTGGGTTTGCTTCCAAAATGCATTAGCTAATCATACCAATTAGCTGGAAAAGACACATCTAATTACCAGCCTTAGTTCCACTCTGTAAAGTATGAGGGTTATCTCATACTTTAAGTATGTTAAGTAGGTTATCTCTTTTTTTATGACACAGTATGCAGTGTCATTACTTTCAAATATATTTTCCTGTTTTGATAGCTTTATTTAAAGATAAAAGATCTGAACATTATCAATATTATATTTCCTTCCAACTTATTAATAGTAGGGTGTTAAATTGCTTTCTGCTTGTTCTACAAACCTGTCCAGGAGGAGGAGGGAGAAGAATCCAAGGGACATATTTGAGATGGCCAGGCTTCGTCTGCAGGCTCCGGTTCGGCGACCTTCCTTGAGGGAGGCACAAGATCCTGTCAATATACAGAATATCTGGGAGTTTAATGAACTTAAATACAAAGGCAGGTAGATCTTCTTGTTACTGATGAAGAAGAGTAGGGAAACATCTTCCTTCTCCAGTTTCCATTGCATGGAGTTAAAGACAAAAATAAAAATCAGGCTCTTCATGAGCTACTGCCCATGCAAGGCACTGCGTGGGCACTATTTTGTTTGTGTGTGCATTTCTCTCTGTGGGGCTGTTCCTGCCATTCCATGGAATTCTTGGCCTCACAACGCTGTGTCATCACTCAGAGCACTGACCTGTCCTCTTGTGTCTGCTGCTTAAACTTCCTGTGCATTTGATATCATGGTGTTACTGAAAATAGACTGAGTTTGACTTTTTTTACCAACTAAAAAATTATGTTTCTGTGTAACTTTCTGTTTATTCTTTACCAGAAAAGATGTATTTTTAATATAGTAAAATTGTAAAATCATTGCTAAGTTGCTCATTCTCTTGGCTGTTGACACTCTTATTTTTAATGGCTTTTTTATGACTTAGATATTTCTTTAAATTGGCTTTTCAGAAATGTTAATTTAGGGAATAAGTGTAAATTTCATCTTTTTGCTCTAGATCCTGAAACACGTATGGTCTTGAGGCACATGTATCCTGATCCTCCAAAAGATGACCAGACCCTAGAGATTCAACAGCAGGCACTGTTGAGGGAGCAGCAGAGGAAACTTGACAAAATGAGAATGAGGAGAGAAACAGAAGGTAAGGAATGAATGCTCTGAGATAAACAAACATCTTTGAAATGATGTGGTTTGTATTTGATAAGAATTCAAACCCACTAGCACTAGTTTTACATCTTTCAAGTACACTGTCAGCACTGCAGTATGAAACACTAAAACACCAGAACACTGAAAGTCTATTGTAATCTAAACATAAAAAGATAGGGTGTTTGGGGAGCTTTTGTGGTTTTGTACTCCGTTTTGGGGTTTTTCAATTACTTGTGACCGTTTCTCTTTGGTTCCCTGAAAGTAATTTAACTACTGCCTCATACTTCAAAAATTCTAAAGGAAAAGTAGTTTTGTTACTGTTTCTTGGAGAAAACTACAGAATAGTGAAACTCTTTTGCTGAACTGTGAAAAAAGTGTTAGCAGGTAAGTCCCATGAAGCAATTATTGAGTTCTAATGGAGGAAGTAGGATGACTGGGAACTGTGAATGGATTAAAATACAGCCAGTGTGTCTTCACCTTGGTCTCCTTTTAATGGATGATTTTTTTTTAATTTCCATTATCTTGGGTTGATTTCTTTTAAAGTTTCAGAAACGTGTATCCATAAAAAGCCTTTGCTTTAGAAACCACATGTGAGATACTGGAACTACTTGGAGGTTCTGGAAGGAAAATGTTGCTTGTATCACTAAACAGATATGATCCTAAGATAGTAAACATTAGCAGCCTAACATGGAAAATATTTTGGCTGCATATTGCAGAAGCAGTGAAAAGTAGATGTATTGTCCCTTTTTTTTTTGCTACAATTAATTCCAAATGTAAGGTTCATTCAGGTATCTTTTACAAACAGTCATGAAAGAGCAGTATTTCCAGTTGTTTTAGAGGATATTTAAAATTATAATAAGAGTTGCTTAAAGCTATACAAATGAACTCAGTTTTGAGTGCAAGATGCAGATTTCTTGGAAAAGCGTTTACCTCTGTAATTCAGACTGGCTTAACTAAATTTTTGAAGAGAAAGTAACTTTATTTCTGTGGTGGCTTAGCCTTTGCTAGCAGCCAGACTCCCATAGGGCTGCCCTCTTGCTTATGTCTCCTCACTCCTGCCCTTTGGGGAAACAGGAAGAATAAAGCTTGTTGGCCAAGGTGCACATGGTGAGATTGGTCAGCAGCTGCTGTTGGGGGCAAAACAGGCCTGACTTGGGGAAAATTAACCTAATTACCATAAGCCTAAATATTTGATTACTGACTTTGAGTAGCAGAAAATAAAAAGCATGAAGCCTGCAACTTTTTCTGCCCCTTTCCTGTGCCCAGTTTCACTCCTTCATTCTTAGTGTCCCTGCTCCCCTTCCTTGGTACCACCCCAGGTACCGAGTTACCTCTGTGATGCAATGAGTGATGTCAGGCTTGGGAAGGGGGCATTTTGGCCATTACACAGCAGTTTATCTCTGCTGCTTCTGTCTTTTGCACCTTTCAATCTGGTCTGCCATAGTGTCCTTCAGGGGCTGCAGGGGAATCTCTGCTCTGGCACTTGAGCACTTCCTCCTCCTCCTTTTCTGGCCTTGGTGCCTCCAGGGCTGCTTCTCACAGATATGTCCTCAGTCCTACTGCCATGCTTTGATTTGCTCTTGCTCAAATTTGTTTGCAGAGGCATCACAAACGTGACTGATAGGCCCTGCTGTGTCCTGCAGCAACTTCATTGTGGCAACAGCTGTGCCCAGCACAGGGTATCCCCTGGCATCTTCCCACAGCCCCCCACCTTGCCACAGTCACCCATGGAATTGCTCCTCAGACTTTATTAGCCTGAGCATTAAATAAAACCAAGCACACGTGGAAGGAAAATATTTACATTTTTGCATACTGCTTTGGAAAAACAATGCCTCTTCTGGTTACTGGTGCTTTGAGGCTTGCACCTGTTAGCTGTTGCCAGACCTGTAAGATTAACAGAACTGATAGCAAGATGTGAAGGGTGACAGCTGTGTGTTCAGTGTCCTGTTGAGTGTTCAAGATGATCCCTGTTCTATCTTAGGCAGATGAGCTGGTGTTCAAGCAATGTGGGCCATATTGCTTGTGGATAATAGACCATCCCACTTGCAAATAAGCACATCTGTGTCACATGCTGTGTTAATTATATGGTTGTGAGTATCTTTTAATGCCTAAATGGAATCTATAGGCTTTACTTCAGTCTTCCTCTTATAAGATTGACTGAAATGCTGAAAAATAATTCATTGGCTTCAGCTGAGATCTCTCTGGGTTTTGGTTCTGGTTTTCTGCCATTAGAATATTTTTTAATAGACCAGTCTGAGAAAGTTTTCATTTAATGTTTTCTGCAGAGAAGCCTCCATCATCTAGAAAGCAAATTTGCCTTTTCCATTAATTTCAAGCACATGGAGTCATTGAGACTTCTGCTAATAGATAATGTAGGCTTCCATGATGACATCTGAGGAAAGGCCTCTTCAGGTTAGGTTAGACTAGTTGATAGACAGGCAGCTGATTTTTATAAGTATTTTCTACTGATGCTTCTAGAGGCTCCTTAAACAGCTTTTCTTTTTCTCTCTCCTACTGCTTAACAACATAATTTAACTTTATAGTCTGTCACTGAGTACCTAGCAGGAAAATTAGTTGCCATGTCTCTGTTTCCAGTTTATTTTCCTCAGAGACAAATTCATCACCTTCCTCTTGCTGAAAATAGATGAGTGGTTTTATTGTCTGATTTAAGGCAGAAAGAAAGATGAATTAAAGCAGTATGCACTTTTATACTGTGGGTGAAATAATGTGTTTTGGGCTGTTGTGGCAAAGGCATACCTTCTTTCCCACATTATGTGTAAGTGGTTTTTGCCTTACATGCTTTTTATACAGTTTTCTCTCTGATATGTTTGGTTTTTTTCTTTATGTGAAAGAGGAATATGTTGACTGTTAATGGAACTATAAACTGAGAAATCAATGTTTGAAATATGCCAAGTTTTTAAATGCTAGCTGTGTCCCTATAAAGGAGGCAGTTTTTTTGCAGACTTCTGGATGATTATTATTCTGGGGGATGGGAGGGAAAGCCCCAGGAGCAGGTTTGATGTTGCTGTGCTGCAGTGCTGGGTGCTGCATGCTGGAGCAGTGTGACAGGAATGGGCTGGGAGTCAGGCCAGCAGGACTGACAGTGCTCTGGTGCTGGACAGGAGGTCAGCTACACACTGAGTAAAGTGGTGTTTCTTGCATCTCTGCCTCAAAACCAATCTATTGAAATAATTTATTTGAAAATTTAAACTAAATAAGAAAAGTAACTTCAGTTCTGCTTCTTTGCATTTCCAGCATGCATTGGGTCATTGTTAGCTTAACTTTCAGGATGGTTCTCTGTGCTCTCCAGAACTGAGATTTTTATCCTGAGATAAAAGCACATATATTCCTATCACTTTCCTCTGTGAAATGATCTCTGTCAGGATCAACTTCTCTTTGAAGGCTGGAAGTGTGGTGTGCTTAGCATGTTGAATGTACATTTACTCTTGGGGCTTTCTGAAGTCCCTGCTGTGGTTGTTATTCCCTGCCAGGAGCCAAAATACAGATAAGAAGTAATAAACTACAGATTTCTGTTTGATTTCTCTGATTCTACTTAAATTTACATAAGGAAACTGGAATAACTGTTGCATTCAAGCATTTTAAAAACCCATTCCTTCAGCACAATTTATGTATATTTAAAGATGTAATGCATACTGATCTTCATTTTTGCAATAATAAACTGATAAAATATGTTTTGTTATTAACTATTTTTATGTCAACCCTGTCATTTTGTCTCCTGTCTATGTAGCTTTTGATGATCAAGAGGATTCTGCTTTGGACAGCTACCCACAAACCATGGGCCTGGTAAGAACAAAAGGTTTTTTGTTATATTACTTTTTCAAGTGTGAGAAATATTGTGTCTCTCACTGATTTGGAGAAAGGAATAACAGTTAACAAGACAGCAAACTAATTTACTTCTTTTTCTGGTCCACACTAACAACAGCTTCTTTAATCTTGACATACAAGTTGCTTATCTTTGTACATAGAGATGGCCTGATCCTTTAACTCTCTTCCTTTTATATTCATTGGTACTTATTTTATATTCATATGATGTTAGATTGCTGCTGGGGGGTGAGAATTAGTAGAAAAAGCCAAGCCAGAAGCAGTTGCTCTGAATTCAGGTGGTTTAAGTGATGCACTTGGCCAGTCAAGAATTGGATCTGTTCTCAGATGGAATGTTTATTTTCTGACTTGGTGAAAAGAGCAAAATAAAGTGCTATCAAATTAGAATCCTGCACTAACCCCAAATTCTGAATAACAGAGTTCAATTGTATTTCGTGGGAATGTGAAGCAGTGAAACACAGGAGACTGTGCAACAGCAAAGACATTAACCTCAAGGATAATACTGTAACGAAATGCAGAAATGAAACACTTTTTATTTAAAAAAATAATCACATTAATGCACTTTATAGTTGTAATTTAATGCCTGAAATTCTAATTCAGAGCAATGCTTTGCAGTAAAAGATTTCTTTTCTCTTGTTCTGTCTCCTCTGATGGTTTCTACTGCTTTGATTTTAGAGTGGTTTTCAACAGAAATTATTCCTCAGTAGGAGTTCTGTAATAAATGGTTGCATCTATGACATGAGCTATGAGTATTGGTCTTAGTCCTTGATATTATGATGTAGAAATTTGTTATTTTAATGCTTTAATGTGAAAGATTGAGATTGTATGTGGTGGGATAAGTTAAACATAAGAAATCATTCTTCATTTGATCAATACTAAATACAAACCTTAAATGCAAAGCTCACTTTGAGCACTGATTGTTCTGAGCCTTACACAGAGTGACACAGATCAATTTCTTGATGGAAATGTCTGTGTTACACAAATTACCACAACAGCTGTCATGTGTAGGCAATTTCAGCAAATGGGATTTATACTGAAAAGTAAAAAGAAACAAACCCTAATGCTTAAAAAGAATATTAATTCTTTAAAAATGTATTGGGTTTTTAGAACCACAAAATCAGGGTTAGTAGAATATGAACACTGTAGAGCTGCTCTTTGCTTTGCAGAAGTTTGGCAATTAATTTACATTAATTATCATTTGGCCCCAGAAATGTATTAAAGCCTCTGAATTTCCATTTTTTCTCTTTTACTTTTGTAGTTCAGGAACAAATCTAATGAATTCCAGAAAAATTCACTGTTGGAATCGGATAGTGCTTTTATTGGTGAGTTTCTACCTCCCTTAACCATGTTGTGGGTGTACAGACACATGGTTTAGTCTAAAGCTTTGTCTCTAAAATGATTATTACTGTTAGGAAGTTATGTCTCCAAATTAAAATGCAAAGATTTATGAAATGTTACTGCAGCAAATTTGTGTAAAGACACCTAAATTTGATGCTGCTGCTCAGTTGCCCTTTACCACCTTACATCTTTTCATGAGAAAGCAGCTTTCTCTGCTCTTCATGCTTTGTCTGGGAGGTCAGGCTTGTCAAGGGGCTTTTTTTGACATCTTCCCAGCTTTGGATAAGGAAAAGCTAATATTTATTCAGGAAATGTGTTACAATGGTAGCATTGGCAATGCTTTTCTATTGTTCTGCTGCAAATAATTTATTGACAATCACAGCTTACAATTGCAGTCCATCCACAGTGAAATACAAAAGTCTTAGACAGTCAGCGATTCTTTTCATGGTTATTCTTTTGATTTACAAGCATGCTTGATTTTAAGCACGATTATATGGGTATAAAATAGCAATTCATGCTAAATGGGTCACTTTTCTGCTGTTCACATTTTATTTCATTTCACTTGCAACATTATACTTATAGACATTGTCACTTATTCATCATCTGAAGCAGAAGATTTTTAGTTTTCTAAAGATTTTTGTATAGACTGCCTCGTGTAATGTCTCTCTATTCAACCTTTATATGCATGGATGTAAAAGTGCTGTTTTATTTCCAGTTACTAGAAAAACCCAACCAGCTCAGGCCTTTACATGTTATTTTCCATTAGCAGGCATTTCAGTATCTTGAAATTTCTTTCAGTCATCTATGGGAAATCATCTTGCAAGGTTTTTATTCTTTGTTGTATGGGAGATGCAGTAGAGTGAAGCAGATACTTTTTAATGAAACAGTGTTTCTATAAACTGATGACTATTATCTCTGGCTTTGGTTAAAAGCAGAATTTTTCATTTGAAGTGTATTCAAGTCCATTCTGTTAACGTGCAAGTCCTGGAGTACAGGGTAGAACCTGGCACTGGGTGGAGCACAGGGTGGGGTTTCAGCCCTGCTCAGTGCATTTGGTTCTCCCTGCAGTCTGCAATACCTTCCTTTTCAGGTTAAGGATTACTGTGTATTAGTACAGCCCAGTGGTGAAAGGATGCCTCAGAAGAGCCCATCAGTCTAGGCTGGAGCCAAATACCCCATCTCAGCCAGGACAGGCTCATGGAGAGGAACACAAGATGCAGAGCAGACATGCAGGGCTCTTCCAGCTTCCAGTGAGCTGTAGCTGATTGCATTTCATAAGCCTTGCTAAGCTGGGCCTTTCACAGGTTGTCTTTCACCAACTAGAATTAGCATTTTGAATCCCTGTTCACCATCAGCAGTATTGTGTGGATAAATATCCAGCTGTGCCTTCTGTGAACTGTGTCCTTTCATCTGCTGTGAGGCTGCCAGCTCTGTAATGGAGTGTTCTTGGGTATTTCCTAAGGTTCATGATATTTACAGTGCTCTCACTGTTTCCCTTCTTCTTCCCATCCACCTGGTACTTGCAGTTTAGTGAGCTGTTTGAGTTAACCTAACATATTATTTATTCCCCCCACCCCCTTTTTTCCTTTTCCCCCCAGATCATTTCTGGCTGATAAAAACCATGTTCTTCAATAGTGAGCTGTATGCATTAACTAAAAATGTGTTATCCTTTGCATTGTTTGGGCTTTATAAATAGCTACTAACATTCTGAATATTAATCTGGTGACTTCCATCCCTGAACTAAAAATAAAAACTATCATTCTCTGTGGGCTGCCTTCTCTGGGAGTTGTGCTGCTCACATTGTGTGAGGGTCTTTGGTGAAATACAGGGGTGTATTGTAACAGTGCTTGCCATTTCCTAAGAGGAGTGTAACACCACCCTCTGGTTTGCTTGAGGTCTTTTTTGGTTGGGTTTAAAATCCAACTCAATTTTGACATCTATTATGTCAGCATTACATTTATATCCTAGGGCTCAGAAATTTGAGGCTGTTAGAAATAAAGTGTTTGAGGCAGTTAGAAATAAATTAGTTTTTTTTTTTCTTTTTTTGCCTCATTGAAAACCCTAGAATCTATTAGTGTTAATGCAGTGATTTAAAAGCAACAGGATCTCTCTGTGCAACAGGATCTGAATGAGGGATGCTTACAGGAACAGGTAGCATCTGATACTGATGATACACTAATGGTACAAATAAATTCTTAAGCTTGTCCTTTGTTGTGACAAATTCACTTTGTTAAACTATTTTTTTATATTCCAAGTGTCATGGTTTGAGCCTGGCCAATGCCAGTGCCCCCATGAAAATACTTTCTCCCTGGTGTCTACTGTGAGATGAGACCAGGAATAGAGCAAAGCAGGCTCTAACTTAGGAATAAAGGGAAAAAACTTTATTAACCTACAACTATATTTAAAAAAAGAAACACACACAGAACTCAGAATGAAAACCTTCCAAAAACACTCCTCCTCCTCCCACCAAATTCCCAATACATCACAGTAGGACAAAACCTTGGATTCTCAATTCAGTTACCACCCCTCCGATCACTAACTCTGTCTATCACCACCCTTTAGATAATCAATTCTCAGTTCATCAAGGAGAGAGGAGTCTCTCTTGCACCATGGGCTTCCCCTGGAAACACAGTTGGAACCTCTTGTGTTTCCCTGTCACACGTGGCGCTGCCTGGAGATCATCTGGAGATCATCTGCCAGCGTGACATTTTCCCTCCATGCCCAGTGCTCTCACCACTGCGCATGGACCAGAGCTGCTCCCAGGGTTTTCCTTTTAATGGTGCTTTGCTTAGTTCCAAGAAGAGCACAGTCTCTCCCTTTTGGGATACCTGTCCCTCCCAGATTTCACCCCCTGGGGCTGAGGGGTCTCAAGGACAGAGATCTTCTCCTTCACCAAAGATCAAGGGCACCACCACCACCCTCCTCACCTGTCTCTGTTCACACACTCCTTCACATCACATCACTGCACTCTCTTGGCTCCGAGCCATTGCCTCCCCCTAAATGCAGTCTCTGTGTCACAGGAAAAATGGTTCTGTCCATGGCCATACAAGAAAAGTCCAGCCAAAGGCCACTCCATCATCTCCTCCCACCTAGGATTCTTCTCAGCTTCTCTCTGACGTCTTTCACTTGCACAAACTTGCATCACACTTGCCCATTTCCTGCTAGTCCATCTCTACCTCTCTCCTCATTCAGCTCCAAGAGGAATCAGCATTTGTAAGGTTTCCATCATCCAAGAAAAGGGTTAAAATATCAGGCTCTGCCTGTCCAGAACTCCCAGGGCTGCCCTGCCTTCTCCTTCTCGGCTTGCCATGCTGCCAGCACATGATATCGAATTTCAAGGTGGCACAAGCTCTCTCTCTCTGGGGGGCTGTCCGATGTCTCTGGGGGCTCCTCCACCCTTCCATCCTGCAGGGCCTTCTCCTCCCTTCTCTGTCCAGGGCCCCTCACCGCACGGCTTCCCCTCCCCTGCTCAGCCCGGCAGGGCAGCTCTGAGATCTTTCACAGATGGAACCCAAGGGAGCTTCCCCCTGGGAGTTCTCAGCTTTTAACCCCCGTGTTCTCAGAGGCGTATCCATGTCCTCAGTGGCCACACCAGGTGCCAATATTCAAATCTGAGCACCTATTGGTTTGACCACAGCATCCCAAAAAAACCACTTCCTCTGAAACCAGGATACCAAGCAATAGCACTGTTTGGAATATAGTGAAGTTCAGCTGGTCTTGTAGCTGGAATTCTGATACATGATTTGTTAGCCTTACACCATTTTGAAATTATGCTTTGATTTTTTTATTTGAAACATTTTTGTGATAAGAGCATGAGCAGTGTTGGTGAAACTGGGGAAGAGAAAAGATGAGAGGAGAATAAAAAATGTATTTTTAGGGAAAAAAACAACTGGCAATATAAAAGAATTTTCAAAAAGACCTTATTATTCTGAACTTGTTTGATATCAATCAAATTTATTTTTCAAACCTAAGTATGTCAATTTTCAATCAAAATAATTGTTTAGTTCTTATGTTTAGAATTGACACACATTTGTCCTTTAATTTTTTTTTTTAATTTTATGTGATATACTGGACTAACCACTTTTCTAAAACATGACTTTGTTGTCACAAAGAGTAGTTGATGGTTGTGGATTCTGTGGAGGATTTGTTGAGCAGGGTCCTTCCTTTTCCTGGGAGGCTCTGTTCTGAAGATGCCAGAGTGTCTGCAGTAGGAAACAGAGCCCACTGTTGCACCAAGCAGCAGCAAAGCCATCAGCCAGCCCCAGGCTGGGTTTACTGCTCCTGGAGGAAAAAACAAGAGCACTTGTTTGAAACAGTTTGTGTTTGAGTTTCCAGAGTCAGCAAAAGAGGGGGAAATAGACAGGTGTGAAGCAGAGCCATCACTTTAGGGTTCATGTGTGTTATAAAAAGAGATTCAACTCCTCCCACTGTAATGTGATACAAGTATGATCAAAAAGTGTAGTTATTTTTTCTTGTATGAATAGATGCTAACATTTTATTACATGAAAAGGCAGAGATATGACCAAGGATGTGTGTTTAAAGCATAGATTTTGTTATCATATTCCATGCAACACTGTCAGTGCATGTAATGTGTTTATGTATTTCATGTAACAAATTTATTTATGACTCTGATTTTCCAAGTGTTCTCCCTTTCAAGTAGAGGTGCTGTGCTCATTTGAGTACTGGTTTGCTTTAAAGGTCTGGGTATAAACAAGATTTGTAATGAATGCATTCCCATGATGGAGTCACGTACAACATATTGGCTTGTTTCAAAACATAAGCAGGTTGGAGCACTCTCTGGTATTTCGATTCCTTTGAAAATTATTTCACCTGTTGTTCCAGGTGCTAATGGGGAAATGTTTTCTGCCGTAGAAGAAGTGAATTTATTACCACAGCACCCACTTTCTGCAAGGGAGAGGAGACGACTGAAGCAGAGAGCTTTGGAGAGTGCTGCACATGTAAGAACTGACAGATGTAATGTCAGAGAGTTCCTGTGCTTCCACAGTGACTCCATGTTATGGCTCCTGAGGGAGCACACCTGCAGTTATTTGCCCTTTTAAAAGGGATGCTGTTTAACTGAAGGATTTGTGCCTTTTTGGTTTCCCTGCAGGAGGAAGTTCCAGCAGGGCAGACGCCTGACAGCTTCTCCTTGCACTCCAACTTCAGCCTCGACGTGGATCAGGTGAAAGGCAAGAACGAGGAGCGACTGCACAGACCGACTGAGCTCCAGCAGAAATCTCCTTCCTTGGGTATGCTCCCTGTAGCAGAGATGATGTACTGAACACTAAGTAATTACAATAATTAAAAGAACAAGTAATAATAGGCTTTACGTAGCAGAACAGTGAGCAACCAGATCAAACACAGGAGTTATTTATAGAGCTCTGTAGCTGGTACAAGGGCTTCCCCAGCATGCCTCAACACAGCTTGTTTAGACTGAGTTCAGAGGAGGAGAGTAGGAGAAGATTGTCATATTCCTGTCTGATCAGCCACTCCTACTTGTCCTGTGAGCACCACTGCAGTGTGGGCAGCAGGATGGGGATATCCAGCTGCACAGCTGAAATGGCAGTGGGAAGAAATAAAACACTCGAGTGGTGAATGATGATGAGGTGCCTGTGTGAGTCTGTTGGCATTCCTGGGAGTCAGATGTCTGTGGTCCAACCAGCATGAAGATATGCCAGAGAACTGTGTAGGATGAAGTACTTCAGTTTCTAGTTAATTTGATTTTTCTAGTGGTTTGTTAATATTAATGATCGTTCAGTATTTGAGTATGTGAGTATTTGATACTGATACCTCTTTCACTGCACACACACTTGAATTCATTCCAAGTTTCTTACATCAGGTGCTGGGAGTTGTCTTGGAGCATCTCCAAACGCTGACTGCCTGATCTAGATCCCTATTGTGTATGAAGTACCAATCATGGCAACCATTAATGACCTTTAATTTCTCACATGGATTGAGACCCAGTTCATACACTTTGTGCTAATGATTCTTTCATACGAGTCTGAAATCTCCCTTTTTTTTGGGAGCTAGTTGCTATGCTGTCTAGGCAATTACAGTATCAGTATCCTTTTTATAAACTTAAAGAGAGTACAGATGCTGGCAGTATTTTTGATTCTGTTGCTATGGGTACTCTTACAAGCACTTCATCTTTTTTTTGTTTGTTTTAACCATCTCACTGTGGATTTAAGTCACTAAAAAATAAACCCTGTTCATACTAATTTTCTTCTAAAAGAAAATCTTTACTAATTTTACTCCACCCAGATATATTTGCTATGTGAACTACTACTACTTCAGTATCTTTGTTGCATTTCACCTCTTTTGTAATTTCACCTCATATCATATGCACTACACTTTTTATTTTGCTTGCCTTCTTTTTGTCACAGCCTCCAGAGCTTCAGCCTTTAGATAAATATAATTTTGATATATGTGTGTGTATATATATATATATATATTTATATTTATATGTCTGTATGTAGGTTGTTCTCTGGAGCACATGGGGACCCATCACTCATCCTTGGCATTTGTGCCTCTTGGAAAGGCAACAATAGATCCTCTTGCTCAGTTGTGGTTGTTCAGGCTGCACTGCTGCTTGCCCTCCTGTTCCCTCCTTGTGCTTAGGGATGTTACAGAAAAAATGAGTGAAGCCAGGCATTTTGCTCCTTTTCCCTAACAATCTGAAAGAGCCCTTGTGGCATCCTCTTGCTTTCTGAGCAGCCAGGACTGTCATTTCTCCTCTGCTTTTAGAGACACTGCTGAGAGAAAATAAATTTCTCAAATACTTAACTAAGGAACCTGGTTATCTTCCCTTGAAATGACCAGAGATGGCAATTCACAGGCTTTGATAAATTCTAAGAGCTGATCTGGTTCAATAAGGAGTCTCTGTTCACAGCAGTTCACTTTCTCCTGTGGGACTGATGTGGGAATCCTATAGGCATCCTAGTATTGTTTTCTTAATTGGAAAATTAGACAAAAGGAGTCAGGCCTTCTCCATTTTTACCCATCTAAAAAAATCCCCATCAGTGTAGACTTGGTGAATATTTGGGTGATGGAGTCTCTGTCAGGCAAGGTATGTGTGTTCTTATGACCATAAACAAGAGGAGGCTCAGATACAGAAGAGGGAATTCTCACAGGTTTGGGCACACAAGATGTGCTGCTGTTGGTGTTCTGCAGGAGTCCAGATACCATTCCATTTCTAAAGCAGGATTTCGTGCTAAGCAAAAGCTTTCCTTACCCTCAGCCTCCACATGCAAACTGAATTATCAAGAGTCTTGATGTGTGTCCCAATTAAGGACAGTTTTTTAGGGAGTGTGTGAAGTGTTGAAATTCATGATGAAGATCTGCAGTGCAGCTGATCTGCTGTGCTTTCTAAAAGCAGCACCAAGTGAGTGTGATCCAGTGATGTGCACTGTGATCTGACCTCTGGCAGAACAGTTGATCTTGCCTCTGGCATCTGCAAGATCTAAAGGCTTTGCTTTAAAGGCAGAAGTAGTTAAGTGTGGGGAAATGCAGCCCTCTGGCCTGGACATTCCCAGTTTGTCTGTCTCTGAATAACCTTATTTTTATTTTTACTAGATATCATCTCTTAAAGCAGCAAACAGAAAATTATTTTCTTCAGGTATCACTTTCCCTCCTGTGTGCTGTTAACCCCTCTAAACCTACAAATGCAAAAAACTGTGGGTTCCAACCCATGGGAGAGTTGATCTGGCCCAGGATTGAGGAGACAAAGAGGTTCACTCTGCCAGCTGCAAGCACAGGAGATGACAGGCCCTAGAGAGAGGGAGGTCTGCTCTCACTTCTAGTGTTGCAGACAAGTTTTAACCAGACTGGGAGGGCTTGGAGGATGATCAGATCACTGTCTGTGTGATGTGACAGAACTAATGATTCCTGCCAAATTCTTTTGGAACAAAAAGTATTTGGCATTTTGTTTTAGAACCTGCAATCCCACCTAACAGACAAAGAGGGAAACTGAGCCCTTGCTCCCAGCGTGTGTGGGGTTGTGCAATTCTGTCCTTCCCTTCACCCCTGCACACCTGCCTGCTGCTTCTCCAGGCCTTGGGCTCTCACACCCATGCTTAGACCATCAACTTTGTTTTTAATGAGAATCTTCAGATTCTCATTGCTTTGGTTTAAATTCTCATTTTTAAAAAGTCATCATTTTTTGCAGAATAAAAACCTGAAATTTGTAAAAATCATCCAAATACTAAAATTACATTACAGTTATTAATTGCTTAGGCTAATTATTTAATCACTGAAGAATATGCAATTCTGTTTTGCTTTAATTAGGATGTTCTTGCAAAAATGTTGATTTCTTTTCCTAATCTAGAGTCTTTAAACATGTTTCTGTCCACCTTTATCACCAAGAAACCAGAACCTCTTCACTGATGTGGTTTAATTTTAAGAGGAAAACATTGCATTTTTCAGTCGTTATAGTTAGAGGGGATTTGCATAATTTTTTTCAAGTATGTAAAAAATTAGATGCATTGAAGCCAAAAAATTAACAGCACAGAGGAACTTATATCTTTATACCCCTTCATATATAGTAAAAATGTATGTTGTTTGATAGTCCACACTAAGAACTATTTGTTTAAGGTATTAGTTGTGTGTATAATTGCTGACAGAATTGAAACAAGTAACAGTAGAGTTCAGAGTGATCAGGACCCCAAGTTCATAGGCAAGGCATTTCTGGTTTTTGTTAGGTGGGGCTTGTTTTGTAGCTGGAAGATCCCAACTTAGCCAGTTTCAGCAGGACATTCACTGAGGTTTGGGCGGTGATGCAGAGGCTCTTTTGCATTTGCACTGTTAAACCAAGTTAAAACAATTCTTCCTCAGTAGGAGACTGTTTATACAAGGTTCAGTCAGGCTACTGTAATTGAATGACCTTATTTTCACATGCATTTTTATGCCTACAGGCACTGACAGATTTGATTCTCCCTAAATAGAAGTTTTTTATAAAGCAAGAACCCTCTGCCGAGTCCACCCACCTCTGCCTGTATCCTTATCCCCTTGCTGAGCTGCTCGGGGGGAGCTGTTGAGGCCCAGTTCCCCAGAACCTCAGCAAATGCGTGCTAAGTAGAAATGTCATTTAAAAGCATTATTATATATATAATTGTAAAGCATTATTGCCGCACTGATTGCAGCCAAGCCTGCCCCGTGTTGTGACGGGAAGAGCTCCTGTCCGTCCGACCGTCTAACACACACGTGTTGCTCTCCTCTCTCAGGTGATGACATTTCCTTAGGGGACGTGGACGACCTTCTGAAGCGCACCCAGTCCCAGGCCAGCTCTACTGACACGGTGGCCACGGAGCCCTGGCTGCGGCCGGGCACGTCGGCCACGCTGCGGAGGCTGCTGGCGGAGCAGCCGGGCGCGGGCAAGCTGTCCCCGGAGAGCGCGCTGCCGCTGGGCTGGCACGGCCTCTCCACCGCGCACGGCTGACTGCGCCCGGGAGTGCCCCGGGAAGCCCGCAGGCAGACAGAGAGAGCTCTCTCCCGTGTACAGTGTGGAGCTGTGCGAGTAACTGCAAACAGCAATAATAAAGGGTCAGACGCTGCAGTGGAACGGAGATGGAGCGCGGGGATGTTTTCTATTCTGTGACGTGGGACGTAGAGGAGTAGCTTGGCAGCTTTTGCACTTTTTACACAACTTAAGTTTCAGCCTCAGAAACAGTGTGTTGGGTGTGAATTTGATATTAAATCAAAGATGTTTTTTAGGTTTATAGTCAAACTCCAAAACTTTCTGGCATTAGAACAGCCCAAGAGCAGAAGGGCATTAGGTTTTTACCCACAGAGTAACTTGAACAGGGACGCTTGGTTTTCATACAGGATAAATGCTGTCCCACGTGAAAGCATGGCTAACACTTTCACAGAAAAAAAAATTACTATTAAAAATGTGTCTTACTTTCCCTAACTTGTTGTGTGCTGAAAATACAGATATTGTTGAATATATTTATGTTTCTGATTGAAGAGTTAATAAAGTATTTTGTTACTAAAATTATTTTTGTTATAAAAACTGTGAAAGCCGACTTCAATTTTCTGAATTTATGATTTGCTTCAGCTTTCATTTACTCAGGAACAAACTGGAGTGTTAAAGCTGTCTCCAAATAAAAACATGTGGAAAATCTCTTCATTGAGAGCCCAGAGCTTTAGCAAGAAGGATGTGGAACAAGATTTTAGGAGTTCAGTGAACTACATAACCAAGGTAAACCGGGGTAATGCTGCAACTTTTCTCTTTGTTAGGAAATTCCTACCCAGAGGCCTAAACCTGTTCAACAGGGGGAAAAATGACATTAATAAACCACTGATGAAAACAAGAACTTTTAAAACGGTCTTTTATTTTTACTACACTGGCACCTTCAAGCTTTTGTAGACTGTAGGCTACAGCAGTTCCATGATGATGGCAGGCAATGTTTGCTGACAAATGTACTTTCAAACCTGTGTGATGTTGAGCTTCCTGGGCTTAGCACATTCCTTCCCAGAGAGGATTTGCCAAATCAGGGAAATTCTTACCCTGAATTTCTGGTTCAACAGTAAGAAGGTTCAACAGTGTGGGTCTGACAGCCATGGCCACTCAAGCAGGGGCACAGGTGTAATCCCTGACCTGGGCTGGAGCGGGTACCTCGGGCTGCCTGGCTGCTTCAGTCTGGACTTCCCAGAGACAGAGGAAATAACTTTGTGAAAATGCTTTGTAATAGTACACTTACCATCCTCTCATGCCAAGGCCCACCTTATGCCTTTTATACTTTGTCACCTGCCCTGAGGGCTCTCTCCACTTGCCTCACAAGTTGGAAACACATTCACTGTACCAATTCCAGGCTAGATGCAGAATTTCTCTTCCTCATGTAACTGCTTACAGAGTTTTATTGGAGTTTCTCCCCTGAGAGAAGCATAAAGTGTCTCCCTAAAAAGCCACCCTCATTTCACTGCAGTAAGTCTCATAACTGCCACAGACCATCAGAACCTGGCATTCCTTTCCTCCAGTTCAAGGCCAGGATGTGGCACAACCCCTCTGAATTACTTCCTTTACCTGTGCTGTGGCCTGAAACCACTGAAATTACTTTAACATCATTTCTCAGCATCCCTTAGCACCATGAATTCCACTCTTCCCTGCAGCTACCTTGGGCACTACTCAGGACACTGAATCCTTTGCACCTTCCCTTTCCAGATCTTCAGTGTTCTCTGCCTCTTCAAAGTTCAGCTTTGGGCAGGGCCCTTCTGCCTCCCTAACCTTTTATCATGACAGCCTCACCTGCAAAATAAGTGTATCTGCAGTCCCAGCCCTGATGAGATCACTAAAAGAGAACCTATTCTCTGCCCCTGCCCCCAGTTCTGACAATTACCATATATGTGAGTGTTCAGAGAGCTGCAAGTTGAACACGATGCCCAGAGTACACCTGGTGCTGCTCGGGCACTGCAAGAACTAAAGAGAGGCACAAAAGAGTTACAATGACACCAAAGTTCAGCTCCCAATGAACCAAAATTGAACAGCTATGGGGCCTTGTCCACATGAGCAATAAGTAAGGCATGAGAAGGCCAGGCTGTAAAAGAATAATGTCCTTATTAAAGAGGAGTACACAACAAAACAATAAAGCAGTGAGGTTTAAAACCAGAAAGAGCCCCAAAACCCCAACTGCCCAAGGTTTTAGATAATTCATCGTAGTTGCTGCTTTATCTTGAACAGAGATGATTAGAAAGCAATCAGGCAGACACACAAGGAACAGTGGTTGTTTAAACAGTGCTCAGGGTAGCAGTGTCAGGGACACCCTGGTAATGGTCTCAGAACAGTTTGCTAAAGCCATGGGAGCCAGTATGACAATGAATCGGATGGGACACATTATACTCACCATAAAAAATTTTACTGGTCACTGTCAAAAGACCTTAGGTCTGGCCTAACACAGCAGTTTAAGATTAAAACACAGCACAACAAATGGAACAAGTAAAATTCAGCCCAAGAGGAAAGGCTACAATTAATTCAAATAACCTCAGTTCAACCCCTTCTGACTCTGGTAGTTGTTATTTAGTTTTGCTCCACCCCAATTAACTTTGTGAGCAAACACTGAACCACAGGTCATAGCATTTTAATTCCCTTTTCTGGCTTTTCCAATAGCTATTTCACTGAACTGCTTACACTTATTTTTGGAGCCTGCTGTGAATGTCTGTGGCAGATATACTGCCCTGAAAGAGGAGGCTCCCTCACACACCTTGCTCTTCCCACTGCTCTCCTGTGCCAGTCCGGAGTTTTCTGGGAACACACTGGAGAACAATCCAATTCCACTCTTACTAACAAAATCAAAGATGCTGTTGTGGCTGAGCTGGCTGATGTGTTCCAAGTCAGCAGAACTGCAATCCCAGCCCTTCCCCCTTTATCCAGCAGCTGTTTTGTGTTTGTGTTTTAATCCCCAGTGAGCAAAGTGTAGCACTACAGGGTCCATCTGACCAGTTCATGTAGTGCTTTTATTCTCCTCCAGCCTCCAGCCCTGCCCACCCTTTTTTTTTTTTTTTTTTAATTTACTACTTCTTTTCCCCCTGCATTTGTTTTTAACAGTGAGAAGAGGCATCCCAGTCGCCCAGAGGCACCCAGCTTTCTGCTGCCATGGTCTGGGGTTTGCTCCTTTGAAACACAAGCATGAGAGGCAAAGCAAACTGTAAAACAAGTAGCTGTGGATTAGACTGGTTTTGATTGCACTGATGAAAGAGTTCAAAAACTTTATTGACCTATAACCTGATTAGAATATGCCAGATGAGAACCAAATATTGTACAGAAAGTTGTACAGAATTTTTTTTTTACATAGAAAACTTTACATATCTGTACCATATACATTTTGTCCATCTGAAAAAAATTTCTACATCCATTGTAATACAGAATGCTTGACAATCTCGTCTGTTAACCATCAGAGCACAATTCACAGTATGAATACATTTCCAATAAATTTAACCATCCCCAAACCATGCCAGATTTGTTACTTGAATATATCCAACATTAAATTCTGTACATAAGAGTGAAATCTACATCAAACAAAAAACATCTGACAGCAGACACAACCTAGACTTGTTTGCAGTGATTCAAGTTCCAGTCCTTGAAGGATCATCATTTCAATGGCTCGTTATATTTCAAAGCCCTAAAACAAGTATATTACAGGTAGTTATGTCAGTCGTGATATTTCTACCGCTGTTCTTGACAAAAGTCGGCAACAATAACTTCTGGGCTACAATGAAACAAAACAAAACAAAAATAACAAAAAAGGAAGAAAAAAAAATCACAACCCAAAAAAAGAAACCCAAACTTCTAGTGCATTTGGTAAACAAGGAAGAGTTATGGGCTTTCAACAAATCAGTATTTCAGAAATAAAATAATTTGGGAAGAACTGTATAGTGTTAAAGAGTTTATATTACAGATCTGCATCTCTGTACATTTTCACAGAAGGATGATTACCAATGTCTCAGACAGCCTGAGTGTGCAAAAATCTTAGAATATCAGACATAGTTGCTAAATATTTTTTTCCATGAACAATAATCTCCATTTTCTTTTCACTATAAACATTTTATCCTTCAAAATACAGCTCTCCTGAGTTGTACTTCTCACAGAAGCTCAAACCTTTACATATGTATGTTTCTTTGGGTACATTTCACTTTCACACCCGCCATAAACATCTGTTGCTATGCTGCTGTCTAGGACAGTAAAGGACACTGCAGCCCGTGCTGACAAGGGGGACTGTGCTATAAACTGGCTCTGTGTTCAGCAGGAGCCAGGCAAGAGAAACCGAAGAGAGAGAATCCGCCGGGAAAGAGAGGGACTGGAGTGTGGCAAGCCTTAATTACAGTTGGAGGCGTCTGTACCGTTAACCCTTGGATACACGTTGCCAGAGAAAGAAACCATTTCTATGGAGATCCAGACAGAATGGCCCAGCTACCTGGTCCTTTTATTTAGCTGAGGAATATAAAGTTGGAAACAGAGCGTCCCTATCTGCTAATGCTTGCTTATTCCAGGTTCTTGCTCTGGTGGTTGGGATATTTGGAAAACCACCCCGATCCGCAGGAAAAACCTTCGCAAAACAGCCCGAAGCTCAGGAATAAGGTCAAACTGCATGATTTCACACAACAAAGGATAGTAGAACGAGGCATGGGCCTTGAACTGAGGAGAAAACAAACAAGAAATTACTCTATTATACATGGGTACACCTCAGAAAGCACACTGCAAAATGAGAATTTTAAATACTCTCCCAAATGAGGTGAGAAACCCACAAAGTGACAAGCAGAAACACCTTTACGACTGAAATTAGCAGTGCTAGAATAAGGCTAAGAGAGCTGTGATACACTCTGACAGATGCTCACCAGCTACACAAAGCTCCTTACTAATGCTTATTCTCCAAGAGGAAATATTTTTCTATTATGAGCTTTTTTCTTGCAGTTGGCCTTTTTCATCACTTAATTATTTCAGCCAAGTGCTCTTAGAGGGAGATTAAACAGGGATTTATTTACTGCAGAACTGCTTTGGAGAAGGTCAAGGTGTACGTGTACCTGCAGCACTGGCAGCAGAAACAAGAGTTAATTCTTTGAATAGAATATCCTCACTAATTGTCTTCCTCAGCAGAAGCAGGGTAAAAACAATTTAACACACACTTCTAAAGAATTGCAGCATCTTTAAACTTCTCTGACACATTTTATTTTATCACTCATTGCACCTTCACACTGAATTATTAGTGTCAGTATCTGTCAAGTGCAGTTTGAATGTATATTCCCTCAACACAAGAGTGTCTACAGAGCAGCAGGAGCTTTTAAAGACAAGTCTGTTACTGTGTGTGATGAACCAGTCTGGAACTACTTCTTACCTATACACGTCATCTCAAACATCATTGCAAACAGTTACTTACCCTTTCATCACTTATCTTCAGGACTTTAGTCAAAAATAAGAGTAAAAGGTTAGTCCAGGCTTCCCGGTGACTTTCTGATGTAAGAGTGAGGAAATAGCTCAGAGCCTCGCTGCAGACACTGGAGACAAAAGACACAAAAAAATAACAACTCACATTTCCTTCTGAGCTCTACTGCAGAAAGAGGGCTTTGGCTTAGCAAATTCTGGCAGTGTAAAGGCCTGGTGTAGTACAGCATTGCTTTATGAAAGCTGCTCTAAACCTGGTTAATGACAGAAAGCAGTGACCTTGTTCAACTCAAACCCAAAGTCCTAGGACTTCAGTAATAAATAAGCTGACAAGACGTGGTTATACTGTCTGTGAATGTATTTGAAAAGTATCAAGTGCTCTTTGAGAGGTATGTGACAAAATGCTGTGTGGCCTTTGTGAATATCTCATGTTGACGTAACCAGGCAGTTTTCAGCTCTGCTTCCTAGTCTGTGAATCTTAATGTCTTAAGGTTCACAGACTTGCCTTAAGTGTTGCTGTTGAGGTTTAAAGCCCTCCCTTATTCCAACAGTTGCTTGAAAACTTCATAAACAAAAAACATTCAGATCAGCAACCAAAGAGCCAAAGGCCTCTGTATGCTCACAAGGCTGCTAGAGCACAGTGTCCATTCCTGAGAATGAGAACAAACGGTGCCAGTTCTCTAAAATACCTGATGTTAGTAAAGGAAAAAAACAGGGTTTAGGTGATAGCTGCTTTCCTTTTTAAAGAAGAGCCCCCACCTACCCACATGATAGAAAAAAAAAGGTGAAAAAAAATCTTTGTTCTCCTTGCAAAACATGTAATGAGAACAAAAATGAGAGACATCATCAGTAGCAGGAGGCACAGCACTCCCCACAGAACGTAAAACTCTTAATATCAGCTGTGACCACCACACGCCCATGTTGGCTCTAGAAGTTTACAGCAAACAAAGATGCTCTATCCTTTTAAATAACCCACTCCATTTCTTTAACATCAGAAATAACACAACAGCTCAGCTCCATGGGCCTTACTTCAGCAGTCTCTGCTGGACTTCCTCCCAGGCGCTGGTGCGGCTCTCGTCCATGTACATGCGGAACAGGATGCGCAGCCCACAGGCCAGGCTGCTCGTCTCCTGCTTCAGCAGGTTGGGCTTGGACTTGCCTTTGAAACCTACAGGAATTCCAAGCATCCAATTACATTTTTGGTTCAGCTGACATTCTTTCTTACAGTCTCCCACTTCTCTTTCTAAGCATCTTCTGCACACAGACAGAAGAACCACCTCAGGTAAAAAACTTCTCATAATATTTATTACAATGGAGCATTGCTACAAATGAACCTATTTATTTGTGGCACAATGGTGTTTGGCACCCGTTTTTAGTATCAGCTTACAAGTGGCTGTGAAACTTATGTTTGTGCCTGCAGTTTCCAAGCATGGGACTCACACCTACAGCCAAGATCAGCTTGGCAGCTGTACCTCAAAGAAACCTTGAATTTTAGGAAACCAGAGATATTTGCCCCTCCAAAGATTAGGCTTCCTCCCTTTACAAATCCTACACTTACAGAGCTAAAGCTTCAACTTTTACATTTGGCATTGAAGTACTCCTGACCTATTTCTGGGCCAATTCACACTGTCACAAAGTATTTCTTCAAGGGGACTGACTCACCTGCTTTCCAGAGAGCAGTTCTTTGTTCATTGTTTGAATTAAATGCTTTAGCAAATCGGTGAGATTCCAGCAGACAATCAAGAAGTTTGAAAAGCTGCTGCGATGTTAGGAAACGATACATCCCTTGATCCTGTGTATCCACATGGACATCAAAGTCTACTGCATCTCTCTATTGAAAAAAGGGAAACAGGAAGAAAAAGACTTGAAGTAAAAATTCACAACTGTTTTCAGCAAGCTCCTGTGATAACTCAATCCTACCCTGTTTACATCTGTACTTGTACTTAAACTTAACACAGTATTAAAGGTTGTATCCACATCCCAGATATATAAATCCCTTTGAGCAATACATGTTTTAATCTCCACAGTGCTGCCCTGGCACAGCAAATGCAATTTAAGGAAAGTTGCAAAAGATCTCAACATGCCAATAGAAATTCTCAAATGCATGTAAAAATTGTGAATTAGCAAATGCTACAGGAATTTAAGAAACTTTACCTTAAAAGCTTTGGAGGAAAAGTGTTAAAAAGAGAGGTACCTATCAGTTCCACTTACTTGTGCTGCTGCTAAATTCTCTGCATCCTCTTTTTTGCTAGTTGCTGGGAAGAACACTATGTTGTCGATCGTCTGAATGAGTTCCAGCTGTACAACACACTTGATCAAAAGAGCAGCAAATAACTTCTGTTCTGGAAATTCTTTAAAGGAAAGAAAGTTACTTGTTAACTAAAGAACTTTTCTGAGCTGTTTTGAGGGCGTGTTGAAGAACAGTTTAACTTCAAGCACATGTGTAAATCAAACCTGGAATCCACCTGCTGGAATTACTAACACCAGGAGAGATCACTGTGGTACCAACCAGAACTTCTTAAAAAACTGTTTCCTGAAGTTGTCTGTGATACATTGCATCAACCTGGTTTCGTGTTACTAAAATCACCAAAATGAGTGACTTGGGCCTCCAGTGCAATAGCAAGAGCCAGAGGCTGTTCCCAGGCAGGAGGCTCAGTACAGCATTGGCACCATGCTTGTTTGCAGCTGTGGCAAGTACTAATGCACCACATGAACATTTTAAGCAACGAAACATAACTGCGCAAGATGTTAAATAAGGGTTTGATACACTCTTCAAATCAGAGACAGAATTCTTTTTCAGCTACTGCTTCTGTAGCATTTTGCACTGAAAAATCTCTGCCCCTAAGAAAAGAAATCTCACACAGCACTGGAAGAAGACTACCATTTTTAAGATTTTGCTTTGGGTAAAAAGCCTAGAAGCTTGCAGTTGAACTCTTGGATTTTTAAAACACAGGCAGAAAATGCAGTCCAAGAGAGTTCTTTCATACTACATGAAGACAAAAATTTAAACAATGTGATTTCTTCACATCAGGTTTCTGAAGTCCCAGCTGGGACTGTAACTAATATACCAAACATTCAGTACATACTACTCTAGACAGATAAAAATTCCAAACCCCTGCAGAGTACACACTTGCTGCTGGCCTGGCTTTAGTCGTTTCTTCCGCTACTGCGGCCCCTGTGCTGGGCTGGTATGGGCGTCCATCTGAAGATCGAGGCTGGATGGAGTCATGGATATCTACTGACTTCTGGGAGATTGTATCCTGAAAAGAAAAAAAAAAGGAAAATTACGTAATTAAGTTACAGAAAACTTTTGGTAATTGGTAATAGGGTTGTGCTCTTCAGAGCTCAAGACATTTGCTGTTTCAACACTGCACTTGCATTCACTATAGTCATACTTGCTATGAGCATTCATGAAAGATGTACCAGAAAGGTGAGCTACTAAGAACCAACTGAAAATTTAACAAGTAACGAACACTTAAGTACACAGGAAAGGTAATGAGCAGCATTTTTCAGACAGGTTTTTGTACTCCCTCCAAGCATTTCTTCTGTCATCCAAGAGTTAATACAGCTTTTACCAGATCAAGAGTAGGTGCTTTGCTACCAGGTTCCTGTAAAGAACACCTCAGCTTCTCATATCAGTAGATAACCGAAGTTTTCATCTCTACTAAGTAAAAATGTATATTTTAATAGGTATCATGTCTACTGATAGCAAAACAATCCATCATATTTGAGCAACCTAAATAAAAATGATATGAAAATATCCAAAGCATGCAAAGGTTTTATCCTACTAAATGAGAGAGCCAAAATATTTGTCCTTTAGTATCATTTATTACACAAGTTCTGTTAATTCTGAAGTTGCAAAGTATCTTTTTACACTGAAGACAAAAATAATTTTTAAAAACATTCATTGTAAACTATTTCAAAGGGAAAACATCTTTCAATTTACTCAGAACTAAGACATTTATTTGCCATTTATGCATGCTATTATATTTGACATAAATGGATCAAAAATATAGCCAATGTGTTTAGATCAAACCACTATAAATGAGTCATGGTACAACACAAAGGTACAATACCCATATAATGAGAACTGGCCTTCACACACATTTACTTTGTTTAAGCTGAATTATGGTAACACTTCATAAAGATAAATGGAGGGAGTCAGGCCCTCTTAGTAAAGCTCACTTGGACCATTATCCTTGAGCAACTTGTATCAAGTGCTTCATTAATCTATAAAGAACTTTATGCAGCAATCTTGTGACAATGTCCAAAAGCTAATTCTCATCAGTAGCAAAGCAGCTACAAGAGCTGTCACTTGCAGGCAAATCCAGACTTCACATCAGTTTCTTCAAGCAACACTAAGAAATCTGGTGGTTATAAAAATTTTCTACTTTAAACAGATATTTAAGGTCTTATTACAAGAGAAAATTTGGAGGCAAAAAAGTCAATCTATACCTCTTCAGCAGCTTCTCTTCTTTCCAGTACATCAAAATGAAAGAAAACCATGACCCAAACCATGAAACAACTCAAAGCCCAGTATTAGAGAAACCTGCCAGACACAGGGCATTACCTACAGCCAACTTATGGACGTCAACTTTGCTGCAAACAAATACATACTTCTTTATCAATTTAATTCCATGCCATTTTAAAACATTAAATAGCACTTGTGCTGGAAAAAAAATTCACATAAATCAAACCTGAAAAACGTATTTAAACCAAGTATATTTTTCACTTATTCTACATCACAACACATTTGTACTGAGCTCTTGCAATCTTAAATTATTGTTTTATTTATTTCAACAGCTTACCAGTTTTTCTTTTGCATCAGAGGGAGAGCCAGAGCAGAACTCCCCACCGACTGGTCTCCAAGTCAGCAGCCTTGAAAACATAACACCAGTCCCAAATTTACTAAATTTCAAATATAAATCAGAACCAACACTCTAAAAACTCCCTTCAACATGATGTGGGTTTTTTGCATTAATTTCAATTCTAAGAGCACTTTATTTTTTCACACATTTAAAACTGTGTTTGTTGAACTTCAACATTTCTGCCAACTACCTTGGATGCACAAGTGGACTATACTGAAGTGGATTAGCTTTTCTCAGAAATAATGGATGTGTCTTAAGGCAGAGTTTTAGTGCCATTAGTGGACCTCTTCTCACACACTGCCTGAAGCCTGACCTAGAATAAGGAATGAATCTACTCCAGAAGAAACCTCATGACCATTTGGAGATGTTTTGCATTGTCTGTCTGGGGTATACTCCAGGATTATGTTTCTATTTCCACTTAAAAATTCACCACTTCCACTCAGGATTCATTGCTGTTATGAGGTATCAAATCACTGACAATACTTCTGATCTCTTCCCTGCTGATTTCCTATAGGACACTGCTGTCTTGAGGATCTTAACCTTGGCATTAAAAAATTTCTACACTAATTGTAACTCACTGAGACTGTCTGTGCCTGTAAAGAACTGAGAGAAATTGGATTAAATAACCTAAGTTGTCCCATCGTTTCTTGTTCTATCAAATTTATTGCTGCAAAGTAAGATTGGAGTTACTTGTAATTGCCATGATCTCAAACTCTTTAGTCTTAATCTGTGTGAGGTAACACATATTGGACATTTGTGTCTGCATTTCCTAAGGGAGAGCTTTTACACCAAGTTAAGCATCCTAAGTGAATATACCTCGGATCTCCAGAAAACTGAATACTGGGTTACTAAAAACACAAATTGGAGATAAGAAAAGATAAAATCTTGAGGCATGTAATAAGGCAACAAATAAAATGGAATGGAGAACTGAATTGATTTTTGAAAGCTGTAAGAACATAAACTGAGGCATTAGGATAATGAGCCATTATGAGCTGGTAGAGGCTGGACACCATAATCTGTGCAAGGAACCAATTCTAACTTGAATTTTTTGAAGACAAGAGGGCACTCACACTGGATTTCTCAGCACCAGAAAGCCAAGACTGGCTCTTAAGAAGCTTCAGAAAATTAAAATTACTAAAGGAAAAATGAAATAAACTATTAAAAAAGGCAAAAATTGATAGGCTGGATGAGCAAAGAGTGAGGTGGACTGAAAACTGACTGAACAGCTAAGACAAGAGGATGGTGATTAGGTGCCCAGAATCTAGCTGGAGGCCAGGGGTACACCCCAGGGGTCAATACTGGGTTCAGTCTGTCCATCTTAATGATGTGGGTGATGGGGCAGAGAGGACTGTCAGGAAACTGGATGACACAAAAGTAGGAGGAGTGGCTGACATACCAGGGGTCATGCTGCTATCCAGAGGGACCTCCGCAGGCTGGAGAAATGGGCTGATGGGAACCCTGTGCACTTCAGTGAGGGAAGAACAAAGTTCTTCACCTGGGGAGGAACAAGGCCACACCCCAGGACATGCTGGAGCTGCCCAGCTGGGGAGCAGCCTGGCCTGCAGAGAAGGCCCTGGGGATCCTGGGGGACACCAGGCTGGACATGAGTGAGCAGGGTGCCCTTGCTGCAGAGAAAGTAAATGCTTTCCTGGGCTGTGTGAGGAGAGCTGCCAGCAGGTGGGAAGGGGAACCTGCCCCTCTGCTCAGCACTCTGGCCAGTCCTGGGCTCCCCAGTTTCAGAGACATGGACCTACTGGAGAAAGTTCAGCAAAAAGCCACAAAGGTGAAGAAGGAAGTAGAACATCTCTCCCATAAAGGGAGTCTGAGGCAACAGGGACTCTCCAGCCTGGAGAAGAAAAGGCTCAGGACATCTCATCAACATACTATAAATATCTGAAATGTGGGGGCAAAGCAGAGCCAGGCTTTTCCCAGTGATTCACAATGCCAGGACCAGAGGCAATGGTACAAACACAGGAAGTTCCCTATGAGCATTAGGAAACACTTTCTCACTGTGCGGGTGATCAAGCACAAGGCAGAGGTTGCCCAGAAAGGCTGTGGAGCTTCCCTCCTTGGAGATATTTGAAAGTCAGGACATGGTGCTGGGAGAAGTGCTCTGGGGTGGCCATGCCTAAGCACAGGGGTTGGGTCACAAAACCTCCAGAGCCCTTTCCAACTTTTGCCATTCTGTGTCATTCTGCATTAGTATCTTCAGCTATCAACACCTCAGTGATCTGTAGAAGCTTGGCAGCTGCATGGTTTGTGGTTTTCTAGTAACTGATCCTTGCAGAAATTGGTAGCTGAGTAAATATTATAATACATTTTCCAAACAAGGAAATATGATCAACTCTATTAGCAAAAAAGTAACTTGCCAAGAACCAGCAGAGGCTGATACTGCAACTAAGAACTCGTGCAGCCAATGTTGCAGCTCTTAAATTAGAGAAGCTGCACAACACCTGGAAGATGTTTCATATGAATGCTAAAAAAGAACAAATGTAAACCTACCTGATCAGACTAATAACAAATTCTTCTAGAAGATACTTTACACTCCAGAGATTCACACCCTCTGACTATTTGAAGACAACTGGCAATAAGGCACTTGCCCATAAAGTTTTCATATATACCACAGTGTGATTTGCCTGTCTTCATTTCAACATTAACTACTTCCAGGCATGGAAAAACAAAGGTAAAAAGATCACTTGCCTTCTCTAAGCACTGAGACAGGCACCACATCAAGCTGAATATTAAAACTGGGTGGTTTTATTAAAACTGGTATAATAAAACAGATTAAAATATTTTGCATTGTCAAAATAATAAAATAATACAAAACTAAGGATGGGAGGGGAGAAAAAGCTTCATTGCAAAAAAAAAAAAAAAGGCTAATAGAGGGTCTAAGAAATAAAATACGAAATGTCAGGCAAAACCAGGAGTCTCAGAAAAAGAACTAGATGCCATAAAAAGAAAGGCAAAAAAGAAGTGTTCTCCTAGGACTCAGAAAGAGAAGGAGAAAAAAGATGCGTACCCTCACATAAAATCAAAATAATACTACAAAAGTTGGGAACCTCCCAGAAATTTAAAAAGGAAAAACATAATGAAGTTCTGAAATTATGGTACAGAAAGATTAAAAGAGAAAGAAAGAGAAAATTAAAGGAAGGAGTTGGATACTCTCCTAAGAAAAAGAACCCATTTGAGAAGCAGAAGGGCCTCAACATCAAAACGAATAATGCACATATTTCAAATTAGTTATAACTAAAGGCAACAAGAGTATTTTGAGTATGTCTAAATATTAGGATATTCAAAATGCTGCTCTAGAAAGGTTTCTAATATTCAATTATAAGAATACCCGAAATTTAAGTTTTGATCATAAGCTGAAACCAAAGCAAATGTTCTGCTAGTGAATATTAACTTCAAAACCTTTCCAAGTACAGGCCCTAATAAGTCAGGGTTAATTCAGCTGGACTTCCACATCCAGAGATGTGGCTTCCAATTTTATTTTTGGCAGATATCAAAATGCAGAAGTATCTTGCTAGCTCCCAAATATTTCACTTCATTTTATACTTATTTTTTGATGGAATTAATTTATACTTACTCACTTAAAAAAAATAGCTAAGGTACTGACAGATTTTATCTTTTAATGGATGAATGAAGCTCTCTTACAGTGCTATCTGATATACAATACTAAAATTGGAAGAATTTTAGAGGAAAAGGAAAGACTGACATGCAGAAGGTTTCTTTCGCTTCAGTTTTCTTCATGCCTAAAGTAGGTCCCAGAAGCAAAGAAAATGAACTGGATGAAACAGCACTTGGAATGGTGCAGCCTTACTCCAAGAAACCTCATACAGAGTTATTATATGAATGGAAAGAATTACCAAATAGCCAAGAAAATTTTCACAAAAATATTAAGATTCATATAAATATATGATGGAAATTAACCATCAACCACAGAGACTTAAATCTGCAAAATCGTTGCAGTATTTTAGTATTTTATGGCAAAAGCTCTGCATGTAATTACAAATAGCAAAGCCTGCATCTTCTATTACAAAATAGAAAATAAAAAAATCAAGATAGTACTTCTCCAAAAATCCAAAACCTTTTAAGTGATTCATGTTACATTCTGGGGGTTGTTGGAGAGTTTTTTTGCTTATGTCTGCAGTCTCCTATACAGCATTTTAGTTTTTAACACTTGATCATTAACAATACAGAAGAATACCGACACCTAATTTATCACCACATTGCAAGTAAGTCTGTTTCTCTTTAGTCCACACTTAACAGCTTTTTGTTCACCCCACCCACGAGATATCTAAGAGTTTGAAATGGGTAAATCATCTAGGTAAACTATTTTACGAAGTACTAATATGAACAGTTGTCTTACGCGTGAGGGATTGTAGTTTTGAAAATATCCAGCATGCAAGTGCAAGTTTTATCCCAGATTTCGAGGGTAAACTTTTCACCATTAAGGATGACGACATTCTCCAAACAGTTTGTACCAGATCGTGCCAGTTGTTCATTGTCTGTAAGAGACAAACAGGGCATTTGTTCATTCACATTCAGAGTAAAATGTTAAGATTGTTTTAACATAATTTGTGCAGTTCCTACCTTGTTGCACACACCAGTACAGCTGTGCAAATATATCATCCAAAAGAACATCACTAAGTACTTCTAAATACTGTGTAAATACATCACATATTGCATAAAGTGCATGGTTACAAGTAGTTGTCATCCATTCAGCTTTCTAGGAGTCAAAAAAACAGAAGAGTTACAACCTGAAGGTGAAACTTGTGGATAAACATATAGATGAACATTTGTATTTACTCAATTTGCTTTATAGGGACATGAAATTCCTTCCTGTACCTCAAAACCTCAACATTTTGGAGCCTTAACTCCTGCTTTGTTAACTAGCAGGTTTAAAAAGAATACAGGAACAGACAAACAAACAACTGTCTTAGTATCCAATCCTAGCTCAATGATTTAACACCAAGCCAAAGCTGTGTTTAAGCATTTTCCACAGAAAAAAAATTAATGAAGTGAGACACGTCCTACTACAAATAGCCAGACAAAGCCTCCTAAACAATTGACAATTTTGATCTAACTTCCAATACTAATAATTTTCACATTAGTTACATTTTAAAGCCCATTTCAGTTGTTTTTCAGAGCAGTACCTGGTTCTGTTTTGGCAGATCAAAAACTGAATGGCTGGTCAAAACTTTGCAATGACAGCACAGTGCTGTTTTGGGTGGTTTACACTTGTTTGTGGTTTGGTTATGGAGTTTTTTGGTTTCACTTTGGCTGAGGGTTTTTTTTTCCACCATGTCATCAAAAATTTTGAAGTAACAGAACTTATTTCGCCTAATTGTGACTTCACTGCTGATTACAAACCTCACTCAAGTGAGCATGTTGTATGTCTCAGATTCCAAACATCACATGTAAAAGCTACAGTTCTTCTTACAAAGCCTAGATACATTGCATTTTATGCTATTCTTCTGCTGGTCCTAGTGTAAACTACCAGGTCTTTTACACATATGGCTTTAAAAAATGAAAAAAGTGACAACACCTGCCAACAGAATGCCATTAACACAAAACAAGGCTACTAGAACCACAGGTCCACCATCCAAGTTTTGAGGTTTACCCTACATTACTTGACAAAGTTATATTACAGATTTTCTACTGTAAATGTAGTTCTCATGTAAATTATCTTCCTCCACTTTTATCACCTCAGTCTGCTGTTCTGGCAGTTTCATGTTGTCAAATATCCTGAAGACAATCCGAAACAAATCTTGCCACCAGTGTTTTTCATAAGTATGGCCATATGTCTTCATTATTTCAAACATCACTGTTAAGCCCCTGAAATGAAGAAAGAACAACTTATACCAAGAGTTACAGAAAAACATGAACAAGACCAAGTAAGTACAACTACAGCAGCAATAACAAACTCAAATGCTGTTGAGAACATTATACATACACACGAGTATTCAAAACATAAGTAGAAAATCAGCTTGTAAAAAAGCACTTTATAGTCGCAGGCAATAGCCGAAAATATTTTTGAGAGCTGTGGTAAATTAAAATTAAAATAGTAAATCAACTCCTTTACCAAGGGCCACAAAAATTAATAAACAAATATTTCCAGTTAAAAAGTACAAAAGTCTAAAAACAATTATTAAGCACCTCCAGCTATAAAGGGAGTCCAGATGCACAGCTCCCATGCCAATGTATAAATTTAAAGTTATTTGTGTACAACTCCTCATATATCACATCAGAACTATAACTGAATACGCTTTACAAGAGAAAATCATACTCCAGGAAAATAAGCAACTTTTACATGAAATCAGAGTACAGCTTTGCTTTTTTTAACCATTTCTGCAATCCTCAACCAGTTAATGAATCATGGTATAAAACCAGTTTTAAAATCCCCAAGGTTAAGTGGGATGAGCCAGACAGAATGCAATCACAACTACATAACTTATTATAACAGAAAATCAAAATTTCAAATGTACAGAACACAGACTTAATTCCTATATTCCAGTGTCTATTTAAAAGGTGTTTGTTGTTTCTACAGTGGTATCACCTGAATTAAATACATAAGTCATTTTACAGTGATTACATTTACCAAGAGTTGTTTTTGTTTCAAAAGTATAAAGTAAGCCTTTTAAAATTTGAATTACAAATACTGATTGTTACCTGGTTCTTACATCTAATTTGCATCTATTGATGATACAGGACAACTCAAATAGAATTGGGAACCATCCTCGCACCCACACTCTGTCTTCAGGAGCTACATTCATATCATCACTTGTGTATTCCTTGAATGCCTTTAGAAGGAAACAAAGTTATACAGTCACAAAAGTTAGATTCTTCAAAATAAAACACAACTTGGACTGTAAGCAACAATCACTCCTGCAAGAGTATTATATCCTGATACCTCAGATGAGTTGGCAATTAAAACAGTAGCACTGGGAAAGGGAAGTGTTTTTCAAATGAATGCTTAGTATATTATGAATAAACTTAAAAAATAAACAAGATTACATATTCAAGCACCAGTTTTTGCTTGCAGTTCAGTGTGAGTTTCTTGCTTTCATATTTTTATAAAGATAGCTCTGAAAGTGGGGACCTAACCATAACATTTTGAGAATATCAAACAATTTTGGTTATGCCATTATCCATTTCTTCACATTTCCCAGCAGAGAGCAGATCCTGAGATCCAATGATTTCCAATAGCTCTCAGGAATGCGAGCTGAACTGGGTGGTAAGGATGGGCAGAGGGAATAAAAGAAGAATAGAAAAATCACGGATACTTTCAAAGCCTGTGGCATTTTATACTCCTGTTGTTTCTGAATTAAGTACATTTCTCATTAAACCATGAAACTTGAAGGGAAGCCAGTAAGTTTAGCATAACTATTTTTTCATTTTAAAAGCACTTATAATTTAGTTAACACAGACTATACCTGAGGTCTGTCAGACACATATTTTGCACAGTGGCGAATGAGGCGGATTGCTTCCATACTGGTATCTGGAAATGCTGCATTGCAGGCAAATTCAGACAAGCACTTCACTGCATCCTGGAAAGAATCTATGGTTGCTGGGAAGTGTTTCTCAAACACGATTGCTGAGAGAAAAGTGTGAACAGGGAAAAAAAAAAGTGTCATGCTTTAAAATCTATTAATTCTAATATGAACTGTCTGTAACAGAAGTCATGAGAGACTGGTTCATTGCTTGGTACTGTCAAATGCCTGAGTAGTAAGAAAAACTAAAGAAAAAAAGGAACACAACAATGAAATGCCCTCTGGGCAAATCTTTTTGACAGTGAGTATTTAAAATAAATTAAGGTAGTACCTGGACTAAAGCAGGGAAATGTAACAAGCAAGACTAGAGGAACAGCTTACTGTTTAATACTAGTCTGTCCCCACAGCTTAAGAGGGACACATGAAGTATGGAGTTCCATCTACTGATGGACCTCCTCCACAGCAACATGTTTTTAAATAGCTGCTTTTGAAAAAAAAAAGGTGCTTCATCGAAGATGAAACAGTTTATAAACTTGTAGATGTTCAGACAGACTAAAGATCCCTTAAAGCCTGGGATCTAGATTAGAATAGAGAGAAAAAAAATTATCATAGTGCCCCCCTGGCTCAGCATTTTCTCCTAAACCGGCCTTACACAAACACAATTCAGAATAGCAGAAAAAGATAAGCAAACTACATTTTAGTAAAATATGTACTTTTTTTTCCTAGAGGAAACCCCAGACTACTTCACTTAAATAAAAATGTACTCATTAAATAGAATTACTAAGGCCTGAGTTGTTTTACTACAGAATGCAACAAACAGACAAGTTTTTTTTTAAAGGCATAAAGAAAATCAGTTAACTCTACTCTTATTGAATGACTCTGGTAAGCATTTTCCCAGAGGACTGATTGGAAAGTGTAAATCATTGGTTCCAAGACATGAAGCAGGCTCCACTATGCAGGCTGTGAGTCCACAAAGCTTCTTGGGCTCTGGAGTGACACTCACTTCCATGATGTCTGAATATTGTCCATACTCACTGACAATGTGTCCTGTAGTCTGGAATGCCAGTTCCACTATACTTTCATCCTGATCTGAGGCTGCCAGATGAAACACTGAAAAAATGTTTTTCCAGCCAGAACGAATGTTAGCAGCCTGGGAATTCACCATCTGTGCAATACACCGTACAACCATGTCTCGAATAGTAGGAGATCTAAATTAGGATAATAAACAATAATTTTTTAAACTAAATTACATAATTAATTTGAATAGTATAATTCTCTAACTACTGATTTTACAAAAGCAATTTGAAATATTAATTGCAAAAGTTGATGCTTGTGATCCAAGGCAATTCAGTTAATTGCATGTTATTACCTGTTTCTCTTCATGATATGTTCAAATGGTCTTAGGAAGTCCTTCTGGAATCGGAAATTAGCAAGTTCTCCTTTCTCCAAGAACTTCATTGACAATTGCCTTAATGAGTCTACTGCAAAAATAGCTACATCTTCATTGGGATTGCAGCCAACCTGAATGCAGAATAGAAATGCAGAGTAAGCTTGCATCAGAACTCATATGGATTCAGCACAAGCTGCCTTTACAGTTGATAACAGTGAACTAAGCAGTACAGAAAAATTTGCGAAATTAAACAGAAGTCAATTCCAGAAACCACACTGTTTATGCAATTCAGTAATCCCTAATTCCAGCTATTTTCTATGTTAAATAATCTGGCATTTAAAACCTCCTAAAAATAAGCAAGCCATCTAAAAAAGACTTCAACAGCTGTATTAAAAATGCGTGTCAAACATTCATTTGATAAAGAGTCAATTTAGACTTGAAGACAACCTCTTAAACCAAGCATCACGAAACACCCCCAAAAATTACAGCACAAAACTAACAGCAGCCAGTTCTAGACTCAGGTAATGATAAATAATGTAATGTATACTTTTGGTTTTATATTTATTATACTGTGTACCTCTGCCTTCTTGCAGGTCTTTCCTGCTTTACAATTTTTATTGGTTTAAGCTTACAGAGAAGGAGAGAAAACCCACTATGATTCATATAAGCACATGATTTTCCAATAAAGCTCAAAATAAAATAATCTGTATCAATAACTGAAGGAGTATGCACTATAAGCATTAAGAGGGATACCTTGTTAAAATGATCACCAATAACTTCCCAGATCCTAGACCACTGTAACCTTATCCGGCCCATGTTGTAATAAGAAATCTCTACTATCTTCTGCAGACTAAACATTCGAGGGTGGGTAGCAGACAGCAGCTCATCCATAGACACAGCACAAAGCCAGCGAACGAAATCCACTGTAAAATGACCACAGGTTTTAATGCAATATTTTTCCAAGGTTTAGTTTACAGGGGTTGGGGATGAGTAGGGAAGAGTTGAAACCTACCAATAGCATTTCCATCCAATCTTGTAGATCCTGTAAATATTCTGTAAAGTGCAGTTAAAGACATGGTTAAAGTTTCTTAACAAAAGCACCTGTTAAGTGTTTTCAAGCCTCTTTGTCTTTTTTTTTTTTTAACAATATATAGACAGTCTCTGATTACTTTTATTTATTAAAAAACAATTAGTTTTTACAACTGTAAAGACATAGTGAGAGTACTGTCAGCTTTTATCATCCCCAATTGAAATACAAAACTCAAACGTCTCCAGAGTGCATAACACCCATTTGCCATGAAAAGTAGATATTTGAAACACTTCCCATTATGAAGCAGGGAGGCATACTGCAAACCTAAACAGCTATGGTGTGTTTGACATCAAGCTTCCAGTGTACTTGATGTGATTTTACTGCAAGATAACTTTTCATTGAACTGACATTGATCTTGCTGCCTGTATTTCAACCATAGAAATGTTTGCAAGCCTTCAAAATGACACCTCTTCATCAATTTTGACAACCATTAAGAAAATTATATGTTCTGATTTCTTACATGCTGAGCAAGCAAGATCCACGAACACTTCAGTGTGATGACTACTGTATGATATAAACAGGGAATGTTACAATATGTATTCTGCCTAGCCAAATCCAGTTAAAATAAATGTGATTCATAGAACGGAAGACTGGAATAATAATTTTGGTCATTTCAGAAAACATCTACATAACCTAGAGGAAAGCAGGGAGTCAGTAATTACATTTAGCAGAAAAGGAGTCTGACAATAATGCCCTCAGTACTAAGGCAAAATGAGATTTGCAATCTGTTACTATATACAGCAAATCAAGATTCAGCAGACACTACAGCAGACTCCATTCTGTAAGTCTTCTGCAGTAATTTTTTGATCAGTAAAAAAGCTTCTTGCCTACTCTTTGCCCTGCTCTTTCTTGTACAAACACCCATGGTGCAAAAAAACCAAAACAAAAATCCACCCCCTCTAACTGAAAAGCACTTCTCCATGGTAGTTTTTATGTAGGCTTTTTCCAAATACATTAATAAATTAGTAAGGTCCTTTCCTTAGCACAGGGTATTCAAATACTGCTTGAAAACCTTCAGGGGTCAACAAGAAATTTAATACAGTACCTGTCTACAGCAACAACAACACTTTGGGAGCTAGTTTCTCCAATGGATTCCTGAATACTGGCTATCTGCTTCCAATCCACGTTTCCACCAACTACAGTGAGAAAAAAATGAAAAATGGGTAAAAAAGATTACAGAATGAGTTGGGAAGAAAGAGGAATAAAAGTTGTTCCACTACCAGTATAATTAAATATATTTTTAATTCACAAAAAAAAGAAGCACATTATGAATTTCCCTTGCATGAGCTGCCCATCTCAGTGAACAGCTGCAAGTCCTAATTATCCTAATTACCTAATTATTATATCTCTATCCATGTATAAATTATATTAGCTCCCCAAAACTGTCCACATTTGGAGCAACAGATAGAAGTGAAAAAATAAAGCCCACAAAGATCACCTTTTTTTCCTCAATTTTTCAATGAAACTTTGGTAATCTTGCCACTTAGAACACACAACATATGACTAAGAATATAGCTTAGAGGAGAATTTTTCACACTTAATTAGCATCAAGTGAGTAAATCCAACCCAAAAGATTTTATTTCTTATCATTCAGAAAGAAGAGCTTCCACCAAAATTCCAACTTTAAGCTACATCTCAATTACAGCAAAATTATCACCCAAAAATAGTGAGAAATATCTATAAGTAAAACCAGCAATCATTTATTTTGGAGGCTGGAAACTGCAACCCACATCTGGGAAAGCTCTGAAGAAACTGCTAACTTTGCAGTGAGAAAAATCCTGAAATTTTTAGCAATTTCCAAACTCCCCTTGAACGACCATCAAAAAAAGAACAGGAATCTTGCAATCACTTTGGGTAATTCCACATACCCTGTATGCAGGGCTTTTTTTAAATTTAAGCAATATAGAAAAGAAGAGAAGACTGAAAGAAGGCAAGTAGTTCTGATTTCAGAGGTTTGCTGAGAGAAAAACTTTTCATGTTTCAGCCTGCCTCAGAGCCTCGATGTGTTCCATCCACACTTGGAGGTGGCTGGAGATGACTGTCTGTCAAATCTATATAACTTTACCTACCTGAAGTACTTTTCTAGGGCATTTATGGAACAACTTTTCTGTGCCTACATATGCAACCTCATGCTAGTATCTCAGCAATGTACAATACCACTGGGTTGGATCAAGACTTCTCTTGTAAGCACACAAGCTGCCAGTGTCAATTAGCTTGAATCTTGGTAATGAGTCAGCTAAGAAATGATCAAATGAGCAGCGGAGTGTGAAGAGAATTTGATGGGCTATTTCCAAGGAGTCAGAGCCTTAACCAACTTTACCAGCTTATGTGAGAATTCCTTGTTATCACAGGATTTGTAATTGAATGCTTGAAAACCTGAACAGACAGCAGACTTACACTCTAACAGTTGTGAAATCTTTTAAAATCAAACACAGGAGTCAGCTAAGTAACTCTGCTGTACAAAAAAAGAGATTTCTCAGATTCCCCCTGTCCAAAGATGATTTCTGGTTACCCAGGAGCCCATATACTTTGGCTGTGACCTACTCACAGCAGCAAGTTTTGTCTTCCAACTTTGTGAACAGAAACTGACATAGGAGAAATGTGGATTTCACAATTACAACTCCAAGTAAGGCAATATTCCTACCAAAGGAGCAATAGACTAGATGCTTATTCATTCACTTTTACAATTTGAATTTCCAAGTACAACAACAAAAAAAAAAAAAAAAGTGCCACAACAGGAAGGTAATACAGGAGATAAAGACAATTGAATGCAGATGCCTGAGCAGCCACACCTGAATCCTTGCTGAGGCAGTAAATGAGCAAAGGAGCTTTTGGGTCTGGTTTTGTTGATCTTTGTTATTTAAAAAAACACATTAACTTCAGCAAGAAGAGTGAGCACTGCTGCTTATCCACATCTGATTTTGCAAGTAGGTCTGGAAGATGGAGTTTCTGTGTCACCAGACTGCAACTTGACTCACGCTAAACAACTATTTTCCTGTAAAATATGTGTCTGTGTGTATGGACATACACACTACGTATTCTTCACAGGAATTTCTGTTTATAAAAAGCTTGCTTGAAACCCATAGTTCCAACGCATACTTTGGAGTAATCAGAAAATTCAACTATCTGCAAAAAGGATTTGTGGAAAGAAGTGAAATAACTAAAACAGTAGAGAAAATGTTCTAACAGCCCCTTAGCGCATAAAAACCCAGTTAAGCATTTTCCTCTAAGATTGAAGCAACATTATTAAAAAAAAAAAAAAAAGAAGAAAATGGTCAAGTTTCCATATGTGCACTGCAATAAGCATTCCAGAAATTGAATTCAGAGAAAAACATTTTATGCATCTGGGCATAAACCATTTTCCCTAGCAATGTAGCTGACAGCAGCAAAAGGTCTTTATAAGCTGGACCTATACCAATGAGTGGCAAGTATGATTTAGGGACACCTGAATACCACTTGCATTCTTGAGTTATGAGGACTTAAAACTTTTAAAGGCCAGTCACTGCAGCATAGAGAAACTTCCCTAGAGAAACTGCCAGGATTTGGAAGCAGCCGAGTTGCACAAGTCATCAGGGAATACTGAAGGATGCATACTGGAAGGGCATGAAGAAGCCCAGTGTATGAGATGTTGGCAGACTCATTGATTTCCAAGCCCAAGTTTTCCCTTCATCAATGCTTGGCAAGGTGAGGGGAGTACAGCGAGGCAGACCAAAGGGGAGCAAAAGGCAAAGAAAAGGAATGACTATAGAAGAAGAAAAACTCTCTGAGGAGAGCACAAACCTGGATGATTAGAACTAGTTTGGGGGCTAAAACCAGGAAAAACAGAAAATTATCATTATTCAAAAAAAAATTACATGAAAAACTGAAGGAAAACAAAGGTTTTGTTCGGCTGTGAGTGAAGTACAAAAGGCAAGAGATACTGAGCATCACGCTATAACTGAAACTTTCTCATAGTCAAAAAGACATATATATACACTTTGATGCTTCCAGAGTTTTTAAATACCCTACACCTATATATCTTTAACTGTGTTGCCACTTAAACAATTAAACAAAACTCCCTACATTCTAAAGATAAATTTAAGGTAAGTCTTATACTTTTCTAGGAAGATAAGAACATAACCTTGTTTTTGCAGTATATTGTGGTGCTCAAGCCTAAAAAAAGGCACTTAGTACCAAAGTAACTGTAAAAGGAAAGACAAGAAATCTCAGAATTTAAACTTAATTAATCTCCCACTCGGTTTGAATTCTGTGTATTTCTCAAAAAGCTCCACAACAGATGCTTAACCTACACATACTGACTTGCTTGCTTGGTAAAATACTTGGCACACTAATGTTGCAATATTATTAAACCTGGTCATACCATCTGCAATCCATTTTTAGTTGGAAAGTGATATTTTAATAGAAGCGAACAACATATATAATCTTCTTATATTTTCCACCCTAACAATAATAACAGAGCAAACTAAATATTCCAGAAATTGGAGTAAGTCTATTCAAAGCATAAGTTTTACAAGGACTACTTCATGGTCTTTTGTCAGAAACTCACATAAAAACACAGAACAAATTTAAATAGTTCTCTGAAAAAAACAGTTAAATGAAATACTTCATATCTGCATCACTTACCCAGTCCCAGCCCCACAAATTCATCAGGTGCTTGATCTTTTGTTCCAGTAAAAGAACCTTCCCTGCCACGCACTGTCCCTGAGATGTAGCGAGGTTTTACTCCAGTTCCTATTAACTGTGCCAGTTCAAGCTGACTGATGCATTTCAGAATCTATTCCAGAGAATAAAGAAGTTGTTTACCAACCAAAAGCAGTTTGAAATAGTAAAAAGCAAGTAAAGATCTTTAGAAGGAAAAAATTCCAATACTGAGGTCAAAAAATCTGGGCTTTTTCCTAAAATGAATATAAATTTAAATAGTATTGGATTAGTCTCTCTCAGTTTTATTTCTCACTTAGACATGTTTTGCTACTTTAAGAAGCATACATGCAGCACTTATCTAAACCCCACTGTGTTAATGCACAAAAAAGCACACTACTGTGCTGAAAATCAGTGAACATGCTTTCTTACAGTTCAAGTACAAATGACTTGTACCTCGTGCCAGGAATTTCCTAAATAGTTTCCATCTGTATGAGCCACGGTGATGAGAGTTTTAATGGTGTCAATGTTCTTCTGCTTCATTTCAGTAATACCAGAACTCACTGTAAGCAATGTAAATCTTGCTAATGCTTGAACATAGGCATCTCTTTCAAGCTGCAAATGGGAAGAAACAGAAGTCTCATAAATATTTTTGCCATTTCTTGTTCCTAGTACAATCTGTATGATTTCATCAAGTATACCATTTACTTTTCTCTTCCTAGAACTGAATTTCCAAAGCATAGTGAAAATATCTCAATTTCTTCACCAGTAAGAAGATATCTGTGGGATGAAATCAAGTTCCTTCTATTCAGGAACATGAAGTGTAATGTATGACAGCATAGGACACATAAGATGTGTTTACATTTCTGGTTTGGTCTTTTTTGGGGAAAAGAGGATGCTGTTTCAGAAGAAATGCTGCTAATTAACTAAGTTTTTAATATTCTTGTACCATACTCAGACCTACTCTGAAAATGTTGCCTCAAGCAGACTCACTGAAGCTTTAGCATTTTTTTTGTCAACAATATCTAAAAAAATCTATCTAAAAGGCCTGTTATGCCAATTCTATGGAATTGCTCAAAACCTATTTGATTTAATTTGCACCATTTGAAGCATCTCAGAAGCTTCTGAAGAAGTGTCATGGGTAAACAGCAAGTGACCAAAATCTAGACAGATCTCACAAAAGAAAATTCTAACCATTTACCCAATTTTTATGTGTATGGTATCTATAAGGAACAAAGGGAACTCCTCAAATGTCACATGAACCATTACAATGCTAAAAAGGGGACTACAATTGAGCCCGAACTGCATTTTATTCTCCTGTTATGTATAAACTGAAGGCTGTAAAGTGAAATGGTTGTACACCAGATAAACAAATGACAATTATTAAATATATTTAACTGTTTGGATGTTTAGGGCTATTTTTAAAGTAAAAAGTCATTGAGAACAGAAAACAACCAAATATTAAATAAAACAAAACAAAACACCCAAACCCAGAAAGAATGGGATTCCACAGAGGAAACACTAACACCACAACAGTGGGCTATGGTAGAAGGGACAGACTGCCACTGAGCCACTGACCACAGAACAGCTGCCACATTCAAACCCAACCATTAAAAAACAAAATTTTCCATTTTCAGTCCTACTCATTCATGCAGGTATTCCCTCCCTCCCCTCTTTTTCTAAGCCAGCACAGTGGAAGACAAACAACTAAATAATGTGTCCATCACCCAGAAATTGAAACTTGATAATATAAGTAGATTAAGTACATCCTTTTGATGCATATATTTTCTCAGATGCTTAAAGAAAAAAGTCAGACTGTGTGACAAGTCTAAGACTAAAAGTATAAATAATTAAAACCAGAATCTATAATTGAGGTTTTAGAGGTGAACATACATAACTTAAACTATATGTTTACTTACTACTGTTATATTGTGTACTTTGGAAATTTTCTTAAAATTAAAGGAATCCAGGTGTGTAAATGTTAACTCTTAATAGACACCAATCTTAATTTCTGTACATTTACATTGAAAATTGTACATTTCTGTACATTTAAACTGAAAATTGGAAAGTTGCCATCACTGGTTAAGCACATGAGGAAAGACTTCATTCTAACAGAAAAGATCCTTAAACCAGCGCAAGTATGGACATGCCAGTCTCCTTCAAACCATCAGAGCTATCTGGTGTCTGACAATATCCCACCTAACCAAGACCTTGTGAACTGGAATCATCCTGTAATACTGAAATTACCAACAAACCAGTACTGTTTTTAATTATATCAGCAAAACAGAATTTCCACAGAAAACCAAGAAGTAATAATGCTTATACTGAAAATGCAAAAGCAACACTTCCCGTTTTCTGAAATGTAAAAACTTGTTTTTGGAACACCTCCCCGTCATGTACCAAGCCAGTGGAAGGGTACAACTGAATCACAGGGATCTTGGAGCAAACATGTCCTTGCCCTCCCCAGCAAGGCTGACCACTGCAGTACTGGGGGCTAAACTCTGCAGCTGCTGAAACTGGTATTGGTACCAGTTCCACTTTTGCAGCTTAGAAACAAAAGTAACTGGAGTGTGTTTCACTGAACATCTGCAGGCTCCAGGGAAGGCTTTGTTAATCAAATTTTTAGCTCTCTTGAGCTCGGGAACAGGTGGTCATGCAGAAATTAGGTGGAAAAACAGAGGAAAGAAACCTCATATGATCTCAAATGGACTTTTTAAAGCAGCTGTATCATAGGTCCCAATGTGCTTTTCCACATCAGTAGTAAAAAGTTATCTAACATGCCAAATACAAATACAAGGGGAGAAGGAAGGAAAGCATTCCCTATTGTATCATAGTTCAACATCTTCTATTTAGTCTTATACAGTTGGTTTCTGGGTTGGTGTGTATTCTCTTGGTAAGCATTTTCAACATACACATGAAATAACACAAAACCAAACATACGGATTTTGCCTGCCCCTCTCTTCAGCTACGTCTATAACAAACTTATGGCAGACCAGTACTCCCATTTATTAACTAATAATCTACAATAACATAATTGTACCTTCCCTTCCAATGGTTTCCAAATAGAAAAAGAAAAGCCAAAAAAAGCCCAAGTTTAATCACCATCGCCCTCTGGAGCCAGAGAGTCTGGCATTCTTGGCATTGCACTTCACGCAAGATCCATTCATTCATTACATCAGGAGTGCCACTTTCAGTGCCATTACTCTTAAAAGGGTACCCATTTAAAGACATCTTGGATTAATATAATCTCTCTGAAGTTGAGAACAGTATTTCAAATACAGTTCACAGAGAGACTCATTTTATAAAACAACACAACGCATCTAAACAGCTCTGTATCAATGCTAGAAATAAAATATTTTGACATAAAGGTAGTCAATTTCTAGGGAAACAAACATTCAGTGCAGAGGCACAGAAGCACTTACCAAAAAACACCAGGAAAAATAAAGGTCACTTCACGTACACTTCCAGTTAAATATCAGATGAAATAGTAATGTCAGAAGCAGGCAGCCTCTATCTATTGCAGTGCACAGCTTCAGCAGCAAGGACACTTAGAATCCCACTAACATCTTGCTGGTACATAAATCAAAGCATTGTCTCAATCTTACATTTTTTACCTGAATGTTGAAAATGCAAGCAATGCGGATTGCACATCGTATACCCTCCAAACAAAGAGAGGCAACTTCGGTGTCATCGCAGTCCTGCAGACCCACACTGAACGCAGCCAGGAAGGGTGTCCATGCCAACTGCAATGGATGCAAAAAAAGTGTCATATTATCTGCAATTGTTGGCACTTGAGGGGAATGTTATAGTTTCACCATCTTGCTGATGTGTAAATTCCATTCTTAAATTACATAATCAACCTTGAAGCTGTCTTTTGACAAAAAGGAAACAGAATATGCAGACATGAAACACGTAATAGGAAAAAGTGTGGTTAGAAGAGACATGAGACGCAGAATGAGGCAGAAGTAATGCAGAGTGAAGCTCCCATCCAAAGCACTTGGTCCTCTCCCTCAGCAACACACAGCCATCTTCAGTCACTTGTAAAAACCAAATCCTAAAGCTATGTCAATTAGATGTCTGAGTTTTAGCATTCACAGGATGACTTTTATCTATGCACATTGAAAAATGGAGTAAACTGTTATTGTAATAACCAACACACCATATAACAGATTTATGATGAAAAGTACATACTTGAGTAAGACTAGCTTATCCTGATAAAACCAGAAAAAACCAACAACAAAAAAAGGAGGGTAGTAAAAATAAGGCAAACTTTATTAATCACACAAAAATTCTGGTAGCAAAAATAAGGCAAACTTTATTAATCACACTAAAATTCTGGTAAGCTAACAACAACAAAATAGAGGACATGACTCTTGCCTTATCTCTCTGTTACTAATTTTATTCCCCTTTTCCCTCCATCTTTTTGTACCTAAGCCACTACAGATGTTTCCCATTCCTCTTGCCTTAGGTGGCACTGAGTACTGTAAGACAGACCACACAGTCCCTTCCTTGTGGTCAAGGCTCCCCATCCCAAAGGCAGAAAAAACAGTGAGAAGATACAAAGGATCCTGCTGTAACTACACAGAGTTATGGAGAGAAAACACCACAGAACTCAGAATGGTTTTAGAAATAGTTTTACCTGAAGTCATCCCAGATGAAATACAGAGTCAATGGGCACAGCAAGGAGCAAGAGATTTCACACTTAATTTCATAATAAAATGATGCACCACAGAGCTTTGGTTTCATTTAAGCCAGCAGCTCCAAAAGCACTACCTTCAAAAAGCATTTAATGCTTGCACATACCAAACTATAACTGTGGGACAGCATTAAAGGCATTGGATGAACTCACAGATTCAGGATTTAATTCCCTATTGTATCACCTCTAAAGGCCCCTTCCAACCCAAACTATTCTATAATTTTGATGTTCAGAAATGGATCTTTTTTCCTAATGCCTTCCTAATTTTCCCCACTATTGTAACCAAAACTAATCTTAAAAAATCACAAAACTGAAATAATTTCTTAAGAACTATTTAATGTATCTAGTATCTGTATACTGTGCTTTGTAACTAGATGTATGCTGTTATTTGTAGGCTGTTTTGTTAATACAGGTGAAAATCCAGCCTCAAAACCAGACAATCGATTCTGGGCTGCTTAGATGAGTGCATAAAGTGAATTTTTACTGTTTTAAGAATTCAGCCAATGTATCTGTAAACACAGTTACAATGAACAATTTTAAGTGGAGATCAATGGGTGAGATACTTGGAAACTTGTAAATTTTTATTGAAAATTTAAGTCTAAATAAAAAAATGTGAAATTAGGTATTCAAATGCCACAGTTCTCACTTGTTTTTGAGAAGAGGGTCCTCTGGTCAATACATTACACTACTGTCCTTAGTACTTTAATTAGCTCATGAACATCCTCAAGTAACTTCAAGTAAAAACTTCTTATTTTTCGTACCTTCATGAATCATGTTTAGGGTGGTAATTTAACCAGGGTGCTTCATATTTTGCTCCTTTGAAAATGAACATTGAAAATACACTTTTCAGACAGTAAAGAGTAGGAAGTATTAGGGCTGGTACCTTGAAGAAAATCACACTATGAGTTTTACAGATGCCTGGATGTGAATTATTTAATTTCAGCCTTCAGGAAGTCAGTAGAGAGAAAGTACAGTACATCTCTGCTATGACACCATGAACAGCCTAAAAGTAAATTTTTAACAAGGTCTGTGCTTAGCGTTCCTCCATACAAATCAGATACTATGCTAGTTTTTTTAATAAGGCAACAAAGAACTCGTAATTTTGCCTTATAGACAACGATCTTCCAGCAAGATCCTCAGTGTGCCCAGGTGGCCAAGAAGGCCAATGGCACCCTGGCTTGTGCCAGCAAGGGTGGCCATCAGGAGCAGGGCACTGCTCTGTATTCAGCACTGGTGAGGCCACACTTTGAATCCTGTGCTCAGTTCTGGGCCCTCACTGCAAGAAAGGCATGGAGGTGCTGGAGTGAGCCTAGATAAGGACGATGGAGCTGGTGAAAGAGGTGGGAGTTGGTTTCTTCTCCCAAGTAACAAAGGAAAGGATAAGAGCAAGTGGCCTCAAGTTGCACCAGGAGAAGTTTAGATTGAGTATTAGGAAAAATTCCTTCACAGATGCAGTTGACAAAAGTTTAAACAAGCTGCCCAAGGAAGTAGTGCAGGCACCAGCCCTGGAAGCATTTAAAAGACATGTAAATGCAGCACTTCAGGTCATGGTTTAGTAGTGGACTTGGCAGCACTGGGTTAACAGCAGGATTCAAAGCTTTTAAGAGCAGCACATCCCCCCGGGGAACCATTTGTTTATTCAGTGGTAGAGGTCTGAGACTTCCCTGGAGCAGTTCACAAAAGGGTCATGTGCACCATGTCTTGAAGAAGGGCACAAACAAGAGTAAGGTAAAGCCCCAACAATTTATCTGAATGGCAGATGACTGCTGTGAGTTAGGTAAGGCAGAGACCACATCCAAGAGCACACTGAGGTATCCTACACTGCTGAACATACTCTGTCTATGAATCTGAATCACTGCTATGGAAAAGTCATTTGGGATGCAGACAGCTTTGCACTTACACAACAGGCAGGTGCTTAGAATAATAGTTTAATACAGGTCCAGCTTCCTCCCCTACACCGGACCAGAGTTCTAGCTTTCTAAAGTATTAATTTGCAACAGACAACGTCAGAGAAAAATTTTTACTGATAATTGCTCCATTGCCTTAAGATGCTTCTTCTATCAGCACAGAAACTTCTTAAATTCCAGGGTAAAACTAGGGTGAAACTAGATTAGAGGGCTCAAAATCCTCTCTTTCCTGCAGCAAGTTAAATAACTCACAAAATGAGCAAAACAGAGCAGATGCAAATCCTTAGTATTTTCATTAAATCCTGTCAGTCAGCATTTTGTATTAAGAAACTGTGATATTCTACCTGATTATCTAAACATGTACCTCACCTTAAACATGGGTCTCACATGCTCCAGGTGTGTTGCACTGGTAAAAGGGGCCTGAACGTGGCTCACTGCCTCCATAAGAGCTTTAGCTGTTTTAGCCATTTGTTCCATTTCCAAGTTATACAGGAGTCTTCTCTGCTTCTCACTAGCAACACCTGCAAAGACATTTTTTCTCTCATTTGTGCATCTTTAGGAATATAAAAATTTTACGTTTTTCATTAAGTACAATATTCAGATGCATTTTTGTATTATCTTTACTTTCTGAAATTATCACAACAGACTTCTCATATTTCTTTTACAATATAGATAAAATTTAACTTAAAGCAAACTTGCATTTGAAATGCAAACTATTTTTAAATCTTTACAGAATTTTAAGATTTGAACAACAGGGATTTCTTCTCCATCACCTCAAATGAAAGCATAAATATCACACCCACGAAGTTAAATTCAAAATGAAGAGATATGTCATAGGAATCCATCAGCAGAGAAAAGAACAATAAAAATAACTGGACACCCTTTTTCAGTGTGAGAACTACATGAAACCTTTCCATTTCCATAACAGAACCTCCATCTCATGAAGACAGTGAAATCCAAGTAGCATGTAATAATCATCTTTTTAAAAATTACAATAAAACATTATGTTAAGTGAATGAATACTGAAAACAAGAGTATTTCTTTTTTTCAGATGCAAATTTCCTGCAAGCAATCTGTTCATAAGGCTAACCTAGGACTTAAATTATACAAGTATGTTGGGAAAAAGTTAAATCTCTCTTAATGTTCTCTGTAGAAAAGCTAAAATAAGTAACATCTCAATCTTCATAATGTGCGAAACACAAAAGGTTTTTCTGTTATCTGAGAGAGGAAAAGATAATTAATAAAGTGTATGAATTAGGGCCCTAAGAATCAAATATTGCAAAATATTTGAAGACAGATTGGTTATTGCAGGAAATCACAACAGTTACTTAAGAAAAAGAAGACACACAAAGTGTGTGTGTTCTGCTCTGTACCTACTGGCAACCATGCAATTTCACAGAGTCCTCCGATTTCCCTGTGCTGCTGCTCAACAGCAACACCTGCCTCCTCCATGGTCAATGCACTGATTGCCAGCAATTCAGATGCAAAGGGAAGTGAAAATAAGCAATTGCATTTAATGCAGATTTGAGCTTAGCATCACACATTTATGTTAGAAAGAAAAGGATATGAAATTAGAAGCTAGGACTCTCTGAGTTGAGTGGTGTTTGCTTAATTCAACTCCTGTTTAAAAAAGGAGAACTTATGAAACTACAGAGCCAACCCTTGAAGAAAACTAGCAATGCCACTACTTACTTTGTTTACTGGATTTTGTGGGTATTGTTAATTCTTTTGTTTCTTTCATTGAAATCTTCTTTCCAGCTATTTCATTATAAATAGCAGACAAATACTCTTCAGGAAGATCTTTACTGTCATTGATACCTCTATTCATTTTAATATACTGTTCTTTTGTCATTTTATTCTTAACCTGAAATGCAGAAAGTAGCTGTAATTATCAACAAATGAGGCAAGCTTATCATTTACAATGTTCCCTATAAAAATGCCCAGCCCACAAGAGGTTACCATCAAGGATAAACCTGCTGATTCAGAAGACATTTTAAAGTACTCAACACATCCAAGATTACACCTTCAAATCTACAATATACCACAAAGCCATGAGGACATTCCAACACTCAAACATTTGGTAGGATCCACAGATCAAATGCATGTCAAATTAGATGCACATTAAAAAAAAAGAAAGAAAGAAAAAGCTTTTTCTTGTCATACAGACCAAACTATCTATGCAGAAAGCTATCTCACAGAAAGGCCTAACCAAAAAAACTTCAAAACCTCAACACCCATAGAACATAATAGTGTTACTTAAAAGATGCACTAATGTACACTAGCTTACTTATTACACACATACTGATGTTAAATTTGACATCAAGCTTTAACAACTACATTGTCACAAAGCCTGAAAGTTACATGCCTATGAATTACACAGATACTTATTCCAGCAACATACCTGTGGACTGTGAAGATCTGTTGTCAACATGATAATTGAGTAAGCTAAAACATAGGCAGTATCTGCACTAGCAAAAAGAGTTTGCCTGAAGGCAAAAAGGAGAGAAAGAATAGCAAATTTAATTTATTAGGATTTTTTTACTAATTACTCAGCTTTCCAAAGTTCTGAAGAAGAAGTGTATCTTACCCTTGGTTACACTCTAAATATCTAGCAGCAAATTTCTCCATTAAGCGATCAATTTTTTGAGCTTCTCCGGGTAGACGAAATCCTTCTAGAAACATGCGCAGAGCCGAAACGAAATCCTTTCCCGAAAAGTCATGTTGGTCTACATATGCATACATGACTTCTTTGTTAAATTTATCATTGTCTCCCAGGAACTCCCCAACCTGAGTCTAAAATAAGAGTAGAAAAAACAAACTAGTGCATTTGTATTTGAAAAATAAATAGCAACAGTCAAATGTCCTACAAAAAGAGGTGTGTATTGCGGTTAACTAGACATATTCCTGCTTCTCCTCTATTGTCTGAAGTAAAGTATTTTGGCCATATATTCATTCCATCACAATGCTTTTACATGCTCATATGTATCTGCCTGCATTCTTCCTTCTCTGCTTTTACTCACACGCCATTTGTTTGTTAGATGAATTTCACGTGTACAAGTCAAAGTTAGTATTACTAATGATTGTACTCTGCTGTAATGATGTTTGTAGTTAAGAAACTTATTACAGGAATGAAAAGCTCACTAAACTCAACTTTTTTTCCCTACAGTACTGATCTCAAACAGATGCAAGGGATGCTCAATTAAAAATAGCTGGTACTCAAAATACATCTGAGTTGGTCACTGTCAACACAACACAGTACGATGAAAAAGAGCATGCATTGAGATAAAGATGCCTGAATATGTAAACTGAGGTTAAACAAATGTTTTAATGTCTGATTCTAAGCATTAATACTGAAATTTGTAAATTCAGCCACAGTTGCAAACATGGGCACCAATGAGTGAGGCCTTTATGCACAATGGTGAAAACTGCTGTTTCAGAAAGTTAGGTTTCTCATGACAATATTAACATGAGATATTCCCACCCATATTGCAGGACCCTTCCAAGTCCAGCAAGAGCTGCTAGCTGTAAATAAAATCAAAGAGCTAATCTCAATTAACTAACTTTCCTCTGGGGGCAGAAAAAAGAGCTTTTAATGTTGCAGCACCACATTATTATTTTCACCATCTCTGAAGGACAGATAATTCTGGCAGTTCCTTACTAAAGTACATAGGATTTACTAAGTTGCTTCAAGCTATACTAGCAACTAAGTACAAGTTTTGAGTCAGCTCAAGTAGGTCAGTCTCTTGCTTTACAGGACGCTGAACCACAGGATACATAGAGCACAGCTCTACTGCACCCTCCAACTCAAATTCCTTGAGCTTACAAATTTTAGAAGAGAGAGAGAGGTTTCCTTTTCTTCATTCCACAATCATGTAATACACATTCTGAACACTATCAGCTGATTTGCAATTAGTATAAACACATCAGCATGAGTACAGACAACCATCAGGAAAACAGTTTCCTTACTGAATCTAATCTTTCCTCTTGATGCAAGAACTGAGCAATATCTTCAGGGGTAGTGCCAAGCATTCCTTGTTCTTGCAGGTACTGAATCCCCCTCTTTGGTTTCTTGTTGAATCTGTACAACGAAGGGCAAGATGAAATGAGAGTTAATCCTTAACCCATGCAAAAAGCTGTACCAGCCTAAGTAAAGAAATTCAAAAATTTCAGATAAGATGCTGAAAAATCTACATATTAAGTATTTTTCCTTTATCAAACTGCACATTAGATAGGAATGAGCCATTTCCATTTACTCTGGCACTCATGAAGAAAAAAAATATTCTACAAAGACAGCAAAGCCTTGAAAAGAATAATTATGCTGTTGATTTTTATCCTAATCTGTATGAAACAATCAACAAATCCATTAGTTGCCTGTAAAAATGAAAACATACAAAACACAGAACCAGGAAACTGAAAGAAAATGAAGCCCTGAAGGACTAAGGCATATTCATGCAGGGTCCCAGAACTGCACGACAGGAAACTTTCATTTTTGCATAAAACTGACCTCACTGAGGAGATTAAGGTGATGAAGATAAAATCACACGGAAGATTCACATCAGACTGCACTGAGAAATTACAGTATGCTCCAGTTCTAATTATGACAAGTTAATTAATCATAAGGACTCATCAGCATAAGCATATAGCAATTTTCACCAGTAACATGTACATTAAAACAGGTCACATTCAAATGATCACAAGTTCAATGTTCTTTTTATCCAAATATAAAAACCTTATTTTTAGACAAGCAGGTCTGGAAAAAAAAGAACAAACATTCAGAGTACTCATCTTCTAGCTGTGAGGAATTAGGTTAACACAAAACACTGTTGACAGGCTCCAAAGGGGACACCATTCAGCACTCTTTCACCAGAGGAAGTGCTGTTACATCCAGAGTTTTTTTCCTAACACAAGATGAGTATCTATGAGGAGAAGGAAGAAAAACCCAGGAATCTTCATAGCTCCAAAAGAATCCACCCTCCCATGGGTGATAAAAGGGCACTCACAAGTCAATTCCTTGTTCTATTATTTCCTTTTGCTGCTTTAGGACTTCAAACTGCTCTGGGTTGTCAGTGCCAGACATCTGTGTGCTGTAACTGCCAATTCCTGATGAAGCAGTAGAATCCAAAGAATTCAAGCTTCCATATCTGTTAATTGTCTCCGGGTGTTTGGTTTCACTGCTGTCCTGTTCTGTGGGTTTTTCTTGGCCTATAAGGTGGAAAGGGTTACATATATCCAAAACACATACAGTGAAAAGAAATAAAAATCACTTCAACATACCAAGGAGAATTCTGTCAATTCATCACATACTGAAATTTAAGTCTTAAATTAAATTATAATTTCAGAAATTATAGTTTAATTCTTAAATTAAACTATAAATTCACTTGGGGGAAAAAACCCCAACGCCTCAGAAAACCAACTTCAGCATTTTTATTTTATTTTCAAATCCAGTGACACTTTTAACCTGGAAAAAATATTCTAAGTTTTTGAAACACAGTGTCTGAAAGAATTTAGGCATGCCAAGGAGCTGGTGCTCTCAGTTCACAAAGACAGCCATGCTAACCACTCCTAGAAAGTTTACTAGCTCACCTAACAACTTTAAGTGCTTAATCTAAAAATTCTGGCAAAACCTTAGGTTGGATGAAAACAAGATTAAAACAAGTAATTATTTAGTTACTTTATGGCTTACAACATTCAAACTTCTACAGCTATATAACGTGTAAGTAAGTATTCAGTAAATAAGTAATTCTTAAAATAACCAGTAAATAAGTAAAAAATGCTTTCTCTCTATTCAGCTTGCTTTAGCAGTTATTTAATCAATATGAAATTACATATAAAGTAGGGGAGCTTCAAAGAACGTTTTGAGGCACTTTTAAAATCAGAAATACAGAGAATAACAGGATTTAGACATTTTTCAGTCCAGTAGCATTCTAGGAATTCATACAATTAGGAAAAGACAACCAAGACAACTTGTTTAAATGACACCAAACTTATCAATACTCCTACCAAAGGAAAAATAGTCTGGACATTAACAGCATCAGAATACTGGAAGAACACACTGAAGTCCTGTAGCACCTCTTACTAAAGGCAGAAGAAACACATCATATGTCTTACCAAGGGTTGTCTGGGAATTGGGATTTACATATTGATCCTTACTCCACTCCACCATGCATTTCAAGATTGATACTAAGCATTCCAATCCTTTTTTCCTCAAACTTAATTCCTAGAAAAGATTTCATAAACAATTAGTTAGTGGACTGGAGAGTTTAGTCTCAAGCTATCACGCCAAGAAACATGAAACTTCATAAAGTTTGGTACAAGTTTTACCTGAACATTGGACATGCCAAGTTCTTGGCTACCCCTTCCTTGAGCAATCTTTGATAAGTCATTAACCAGCCTTTCAAATATATTTGCTGCATTTAAGTCACAATCATAGTTCACGTAGATGTCCACCACACTCTGAGCATCTATAAATAAAGTGACACTGTCAACCTTGGAAAAACACTAGGTAATTTAATGAAAGGCAAATATAGTTTTATAGAAGCTATAGAAAACAACAGTCCTTCATACCTGCACATATCCTTGTCAGTGTTTGTATAACCATCCACTTATGATCAAATGAGCTAGTAGAAGTTTCCAAGATATATAGGAAAATTTCTTTGAAGAAAACCTAAAAAATATTCCAGGAAGAGGGAGAAAAAAAAATCTATTAAAAAACAGTTACTAACTTTGATGGTCAAAATTCCAACACAATTCTTAAAGCAGCACTTTAGAAGTACAGGAAATAATGAAAAGGCAAAAAAGGAGGAAAGGAAGAAACATAGCTTATGATTGACACATGCAAATTAGGAATTTGAATTATTTACTTATGTGCTTCTGCAGTGTTGCCCAGGTTTATTTTCTAAGCATTCAAAAGCAGAAGAATTTGGAATAATGTCAAATCCTGAAGGACAATTCAACCTAAGAAGAAGCCTAAACTGCTGTTAAGAGTTCCTTTGGGATTTTAAAAGAAGAGGTATTACCTCATGACAAAAATACTTTATCAACAAGATGATGACATTATGACACAAACATGACAAAGTTACGTATGCAGATTTGAAGTATTGGACATTCATTAGAAGGGAAACATCTTGACAAGAAAAATCGCTCTACAATATTAGATTATTACTGGAAGAAAGGTACTGGTCAGGCACAGCATGCAGCACCTCCATTAACAGGAAAGCTACTCTTCACTAGAATACAGGTAAGTTTGCCCTGAAAATATTTTAGTACAGGTGCTATTGTTTGGAACAGAAACTATTTTATACCCTATCAATTAGTTCCTCACCAGACTCATTAGCACCATAGGCTGACTAATTCAGCCAAGCTTGCTTAGCAGCTGAAGTAAAGCTTCTTCCCTGGGCAGCAACTGCTGTAACAGCACCTGAACTCAAAAGTGAACAGGACATTACATCACTGTTCTGTACTTCTGAGAGCTCAGCTCTTCACAGCCCCCTGTGGATCCAAATCCACAACACACAGTTTTACTAGACAACTGCTGAGAGTCTCAAGCCACTCAACTTCTCTAATAGCATCACACAAATACCCAAATATACCACTGCCATCATTTTAATATTGACTGTTCCTTCATAGCACAGATTTTTGACAGAGATTTTTATGCTATTAGCCAGGTAGAGAAAAACATAAGGCTGTCTCCACTTTAAATCATACATCTGGGGAAAAACAGCAACACTGATTTTTAGGCAACTTTGATGGTAAGCTATTTCTTCAAGCAAAATGTGCTAAAAATAGTTACATTTTACTGATCTCTTTAGAGAAATACAGGCACACAGCACAATGTCAGCTCTCTTAATAAAGAAAGTATCCCTAGGAAACCTAAGGAGTTCAACATGTAACAATTCCAAGACTTGCATGTGCTTAAACATACTTAAGTGTACTAGACTGATTTTAGCCACATTTTTATGCAATCAGAGAAAGACAAAAATTTAATACACGTCATGCTGTGAGTAACCTTCAGTTACACATTTGGTGTTTTCTGACTTTTTATTGAAAGACACTGATTTTATATTTCTCTGGAACAAGCAAAAGTATTTTTTGTCTGGTAGAAAATTTAAAAAAGAAGTCCCTGATGAAGCAGAGCAAAAGGTTTCAGAGACAGAAACTAAACCCAAATCTAAGCTAGAACTGAAAATAGCTGAAAGCACTGCATACTATCAAGGCACTTCAGATCTTTATGCCTCTGAGACCAAGCCAACTTCTTGCTTCTGGTGTCACCTTTGGAAAAGCATATCCTGGAATGAAGAACTCTTCAAAACCATAGTTATGATTTACATTTCAGCTACTTAAAAATGCTGTTTATCAGTATAAAATTATGGGAATTCGTATCACAGAGCTGAGACTTTGTTCTTAACATACTGGAAAAGTAAACCAGAAAATAGCTATTTATTATGTTTTGTCAACTGAAGTATGAGTTTTAAGGTATTCACAGTTAGGAAAGGGTGGTAATGGTAAGCACAGCTAAATGACACCCCAGCTCCTCTGATAGCTAGGATTTGATTTGCTGCAAATATATTCATTAACCCCTTCAGAATTACTGTTACAAGACAACTAAGGTACAACTCAAACTATTTTACTGTCAGAGGGCAGTGTTAGCTAAATACTTAAATCAACAGGCCACAGGAGGGTGACTTTCAACAGAATCTGAAACTTTTAAAACATGCCAGAAAATTCTTACACAGATGAAAAACGCAGCCTCAATCCCAAAATATATAGATTTTGCATATTGTAAATCAGAGCATATGGCTCTCCTTACAGCTTCAAGACACAAACTGCATGTGAAGTTATCTACATTTCTACCCACAGCTTCAGAATAACCTTTAGGATCAGTAGCTGAAAGAAGAATTCTTAGCTCACAATCAGGAAAAAGAAAGAAGTTTCTAGAAACTGCTGTACCCTGTAACTTTGTAATAAATGGGTACTTCAGCAGCATCAAGGTTTTTGGGTTTGCTATTCACAAGGAGGAAATGTAGCCCTGGTATGTGGTGATGGTCCTTAGCATACTCTAGAACCTGCTACATTAGTGCAGGGCATCCTATATCCAGTTTGCCTTGTAGGTCTTCATTTTCTATTAGGAATTTGTGAAAGGCTGGCAGTGATGGAAACTTCTCAAATTTCTGTCAGGGAAGCCGACTGCAATGTGTTCACCACCTACATGCTGACTTGTAAGCTCTCTAACACAGCAAGTCCAACACTTTCTGGGAGGCAGGCTGTGGGACTGAGAACGGCTCCACCCAGTCTGTCTGATGTGCCAAACCCTGCACACACACAACAGTCTTGCTGAGCACACAGTTGGCCTTGAAGCTTTTCAAAATGTATCATATTTTCCAAGTACATTCAATCTTTTATTTCCAGTCTATGCTCAACCATACACTGTAAATCTTACTGGTTTTCCCCCACAGAAGTACCAAAATAACCTGGAAAGTGATCAAAACACAATAATTTTCTGACATAATAATTTTACTGTTAAAATGAGGTTCTTCCTCCCAAGCTGCCATAACACATCAACTTATCCAATGACATTCACAGATGAAGTGAGTTCCATGAATTCAAGGTCCTTGTAACGGCAAGATTGACCAACATTTCTAAGCATCTCTTCACATACTTAAGCTCCACATGGATGGGGCAATCTGTCAGCTTCAATATTCACACATGAATCCCCAAACAAAAATTACTAAAATAAACAGCAGGGACACACTGCACACAGTACTACTTTATTCACCACAGAATTAAGATCTTTAACACATGTGACACCACAAGAGGATACCCATGTCGTTGAACAGAGTTGTTCTGAGAAGCTGCTTGTACCTTATGCACAAAGAGCTGATCTCAAGAACAAACCCTCCACATATAGAATTACAGAATATTCCAAGCTGGATGGGATCTGCAAGAATCATTGAGTCCAACTCTTAAGTGAATGGCCCATACAGGGATACATCTCCCTTTTCCCTATGACTTAGAACAGACCCACTGAAAATTCACAATGCCTGCCAGAACTCAGAGAATTTATTGCAAAGAATATGGACTTACATCCATTTATAGTCCAAGGAGTTAAATTGTGTGCACACCTTTAGAGGAAATGAGATCTTATTCAGGACATATATTGACAGAGGCCCTGATAAGCAAAGGGAAGTGGCTACAATAATGGAATAGCTGGGACTTCCCCAGAGAAAGAAATCTGTTCAAGGGATCTCAAAGAAAATCCACAATGTTTTTCAAGACATTAGTTTGTACTCTAAAGATCTTTTCCAAAAACCATATATTACACAGTCTTTCCCTGAGTGTGTTCATTTTCTTAATTTATAATATGCAGAGCTGGGTTAAGCTTTCTTAATCACAATATTGAACATTGGTTGAACTTAGCCACAAACCTACTCAATTCTGAGTTTCAGCAACACTCTGCAATAGTACCATGCCACACCCAACAGAAAACTTCAAAATAAGGAAAATCTGGCAAGTCTTACACAAAAGCTGTGAGTCACAAAGGAAAACAAATTTATTTAAGCAACACCAAGTTACACAAATATAAACATATGTTCACTTAACACCTCCCACACATTTAATTATAAATTAATGTAACATACCTCAATCTGCATCTTCAGATGAGTCTTAAAGTTTGACAGGAGGGTAAGAAATATGGAAAGTGAAAGTTCAAAAACTTCTGGAACTGATGAGACTCCATTTTTTGACAGTGCAACACAGAGGTACTGCTTTATAGCATTAATGAACATCTCATTTGTCCTGAAGACTGGTCCTGCATTTTGCAGAATGGACAGAAGCAACTGCAATGAAAGAATCTTTGATCGCAGTTCATGAGATCTAGAACAAAACAACACAGCACATCAGCCCAGTGTAAGCCAAAAAAGTAAAAAAACCATTCTCTTGAAAAGTCAGTACAAACCACAATGATTTTGCAAGTGGAATGTTAATGAGAGAAACTCAAATTTGACACAACCAGTTGCAGAAAGGGTCATAAAAAGCTGTTGGGTCTTTTTTTCTTAAATTGTTCATTTTTCAACCAAAAATGCAGGCAAGACCTTTTCCAGAAAAGGAAAAATTACTGTTGAACCACTCTCTCTTCTGCACCACAGAACAGCAGGACTAGAGGCAATGCAGCCCTTTTAGCCAGAGGATGAAGGACCATTCTTTCCTGTTAACAGAGCTTTGGAAGATCCCATCTAAATTCCAGCCCATCTACCAAACCTTGTAGTAAAAGGTGGAAATTCCTTCTCCTCCTCTATTTCCACCAGCATGGAAAGACAGCTGAAGGACTATAAACACAACACTTCCTGCCAACACTGAAATCTTTTTCCTCAAATACAGCACTTACCAGTCACTGGGCCCATTCCACTCTGAGAGCAGGTGAGACACAAAACGTGCCTATCTGAAGCATGGCAATCACCAAGTCAGGCAAGGGCAGTGTTGCCAAGTGCTCCACAGTAACATTCTTAAAAACTCATGTAAACTAGAATTCCTGTCAGAAACAGGGCTACTATTTCTGCTCTACAAACCCCAGAACAACAAACACAACAAAACAGCCAAAACTTCCTGAAACCACACAAAAAAAAGCATAAAGGAAATCTGCACCTATTAAAATCCAATGCAATAAATAACATTCCAGGTGAAACCATTCTCTCCTGAGACTCCTAATGCTCCTTCCCACTCCTGATAATTTCAAAAAAAGGCTGTATCTCTTCTGAAGAGTGGGTGTAGACACAACTGGCTTTCCCAACAGGACAGTCCCCAGCTGTCATTAAACAGCTATCCCTGACAGAGGACTGTTACGAAACATAGGGGACAATGACAGGAAATTTTTCATCCAGTACAGGCCAGACACAGTAAGGAGTACTTCAAGTCAATCTGTGACACACAGAGTAGCTGGACATTTGCTATATATTGCAAATATAAAAGCTTAATTAAAAAAAAAGTAATTCCAGTCTAGCTAAAACAAAAAATGCTAATTAATATCAAGTATGTTGCAAATAAATAAACTCAATGATTTCTGCCCAACAAAGTCGGATAGGGAAATCAATCTGCAAACATTTCAAACTCAAAATACAATTCCAACAGCAGACTTTTCTTCTGAAGATGCTTTTGAGAAGAAAACAGCCAGTCAAATTGAGTGAGGAACTTGTCCCTCATATTTCTCCTAATGGACTACAGGTCTAATGGACCACTGCTCTCACTCTCTCTGTAAGAGTTCTTCAAGAAACACTTGATGCTGGCACTGCATGGACACTGACATAACAATCTATTTTGATGCGAAAGACTTGGTTTTGTATCAGATGGCACCAGATGTGCAGATAGCACTTGACCAGATTATACTTTGCTATGGAAGATAAGAATTTAAATATGAGGAGAATTTCAGTCATAAATAAAATATTAAATATCGCCTCCCTCCAGCAAGTGCCAGCTCCCACCTGAAATCTTGGATATGCTGATCTTAACAATTCTGTACGATATGTAAAGCCCACTTAACCTAGAACAGGCTTAAGGTAAAATCAAAAACCAGCAAGCAAATCTTTGAGCTGTGTTTCACCCCCATCTTATTTTATTCCAGAAAAAAAGGAAACAAAGACATTAACCAGGTTCCCAGAAAGCAAAATGCTGATCTTAAGTCCCAGACTTGTGATTTTAAGCTAAAGCTTCAAGTTCAGTTACCTAAAATCTAAAAATATCTACATTACAGACTTCATAACAAATTTCATTGAAAGTAAGATTTTTAAAGAGGCAGATAAGACTCTTGAAATGCCACAGGTATCCTACGCCTCCTCTTCCAATTACAGCATGTTTATAATAGTTCAAAAAGCCATCAATGCCTCAGAACCATTGCTGAATTCTAGGCACTTATCCAAATATGGGATTTCTTCAAATGTATTTGCAGTGAATTTTGGTTGCCCTAAATGCCTTTTTCTCCAATTTGTTTTTGTAGGAAGAGCTTCACCAGTTTTAATATGAATGTCAAGGACTTCATGGATTGAGATGAGATTCCCCAAGTGCCTCAACAGCTATTACTGCTCTTGCAAGGGGATTTAATCCACTAAAACCTTTAATAAATGGACAGCTTTAGTCTCAGACTACTAACAAAAACCAAGGATTTTCAAGGCATTTCCTGGAAGACAATTCTCAGCAATAGTGAGGAAAAACCCTCATGCCTCAGTCTTCATTCTCTGATGTCCTTACTTTCCAAAGTACATTGCCAGATAATTTAAAAAACTTCCTAGATTAAATCTTCAACCCCCTTTTGACTACATCATATCTTTTCAAGTTATTAAATCCACATCACATATCACTGATGTAACTAAACTGTCTTAAAGTTACCTGCTTTAAAAGCTAGACTCGGAACAGTGAAGCTGATTTTATTTTGAAGAATACCAGGCCTTTCACTTCATTTGAAATCATACTACAGTTTCAATTTGATCTCTTAACACACTCCTTAGAACAAAAAAGCACTCCTCTTGAAAATTATTAGCAATTGTTCCTAATGTGCAAATCAAATGTATATAAATTATATGCATATAAATGCAAGATCAGAAAGCAAACCATTCTGCTGACACTGAAATTTTACTGGCACCCATCTATAGAGGAGAGACTATATTTGCTTTACAACCAACAGTTCTATAAATGAAACTGAAGACATGGTATCTTCAGTCAGAAGAAATAGCCAAATAAAATCTTTGTCATCAAACATTTGTGTTTTGATTGAGTAGGCTGAGAGAAGTGTCGAATCTGAACAAAAGAATGAAATACTTCATCATGAATTTATCATAACCAATTATCAGCTCCAGGTGAGGAGTTTATATTAAGTAGAGCTGAGGATGTGTACTAGATACACCAATGTGCTAATGTAGAGTTAATTTCAGCTAATGTAGAGTTAATTCTTTTCCCAGTGGCCAGCACAGAGCTATGTTTTGGATGGAGAGCAATATGCAAGAGATAAAAGAAATTATGGGGCACTACCAGCAATGTTTACAAACCTAGAAGGTACCTAAAGGAGAATAATGTGAACAAGACCAAAAATACCTGATAATCTTCCATACAAACTCTTTTCAAATGCATTATAAACAGCAGCTAGGAAGAACAGGTTGTACTTTTAAGTGTTAAGTAACTTCTGAACAGGAATAAAAAAAATGTATTAAAACATAAAAGTACCTTTCCAAAGTTTCTATATTCTTTTCACCATACTGTTAGTTTCTCATTAAAAGGACTCACAAAAATATTTCTATAATTTATTTTTATTGTTAGATTCACTAGGAAAACTTTAAAATTCTACTTACTTTGGATCTGGTGGTCCATCTGATAGGGGCTTCATGGAGAGTTTACACAGTGACCTGAATACAAGGAAGGCATCCTTTTGTAAAATGTGGGAAAACTTAGCACCAGGGGTAGGTCCTGAAGAATTTCCAGATTCCTAAGGAAGTTAACATATTTCAGTATTCCATTTGGCATTAGCAGGGTCTGTAGGGAAATCCCCACCTCCGAGCAATAAAAAGTTAATATATTATACAAATATAACCAACTCACTTTAGCTTTATGCTCTCAAGATTAAAAAAAAAAAAATCTGTAGTCCAGCTGAAATGAAAGTCACTGCTAAAAATGGCGTACTCAGTAAGAAGTCAGAATTAATTAAAAAGTGTCATGAAATTAGGTAGGTCAAGTTTAAGTAGGGTAATTTGCAGGGAATTGCTGCCAGGCACTTTCAGTAGATAACTAGTTTAAAAAGACCCAAACACCAGACATTTTAATAGAGCATGAATAGTTACCTATCTCCTACCAGATACATTGGTTAAAATGTCTATGATACAGTAAACACCCCTATTACTAATTTCTTGCAATTCTGTATTATTGTTCCATGCATAAGCAACATGTTTAACGGTAAGTCTTCTATTTGTATGGCCCACATGACTGTAACTTTTTGAACTTAAAATTATTATTCTCAAACCTAATTACTCAGTACACTCTGACAGCAAATATTCTTGGTCAGCTGACAAGTGTACACGTCTCATACAAGAGAGGGAGTATATTTTCACATTTATTTTGCTAATGAAAATCAAATCCTCTCAGACATACAACTCTTGATCTGAAATCACTGCATTAAGATCATGCCATCAGCCTGAAATTTCTATTTCTTGTTTGAAAAGAGCACACTAAAATTACACAGGCATGTGCATAATGTGCTATATGTTTCACTATGTCTATTGAATACTAGTTTTACAGTTTCTCAGAAGCACTTCATGAAACAGGAAACTGAGTTCTCTTAACAGTAACTTCATGGGACAACTAAAAACATGCTGGGACAAAAAAGACATCACATGCAAAAATTATTCATAAAAATTTCATTTAAGTAGTGCATTGAAGTAGAGTAACATGACTTCTTGAAATTCATCTTAGTAACCTATTTTATAGAATTATACTAATCACTCTGCACAAGTATTGGGCAGCATTTAAAACATAATACCTTTTTTAGTATTTCCCAATTATAACTGCTTGTACCTGAGTATCATTGGAAGAGACAGATAATCTGTCATCGGGTAAAGATGGTGTATAAGCAACAGAAATTGGAGTCCCTGGAATTCCATTTGCCTGAATGTTTTCACTGTCACTGCCATCCTCTAATGATACAGTTGTGCCATCACCACCGGCAGTCCCTTCCACATCTATCAGAAAAGATGCAAAAATAATTAATGAACATTATATGAGATTAAAAATAGCTTTTAAAACATTTCAATACTAAGAAAATCATAAGGAGGGGCTTAAGACAGAATTTACATGGCACTGCAGAACTATAAAAATTGCAAATATTCTTAATTCCCAATAATAAAAATTACAGTAAGAAATTTAATTATAACTTAACTTGTCAGGGTCACCACTCTACCAAGTTTCCAAGAAGTATTGGTATGGGACATCACTCACTAGTCTGATAAACAATTAACAGTAAACTGAAAAATATGGTGAGATACTGCTATTACAGAAAGGGACCCATTTCTGAAGAGTGTTCATATAGAAATAAAATAAAATAAGTAAGAAAACAAAACCAAAAAACCACCAAGAATTTGTATTTTAAAAGAACATTAGTCTCCAATATAGAGTGTAAATCAACGTATGAAATCCTGTCCATTTTACTGTTACATAATGCACTGCTAAAGTCTGATGGCACAATTGTCTTCTTTAGCATGTAAGTCATATTTAAATGATGATAAATTTTAGTTAAATATCTGAAAGTGGTAAAATAATTCTTAAGGCCAAGAACCAGACCACAGTTGCTACAGACTAGACAAGATATTAATACAATACCTCCAACTACTATGTTCACCATTTCCTGCACAATACTTTCTACAATTTCTTGTGCCTTCTCTTCACACTCATTGCTTTCACCATCATAAGTTCCTCCATCAGCTTTAGAAAGATCTTTATAAAGAAAAACAAACACAAACAAGTATTAATGTGAAACTCTGAAATTAAGAAGGCACTTTGCTTGCACTTAATATTTCAGAATAAATGTTTGGATGCTTCAAGAATAGCTATTTGCAGAATGCAAGAACTCCAGTGGCTAATCTGTAAATGATCTACAGACCTGTGCCAACAAAACACATCAATTTTGCATCTTCATATACATTAAAACATGGAAAACTTCAGGGTTTTGAGATGCTGTTCTCGAAAACTTTCACAATATTACACAGATTCAAAAAGGAATTTTAGATACAGACTCCTACAGAGTGCAGGACTTAAGTGTGCTCTTTAAGGACAGTGCTAACAAGGACAAATGGGCATTTTGCTGTACTCAGCTACTTGAAAACTTATGTCTTACTCCAGATTTGGGATATATAAAAAAAGACAATCCTTAAGCCTTTCTTTTTACAGACCTTTCCCCTCCCTCCATGAAACAGAAATACACACTGATTACTTTCTGCTGCTGTGGCTTGGTCAGCTTCAGTCTGTTCATTTTCTGCACTAGAAATGTCAGATCCATTTTCTGCCTCAATATCTTCTTGAAGGTTCTTGTCCACATCGTTTGCGCTGTGGTCAAGCTCTCTCTCATGGTCTTTGGACAGCTGATCAGCCTGTGCTGGAATATGTCTCAACTGAGGTGATTCAGGCTCATGATGGCTTACTGGAGACTGCTGGAGATGGTGTTGCTGTCTGTGTCTTTCCTTTTCCATCAGTTTGGCTTCCTGAAGCTACAAAAGCATTGCAAACACAGAAGAAGTTCACTATCAAAATAAAACAATAAGATATATGCATTATTTTATAAAGATGACATCTCTACTTTCTCTGCTTACACAGTAACAGTTAAAGAAAATGCATCTTTATTTAATTATAAATAACTTCAGTATCATGGGATAATCCATTTAAAGAGGGCTGCTTCCCAACTGTGCGTGTAGTTCATACCTTCACTACCAAAAAAGGGATGACCACACTAAATAAACCATAGAGCCAAGAGTTGTCTGCCTGCCCTATTAGGAAGTACAGGGAGTAGATGTGACAATAAACAAGGTGTGTTTGGAAAAACATCAAGGCAAACTCTTTTTTGTGGTCCCTTGTTATGGAATCCCCGGAAAGGGAATAATTTCTGTGACTTCTGTAAACCACCCCCACCCCCAAACTCTGTATTTTCCACATACTTCAGAGTGCAAAACACAAGAAGAAAAGTATCAGATACCAGATTCTTTTTTTCCCTGAAGTACCCAAGTTAGAAAAGCCAAAAAGCCTTAATAACGATGAAACAAATGTCTCAAGCTGTTCTGCTTTCAAGAGGTAGTTTCTAAATAAAGATACTGAGATACTCACTGCTTGATTTTCCATACGTGCAAAAATAACATTCAGCATTTGTGTTAGAGTGGCCTTGGCTGTAGTTTGATTGATAAGATTTTTGCTTGCTAGGTAGATATTGTAACATGTTCTTACAGCCTGTAGTACTGTTCCTTCGTGGATTTCTATGTGTTGAGATGTTACTGCAGTGAGCAAAGCCTAAATAAACACACATATATACATTTACCAGTCAAAACATTTATCAGTCAAAAAGTTTGCAAATTAATAAATACCAAAACTGGACTACTTCTAAAATATATCTAAATAATTATTTTGAACTGCAATTTAATTATGTTTTCTCACATATTCTTGTAGCCATATTGGAACATCATACCAGTTATATTAAACTGAATTTTTTTCATCAACATATCAACAAAGAATTACATGTTTCATAGCATATAACAGGAAGAAGCAACCAAAGGAACCATCAGAGAGGTAGCTAATAGAAGTCATCCTCAAATTTTCTAGACACAAAATAGGAACAGACTACCTGTTAAAGTCTGGAAGGGAGGCCAAAGGGTCCAAAAGTTGTTTTGGAAATAAATGTAAATGTGATGAACAAAAACTGAGTATGAGGTTAGACAGCTATACTCAGACAACTGCCCTTCATAACAGCTCTTTTTGGTAGATATCAGAAAATTGTGTTCGCCCCTCTGCAGAAATTTGCTTATTTCTTCCTGATCCTGGTAATATCTGCCTCTCTTTAATAAAATAAAAGCGCATAAGCCTGTGGAAGATCAGATAACACAGAAGTAAGGAGCAAATTAACTTTATGTGAGGCAGAGGCAGGCTGGATTAAAGAGTAGAAATAGAGGCAGATAAAACCTGAGGACAGGGTTTGAAAACATTGTCAGAGATGGTGTATAGGAGAGTGGAAAGAAAGGGGGAGAGCCTGGTTTGCAACAGTTTGTATTCGTCACTGTAATCCAGTAGAAGGAATGAGGGAGTTTTGAGCATTAAAAACTTTGACAGTTACCATTTAATGGGATGTTTCGGGTAAGAAAGAAAGAACTGGAAGCACCGGAAAGCTCCTATTTTTTAAAACTTGTCACAGTTAAAAACCAAAAGTTATTTCAGGTGTTGGATAATTTACTTGTCAAACCACACGTCGCATCTCTTACTGACATTGTCAGAACTTCTATACACACAAGGCATCAAGAAGTGCACAAATAGTATCAATCTCTCACTCAAACCCCCTAAAAAGTAAAATCAGTCACTCTTGAAAACCAGCTGAACAGCTATTTTTTCCAAACCACTACCGTCTGGACCCAACATAGTATATATTTAGATTAGTTAATATTTCTTTCCCTCAGTTACAAATTACACCTGATACATGTACACACACATACTTAATAATACACCAGTTTAAGAACCATCTACAGCTTTCCACTTGGAATACAAGGTCTCTTGCAGCCTAGCACTCAGGACAGTAATGAAAGGTGCAGGGGGTTCCAATCTCCATCTCTGTTTCTGGTGATGTCATTCATAAAGCGAATATCATCTTTGTGTCATCTTCTGTCTCCTTCTTATATTTGGATGAGTAAGAAGCTGATATTTGAAAATTCAATTTGAACTTCCATCTCAGTTCAGTGAAATCTTATGATGTTTTTTCACCCAACTTTTAATAATAGAAAGTAGAGCCAGCTAGTAGAGAAAGGTGACAAGGCTACAGATAGATTATGTGCTCTTTTGTTTTAATTGGCTTAACAGCTTGAATTTCCTGAGTTTTTTTCAGTATGCTTGTTATGAGTAGCAGAGACTGGCTCTTTTCACACCACCTGATTAGAGGTGTGGAAGCAAAGAAATGCTTCAAAAACACACTGAGACATACCTCCTTAATATATTAATCCAAATTCACTGAATAATATTTTCTGTGCAACCCGAGGAATCAGTGTTTCTACAGGGCATCTCCCTGCAGATATCAAACTATACAAGGGTTTACAGAGCTCTTGATAGTCACTTATTTGGGTTTCTTTCCTTCCCAGGACCTAGATACGAATCCTAATGACTACCACACACATTTGCAAACTGATAAGCATTTTTAGCTTTGATCTTTTGCTAATATCTTCCATCTTCCTTACAATTTAGAGTAATCCTCAGGCTATTAGTTATTCTAATTTCACATCTCAGTGCCATTCCTCTTCTGCTAGTATGCCAATCCAGTAGAAATATGAGAACGGAAGACAGAAAGAATCTTACAATTACTTTCTAAACATCCTTCCCTCTTAACAGTTTCCATTTAGGGCTCAATTTGATGATATGTCCTAGACAACATCACCTGATTCTCTATCATAGAAGAGGATATCATTATCACAATGGCATGACAGCTAACCCTGAGAAACCACACGTTATGAGCAGGAGTGACAGTCCTGTCCTCTGAAACCCTTGTGAACTCACATGTTAGAACTCACTTCCTTTCTCATTTTAGTACTTTTCTTCATGTTACTCCCCTTTACTCTGTGACCAAACAACCATTATGTCCAGCACAAGGAAGAAGAGAGGGGAGAGGGGTGACAGATGAGTAGAGGACAATCACCTCAACCCCCTGTGAAGCAGCATTACTCAAAATCCAAAACTGCTGCACAACACAGGTCCTTGAGAGATGGGAGTAACAAAAGCTCTGCCTTCCTCCCAGCCATACTCTTACTCTTACTTTGCAACAGATCCAGAGCATGAAGCTGCCTGCGCTATTTTAACAGCAACTAATCAATACAAGTAAAAATCATAGAAAACAAAAGCACCCTCAGGTAGTTCTCTGGTGTTTCGTTTTGGGGTTTTGGTTGTTTTTGAAGTGATTTCAGTAGATGCAGAGTATTAAATGCTTGCTAGGACAAGGTATGGGCTAAGGGAAAAGTCTGGGAGCAAAGCCTGGACGGACAAATGGCTCTCTGCAGAGGTCAGAACAGCAAGCTACTCCTATTGAGTCACAGCATTACGTTGCTATTTTCTACCACGTAAAGTTTTGCTGCTCAAGGCTTTTTGCAATTGAGTTCCCACTCCTTCTGCTCATCTGCTCCCACAGTATCCTCACTGTGAGCTAATAAATAAGGGAAAAAAAAGCCACTTTATTTACTCCTCCCCTTTGCCGCCCTTTAGAAACAGAAGGAAACCTTTGTGAAAGGTTAAATCCACCTTATTCTCCTTCAGGTCCTTCCAAAAAAGCTTTCTTTGTCACAAAGCCTTCAACAATACCATCAGCCAACAAGCCTTCCTTGCCCTCAAACTACTGGCTACCATCCTGACTGTGAGTTTGTCTCCTTATGCTTTCCCTCCAGTCCTTCATATTTATTGTTCTGTGGTTGGGAAAGACCCTACAATCCTGTGCTGTCACCTACTTATTATAAATAAAGCTTATTAATTTTTATAAACAACCATTGGATGGCTTTGGGAAAGGAGAAAAATCCCCAGGATAACTTCCTGAATTACAGATTATCATATCTTTATGTGACACCCACAGCATTTTTTCTTCCAGCCTGACGCACATTTGCCAAATGAATTTTCTATTATTTAAAACAAATGCATTAAAACAGTTCAGGAAGTATCATGCTTTCTGAGGCAAAAGAAATGTAATTTTAAAAGTAAACTAAATTAACAATAATCCTCTTCTAAAAACATCCAGCATCCATCTATAGCTCTAAACTTTTGATTCCTCTCACACTGAATATTCTGTAAGAACAGCATGGTTACAGCAAAATAATATGACTACAACCAGGAGAAAAATTTTCAACTCTGGGTCAGTTTTTTCTTCCTCTCAGCCAACTCTGATCATCTTATCTTTGGAAGATTTATGACACAGTATAGCTGTCATCTGATCAGCACGGGCTTACTTTGTCTTGATTTCGTAATTCAGTTGCCTGGAAACTCCTGAGTACTTGGAACAGCACATAAAATACAGTAGCCCTAGCTCCTCTCTCTAGTGTGAATTAGTTACTAGAATCACATAATTCTGTTTCTCTTGAGAGGTGCTACAGAGTTATTTTCAAGTTTTTTTAAGTTAACTTGCAGTCCAAACATTTACTTATCACAAAATAATGTGTTAGCATGGACTGACTTTTGAAAAACACAGGAAGCTGAACTCCTTAAGCCAAAAAATAACAAATACATCAAATAACCTGCATAGATAAACCATTTTGAAGTGACACTAAAAAAAAGTCACTAAATAACATTCAACTTTTCAACTACAGCTATCAAGTACACACAAACATAAGTTAAGCTGTAAAAGTACCTATATAAAATCATATACTTTCCATATGGCAAACTAAGGAAAGAAAACACATGAGTGTGAACAGTTGATATCACGTTAAATATTGCCTCCTCATCCTCATTCCTTCTTTACAGGGGGAAAAAAAAAAAGTTTTGCCATGGTTTTAGTTCTTCAGGCATCAAAAGGCGAGAAGACACATAAACAGAACTTCAAGACCGTTGCAACTGTCAGTGCAAGTCTGCACTCACACACCACAAATGCCACAGCAGCCTTAGGAAAGCAAGCCTGGAGGCAGAAAGATTCAATCAAAGGATGTTATTTCACACAATTTGAATAAACCACTTTTAATTGCACCAGCAGTCTCATTACTTGCATTGTTTCTGCCACAACAATTACATAAAAAAGTTGCATGACTTCACATCAGAATTACACCCAATCAAACTAAACTACAAGGGAAAGGAAGAAAAAGGCCAATTTCCCATTCTGGTTCATCACAGAGTCTGTAGATGAAGAACAAGGGCATTACAGAAGAGAAGAGAACATGCGATCAATAGGAGCAGAAGAGTGAAACTGGTCTCTCTTGTTGCAGGACATGACTCTAAAGCTTAGATAGCTAAAAAAAGACAAAATGCACTTCTCTGTGTCAGCAAGATTATTTCCTTGCTAGTCAGCAGAAAGGTCTTTTCAGAATGTCTCAGTGGCTCTGGTAGTCGGGAACTGGCTGAAGATGACTCCACCCCGGAAAGCCACCCAGTAAGTAGGAAACCTGCACAGCCTGTTAATAACTCTTGCCCCATGATGGCTCCCAGATCCCAGCGGGAGGGCAGCACGCTACACAAGGGCCACCCATTCTGCATGCAGAACCAAGACAACCCTTCAGAGAGGAAGGCGTCCAAGTGATCAAAGTTCTCAGCTTTCACTGTGGTGTTGGTGAAGCAGCTGCCCTGTGGGAGTGCTGCTTATGTTGTGGGTAACAGCCTGGGAACACCAGCACAAAAAAGCGGGAGATCCAGGTCCACCGCCTTCTATCTCCCTGATGGAATTAAGATTCTTCATACAACACACTAACCACCAGAACCACAGAAGAGTCTAAGAAGATCATCCTTCAAATCATACTGGAGAAACAGGGTCCGCATTCATCTCAGAATTGATGAGTTAGGAGGCCTAAGAGAGTATGACTGACTTAGAAGTTTCATTATTCTTCCAGAGTCAAAAGTTTTGGTCTTTGCCAAGGTTATTTAAAATTTTCAAGTTTTTTATGGTGTTCTGTGTTTGGACAAAGATAGAGTCAAAGGCAAAACAGCACTCTCCAGTTTCCCAGTTACTCTAACATGGCAATTAGTTACATGTAAACAGTAAAAAAAATTAAGGCACTAAAAGAGTGTACACACTTAATGCACCTTGCAATTGTTGAAGAACTTTCTCAAATCTTCTCCTGAACAGAAGGAGTATTAGCTCTTAAAGCCCCTTCAGGCAGGGAGGATAGGACTAAGAAAGCATTCAAGGAGACAGTATTACAATGGGAGAGAGTTATAATAGTTTCAGCCACTGAAAGTTTAAATCAATAAAAACTTCCCTTCACAGGATGGAAAACATCTTAAATGTATGGTCAAAACAACACAACAAATCTAGAAAACAGCAGCATGAACCAACATTTGTGACAACTATCTGCAGGAGAAGTGGAGTGCAAAAAAGAACAGAGAAGGTTTGAGCTATGGAAAGGAAAAGAACAGAGTAAATTCTTTGCATTAATACAAGTAAGTACAATCTGCAAGAAATGCCAGTGCCTCAGGATACATATACACAAGATTATGAGGTAACAACAAATGCTCCATTTTGCTTAACTAACTTCAAATGTATTCTACACTGCTGTTCACCATCACAGCAATTCAAAGTAGGAACAGGGTACAGCATTTCCACTAGGCAGCTAAATTCTAGTACTTGGCAGAGTAATTTCCTGAAACAAATACCCATAATTAATGGCTGCAATCAGAAAACAGGTTCCCCAGAAACATTTGTACAAACTCCACATGCAACATTTATATAAACTGTGGAAACAAACCCTGGACCTCCTTCAAGCAAAAGTGTGTGACACAGCAGTACAAAGCTACCATGGTAATGTCCAACTGCCAGGTCTAATTGCATTTCATCAACAAATTCCAAAATGGATTTTAAAGTCTGCTCCTTAATTACCATTTCCCCCACTGGGAGTGCAGGATTGTTTGACAGTAATTCCTCACAATTAGAGGCTCCACAGGTCTGCTGTGAATTAATTTCATCCAGTGGTCTATGTACTAGACTTGAGGTCAGAACCATGAGTTCAATCCAAAATGCAGTGGAAGAAATTAGGGGAAGGGCAAAAAATAGGGAGTTTCCATCTCCAAGAAACAGGATGAAGAAAATATTTTAACATGACCATGACATTTACAAATTAAGCACTTCTGAGGTCAATAATGTCTTCCCACTGCCACCACTATAAATACAGGAAGTATTAAACATGTTACCTTTATTATTTGTAGCTGAACCCCTTCGTCTGTTTGAGGGCCTTGAAAACAGCCACATATTGTCTCGATAATTCTATCAATTAGTTTTTTTCCTGGAGCTGTACTGTCTGGAGCATTCCCTGTCAAGTGCCCATATGCTATAAGTTTCTGAAGAGAGGAAAAAAACCCATGTAAATAAGAGCTTTAAAAAATTAAGCCAGCTTTTTGTTATAATACATAAATTCACTTGATAGTTCTAACTTGCACTGAATAAATAAAACAGTACCTTTTATCCCATGTATCATAAAACATAAAGGATTTTTTACATATCCTCCAGATTTATTCCATTTTCAGTCAGCAACTGCTATACAAAGTTTGTCAGCAAGTTTAACATTAAAATTTTGTTCAGGACGTAATGTTCTTAAACATTACCTGCTGAACAAAAAACTCACATCACAGAAATCTTCATATATAGTCAATATACAAATGCTTTTTATACCAGATAAACCACCTGCAAATGCTCTCTATTTGAGCCACTAGCTAGTGTTCTATTTTTTAGATTTTCTTCTGGGGTTAGGTGTTCTAGTATCCTTTGCTTTCCCTAGGTCTTCAATACTTAGAAGTGAATTTATTACAAAATTAGTATAATCCTCTTCTGAACGCTTTAGGTACGAGAGTATTTGTAAATCCCCATGCTACACAGAGTAGCATCATGGTATGAGAGCAGGCTAGGCACACATGTGCCTGTGACTGTAAATTGAGTTCATGTTGGGCTGCTCTGGAGGAGTGAATGGCTAAATACAATGCTGCAGAATTTGCTCTGAAAACATTACAGGAACCTCAAGAGTTTTGAGAGACTAGACATCTCAAATTGTAAATATTTTAGTGCAATTATAAATAGTATAAAATTAATTTGCTAATGCTCTATCTACTGTGTTAGCTCAACACACATTTAAACACATGAAAATAGGTTGCTGTACATAATAATCCAACCAGGAAACAATGGTAAAACATATATACACATAGAAACACCCACATACACTACACAATAAATAAGGCATACATTCATCTTCTGTGAGAAACACATTCTATTTGGTTGTGTGTGCAATTAAATAAAATAATAAAAACCCCATGACATTATTTATTACATATAACTACTCCCCCTCTAAAGCAACAGGATTTTACAGTTGATAGTTCAAACTCATCTTCATACAGACCTGTAAACAATCTAGAGATGTACTGACAATCCTGGGGCACTTGGACTGGCATGCCAATTCAAATGGTAGGAAGTATTTGTCCGCTTCAATGAAGCTTGTCTTTGATTTCACAGGTGGAAGAGTGCTTGAACCAGACTTTGCTTCTCCATGAGGGGGACTAAACAGAATGACTGTATTAGAATACTGTAAAGTGATCACACAAATTGTTCTCACCACCACAATGTTCATGAATGAAATAAAATATCAAAACAACATTAGGAAAGACAAACTTCTAACAATAGTAATATGTGAAGTATTCGTAACACCTTTTATACTTCATGGCTCCTTTGTGGACCAGGCAAATTGACCCACTGGCCCACTAAGGGTGGTACCAGCTGGTTTGGAAGCAGAAAGACTTGCCTCCTCTCAAATACCAAAGGACTCTCCTTACCAGAGTTGAGTGGTTACCAATTTATCTCACTTGGGTAAATCATCTGAAATTACTAACTGTACAAAAGCAAGAAAATTCTGAGCTGTTGAAGTTTTATTGATTATAGCACCTTTAGAAAGGTCGTGATCATTAATACCACAAAAGGATAATTAGGAATGGGTCATATTTCAATGCAGTTTTGCTTTGGCTCAAAGCCAGATGTTTAGATTTTTCATTCCATAGAATAACTCATCACCTTTATATAAAGCATTCCCAACTTCTTTTTTTTTGCACTCACAGGTATCTTTAGATAAAAGGTAAACAACACTGTCTTACACAGGCTTGAAAAGCAGTATTAAAAAAAGTGCAGCGTCATATTCTGTAGGGAAGGCTTACAGAATTCTTGCAGTAATTCAAATAGATCTTGGTAGAACAACTGCATTCAAATACAGCTCCCATGTATGTTGCTAATTAAAACAGATGCTTCAAGGAATGCAATCAATTCCATGTTCCCTAAGTAGAAGAATGAACTGCTAAGAGTTCATTATAAATCCAAAGCATGACTGCAGACCCACACATTATGGAGTGGGCCTTAAACTAATCAATACAAATTAGTTTCAGCTTTTCAAGGAGCAGGCTGGATTGTCCTTGAGATTATATCTGTCACCACATTCAAATAGATCTTGTTTAAGTTGCTTAAAAAGGGCACCCAAATTCAAGACTTAAGAGTGAGTAATTAGTATTAAGATGCTACTTTTTACTGGCTACATCTCTTTTGAAGGTTTAAGAATTTATGCCTACATATTTTTTTCCTGAAAGAAAAAAAAGAAACCTCTGAAGAAAGCCAGAGTTTGTTTGTTTTTGTGGTTTTTTGTTTGTTTGTTTTGCTTTTTTTTGTTGGATGCATACTTTTATTTATTGCCCTGTATTTTTTTGCTGGAAGCAGAGCTCTTTTGAACAACACCCTAATCAGATAAGTTGCAGAGGAAATACATGATTTTTCTATGTTCCTGAATCTCTCTGATACTCTCTATAAAAGCTTTACTCTGAGGAATGAAAGAGCAGTTCTCTGTTGCTTGTGTCTTACGACAAGACTGTACCTCATCTACTGATTACGTCCATTGAAACCATTCAAATTAAGTTAAAAAGAGCAGTCTGGAAATAAACCCAGAATTGTTCAAAATAAGGAGCAGGCCATGGTGAGATTCTGAAAATGAAGAACCCATGCCACAGCAAGCTGCTAAATTAGCCTGAAGCATCTCCTATTCTCTGAATTGAAAGCTATTTAAAAATGGGCAGGTATTAAATATGGAAGATGATGCACATTTGTCTCTGGAAAAGCAACTCAGTAACCTCTTCACACTGCTAGTAATGTAAGGGAAGGGGATAGCAGAGAGAGGAGAAGAAAAACTCAAAAGAACTTCATAATGTCAGTGAATTGCTTCTAAACCCAGCAACTATTCCCAAAATTTTTCCCCCAAGGCATCTACAAAGCATGAGAATTACGAAATATGCTGGTATTTATGTATTAGCCATAGAGAAAGGCTAAGGTACATATCAAATCATGGATTTGGAAATGTATTCTGGCAGCATTTGCTGTGTAATGGTTACATAAATCAGCTTGTACCTTTTTATTCCCTTCCCCTCCACCCCACTACCAAATACCAGTTCTGTTTAAAAAACAAATAGCAGAACAAAAGGAGCTGTTTTCCATAAAAAATTTCTGGAAAGTGGAAATTATCTACTCTTCAGTTCCTTCCAGGTTAACTGAGATCTGTTACCTTGAACAGGGACTGGAAAAATTTAAACACTAATCATTAGAAATCCCTTATTAGGGCACTTGAATCTCAACTACAGAAGTAAGATCCTGAAAATAATTTAATAGACTAAGAAGTTTCTCTATTCTAGGGCCTAGAAAAACAGTATTTTCTATTGCACCTAAACAATTTGACTCTACAGTAAGAATAGAGAAGTCCATTCACAATTTCCAAGTTCAGCAAAGCCTTCATAGTAGCAAAAGGCTACTGTCAAAATAAAGACAGCACCAAAGAAACCAAAATCTATTTAGAAAATGCCTATAGGAAGATAAGACATACAAACATTCTCCAAAAAAATCACAACTTCAGATATTGACAGGGCAGAAATTATACACTGGAAGTTCAGTAATGGCTCAACCACATTTGTATAAATTATTTAATTTCTGTGGTCTCATTAGTTTTAGCATGTATTTAACTACAGGACTGGATATTACTTTTCCTTATTCAGTGCCCAGAACAAATATCTCTCACTGAATATTTAACATAAAGCATTTTTTCTTATCATGCTTCACAATGTGGACTTCTGCTTTATTTATACCACTCTAAGAAAAACCTATTATAAATTCATATTATTACTTTCTGTCTGAGGCAATCTTGTACTGGATGCAATGTTTTCTAAACACTACATAAATATGAAATTTATTTTTACAAGCTTACTGTGAGCTCATTGTATTGACTTCATTTTGCTGGGGGAAAGCCAAGCACAACCTCAATCAGATGCATCCTCTAAGTTTTAAAAGCCCAATTTGATAAGCTGCAAGACTACATTTTTCAGCATAGTTGATATTAAGTTTTCCTTTACATCTTCTGAAACAAAGTTCCTACTGACTTAATTACAGCTAGAAGTGATGCTATTTTCCAAACCAAAACTGTAGATTTCTGATCAAATATCCAGGAGATGAAGCAGAAATCATTAGCATCCAACTTTGACAGCTGTGGTTTCAATGCCCAATACTGAAATCCAGTTACAGGGCAGAATAGATATCCCCGAGCAGCACCCAGCTGCCTAAGAAGACTTTCATCCTCAGTTTCACCCACTGATCCAATTCTCTCAACAAATGGTATGAAGAGTCTTCACCTCACAGTCCTGACTCAGAGTTAGGAACGTACACTGGATGAGGAAGATGATCCTGTGAAACATGTAACGAAATGCCAATAACAGATCCCTCAGCTTAGCAATACTGAGAAGTTTATTGACAGCAAAAGACTGCTCAATGTCAATTTTTGGTTTTACCATCACTTATAGAAGAACTGCCTTCACAAATCTATCCCTATTTCCTAACAAGGTCCTTCCCAGACACTGTTTTTGCCAGTTACATTACTGTTCTCCGCCACTCACTCCCTGCTCACTCACTCTCTGCTCACTCCCACTTCCTCGCCCCAATCTCCTCCCTCTGATCACTCACTTGAAGTCTTTTACCTGCATTCTTCCCCCTTCTCTAAATCTACTTCAAGGCTCTTCCAGCAATACATTGAAAGAAATTTCTGTGCCATCCACAAAGATCTTTTCCAACTTGGATCCCCATTTCCTATGCATCCTGGCAGAGAGTACCACCCTGCTCCCTCTAAGCTACCTTCTGCTGCTTCTCCTAAGCCCTGTACTTGCAGCAGAACAGCCAGTCACATAAAGCAGCACTATCTGTACATTTCCAGATACCACCAACCACTCAAAATATGCTGAAAATGTTTTTCAGAAAGAGCCCATACTCCCCGTGCAGAATAAGTATGGTACACATTTTAAGATGTTAAAAGCACTATCACTTAATACAATGAACTATCACATACCTTTGCTTTTCTGTTTCAGCCTTTATTTCCTCTGTAAAATGAAACAAAGGCATAGTTATAGAAATGGCATCATAAGCACATTTATAAAATTAAATATCAGAAAACTACTGGATAGCAAAACTATTGAGGCAAACATTTGAAACCAGGATTATTATAAAACAGAAAATACATGTTTACAGTTTCATAAGTACCTGTACTCTCCACCTGCAGTGATTGCAAACTGTATCATAATTACTTTGCAAATCTATATTCAAAACTGGATGCTTAAATTTGCATCCAGTCATGCCAGCTAAACATCCTGTCTCTGGAATGCTTCTGTGAAGACACTGGCCAGCTCTTTTCACAGCTGATGTATATAGAAATAATAAGGAAAACACAAATATTATTCAAACTATTCATTTCCCCATAAAGGATATAAAATATATACTGCTTGATAAATACGTATTATACAGAAACACAAACAAACAATCCACCACTGCTAGTTCTTACATGAAATCTGAATGACCAAATATCACCCTTGGTTTTAAACAGTGTTAAATACCACAGTACTGACTAAGGGAGAGGAAAAAAGTCTGTAGCTATTTTATACTCTATTTCATACTATTTTCAAACATATTATTAAAGAAGGATGAATAGTTGGCAAACATTTTTAGCAATTTTTTAACTATACATTTTCAAAATAATTTTAAATTACTGGAACCAATTTTAGGAAATATCTTTGATTCAAGACTAGTCTTGTCTATTCTCCAGTCATTTTGCATGCTTAAACCACAGGGAATTTCATAAAGCCTCAGTTTTCCAGTGCTGAAGCAAAACATACTTGAAAAAAACTGTACAGGATCAAGAATGAATGTGTGTGCATGTGTGTGAGTGTGTGTTTGTGTGTTTAAAAAATCTTCTCAGAAGATCTATTCCAGTATCAAGTCCTGCTCAAACATACAAAGCCATAATCAACTAAACCAAACACTATACTTTGATTTTTGTGCATAGGCCTTGAACTAGTGGCATGGATTGATTCTGACAAAAACCACACCAACTTAATCTTTCTAACCAAGCTCCCATGCAGCAAAAACACACTTTGTCTGCCTCCTGTACTTCACTTACCATTTCACATGGTCATACTGATTCACTTACCCAAAACAGGTTCTCATGCTTGGTATTTTATCACAAATCACTCATAGCAAATATGTTTACTAACCGACTTTCTCAACATCGAGAAAACTGAACATATGCAAGGCACATCACCTTAATATCTGTATCTTACTTCTGGTAAAACTGATGGTCATATTTACACTGAGAGGTTAGCAGGTCATTGGTTCATCCCAGAAACAGCTACTCCAGAATTTGATCAAATCTGGGCTACCCAGGACTAGACAAAACATGAAAATAATTCCATATTCCAGACACTAAGCCTTCCTCAGTAAGTAGCAATAATAATGTTTCAGTAAAGTACACCTTCCTCCCAGATTATGACATTAGGACTTTTACTCACTTGAAGACAAATTCCTGACCAACAGAAAGGAGAAGAAACTCTCTTCCTCCCTTCCAGCATCTTCGTACCTTCCATTATTTTACCTCCCACCTTAGCATTCACACCCAGGAACTTGCTCCCTGAGATACACTGAAGTCTGTCTATTAACATTATCAACCAACAGATAAAACTAAATGACTTCCAAGTTTACAGTTTCCAACAAAACTGACCAGAGGTAAAAAGCTAATACAAGTGTAATTCTAATTAAATGTTACTACCATTTCAAGCAGCATTGCCTAAGTCTATTCATGTGAAACCACTTATTTTATAACCTATGTTAACTAAAAAGAAAGGTTCTTACAGTGGCTGGCATCAATTATTTTTACAAGACTAGAATTTTTGTAATTGCAGAGAAGCATGCTATGATACTATTAGTATGAACAAGGTAAAACAGCAAACTTGAACTTTACTTTTACCCTTGAGAATAGAGAAAACCCAATTTCTTTCATTGTCTGATTGCTGCCTCTGCTCTCAACACCAGAACACAAGTTAATCACAGTACAATTTCATGGTCACGTATCAACTACATCCAGTAGGAAGCATACAAAAATTCAAGAAACATTATCAGCAGAAAACCAGATTATAATAAAGGTAAAGAACAATTCTCATGCTAGGTAACTAATCCGTTAAAGACAGATGAACCAGAACAGTTACTGATGCATTCTTTTCAATGGGAAAAAGTAATCCCTGCAGAACTAAAAATTAGCTAGAAAAGAAAGATGAAGCCAGGCTTGACAACGTTCCTTAATTTGCTCTCCCTCTCTCCAAACACACAACGAAAACTGCAACAGAGAGGACGTCAGAGCCAGAAAAGCTTATTATCTCAGAATCACCACTCATTCTGGGAGGAAAGAAATAAATAGGATGTAAGATGCTAAAAGAGAGGATGAAAACTGTAGAGAAGGACAACAGTTTCCTCTGTATTTTCTGTGATGTAAACACAGAATTACTATGAAAAACAGCTCAGATTACTCTATGGTATTGAAATGATCACGTGCCCTAAAATGGAACTAGTTGTAATTATTTAAAAGTGCAGCAGAAATGACAAAATAAACCCCTTCTGAATCTCCCCTTCACACACAGCTCCAGAAGACCTCTTTATAGAATTCTGTGACCTCTATGACAGAATTAATGGAAATACACAAAGCTTTTGCGCACTGAAGCTAGAGCTGATCAGAGAGATATATAATTTTGCAGTTTTACAATGGCATGCATCAACCGTTTCACCAAACAGGCAGAATGAGTCATGTACATGAGTTTCAACATAATTTTCCATTTCATCCACACTTTTACAGACCATCATAATTTCAAAGAAATCTCTGAAAACATCTAAGACCTTTGCTGTTGGTTTTGGCTGGGTTGGAGCTAATTTTCTTCACAGTAGTAGATGGTGCTGTGTTTCGGATTTGTGCTGGAAACACTGTTGATAATTCAGGAATGCTTTAGTTAAGCAGTGCTTACAAAGAGTCAAGGCTTTTTTTCAGTTCCTCACTCCACCTCACCAGTGAGCAGGCTGGGAATGCCTACCACAACAGCCAACCCCTACAGACCCCAGGGGTATTCCATTCCCCAGGGTGTTGCACTCAGCAATAAAAAACTGGGGCAAGGGGCAGGGGGTGTGTGTGCAGTTTCCCTGCTGCTGCTTGGGGACTGGCTGATAATTGGTCACTTGGTGCTGAACTACTGCATTTTTTTGCATCACAGGTTTCTTGTGTTTGATTTTCGTTGTAATTTCTCCCTATTTTCTTTTTTTTTTTTTTTAATTAACCTGTCTTTATCTCAACCCAAAGCTTTTGCACTTTTACCTTTCCAGCTCTCTGATACAAGCCAGTGAGAGGCTGTGTAGGGCTTAGTTGCTGGCCAGAGATAAACTACAACAGGCATCCATAATTTCATTCTCACCTCTCCAGCTTTAATTCACTATTTTTAACATGACATTTGAACACTTTTCCTTGCTCTCTTCAGACTGCTTACAGTTTTCCTTATAAAAAACCCCAAACTAGTTTCCAGTTTTCCCTTTCTTCCTTTAACACCTTATAACCAGCTAATCTCATGTGCAACTATGAAATCAACAAATTTCTCTGTAATGACTGTGAGTAACACCAAACAGCAGCATCAAAATGGCCAAGGAGGTCAAGTAGGTGCTGTGGGCAATACTGGATTGTAACACTGAACAAAACTCCAATTTAAGAGTAATTCACTGTTTACCTCCTGTATCCAATTCAAAGTATGATTTAAACCTTTAAAAGCATCTCTAATAACCTAAATTTCAAATGGGTATCTTTAGGTATTATTTCCTTCTGTCATACTAAGTGAAGTAAAAATATTCTAGAGTGATACTTTGGCAGAAGTCAAGGATAACATTCTCATCAAGTAAGGAATAACTAAAATGTTATCTTCAGGAATGCTACACAGAGCTAAATTCTATGCTATCAACATCAAACTGTACATTAGATTACAGGAAAAAGAATTCTTATGGAACTTGCTATTGGGAAAAATGCAAACTATGTACCATAAATTGGAAAAATACTTTACAAGCTCATTATAAAATATGATGGTAGGTAAATGCCACACATCTAAAAGTATTTAACACATCTCATTCTGTTTTTCCATTTTTGAATCAGAATTGTATTCAAGAACAAGTACACATTACATTCCCGTAATACTGTATTCTAAACAACTGTTGTTACCTCCAGAGAAGCACAAGTGTAATTCTTAATTCCACAAGGATGTGCACATCTAAAGCCTAATTCTCACTGTAAGCATCAGAATAAAAGCTTATTAAATATATAACAAATTCAAGACAGAAAGCAATGACATTTTAAAGAACGGTAACCCTCTTAGGTAATCAGAATGTAGAACTAACCAAAGCAGCACAGGCTGCAATAATTCAAGGAAACAAGTCAATGTCTGGAGTTCACATGACTTATACCATAGAAAACTACTGTGAGAAGGAAGCAATTTACATTCAATTCTTTCAAGTCAAAGCAGGTGGATAAGATCCAAGGAACAAGCAGCGAAGATGAATTTAAATTACACCGCTATCTATATTAAAAAAAGGTGAAATCAAATTAAAGCATTAAAGCTTTACTTGCATTGACTTTGCTTACATTCTTCCATCCAAGTATTCTAGTGACTGTCTCCAGTATCATACAAAATATTGTGGTGACTAAATGATTTAAGACCCCACATTGTCCCTCACTAACAATACTGAAAATGTACTTCTCCATTTCAAGATATACAAAAACTCTGTAATATAAGACTAGAAATTCAATATTTATGTGAAGATAACTTTAATTAACTACACTCCCAACGATGTAATAAGATTATTACACATATGGTAAAAGTTTAATTTTTAAAAACTACCACGTTTGAACTTACAGTAGTAAAGCCATATAAATATAATGGAACAAAAAAAACCAATTCCTCCTTCAAAGAGAAGAAATTCCAAACAGATCATGCTGAGTACGTCCTTTCTCAAACTGGGTTACTGGAATATATTTCTTAGGAAATATCTCAAACTTACTTCATTTTTTTTCTGGATATCTGTAAGCTTCAAGCAGTGTCGAAAAGTCTCTTGTCTATTCAGCTAAAGTACTAACACCCAAAAGGCACTAACAGACTCCAGGAAAAAAACTAAAATAATTATGTCTAAGGAGCCCAAATAATGGAACTGGAGAAACATGCAACTGGTTTTAACTCAAGCTCCACTATCCTAAACAAATGATAATCCAGAGATGCCCTCCGTGGGCAATTTTTGCTAAGTCAGTACATCCAAGAAAAACCAGTAAATTTATGTAAAAAATACATGCTGCAAATTTAGCACTTGCTTTCACCCAAACATTATCCCTAACATCGAAGCCACTTACAGATCTTCCGCAAAGCTTAAGATTTGCCAAGAGACAGTGTCCAGAGCACACACACAGACTTTACTGATGCTTCCAGGCAACCACTCTTCTTGCTCCCATAGAGCCTTTGTGTCACTGCCCCAGAACTACCCCAGTTTCAGTCTGTTTCCTTACATACTAGAAAGGAATGTAAGGAAACATACTAAGGAGGTATGGAGAACTGTCCAACCCAGATTATGGTATTTTCCTGTCCTATTTGATTTTTAACTGTAGCAGTTAAATTAACTACTAAGAGGTGTAATTAACTTCATGAACTTTTAATACATCCATCTGCAATGTCAATAGAGTATCAGTGTATGCAATAGCAAACAGACAAAAAAAAGAAAGCTTTATAAAAAGCCTCACTGGGATCTCAAACCAGCACAGAATAATTAAACAGTTTAGTTTAACACTGTACTAATCTATTCCCCTAGATTATCAAATCAAGTTGACCTGCCTAAAACTGGTAATAGTGTAATGAAAATTCATTATCGGAAGACAGTACTGAAGTGATTAGTATTTTGGGTTGCCTGCAGAACAAACCACTCATTATGAAAGCTGAAATTGTTTCTTAAATGGAATTCCCAAAATACTTAACACAGCACTATGTCTTCCTCTAAATCTTATAAATAACTTTTTCCGTCATACCTTCCAGGATGAACAGAGATCTTCCCTCCCTTCCCTCAAACCCTCTTCAACACAGTGTCTAGAAAAGGTGGACAAAAAAGCCTATTTTTGGGAGTCCAAGAACAGACCGATAATGGCACTAAGCTTTTAGGGTGCAGCTTCTGTTCTTTTTTAATCCAGCTAACCTAAAGAAAAATGGGATTGGAAGAAATGCAGATGCAAGTGCAAGCACAAAATAGCACAAAGTGTGAATTTTACCTGTGTACATTCTCACCATTGTAAAATATCACAAGTGTTCTCTCCCTTTAAAAATTCCTGAGTTCAGACTTTAGCACATGCCTTCAGTGAGCGCTTATTCACACATATGTACAACTGCTGGTTCTTGCTGGGGTTATTTACACCTTTTCAGTATACTTAGTTTCCTCTGTCTGTAAAATTATTGCTCACACAGCTATGGCACAGGGAAAGAAAACAGCAAAGTTCTGTATAGATTTAAGAAAATCACTGCTGTGGTCTCATTTAGCATGTATATAACAGAAAATCATTCTTGTACAGACAAATAAAGGAATCTCAGGAGTATATTTGAACACTTTCACTTGCTTCCCATTCTAACATATTACACTGTTGCAACTTCATGTTTACAGGTATCCAAGGAGTAACCAAGGAAGCAGGTTAATTTAAGAAGCAGCATTCCAAACAAACAGCAGTTATATTTTGAGTCTGATAACTGTTGATGAAATTCTGTATAAATCCTCCTCGTTGTGCTCTACAAAATCTTGAAATCCTCTAATCAAGTGAAATGCTTCCTTGGTATGAGAAGTCATTTCTCATTATCTTTGAAAAACATGGAAGAGTAACCTTTGAATCATGTAAAGAAATATTTACATATACATACACACAAAGTCAAAACTCAGAAGTCACAAACACTGACTTTGGTAGCGTGCTTCAACTTTGGATGACGCTAACTCCTTTGAAGAGTGCTAATACAGGAAAGGAACAATATCTCTTGTTACTTCCCATGCCCTATTTTCTGATATGCTACAGATTAACAGCAAATCCAGTCCAAGTGTTTTTTTACTTTTAGATCTGCATTTCAAAAGTTGTTATGTCTCATGCTCCTTATTGTTTTGGTTTTTTTTAATCTTTGAAGCAATCTTCACCTTTATTCTCAGTCTTCTTTTTAGCCATTTTTAGATGGCACTAATACTAGAACTACAGGTTCTCCCCAGCCCTGCTCACAATATACCATTCAGGAATGTGCAACTCTGCTGTAAATTTAGAAACCTGAATGCACAACCTGTCTTGGTTCATCAAACTTAGTACCTGCTCCTTCAGTTTACTGCATATGACATTTTCAAATACAGAATCACTGGCAAATTATACAAAAGCAGAAACTACTCTAGTGGCCTTATTCTGCTTAAAATTAATTCAAAATAATTCAATCCACAGGGGTTTTATAACTGGATTTCCTGTAATAATCCTTCTATTTGCTAAACCAAGTTGAGACTACTGTCAAGTTGCTTTACTACTTGAGGAGCAGTGACACACATATAGGTCACACATTACCAAGGATAACTGAACACTGGTCATTCTTAATAGCATTTATTTTTCAACATGTGGCTGAAAAGCTCACTTCCTACAGCAGTAAATTCTCTGCTTCCCCTCATTACTATATGGGTCATACTTTATTAAATCTACAACAAACTCCCAGTCATAAAATTTGTGGTTTTTCTTAGATCAATATAAAAGAAAGGAAATAGACATTTTATTTACATCTTTAAACAGTTACAAGATGACAGCTATGCGTATTTACTTTAATCAAGCAGGGCATACCTTTCAAATACCTTGTGCCACCCTTTGGCACCTCCTCCCACAATCTCTGTGAATCGGTTTCATGCTCAGAACTGGTGGTACAAGTTGCTGAAAAGGTCTATTAACATAAAAGCAGCTTGGTTGCTTACCAAATAATCACCTAACCAGACTATAAAAAGGTTCCTGCCTAGAGAGACAGTTTTCCAATGTCTGTCTGAGGATGACCACCAAAAAAAGTTGTTCCTCCTGTTCCACTGTCTGTGCATATCTGCACTCTCCTTACACAATAGCTACCAAGGCACTGCATTTAAATAGCATGACAATTTTAGTTTTCATTAGGTCAGAGCACTATTTCAACTAACTGTAGATCTACATGACCCTGAGTTGCCACACCTCATGTGCATCACATGTTTTGGGAAGGAAAAGCTTGAACAGAATTGCCCATTGCAGTGTACACCAAAAAATGCACTGGAATAAATACTGCAAAAAGTCTATAAAGTCTATCCACTATGTCTCATCAACATTAGTGCTATTTTTATAATGAAGTAAAGTTTTGACAGGACAATAATGTTTCTTTATCACATAAGGGGGAGAAAGCCTGCAGCTGTATATTCTTCATATTCACAATGTGTATAGTTTTTTAACTCTTCTTTCTCACATCACATATTAAAACACTCGTGTAAATTCTGTTTCTGTAGGCTATAACCCCAGCAACACAGCAACAAATATTCAAATGGAGACGGGCAGCACATTTTGAAAACAGCATAAACTAACTTCACTCTGATATTTTTATTACTTTTTTGTACTTCTTGCTGCTTAAAGAAAGAAGGTAGCACATGTGTGCTATGAACACAAATGAGTCAACTACAACTCAGAACAAAGAAAGACAATTCAGCAAGAAAAATTTACAATGAAGTTCAGTGTTCTGAACAGCAAAAATAAGTTACTACTTAACATTCCTTTCCTCCTGGCTGCATCATCTATCTATATTAAGTCAGTACGACCATCTTGCACACCTGCTATAGAATTGCAGATGGATTTTACTAGTTAAAATGTAACAAAGCAAAACCAGATTAAGAACATAAATATTGGTATTTTTAACTTAAATTTTAAAAGACTTTTTCAAAAAAATCCCACAATATGAACGAGTTCCATCACCTGGTTTTACCATGTGGTGAAGGGTAGGATGGGGTAGAAAAGAAATGCTTTACTCAGTATTACTTCTAGTGCTGGGGAAGTAGGGGTTGTTAAGTTACCACAAATTGGAATAACAGAACAGAAAATGAAATTCAATGTGAAAACATGAAAATTTGCATTGAGGGAGGTAATTTATTTCTTTAATAAAGAATATGAGAGGAAAAAATACTGCAGAGAAACACCAAAATAAGATGGATCTCCTACAAGAGTTTGACCAAAGGGCACACTACAATTATTTAGGTCCAAATTACTACAACTTAAAGAAAAAGCCATTTCACTAAGTGCAACAGTACACAGATCAGTATACAAAAAGATTCTTACCAGTATCTCTCATGAAAATAGCACATGCTGCACTAAGAAAAGCATTGCAAGTCTTTGGAGACAAATAGACAAAACAAAACCTAAACAAACCATAAAAAGCAGCTTGTCTGCCTCAGGAATGATTTTTCAAATACTCTTGCGAAGAAGCATAACTGCCATTTAAGCAGCACATAACAAGGTAAATGAAACTGACTAGCACTGATAAATTCTGTAACAAAGTGATTATAATCAGCATAATACTTGTCAGAAGCGAGACTTTATTTACACCACCTCTGTCAGTGCAACCCAACATTACAAAGCACTCTGTGTGAATTCCTGCAAACACTTGTAACCTCCCTAAAAAGAGCTGGGAATCTACTAATTGAATTAAGTTTCAAATTTAAGGGAGGAGGTAAGGTTAAATCTCAAAGGATGACAAAACTTAATAGTCTGAAGTAATACATAACTCCACCAGTCTTGTTTACCTGAGTCAACTGATGGCACACATTTTGTCAGCATATTCATCAAAGGGGAAAAAAAAGTGAAAAATCAGGACAGACAGAAATTCTCAACAGTGTATCCTGAAGAGAGACTCAGTACATCCAGTCCTCCTATCAATTTTCTCAAGCATTCATTACTTCACTTCATTGAGTATTTGTTCCAGTCAGAAGAGCTGTAGCTTGTGCTGCATGCCAGAGCAGGGCTGCAGACACTCTCTGGGTAAGGTGAGTGTATGCTTCCTCCAAACCACAAGGAAACCAGTAGCTCTGTTTGAAATTGTGAAGCATGTTTGCCTATTTCTAGAGAATGAGAGTCATCAATAACTCTTGATTTGCCACAGCAGATTGATATGTTGCCCTGTGAAATTTTGAAGTCAAAAGCAAGCCTCCATTCTTCTGCAAACTTAAAGCAACATAACTAACTACGCATGACATTTCTGGTGAAAGCCATCAGATAGGAAATGTAGTATAAGGTCATAAAAAGAAAACAAGCTTGTGGTAATGCAAGCTTGTGACTATTCCTATCAAGTCTGGCTTCCCCTCTTTCCATTTCTTTAACTGAACAGCTTAGTTTCCCTCACTCTTAGAATCCAAAAGTCAAGCACATTCCTCTGTTTGGAAAAGTGTGGGTTTCTGTCAAAAATAATATTAATTTAAAAATATATATATATATATATATATATGTATGCCAGAGGTGGAAACAAACTTTGCAGACAGAAGATTACATTTGAAGTAGGGATAGCATTTTTAATCTATTCATTTTCACCTGCCTGATAAAGCTTATCCGAAATGAAATACATCTAGAACAAAATCCTGTGATTTGTATCTCATCTGAAGGGGACACAATGAGCTTCTCTGAAGATCATCTTAAAGTTTGACCTTTAAGTTCAAAGCAGGCAAACATGACTTTTCAAAAAAAAAAATCAAAGATCTGATAGTATGAAATTATCTCACCCCTCTGCAATGTAATTGCTAGATTCTTCCACCATATCCATATCCCTGTAAGAGAGAAATTTCTGCACACTCACTTGAAGTCAAGCAATACAGTATATAGAAGGCTTAACAGAAACACGTCTCTTAAGTATCTAACTCTTAAAATGCAATTACCATTTTAACTGTTTGCATTTACAACTGAAAAAATATCCCATTCAACAGAACCTACATTTAGAAATACAAAATGTTGCATTCCAGCTAGGATTCAGTTTGCTATATATGATGTTTCTCCCTGCATGTTTTAATGCATGCTGTCTGCCTGACTCTTGTAAACATCAAGTTGTCACTGCAATTACGAGCTGAGGTGCAGATGGACCAGGATTTGCCCAAGCATTCTCCAAAGCTGTGGGAACTCGGTGCACTTCTCCTGAGGGCCAGAGCTACTGAGAGAACCCTTGGGGAGCTCGGGAGCCTTGGAATGTTGCAAAAAGTACCTGGTGGCTCAACTTTGACCCTGCAAGAGATGTTCCACCTATATGTGGGGACATAAGAATCACTGGTGTGTAAAAGATATAGAAATAGAACATTTATAAGCTAAAGCACAGTTTTTAAGATTTGGTACAGGGGGGTTGGAAAAAAACAAGATGGAGAGAGTTAGGGCCTGCCACATGGTTCTTCCTCCTTCTTCTTGTCTTCCATTTTCCGGGTGACGTAGGTATTTTTGATAGGTTCATAGTAAAGATACACTTAGTAATAAAAATGATAAGTATTGGAGACGAAAGATAAATATAGTTTACGTAGACTTTGTTATAAAAGATACGACCGCCCCGTGGGCAGTCAGAGTGCCTTTGGCTGCCTTGCTGGTCAGACCCCGGCTGGGCAGAAAGAAAATTTTTGTAGATAAGAAATAATAAACAACCTTGAAGACCGAACCTGAGAGTCCAGCCTTGTCTTTTGGAGCCCGAGAAGCGAGCCCATCTCACCCTTGTCTGGGCAGAGACAAATAACAGCCCGAGCCCGAACACAAAGCCAGCAGAGCTGAACAATAATCATGGAATACAGGAGATCAGACACATATGAAGGTCTCTAATCTTAGGCATCTTACTCTTTTAACTGTGTCCAGCTTCAAGAGGTTACACTCTCAAGACAGCATGAACAACGTAGTAACAGAAGTAGCAAAAACTATGAATTTAAGTCACAAAGTCAGTTTCTCAATTTCTCCTCAGCACAAATACCCTCATATTTTAATGACAGTATTACAGTTGCATACATAAAGTGTTGCAGTTACAAAACTCACAGAAACTAAAAGAAACAAAAACTATTTTCACTTATGCACTTGGGTTCTTTGTGAATCAAAATGTTAAGGCCTAACCAAATCTAACTTGGAAAGAATCAAGCTACAGGATATTCTGCAAGTCGAGCTCTCCTTTTGTTCTATACAAGCATTCTGTTCTTCCTGCTTCAGATATAACACAGCTTTTTACACCTACATGCAATGTTTAATTCTAGAATGAGTGTATCTTCAGTTTATTATGCCAGTCCCAGAACATCAGTATTTTCAATCATCATTTCATGGCCTAAGTCAGGGATTTGTATGCAGTAACTCCAGTCCACTTAATTAAGAAGAAATATTTTTTCTTTGCAGCTAGCCACGCATTTTCATACATAAATAAAAAAAGAATATAGTTTTGAACTTCTGTACTACCCAGCTCAAAAGCTATTTCACCATAAGGTGCAGACATAATATAAAAAAAATTCAAACAAGAGGAATGAAGACATCTAATAAAGTTTGATGGACGATGGATGTTTCATGAAATACATACGCAAATCAGTGTCCAAAGATACAAACAAAAACAGATCAACCCTAAACCAGGTTTTTAAATAAAGTTCGTGAGAGCTTTTAGAACTGGGGAACAAACCCAGAAATTAAATCTAAAAATATCTGACTGTATCAGACAGAAAGATACAAGAACAGCAAGTTTTTCTTAAACCCTTGATATGGAGTCTTCGTTTTGCTTCCAGGAATGGCCAACAGCATATGCTTAAATAAATGCAGATTACAAAAGCAGGGCAGGAATGCTGCAATAGCTCCCTCCTACCAGTATTTAGCCATCTGTGTCTTACACTCTTCCTGTGCAGAGACTGTTCCTGCAGGTTTGACAATCCTTGTTACATTTTTACTTAATCACTTTCCAAATAATTTTAACTTTTGTGATGAATGCAATTACAAGCTGCAGGAAAGATTGGGTTTTTTGCCTCACTTAAATAAGCTGGGCTCTTTACAAGGTCCCTGTATTTGCATTATGAGAAATAGCAATCAATTACTCTCCATGTCTGTGCCACTTACAATTTTACAAACTTCCTTTACTTCCATCTCTCATTTTTTTCCCTTCAGGGAACAAGAAGCACAGTCTGCTTGATCACCTCTGCAAGACATTCCACACCTTCAATCATCTTTGCTGACATCTGCATCAAGAAGGCAGCAGAGAGCAAAACTGCACATGGAACATGCAGTATCTTTATAAAGCAGCCTAAGAGCTTCATTTTTTTTTTCTCTACTGTTTTCATATTTTTCTCATACTGTTTTCATATCTGTTTAGAGCCCATGTTTGTGCACCCACAGTTTTGACCAATTTCCTCCTCCATATAGGTCAGTTTGCATTTAGCAGCACCCAAACAATGCCCTTTGATCAAGGAGTGGGTCAGCACAGCAGAACTGCTGCCTTTGGCAGGTTGTTTTCACTCTAAGTATTTTCCTTAACTAACCTTTGTAATCTCACCACTCACCCCAAACATCACAAACCTCTACAGAACTGAAATACCTCTTCATAGGGCAAACAGGTTATGTAATCCTTGAGAGCTCAGAACCTTCAGGAGCCTTGGGTGAGCAACCTGGTTGAGGTTCACTGTTAAACTGTACTACTTTACATTCTATCTATACACTCAATGACTCTGCCCTGCAGATCTGGGATGGTAGGTTTCCCCTCAGAAAAGTCCACACTGATTCTTCCTCACCACAGCACACACATCCATTCGGTTCTCCATAAGCTTTATTCTTTGCTACAGTTCAGACTTGCCACGCTGAAGCTCTCAAGGTTTCTTTATCCCTCATATCCCTGGCACCTTTTTTTTAAAAAAACAAAACCAACCACTTGGCTCTAGTCACATTTAGCATCTCCCATTCCTTTGTTAGCAATTAACAAAATTTAAATCTTACATGTTCTATTAAGCAATCCAGCAATTTCAGATTTGAGGCCATTTAAAAACTCCTAATCCTAGCAAGTTAACAGGAGCTTTAGTTTAGACTTCAAATTGAGATTTTTTTTTCCCAAGTCATTAATTTTAATTCCTCCATAGGAAATTTCCTCAGCTTCCACAAACAGCAAAAAGGTAAGTTTTCATCTTCTTCAGTACCTTCGTATTCCCCAAATAATTTTGTGATACTGTTATCACTTACAAGCAATATGGATATGGGTGTGTTTTCTTTGCTATTAGCTCATACCGGCTTTATCACAAAGCTTTGAGGAGCTTTTATCAATAGCTGATATGCGCTATCTGTTAACAAAACACCTGAAAAACAATCAGCTCTAAGCAGTTTGCTCCCCTTTCTGATCCCTCCATCCTGTGTTAGTCTTTTTGACATAAAAAAACCATGGCCTTTAGTGAGTTTTTCATTACACTGCTATAGAGCTGATTTTGAGACTATGTTTAAACATATAGTGATGGGATTGCTCACAGTTACAGGTGAGCTCAATTGATACATCTTAAACCAATTCCTGGGTACTACTTAAGAAGGACACAAGAGCTGCTCAGTACACCTTAACTCAGTTTTACCTGTCAGTGCAGTTGAGTTTATTTACCTACCATGACTAAGCTTTCTGTCAAGCACAGCAAATTAAAACATTCCTACCTTCATAATTAATGCTATGGAATTAAGAATTTTCCCACAAATTATCCCTTTGCATTCCTGGCCTAAGACAGCAGCCTCATTTTAAAACCACTGATACTTTCTCAGCTGACTATTTTTAACGACTTCTGGCATTCATATATAAGCAAGCATACATTCCTTTTTGACAGAGTTACCTATTGATGAAACTATTTCTTGAGACTTCTGTTATTTTCTACTGCTCTATTTGACATTTGCTTGGTTGGTGACAAATGAAGACTGAAATAAATGTTTTATTAATGATTTGTATTTATTCTGGCAAAGAGAGGCTGCTGCAGAACAAGACTGTCATTATGTTTCTCAGTCTTGTTTCTGGATCATTTGGCAGTATGAACAAAAGCTGCATGTCCCCCTCTTCACACAGCCCACCTCTTCAGTAGACTTTGTCATGTAACATGATGCTTTGAACATTCCTTTTTATTCTAATTTTTTTCAGCAGTAAGCACAAATGCAAAGCAGTGATAATACATCCTTATTCTATACTTTTTTCGAGTGTAGCCAGCTACCACAAACTACTATCATATACAAGTTTCACAGATTACCCAAGGCAATAAAAGTAATTACACCTCTGCTGGGCCCTCCATAAACACAAGTATACAACATATTAAATAGTTGTAATATACATACAGAACAGACTCTTGGAATAAACGAAATCCTGGAATAAAATGATTATTCTAAGCCAGTCATGTGAGCACCTTAATCTCAAAATAGGTTATTTACTTTACTGCTAGAATATTTTTAAAATAAAATCCAGATTTAAAGCTGATCAAACTATTGGTAGTAAACTTTCCTACATCCTGCAAAAAGGGAAGCTTCAGCCTTTTAAATTATCCTCCTGACAGCATGGACAATCATTTGCTGTAACATTTTCAATGTGCATAAGGTCTGTTTCTCTTCTGTGAAATGACCAGAACCATGATTTGTCAAAAAACAAGATACAAGCAACAAGAGTAAGGTCTTGTGCAGTGTCAAGGTTTATGAATCAAATAAAAAGATCCCTTCATAATATGGGGAAAATCTACATTTTATTTTTAACCTTGCTGTAGATATTTGAGTGTAATTATTTTTTTCCCTTTTGGAAATGGGTAGTTTAAATGGTAATTTAAAAGCTGAAGATTACTAAACTTTATTTCAGACTTAAATAAAAGATAATTTTAAGTCCATGATACCAAGGGAAATCGCAACAAAAAAAGCCACAAAACAAACCCCCAACACACTCCCATTAAGTAGCCTGCTCAGTACAGTAACCTCAAAAGCAACAAAACATGTGACACTGCAAGACTCTTATTCATTTCAGACACTAAAACTTTAAAAGGTCACATGTAAGTCTATACATGAATTAAACTACTGGTAACCTTCAAATTAAAAGAGCACTAAACCATTTCCCTCCTACTGTAGCTCTAAATTATAAGAAAATCATTATCTTTTCCAGCTACAAGGTGATGGCCAGAAGACTACAATTTAATGATTGTTTACAAAATTCACAACTCATATTTGATAGAGGAAACAAAAAAGGATGACAATAAACCATGGACTTAAGTTTATTTTTATGTCTGTGGAATGCACCCCCCAAAAGGTTACAACCATGTCAAGTTGGTAATTTTCACCCAAAAAAAAATTTGAACTTGTCTTAGAAAGCTCCAACTTTAAATCAGAAGCCCTGTCACAAGCTCTTTCAAACAAAGCATTCAAGCTGACCAAACTGTTACTGAAGTCCTGATTTCTTCATTAAGTGCTGATATAGGAAGCAGGTCAGACTAAGATATTTAAATAACATAAGAAATAAGAATGTAAGTATTATTGAAAACTCCAGTGTGACTGCCTTCAGTACAGCACATATATATTAATTATTAATACAATGAAATCTTAATTTTCCATGTTCTTCACATTTATTTATAATTTTTCATCCAGTAATGTTTTTAGAAGTTCAGACCTCATAAATTAAGACAATTACTCATATGACAACTATTCTTCCTTTTCTCAGATGCCCATAAGGCAGCAAGTGGAAGGCTACTTAAAAGGCCATCATTACACAGTGTTAACTCTACTTAAGTATTATTAACCCTAACTCATGTTGCCAACCACGCTACAGCAAAGTGCTTCTTTTACCACTGCTTACCAAACTCTGAAGAATTTCAGGCATTCAGTTCCATATTTACTGGATCCACTGCATCCATAGTTCTAAATACAGTATTATGAAAAAATGTATTTGCCTTGACTACGCAAATTCTTTTTATTTAATAATACAGTTAAATTCACATTTTTTTAATGACATGCCTAAAGTGCTCCTAAAGAACAAGTAGGAAAGGCATAAGATCAGTGAAGGAGAAAGAATATGTAATTACTGTTAAATAAAAACTGTTAGAAACTACAGCAGTCAGTCAAAGAAATTGCTACCTGCCTCAAGCTCATCATTGAAAGGCCTAGAGAGCAATCAAGCAGACAGCAGCTTCAGCTTTCATGTGATAAGAAGGTGAACAAGGAAAGAATGGTCCAAGTGCTGCTTTTCCTTCAGTATAAAAGCAGGTTAATAATTTGAACACGGATTTTGTTCTAAGCAAGACTCCGGGATGGAGGTCAAGCTTAGGTGCAGAGTGGAAGAGAAAAGGAGCTAAGATAGAAACCTGAAGCTTCTCCAAACATCACTAACTACCACAGACTATATACCCCACAGTATTAGGTACAATTTTAAAGAAGCAAACTATTTCTCTTTACAGCAAAATTTCTAAGTTTTTAACATCTATTTATCTACATAATCACACAAAATCAGGTTTCATATCTTAAATCACAAGTGGACAACATCCAAGTGTCTCATTTTGACACAGGTGAACAAAATTTTAATCACACTTCTCAGATACTCAGTTTTTGTCCAGCTTTCAAACTTTCATGCAAATGCAGCTGCTCTATTCTAGCAATTTTACTTAAGGTTATAAAGCTCTGTCTCCATTTCAGAATAATGGAAACAAAGGTTAATTTATTCCTATCCACTTTCCTACACTCCACACAAGACCTATGCCAATATTCTTGAACACATCACAGTCCATCAGCCAAATTAAGCAAGCCAAGTTAAGACTCTGCCTTTTCCAGCTTTCCTGAGCTGCAGAAAGAACTCTGACTTTATCTTGGCTGCTGCACTCTCAGTCCAGGTAACAGTACCACCGGGATCTTTATACACACAGTTAACACCTGCAAGGTCACTTCCCAGGCATGCAGCAGTGTCAGTTTTACACACAACAGAACCACACCTTTGCAAAAAGTACCTTCACTTGGAAGGGCATTCCCCTTATTCTTACAACCTTCATTAAAATTGCAATGCTCTGTGCAAGTACATCTGCATCAATTCATAGAACAGTTTGAAAACTAAAATATGATGGGAAGCTACCAAAGAAATCATACCAGTGGCACACTAATTATTTTTAATTTACCAATTTGAAACTCTGAAACTCTACCTCATACTATTCAACTGGACAGCTTAGACTATAGTACAAAATGCTGTCTAATATCTTCAGTAAACCTCAACAGTTTTATCACAATTTCAAAGTCTAAAAGTATCTCCTCCCTCATTTCTCTCAAACTGCAAAGCTGCACATTTCAATGTTGAAGGATGTTGGTCATTCAAACCAACTGCAGTGCAAACTGACACCTTGGTGTAACTTCAAGTGACTTCAGGTGAAATTTAAAAAAAAGAGTAAAACACTCCTGGATCCAGCACTGGCTAAAATATCTTCATGTAAAATATTTACCAACCTAATTACACTTTTATTTTTAACTGAAAAGTAGGAATAACATTACAAACCCTGTTGAGATTATAAGAACAGCAAGCGCTAAAGGCAGTATGTGCAGAACTGCTGTTATTAATGGATCATTTTCTTGAAATTTATCTTCCTCTGTGTTTGAGTAGACAAAAAAAAGAGAGCTTGAATAAATCCATTTATCTCAAGGGCAAGTAACTTCAATTCTGTTTAAAACCTAATTTTTCTAACATAAGAAATACATGAAATGAAAAAAAACCTGAAGCACACTGAACAGCAGACATAAACCATTTGAACAAAACCAAGTAATAAATAGCATAACATCAATAAGTATGCAATCTTGTACCACATGAGTACATGATACAGTACCAGAAACAGAGGGATAGCAGGGGGAGGTGGGGGGGGGGGGAAACAAACCTTCTGAAAGTCATTAAAAAAATAATGTCCAAATCAATTGTGCCCTAAATGTCCTATTAAAAGATACCTTTGATTTTGGAAAAATGTAGCTACGCTATTAAACTGCTTATACAGTTCTAAAATAAAAAGCATGGACTTAAGACAGAAAAACCCATCCATGCATGACAAAACAGCTCTAGGTTGTGTAAAATACAGAGTTAGCACAACATCCATGTTCCTTATCCCAGCTTTTAAGCTGCTCTTGACCACAGCATCATAACAGAAGCTCTGATTCCTCAAGACTTCAAATTCTTTTAAAAGTTCATGCCTCTCAATTAAAATCTCATACTCTACTAATACATTTAAAGCTTCAAATTAAAGAAAACCAGCAAATACCACCAAATCAGAAACCCCTGAAGAAACCCAAGCAAAATCTCCAACACCACGAAGAATACCTAAAAGCTAAGACCAAGGGTGGACTAGAAAGAAGCAACATGAAAAACAGGGTGGGGAAAAATACCAAACCAAACTAACCAACCCAAAACCACAAAAAAAACCCTCACACCAAAATTTGTTAGTATTTATCAATGCGAATTTAATGTTATCAACCATTTTTCTATCCTTTTGGCAATTTTTACTTCTAATCATTTGAAGTTAAGAACTGAAGAACATAAGAGTTACAAAAGACCAATAAGTGGTGAAAATGCCTTATAATCTATCCCAAAACTTTAAAATTGGTAGATGACCTGCCTTTCTTGAAAACTATTTTTAAATCCTTCTCAAATCCTTAGTGATTGCCAATTTTGTTCTCACTGACATATGTATCAGTCACTCCATTACTTTGCCTGGGATCAACATTAAGCCAATACACTAGTAATTACCTAGCTCATCCTTGTAACCATGCTGGCACAGCAGCAGATGTCTTCCAGTCCTTTGGAATTTTCTCAGCGTCCCAAGATTGATTAGAAATCAATAAGGGATTTGTGCCAAGTATTTCAAACTCTTGGGGCTTGACAGATCTATTTTTAGTGTTTCTCTACATTTATACTGAAAATGGAAAGCATCATATAACAAGTATCATCTACCTTATCCCTCAAAACAGATTTTTTTTTAACACTCCCCTGCATTCCATTACAATATCTATAAATTATGAGCTGGGTGGTAGTGTTTGGTAGGTTTGGGGTTTTGTGTTTTCTTCTTCATTTTTGGTTACCACATAAAGTGCTTTTCATAGAAACACAAGCTACTATTTGTTCAATTATCCTTGTACAATATTCTCTTTCTATAAAATCCTACAGAAGCATTTTATGTTCTCCTTGGTTGTTTGGAGACCTCTTGTATGTGATTTTTCTTAAAGGTCTGTTTTGCCAAGGTATAACTTATAGTTTCTTCTACTTCTTACTTACAGGACAGAACTACAGGCTAACTGAACTATGTCTGTATGCATCTGACTAGCACAGCTATTTATTTCTGCCTTTTAAACACAAAAAGTAAAGGTCTGCCTCCTTTACAGATAAAAATTATCAAAGTTCTTACTCAGCTGTATTTCCATTATATCTCCCTTCTTCCTTGAAATCTGCAGAGCTCTTTCTCAGGTCCTTTCAGCCTACAAAGCTCAACTGACAGTAGCTGTCTTTTACAGACCAGAATATTTTCTTCCTGCAAACCACCAATTTACACATCATACAGGAAAGCCTTCCAGCTGGATATAGAAAACCCAAAACTCTTTTCCCCTGCCTATTCGAGTCACTGATCTACCACTAGCTGTTGCAGAACAGAGTAAGAGTCATGGGCAAGTTTGCAGGTCTTGCTTCCCAAGCTCCTGGCAGCATTCATTTAAAGTACACACTAATCAGCAACCTGATAGAAGTATCAGCACCAATAAAACCCCCAAACTGACAGCTAAGTGCCCCCCAAGAAAGGAAAGCCTTACTCATCTTTGTAAGTCTATGATTTCACCCAGGATGTTTGCCAAGAACAGGAGAGACTGACTAGAACACCAATGGTTGATGCCTCCCTCTTTATAAACACCCATAAACATCAAAATCCTTCCTGACAACTGCACAAGTTTACATATTTAGAACATCTTATCAAAATGCTATCTCAATATTGACTGCTTTCTGAAGGATTCCAGAAAGTCTGGAATATACAACTGATCTCAACAGTTTTTTTATTTGTATATGAAGAGGACACATAAGAACAGACACAGTTGTCATCCTGAATGAATGACACAGTGGTTAGCTGTAAACAAGAACCAAGAGAAAAAAGGAAAATATTACAATCACAACGGTTATACACTACAAAGGGTATAGGAAGAAAAATCAACTAGACCAAAGGCCCCCAAGACAGTAAAGGTAGTTCTTACAGGAACAGACGCATTCTGGTCACAAGGCAACAACTTCTCATTTTAAGCTTCAAGATTCTAATTAAGGCTCTAAAAACATGCAGCAGAACACAGGTATTTAAAAGCTGTCCTGTGACACAAAGACATGTTGAAGTCTTTCAAGAATAAATTTTAAAAGATCGTGAAAATCAATGTTCAAACTTTCAAAATATTAAAGGCTTTAACTGAACACATATTTCAGGATAAAGTCAAAGTTACCTAAAAGAAATGCTATTTTTATCTTCCAAGACAAAACCCAAGTATTTGATATTCATCCTCCATTAACATTTTACTGACCTAGATACAATCCACCATGTTTTCTAGAAAAGTGTTTTTAGATATACCTTGTCAGACACCTCTTTCTCAAAAAGGATTAAATCTCATCAGCACTGTCACTCTGCACAGCCAAGATCTGATTACATCTGAAACAACAAAATAGCTAAACACGCACAACTTTCCTCAAATTATCCCCACAAACTCTACATAAACAGCACTTTACATATCACATGCTGAAGGCAACCTGGAAAACAGTTTATAGGGCCAACCAAACCTTACTGTTACCAAGCCAAGTTTTAAACCTTTGCAAAAGTAAACGAAATTTTATCTACACTGAAAGGCTGCTAGTTAAAGCCCAAGCTCAGTAAAGCAAGCAAAAAGAGGGAAGGGCAGCTGCAATTTTCAGGGGTTTTAGTTTTTTAAAAAACCACATATATCTTGGTTTTTTCTAGGATGAAATCTCCATTTATCCTCCTTGCTCACAAACAAGATTTTCAGAAGGACAATTACAACCAGAAAAAAATTTTTCATGGACAATAGTGACTTGTAGCTTGTGGAAATAAATGCCTATAGCACATGAAGACAACACACAATACTACAACACCAATTTCTTTGCATTCAGCAAAGAAAAAACTCCAAAAATTCTGACCTTCAGCTTCTACAAAAGGACAACTAGTTTTCATGAAAAATAGAAGGCAGCCTACCAAGAACAGCACCATCCAAAATACAGACAGGAATTTAGCTCATCCACAACTTCTCCAGTAAAATTAATTTCGGTGCAGTCACACAATTATGGCATTCAAAACACACTTGTTCATTATAGTGTAGGAAGGTATTTTCCAATGCACCCAGAGTTTCCTACAGATACACAATATCTATTAACCACACTCATTCTCAACACAATTTCTATTAACCACACTCATTCTCATGTATCACAACTGCTTGTATATGCAAAGGATGCAAGATGAAACTAAGAAAGGTAAAAAGGGAGACAGAAAAACTTAAGTAGGTGAGAGGTCATTTGCAGACCTGCACAGATAAGGACAGATGAACCTTCACATCCCTAGGTTAGTTCTACTCCAAGCATTACCTGTTTCCAGAAAAACTAAATGCTTAACTATAGCCCACTGCTCTATCATCCTACACACACCCATAAAGGCAGCACAAACTGAACAGAGATGCTACTTTCACTCTGCATGAGACCACTACATCATAGAGCAAGATCTTTGCATGACAGACTAAAATAAACAATACAAAGAGCACTAAAGAACCTTTTAGAACTAAGTTTTGGTGCTCTTCAGTTGGTAGCTCCAGAACTCCAGGCAGTATATGCATAATTTTCTTTAAAGTACATGTCTTTAAATGATACATACTATCTGTATCATTTTATATCACTTGTGGCTTGGAGTTTTATGGGAGAGTTGACTCCTGATTTGCAGTTAAACTAGCAGACTTTCTGGCATTCTGGTAAGCAGGGCATTCTGGTAGCCCAGCTTAGTGCTCTGAAACTGCCTTTTCAGGCAGACAAATCCATGCTCCAGATTTTGACATGAAGCACTAACAGTTTTTGTTCAATCTATTAAAAACTTTAGGTTCAGATGAGGATTTTTTCCCCCAAGACCTCTCATTGTTTATGCAAACACAGCATTTTTACAATAAGGTTTCCTAGACTGTAGCATGGCTAAAAAAACAATACAGAAACAGCAGTGGAGGTAACTCACTGGAAAAGGAGCTTCTAAATCCAGTAATCCTTCTGATACCTTGCTGCCTCATGCCTTCTGCAAGCGCACAATTTCAAGGATAAACTCATTTCTTACACAGATTGAGTAGTTGTTATGAATGCAAACAATACAAAGCTCTAAATTAACTGTACTTCATTAGGAGACTAAATAAATCTTGTGTTTTCCACATAGAGAAAAACCATCTCAGAAAGTACAAAGTTAAATTAAACTCAACTGTTTGTATAAACCCAGACACTACCTGGTAAATCATCAAATACATGTATCAGGTTTAATTTCATCCCTGTTAAAAAGCTAAAGAACATCAATTATTCAGGTTGTGTTACTTATTTAATATTTTGCTTTCTTATCTTCTAATCACTGGAAAAATGGTCATACTACAAGGACCTCATCTTAACACCTGTTCAGAGGTCAAACTACCAAGGACTGGAATGTTGCAAGGTTTTTCTCCCTAAGACTCACAAATTAAAAATAGATGATGTATAATCTTAATGGAATGCAACAGATTTATAAGAAAATATATGGGGGTTAAAAATGACAAAGGGAGGGCATTAAAGGTTCTTAAAATATTGCTTGCTAAATTCAATCTAAAAAGCAGAGCTACTATTACTTTGCCTGTTGCACAGGGATACTGTATTTCTGATCATTGTTTCTCAAATACTTCAATAGCAGATCATTTTATACAAATAATATAAAACTATGTAAATAGTGACTTTAGAGAATGAAATAAAAAAAGTCTGAATTAGTAACAACTACTAGTTAGAACATCTGACCTATTATTAGCAGTAAATAAAAAGCAACATTTTACTACAGTCAGGCAGCTGGAAAAAAAGGTCTTAATGGAGCACACAGATACCTTCAGTGACGACTAATCAAATATTCACACTGAAAAGAAAGATGTTGATTTGGAAGATATGGATTTGGAGATATGAAAGTACTGCCATGATTTTTAAAAGCTACTTATTATTTAACTACCATAAAAAAAAACCCCTAAAATTAGACTTTGCCAGACTTAGCACCAAATTAAATTCAACTCTAAATTACAATTTTACTTGTGTTTTATCATTAATGTTGCTGCTCTTCAAAATAAAGCAGTAAGAAATCCATAAGCTTTGCTTAAGATGGCAAAGAAGCACCCAGCTGTAGTCTGAACAGACAAGGAGCTAAAGGAACAGAGCACAACACATGTATCCTATTTCAAACACTGCTACAAAAATCATAACTCAGCTTTAACAGCTAACTGTACTCTGTGTCAAACATGGGTGATATGGACTTTTCTCCAAAAATTTTCTTATAGATAGACATGAGCACTACTCTACTCAGGGGTTACATATCGCCACTTCTGTTCATGCACAAAACCAGACAATGGACCATGCTAAATTTACAATCACCAACTGTATTTTGTTGTGCTGCAACCAAAAAACAACAAACAAAAAAAATCAATCTGCCTCTATAGTAGTTAGAGGCTTTTCTACAGAAAAACACCATGTCTGATATTTTTCAAGCTCATGAAGCCCCTGTATATATGTAAGGTATTACACACAGCCTCCCATTTCTTCTTTCCTGCCTTAATGGTTTTAATATCCACATCACATTGTTTTCCTGTTTAAGCCCCAATCAGATCCACAGAAGAAGGATTCAATGAAGCTGTAGGATAGAAACCACTGGGATGTGTGCTTGAGGGTCTCCTCAAACAAATCAATTTACATGACACAAGAGGCAGACTGTACAGGCTAGAGAGCTTGCTTTATAATCTGTGGAACACAATCAAGCCATGCTTGGAGGGATCTGGATGATACTTAAGATAAATCAAGCTACTGAAATAAAGTATGGCAGAAACACAAGATTAATACCAGTGTCTAATTCTATGGATGACATACAGACCTGACAGAAATTCAGTTCACAATAAAAAAAAACAATTCTCTATTTTATTTCTAACTTGAATGCACAGTCTGAAGTCAACAGAAGGGCCAAAGGGTTATCAATTCAATCTCATCTGCATAAATCATAGGATTATTGCTAAAAGCTCTAGTGATATATGAAAAATGTAATAAAAAACCTGTTTCACATCGATTTTAACTCAGAAGAAATAAATAGCTTAAGTATGGTTATTTCTGCCCCTCCCTTTGTCAGGATCTTTCACGGACAAAGAAATCAAGAAAAGGATGGGGTTTTTTAATTAAAAAAAAAGTAAGCACTAACATACGAATTAATAGAATGACAAGGGAACAACTTCAAATTACTTATACTCATTTTTAAAACAAGCAAGTTTCAATTTAATGTTATCTCATCAAACAAATCCATTTAATCAGACATTACTGTTCAAAATCAAGATAATTATCTCCAAAACAGAAACAATTACACCAGAAAGGGAGGGACATAATCCATTTACTTCAACGAAAAAGATTTTTCTCTAGAAGTCGTTCAGTAAGTATTGTCAGTATTTTGCCACATAGGGTCAAGGCCCGCCTGCGCTCATCATGTCAGAATCATGAAGCCCAAGTTGCCCTCTTAAGCTGCCGGTAATTGGATGCCTACATGTGCTTTGTACTCTCCAGCACCGGTACTTCCCTCACGCTTCCAGACGAGGCGGCGCTGACACAGCTGCACTACACACCCAACACCCCTCCTTCGGCCCGAAGAAGTAAACGCTCCCACATCTTGGGAATCCAACAACATGGGGGTTGGACTAGATCATCTCCAGAGGTCCCTTTCAACCCTAACAACTCTGTGATTCTGTTATCATCCGTGGCCGCTCCAGCTCTGCCATGCATGAAGGAAGCTCTCTTCCCCATCAGCTGTTTCTCCACCAGGAACGACTCGCCTAAGGCTCTCCCTCGCACATCTCCCGGACCATCCTCTCCCTCTCCAGCCCTCCTCCCGGCTCCGAAGAGCCACCAGCTCCAGACATGGCCCCATGTCATTGTCTCTCGCCCTCCGCCACCCTTTCTTCCTCACCCGTCCCTCCGCCCTCACCGCTGCCTGTCACCTGCTCCCTCCCCGCCGGCCGTCTGCTTCCAGGTCAGCTCAGCTCCGTGTCTGCCTATTCATCCTGCGAGCGGGGAGGAGGAGGAGGAAGAGGGAAGGAGGAGGAGAAGAGCCCGGCGGGCGCCGCAGCGCCCTCGCCGCTGCTGTCAGCACGGGGCCGCTCCCGGCGAGGGGCGATGCTCGCCCGCAGCCCAGGCGCCCACACCTCCGGGGGGCTCTGCTGCACGACCCAAACCACGGCTATCCAGGGCTCAGCCCGCAAACCACACCGCCCCCGACCCTTTCCTGCCGGGCAGCCCCTCTGCCTCGTTCCCTCAGAAGCCTCACAGCCCCCCCGCAACACAAACACACACAGGCAAAGGGGGCCCCGAAGCACACCCCGACCTCTGGCCGCCCCTTCCCTGCCCACCCGGGCTGCGCCTCACCTAGCGCCACCTCGCAGGCTTTGCGCAGCTGGGAGTGATGCGCCTTCTTCACCTCCTTGTCGGCCAGGATCTTCTCCAGGGCCCGGGTCAGAAACATGTTTTTCGTCTTCTTCCCTTCATACATGGGCGCGATCGAGCCGTGAGAGGAGGAGGAGGAGGGTGGAGCGGGGAAGTGAGAGCGGGGCACCGGCCTCTCCCACCGGGAGCGCTGCCAGGGGCCGCGGCGGCCGCGGGGGAAGGGCTCCCTCGCAGGGCGTCCCGACACCCGCTCGGCGGCTCCCCCGGGGGAGGCTGGGGTGGGCCCGGGCGGCGCCGGCAGCCAACCCCCGCGGCTAAGGGAAGACGAAGCCTTCTCCTCCCTTCTCCTCCCGCCCCCGATGCGAGTGTGCGCGGACGGCGCCCGTCAGTCCCCGAGCCGCCCCCGGCCCGCGCCCGCCTCCATCAGCACCGGCGGCGGCGGCCGCAGCAACAACCTGCCCTCGCCATGTTGGAAGGAAGCGACGTCAGGGCCGCAGCCGGAGCGGGAGGAAGCGGCGGCCGTGTCCCGGGAGGCAGGGCGGGCGGAGGGAAGCGGGAGGGCGGGGGGCAGTCGGCTTCTGCCCGCCCCGCGGCCGCGCTACAGGTGGAGCGGAGCCGCGGGAGGCAGCGAAGAGGGACGCACGGAGATGGCCGCTGCCACCTGGGAGCTGGATGCGGAGGAGGGGCAGGGCTTCCCTTCCGGGCCACCAGCGCTACGAGGTGTAGGAGGAGACGGAGGAGGAGGAAGGCTCTCCCGGGATGCGCCACCTGCTCCTAAAGGGCGGGCTTGGCTGGGGCAAGGGGTCTCCCTGGGAGGAGCTGCCCTCCCTCCACGGCTGCCTTCCCTGACGAGAAACACCCGGGGCTCTGGCTCCGGGGAGCGAGGGGAGAGCCGCCCCCGGCACCCAGGGAGAAACGACGGGAGAAGCGCATTGGGGCGTGGGAGGTGTGCGGGCTCCCCGGGGCAGTTCCTCAGCCCTCCCCGCCTGGTCCTGTAGCTCCTGGGGTGCAGAGGGGCGCTGCACCTGCAGGTTCGCGTGGTGCCCTTCCTCTGTCGCCTGCATCCTCTAACTAAAGCGCTGTCGTCCCGCGTTTCTTCCCACTGCACGTGCACTAGGAGTATAGAGCATTGGAAAAAGTAATAAAAAGCTCAGGTCGACCCTTCCTAACTGGTAAGCGGCAAAAACATAGCAGGACCACCTTTTGCACTCAGGAGTACTAGTGTACTAGTATTTAAAAGTCGAATTTGGCGCTAACTGAAGGCAGGTCTGGTTTAGTTTAAAAAAAATCTTAGAAATTAATCTGGAAGTGAAAGAGCAGAAGTTTTAGATGTACCTTTCAAGCAGAATGGGACAAGGGTATAGCATCAGTGTGCAGAAAGGAGGGATGGTTGTGGAAACCAGGGGGCACCTCTGAGGACAGAGCCAGCATACTAGAAAGAGGTTATCCCCCAGCAAGCCTTTTCAGTCTGTTCTCCATTCCTGTGGTTCTTGTGTATCAGTCAGGAACACAACCTTTGGAAGTTAATCCTGATACATTCCTCATGCAGCATTCAGCAAACCTTCCCAGTCTTTTCTTCATTCCTGTGGTCCTGCTGTATCAGTCAGGAATACAACCTTCAGAAATTAATCCCGACACATTCCTCATGGAGCATTTAAGAGAGTTTGCCCAGGCTGTCATGCCAGTGTGCTAAGGCCTTGTAAGGAGTTTGTTTGAGCGCCTGTTTCCTTATGTACAATGGAGCCATTGTCACTGCATTAGTAAAGTTACAGTGCTGTCAGCTCCCCAGTGCAGAGGCAGCTAATGCTGCCCAGGGTTGCTTAACCCTGTTTCCCAAATGAGAAATTATGTGTGCCAAAGTGACTTGATGCCTTACAGGTACCTCTATTTGACTTTTTAAGGAACACACTGGACCAGGAATCCTGCTAAAGCTAGAGGTGAATGCAAGACTTATATGTTTGGGCAAAACACTTCTTCTGCTGAAATTACTGTATTTGTTCCAGTGGCTTTTTCTGGTTCCTGGCTATTTTGCCACCCAGCTGATAAACAATACAGAAAATAATAAGAGGGTGCATCTGATTTTAGCATTATGACAGCTTTATGAGAGAGTTAGCAGTCAGATCACCAAGCACATTGATTCCTGAAAAAAGGCCGTATTCAGATTGTGTTGATTTATTCAAAAGACCGTGTCTTCAGCAGCAAAATTGCTAAGGATACTTGAATTATTTCTAGTAATTTATTTAGGGAAAACCATTTGCCTATCAACTAAATATATATTTTTCTTTTTTAATGCATAGGTGCAAGTTCAAAAATGGAGATCTCAAAATTACTTTGATCTTTCAAAGCTGCCTGCCAGTGACCACATGGCAGAAGTTAAGAATTTCCATGGAGTTCTTGGTGGTAGGTTTGCACAAATCATTTGAGTCCAGATTCCTTTAGCTAAGTCAGGGCTTACAAGTTATTTAGCAAATGGAGTTTACTATTGATTTTCACAGTCCATTTAGCAGAAATAGACTTGCAATATGAGGAAAAGGGTATCTGCATGTAAAGAGCACTGAGCACTGCAGTTATCGGTTTTGTTCATATTAACGTCTATTTTCATATTCTGCACACAAGATAATTTTACATGTAAAATGTGTTTTAGTTGAGCATATCGAATTACTGTTGAAGCATCTGGAGAAAAAGACCTGTCAAAAAGAGACTCAGTTCCATGTCTTTCATTTCTGCTCTAATATGAATGCTTGTTTTGGTTTGGGTATTTTTAAATTTGGTTTGAATCTTCAAATTCTGTTCTCAGTTTCAAACCACTACTCTGTTGATTCAATTTGTTACTTGGCACAGCTGGTAATCTACATCTACATTCTAGTCACAAGAAAACACTACCTAAACTCTGCCACAGTGTAGAGCCTGCTTCTGAAGTTGCACAGGGAGATCTTATTGTAAATCCCCTGTCCAGTAGGTTAACTTTCAGCTTCCTTCCCAAAGCTGAGTCAATAAGGATGGAAATCCCAGGGGGAATATTATGTATGCATTGGAGAGAAAAAGTCCCATGCATTCATTTAGGGAGAAGATATGAATGGTGATCACCTTGTGTACTGGCTCCCAGTGCTTTGAATAAAGTTAGTTGTTATAACAGCTTAATTTAGTAGGTGAGCCAGCTACTAAAATAATGTTTGGTCAATTATAAAAAAAGTTATGCAGTTTGAGGAAGCATTTTGAGGGAAGATTTTGTTACCGAGACTAAACGGAATGTGTTTAACTCTTTGCTGATTACTTTAAAAGCTAGTGGTTTATCTCTAGTGAAAGGAGAAGGAGAAAACTCATGAGAATGAAAAGGTGAAGATTTAGAGTATTTGTCTTACATGGATCCCTAACTAGATTAAGTTGGGAAAGACCTTTAAGGTCTTTGAACCTAACTGTAAAGCCAGCACTGCCAATTCCGCCACTAAACCATCCTTAAGCGCCACATCTACATGCCTTTTAAATGCCTTCAGGAATGGTGACTTAACAACTTCCCTGGGAGGCCTGTTCCAAAGCTTCACAACCTTTTTGGTGAAGAAATTTCTATTCATATCCAATCTAAACCTCTCTTGGTGCAACTTGGGGATGTTTCCTCTTGTCCTATTACTTGTTACTTGGGGAAAAGCCTGACACCTACCTGGCTACAACTTCCTTTCAGGTATTTGTAGAGAGTGATAAGGGCCTTGCTGAGCCTCCTTTTCTCCAGGCTGAACAATCCCAGCTCTCTCAGCTGCTCCTCACAAGACATGTGCTCCAGACCCTTCGCCAGCTCTCTTGCCCTTCTCTGGACATGCTCCAGCACCTCCATGCCTTTCTCTCTAGTGAGGGGCTCAGAACTCAACACAAGTACGGGGGGACAATCACTGCCTGGTCCTGTTGGCCACACTAAGCCAGTGACCTTCTTGGCCACCCAGGCAGATGCTGGCCCAAGTTCAGCTGTAGTCGAGCAGCTCCCCCAGGTTCTTTTCCAATAGGCATCTTTCTGGCTATGCTTCCCCAAACCTGTAGCACTGCATGGGATTGTCGTGACCCAAGGGCAGGACCTGGCACTGGCCTTGTTGCCTTGTTAAACCTCAAAAAGTTCACTTTGGCCCATTGATTCAGCCTGTCCAGAGCTGCAGTGCCTTCCTGCCCTCCAGGTGATCAACACTCCCACCCAACTCAGGGTCTTCTGCAAAGTGACTGAGGGTACACTTAATTCCCTTGTCCAGATTGTTGATAAAGGCATTAAACAGGACTAGGCCTGCTACAGAGCCCTGAGTAACAGATGATGCCTTAGGACAGCAGTGCCTTGGAAAGAAATCCAAAATGCTTTTTGTGTACAGATTCTAATGCCTGAAATGTTTTGGTTTCAGCGTGCAGATCTTTGCTTTACTAGTAGATGTCTGACCAAAGAACTGTAATCCTCATAGCTGTAGAGATTCCTATTTCACTGCTGAAGTCCTGAAGATATGGAAAAGGACTGTTTATTGGTTTTTTTTGCTCAAACTGCTAAGCCTGCTGGCAACATGATGTATGAAATATTATAGTTGTCCAATCAAACCTGAGAAATGCTTTTTGTTCAACCTAAAAGAAGCATGTGGTATGTATGCCCTAAAGCACAAAACCATCACTGTTTTCATGGAGCCTTAACATTTAAAGATAGAGCAACACAGGAGAAAAAAAGTGTATTTGAGAAACACTGCAAAAATTACTATCTAGTACATTTTTATTTGTCAGTTAATTGGAATATTCTGGAAGCTATTTATATTGTTTCATATATTTTAACTGTTTTGAGTGAGCGTTAGATACTTGTTTAGTAAAAAACTGTAGAGAACTTTCCATTTGAGAGGGAACAATTAGCAACTGCTTCTGCTGGCTTTATGTACCACAATTGTATGTAGTGCTTGTTTAAAAATGCTGATAAGCTAGGACTAGACGCCTTTGCTTAAAAGTCAGATGAGCAGTAAAAGGGAATAGTAAAAGTGAAGTTTCATGCTTAGAAAAATCTAATGATTTTCAGCTGTTCTGCCTCCCAAAGGGAACTCTTTCACCTGTCTGAGCTCCCATCCACTTTCTTGTGTTGGTCCAGCTGTGTAACTGTGCCATCAGTTATTCACCTGTGGTTCAGTCAAAAATCAATTTTACAAGAAAGTAAGTTTTCAGTGGGATCACTGAATTGATCAGACTTGAATATTCAGTAAATCTTACACAAGAAAGGAAGTGGGGAATGTGGGTGATGAGGAGGACTGCTGCTTGTGGTGGCACTGTCTTCTTAAATCATCTTGATGAGCTTTGAAACAGCACAGTGATAATTAGACTGTGATCACTTTAAGTTAGAATAAGACAGATCTACTACTAGAAGATGCAATCCTTCCTGCTCCTACCTAAATGTTTCCTACTTTCTTTGTCAGTGTAAGCATTTGCATTGCTGTGTGGTGATTAATGTGCTGAATTATATTCAGAATTTACTTAGATTGAAATTAACCTAACAAGAAATAGACTATTTTGAATCCAGATATATTTCAGATCACAATTTAACACGCAACCTCACAGATGTTTGTGTTAGCTCAGGGGCATGGATAGCAAAAGAACAGGAACACAAAAATAAGTAAGAAGGTTTGTTTTTTTGGTTTTGTGCTTTTGGTTTTTTTTTTGTTGTTGTTGTTGTTTGCTGGATTTTGTTTTTTTTGGGGGGGGGGGGGGGGTTTTGTTGTTGTTTTTTGGGGTTATTTTGTTTGGGTTTTTTTGCCTTTTTAATTGCAACAATATTGGTGCGTGCCAACTTAAAGTATGGTTTAAACTACTCCTTTTAGTATAAGTTTTCTTGATTGTTTCCATGGTGCAAGAGAGCACTCAGCCCTGTATATAACCCCAAATATAGGATGTTACTCTCTGTATGTAACCCCATATATAGGATGGGTAGGTCCATAGATAGGACTAGTGCATTCCTGCCACTGCATATGAACCTTTAATTGTGGTGGCTCAATTGTCACCTTCTTTAGCTCCTGTATAGTACTTTGCATCTGTTCCCATCCTGTTTTCATGTACCAGATGCAGATAATCAGTGCGTAATGGATCAGAGTCCAGATGGATCTGACAGATGGGAACCTGGAACAGGAGAAAAGCTGTGATTATGTTCTCAACTGCAGGGACCTTGGTGGAGAAGTTTCCAAGATTCTCACTGCATGCATAAGATTTAACAGGTCTGCTGGTGGTGCTTGATTGTGTAATACAGAGGTAGAAACCAAGCATTCCTCTCAGTCCCTTTATGCACTCATAGGGCTGCCACCCTTTTAAAATTAGGTGAAGCATAATCCAGAATATTCAGTGTATGCAAAGGATCACAGTCTGTCAACCAAACTGCAAGAGATACGCTCACCATAAATGGACTTCAATATTTTAAGAGTTTTTATGTTGTTTTGGGCTTTCTTTGCATAAATTCTGGAACTGAAGAGGTCAGTTTGTTCATAGAGTGAGTATTCTAACAGGTTGCAGTATATCTACTGTTGCACTGAATGAGAAAAAAAGCAAGTGTTTGTTAGCAGAGGGAATATGCACCTGTAGGTAGTTTTTTTTCAAACATTTGTACAAAAGCATATAACACCCGGGAGTGACCAGTAGGAAAATAAACATCCATCACAGTGAGGAGGCTCTTTCAAGGTGACAAATTCATACCTTAAAGCTAAAAAATATGGACTCTTGCTGTATTGAAGTACATTCCTAATACTACAGCTAAGTGAGGAAACACGCTCCTAGCAAAGCATGCCATTTGTCAGTTTGTGACATGTAGGAAAAATGTTGGAGAGCGGTGAAGAAAAAATACGGACTCTTGTGGTTGATGGAATAAAGTTTTGAATTGTGGCTGAAAACTGTGAGAAGATATCAAAGGCCCCTGGCTGTAGCTTGAATTTATATGCTGGAAGTTATACCAGTGCATTTGATGGGATATGATTCCTTTTTTTAGTTCTTTTTCTGCAGGAATACCTTTTCTTCTAGCCTACCTCTAGGAGTTTTCTACTTGTTCTTCTGCATGTTGCTCCTGCTAACCGATGAATAGTTGAGTTCCCAGCTTCCATGGCACCTCAGTGTTCTGTTCCCTAATACTGTAAATGAAGGAGTATAAGTATCCATCTTACAGACAGAAGGAAATGCATTTTTTAAAAAAAGGTCATACAGGGTTTTTTAAAAGTTTCTTCGGTAGTTTTTTAACTTAGGGGCCTGATTATGTTTGTACCAGCCCTAAAGATGTTTGAAAAGGTGATTTTCTGGGACACTTTTAAGAGGGTGCTTTTTGAGGAACATAGTGATGAATAGCACATATTCACCCTGAACTATGAAGCTACTATACAGTTATTGTTGTATGTGAGACTGTGCAAATGCAAAGGTAAATTCAAGCCAGAATATTGACTCCTTCATGATGGCAAATATTTCTGTCTCTAAATGGCAAGAATATAAAGCTCTGGCAGTTTCCTGAGAACCTTTACACTGCAAAAGAAGACATTTGGAGAATGTGGGGAAAATCTAGCCATAAGATCCCCTGATTTACTGCTTCTCCCAGCCAACTTCAGAAGATAAAATAACTAAGGAACTATTATTGGATTCTAAGGAGAAACTATTGAAGAGGAGGAAGCCACAACATGATTGCCCATTTTCCTGGGAAATGCTGTCACTCCCATTATGGATTTCTTGGATTACTCTGTGGGTTAATTAGCCTTGTTAATTAGTTACCACCTCAAACACCTGTAATTGGAAGGACTGCTCTAGTATATAGCTTGTCCCACATTGTTAATCTTCAGTTGAAAAATTGGGAATAATCTGACAGATGAGAAAAGTAACATTTACTGAAAATGATAACTGTTTCACCTTTCTATCCTAGCTTCAGTCTCCTGAAGGTCTTTTTGACTGATGTGACATGATCAGCGTAAAGCATGTGGAGTTTTCCTACAGATTAGTAATTAAATTGTCTAGATATAGACTGCATGAAGTATTAGTCTAATTTTTATATGCTGGATGCCTCTTTTCCCCTTGATCTGAGGTGAATTTTCACTGTAGCACTTTAGAACTTGAGTGTTTTCAAAGGTTTATGCAGATGTCTTTCAATGAGCTATTATAAAAAGAAAAGTTGAAAACGGAAGTTGAAAAGAACAGTTGAAAATGAAAATCAACTGAGAGAAGTTGAATGGAATTCAGCTGGAGAAAAATATCCCTTAAATCTCTGAGCAGGGTAAGTCAAATGAATAACAAGGATGGTTTCCAAGTATTTTAATATCTGTGTTGAAACACTCAGATAGAGAGGTCATAAAAGTTATGTGAATTAAGGTGTGAAACAATGAGACTGAGGCAATAACCACTTTTAAATGCCATGAAATGAGCTTTGAATCTGCCTGATTGTTTCCTCCAGCAACTGCAGTGGGTCATTTCCTGTCAAAAATGCAGTAAGTGATGTTTGAGCATATACTCTATAAATTGTGGTCTTCATGACATGAATGAAAGATTTTTAATATTAATAACTTGAAAGATAAAATTGAACGGAAGTTAATAGCTACTTTTGCCTAAAAGAAAGATATAAAAGAAGCACTGCAGTGATTCATTCTAATATGCCAGTTAGCTAACTGTTTGCTAGGTGTGTACTCAAATATTTTTACAAGACATTTTGAAACACCTGCAACAATTTTGATTAGGCTCCCATTATGTTTCTAGTTTCAAGTCAAATGTCACAGCTGGTGTGCAGTCTGGATCATGAAAAACGGAAGTGGCTGCTTCACAGTATTTACGATGGATGGTTTTTCATGACATTGAAAGCTGCTGCTGTCTGGGTTTTGATCCAGGCAGACCTGGAGGGTTATGTTTAGATATTTGGAGGTTTATATTTTGTGCTGTTTCTATGTTTTATAATTCTAAGTCTTTCCATACAGAAGAATGAACAGTGGCTATCAGAGAATTTTGCTGTGCCACTGGTACTACTACTTTTAAATTCAGTTTATAATTTTTGTAGCTAAGAAAGTCAAACATTGTTGGGCTGGTACAAAGCTCATTTATTATTATGGCATATTATTTTGTTTGTGGGACATGCAGCAGATAGTTTTACAAGGGCCTTGTAATAGATACATAACAATGCAAATCAATGATAATGATAGTCGTTATGGTGTTTTATACATACCTGGACCAAACTTACTTCCTTGGCTAGCTCTGGGACTAGATACATTTAGCAATAAAAGTTGCTTTATTTAATAGCAGTTTATAGCATGGAGCGTGAATTGGTCTACATGGGATGAGGGTCATGCCTCTGAATTACTGCAGGTGTCATCCTTAAAATCCTCCCTTGACAAGCTACTTTTATTCATTAGTTTCTTCTTCCTTAACTTTTCCTGGTTTAAACTCTTGTCAGCACATTGCTTCTCTTTTGCTCACCATTCTAGAAGAGAAATAATTTATTATTGTGGAGAAGGTAATAATAACAAGGATGTTAATGTGAACGAATGACATGAAAACATATCTAAGAAGGATACAACATGGTGCAGTTTTTCAAAATGAGGCATGCTAGCAGGGAGCTCTCTCACATTAAGGTCACTCTTGGTGTGGACACTTAGAAACCAGAACATTCAGCATGGACACCTGGAATTTCTGTTTTTTTTGGTGCAGCAGTATGTATGGTACCTTCAAGATAGCTGCCTTAATCCTAAGGCATAATAGTTCATGGAGAAATATTTAAAGGAGGGTACACAATCATGCATTACTTTATAGTAGCAATTTGAAGTATTCATGTCACATAAAATGAGACCCCATCAGAATTTTCCCCGAGTTTGTGGAGGTTTAAGTTCCCATTTTCACTTTTTACTGTGGTGCTGTATCAAAGGTAGAAGATTAAAATGCAAATTTGCTTTAAATTCACGGTGTACTGTATAAGAATGAGGTTGTGTCCTTTGAAATAGGTGTGAGCCCTCCATGGAAGCTGACTGTGCTCTGGTTTAAAAATCCAAGAGATAACAGTAAGGTTTTATAGGCAAGCTTTGCCAATTTGAGCATATTTGATAAATGTGGTCACTCTGTGAAATATGGTGTTAAACCAGTCTGGTGCATTTGCAAACATAAATTTTATTGCAAAACATTAATTTAAAAAAATCACAATACAAAAATCTGTAGTCACTAATTCTGTGCATAAATTCTGAGGTTGCTTTTACTATACCATTTACTAGAAAGTATTTATTTCACACATGCAATTCTGATAGATGTTTTACCATCAACCTGTGACTGCACTTTATTTTACTTGCTCAGAAAAAATATCAGAATGAGTTTTCTTTCTAATGAAGGTATTGAATTTTACAAGGAAAAGATTAGTTTTGCAGTGGGAAGCTGAAGAAGTTATAGCTTACTTTGAATATTTGTTTACTAGTCTCCGATACTAATAATTTGCATCAAACATGAAGTTCTTATACATTCTTACAAAAATTAAGATAACATTTTCACTTTAAACTCAGTATCCTTTAAATATCAGAAACAAGGAAAAGAGATTATTAAGAGAGAAGACCGACTGTTTACAGGGGCATTTACTATGGATTCAGCAGGCAGCTGACAGCCAGGCAGCTGCTGGAGCTGCTGGAGTAAAATCCACAAGGTCTTAACAGCCCTGGAAATTTCTATTTTCAGTGACAGATTTGGAACTGCCCCATGACAGAATCTGAATACTCTGTGATGCTTGATTATTCATGTACTGGTATACTATGTGTCTTTGGTATTTTCTGTGTTCTGTATAGTAGCGTTTGTTTGACTTCTAAAAAATCTGTCCAGGAAAAAAAGAAGAGGAATTTACCAAGCAGCTAACTCATTAGATTAGTGTTAGATGGCTAATTGTTATTTATGGAGGCTCTTACATTTTTGGGTCTCTCTCCAGCAAAATAAAAGGAAGAAATTAAATGTGAATGTAGAGTAACAAAAATAGCAGGTGGGATTAAAAGAGACACAAGAGACAGAAAAGGAGAAGCATTCATGGTCCACAGCACCTGAGAGATGCCAGGCTTCACTTGTGGTGGCTGAATAAATTAGGCCTGCCTGAGTTAAAGTTGTGTGGCAGAAATACATATAGACAGTTTACTGATTATGTGGACATTATTTTCTGTTAGACAAATATTTATAGCTAAAGTAAATAACATTTATTTTTAAGGCTCATAGGCTGACTCTGGCTATGCAAGAAGACTGACATCTAATGAGTAACTCAAGCAGTACTGATGGCACCAAGTCTAAGGTAGATGTGACCTGTCATCCACTACATCCTTTATTTTTCTCTACCAACTACAGAGGGAACTAAGTCGACTTAGTTTAGATAAATAGCTTTGACATAGAAGTCAGATGAGTGAAATCCCACCTTCAGAGCAGAAGGACCATGAAATTTTTCTCCCAGACAGGTGAAAGTTGAGGCCTGCCACCCCAGAGAATGAATACAGAAAAACAGAATGTGGATGGCAGCATTGGTAAACCTATAACTCTAACACCTCTTTGTTCTTTAGTATCCTGCATTACCATGCCCCAGCAGAAGGTACAAGGGTACCTGTTTTTTTTATCCAACACATTAAGAATGGGTAGATTTATTAGGATATCTCAGAAATATGAAGTAAAGCTTTTGGCAGTAGGATCACTGCCAGTTTTTGTCAATATGCTCAAGTATACTGATTGTGCTGTTAAAGGTTTGGATCTTTTTTATGGTGGTGTATGTAATTGTCAGGGAACACCTAATGTGAACTACAGTGAGAGTTCATGATCTATGTGTGTGAGCCTTGATATGTTATATTCTTTTGTATAACAAATTTTGCAGAATTTAAGGATTATTTATTGATTGTTCCTTTCTAAAATAGGTGTATATTAGGCAAATAGACTGACTCTGGCTGTGTTAAAATAATTTCCCACACTGAATGGCAAGTAAAATGATACATATCCAATAGTTTTCACATTCCTTGCAGCCTTGGCTTCTGTACTCCAGTGAATCTGAGCATGAAGTGTGATTTAAATAGATACACATTGTCGAGCTTTAGGGAAGCCTAAGAAAGGCTTCCTTAGAAGCATTCCTGTGTAAATTTCATCTCCTGGGTTGCAGTGCTGCTTTTTGCTTGGAATTTATTATATCTTTAATTTCATACTGTATATTGGTTGTGCTGCAACTTTATCCTATTCAGCTATCAGGTATCAATCTGTTCTTGAAAAGCCGTGTACTTGTGAAAGTGCATTGAAATACAGGAGAATTGAGAATAATCATTGCTGCATGGCATTATGGGTGTTTAAAGAAAAGTGAAAGAAGAAATGCGCTGGGATCAATATTTTGATGAATTTTATGGCAAGCAAGACTTTCTATAGAGGAAGCTAATCTTAACCCTCTTTTAGTTTCTAGTGCCTAGCTCTAGAGCTCCATGGTTCTATAGTACTTATGCATGTTCTCTTGTGGAAATACCCCCCAAATATAATGCAAACAACTTCTGCTACTTCTGTACAGAATCCACTGCCCTGCTTCTTCACACAGCAGCTACCAATCTGGCTTGGCTGTGTTGGGCTTTATCCACATGTACAGCTGGAGAGGCAAAGTGTAAACTTGCATGGAGAGGGAAACGCTGGTATTGCCAAGTAAGGTAGTAAGCAATACTAGAGAGATAGCTTTTACCTCTTTCTAATATCTACATACACCCAAATTAATATGTTACAAAATCGCTGAATATTAATTAACACTGTCCTCATGGGTGCAGTCCAAAGGCAGGTAATTTTTTAGGTAAAAGAAGCTTGATTATGGGCTTTGACACCATCAGATGAACAGAGAAGTCACTCTCTTCATTTTAGTGTCCTTCTCATCTTCTGTGCTTGTTACTTTTAGAAATAATCCTGGCAGTATCTGTTTACTTTACTTATTCAGGATGAAGTTATTTTTATTCTCCTCACAGAGTGTCATCCAATCTAAAATGATTAATCTTTGCTTGTTCGCCAAATTTTTTCTAAGTTTTGTTCTTCCACCTATTTGTTTGGTGACTGATAGCTGTTCACTCTCCCAGTGTGTCATCTGACCCAGCAGCTCTGGATTTTTCAAATATCAGCATTATTCAACATTATTTTCTTTCATCTTTCCAAAGTATTGGTGCTTCAGTGATTTTATTCCTGTTTAAAAATAAAAATGCCTTTTTATACTAGTTAATCTCTGCTGCTCTTAGGGCATAGTCTTGCTACTTAATTTGGACTTTTCGTCTATTCTGTGTTATAGACATCTCTCCTTTGCCCTTATTTTTAGTCCTGATACCAAGTGAAAATAGGAAATATACTCCAAATGTCCCACCTTTCCTCTGTGCATTCAGAATTAGGCCATGAAGATGGTACATACTGTACTTGGTTTAGTTTTAGATAACACTTTCCATTAATCATTTGTCTTTTGGGATTATTTTTTCCCTCATGTACATACAACTGTTAGTTTTCAACAGAATGGAAATTGCTGAATCCAAAAAGGAATTTTTAAGAAATCACCTTTTTGTTTGACCTTCAACAGACTCCTAAATGAGAGAGAGAGTTATTCTTGTGCATATTTAAGCTTTAGCACCAATGGGTTGTTTATGATTTTCATAAAGGCAAAAGAAAAACAAGGCAGAGATTCCATCAATTTCAAACAACCCTGTTTCTGATGGGCTGGGTGCCAGTGGATCTTCAGCCAGACATAGCAGCAAAGGAGCCCTTCCCTGGCACTGTGCAGAGGAGTGTGAAATGAACGGGGACCTTCCTTTTTCCATTAAAACTCTGACACAGAGTAATGTTTTTTTGAAAAGTGCAGTCCTGACAGCTGTGGAAACGTGATGTTCCTACTCTGAGCTCCAGAGGAGAGTGTTGTAGAAAAGCTTCCCAACATTCATTAGCCAGTCTGCATCAAAACTGCTGTCTGAGGAATATGCTGGTCTTCAGACATGTTTGCAGCAAGGTCTCTGCTGAGGCCTCTGCTGAAGGTTGCACTTATTGTCTGTGGTGTTGGGAAGTGTATATTTGACAGGTAGTGGGCTGCATCCATTGGCTCTCTAAATAGCCTTCAGCATGACAGAAACTTCATATTATTTCTACCTCAGCTTCTCTCAAGAGACTTGATTTCTCAAAAAAGAAACCTAATTAAAATAAATACAAAAACTTCAAAAGAAAATATTTAATGTGTGTAAGATAAAGGTGTTTTTTGGTCTTAAGTTACTATTTTAAAAATGTATTCCTGCAAATGGTTAATGTGTAGAAGAATTGTTCATGGGCTGAAGCAGTTTCAAAAATCCTGGTGGTAGTTAGTACAGGCCTGTAGGCTCTCCAGTGTTCTCCTTAACACTTCCAGACTTTCCAGGCACAATCTCAACACCCCTTTGTTCACTCTGGGCAATGGTATGGGACCTTCTTCATTGCACACAAGGTAACGAAAGCTTTCTGGGATGCAATCTACATTTGGAGTAGGGGGCATAACACCCTCTGACAGCCTCTGCCCTAATGTTCATAATAGCAAAAGCCAACCTCTGAGCTCTGTAGGGTGCAGCACACAACGTGTGCCGTGAGGGGAGCTTGTAGATGGTGTGTTTGTCAGCAGTCAAGGCAGTTAACCCACAGAGACACGCTGCAGAAGTGAGAACTTCCTGTGTTGCAGCAGTGAGATAGTGTGAAAGGGCTTTTAGGGAACTGGCCAGATGAGCTGAACTTATGTGTGCTTCCAGCAGGCAGAGGAGAGATGCTGAACACATGCTACCTGCCATCAGAAGCCCTGTGGTTGCCAAGAATTGCACCTACACCATTACATAAACCGTCACACAGTACACATTGTGCAGCCAGACACACTGTTTGTGTGTGAATGGCTCTGTGTAGGTGTGTGGGGAAGTTCACACATGTTAACAGGTTCAGGTTTTAATTTTAGTACCAAAAGTTAGGGTCTTTTATAGCTTGAAGTCATCACCAGCAGACAGTATTCATTTCTTTTTTGAAATGGAGAGAGAAAAATGGAGGTGCACGTAGCATGATAGAGCAAATTTGTCCTGTTAAAGAAGGCTCAAGTACAGATTCTATGCTATAAAGGCCAAAGAGCAGCTCTGGTTCTCCTACAACACTGTATGTCACTATTTTAACCCTTAGAAAACTGGCTAGCTAACAATAGATCTTCCCTGTGAATGTGATAATTTAATTCAGACAGCATGAAACAATTAGTCTGTGTAAAGAACTTAAAATAGACAAAGCTACTTTTCATTTTTTTAAAGTAGCTATTTCTAGCTCATTAGGCACATAAAAATCCTTTACACTCAGCTTTTTGACTGCACTCCATCAATTCAGCCCAATCAACAGATTTTTTCAATCTAGAAACAAAGCAAAATGAAACAAGGGAAATAAAATAGTGAGTAGGTCAGACATCTCTGCTCAGCTTTCAAGGCTGCTGTAAATGTTTTTTTTTCAGTTATGACATGCTGCAAACAATAAGCCACCTGAAAACTATGGCCATGATTTTAACAGCTGCATTATTCAAGAAAATTGAAAATCCTCTTTTTAAAATACAACTTTATCTGATTCGTTTGTATGTCTTTTCAGCCTAACTTGCTATTCTGGTCAGAACTGGGGAAAAGGTTTCATTAATTGGTTAAAAAAGAGCCACTCCTCCCAGTATTGATCCATCCTGGTATGCAGAGGAATAGCCTGGCACATCATAGTCAGCAAAAAAGACTAAAGCACCTGCTCCCAGTCATACCACAGTATTTATTTCAGAAGCTGTTATCTATTATTTTATATAAAGTATGCGCTCCTACAGGCCTGGGGGTAGTTTAAAATATTTCATTGTTATGGCTATTCTGCCACATGTCTTTTTCAAAAAGGCCAAGCAGTGTTAAAGTGACTGGACTTCCAGAGCAGGCAGGACCGATGGAATATATTACCCCACATTTTTATGGCAATGGATGGATCTTCCTTGTCACAGGCAAAGGATGCTTTCTGCATGGCTGGGGACAGTGGCAGATTTTTTTAATTAACATTTGAATCTATTATTTATGAGTGCATTCCCTGATGTCTGAATCGTAGGGCAAGCCCTGCTGTGCTTGATGTGGTCTCTCACAAGAGGGCTTGAAAGGACCTCCACCTTACAAGTGGAGAGACCTGAGACTTTCTGCATGACTGACTGCTCCTGCCTGTCAGGCAAGGACAAGCATTCAGGGACTAAAGATTTCCCAGTTCTCAATGTCCTTGCCCCAAACATAATTTTTTAAGGAGAATCATGTGTTAGCTCACTGCTAGTTCCCAAACTTGCAGATGTTAACAGAAGACCTTGTTGTTAAGGCAGGCCCTTTTTGACACCAGGAGCAGCCTAGGGCTGAGAATTTCTGACAAGCTGCTCAACCAGTGCATCGTGCTTGAGGTGACAGGCACGTTCAGCCAAGAAAAGTGAAAACCACTCTGGAGTTGTTCCACTTCCTCTGAGGTAGACCCACCAACAACATCAGTACTCCTGACTTGGTGGTGCTGACAGGGCTGGAAAATCTATCGATGCAGTCACTCAGAAGGCAGCTCTCTTTTATCCTGAATAATTATGAGAGTCAGGCATACATTAAGCACATGGCAAATATTCTACATTTTCTGTGGCCAGAAGACTTTTAAATTTCCAACAAATTTACAAATTATTTTGTGTTGCGAGCATTTAAAAATGTTTTTAGGGAGTGTACCTAATGCCACAGGGTTTATATTTAAAAAGTCTTTCTGTAATTTATTTAAATTTCTGTTCTCATTGTGTTTTCTACAGCAGAGCAATAGTTGTATCTCTGTGCATCTGAGATATTCTGGTATTTTACCATCACTGAAGAACTGCTTGAAGATGGTAATATGTGGCTTTTAGGCACAGAATTCAAAACCACAAATGCTTGTGTGAGACTGAATGTGACTGATACAAAACAGGGAGCTATGGAAATGATGTAGTAGTTTTGCACAACCAAAGGAAAGGTCAAAGTGCTTAGAAAAGTACTTATTGCCCCACCCGTGCTACCATGTATCTTATTCTTTAATTGCCATTAAAATAAATGTAAATAAAATGTGAAGGGATTGTTCAGAAAGAAACTGAAGCAATTGAATATTAACTTATTTTTCATAGAAAATACAAAGCTTTGTTCCCAACCTTAAGAATTAGACACAGTCTTGTCCATCAGTGGATGTTTTTTGCAGTCCTTGAGAAGGCAGCTCAATCTGCACAATGCTGTTTCCTATAGACAAGCAGACTGGGTCTGCATATAAATGCATGTTGGCATTCAAGGTCATTTGGACTCTTCCAATTCAGATTTCAGAAAAGGTATTGCAATTCTCAGAAAGGAATTGCAGTTTTCCATAGGCTTTATATGTTACGAGTGACTGCATACACTGACCTTTCTGAAGCAACTTCTGGAAAATACACAAGGAGCTCCACTCATCAGCAGTGGTCTTTATTCAAGGTTTGCAATAAAAGCTCAATACTTCTTTGATCTCTAAAGGCATTTTTTAATCAATTTATGAATGATGATTTAATGTCATGATAATTTGTAATACTTGTTTTTGGTAAGGGCGGCTTGAAGAGGCATGCACCTGCTGGGTTACTAAAAGAGTGTTTTGCTGTTCATGTACTTTTTATTGTGTTGAATGATAAACTGTGCCTATGATCATAAAATAAATTCACTTTTCTTATAACCAGCTTTCAATTCTGTTGTCCTGTAGCCAATAAAAATTGCTGAAAAGTACAAAGGGAAGAGAAGCAAGCAATTATTGAGGTAAAGAAGAGCTGTTCTTGAGAAGTAGCATTTATAAGTCACAAAAGATATATGATTTCATATTCAAATAGCTGGTTGCCATTAGTCTTTTCCTTAGGGTAAAGTATTCCATTTAGAATCACTCTTTTGATGAAAAATTATCTTACAAAAATTTAATTCAGGAAACAGAGTTTGTTCTTTCCTAGTGATTGTCTTTCCCCCAGCTTTAATGACCCTGAAATTAAATGGCTCAGAGACTGTTTACACTTGTATTCAGCTATGGGACATTAAATTACCCTGCACAGGTCTTAACAACTCAGCTCAGAGGTCTCAGTTGCATGTCATAGATAGTATTCAAGCAGAGTCCATCCATATACTAGTGTGTAGCTTTATTCATAGAAAGGGTTTGATATCAAGTACTTCTAAATGTCAAAGTGTCTTAGATAAATCTAAGAATACTTACAGTTGTTCCTGTCCAAGAAGGTCAACTAGTCTAAAATGTTATGTCTTTTTGGTACCTAAAGGAGGATGCTTGTTTGTTTCCCTTCCTTATTCCAAGAGTTCAGTTACTTTTCATTGCCAGTGCAGTTGTAATGGTATGAAGATAAAACTGAAATATTTCACATGGTGAACTATTGGACTGTGAGCAGGAATCAAACCATCACAGAAGAATCTGGCTGCTCCTAGTCCATGCTGGTAGTGTAGCAATTCAGAGGTAAATTTGCCTCATGCTAATTAGACAACCCTCATTCATTCTCTTCTTCAGTCTCTTATGTCTTTGTAGTAAGTTCAGTCTTGTCAACTAAATTCAGAATAACATATAATGATTGGTGCTAATCATTTATACTGCTATTAAGGCCATTGGTCAGGAATGTGTACATAGCAAAAGACAGTTGTTGCTGTCTTCAAACTATTTAATGGTTATGGTCATAAGCAATTGGAAATTACTATTTTGAGGGCTTCTGTCCCCTAGAGGTTTAATAAACTAGAATAGAAACTTATGTTACTCAAACAAGACTGAATTAAACAAATGTGAACAAACCTTCAGAAACTTGTGTAAAATAAACACATTTATTAACAAAATGTTAGACAAATAGAATGCAATTCTGTCGTCTTTGTTCACTGATTGCCTTTTGCAGTCCTGAAAACAATGATATGCTTAATTAAATACAGTACTTCCTTATCAGACTTATAAAGATTGCCCATTTGCTAAGTTCAAGTGCTTATTTAGAGAGAACTTAGTTGTTTGGTTTTTTTTTTTAATTCTCCATCCTTGGCATCAAGAATGTTTTACAGATAGGTCAAATTGCTACACACTTGAACTAAAGTTTTAACACTTAAGTAAAATAGGAAGAATACTTCAAAAGTCTTTGACCATTTTATTAACAAATACGTTTTTGTTAATATGTATTGGCATAAGATTAAATTCAAAAATCATTAGGTAAAATATATGCTTCTGCAGATATAATAAGATAAAAAAAATAGTATTTTAAAAGTACTAAAGATCCCTCAACATGTTATCTTCTCTGTGCTTTCATTATTCTTTCAAACATAGTGCTTATTCACTTTATTTCAGCTGTAAGGCTTCTACCTTCACCTCTGTCTCACTTAAGAATCCATTAAAAATTTATTAATTCCTTTAAAACATGCAAAACAATGCAGCTTCCAGGAAGAAGAGCCACATAGCCAAAGAGCCACAGAATATTCACTGCAAGAATATTGATAAATAAAACATCAGTTAATTACAGTTTAAGGCTAAATCCTTGGCTGGTGGAAATGGGCAGTCACTATCTACAGCAGAGCCCAGATGCACAAGTCGACTGCCAGCTTCAAGTTCCAAGTCATGGCAAGTTGCTTTGTCTCCCCATAAAGCAGAACATTGTCTAGCTCAATAGTATTTCATTATAATTCTTACACATCACTAGGAAAGTTACATTTTCAATGACATTTGAAAGCAGATTTTCTCTGAACAGTTAAAAGAAACCTTGGTTCAAATTATTGCATAATATGAATAAAAAAAATCACAAAAGTGCATATATGTATGTATGTATGTATACACGCAGAAGGAAGCCACACTGCCACTTGCAGTGCAGTCAGCTACCACTATAAGGCATTTATTGCTGTAGATACAGGCCTGTGTTGGGTCACAGGGTATATTTACATGAATGTAAACTTTATTCCTTGGTTTGAGAGACCCCCTGGGAGGTCTTCATATTAGGGAAAGGTGTAGAGTCTGGAACTGCCTGGAAGTGGCACTTTATTTTAGGACCGGCCTCACGGAAATTTCAGAATAAAGGTTTTATTGCAAAAATATTCTGCACCAAAGTGGTAACTAAGTTAGTATATCCACTTTATGGACTTTAGAAGAACGCATATTGAATGATTTTTTTTCCATTTTCCACTAAGTTAATTTGGCAGAAACAATATCACATTTCCCATTAGCTTCTTGAATTCTCAAGTGGCCAAACTTAGAATGGCAACTGAACACACTGAAAGGCATCAACACTAGGAGTAAAATGTTTACTTCCAGCTCCTAAAAATCCATCTCAATGACATTTCTTCAGCAAGTGAAGAGTTATATTTTTAACTGCAAGCATGGTCTCTGTGCAGGTTGGTTTGATCAGCATTTCAGGAAGCAAAAATCCAAAATGGCCAGTGTCACGCAGCTCAAATGCAAATGCATATGGGATGCCATTTTTGTAAGCCCAGTCCATAGAGCTGCCAGAACTCACATCTGAAAGAGACAATTCAGAGAAAGCATTAAAAAATGTTAAATGCAGGTCATGCTGAAGTCATCAGAGGGTTCTTGTGGCATTTTGTCTCTGGAACCCAGTGAGTATTCTTGCAGCTCCAGCTGTTGCTTGCCCTGATCCTGAACACTCTTCAGAGAATAGCATGAAAACTCAGCACCTGGTGAAATGTGCTTAGCATAATATGGACTAGTCCCTTCATTTTCATAGGGAAAAATATTATAACTGTTTTGTGTAAAGCAAAACTTTAATTAAAGTGAATATCTAGAATAAAGCCTCAAACTGTTACTGTCTCCCCATGTGAACACAGTCTGAAGCTTTCTTTCCACAAAGATCTCCCAGCTGGACTGGAGAGTTCTGCTGCTCCTAGCCTTAAATTGGCTTTTTTAGGCAATTCATTTGCAGTGAGAAGGAGGAAAATTGGTAATCTGCCATCTTCTTTTTAAAATGCTTTAAAAGTTATTTTCATTTGTCTTACTTTCTCACCATTTCCCCACAGAATGAGAGCGTTTGCATAGGTGATGTCTTAAACAAACCTTCCTGAGGAAGTGTGCGGCTTATGCTTTCGTTATCTCCATATGTTGATTATCCAAGACACATTTTTTTATACAGATAAATCTCTCATGTGACCTGCTGTAATCTGTGCAATTTTGGCATCAATACACACTGCTTTTCCTTTGACACAGTGACTGCAGTGTAATGAGCACAAGATGATGACTATGCTGTGAGATGGAGACCCATGATAAGTGGAACAGTAGCTGAAACACAGCAATGGCAGAGGAGATGCAGGAGGTTACTTGTGAAAAGTCTTTAGCTTTTCACTTTTTTCAATGTCTGTTATCATTAGCCACAGCATTCAGACCTCAAGGTTTCAGTTAAGAAAAAAAGTGTCTTGTTAAAACCTGTTGAACTTCTTTTTCTTTTACCTGTTACAACTTAGTGCATTTGCAGTATCTGCTAAAGATATGGTTTTTAAGATCTTGGTTTTTCTTTTTAAAAAACCCCACAGTTTTCTATGATATGAATATGTTATTTGCTGGCTTTTGACTCTCAAGTGCATTTTAATCTCTTTTATTGCATCAGTTGAGTTAATCTTACTGCAATCGACTGACTGAATCAGTTGCAAAACTTTCTTCTGCCTTCCTCACAACCCAAAACCGGAACAAAGTTCAGTTTAAATAGTGTTTGCATTCTTTGTTATAATAAGGGTTTTCTCCTTCTTACTGTAGGAAGGTTAAAGTCACAAACCTGCAGACGGAAACTTACACAAAGTGCTGGATGCAGGGCCATATCTGTATCTTACACCGTAGGCTGACTGAAGAGCATTAACAGCATTATAGGCTGCTGATTCCTGGGGAGAAGAAGAAAATCAAATACATAAATTAGACTTTGAATTAAATACTGTATTGTGGTTGGAACCTGAGTCAATGGATCATTGACCTCTGGCACAGTGCTGTGTTCCACGAGTCTGTGGCAGCTAAGTTAAAATTATTGTAAAGGATAAATGCATTATTTATTTTTAATGACAGCAATTCCCTGAAAAACTTGATTTTGTATTGTATAAAAGAGCTCTCTGCACCATGAATGATCAGACATTAAGTGTTTGTAATGATAGGTATATATGTCAATTTAGCAACACAACAAATTTAGATGACATGTAAGACCATGAGATGAAATAATCTTTTAAATGCAGTTTAAAAGCCTGCGTGCATTTAGTGAAGATGAATTTCCCAGTTCACTAAACCTTGTCTCTGCCGGGCCAGTGAAGGAGAAATGATGTCTTGTTGACACTCACAGTGGTTCAGTGAGCAGATGGGAAGAAGGAAGGAGAAAAGTTCCACTTCTGAATCTCTGATCAGCAGGTAAATGTTCACTGCTGGTTTAACTTTCTCTGGGGCCTGATGATGTAGTCTTGGAGAACTCTTTCCACTATTTCAGAAATGTGATTTCAGTCCTGTAGAGGTAAAATCAGTGCCTACGTTGCAACAGCTTGCAGCTGAAAGGCTGTTTAGGAGGTTCCTGGTTTGTCCTGTGAAACTGTGTGCAAAAGGCCTGGCCCATGGAAAATTCTGAGTCACACATGGATAGGGCATCAAAACACACAGAAAGGAAAAGGAATATTACCCCCCAAAAAAGGATATTGGCAAATATACAGTGAAGGCTGGGAAAACACAGTCATCTCTTTATAGAGAACAGGAAATTATTATCTTTGGAGCTAGAAATGCTGGACTTTGAACCACTGCATGAAGCTGCAATGGTTGTTTTAGTTGTTTTATTTCCTTGAGCAGGTTTGTTTGGTTTGTGCAAGTTTTCGTAAACTCAGTCCTTACCTTGTTATTCATCAGGCAATAACTGAATACACTGGGGAAGGAGTACCCTCTACTTGCCTTCCCATTGATATGTTTCTCCTAACCTTCCACTTGTTTGCCCTCATCAGGAGTTGGGATTCTGACTTAATCCTTGGTCTGACCCATGAAGGCTTTGTCTGCCCAAGTAGAGAAGCCAGAGAAAACTGCTTTAAATGTCATTCCAGAAACAAAAATAAGTTCATTTTCACTTCCTGATGTGCAGGTAGGGCTTTGGTGAGTTTATTTTACACAGTAACTCCTCTTAGCAAATGAAAAAGAACATTTTTACTCCATTGCAAACATTAGTTAGGCACAAACAGAATTTTTGGTTTTTGAGCAGAAAGACGATGGTGCTGGAGACTCTGCCCTTTTCAGCTTGACCTCTTACCACCTCCACTGGAGAGTGTGTGGAAGCAAAGACTGCTTAACTCAGTGTTGCTGGAATTTCTGCAGGGCTGGGATGTGGTTGCCAGCCGGTGTAAGGGGTAACCTCTGATTCACCCTAACATCAAAGATGAGAAGGCCCTGTCCTGTGGGAGAGGGGAGAAGTGCTGTCACTTGCCACTCTTCCTCCAGATGCCTTGACTTCTGAGTTGTGACACACAAGACCCACGATGGGGTTGGAGTTGCTGGACCCTGTGAAGGTGGTGGGGTGGCAGTGTGAGGTCACCATGGTGGCTGTGGCTGCTCAGGGCCCGGGAAGGGGAACTCCAGCTACGGCCAGGAGCTGTTGTCTGGTGTCTGCACTGTCCCAAGCATGAGACTGTTGCTCAACCAAAATCTGCAAGCAGCTGTGCTTACCATCTCAGGGTCTTGGTGAGGAGCTGGGATGGCCTGACAAGAGGCTCAATGCCAACAGGAGACTGTGCTCAGCTGGGAGAGCTGAGAAGGCTGGAGAACAAAGTCCTGATAAATGCACCATGGCAAGTAGATCATAGCCACAAATGAGAAGACTCCCTGTGCATGAGTTACGCACTGTACAGTAATGAGACAACAGGTAATCCCGTTGAAATCTTTCAAAGACGTAGTTTGGCAATGCCCATTTAAAGTCAGCACAACAGTAATGGGTTCTCTGCAGAGGCAGAAACTATCTGGAGGTCAGACCAGGAGCATCCCAAGTCCATGTTCACCACGTGGGCACACGTCCCTGGGCACTGTGAACTTGAAGCTCTTAGCCTTGAGGAATGCAGCTGGCTTCCACTGTTAGACCCATGTGCCCCAACAAGGGACAGTTTTCAACTGCATCATACTGTGCAGGTTGGATCCTGAATAAATCCAGGCAACCAGTCTTTGAACACCCTCGAGGAGAAAATGCCACATAAAATTACCAGATTTTTGCAGAGATGTACACAAACTCAGTCATGCCATATAAGTTCCCTGCAAACACTAAGGCAAATGACAGTACAGGAAGAAAAAGGATGAAAATCAGGTGAAATTTAAAACCCTTGAGATGGATGTGTGTTTCTGCTGGTGTTTTTTTCAATCTAAAAGAGAACTTTCATTTTAAGCATCTTAAAAGAGCAGATTTCAGGAGAGTGCTAATAAGAAAGTTGTGCCTAAATTAGAACAGAATATGCATGTTGTGATCAGTACACAGCTCTCCAGTTTCAAAGCAGCTCTGAATAATTGAACACTTTAATTGAAATGGTAACTGACAGCTCACTAGAATGATCTGACCCAGACAGAAACAGCCTTTCTTCTGCTCAAAATTAATCGTAGCCCACTGTTAGCACCAAAAGCTATTTATCCGCTATGCATGTGGGGTCTTACTGTTTTCCACTGCACACCGCCCACATAGACCAGCAATGCTTATTCCATCAGTGTCAGGAAACAGAGATCTATCACTTTCCAGCTCACTGCAATTTCCAAGAGAACTGGAGAATCCAAAACCTCAGCCTAAGTTTTTTGGGACTTAAAAACCATATATTTGTGAGCCACCAGGTGATGGAGCCTTTGGCTGTAGGCAAGTGTTAAAACACACAAATAAATAATCAACAAATATTCCCTTAATTTTCACTATGATCCCTATAATGACCTTTATAAATAACAGGAAATTACTTCAATTTTCTATTTCAACCTCTTTTGTTTTTGACCTACCACAATGAAAAGAAGTATGAAGTTCCAATACTGACAAGATATTTAGAATTGGTATTTGGTTTTCATTTGTCCATGGGAATTGTTTAAAATAGTGTCTTTTTTTTTCCTTTAGGTCTGTGCTCCACTCCCTCTGATGAGAAGCCTGATCTAAGGTCTTGCAAACCTCAGGAACATCAAAACCTTCTAAACATCAAAAATTGGGATCCTTTGGTCTAAAAGCAATGGGTGGAAAGGCAGAATGTGTACGAGCTGAGGGGCAGATATGCCCAATCTCAGAATAGAATTATCCCTTAAGCAACAAGAACAACAATATATACTGGTGTGCATGAAAACTCTCAGATAAATCTTCCTTCTCATTACAAAGAATTTTCCATCTATAGCATCTGCTCCTGCCTTACATTACTCTGGACATTTTAGTCAGATACCCAGTAATCATGTACTTGCAGAGAAGCTGCTGATTCTTCTTAACACTGCGTCTTTACCTTCTTCTCTGTTGCTTGTTCCTAAAAAAAATATACTTGCACCTGCTGATCTTCAAAGGAATGAGAACCTCTGATTTTAAATTCCCAGTCTGATTTTTTTGCTAACTAAATAGTCATCAATTCACTTGGGGAATTCCTTTCTCCTTGTCATTACCAAAAAGAATGTGAAGGTAGAATAAAAAATAAACCGTAAATTTACCCGCAGTCATTACAGGGTTTGGTGAATAGTCCCCACAAGTCTCATATTTTTAGCTCCTCTGGCTGCTTAGTTAACTTGTAATTTGCTCTGTTTCATAGGAATGGCATCAGACAGAAGAATGTTTAATAGCTACTGAAATTAAGTGTCTCAACAGAAATAAACCTACAAAGAGAGTTTAGTTTGTGGAGTCCTGGCTGCTCAGCCTCCTGAGGGAACAGTTGAGTGAAACTTGAGTGAAGCCCCAGGGACTGACAACATCATTCATTCTGCTCAGAATAAATCCAAGGTGCAGTTAAGCTCCTTTGGAGAAAACTAGCTTAAACCAGCAAGTTAAAAGTCATTGCAACTTTCAAGGTCAAAATGGGAGATAAATGGAATATGTAATTTTATTCAGGATTGAGGGGGAAAGAAAGAGGCTTGGAACTGGTTGGTGCAATGTGGGTCTGTGAGCAGGAGCAAACAGAGAGCAAAGCTTAGCCACGTGTCCCTCAGAGAATAAGCCATAAGGGGGGTTTTATGAACAGGAGGCTGGCTAAAACAGACCTCAGACTGCAAGCAGAGGGAATAGCTCTGCATTTGGATGAGCCTGGAATACATGAAATGTACTCATCTGTGAATCAATAAGCTTACATCAAAAATTATTTTTAATTTATTTTTCTAATATAGAGAAGCTCCTGATTTTAATTACCTGCTTGTCTGAAAGGGTTAAAAACACTATGTCTGACCTGAATGATACATAGTGCAATTGAAGCTTTAATTTTGGTAAAATCAAAGAGATTCCTCCTTGAATTGATAAACATAAACAGTTTCAATTTTATTTTGTTCATAACATTGAAGATGATCTTCTTTGTGCTCCTAGTGTTTAAGTTCTGAGCATGAAGAGACAGAATTTCAGCTAGATACCCAAGGACCTATGTAATTCCCATTACAGTTAATTAAATAAAATTATAATAACTATAATTAAAATTAGGGATTTATCCTATAAAGTAATTTAAAGGGACTGATGGATGAAAGGCATGATGCCATTTTAATCAAATCACCACTGACTCGTGGTGAGTGAAGGTTATATAACCAGAAATGTGATTGCAAGTGGATCCAGAGTAAACACTGCTCAATATTATATATGTGCAAAGTATTGAAGAAACAAGTCTCCTTTCAAGACAAAAATATACACTTTGGAGCACATTCTCCAAGCTTTAATGTACTTACCACACAGTTGAAGTTTGGAATGGTTGCATATTTGTATGAGTAAGGGTACAGCAGCATCTGTGCATAGGCATGGAAGGACAAATAGGCTTTTATTTGCTTCCGGTGCTTGCGGAGAAAGTGAGCAACAGCCTTTACTTCAGGCTCAGACTCGGGAAAAGGACCACAGTAAGTGTCATCACATGGGTGTAGGGAAGCTCCTTCATCTAGAGGTTGAAAGAGAAAGTTGGTGGTGAACAATCACAGAGAAATTCCAGCTTCTGGCTCAGCCTCTTTTGGTCCACGTGCAAAAGCGTGAAAAGCAATAAACAAATTAAATTGCTTTCTTGTGCCTGATGGGCATGAGCCTGGGGGACTTCAGTGCAGCAATCTGCTTGTTCATCTCATAGACACACCAAGCTCCCAATCAGCCAGCTACAGGTGATTATCCCCAGAGGATACATTCTTTCCAAATGAAAAAGGAGAACCTGACTTCGTTGCATTTTCTTCCTGGCTTTTTGCATCAGCGTTGCAGTGTTAAAACTATTGATGGGTCTCAGTTGGTCTATTTGTAATCAGAGAGCTGTACCTCTTTCATTGGTCACTCTCAGGACAAATCTAGCCTTTTACAGCTTTTACTGTATTACCTATGACAGTGGTGGTTACAATGGTAGGCAGACAACCTCAACAGGAATTATCTTAAAAATATGATAATAGCTCCTGATTACTGCCTATTTTCACCCCTGCAAACCTCATGGAAGAAAAAAAAAAACAAACCAAAAAAAAGAGAAGCCACATGGGATGACTGCTCAGTCAGCTAAAATAGAAATCCCCTCAGTTTAATCACCTCAGTTTGCACAGGGCCTAACTTTACTTCAAGTCTGGGGCAGGGGTTCAGTTTTGAGGATATCTTTGTGTCAACCTGCTCAGGTGGCAGCAAGCTGCACAAGAGTAACCTACATATAATATGCCATGAGGTACTGAAAGATGAAACTTAGGAAAGGAGATGTGGTGGTGGCTCCTTTATAATTTAGCAATTCTGGATCTAAGCCATTGTCTCATTTACAGTTTAGGGCCTGGGCCTAAAAGAACAATATTTATGCAAATCTACTCTGATCTTTTATCTGCTGCAATTTCAAAATACTGCACATTTTACATTGACCTGCAGAATAATAATGGTTTGCTTGCAAACTTCCCTGGAGCCATCAGGGACTTACAACAACAGTGTTTTATTAGCTTTACTTTGTATAGTAAGTACTGCCACCTTCAATTAATATGAAAAGAGCTGTGTGTGAGAAGGCATAATGCTATCAACTAAAACAGGATTATGCAATCAGCCTAATGTCAAAAAAAAAAAAAAAGAAAGAAATGGAAGAATTTCATGCTGCAGTTTTATTTGTAAGATAAAAATTGAGGCTACCAGCTACCACTCAATGGCCACAGGTGGGGATTTCAAAGGTATTAGTGCTTGGATTGCAGTGGATATGGAAGGGTTATAGAGAGGGCAGATGGTCTTCTCCATGCAGAACAGATGGCCACCAAGTCATCCAAATCCCAAGAGCACTCTGCCTCGATTTCTTATCAGATAATATAGCTGCAGGAGAGCTATTGAACAGTCTCCAGAGCCTTTGCCTTTTTTTTTTTTTTTTGGATACTTCATCTCCTGTTTCAGTGTTGTATACTAAATCATGGCAATGGATAATAATGTTAATAAACAGTGGATCCCTACAAGCTAATGATAAAATTACCCAGTGGCAAAATATGGCTCAGTTTAGAGACTTCCAGGGAAGGAAAAAGCCTCTCTAAACTGTTCAGCCTATGGTGAGCCATGTACCATCCCAGAGATAGTTAGTGCTCTACCTTAAGTGAAGCTAACTGTTGATAAAAAGAGGAGGTTTCCATGGTGGCCTTGGATAATGTAAGGGTATGCTCAATTTTCATACTGGAAGTTCTTTAAGTAACCCAAGAATGAAAAAAGAGTTGGACATTTCTAAGTTACAGTCATGAGAAGCAAATGGAATTGTGTAAAATGTTACCATGCTGCCTTGTTTTTGTACCTGATAGCATACCAGGGGAGGACAAGGATTCAACATCCATCATGAGAGCAAATGAACAGAGGAAATGTGTGCCAAGACTGATAAAGCCAGTGCTCTGGTACAGAAGGAAGAGTGAGAGGATGAATGAGCCAGAGCTCATTCAAGCTGGAGCTTGATTTTCAAACTTCCTTGCACCCACTTCTGCCAGGATGGGATATTGTCCTCAGTGAGCAGTGGGGTGCACTGGAAATTGGGATGTGCTGGAAATTTTAACTCCTGCTATTGCTCTCTTGGGGATTTGGATGCACCTGCTTTAACTAGATTTGCCCACTTTAATTAATTATAAGTACCTGATTATTTCCTTAAAAGTTGCTATTATTTCATTATCATTAAACCACTTATTGCACATATATGTGCATTGCAAGGAGCATTTCTACCCAGAGTTCTTGCTGCCAGTATTCATGTGGGCCTGTGTGCAATGTGTGTGCACTCTTTTGAGTACAGGTTGCTGCAACATGAAATCTAGCAGCGATATGGCTCTTGGCTTGGTCCCTAGAGAGTCATAAAACTCACATCAAAGTCCAACACTAGAAAGGAAGAGGAAAGCAGATGGGATGCTGTGTTATCAGCACTGACTAGCTCACTGCTGATAGCATTTGGTGGCTTTGCTGAGGCTGGAATCTGCCACAGCACACCTGCCTGGAAGCCCCACCGTGAAGTTCAAGCCTGTCAGAAAACTCTTAAGTGCAACTGAACTGAATGGAAATGTTTTTACAAGCATATGCAGTTTTAAATGTTAAACTCACCATGATTACACAAGCCTCAAAGTGTGATATGATCCATATTCTTCTCTGACTCATCTAATATCAGATATTAATGAGAATGCCAGGTGATTGGTCAGGGTCATCAGAGTACCAGTCAGCCCAGTTCATGAAAGACCTTTTTATTCTCCATTAAAATAGACAATTAGACAGACTTTGGGGTCCAAAGCAGGAAGCTGAGCATGTGCTTTTTGGGATGAGAAGCAGACTTGAAAGAATTTTTATTTTTTAAACTTGGATGGGGACCTGTCTTTCATGTAAGTGCAGGGGAGAAATGCAACAAGTAGGGGATTATAGCGCACAACATATGTGAGTATTGTTACAGTTTCATGAAGCCTAGAAAAAACAGTTTTTTGAATTAAAACTAAGCAAACATTTTTAGGACTGAATAAAAAATGTGTTTTGATACAGTGGCTAGGGAGCAGGAAGAGGGAGGAGGAATCAAAAAAAAAATTAATTAGAATTAGAAAGAAAATGCACTCTGTATTAATTTTGCACTGATAGGCACCTAACATCTCTCAACACATTATAAGAGAACTGATCATTCCAGTTATACCAGTGGCTATTTTCTGAACAGTAAGTGGGTGTCCCCAGAAAATACTTGCAGTTGTGGCTTACACACTTAAGTAAACCATGGTAACAGTGATGCAGGACTCATTCATTTTTATGTTATTCCTGCAGCATAAAATTGCCTTAAAGATTGTGATAGTAGCCCTGGGCTTGTCTTCTGTAAAGAAGGTTTCTCAACTAACACAGGCTTTCTGTAAATGCTTCTGTCTCAGCCCTCTCCTTAGAGCAGGTAGAGTTGAAAACAATTTGAAGTAAATTTCACAGGTCCATCCTGGATTGGATGTATGCATCTGTCCACAATCACTTTTATCTTTACAGTTTTCAAAGCCCTACTTAAAGAACCCAGCTGTTTCCAGCCAGAGTGTACAGTGCTCATCCATACTGCAAGAGTATAGTGGAAACATGTAGAGGAAGAGGGGATGGGCTGAAGGCAGGGCCCTTGTACTACACAAACACAATTTCTTGTCTTTACAAGCTTGTAATATAAATAAGGAAGGTGGGCTAATGCTGGCTGAAGCAACAGCTGCACAGAGAGCTAAAGGAAGTGCCTTAAGATGGGACAGCAGGTCAGCAGGTATATATTACTGTATTTAAGTGTTGTTACTTCCTTACACTAGAACCTTTAGGGGCTGCTTACCCCTGTGTGAATTGCTCAATCTTTAGGTAAGATTTAAGAAAATACCATTTTTTCTTGGTGGATCCATTCCAAACCTTCTGGTAGTCACTTCATTACCGCTGCGTTCTCTATGCAAAATTCACGCCAATTTTTATGAAGTACTTACAGAACTGCTGGAAGCTTAAAATTGTATCTCCATGAATTTAGAAGCACCTTCTTTCTTTATTAACTCACTGATAATAATGGCCTTAAGGACACTGAGGCCAGCAAAGTCAGTCTGACATTTCCAAAGTTAAATCATTTCAGAGAAATGGCAAATTGAATAAAATGAAGCTTGAAATGTTCCCTGAAGCTACAGTTAAAAGGTAAGATTTACAGGTAGATCTTGAAAAGTCATGGTTCATTCTCAATGTTATGCTTCAAATTATTTATATGATTGCCAAAATACAGAATAGCTGTATGTATGATTTAAAAAATTTTGCCACATTCTCCATGACAAGGTTTTGCTGACGATAAGCTCTGTTTTTCCAGGTTTGAGAACTTTTATTTTTTAAGAAGTTATTAGAAAGATTTGAGCCTTGGCTTATGGCTTTATGTGAAAAAAATCTTCAACTATGGAAAAGAGAACACTTCACAACAGATGTGATCTAACCTACTTGGATAATTACCTCTGCTGAATAAGTAAATACAGGGTAATCTGAACTGGGGGACCAAAGTATCTCCATACTTACCACACCATTTCACTTTCCAGTTGCGATTAGCATCAACACCATGACAGTGAAACCTCATGTTCTTTGATCTTGTTTTTCTCCAAAATCGATCCTAGCATAAGTAACAAAATATTTAAATAGCAATATTACTCTATTTTGGCAAAAATCTATTTGTACACATAACAAATCAACCCTGGTAAACATATTCAGTATTCTGTTTTAAATGGAATAATTTATTTCCAAGGCACAAAGTGATGGACCAGATTTATGCAGAGTCACCTTTGAATAATGTAATAACTATTTGCTCTTTCTTGTCTGAATAGTTTTTCAAATAATACTACTGCCATTACTTACATTTGTCCAGCTGAAATGATATCCATCCACATTAAATACAGGCATGATATAGAAATACAACTGAGTTAGCATCTTTCTCATGTCAGGATCAGTCTGGTATGTCTGAAGAGCCTAAAGCAGAAAAGCCAAAGAAAATAGTTTCCATAATAAAAATAATTTCCCAATTAAGTATTGTGGTGGACTATGACAGTCACGAGGCATTTGGCAGTACAGAGGTCTGCTCTCATGGCAGCACAGACATCCTTCTAGCTGTGCCTGAAGGGCTGACATCTTCCTGCAAATGTGATTCAGACAGTGTGTGAACATGTGAGAAAGGTGTCCTAAAGACCCTATTCTCCCTGCTTCTCAGTTGCTTTCAATACTCAAGAAAATACAACTCATATTACAGAAAAGAAAATGCATGCAAAGTTTTTCTTGAAGTAAGAGCTGTGAGTCAGTGGAATACTTTCTTAGTTGAAGAAGTGAACTTAGCTCCTGTAAGACAGTGCAGCCCTGTTGTTTCCACTAGGTGATTTGATAAGGTCTTGAGGCAGTTAAGGCTCAGATTAACAACACAGCTTTTGTTTGTATTCAAAGTAGCTCACTATTTTATTCCCTTACAATTTAGGCGCCCCTCTATTTTTGGAGAACCTTTAGTATATAGGTTAGTAAAAGAAGTCTAGGTAGGGAAAGTTTTTTGGTTTTTTATCCATTCTGCATCTTAGAAAAATGCAGCAAAACTAGAGGCTCCTCAGCAGGTCTATTGCTAGTGCCAGAGATGGTCCTTTACCAGTTCCAGGAAGCTTATACTCCACTTATTCTCTTGCAAATACTGTGCCTTGACATAGCTGGGCATCAAATCTGCATCCTTTGAAGTTTAAGTCCTGATTTTATAAGGTGAGGAATCCAGTGCTTCATGTGGCAGGTGGAAAGCATATCACACTGATGCTGGGTTGAGAGGCATGCCTGAGCTTGGCTCCTCTCCTCCTGCTGCTGTGATTACAGCCTTCTGCTCTGCAGTACTTCTGGCCCTTCAGATCTGAAGAGTAGCATGTGTTTGGGGAGCAAAGGGAAACATTTGCTCTGAAATAAACTAAGCTAAATGCTTTTCAATTGACAAATGCTTAGGAACAGTGTGAAGTACAGGAATTCAATACTTCTGGGCTCCTGATGATGCAGCTGTTTGAATTGCTGAAGCTGCCATGGGAGCTGATGGATGCTTTTTGTGGAATATCTGTAAGAAATAACCATACATTTGGACAACTCTGGGGCTGAAATTTACTCATGGAGGAGTATGACTTTTTTTTCTTTACTGAGGGGATTAGTGGGACTTCTAAATACTTCTCCTATGTGGTTCATTAACCGTCCCTCTGTTGTGCTGCACTTTCTCCTTGCCCAGCTTCATCTCAGCCTCCCAAAGTGCTCTGCACGTGCAAGTCCTTCAGCCTCAGTGTCAGATCCAAAGCAGCACATGATCCTTGTGAACAGCCAAGACACCCAGTGCTACTCCACACTGAGCTCCTCTGCTCCAGCCAGGCAAGAGGAGGGGACAGTGAGAAACAGAAGGCAAGGCAAAGCACAGAATGAAATGGGACAGGGTGGTGTGGAGCATTGCACCTTAGGATGAGGTCCTGAAAGAGAGCTTGTTTGGAGGAGAGAAGAGATGATAGTGTGCTTTTGAAGGGAATCTTCATGGACTGCCCAGGAGAAAGCCCCAGTCAATGAAGAGGTCATAGGTTCCTGGTCCATTTGCCAGAAATTCCCCAAAAATTCATAGCTGGTCTTGCATTTAAAATTGATTTACTTGTATTAAAAAGCCATATCAAGTCTTCAAATGGGTTTGGGTAAAAAAAATTGGTGTTAAGGGAACTTCAAAAAAATCAGTTTTGTCAAAACATTGATTTCTCAAATCAGTGGTTAGTCAAAAACAATGACCATGAAAAAAAGGACTGTGTGTTATTGCTATTTCACATGCAGATGACACGTATTGAAGTAAACAGGGCTACTGTGTACATTAGGCTGGCCCTGCACTTAAATCTGGACAGGATTAGGAGCCTATGTGGTAAGTATGGAAGTTAAACTGGCAAAACTGTTCTTACAGCTGGAAACAGAACCAACCCATGCTCCAAATTGTGAGTTAAAAAAAATGAACATTTTTGTCTTGCTTATTTCAGAAGTAGTAATAGGGAGAAGTAGTTTAGCTGAGGAGGAAATAAAGCACCACACACCACTTCCTTTCACTGCTTTTCTATTTTTAGACAGTTTTAGCAAATTAAGCTCAGGTTGTGTAGCCACGGTGGGTATTTACATACCAGTGATGATGATGATGAAATTTGTATATGTGTTTGTATCTGTTTTTTGTGTGCTGTCAGTTACATTGGTAATTATGCATTTTGTTACACTGGGCTATATGCTGTGTTTGAAACTGCAATGCTGCAAGACTAAAATCTTTAAAACACTTTTAAAATCATCTCCTTAAAATAACTACAGATAGTTAATTAATGTAAGTTAATACACTGCTTAAAAATGCATTAATGAATTTTGAATATTTTCCTGAACCTTTACAAATTTGCAAAAAGTGGCACAATTAAAATATTTGAATTAAGATTTTTTAGTATACAATATGTTTTAAATCCTGTGAAGAATATCTTTTCCTTGCTAGGTGAAAGCACTACCATTTAGAAACCTAAACAATATAGGCAGCAAAATGCCAAGTTTTATAGTGACTTTATGTTATTTTAATGCCTGTTGTCATTGACAAAATACTAGAAGAGACTTTGGAAAGCATTATAGTCCCCAGTAATAATCCTTAAAATTGAAAGTCTTAATGTTGGTTTAGAGCCAAATATGTTATTCAGTTCTGTTCTTTAAAGAATATATGGGGTTTAAAAATAACTTTGTCACCCTTTTAGAGTAGTATTTCATTAAAAATATAGTTGGATCTAGAGTGGCTTTCTACTTTGAAAGCCAGCAGATAGTGTGAGATCATATTCACTCTTTCTGCTGAAAATACTTTGTCTTTCGCACGGCTTTTATCTGGTATTTTTATTTGATGCATGTAATCAGGCAGCACAGACAGTATAATCTTTGGCAATGAGCCTTACAGTTACCAAGGTGTGTCCTTGCTGGAGCAAAGCCCACAACTTGCTTTTTGTGATGTGACTCTTGAGTTCTCCCAACCTCCCCCAGCCCCGGCCCCGGCCGTGCTGAAAGGTTTTCTCTCTGCTGTGACACAAATAGGAGCCATTAGTGAATTAACTGCATTGTAGTTTGCAGAGAGCTCTCAGAATATGGGTTGGTTCTGCTTCCCCATCATGCAATCAATAGCAGCTTTGCTGCTGAATGTGCTGAGAGCCAGAGCAGCCCAATAAACGCTGAATTGTGTTATTAGTGAGCGAACAGATGATAGAGGAATGCTGCCAGCACCGTGCAGGCAATCTGCCTGGAGGTGGGGAGAGCACCAGGGATTAATAGGATGGGGCTCCATCATCTGGATCAGCTGAGTGGTGGTTGCTGATAGAGCTACAGCAGCTTATGCTGGCTGAGGATATGGTCCAGAGGAAATTTAATTTAGGGGACGAAGTAAACAAAAGAGTTATATTGTAAACTGCCAAGGCAATAAAGGCGAGAGTGCAAAATGGATTTAGGATGCAGTTAGGCTTTTTATAAAATCAGGGGATTGAGTGAGAAGGACAAAGCAAGGAGACAGGGTTGGGAGAAACTCTGAAATCCCAACTGAGCTTAATAAGGATTTGCTATCCCACAATTAATTATTATTAAATTTAAGGTAACAATCAGCTTTTACTCTTTCTGATTTTGAATTAAACAACCATACTGAATTAAACAGTTACTATTTTAGCTCAAAGAACTGACTCCATTTACTGCTCTGCCAGAAATCGCACAAAACTGCTTCTGGCAAAACAGGATTAACCCTTCCGTGCCATTATTAAGATATCAGTTAAAACACCTTTTCTGACAGAAATACATAATATTTTACTTTTATCTGCACATGTTACACTTTAGCAGGCTGATGCTATGATCTGCCATTCTGGCCTTCACTGCCACTTTATCAGTTTGGCAAGTTAGTAATTAGCTCTGTCACCGCTCTTGGAAACAGTGCAGCTTTTTATCTCTGTTTTCCCTTTTGCTGCTAGTGTCCTGCTTTGGCATTCAAATCACAAGCAGAGTGCTAAGCCCATTATTAATGCTAAGATACAGCTGAGTATTTAAAAACAAATGGCTTAAAACAAAAGGTCAAATTTTCAAGGCTGAAGCTTGAACTGGGTCTGATTTATCCTTTTTGTTTAATACAATGCAAAACCTTCCTTCCTCTTTGAAGGCATTTACCACAGGAGAAACCCAGAAACAACTGAGAAAGAGGAGTGTGCTGCAACACTCCTTAACACCCATAAAAAGAGTCTGACAAGAAGGATCTGCAGAGTCCCAAAGACTTGACTGTGTAGCTCCTTAAGGACGCAAATGGAAAAGATGCTGAGGCAGAGAAGAGGCGGAGGGATGATGGTGGGATTGATATGCTAGAGAAGCAAACAGCCATTCCAGGAATCTTGTGCAAGGCTGGGACCACTCAAGCAAGGGCAGGATCTTGTGGGAAAGAAGATGCATAATTGCACAGATCTTAATAGAAACTGGAGAGACAACTTCTTGGTGCCACTCAGAGAGGTAGTACAAAAGGAAAAAGAAAAACCTCTTAGATGCCAAACAAGTCAAGGACTGCCTATCTGGGAAAAAAAAGGCCTGAGTTATTCTGAAGCACTGTGAATGCTTTAAAAGGAGCAACACAGATTTCTTTACTAGTAATTGTATGAAATTAGTGCCCACCAAGATATAGGCCTCTGAAAAATGTAATAATTGAATTTTGCATCCTAATTGAGTTGCTCCATGGTAGTACATATTGAGAGAAACTCAAGAGAACTCACTTGAATACATGCTTCAATTAAATTTTTGAGACCAAATTAAATACTTAAGATATAAACAATTGCTTGTAATTCCATTTCTGGAACAAATAAATTGTCCAACATATGGAATTATCTTTCACAGTCCTTTTTCATGCTCAGTAGTCTTTCTGCATATCAGCAGTTTTACTGAGACCCTAATTACTCAGTACCATCATACAGGAGTGGACTGCTAAAATACAGAGCAGAATTTCTTCCTTAGGGCAACTAATGTGTTGGAACAACAATGTGAATTCTTTTCATGTCTTGAAGAAGAACATACCCAACAGCCTAAAAGCCTTCAGGGGGTAGAATCTGAATGTCCTAGTGATGAATAAAATAAGAATTTATAGGAGCAAGTGTCATTGAGGAATTCCTATTACAGGCACAACACAGCTGCAGTGTTACTTTTATCAAGATCTACTTACATTGTGAAAAATTAATATCTGCAAGCAAAATTAAAGCACTTTTTACCTTCTAAAGGTCATGGGTAGGCAGAAAGATGCAGCTGAGTAGCTGAAAGTGTGCACAAAAAATAACACAGTACTTTCTTTTGGAAAACTAAAACCAATTTTGACTGGTTTTTAAATTTGTTATCATGAAGGTGTAACAGCAAAGGAAAGAACCTTCCCTAAACTGTCTTACTGTTGGATAAAACCTGGGCAATTCCACCACAGATCAAAAGAGACAGAGATACTTCACAGCATAAAAATGGTTTGCCACAGTTGCCTTTAAAACAATGCATCACATGCCTCGTTGTGGTGATACCATGGTACTGCACTCCATCTTTTTGGCATTGGCTTCGATTTTATCCATTAAAAAAAAAAAAAGGCATCACAACTGAGGCCCCAGATCAGGAAACTCTTGTTGATAGTGTTCACTGCTACTTTAATTTCCTTCCTCTCAGAACTTGTGCAGATTTTCAGTAGCAAGCATGTGCTAGAGAGATGCAGATACTCAGAGAGAAGTGGTGTATAGGATGGCTGCCAAAAAAAGGAAACACATTCAGAACTGAAACAGCTGTGGAATGGAAGGGAGACGTTGAGTAGAAGCAGAAACTACTACACGTAGGTGTGAACACTGCACATGAACTTCAAAAGGCAGGAACAGCATTTGCAGGATGGAAAAAAATCATGAGGATAAAACAAATTCTGCATTGGTACCAGTGCCTCTTGCTGCTGAGAGGCTGATGAATGAAGTGCTGAGTGAAGAGGCTGGAAGAGGTGATCTCTCTGATGGAGAAAAAACAAACAGTGTTTCAGGCAGAAGCTCCTGGCAGAGAAGGATGAATTAGCTAAAGACAAGTAAGGCTGAGTGTTTCTAATATAGATATGGCAGGATGAAACAGATGGATTTTTTCCTCCAGATAATGAATATAGAGGGAGCACTCAGAAAAGTCCTTTTTTTTTCTTCTGAAATTAGGCAGCTAAAAAGACAGCTGGGGAGACTAGAATCTGGTAAACAATAAAAATTAGGCTCCAATCATTGAATTGTGTTTACTGAAAGAGCTGCAGATATTCATGGAGAGATCATCACCAGGTGACTGGTCCTTTAAGGTGAAAAAAGCCCAGTTTTTGTGGTGCCACCACCACTGGCACCTGTGAAAGAGGCTGCAGGGGGGTAAAACAGCCCTGGGAAGTTTCTGCCTCTCCTAAACCAAGGGTAAACTAGAAATTGATCAACTGGAAAAAAACCCAGATAGGAAGATTTCACAGAGTAAGAAGATGCAATTATTTAAAGAGCAACAAAGATTTCACATCAAGCCAACATCAGCTAAAGAGCTTTAGCTGAAGGGAAAGAACATCCAGCTAAAGGGTGAAAGGAAAAAGCTACAGGTATAATGTTTGTTTTGGCCTTGCATGCCTCTCATTCACTTTGGAATATTTAAACTTTTTTCAAAAGCTCTCCAGATATTTGAGGACCATCAGTCAAAGATACTTTAGGATCAGTGGCATACCTGTACCCAGGAAAGGACTGGCACAAATGTCTGATTTATATAGAGAGGCAGTCAGGTCCTTGCTTTCTTTCCTCTATGGCTCAAAATTTCCCTTTGGAGAACTCCAAAAAATGGAGATGGAAAGCCTGTCACAGTGGGTGGAACACATTTTCCCAAAGAATAACTAAATTTAGGTGTAATGAGCATCCTTTGAATTAATCTTAGTCTGAAACCCTGGGATGTGGGAACACAGCATTTCAGTTGTACCTGTTCAAAAGACTTTAGTTGGTTGACAAGTGATAGATCAAGTGTATAATCTTTAGGAAACATTATTGTGTTGCTTCACATAATTATCTTGCACACCCCAAGATCAGACTATTTCTGAAGTGGGTGAAAAAACTGATATTTGAATTTGATAATTAGGCAGCATTTCAAGGCTCTGGTAGTTACAGATAACACAGGGAAAGAAATTTTCTACATCCTAAAGGACTGCTGGTTTTGATGGAGCTCAGCAAGACCCAGCAATGATCCAGAATGTGAAGCTGTTTTCCTGACAGTGTGGGCTTCAGCACTGGAATGAATGACTGAGTGCTGCTCTGACTGTCGATGCAGGATATTGCAGATGTTTTGTCCATCAGGACATGGACTGTGGAATTTTGTAGAATGAGTATAAGTGCTACACTGGCTTTCAGCAGATCTTAAAGTAAGAATACTTACAGCTTTATTGCCTCCTGAGCACATGGCCTGAGCAGTGCAGAAGAAGAGCCAACCCTTTTTAACACTGTCTGTGTCTCCTGCTTGGCCCTGCATCTGAGCGCACTGCTGTCCTGACTGAGCTCTGGCTATGTGCTGCTCCTTTCGCTGGCTGCACTCAAACACTTCATAAACATTCTTGAGGAAGAATCTGAGGTCTTGAATGCTGCAAAATTCCTGGTAAAGACTGCTCTCTGGGGCCTGGTCCACAAGCCTAATGGCTGGCTAATTGGCAGTATGCATCCCATATGCATCCCACGAGGTGACTCATAAATCAGGCTCAGGCTGAGAATAGTGGGGGCAGATGTTGCCACTTTGCTTCTTAGACAGTCTGTGTGTGTCTCTCTTGGCTCATTATTATGGAGTGAAAAGATGAGTTTCTAGCCTGGTTTTGGAATAAATCAATACCCATGTCAGCATGAAAAAAACCCCCAACAAACAACAAAATACCTCTGAGAACTGCCCTCAGCCTTTTTATTTCTTTTTCTGGGGCTACATGCTTGCTCCTTGGGAGCATGATGAAGTCCAAACGCATAATCTTGAATAATTTGGGCACTCAAATAATTGTGACCATTGTTGAGGATGGGAGAAGAAGGTGGTGAAGGTCACTGCATTTCCAAAGTGTGAGACTATTTTCACCTCCATTTGGAGCCCTGATGAGGTCACTCCTTTAGGGACATGCATTTGATCTTAATAGATGTTACAGGTGACACTGGGTTCTTAAAACATTTTGTCAAGAAGAACAATCAGTGCATGCTTCTTGAAGATTTTTAATTACATTTCTTGAATTTTCTAATCTTGAAATAAAAATTCCTGCATCAGAAATAAAGAATAACACAACTCAAAGTCACATCTCAACTATGCTGTTTTCTGAAAATATTGTATGAAAGACATCTCAAGGTTATACATCATGGAAATGGATCAAATGGCAGCATTTATTAGAGGGAAGAAAGTCAAACCAGATGTAATGGGAATCCTCATCTGCTTTCACTAAAACTGAAACAGAATCTAGTTTTGATGTTAATTTGAATAGCAGCCTGTGAACCATATTTCAGACTTTTAATGGAATTGTAAAATCCTAAATTTGAGGTTGGGATAATTTGATAACTGAATTCTACTTCTCCTCTTTCAATGAACAGGAGTTAAATGTTCTTACTTAACATGTGTACATATATATTTGTATTTTTCCAAAATGGCTATAGGTATTATGCCTTTGTTTCTGTGAGGGCTATTTAATTTTGGATAAATACATTATATATCTGAATTTTTTTTCTAAAGTCTACTGCTTTCTACAAAGTAGTTACACATATTAGAGTGTCTTTCAGTTCATAATATTTACTAACACATATTAATGTATTAGATCCCATGTACCCTTTTTAAAATTCTAGGCTAACAAACTTTTCTTCTTTTTTTTTTTTTGCTGAATCTCTTGCTGTGAACACAAGTTCTGGGTTCATTTATCTTTGCAGATTGCCTTCAAAGCAGCCCACATGTAATCAGTTCTGTTTCCTTTTACAGTTTGTCTTGCTTCCAGACTCCACCACAGGTCTTGTAATGTTTCCACTTTCAGAGCCCTTTTTCCATCACTTTCCAGCTGAGTAAGGCTTGAATTGGGTGGGATTTCTGCTGGAACCTCACTGCTATTTCTCTACAGTACAGGTGCAGACACTTCTCTGTGGCTCATTAGCAGGTACCTAAAATTCTGGTCCTGTGTGCAGGGTGTCCCCTTTCTTGACTTGCAATTCAATGACAATGAGGTGGGGTTTGCCAGAGGCCAGCAGTACAGCTAATCCTGACAGAACATCTGATTATCTTTAGCTGAGAGACTACAGACTTTTAGGGGCGCTTTCCACAGAAACAAACTGTGATGCTGTTATTAACATCAGACTTATGGAACACAGAGCCAAGGCTAGAGCTCATTCTGGAGTAGATTATAAGGAAAAAAAAAACCAAAACAACACACAGAAAAATAAACAAAACCCACAACTCCCCAAACCATAGTCTTTGCTATCCTTTCGTTTGTTTCAAAATGTGAGTAGGCTGCTTTTGTACTTTGAAATATATTTTTGATATTTATTATAATAAAATATCCTGTTGCATTCTCTTTCCCTTTTAAATATGTAGCTTCTCTATATTTTTTTCTCTAGTTATTATTTTCTTTTTTTCTAATTATTGTAATTGCCCAAATACAGAACAAGTTCTGCACAGCAAGCAGCCTCTTGCCTACCCATGCTCCAGCCTTACCTCCTCACTTCCCAAGTCTGATCTGCTTTAGTCTGTTTTGCATTTCTAAGTAGGTGGGAGCCAGGTCCAGCTTAGCTGAACAATTCCAGGTTCTCTGTAGACAGAGAACTGCTGCCATGCCCAGAAAAAGCAGCTGCTCAGCAGCACACCTCCACCCTTTGGAGGTGCTCTCCTGTTGCTGGCAGCAAATCCACTGTCACCCAGAAACTGCCACTTCTAGAGGTGCAAACCAGACACTGAGGGTTCCCAAACTGAATTGGAGTATTTGGTGAAGTTTGAGGCACCCAGTCTGAGGCACGACTGGTAAGTGACATTCATGCATAGAGGGTTTTCTCCCTAAGCTAAATTGCCTGAAAAGCCTTCTTGTACACAGGAACATGGATGTACTTCAATCAAAATAAGTGTCAGAGATCACAGGGTGAAGTGAAAGCCATCTAAGACATTTCAGGCTGCCTGCATAGTAAAGGAATGCATGTATGCTGTTGCTGTTAGAAAAGAAGCCAACATCATGTAAATCCAGCAGTACTTCTTGCTTGCCTTAAATCAATGGACTTCTGGTGCTATTCCTTACAGTCAAAAAATATGCCAGGAAAAATCTGTTTCCAAGCTGACAGCCCTTTCTCAGAACTGCCCATAAGTACCAGGGAGGATGGAAAACTGGGCAGCCAGGCTGCAGAGGTGCTTAAGGGAGGAGTTTGCCAGCAAAAGAGAATTGCAGAGTTTGAAGCATAGAAAGATGTTCAGTTTTTCCCAGAGATCTTACTAAAAATTTCTAATTCATAGAATGAGAAAAGTAATATCCTAAACCAAGGAATCTAATAATCTTGTCTCTCCTCCTTAATCAGTAATTTTTAATATGATGCTGGACACTATGAGCATAATGTATTCTCTTCCTGATGCTTTTTGCTCTAATGCTGGATTGAAATACTGCTCTGAGAAGGGATGGGCAGACAAAGGTGGTACATTCTTGTAGTCTGAAGGAGCTCTGTGGAGACTACTTTTAATCCAGGAAAATGTTTTTATATAATTAGAGAAGCAGCCTTACAAGCTACTCTCTGAAGATCTCAAATAACAACCAGAAAGTTTTTATATACACACCCATAGCCTATATTACGCTATAAGGTCTGCAGAGAAGTCTTGTGATTTTTTTACCCTACTGCCACATTGTATTGCTTAATGGAAAACTTTGGTAAGAAAGAGGAATTTAAACAATAGGCTTCCCACCAGTGCCTTTCTGCCCCAGCTTCCCTCCTTGCTGCAGCATATTCTCCTGGCTAGGAAAGCTGCTCAGAAATTGCAAGTTAGTTCATCTTCACTTTAACAGAAGTCTTAACAAGATGACAGACAACTGCTGCACACCAAAATTTAGAGACCAGCTCCTGCATCTCATTTAGCCTATTTTTGGTGACAGGCTCATCCAAACTGTAGTGGCCTCATTATTTCTGTACCTTTCCTATGCACTGTTGGGATTCCCAAGGGAAGGCCACACGTGCTTATATGATCATTCAGGGTGTTGATGATGCAGAAGTTTACTCTCACAGAATTAGAGAAGGTATTAATACATTGTAGAATTACACAGAGGTGGGTGGGAAGAAAAGTGATAAAATTGTGTGTTTATAGGAAAAAACTTGTAAAAGTGTATTGCAACCCTTATTTTGTGCAAAAATATGGCATGCAAAGTACTCAAAGCACATCTGTGGGGGTATTTTTAAGCCACTTTTGACTTCTGCCAATCACATTGCAAGGCAGTCTCCATTGTGCAGCTAATGTCTCATCTGGAACAAAAGTTTGTTAGCTAGGGGAAATGGAAAAACCTTGTAAACATATAATGCATCTGTAATGAGTCCCAAATTAGAAGAGTTTAAGTGTTGATATTAAAAAAAAAACCAAACAAACAAATGAAAAACAAAACAAAACCCCAAAATCCCAGAAAACCAACAAACCAGAACCAAAATAGAACCAGACAATTTGGAAGCAAAATTCCAATTCCATTTGACTTCACCTCTCATTTGAAAACTGCAAATGGGTAAGTATGGAGATTAAACATTGGACATCAAAAATAAAGGGAGAATAAATCAAATAAGATAGAATCAAAGAAACATTAGGATCACTTGCTTTTCAGGTAATATGAAATTCATAATTTCAGGTGGAATCCATCTATGAAGAAGAACAGCCATCAGATCAATCCCTGGCTCTGAGACTGGGGTCACTGGCAGAATTCTGGAGGTTTTGACCACGGGTTGGTTTACACAACAGCAGGCTTCCCAGTGAGATAGGGTGTACCTGTCTCAAAGGGGGAAAACAATCTTTGATCATAGGTTAAGATGTCTCATTGAAAAGCTTTAAACTGGATTTGAAGGTTGAAGAGGATAAAACCAGGCTTGATAAACTTGGGAGCGCCACAGGGATGTTTGAGGGATGTTGTTCTAGACAGATCCTTCAGTCTGCCATCAAGTGTAGGCTGGGGATGGAGACCCATGTGGCAGCAAAGACAGAAGGGTATTGATGTGTTAGAAACCACAGAAGTGCCTGAAACTGGTTGTGTAGGAATTAGGGTTTCTTCCCTGCAGAGGGCATTTGGATCAGTACCCAGCTGGAGCACACCTATAATACACACAGGATGGGTAACAAACAGGAGCTGGAAGCCATTGCACAGCAGAAAAACTGTGACAATTGCCATCATGGAAGCATGGTAGATGAATTCTTGACAGATTGAGACTGACTGTTCAGAAAGGCCAAGTGCCACATCATGCACTTGAGTCACAAAGAGTCCATGAAGTGCTACTGGCTGAGGAAGAGTGGTTGGAAAGATGCCCATTGGAAAAAGACCTGGGGTGCTGGTTGACAGCAGCTGAACATGAGCCAGTGTGTGCCCAGGTGGCCAAGAAGGCCAATGGCACCTGGCCTGTATCAGGAATAGTGTGGCCAGCAGGACCAGGACAGTGATTGTCACCCTGTACTCAGCAGTGGTGAGGCCACACCTCGAATCCTGTGTCCAGTTTTGGGCCCCTCACTACAAAAAAGGCATTGAGGTTCTGGAGTGAGTTCAGAGAAGGGAATTGAAGCTGGTGAAGGTCAAGAGAACAAATGTTATCAGGAGCAGCTGAGGGATCTAAGGGTCTTTAGAGAAAAGGAGGCTCAGGAGGCTCCTTATTGCTCTCTACAACTACCTGAGAGGAGGCTGTAGCCAGGTGGGAGCCAGCCTCTCATCTCAAGTAACAAGTGGTAGGACAAGAGAAAATGGCCTTTAGCTGAGCCAGGGAGGCTTGGAAAAGTTTCTTCACTGACAGGGTTGCCAAATACTGGAACGGGCTGTCCCGTGAAATGCTTGTCATCATCCCTGGAGGCATTTGAACGATGAGTAGATGTGGCATTTGGGGTGACAGCCTAGTGGTGGACTTGGCAGTGTTAGGTTAACAGTTGGACTTGATGATCTTTAAGGTCTTTTCGAACCTAAACAATTCTGTGATTCTAATTTGTGATTCTGTGACTTTAGCTTTCTATTCCTATGGAAATACACAAAAGAGAAATATCTCTTTTAAACTAAGTCCTTAAAGCAAAGATACTGCTGAACTGGTCTGAAGCAGTACACACTGGCACTGATTTACCTGGGCAATCCCCAAAATTACTGAAAACCTTCACACTTTAAGGTCTTGGAATTAAGTCCTACTTCATATCTCTGCCAGTATGTGTCTGGCACATTTTTGTCCTGAGCCTAGCTGCGTCTAGCTGTCACTAACAGCTTTGTTTATTAGGCACTTAAGTATTCCACAAATAATTCTAAAAAAGAGAGGTGTAATAGCTAGTTAGTTTCCATATTAGTAGTGTGTTAGATCCACTACAGCAAAAATGCAAAGTTTACTTAACAGCAAGAAGTGTATGACTGTAAATTTTAAACACTTACTTCCTTCACAAACCACTGGCAAAAGGCTGGGCCAATCCACTCTCTTGCATGAATCCCACAGTCTATCCAGACAGCTTTCTTGTAGGGCCGTGATCTTTTACCTAACTTGAAGTGTGAATATTCACAAAACACCAATAGATTGCATCACATGAGTGAAAACACAATAATGAGAAAATAGTAGAATATGAGAGAGGCTAAACCATTTTGAATTTCCTCATATAAGGGAACAAAATTTACTGTTTTAAAAGGTATGACAATGTTAGGCGGGTGTGCCATGATAATGAGGCTGACTTAGGGAAAAAATTGCAGCAGAAGTGAGATCTGTAAGTTCCTCTTTTATGAGGAATGATTATACATGGAGTAGGGTGAGGAACAATGACACTACATGAATTGCATGATGGTGAATCAAATTTTCAGAACTCTTCAATAGAAGATGAAAAGAAAATACATTGAAAGTAAGATTTTCTTGCATCTTGCTGACACACTCTAATTTATGGTCCTAATCATGTGACTTGAGAGCACACAGCCCTGAAATTTTGTCAGTAGGTAAACAAGCAGCATTTGTGGCACATGCTGAGAAGGGCTCCACAGTCCTCTGGGATCCCTCTGCAGCATAACTGCTCTCCGAGTTGTCTATAAACAAAAAGCTTTCCAATCCACTTAAATCCAAATCCTGCTAATGGAACTTGTCCTGTTACCTTTCTCCATGCATATCCAATCCAGGTAAATAGGATTTAGCTATTAGTTTTCCAGGGTTTTTTCCCATTTTTCATTAAAGATGACATTCAGAGAGATACTTAGATTTTAGCAACTCATCCTTAGGAAACACTGTTAAGCTGTGTCTCTGGTGTATATGCTGTAACATAAATAACAGTGTCTGTTCCTGATTCCAGATTTTGGTCTCATTAATGACTATTTAATCTTTACCTTGAGTACATACAGTGGTCTCCCTTCATAGGATTTTCCGACAGAGAACATGTGAACAAGATCTGAATAAGTTCTATTCAGATAATGCATCCAGTCCTCGATCTGCAAACACAAAAATAAAATCATTCAATCTTTGCATTTCTTGGGAAGAAGCTGCAATACATTTATTTGGCTCAGCTCTCCATCCTCTCTCTCTTTTTTTATTTTTTATAGTTTTTATTTTTGTCGTGTCTTTTTTTGTTTTCACACTTTAACCACACTTTTATTTGGCACTCATAGCTCTACAGCCAGAGGCTGGATGCAGCCTTCACATGGGATTTTTTTTCCATTTCATTGTTGGGTATGACTGGAATACATAAGTTCTCCGTCGAAAATATGGGAGTGTGGCTAATCCACCATTGCCACTAAATATTAATGGCAGGAAGAAAGAAGGTCCATGTTTCTTCCTGCCAGAACACAATGGCAAACAGATTTCCATGCAGGACTCTGTGCTACCTGCAGTATTTGTTTAGTGGGCACCAGATCTTGTGATGCAGCACTCTCCATGCTCAGCCTAGTGACTTTGCTTTTGTGCAGACTAAAACTGTATATGTGAGCACAGTAAAATCAACAGGAATTATTTACCCAGCCATCATCCAGGGTAGTATTCCCCAGAAATGAGTTTGTATCTAAGTGTTTTTACATACTTGTACCTCCTGCGCAAATACTTAAGCATTTACTTGTATTGCTTAATTAAATGACTTAGTGTGACCAATCACTCATTGAAATCTCTTATTCAACCAGAGAAGAAGACCTACTTTAAAAACAAAACTCAGATGCTCTGAAAGACAGTTTCATGTAAAAAAAAACCTTGAATACAAATATTAAATAGATTTTTTTTTTCAAGGAAGTGCCTATTTTCAAAGAAAAAACACAGAACATTCCTGAAGACGGACAGGTAACCAGAACTTGTAGGGAGAATGAAACCTTAGCCTTACTAAACACAACATTGTAGTAGATAAGAGGTACAATATGAATTTTAATTCACCTCTTCCAGGGAGTGGTACACTTCATAGTTATACTCAGGGAGGGACCTTCGATTCCTATGGGACCTCCCTCCAGTTTGGTTTTCTATTGCTTGCTGTAGGTCTGATATGAGAATCCTAAAAAAAGATAGTGGTATTATTGAAAAACTAGAAGAACACACAATCTAAATCAGAACAACAAATCATGTTTAGAAGAAATATAGCAGAAGTTAAACCATCCTGACTTTACTTCATCTGTTACATTCTGACAATAGAGCGCTTCAGGCTCGCTTGAATAAAAGCTGCCAAATGAATACTCGAGCTGCTTTGAAATGTAGCAGTGCCTTCAAAAACACAATAAGCTTGTTAAATGACTGAAACAGAATGATGTAAATAATGTAGCCAATGTGAAGAAGCACCCACTTTCATTTGTTTATGGAGCAACATTTACTGTCTTGTTTTATAATCCAATCATACTATGTGATCCTGGATCTTCAAAAACTGATTTCAAACCATTTCAAAAATCTTTGTAAGCTTAGGAAACATGGACACACTTTCTCTTGGGAGTGTCATGGAACATTACATATATCTACAAGTTGTGGAGGCAAAACAAAAAATTAAAAACTTGGTAGCATTATCATTCTGTCTGAAACAAGAAAAAAACAGCAAGCAAAAAATCTAAACTGGGCTTTGTTGTTTACATTATTTACTCTGCTGTAGTTGTTTGCCAGTTTTGTTAAAATAACTCAGGAAAAATATGAAAAGTGCTAAGTGAAATTTAAATATACTTGCATAAAAAGTGAGAGGTTCTTTGCATTAAGAATAAAATGCAGGAAAAATTGTGTAAGCTGAAACTTTTCTGTTTTATGGCAAAAATAAAAAATGCCACAAATACAAAATTATAATATAGAAAACATCTAAAAATAATTATAATGAAGAAGCTGAAGCATCCATCCATCCCACCAGAGAGTAGCAGAAGCTGGGAACACTGCCACAGATATCTGTAACAACACTAGTGTAAAACTGAGAGTCATCCTTGTATGCCCTCTTCTCCTAAAGCATGGCAATGTGCAATCACCATGCCACTAATTCACCACTCCCATAAAAAGACAGTCACATTCAACCTTTTACATTTTTATAGGCATTAGCTTCTGTGATTGGAAAAAGATGGAAAGAAATGGCATTTACTCTGCTCCTAACTCAGCTCTGCAGCCAATGCCTCAAAGGTAATAGGTCTATCTGCATATAGAATCAAAGTAAAGGTTATTCCCATCTTCCAATGCAAGAGTGAAGTAGTTGTATAATTAGGAATTACATTGTTCTACATCAGCAACATTCATTAAGCAAACTAAAGGATTATAGTCTTGACTTGTAAGGTGCTCTATGTGCTATAAGACCCATACTGTAAAGCTGATTAAAGGTGTGATTTTTTTCAAGTCATTAGGGCATCTGATAGTTTAAAAAAATGCTGGACTGTTTCAAAGAATTCTGATTAGTATAAGCACCTACCAGAATCAAGCTCATTCTGTTAACTTATGCATCTTGTACTCTGAATGAGATTTGATAATTTTTTTTTTACTTCTAAATGATTATGTATTGTGTGTGTGCTTTTAACACAAAGGCTCTTAAGTCCCTCAGGTCTGAATGCAGCGTAAGTGGCTTCTTTACTAAAAAAACAACCGAGGAAACTTGGTGAAGAGAGTTTTTCTGATGCCTGGCTTGTTTTCATGGCCATCTTGTCAGGAAGTCAAACCCTAAGAGAGATGAGCCTGTTTTACAGGCAAGTGCTGGTCGTTATTAAGGATGTTGAAATGCTTCCTGATTTTGTAAATGTGTTTGAATTTAGGGAAGCATCAGGGCATCAAACTGAAATTTTACCTGGAGTTTGGCTCAGACTTTTGGCTCAGTTCCAAAAGGGATGTAGAAATTTGACTCCGTTGTATGTGGGGGAAAAAAATAATTTTTAAAACAAAGTGAAAATCAGCTATGTGAAAGGAGCTGTACAAAGTCTTGGCTGTGGAGCTGCACTCCAGCTCAGGGCTGTGGTTCCCACCCCAGCTGTGCTGTGGGCATGGTTGTGCTTGGCCAGCCTGCTCCTGCTGCTCCCTGACTATGGTTGTTATTGCTCTCAGGGTGAATCCTCCCGGCTTTTGTGGAGTTACAGATCTCAGCAGGCTTGTCAGGACAAGCACATGCTTTACAGGGTTTTGTTCCTAATGGCTGGGACCATCCAAAACAGGCGATGAGGAGAATAAGAGGGAGAGCAAAGGACAAGTCTGGACCTGGTAAAATGCTGCTCAGTTTCCCTCCAAGTACACACAGCTTGTGTGCCAAAAGTCAGAGAGATTTTCTCTGTGGAAGATTAATCCAGTGTTTGTAGCATGTTTTTTGAGGTAAACTGCAGAGACCTTTTGCTCTGGCAGATCTTGTGCTTGCACATTGCTTTGCAACCCAAGCAGAGGTCTTCGAGTACAGAGAGTGTTTATAACACATATAAAATGTCCTTCTGTCATTTCATTGAAGGTGATTACTGTGAGCAGGAACAGCAGCAGACATGAATACAACTGCTGGGTCACAGTAATTAGGGAACATTTTTTTATAAGCACAGGAAAACAATTAGAAAAAGCCCCATCTCAGTTTTAAACATAAACAAAACCAAAGCAGTGCTGAACCCACATGAAAGTCACTCTGAACTGCAGCTATGGAGCTTGTGTACTTAATTTCCTTATGTTTGTTTCTGTATTTTTAGAACAACTAATTAAGAAGAGAGCATTGTTATAATAAAAACGTGATTCTGATGAGTACTTTACATATGTATACATTAATCTACATTATGATTTACACCATCCTTTTATCACTGAGAAATAAGTATAAATAACCTCATGTAGGTCTTTATTCAGCAAATGTTTGAGAACTCATGAGCTGATTATTCAGATGCTTAGGCATGCCATTGAGAAGGCTTTAAAACAAGATCATTACTCTTATCCCGTACATCATATGGATAAATATGAAAGGATAAGTATACTCCAAAATTACCTTGAATTTTTAAGGAGCATTATAAATGATATGTGAAACTAGAAGTACTGCATTTGTACTGTATGACTTGCACTGGTCACTAGGAATGGAGAATAATAGAAGTAGTTCCTGTATAATTGATGCAAAAGTTTTGCCTCTGCATTTGCAGCTCACTTGTAAATAAACCTTGCCTGTGCTAAATAAAGAAAGAGGCAAAGCAGGCTGCAGAATTAGTAATTACCAACCCTCCCATAACAGATGTGATTTCACATACATTGAAAACACTTCAGCTTGACTCCAAAGGAGGACATTTAATTAAAGCTGCTGCCTGTGGGAGATTTGCAGCTCTGCCATTAAAGCGGTTGTTCTCTGGGCAATGCCGAGCTGTCTGCCAGCCTAATTGCTGTGATGTGGAAGGTATTTTCGAGCACTCTTGGCGTGGTAGGTGCAGACCTGCCCCAAGGCCAGCTCTCTGGAGTGAGGCACGGGAAGTGGAGCGTGGGCTTACGTGTACTGGATGTTTGCTTGCTGGAGGAAGGGCAGCAGGCTCCGCGTCGCGTTCTGCGGGACTCGCACGTCAGCGACCGCGCCTTCGACGATGTGGAAGGGGCTGCTGGGCTGCCACAAGTCCACCTGTAGTGCAGGAACCAACCTGTAATTCACATGCATTCAGTGTAGGTGGGGAAGCCCAGGAGAAAGCGTGCTTGAAGGTAGGGCCAACCCTCTAGGCATGGTAGAGACGACAGAACTGCATCAGCTGGTCCAGCTCGCCGCCTGTGCTAACGGAGCGGATTTTGAGGGTTGATTGTGTCCAGCTTACCACAACACTCTCCTGGGAGATTTGCCAGTGGGAACAGAGAACAGTCTTCAGAATATGCCTCCTCAAACAGATCAAAACAAAAGCTACTTCCAACTTCATGCACCTCCTCAGACTGCTATACATTCCCAACTCCTATGCAGTCCGTGATTCTTTTTCACTTTGCAAGGCATTTTCTGTGTTCACTAAAGCAATAAAAAATGCTAAAGAGCTATAGAAACATTTTCTGTGTTCACTAAAGCAATAAAAAATGCTAAAGAAATATAGAAAGCATAGCGCCTGCCACTGTTTTTGTGAAATATACTAGAGCTTTATTCTGGATAAAGCTGATCAGAGGCCACCAACAAAATGAATACACAATAATTTTATACTAAACGTCAAAATAACAGGACTAAGATAATCAGATTATTACAATCTTGTAAAAAATAATAGCTACCAAACCACTATTGTTATTGCGCTATCTGTATATGCACATATGTAAGGGATGTTTCTTGTCCATTTTTACTTTCTTTTGTTGCCAAATCTGAAATACACTTGGAAATTTTAGGGCATGAATTTTCAAGAAAACAAGAAAATTTGCAAATCCCTTTTTCAAAGGGATTTGAAACTCAGTGTTCTGCACCTTGTAAAAAAATAGTGTACTAGCACATACTCTTCAACAGAAGTGAGCACAGTTTCTCCTCAGCCAGTGTGAGGACAGTGGAAAGAACACAAGTCAACAAAACTCTTTCCAGAGCTTCTGGATATTCATAGGAGATTAAAAATAGGAGTTTCAGCAACAATCTCTGTATCAACGCGACAAAGAGGCATGCCAAGATCCACAGGCCTTAAAAATGCATTTGGGAGCTGAATACAAGGAAGGAAATTGATACTGACTACATGTCCACACATTTCTTAAAGAGAACCTAAAAAGGATTAATGCTTGATGAGTGTCTTTTGGTTTTTTGCCTTGTATTTTCTGTTTTGTTGCAATCAGCTGTGCCAGACTGCACTGATAAACTCTTGATACAGCTCATGAGTGTCTACTGCGCTCCAGATATCTTAAAAGATTTTTATAATTTATACTTTAAAATCTTCTCCCTTCTTTTATGCCATAGAAGCTATTTGAAAACATCAAAGGCATTTACCTGGTCTTGCTATGGACCTCATTTGCAAGTGGAGTACAGTCTTGCAACAGGGAGATTACAGGGAGGCAGGTTTAGTTCTCGCCGTTTCTCAAATGACCCTGAGTCAGAGTATCCTAAGAAGGCACCCAATGCTGAACCTGGTGCTGCCTCTTCAAGCAATGGTGACCTCAGCTCAGTAAATCCAATTAAAAGCCTGCTACTTCAGAAGGAGCAGAGCTGAAACACGGGGCCAGCCTCTTCACATTCTTGCCAAAACCACACTTTGTTTCATGCTGCCACGATATGGTCTCTGGATCCAAGTCCTGGTGGTGGCTGGGTGCAGCATCTATTGAAGTCTAACAAGACTGGCAAAGTTCATGAGGCTTGTGAAGCTGACAGCAGCTATGACAGATGGTCAGTAGAAACCAAAGTCATGAATTAAATGGTGCTAAATGCTGCTTACCAATAAAGATCATCTCACTGCACTAACACCCTATGTTTGTTAGTTTATTTTATCTGGCTTTCATATTTTGATAAATTATAGGCCCCCAGTGAAATTCCCCTCTATTTCAACATGGGTAATTTCACACATGGTTATAATATGTGTGTTTGACTTTTACAAATAGCATGCCATATGTGTATTTGACTTTTAAGATTTATTCCTAAAAAATATACATCAGAAAGGGTAATTTTGTTGCTCTTAGAGTAACAGTCTATCAATCAGCTCAGCTTGAGCCATCTTCATAAAAATAAAAACAAATTGTTACATACAAGCTAAGAACAACTGAAGTGTCTCCTGGCCAGCTGCAATATCTAAGCACACAAAACTGAAATAGAAAAAAACTGCAACAAATCACAACTGATCTACACCTGAAATATATCTTTGTTCTTGACAGTTACTCAGGATTTATTTTGGTGGAACTTTCCATCACCATGGAGGTGATAAACCAACCAAAAGTCACACTATTAGTTATAACATCACCAGACTCTTTAAGATCTGAGGTATTCTAAGTGTTCCTCACATTATTGCCTGTAAGTGAATATCAAAAGCAGAAGCAATCTTCTTTTAACTAATGAAATCTGTGGCATATTGCCACTATCCTCTTTCAGTGAAAATGCAATATTTCACTCCTGGCATTGTCCTGGAAGTGAGACAAAAAAATCCCATATTTAGAGTGCAAATCATTCTGCTTCATCTCAGTTCCCTGTTTGGGTAATTTGGCTCCTTTGACTCCCACTTCTCATCCTTTCCAATGTAAACAAAGCAGTCAGTGATTCTCTGGGAGATGTTACCTGTGCTGTCCAGAGTACCACTTCAGTCACTGGCTGGATTTTGCCTTACAAAGCATTTAACAAGGAACATGTCTCTCCAGCAGACATCTTATATATATTGCAGCTGTCAGCTTGTCCTTGGTGTGACAAGCACATAAAAACTGACAAACAGAAGATGGGTTTCAGAGCAAGCATGTTTGGACTGAGCAAGTGCCACTATCCTCTACTCACTGTCATCTTCAGGACACTTCATCATTGCATCTCCCATGGATACTGAGGGTCTTATTGAAGTCATTACTCTTATTTCAGCATCATTCCTCTCACAAATATGCCTTGGATTTCCATGCTGGGCTCTGCTGGCTAGTGAGTGGCAGTGAAACAAATTGCTGTCCTACCCTCTGCCCTCTCTGTGATGGGGTATTGTTACACCCACTACTACACATGAGCCTTTATAGACTATTATGGAGTACCAGTCAGTGCCAAAAGATTTCTATTTGCTGTATAGGTGGTAGGATTTTCTAGATGGGAGGAAGATTCTTCAGCTACAAAAAAAAAACCCCAAAAAACTGGTGCAGAAATCCTACAAAACTCCCTGAGTGTACAGCCAAATATTTGAACCTCAAAATTCACCTGGTATCTTGAGGCTAGAGGAAAAGCAATATGCTTTAAAGCACGTCTGCAAACCTAAATATTCTCATTTCCTTTGCAGAACACTCTTATTTGCACATCTTTTCTTGTCTTTCAAGCAGCAGGTTGCCTTTAAAAGGTGTTGGGATGCTTAAAGCCTCTGGATAATAAGCAGAGCCCAGGCAAGATTTTTCAGCAAGTTCAGAGTTTGGACCAGGAGACCAATTACTCAGCACCTGCCACTCAAGTGTCACCATGAGTACCTGTTCTCATTCCCTGTGGCTCCCCAGATGCACAGGGAATGCTCTTTCCCAGAATCTCGCTGGAGGCATGAGCATCCTGTTGCTTTCTATGAGGAAAAAATTGTATGTAAGAGCACACAGGCAGGTCTCTTTTTCCAAAGCATTTAAACACGTTATTGCTTTATTTAACAAAGAAAGTGTTAGAGATTATTAACTTTAACTACATTAAAATTAGTCTTTTTTAACTGTCTGTTCTTTTTTCAACCTCACTTGTCCCATTAATGTCCCTGTGGTTCAATATTTTCTTAGGAAAGCCAGGTTTCTTTGTAGGCAGTTTCTCTTTAAACTGAGGTGTTAAAGACAGCTCAAATAAATCTATCAGCTCTTACCTGGACACCTTCCAAGGTATAGCAACCCTGAATTCATCACTCATGTCTCTAGGTTTTGGTCAGTAGAGCGATGAAAAGTCAAGACAAAGCAAAAGGACAAATATTTTAAATAGATTTGGGTGCTTAACTAATGGAGTCAGAATTTCTTCCAAAGTTAAAATTATGCAAATAATTTTCCAAGAATACAAACGCTTTGTTAGTATAATCCTACATATCACAAATGGTGTACAGAAAACTCTTTTGCTCTGCCAAGACAGAAAACAGAACAGGAAGATTTTTATTCACTAGTTCAGTTTTCCTCCAGCTCATTCCATGCCCATGGAAAGGAAGCTTGGGAAGAAAAGAGTCTCACTGTTTTTCCCCACAAAGACTCTCATGGCTGCATAAATCCTACAGTCTTTTTTTAAATTCAAGTCACAGAAATAAATCCCCAGCTTCTTCAACCCATGGGGTTTAGGTTGGTCTTTGAAATTAAAGCCATTTTCTTGGGCAGTGACCTCCAGTTGTCCCTCGCTGCCTTTTCATAAGCAGATGTTTAATTTCTTCTTCCACTTAGTCTGAAAGGAAGATGCTCAAAGCTCTCATCAGGTCTGCAATTATGTATCAATCAAAAGAGATGATTGATGTTTGTCATGAATATAACTACAATAACTTTGCCATAACTTACATTTAGTACCTGGAAAAATAGTTTATGATTTATCTGTGCTATTCCCCATGAAGACAGTAATTTTGTTATATGTTTTATTACCTAGCAACTCCAGTTTTTATTCCTACTGAGTTGTGTCCAGCAATACATGTGCTAAAGCTGACCTTGTCCTTAACATCACCATGAATGGATTTCTTTGAGAAATGCTGTCAACTGCAAAGTTCAGAATATAATTATTGTTATGATGCTGTCAGTTGAAATGGCTTGGCATTTCTGAGTCTCTTGTAAAAGGGAAAGTGCAGTCAATAATGAAAACAGGGGTGCTCTTTGCTCATGGGCTCTTTCAGGAAACGTGGGTTTCCCATTTATATCCATGTACTCATGGACAGACACATAAAAACAAAACCCTAAGCAGTCATGAAAGTCATTAGATAAGTTTTCAATTATAAATCCAATTGTAGAAGGCAGAGAGTAGAAGTAGAAACTGCTTTAATCTTACTGGTGTCATCAGAGGTCTGAGCACCTGAGTTTTTATCCCATAATACACGGGAAACACAGCCACTTACACGTATGCACACAAACACTCCTCACACACACGTGTACAGTGTGCCACAGAATTTCAGACTTCTGTTGGTACATCTGAAAAGAAAGAAGCATGCAGGAATGACTCCTGTTCCCTCTGACACTGCTGCATAATTACAGCAGTGCTGTGGTTCACCTGGAAAGTGCAGAACTGCTCCTCTCAAATGTCTTCACCCTTGCAAATGTTTTCACGACCAGGACTGATTTCATCCTCACTTGCTCCTGCCAATTAAGGAAACTTAATTGACAGTTCTGATTGCCAATCAGCTTCAGCTACCCTTTATGTGCTGCAAAATGGTCCAGTGGCAATCCAGTGTGGAATTCCCTGTGCTTTCTAAAAGGACTTACTAGGCAGTCCCAGTGCAAAGTAATTTAGGTTTCTGATTGAGTGCACTAGACATTTTACTGGCTCTAACTTTTCAGTATTTATTTGCTTTTCAGTGAGGCTGGTAAGAGTAATTGTGCCAATAAATCGGGAATGATTCATGGGATTGCAACAACCTGGCAGGAGCAGAACGTGAACAATGCACAGATTGAAGTTTTGAGTTTTGCAAATCTTTGTGGAACTATAATGAAGTAATGGTCTTCCCACTCTATTTACACTGGTATAATTTTACACATGGCTCTACATTGAAAAGAACCTGTAGGCTATTCCTCAAGAGAGTCACTGAGATAAAACTCATACCCAATTATATAGTAACTGAATATCTGTTCTTACAAGTACAGATGCCACTGGGCTAAGTATATTTGAAAGATGTGAAAAAGTCTTTAACAGACTCATTAAAAAAATGGCCAAACCCTTCTTTTGTTTATTGTTAAGCTATTTATATCTTGGTTCAAATTGCAGTTGTTGCTGCACTGCATGGGAAATGGAATAGTAAGCCCTGGATTTGATTCTGCTTCGACTGGGAGTGTGCTGCTGACTTTGTTGAGCTCAGGCTCAGGCTTCCTCAGAGGAAGCAGATTCCTTCCATCTCAGAAAGCCCATGCTATCTGTGTCTTGTGAGAAAAATACTTTCATTACCTGGGCTATTCTGCTCTATCTTGTATTTTCCCACTAAAGTTTTTCTGCAACAACATTTTCCTTCTGAGCCTGGCAAGTGGTTTCCAAACATGTATTTTGATATATCGATGAATACCCTCTGTTGTCACCTGATGTTCTTTGTGTATCTGAAATATTCTGACTGGAACCCTAAGCATGAGCTAGGGTAAAATCTAGACTGAAAACTAAAGGATCTAAAGCATCATTTGCTGTAGGTGCAAAGTAAAATGCAGGCAGCCCTGGCTGCTGAGCTAGTTCTTTGCTTTTGCAAATAAGAATAGCTCCACTTGGGCTGACAGGCTTTCTTACTGCATTTTCAAACAGGCTTTTGTCCTCTGAAGCCTTTTAAAGCATTTTCCTGTGGAGGTGTAAACTATCAGATTTATAGCCAAGTGATCCTTTTCCTCTATGAGACATTTTTTCTGATTCCCTGAACTGCAATGACAGGATCAATTCAGGGATTACAATGGATAAGCAGCTGCTGTATGGGCTAGAAAACAAACAAAAGGGCATGGAGTTCTGGCTTCAAGGACTGCTAGGCTGGCTCCTCCCAAAGTTGAAGAAGTGCCTGGCTGTGCCCAGGAATTTCTTTTATAAAAACTACTGAAGAATGAGGGGTCTAACTCTATTATGCCAGGAATGTTCACAGAGCAGTTGCTTCTTTGCTACCTATACAAACAGTCCCGATCCCAGTCAGGCAGGCGTTATGTGATAAAAAGAGCTTGTAGACCACTGATGGAGTAGAAGTTATCACTCACAGCTCAAATGAAGTGCTACTTCAAAAATATTGCTTACAAAGGAAAATTCCAGAGCAGATAAACAGAATCTGCTGCATCTGAGGACCCAAGAAAATCCCCGTTTGTTTCTTTGCAAAGCACTTGGGAATGTGACATTTGTTTCTGTCATTCAGGTCCAACAGAATTAAAAGCATGAAATGGCTCATAAATCAGCAACAGGCTCCTCAAATTGTCTTCTGAACAAGAAAGAGCAGGAGAAAACAGGCATTCATTGGAGAGATGTACAAAGCAGAGGGACAGCAGATGGACAAGAGGAGTCCTGGGGGACAGAGAATGGGCAGTGATATTCATGTTACTGTGGTACTATCATCCTAAGTATTTGTATTTCATTTGTTGCTTACTGAAATAATTTGGAAATTATTTGAGTGGAACAGTGAACCTGCAAAAATATATTTCTGGTATTAAACACTAAGTCAGGATTAAATATTTGTACCATATATGTAAAAAGAGAAATTATTTATAACAAATTCAAGACTGGCACCTGTGATGGCATGACAGCAGCAGCCAATCTAAAAGCTGGACAGTGATGTACAACTAGGAGAAGAAATAATTCCCTGAGTTTGCACTTGAATTGTCAAAGTATTTGCTGCATTTTAGTCCATAACAACCCTATGAAAATGTTCCTCAGCACTGCTATGCTATATACTTGTCATACATGTATAGTGTAGTTGCATACTATACATCTTTTATGAAAGTCAAGGCAGGAGCTCCAGCATCATTTACCCCTGTCATACTCACTGTCACATCTACCCCAGTGGGCTTTGGCACAAGATCTGTGCCAAACGTGTCCAAGGATGTGGGGTGGTGCTGCTGGAAGGAAGCACCATTACCAGGGTCTTAGTTTTCTTCCCCACAGAGACTGACAAAAACGATGTAGGAACATGCTGGAGACAAGAGATACTGCTGTACACATACTGATGGCATCTGCCAGCTGCTACTATCTCTGCCACTCATTGAAAAACAGAAAATGCCATCTCCTGCCTCAACAAAGAGCACGGCTCTCTGTTCCCCACCTGCTCATTTCTTCTGACCTCAGACACATATTACCCTAAGAAACACGTGCATACCCAGCAGTGCATGGTGCACAAGAGTTTCCTGAGAACTGTTCTTGTTCTTGACAAGTTCCTGAGAACTTGTTCTGGAGAGATGCAGTCCTACAGTGAGGGGCTGGTGGGGAGGCACAGGGAGCTCTGCTCAGCCTGGCTGAGACAAGAGTGGTCTGGGCCAGAGCCCCCTCTTTCTGCTTTGAGCTGATCTGACTCATTATATTTAGGCTTCTATATTTAGCCTTTCCTGTAGCTGAGTTTATTGGTTGAATACATGCACGTTCAGGCAATTTTACAGAACTCACAGCAGAAAAATTTTTATCCGTACAGCTGGCTATTTTTACTGGCAGTGTAGATTGACATGCTATGTTCACCCCACCAGGGAAAAAAAGCAATATTCTGTCACCTTAAAGTTAACAGAACCAGCCTATGAAGGAATCAATTTATAATAATGATTAATAACAAAGTACTGTGGGCAATGGAGCTACAGACCAAAACTAATTTGTGGAAATTACTTAGCAAGTGATTATGACTAATGTGATTTGCCACTGGGCAATTCATGAACAAAAGTAAAATGTGTGGAATGAAACATTCATTATCCATTAGTCACTCACTATAGGCAGTGGCATTCATACGGTAGCAGAGCCTGGACAATTTGGGTAGAATTCAGGGATTTGTTACACCAAGTATTATATGGACTTTTTTACTTTTTCCCTTAAAAAAGAGAGGCAAATATCCCTCCTGAGGAGCTCCAGATGCTAGGCTTCAGATGTTCTTGGGGACTACAACTGCTGTAAAAATGCATAAATTAACCTTACAGCTCAGGTATTGGTAGAAGAGCAGTCCTGCTTGACATCAAGAGGTTTCCATGTGGACTAAGAACCCTCAGTAGTCCTTGAAATTCTTGGATGAATTTTGGGGGTTGTTTTAGCTCCACTGCCACTGTCCAAGTTAATCACTGGGGACACACTTTAAGATACTTCAAATACATCGAGATGTATAGCCAGTTCCCAGATGATCCCTCAAGGATGTCTCAGTGTAGGTTTCTGTAAATGCCCATTCAGAAAGTATTCCTTTGGTGTCTGGTGCTTCTCCCAAAAGGGATTGACCTTGCTGACCTTTATGGCTTCAGCATGGCAAAAGGCAGAGCTCTCACCACTTCCTTCACCACTGGCCTGGCGTTAGAACAGACTGTAAATGACAAAATCTACTCAGGAAAAATCAGTGGTAAGGACAGTAATTAAGAAGCTGGCAGATAAAATTAGTGAAATTTTATTTATGACACATTGCTGTTCTTTCACTGCTGGTTTATTTTCTTCTTGGTTCTTTTCCCTTTGTCCAAATCAGTAGACAATAAGGAGGGGTATTTTTGCATTTGCTTTTTTCTCTGCCTGACACCAAAATACATTGCCCTTGCAATAGGATCATCAGGATCATTTTTTCAAGCTTCTTTGTGATAATGCCCTTCAGAGGGATAGTGTCATATGAACTGAACAGAAAGGAGTTTTTTAATAATTCTTTGGATTATGAGATGTATGCCAGAAGAAAAGGCTAAATCACTCTGCCATACAAGTGTCAATTTAAAGGATGGCTGGAATGAGCACAGAACACCACAAGTCTGTAGAAAACCTCCCTCCACCAGACACAGCAAGGAGGAAGCCTGGGACAGGAGGGATTATGTTCCCTTGGCCTTATTACCACAGATGGTCTGTTCTGTGCAAGGAAATCCTGCAGCAGGCATACAATCCATTTGTGCAGAATCTATTCTGTGCTTGCACTGTCCTGGGAATTTATTCAAAATATTTATGTTGTGCATGGATCACAGCGGGGTAAACTGGGCTCCCCAAATGACTTTTGCACCCCAGTTCCTGTTTGACTAATGGGGACTAATCCTGACATTTCTAGAGAGTGTAAGTTTTGGACCTCTGAAATATACCTCATCTCTAATAGACTGACTTTCCAGGATAGAGAAACACGTCTGAATTGAAACCCAAGTGCATGTACTCTTCTCAATTCACCAACAAAAATGGTATAAGTTTTATTTTTATTGACTTTTCTTAATCTTATAATACTGACAATGGTAGAGAATACTATCTGGCCACATCATAACTCAGGTTGAAAACTGAATTTTGCACAACACTGAGTAACATAAGAAAACAGTAATGTCTTGAAAAGATCCTAGTTCCATCTTTATTTCCCCCTTGAGGAACAGAATGTATGAGTAATGTAACAGGTTGGTATTAATTTACTGCTCAAACCAAAATAAATTCAAAGGAGATGTGTCTTTAAACTAGTTCTGATTTTCTAACTCCAAACTGAAAAAATCCAAAGTGCAGTCTTTGTAATTATAGCAATTCATACATCTCTGTTGACACTCCTGCTCATATTTCTGCTGTTTGTCAGGCATATTGTGTTAAGATGGCAACAGGGCTATATCTGGGGTTTGCTTGCAGCTTATTTTGCACTACTGAGGTTTTTGGGGTTTTTTGTGCACTGTCTTCCATTTTCTCCAGAGCATATAATCAGCATTGTGCTTAAAGGCTCGTATTTGAAAAACAGAACATAAATCCACTGTACATTGAATTTCAACTCTGGAAGTCTGGGGGTGAGAGAAGGACAGGGGAGAATTGACATGGAGACTTAAAAACTGCACAACTCCAAATGCATGGTTCTCCAGTGGTGGTGGCTGGTGACTTGCAGCCACAACTGAAATTCTGCTGGTATTGTAAGGACTGGGCATTTCTGAGGATTGTCATTATTGATCCACTTCTTCATGAGGGAATAACTTGAGGGGTTTTGTTTGCAGGGTGGAAATATGATAAATTAATGTTAAACATATATATTACTTGTTATCCTCTTGGGTGTTTCTTCCACCCCATGCAGATGGGCAGTGAAGCAGCTGCAGGTGGAAGAGCCCTAAGAGCTGACATGCAGCCAAACCCAGCCTGTGCTCATGAAACTGGGTGTCACTACACTCTCTCTTTTTTGAGTCATCCTTTCAACCTCCTCAGCTTAGTTTCTCATCTGAATCAATCATTTTCTAATTAACTAGTCAGATTCTGCTGAAGTTTGCCAAAATTTTATTATCCTGCTCTCAGAGTTACAGAATGCAATTATTTATTCAAGTTTCTACCGCTCCCACTTTGATTTGAAGGAATCTCTTTCTGGGAGCCTAAGGGAGCTCTGTAATGAGAAACAGTTACAGGAAGGTGAGTAACCCCTTTGCTTCGCAGGCTTTACAATATGAGGGGAAAGGAAAAAAACACATGTGCTCCCTCTTTATGTTCCAACATCCAGGGGGGAGAAATTAATGCAAAAACCAGCTTCCACATGTATTGCTCAGGTTTATGGTTAGGTTTTTTCCTAATTGGGAGTAAAACAAGTATCCTTTTTGGGGTGTTACAGTAACATTCACAGGTGAAGGTCAGGCTCTTAGTAAGCAGCGCAGGAACAAATGTGAGACAATATTCTTTAGGAGAGCCGGGCATTACAGGGCAAAGTGTCCAATCCATGGCATCATGACACTGCCACTGTTCAACATTGAAAATTTTCATGAAACATGTGCACAGGCTGGATGTCTTGAGAATGGGGGTTGCAAAGCACAGCATGTTGAACAGGGAACTGACCAAACACTGCGTTAAGAAGTACAGATATGATGAAGACAGCCTCAGCTTTCCTACTTAAAGCCAGTAAGGTGCCAACGTCCTGACCGCTGGAGTATTCACAGCAGTAAGCCTTCTCCTGGGCTAAGGTACCTAAGGTAGATCAGTCCTCTTTCTTTAAAAAACACTAGCAAAATAGCTTCAACACAACTGAAAGATGGAAGGGTGTAAGAGCTCTTCTAACACCTTAGTTTTGTTTTATTTGGTATGCAGACAGAGACTTGATTTGCTTGTATCCCAGATGTTAACTATTGGACTAGAAAATGATATGCACCTTCATTTGCTCCTCACTGAGAACACAATCATTTATGTAAGCTTCAACAACAGAGGCAGAATTACATCACAGACTGCCTCACAGTTTGCTGCAGTTGAAGGCAGTGAGCAGCCCAAAGCTTTTGCACATGCTCCAAATGCTGTGGCACTCAACACTGATCAAGTTGTTACTTCCCTGATTCCGCTCGGGTTAGGCTGTTTCGGTGACTATTAAAGAAGTTTATCCTTTTCCCACAGTGCCTGGGGGCAGTGCATGTGCATGGCACAGTCCATTTTTCAGGACTACAGACCTGGCTGACAGGCAGTCCCCATGCTCAGGGACAGTGGGCCAGGCTGCTGTGGAAATGCTGCCTCTGCCTTGGTAAGCTGTGCCAGCAAAGCAGCATGCTGCAGAGTGCTGCACTGCTGCAGTGGCACTGCTGCCTTTCATTTACCTCTGCAGGGAAAGGCCAGGGAAGAAAGAGTTTGGCTCCCTGTCCTACACACTCTGTCATCTGCCTCTAGAAAATTATTCTGCCAGAGAGATTCTTAAACTGAAGCTTTTTTCATATTCCTCTGTGTGTTCACAACTTGAACTAACTCAGTGTTTTAAATAATGATTGAGCAAATAATGAAACAATTATGTAGGCTAGCAAGTGGAAGAGAAAAGAAAGCAAATTTACAAGTATGGCACCTGTATCACTTTAAGGAAGTAAGTGTTGTTAAATTTGTCAGGCATGATGAATCTAATACCTATGCTATTTTATTGGTAAATTAGGAATTGATTGGGCAAAGACTTCTTTCCAGATAATAAAATAATTTGAAGTGCCAAATAAAGGCAAGTCAGTGAATCCACTACAGTCTTCAAAAAAGTTCAGAAAAGACGATGAAAATAATCAAACTCACCTTAATCCTGTTGAATGCAGCCCTTAGGATCTGTGTTTCTCTCTCGCTCTCAGGAACAACTCGTATGACTTTATCACTGCCAATAACAGAAAATTGAATTGGCACTTTAAGACTCCTTGCAGCAGTACAAAGGGACAGTAATTAGGTTCAGATAGCTACTGTAATTGTGCTCTTTTTCAGCACCTGGAAAATGTTGGGTTAGCTGGAGCTCTGCTTCTAAACTTGCTGCTGGATTATGCACTTCCATAGAAATGATTTGCTCTTTACAGATCAGTGTCAGCTTGACCTTCCATTTACATCCAAATGTTTTGTTCATTCCTATTAAGTTAAACCATTCATGATGACATCTTCCATACTGAACATCTGCCTCAGAACAACAAAAAAAATCTTTTTCCAAAATGATTGATCTGTTTCCGAGGATGAGATTAAGTAAAATACATTGCTTTTTCATGTTTAAACCTTTAATGGACTTTGAAAAGTTCATTGTTCTCATGCATTCAAAAGGGGAGCTGACTTGAGAAAAGAGGTGATCTTCATATTGGGGCATGCCTTTTGCTTTACCCATTAAAACTTACACAAATTTTGTGAAGTAAATAGCTGCTCATACATGCTCAGAAGGTTCTAGATAATTGTAGCTGACTTTATTCACTTTCTTTAACAGAAACTGAAATAGAGTAAGCTTAGGTAAGATACAAGCAAGAAGTTATTTGCTGTGAGGAGCACAAGAACTGATTGCCCAGAGAAGCTTTGGATTCCTCATCCTTGGAAGTGTTCAAGGCCACGCTGGATGAGGCTCTGAACAACCTGTTCAGGTGGAAGGTGTCCCTGCCCGTGGCAGGGGGGGCTGGAACTAGATGACCTTCAAGGTCCCTTCCAACTCAAGCCATTCTATGATTTATGATCTCAATGGACATAATTTTGCCAACAGGAAACAAAAAACTGAATGACCCTTCAATGACCACAATCTGTCATGACCTATGGAACACTGGAGACCACAGAAAATAGAGGGGATGATCATGTAACTAAAATATCAGCCATACACAAGAAGAATGAAATAAATTTAAGTGGCCAATGTGAATTCTGGCATTTTCCTACATTTTGAGTTTTTAATTTATACTGTGGATAATCAGTACTTTTCTTCCAAGAGATCTTGGCAGTCATGCATGTCTTTATTTCTACAATTCCGTCTACTAGCAAGAATGCCTTTTAAACAATTTCTTTATCTACAGTTTCTATATTATCTGGCAATTTTAAACAGTAGAATTTCCTTTGATATTTAGAGGTTTGACCCTTAAATATCTCGTGAACTCTCCTACTTTGCTGAAGGTTCTGAGTCTGCTGAGAAGGTATTTGGCCGACTAGAAACGGCACTGCTGAGTGTGCCCTTCCTGGCTCACTGCTGTAGGAAGGCTCCCAAGCTGCTGCTGTTCTCAGGCACCAGGTCCTGCCTCAGGTGAGCTGCAGCCACAGCTCTGGCAGGACTCACCTTTGTAGCAAGAATCCTTAATGCATACATAGGTAAGCATTAAAAACCTCCAGTTCAGGAGAAAGCACTACTAATAAATTCTGAATTCTCAAGTGGCTTACCTGTTTCTGGAAATAATTTTCCCTCGACCCCTATTTTTTTAATCTTTTCTTTCCAGTCAACATTTGCTCCCCTTGGTTTGCCACTGATCCTTCTTTTTGTCTCAGCTCTCTAGTTTTAGTTCTCACCCCTGCTGACAGGTCCCAAGCCTTCCAACTCCCACATGGCATTAAAGTTTTTGGTCCAGTTAGACTCCAGGCTACTGCTGCAGTAACACTGATGTACCCACAGGTGTGGCCCCCAGTCCATTTGCCTTGCCTGCTGTTGACCTCACTGGACAAATAGTTTATGCCTAAGGAATAAAAGATTTCTGAAAGCCCTCTTATATCTTGGCAGCCCAAAAAATTTAGGAGAAATTACTATGCTTCCAAGCCTCCTGCTTTGGAGCTTGCACAGAGGGGAATAAATCTCTTAGAGTACTACAACTGCTTCATCTTTTAAGGAAAAGAGATGCTTTTAATTGATAATACATACAAGAGTAATATTCTTTTCCATTACTCACGTCTAAGTACTAAATTGCTGTTAAGAAAAAAATAATGAAAAAGTAATAAAGAAGTAATGATTGCCCAGGAAGTTGATGTAGCTAATAAAGATCCATCAGACATTTCTGGAAGGATTGCTACAACCAGCATATAAATACCAGATTTTAATGAAATAAGTAGCTAAGCATGTGTTACACAGCTGTAATGGAATTTGGAAGGAGCGGATATCACTGAGGTATGGTCTTGAATTCATACTGTAAACTGCCTTCGATTAGCTCAGCAACTCTGTCCTTCCCAATGTGATCAAAAACCTGCCCTGGAGAGGAAAGTATTGGTGCTGTGACAGATTGATCACTTGACACATTGTTGGGAAATGCTTCAAGCTGTGGCCCAGTCTGCTGCTAGAGCACAGCAATCAGTTTAGCAGTTCAGCATGGTAATTTCAGTATTTTATTAAAAGATGGTTAAGCCATTATGGCAAAGCCCTTTCAATTTTTGTGCATGCGAGCTATGGGAATACACTGGATTCCTGAGAACTATCTGCTAACACCCACTTCTGTAGGCTGGCTAGTCAGTGCATAATCATTATGCATCCTTAACAAAGCACAGATAGGAAATCTAGCTTTACTTCAGATATCTACAGTCAAAACCCATAGTCCTAAGGTCACTTTTTAGCTTTACAGTTTTTCTGGTTACATTTCCCATTAAAGAAATCTAATTATTACCTTAAATGCTATGTAATACCCACTGAACTTAGGGTAGAAATTCAGTAACCTACCCACTATTTAAAAGCCAACAAAATCTATCTAATTGTGTACTGATGTGGTTGATAAATGGCAGGTGCACCCCAAACACTCAGGACCATCCCCTGGCAAGGTCCCCTGCCATCCTTTATGTTGAGCTGTTGAGGAGAAATAAACAAGTAATCATACATATATCTATCTAAAGAAAGTTTTGCTGCCTGCAGACTTATGTCAGCAGTCTGCTGATTTATGCAGGTAAGGTTATTTTTCTAACCATGATGCCTCTAAATCATTTTTTTTTAAACCTTTTTTAAAAAAAATTCTAAACAAACAGCAAGATGAGATATATTTTGTATAAATTAGTGTAGAAGTTTATATCCACCATGACAAACTTTCAATTTACCCCTAGCAATTAGGCTAATGGAATTCAAAGCCAGGATTTAGTGAGATCTTTCGAATTTTGTGTAAACACAAAATTGTGTTGAAAGCCTTTGCCAAGAGCAGAACACAAGCTTCAGTAAATGAACGGACTGAATGAGTGTGGTGAGCAGAGCAGGGCCAGACGGCTGATGTCCCCAGGGACAGCCTCATGTCTGAGCAAAACGGGTGACCAGCTGTTGGCCAGCACTGACATGCAGTCACTTCTCTTTTTTCCTTCATCACCCCCTTATATTTTTCAGGAACAGCATGAGAAATGACACAGCTGCTTTGGAAACCCAGAATATGCTACGTGGCCCTGGGAAGGGCAATAGTTCCTGATGCCAGTGGGGACTGAAATTCTTGGTTTATTTCTTTGGCTTTTTCATTTACTTTTTTTCCCAGTTAATTCATAGTTTTACTCATCTATGAACAGACCAGATGGATCCAAAGAAACTATTTTGCAGCACATCTATGACTTCTTTACTGATGGAATTAGCAGTTCTCTCTCATGAAACTTTCCTGATGAAGTCACATGGCATGAACTGCATTTATGTAAATTCCTCATTTCCTCCAGGAAAATCCTTTTTATTGTTTTATTCTCCTGACTAATGTGAACCTTAATCAGATCTCTGCTCTCCCAAGGAATTTAATAAAAGCATGTTTGCAAAGGCCTTACAAGTATTTTAAACACAGTTTAAGAAGTGATATGCTATGAATCAAATACGTATAGAAAAATAGGAAAGAAAATAAATCCCCACTTAAAGGCACCCATTCCTAATAGTAGAGGAGGGATTACAGTTCTTGAGAACAAGCTGCCATAGTTGCTGCACTTTAGAGTTTCATCAAGGCTGAATGACACATCTGAAAGGATCTACAGTATGAAAGCCTCTTGTCAACTCCCAATATGCCACCAGATCTCATTTGTGATGAAAGATCAATTGCTTCATTCCCTTTTCTCCACTAAATTCTGATAGTCAAGAGGTTAAGAAATAATAAAACATTAATGCTTTTCTCTCTCTCTGTTACTGGGATGAAGAGTTTTAACTGTGATTCAATAGTGCTACAAAATCAAGATAGACAAATAAGGCTGGGCTTCTTCCTGAGACCTGGTGGGTACATCTGGAAAGGAAAATTTACAAAACTTCCGGAGCCCCTCCTTATGGTTTTCTGTATTACAGCAGATGCTGATCCAAACAGAAGAGAACGCCATTTGTATTGTCTAAATAGCAATGTATATATTTTCTGCCTTTTAGCTATTAAGGCAGGAAAACTGAGACCATTCCTAGTATAAGAAAGAGCTGGCTAATTTATAATTTTTGACAAAAAATAGGTGCTTGGGTAATGTAGGCAGAAATGCTGAGGAAGCAAAGTATGTTTTTGTATTATATTTATCAGCATAGCACAGATGACTTCTTGGGGATCTGAACTTACATGGAATATCTGAGCATGGAATATCTGAGTTTCATAGATGTTTTTCAGGTGCAAAAAGAGTTTCTTTACCCAGCAGGAAACTTTACAGACTAAAGCAATGCTATATTACTAGCACTCTTCCTCTGCACAGCTTCATTTCAGAGACATATGGTAGGGGAATGTTAGTATCTGCAAACATTTCAGTTTCCATTCCAACGAAGGAACAAAGCTTTTCCAATAAAAACTGGCCTCCCATGTCTCATAAGCACTGGCTATAGGGCCACCTAGCTTAAACACAAGAAGTGGGAACCAATTGCTTCAGTGCATGTCTCTGCCTCAAAAAAGAAAAATGAACTGTGTATGGTAATGAATGCTGTCTTGCTTTCATCAAGTGTCATCCAGTCATGTGCAAAAGAAGAGAGAAAGAAGGCAATGATTCGGGGCAGAAAATAAAATAAGTAACAAGACCCGTAAACACTTAAACAAACAGACCAAATTAAGCAACCAGATGACAAGGAAATATTGTGCTAACTGTGCAGGATTAAGATCCAGGGGGGAGGCTGCAGTAATCTGCTTAAATGTAACAGCATGTATACTCATTCATATTAATTTCCTGAGAAACATACTGTAATAACATATTTGCATGAAACAGCTGATGATTGTTTAACTTGGATACAATCCTTCCAATGACATATTATTTGAACTACTGCTACTTTTAAAGAAAGGATAATCATCATTCTGGTAACATATTATTGAAAGGAGCTTCTGCTATAACCCCATCTACTTCTTTATTGCCATGGCTTATGGCAATAAAGTGAATTGATCTGTGCCTTGTAAGGAAGCAAGGAGTAGATGGTGATGCTGTCAGGCCTGGCAGGACCAGAAAGTTTATCTGTCCATCTGGGTGCTACTCTGCCCAAAGAGGAAAGCTTCCCCTTTTCATCCTGCAGAGGCATGTTGAACTTGTGTGGTGGGGCCAGACAAACTTGATTTAATGTCCTGATTAGACTGTAGCAAACAATTACTCCCCAGCCAGTGTCCTGAGCAGATCTGATTACATCAGCTTCATACATTTTTTTCCTGTTCTTCATCCTCCCTTTCAACACACTTCCACCTTGCTTTCACTACCTCCTCTCAAATAAACAAGCCATCCCTAATTACTTTTCCCCAACTGGTCCCAGCTTTGCTGTATCAGTACCAAATCTGGCATTTCTAGGTAATCTCAGCTTCACGTGGTATCACTGACGGGCTTACCCAGGTATTGTTGCCCAAAAAATTCCCTTTCAATTGCCTGTGAAATTCAACCTTTTCTCAACTACCTCCTCCTTTATCTTCTGTAAGAACCAGCTGTACTTGACAGTGCTCTCTGAATTTTTTGTCAGCTTTTCATATTGTCATATTCATCAATCTCTTATGTCCCATCATTTATCCATGTCTTAATCACTTAGCTTAAGCTCAGGCCAGAGCCTGCACATTCCTGCAGCTGCCATCATTGTGGAGTCCACACAGAAGCTCACTGGCTTTTCTGAGCTCCAGAGTTGCTTCAGTTCATTCCAAGCCCTGTGTATATTTTGAGACAACTGCAGGAACTATTTCCAAATTAAGTATCTCAGGACTCTGTGCAGCAGATTTGCTCTTGGCCTCAGTGAAAGAAAGAACACCAAATCTGTCAGAAGGTTGCTACAGAATTTAGATACCAAGAGTGGAAGGGTGAAGGGAGAAGGGCTCAATGGTAGAGAACTGCATTTTTCTACCCAGACTTCCTTTAAGACCTCGAACAAACAACCACAGGTCATTTCCAGCGAGATTCAGTGCCAGAAGGCTCCTTGTACTGAGCTCCATATGCTTTGTATCCATTCATGTGTAAAAACCACAGACCCTGTATTTGGTTGGAGACATTTGATGGTGGATTGGTTTGTGTGCAGTGAGACCCTGGGCTCTGTCGTGGTGGGTGTGCTTGAAGCACAGGGACTTGCCAAAGCCTGGCACTCAGCCTGACTCTGAGACCGGGCACACAGCTGCCTGCAAAGCCTGATGGACAGGCTGGGCTGCAGAGCTGGCACTGCAGGCATGGTTCAGCTCCCCACCCCTATAAACAGGGGTGATCTCATCCTTCAAACTTGTGAGAGGATGGGGATGTAAATAAACCCATGGCTTTTAAGCTTCCTGTTGGCCATGGTAAGGGCAGCAAGGCACTATATACAGCTCTCACAGAACAAAATTCTACAACTCTTCCTAAGCCTTGAAACATTCTGCATTTACTCCACAGCCCTCAATGATGTTGAAAAAAAAAAACCCTTTTCTTTTCAAATAATATAATATTTTCTACATCTCTGATTTTTTCGGTGTATTGATGTTTGTAGAATAACAGCAAAGAGTTCAAACAAGAGGTGTCCATGCTCTCTTGCTTTGGAGACAGCTGGGGAATTTTGAAATATGCTCAAAGGTTGGAAATAACCCCCACTTTTGGTTGTCCAGGCAAGCTACTAACCTGGAAAATATAAAGTATATTTTCAATGGAAGCAGTCTTCTACAGTCTTTAATGAAAATTTTAAACTGGTGATATTCTGATAAAATTGCCCCAGTTCAGTATGCGCTACCAAGAACAAAACACATTAAAACTGATATTTTTAAAAGTGTGCTTATATTAAAAATCCCATATACCCAGAAATAAGCAAAATAGCTATTTTTCTGATACTAATAAATAGCTTACTATATACCTGTGTAAGCTTTAAACCCTTCCTTTCGAATGTCTGAAGTTCATAGAAAATCCTTAATTTATAGAACATAAACTATCTGGACTCCACTTTTTATAAGTTATGGTTTTACTTGACCTTTACTTGCCACAGCAGTCAAATACCTGCACATTTCCAGCTGTGTGAAAACCACTGAACGGGGCACGCAATTTATCTGCCTTGATGACTTCTTTTCAAGGATCAGACAATATTTCTATCTTTGAAAAACAAAGAAGAAATCTTACTTTTATTTTCATAAGTTGCGTTCTTCACTAAAATTTGGGTTTATTTCAAATTTATTTCTTTTCTCCTCTAATTTAAACAGAATGTTTATAGGTGGCCCAGAAAAAAAAAAAAAAAACCTAGCCAAATTTATTACATAATTTCCTTTAGCAGCAAAGAGGAAGACCTTATGAGCAGCGGGTCTTTTCTAATTGTACTCTGTTCCTCTTATTATAATACGTCTAATGCTCGTAATATATTCAATCCAAAATTATTTCCATCTTTGGAGAAATAATTTAATAGAGTAAGAGAAGAATTTTGGTTGATGAGCTATCTGGAGATCATTTCATCAGATGTCCCTGTAGCTCTTCTCTGCACCTGTTCCTGGTTTTCTGCTTCTGAACATGGACCAAAAGCACTGTGTAAGCTCTGTTACTCCTTTGAAGATTCTCATACAAACTCAATTTTATGGTCCTAACACACTGTAGTATTCATCCTGTAGCTGAATACTACATTGCTGGTTTTTCTCCTTGATCCAATCGAAGGATTTGCAGTAATAAGGAGAAATTCCTGTATGTATGATCTTAAACTTGAACTATTGCATTTCACCCCATTCTTTTGATTCAGCCATTAAGTCCATCAAGTTTTCCTAACATGACTTGAATCTTTCTTGAATAAATAGCTTCATACAATAACTGTAAATAAAGAAAAACTCTGTATTTTTTGTAGGTAATGATCATTCAAAGCATAGAGAATGAGGTTTAAGGGCATGTAGCAATTCCTGCTGCTGAATGGGAGCAAGTTTGGAAGGATTTGGTTATTCCTGAGAGGCAACCTCTTGAGCTCAATTTAAAACCTTTGTCCTCAAGCCCTCATGACTGTACAAAGTCTTTCAGCAATAGGAGGAGGAAGCCTTAACTCATTACTGTACTTGGCCCTGAAACACAAATAACTTGTAAGCATGTGTTTGTAAGTGTATAAAAAAAAGATCAGAGGAATTGATTCATACATATTTTAAAAAGTAAATGTCAAGATGGTGAGCTTAGATTTAATTTAGGGCTTATCATTAGTGTTTTCTATGCATTTATTCATTTATGCAAGTTACAGCAAGAAAGATGAAAATATTTATGGAGTAAAAAATGTTATGGTGTGAAATACTGCTGCATGAGATGTCTGTAGCATGCTAAGTTTCCCCAAACTATTCTATCATCACTTCTTGCCTAGTCTGCTTCCACATAATGATTATATATTTTAATTCATGGAAAGGACACTTTTAGTGTCACTATTCAAATAAAGGACAATGCCTCTCCACAATTTTGCAAAAACACAGGATCTGCAGGTTTCAAAGTTGGGGAATACAGGAAATTTGCTGAAAAAAATGAGGAAAATCCTGTAAGGAAATTCTCTTTTTGCTGGTGTTACTGCAATAGGCTGGCATAATTCCATTGACTTCCATGAAGCCTTGCTAGGTTAAGAAAGAAAAAAGGCAGGCTTTTTTAATTTTTTTCCATTACAGGACAATGAGCTATTCCTGGGTCTCAGATAAGCATAACAGAGATGTGGGTGCTGAACTCTTTATCAACTTAAGATGCTATTTTGAAGAAGAAGTTGTAAATCTGCACGCACTAAGCCCAGAAACAATTGCACATGATGCTGCATGCTAAATACTGCCACAACTCTGAGTCTCACAGGGAGCTCTCTTATTTCCCCCCCAGGGACACGAGCAAGGTGACAGTGCTGACTTGAGATGCTATAACTTGGTCCAGGTGGAGCATCTCTAGAGACAGCAATGAGGAGAGTCCCTCAGCAAAGGGACACCTTGCACACCTAGGCTGAGGTCAAATGGTATTTGCTAATTTCTCTTCAAACAGGAGATCTTCCCACTGCAGGAAAGGAACAGATTAAATATATATGAAGCAGAGATGTATGGTAGAGCCTTTGAATTAAAAATGCTGCATGGTTGGTCTCCATGACCCCTGGCACATTGTGTCATTTTTGCTTTCCACCATCTGCACTGAATAAAGAGACCAATGAAACAAACCTAGCAGTGAGTCTGCAAAGGCACAGCTGCACCTGGGGGTATTTCCCAGTTTAATGCACAACCTGGATGTAGCTTGGCTTCCAGCTGAATCCTGTGTGACTCTACTGCCCCGTGTCCAAGCATCTTTGCCTGAGAAAGGATGCAAGGTGCACACTGCTGAGGAGTGACTGGGTGTTCTCTGGAAGCAACCTACACTGTTGGGTAGCAAATATTAACAAATGTACTTTGCTTTTTAGCACTGTCAGGTGTTGTACAGTAACTTGTTTAGAAAAAATTGGAGGTGTTTTTGGATGCTTAGTTATGCAGTGGGTTTTATTTAAATCAACTTTCAAAAAATCTTTTGGAATAAATCTGAAAATAAAACTGTTTAATTACATTTTCAGTGAACATGGGAACCAAATGTGTGAAGCAGAAGGAGAGAAAAGTAATTTCCATGAAAACTTTTTTGTTTTCACTTTTAAGAATTATGCACTGAAAAGTGCAGCTACAATTCTACACCCCATATACTTAAAATTGCAGTGTATTTACTGATCCATCTTTCCTTACAGATATCAATCCAATTTCCTGTTAGGTGTAAACAAATTAAGTGTACATGTGCCTGCAATAAAGAGTTTGATTTTACTAAGTATAACAGATTTTTAATATTCATATTTTTATGATTTTGAGATAAAGGCCAGTAGCTTTTTGTTTTGTTTTGGTTTTTTTATATGAGAGTTCAAAACAACCCTTTGGAGCTAGATGTAGTACTACAACAAGAAAGCTTATGATGACTCACAGACTGTTCTCTCCTAAGAACCACTTTTCCATGGTGATGGATTTATAGAATCAAGGTATAGAAACCTTCTGTGGTGGGACAATTTTAGCACACAAAAAGGAAAACACTTAAACAGCTGCTCCAAGCAGCTTTATGGATGCTATTTATAATTTTTTTGATAATAGATATATTTAAACTGTTTTCAGGCTCTGATAATAGATATATTTAAACTGTTTTTTGGGCCTTTTTGTTTGGAAAAACAGAGGTTATATCCATTTGTTTCTCATACCATAGAATTCCTTGATAAACTACCCAAAGGGAGAACCCAGCCCCTCTGGAGAGCCCATGCTGCCAGCTTGGGTGTGTGCTCCCAGCCCTCCCTGGACACTCTCTGCTCACAGACCAGCAGCTCTTCAGATGATTGCTTGCAGCTCTTCTATCAATATTTTGTCAAAGCACAGATAAGAATAAAGACAGCAAAGATATGTGGAATCACATCTAGGACCTGCAGGTGAATATACAAGTCACCTTACACGTCAGTACAATTAACAGTACAGTAATTCCCTGTAGGAATTACTGTACTGGAATTACATGGGGGGGACATTTGTATTTATCAGGAAACTGAAAAAAAACCAGCCAAAAAAATTTGATGTGATCACCGCAGTGAACTTCTTCATTACTGATTTTAAAGGCTGGGAACATCAGCACAATAGGTATGTAGAAGTGCTTTTGCTTTGGAAATCTCCATCTTGAACACATTGAATTTTGTTCAGTTATTTTTCAGGGATGTGACAAAGTGGAGGGTTTGTTGTTGGGTCTTTTTCCCCATTATTTTAAAAGTGAAGTGGCTTTATGTATTATGAGGGGCCTCTCAGATACACCCATGGTCAGCTGTATTTAGGAGCTGGGTTGCAAAAGCCAACCAAACTCAGTTTGCTGGACATTGGGCTCTCTTCACAAAGGCTGTGCAAGACTCCCAATGCCTTTGCATTTGTATGGCCCATCAGGATATTACATTTGGTCCTTCTGCATTTTCATAGCCTTAAATTTAGGTTCCAACCTGGCACAAGGTTTCTCAGGGGCAGATTAAGGACAGCCTTAATCCCCAACGATGGTGTAATACATACATCACAGCTCTTGCACTCACTCAGCTACACATCTTGATAAAAAATGTCAGGATACTACATTTAAACATGTTTATACTCAATGGCAAGTTTGCAGTCTCACTTAACAGCAAGGAATGGATGGGAAGGAAGAGTTTAACACATCCACACGTACAAACTGGAGAGCTGTGCATAATTTGATGGATCTGAATCTTTGAACTTAGTCGTGGTATGCATATATGCAACCAGACTCTCCTTTGACCTGGATTTTCTAAAACAAATTCTTTACCTCTTGTTCTTCAAACAAGTCCTGAATATCTTACACAAAACTGACCTGCTATCCTATCATTGAAAATTGATACCTATAGTGCTGAAGAAAACAAAAGCACACCAAATGCAGAATACTATTTGAAAAACAAAATCAAACTGAAGGCTTGGAGAGGGATATAAATATTTTAGTGGCAATGAAATTATTTATTCTCTGAAGACAGCTCCTGTAACGCAGCTGCACCAGCCATTAAGGCAATTACATTTTCCCATTTTTATAAGCTGCTTGAGAAATAATTTTTTCCACTAGATTAAAGCTGTGTCAGTTCTCTACAAAATCACTTCTGACTTCAGGGATGCTGGAGATACATGTTGAGTAAATCTGGAAATGCAAGCTTGTGATTTACTTCTTTATTGTGGTAATAGTTATTTTTGTGGGACAACTTGGAATTCTACAGAAACTTCTGTGCCTCTTAGCTTGCTAACACCCTGACCTTGCAGCATGCCACAGTAAGAATTCTCTAAGCAAAAATAGTGGAAATTCTGCTTTTGGTTAGGAGAATAATGTTTAGTTTAACTGCACCTACTGAGCTTGCCAGAATTTCAAACCAGTTGAAAAGGAGGCCAATTCCACAGGTCTTCCCTGAGCAGTGCTGCAACCCTCCCACACCTTCTACCAGGGTGCTGTGAATTCCCAGAATGATTCTGTTGTATTATGGCAGTCTGAAGACACATGGGAGATGATGTTTGTGGGCACACAAGAAAACACTGTCCTTTCTACCAACATGAGTTCATTAATAGACCAGGCACAAAACCAAAAAGGGCTGAGAGGGAGCACTTTGTAAAAATGACGACCACAAGGGCCTTGGCAAAGCACGTGAGCAGCTGTCTTCAGCAGGTGCTTGCATCACCTGTGGTGCCAGGCCACCTCACCTGACACAGCCCACAGGGAGAGATGGGCATCCAAAGACTATTCAGCCTGATAAAGACACAAATCACCTCCTAGAAACCCTCTTCATCATCTATACAGTGAAATATTTCTGTAAGGACCAGTGCAGTGCAGAGCACAATGCAGTTAAGCTGTTTTACATTCTCTCTCTATATACTATATATTCTATTCCATATCCTATTCCATTTTATAGTCTATTATTTATATTTTATATTATTACCTTATATATATTAAGGCTCTCTGTTTTCTTCCCTTTTTCCTCCCAAAAGAAGAAAAAGGCAAGAAAACAGACAGCCTTAATATATATAAGGTATATATATGCTGTTCTCTGATTCCAGGGCTATGACTGCTTTGAGCACTTTATTTTGAGCTTTGCACACTAACCTAACCACTCTGCACATTCTGATGCTTCCTTGAACCAACTGAGAATGACTTTTATTCCTGTTTCTCATTAGCAGAAGATAAATGTATATTTTTAAAATAAGGGTGACAAATAAGGATTAACAGGCAATGAATAAATTAACAGGTCTTGGAGAGGTTATTTATGTAACTAAAGAGAGGTAAAATACTTCACCAAGGAATAAATGCTGTCCATAAATTATAGCTGTGTTGAGAGGCTGATATTTAACTTCAAGGCAATCTGTGTTTATGACTGGAAAGAGAAAGATTTATATTAAATATTTAAATAATAAACTATTCTTTAAAATACCTTTCAAAAGCATTTGGCATTCTTTTTTTTTTTTTTTTTTTGTTGGTGTTAATACACTTTGTTTTATTCAAGTCAACAGAGTTCCACCTGCTTGCATAAACTGATCATGAATTTTCTTATCTGCTGACATTTGTGCTCTGCAGATGTTGGGGCCAAATGTTCATTGCAGGATGTTTATTACCCGTAAATCCAAAGATCATTATTGGTATCTGTTTAAAATATACCTACCTTCATGGGCATATGGACAAATAAATCTTTCTGCAGTAGAATCCTCACAGCAACATTTTTAATCTTGATGGCTTTCTTTCTTTTTTTTTTTTTAAATATCCTGACTGTAGGGTGAGTTGGTGTAACACCCAAAAAAGCTGCCAATATCAAAGTTCTCCCCATTGTACCACAAGGCTTGCTGAGATGAGCACTTTGCAGTAAAATCTACACCTGAAACACAGCTGGACAATGACAGCAATGTGGACAAGTGAAAATTATGAGACACTCTGAAAACTTTCCCATTCTGCATGGAGAGAAAAGTAAAATGTTTCTGGTCAGCACCAGATGATCCTTAAGGTCCCTTCTAATGCAAACCACCCAATGGTAAACCCAACAGCAAGAGTCAGTAGCCCAAATTATCATGGAGATAACTCAGGCAGCATGTGAAATCTCCTGTCTGGGCTTAATGGCAGAGTGAAGGGAGTTTACTGCAACACCTAAACATCCTTAATACAGTGTATTTTAAGGATTTTTTTTTTTGTTTTCACTGGTCTGTTGTATTTCAAAACTTCTCTTCCTCTATGGCAGAAAGGGGCTCTAGAGTTGGAATCAACCACAGTAATGTGGTCTGCATGAAATGAGTGATGGTATTCTGACTTCTCATAAAAGAGACTGTAGCAAGACCAGTGATGGTTAGCAATTATTAGGTTACACTCTGAATGTTGGAATAATCCAAATTTGTAGTCCAATCCTAGCAGATTCATATTGCTGTGCTTAACATGGCAATTACATATAATATGTAGCCTGTTAATACAGGCATAAACTGCTTGTAGTGAGCACTACAATTAGAACTGCTCAGGTCTGTCTGTTTGCTGGAGAAAAAACAAGGTCACTTTCTGATCTCACCATTCATATTTAGCTCATCTATATTTAGCTCATCTATCACATTTTGATTTTGGAAAAATAGTGGAAGTTAAGCTAGTCTTTTCTAAATCTTTGCCAGCTGTACAGAAAAATAAATTACATAGATATGCTAGATAATCTGCTTTTAATATTTTTTTTACAGAAGCAGCAAAGTTGGTGTTAATAAATCTTACTAATATTATAATTAGAGACAATGTAAATATAAAATAAATAATAATGAAATATTTCTTTAGTAATAGATTTCCAAACTTTTTTCCCAAACTACTACTCAACTGGGAAACAGCCCAGTAAATGCGCCCAAGCAGCAGATTAAAATATTCACAGCAAAATGATGTCAAGTAGAAGCTTGGGTAAGGCAGTTCCAGCACAACAAGGAACCATTGAACAATGTTAAAGAAAAAGGAGAAAATCAGTGCATTTTTTGCTTGTTTTTGTAAACAGAAAAGTCTGAGGTAGCATTTTAGCTCAAGGAGCACAGTTTTGAACAGTAAGAAACACACAGTACAAATGAGGATTAAATGAACAACAGCATTACAGAGTTAACAAAGCGTTCAGTGGTGCTGGATGAAGGGCTGCACTGCAGGAGCCTCAGATATCTGCAGTGATCACACTTGCCCTGACCAGAGACAGTTTCCTGCCTCCAGCAACTGTTTTTGTCATGATGCCTAGAGCAAGACAATTCCCTTTGCCTTTGCTTCGTGCCTCAAGCACTTTAAATTCCTTAAATACCTCTTGATGTGCTTCCAGATAGCATATGCAATATAAAATTGCTTTGAGATTCTCTGAATGCTAGAATGTGTCAAAAGGTGGTTACCTTAATCAAAGCATCTTCATCAGAGCACTTCTATTTTGGAACAGCCTCCTCACCCAGAGTCAGCCAGACCTACCTGTGGTAGGTGACAGCCAGCTGAATACTTGGCTGGGCAGTGTCACCTGCACAAGGAAGAGCAGTGTGCTGCTGAAACATTTGAAATTGTTCTCACTGATTCTGTTCACCTTTTTTCAGTAAACCAGAGAGCCAAGGTAGTGTGGAGATTAACACGGTGTGGTGTGGAAGGGGATGGTTTCCCCTCTGCCCTGGAGCAAGAGGCTGTGACAGCTGTGCTCAGTTTACTGCAAGGGAAGCTGCCACAGACAGACAAGCAGGTGCCTCCTCTTAAATCTTCAGCTCAGTCTCAGAAAACTCTCTTGGGCTGCTGGGACTTGCCCTGCATTTCTGAAACCCACTCATGGTAATATGACTCCCTTTATAGTAATTTCATAAGTGAAAGCCTGGTATTAACCACTCTTGTTATTGGAGAATTTGCATTTCTAGTTATTGACATCTGGTTTCCATAAAGGAGGGGTTCAAAAGACACCTTTGCAAATGAATTAAAGGAAGAAATCGATACTGAGAGCTCCTGCTTTTCTATTTTTGTGTTGGGTGTGGTGTAATTACTTCATTTTTAGGCAATACAAATCTGATTACAATGTGAAAGCATTCTTCTGAAAAAGGAGCCAATGGCTGAGTAAAACTTGCAAAAATGTGCAAAGAAAGGAATCATGGATTGCTCTGGATGGAACTACTCCCTGTTTATACCCACAAATTACAAAAACAAGGCATCACCAATGCAGCAGTTCCATATTCTCTTCCAAGAGAATCTCAGTATCTTTATCAATGAGAAGTGATGGAGATTAGGAAGAAACCTTTGCTGCAGACATGCTGTTTAACAGCTGCAGTATTTCAGACACCTTGTTCTTTAGGTGCTAGTATTGGGAGAGGGATAGAAGCTACATAAACCTTTTAATTCAGATCAGAAGGGCCCTTCTGAAGGGAACCTGAGAGTCCCTTCCCACACACATGTGGTTCTCACTGTGACACAGACCTTGGACCGCTCTGGGGGTGCATGGACTTGACTGAACATAAACTGAGGGATGCTCTTGGGGTACATACAATGCATCCCAAACACAAATCAGTTTTTAGTCTGTGGGATGAGATCAGCCAGACCAAAGCAAAACCCAAGCAGATCCATGTAATGTAGAGAATGTCTGCTCCTCAGCGCCAGGTGGTGCAGCCTGACCAGAATGTTTGCACAGCACTGGCTGCTCACACAGAACCTGCAAGGGTGGTTATTCTGACTCAAAGACCTTATGAGTAGGCCTCAGGTTAAAATTTAACCAAAAGTACTTTAAATTTACCAAAGGTAAATTCCTGGAGGGCCATTTTTCCTACAGAAGACCATGTGTTTGAGAGGATGGATGGATATCCTCCATCACTGCTTGTGGAAAACAATTTTCCCCATTCAAATCCATGTCATTAACACATGAGCTACAAATCATTCTGTCTTCTGGAGAGAGACATTTCACCCTCAAACGTTTGTCATTATTGACAGAAATTCTAATTTGTCAATAATTACTCATGAAATTTATTTATTCCCAGAGATGCTGTAAGAAAAAAAGTTAATCTATTTAGCTTCCAGAAAAAAATTATTAAAATATACTTTAAATAGCTTGACTACTTCTATTTTTTTTTTCATCAGCACAAGCATGAAAAAAGCCTCACAGAAATTTCTATTCTGTCAAAGGCCCGTTTAATCAAAAAACACTGAGAGTAACTTTTGTTTTTATCAGCTCTACTTGACACATGTTTTCTGCCTACAAGGGCACTATGTTACACAAGCATTGATATCTGAATGCTATCAAAGTCAGCACACACCTAAATGTGTAAAATAATCTTTCTCAGTTCCACATTAGACTCTTATGTGGAATATTACAGTTTTAAGCAAGTGTCAATGATACTAAAGCACTCTTCTTCAAAACCTCTCCATAAAATATTTTAATGCTTCATTTATACATGTGCATATCTTTCTAAAGGTCTTTTGCAAACCCATAAATCCCCTGTTCTTACAGATTTTAGAACCTCATGCCATGAACCTAACTTTTAAAATTAAGGGATGTAAAAGTTTAACTACTAATTCTGATGTTTCTACCTTCTTTTGTCTCTTCAGTATTCATGTTTAGCTATTTTAGAGTAACATAAATGTCAGTCTTAAATTAGGAAGCATTCTGTCCGAGCCAACAGTGATGCATTTCACTAAGTGATTTGATAGATGTTAGGAGCTCATTTTCCTGCTCTGAAGTTTGCATTTCACATTTACTTTGAAGGTCAATTGCCAAGAGAATGAACTGTCTAACAAAGAAACGATCAGATAAAGTTAACAGATGCCTAATTCCCTGGGTAGATGAGTATTTTGGGTGCTATTTGCCTACAGGAAGCCTGTTAATCTGCTGGAGTTTGATACAGCTGCCACAGCGGTAAGGGGCATCCCGGTGCACTGTTGTCAGAGTTGTCCCTGTTGTAAATGACCATGTCCACACATGATCAGATAAATCCAGTATAATGCAGAAATACCCCAGATCCATGGCTGGCTCAGGGAGCAGGTCAGGGTGGCTGATAGCTTGCCATTTGCTATCACTTAGGACGTGAAAGTGAAAAGATTCCTGATTCTATAATTCTCCTTTATGGTCACACTTAAGGAGTGACACCTAAAACTTGCCTTTGGGAACCCTCTGAAGAGCAGAGTAGCTGCTGAGTTCCCTTGTCATGTTACTACTCACAGTGGAGAACAGGGAAGAAGCAGAACTCTCTTATTTATGTTCTCTGATACCAATGTCATAAGTGAAACTATTTTATTAAATTTCAAATTAGTTTAACAGCATACTTAGTAATTCCACACTACAATGACTGTTTATATTGGATTATGGAAGACTGATAATCCATTCTGTGCCCACTGCTGGTGTGAGGTTTGATGGCAGTAACAATTTCTAAACAAGCACTAAATTGGAAGAGAAGTGGGAGCACCATTATCACAGGAACAGGGAGTGCATGAAGAAGATGGAGGCAGTGAGGGGAAAGGCTGTTAGAAGACATTTGTAGGAAAACACTTGACTGTCACTCAGCATAACACACTGGTGCAGTCAGTGGCACCTGTGACAAGTAGCACATGGAGTCAGTGAGGGGTGACATCTGCAATCCTCTGTTTTCCCAGTCACTGCTGACTTTGAGTGTTCAGTTTGTGCAGACTCTAAGAGAAGTTTAAGAAATTATGGATACTGAAAACCAAAAGCATTAGCCTATTCACCTGCTGGCTTTGAGTATATAGATTCACAGAGGAAACTTATTTTCCATGATATTTCTGATATTTTTGATCTCATGGTCTGAGTAGAAAAAAAAAAGGTAATTCTTAAGATTAGCATTAATATAACTGACCCCATAACTTCAGAAGTATTTTATATACAGATTGAAGAGTCAGATGTAGGGGCAAGTGTACCAGGATGCTGTAACAATCCAGAAATGGAATAGACCAACAGTGAACGATTTAAATTCCTCTATTTCCTATTTCACCTAATTTGGAAACTACAGATACTCCTTTCAAGCAATTTTTTGTTTTATTAGGACTCAACATCCAGGAGATAACCAAGGCTCTTTTTCCCTAACAGCAGATTCCATCTACTTCTCAAAGCAGTAAGGTGCTTCTCTGCAGAACACATTAAATCAAGGTACACACAAATGGGCCCATTTACAATCTGTGATGACATACCCAGTTTATTTTAGATTCATTTTCGTAACTGACAAATGCAGTTTACAGGTGACTTCCTCTAGTACTAGAGTTTTGATAATAGAGCCTTAGTTTAGTAAAGAAAGCAATTTAGAAGTTTCTGACCAGTCAAAATGGACACATCAAGAATCTTGTACAGATGGAAATCTTTTAATTGCTGCTTTTGAATGTCTTTGAGTGTAGAATTGTTGGCTATGCAGGATCACAACTCTTGTAGTACTGCATATTTGTCCCAGTCCTGATGAGAAATGCATATTTAGAGGCTGAGAAGAGCAAGGCCACAAGCCCTAAGCACATGGATTGAGTGTGAAGCTTTCCTGCATGGAGATCATCTGAAGAGAGAGAAGGGAGGGGAATAAACCTAAATATTAAATGCTAAAGCTGCTGCAAGCAGGAACACATGGCAGTCCAGACAGCCCATCACCAGATAAAGCATGTGGCAAACTCAAAGGCCCAATTTAAAGCTGGCAATATAAAGTCTGTTCAGACTGCCAAAGAACCAGATGTGTCACGCCTGGAAGACTCTCTTTCCTTCACTGACTCTTTGCTTATGGGTCCTGTGATTGATATCCCAAAAGTACAGCATAAAACATTTACAGTTTAATGGGTGGTATTGTGATCACCAACATACCTAAATTGTTTTTTTTTCTTTTTTTTTTTTTTTTTAAACAAAAGGCTGAAGTTACTTCTTGCCAATTTAAAACACACAAAAAGTGACCCTAAATAGTTTATCTTACTATTTCTAGTGTTTTGGACTTAGCTGGGCTCAAAATCTGCTACCAATATGACTTAGCTTATGGAGAATTGTTTGTAAAATGGAGTACAGAGTGTCTTATTTCCTTATTTCATTTAATGATCTCCGTTTACAGCTAAATAATACAAATATTTGCGTAGAAATGTGGAATGAGGTTAGGAAATTCTCATCACAATATGAATTAAGATGAATTAACATGCATTACAGTTTCATTCACTTTGGAGAATTTACTAACTTCTGGAGAAAAAAATTTATCATCTGTTCAACACATGAATTTTCTTAGCCAATCTGCCCAGAATGATGCAGGTTCCTGCATTAAGGTCTGGGTTTTTTCCCAGAAATTCAATAGGTAAATAAAATACCAGAAAATCAGGCAGTGTTATTTATTTTATCTAAAGGGACAACAAAGCTATAAGCCTGAAGGAAAAGTATGACTTGAAAAATATTCTTTAAGCAGAGAAATAAGCCCCTAGGGTTTGGGAATCCTTTATGCTACCAAGAAAAGAAACATAATTGACTTTTGGGGAGCTCTGCTAAACAGAAATCCAGAGCTGTTATTAGATGGTAAGGTTTTTACCTCCACAGAGATAAAAAAAGGCTTAATGCTCTAAACTGAAACTTGCGAAAATTTCACCTATTTGCCCAATAATCACCTTTTCCTCAAATTAAGGAGCATTAATGTCTGGCTGGATTCTGATTTTGTTGTTGTAATTCCATCAAAACCTCCCTGCAGTACCTTGGCTGCTCTCCCAAAACTCTTGACTGGCACAGCAGTGACTCTGTGTTTTCAAAGTTCAAGGTGTGGCTACAAGCGAGTCATGGCTCGGAACAGTCCCTGCACAGCCACTGAATGTGACAGGATGACTTTGGCTCTTCTCCTGGAGGGTGGCCAAGGGGCTGCTAGGACAGACTCAGGGCACTGACAACACACAGCAAGTTCCAGCAGTGCCACTCTCCATGCTGGAGATCTGTGGTAATGAGCAGATGTTTTATGCATTGTTAAAACAGCTTACAGTTGATTTCTTGAGACATGCTATTACATTTCTTTATTACTTGATTGTTAAAAAGCATTACCACACTGATTATTTGTTTAACATCAATCTGGAACCTAATTTGCTAAACTACAACAAGCCACAAATGCAGAGATCTCCTTTAAGTATTGTGCCTTTGTCACTGAGATACCAAACTTGCCCTTTGAGGTTTACATCATTCAATTTGTTTAGAGAATTCACTGCTGTGCTCTCAGAATAAACCACCCCATGCTGCAGAAGTTGGATTTATGAAACATGGTGTAAACATGTTCTGCCTAAGAGCAGGCAGACAGCAAATGCCTAGGGCATTCTGTAATTGTCCTGGGAACACAGTTTCTAAATCATGCCAGATTTATTGCTGTAATTTTCATCACATACCTGATACAGTAAATGTTTCTTAAGGTTTTATAGTTTTTATCTGAAAAAGACAGATTGTTTAGTCTACCTGACTGCATGACATCATGCTGTTCATACTTTCTGTATGAAAGACAGTTACCTTTGTGTGTGTTGCTTTGACTTACCAGGTTTGGAGGTATCATGGAGAGTGATGCATGTATTTGTGTGAAGGGATAAAAATATACTTGTGACTTTTAGTGAAAAGGGACATTGCTAGAAACTTCATCCAGGATGTGTTACACTGGACTGAAATGATCAGGGTAGATTATATCTCTCAGAGCTATTGTTTATGACCTCTTGCTTCCTCCTCTTTTTTGCTCCCTATTTTCAACTCCCACACAGAAAAAACTACTAAACCCAAGGAAAGACACCAACAAAATCCAGAGGGATCCAGCAGAACAGGATACCAAGTTCAGAGGGTGTCAGTGGAGTCTGGTGCTCAGGTATCAGTTATTTCTCAGCATTGCTCGCATCTACTCAACATATTACAAAACAGAGCTTTGTCTGATGATACTTGATGAAAATTTCCTAAGTATGATTTAAGATCTCTTGATAAAATAACTCACAAAAATTAATGAAATGCTGAAGAGAGCTGCTAGCTCCTTAAACAAATCATCCCATCAGCATTTCTTCCCTTCTGTCCAACTGAAACCAAATCCCTAAATTGGAAACATTCGTAATAGCAAAAAATTGTTGAGCTTATTTTCACCTGATAAGATAGCTGTTTATCAAACTGGCTGGGGCCACTGTCCAAAAGAGCTGTTTCACAGCTGAAACTGCTATTGCCTAATTACACTGCAGTCACAGAACAGCAAATATCAGGAATTTTGTGCTGAGCCAGCGGGTAGTAAAATGCCTCAATCCCTACCCAGAATGGTGCTGCAGGATGTTTATGAGGACGGATGAGGACAGTGAAGTACAAGAGAGGTGAGAACTGAGAGGCAGGTATGAGGAAAAGGGGCAGCTTTCTACACAGCAAGCTGTAATCTCAGCTCAGCACCTGCACAGCCAGCAAAAGGAAAGGTTCTTTGAAAAAAGACAGCTGAGAAACTAAGTACACAGGGCTTCTGTGAAAGAACTTTTTGATGCCAAATGCTATTTCCATCAGGGAGCTGCTGCTTGCCAAGATATGTCCCCCAAGCAGCATTTCCACAAAAAAAATCTCCTGCTGCTGCTGTAGCACCCAGTGTTTTTATGGAACAGAGCTTGTATGTGCTCACTCCCATCTAAAGGTGAAATGCTGAGCTAGGAAAGGTTGGTTGGTCTATTTGATTTTGCTGTGTTTTTGGCAGGTAAATGGGATGTGTCTCAATTTGACTGAAATGGTCTCAAAGAGTGAGATGAAATCTCAGATGAAAAAAAATACAATATGTTTGTATTGTTTTATGCTGTCTTGAATGCATGAATTATGAAACCTGTGATCAGTATTGAACTTCTGCTTTGCTCTACATTTTCTCCTAGAAAAGGACAGCTGCTTTGATGGGATTTATCAAAAATGCAAACAAAAGGTTTTTTTTTAAATTAGCAACAAGATGTCCATTAAACACTAAATACAGAATCCAGATGGAGAGTTGGGTTTATTTTTGATTTTATTTTTTTAAATCCAGCTAATATCACATTCTCTGTTGTTATATGCTTTCAATTTAAATTGTGTTTTTTACACTGTACACTGGGATAAATTCATAGGGTGAATTCATTTCCATTTGCAATTATTGCAGTCTATAAAGCTGCAATGGGCAAAATATTTGCATTTTGAGCTACACTTGATATGCTATGTCCATTAATACCACACAAATGTAGAGCTTTAAAAACCCCTTTAATTGTTGGCTCCGTATTTCTGCAGCTTCTTTCTTATTCTACTTTTTTTGTGACCATCTATCATTACATCGAGTTTCATGGAAAATGGAGTTGGCATGTCCACGGCTAAGAACAAGCTGCCAAACTCTCATATTATGCAAGAAGCAGCACAATATATGAGGTGATACTTTGTGTTTATGGTGGAATTTTGGTTTTTTCTGTCTCAAATGAAAAACATATCTCTTTGTTGTGCTTCCATTTTTGCTTTTGTGAAATAGAGAGGAGTGACCTAAGCCATACATCAGGATAATGTGTGGCCAAAACAGCAGAGGCCTCTTTGGCTGCCAAGCTCAACCAAGAGGCAACATTTCCTTCAGTTAATCCTTAACATAACATAAGACAACTCTTACTTCTCTCTTCATAAACTGTAATTTAAAACTCCCCCTTCTTGGGGGAGTTTCACATGAGTAATGATTAATCTTAAAACAACAAAATCCCACACGCAATGGGGACACAAGTTGAGGATGCAGTGAAGATTGTGTGGTGTTCCTGTTTTATGAGCAAGACGTCACTGCTAAAACAAGCATCTGTGTGCTCCTCACAGGCAACAGATTCCAGTCTTGTTCTGAGATTACTTCATTGTATGGCATCTGGTGTTTTACAGCCATGCAGTTTAGAAATAAATACTCTCTCTGCAATTTTATAACTTTAGAAATATAACCTTAAATTCACCCATTTATTTAGTCTTGTAAGAAGCAAAGTTCTTTATACAACAACTAATTTAAAAATTGTTCCTTCGTTTGCTTGAAATTTGTGCTATTTTTTTTTTCTCCTGAAAAAAGTAATATTTTCCAGTGAGCCAGAGGGACTTTTGTGGATACATCCACCCTAACAGCTAATTTTTCCATTGGGTGCTGTAAAACTGGTCCTCCCAGTAAGATCCTTGTGTTCCCTTTCTGCCTAGTCTTTTTTTTTGTTAGTTCAAATTATTTTCTATTTCAACAGAATTGTTATTTTGCCTTCTTCTTGGCCAGCTATTAGCTACTCCATTAAGACTGTATTTCATTAGCTCTAACAAGATTACTGAATTCTGGCGGATCCATTACTTGTGGCACAAACATTTAAAATGTGTCTCTTCCCTCAGCTAATGTCACTTCACAGTAAATGCACCTGAATATTAGGAAGCTCTTCCCACAGTTTTGACAGACCTGTCCCCTTTAACCACCCAGGAGAAGGCTTTTCCTCTCCTGCATGCTTCTTTTTTCCTGTTATAACTGTGCAGGCTGCAGTGGCGTGACTTGCTGCAGGCTCTGTGACCCAATGCCTTCTAATTCAAAGACCACCCCGAGTGCAGTTGTCACACATAAAAGCTCACATGTATTTTTTCAGTAGAGATAATGGTTGCTGGATTAAAGGCAAACAATGCAGAAAGATCAGATTTCACAGAGCAAAGTGTTCATCTGTCATTCTCTGCTATTCTGTACCCTAAACTGGTTCATGGCGCTGCCTCGCTGGCCGCAGACTGTGAGGACTGATCTCATGTGACAATGTGAAATCTCTGGGTTTTGCTCTCACTTTTGTAGTTTCGTTCAGCAGAAGCAAAAAATCAGGTTTTCCTGGTCCATGGAGCCCTTCACTTACCATTCCTCTGTGGACCTTTCGTAGGATTTGGGGAGGTTGCCCCTCTTAAAAGAGAGACATGAGGGTTTAACTCATCCTGAGCACTACTCTGTCCTGACTCCTTAACATGTACGACAATGACTTTACTCCGCTTTTCCATACTCTCCCAGGGGCTTAAGATAACCAATTTTTTAATGGTTCTATACTGTTTTCTCATGTTTGTGGGTGATACATGCTAATCATTACAAACTGTCCTGCACCTTGGTCAGGCAGGGCCAGCTTGTGCTGACTACCAGACTTTTGAAGTGCCTTTTTGTCCATCATTCATAAGTAAGAAAACCACCAGTTATTTTATGAAAAAGGGGGGATAGGTCCAGTGAAAAGTGATGAACATAGGAAAAATAACACACTGGTGGGTGGCATGCCACCCACTGGCTAAGAACTAAGAAGAGAGGGAGTGGATGCTAGCAGGGGCGCTGATGGTCTTGTAGTGCTCAGGTCTGTGACACCTCCTAAGCTGCTTCTGAACTGCAAAAGCACCTGAACTCACTGGGCACCTACTTTCTAATTTGATAGAGATTTTTTGGCAGGTAAGGCTAGATGGGAGGCCTTGAAAAATATAACTAGTTCATATGGCAAACAGCATATGCTGGAGACAAGAGGAAAGGCTGAAGACCCCCCATCCTCCTTCACCCATTTTGAGCCTGAAATACCCAGATTTCTGTCTCTGTGTTGGCCCAGAATCACCTAGCAAGAGTAGATCAGCAACTTAGTCATGTGTCTGTCTGACAGAGATTGATAAACAAACTTCACTGAGAGGGTTGTCAAGCATTGGAACAGGCTGTCCACAGACATGGTTGAATCATCATTCTCAGCCATTCCTGGGGGTCTTTAAAAGACATATGGATGTGGTGCTTAGGAACATGGCTCAGTCGTGGACTCTGCTGTGTTAGGTCACCAGTTGGACTCAGTGATCATCAAGGTCTTTCAGAAATGAAACAATTCTATGGTTCTATGATTCCCTGACCAGACAATGTCCCTTTGCCTGGGGCCTCTGAGAGATATGATACACAAAATGTGCTCAGACACTGCACAGCAAGCAGACAGGGCTCCTCCCAAGACCTGCTCTGGACACAGGAGCCCTCTGTTCCTGTTTTTCCTGCTCCTCACAGCTGCTTCAGAGGGAGAATCGCCACTTTCTCCAGGACAACTTAGTGTTGAACAGAAAAAACCCTTCCAGTAGTGATCAAAACCTGCATAATTAAATATTTCATTTGTATTCTAGGCTAGGCCTCTGAAAATACATCAGGAATTATTTTAACGCTGCTGGATAACGAATACAAAAGATTTTATCCTTTTACATTTATTTATCTTTTACAAAAGATTTATACACAAATGCTTTGATTTCCTCTGAAGCTTTCTTTTGGCCATGTCAAAACATGACTACATGTTTGGCTATTTCAAAACTAAGCTGCTTCTGGTAAAAGCAAAATAAAAGAACCTCGGCTGAACAAACTGAAGGTGAAGCTATTTGATTTTTCACATGGAAAAGCAAATTACTTAGATTTTGTGTTCTATTAATGATCTCCATTTACATTTTTTCCCATTGTTGCTACCACAGGCAGATGGATCAGGGATCCAGCCTGTTGATAAGGGAGCAGGATGGGGACACGCTGTGCTGTCTTTGTGCCGCTGGGTATGTCTACGCTGTGTGTTACTGGCAAGGACACAAGCTCATTCTGCAGAGAGATCTGAGTTACCAGCCCAGACCTGGCATTGTGCTTGCACAGTGACTCTGTTATTTGGGGTAAATTTTGGGCAGAGCGTGTTTTTGGCTGCCTGGGCTATACAGTTCAAGAATTATTTCCCTGCAAGGTGAAAAAGGTTTATTTCCCTTAAAATATGGAACTGTGCTGTGACAAAAAAGACAGAGCTATTAATAAAATGTACTTAATTAAATGTCTTCCCTGCTTTCTTGCCATGTATTGTTTGCCTAACACCAACCTGTTGGGGTGCACGAGACAGAGAGTACTTTGGACCTTGTTAGCATAAGAGATTTGATAGACAAAATGCCTTGGCAAAGCAAATGGAACTTTGAAAATTAGATCTAGATAGCAAGAAGATTTAATCAGACCAGTTTACCAGAAAAAGAAAATCCTATTAAACTCTGCAAGCAAGAGATGTTTTTTTATATGCATAAGTTTGTGTATGTGATTTTAACCAAATCATTGTAGTACACTTTACTAGTCTCCCTAAAATAGTATATAAGTGCTTGTATCCCACAATAAAAGCAGATTCTGATCACCAAGTCAGTCTCCCCATCTCTCTCCATCGCTGACACCAACCTATTTAATGACTAGAGGCTATTTTTTTTGTGGGCCCTATCATGCCAGTGTTGTTCATTAGGTAAAGAGGGACTTACAGCTTCTTCAGACATTAAGCATAATGAAATCCCTTTGCTTAAAAGCCGCATAGGATAATAGTTAGTACCAAGGGTAAATTTTTCTTTGGTTTTGCAATTTCATAAAAGTACTTATTTGAAAATAAGCATTATTTTATTCTCTCTTTGAGTCTGAAATACTCATTTGTGATTGTTTCATTGATATACGTCTGGAGAGGAATCTGGCAGTCGGGACTGATTGAGATGCCAAATTCTGCTGAGGAAAACCCATGGTGTGCTCCTTGAAATACACACCTGGGATAAACTTTTCAGACAACTTCTCCCAGTGCACAGGGAGACAACAGACTTGAGGTACATAGGCAGGTACCAAAAACTCGAAGTACATAGGCAGGTACCAGCCATTCCTTCCTCTTCCCTGTGCTGCAGAGGCTCTGCAGCAGCCAAATCACAACCCGATAAGCTGTCAATTTGTTCCAGAGGAAAAAACAATGAAGAAGTGGGGTTTTTTTCCCCTCTGTGCTCCTAGAATTGTCTTGCTGTGGCAGAGACGTGCCATTCCTTGGCAGAGGCTGCACATCTGGATGAGCAGAAGCACAACTGACTGCCGTGGCAGCAGGTGGCCACTAGCGTGGCCACAGCAGGGTTTGGCTGTATGACTGCACTGCAGCCTCAGAGTAGCATCTGGTGGTAATCTTGGTAGGAGTACAGTGGAATAAATCAGAGTTTTTCATTAGGCCTGCTAAAGTAATTTAGAATTGTTTGGGTTGGAAGGAAACTTTAAAAGCCATCTTCTTCAACGTCCCCAGAGGGACGTCTTCCACTAGTTCAGGTTGCCCAGAGAGGTGGTAGATGATCCATCTCTGGAATCCTTCAAGGTCAGGTTAGATGGAGTTCTGGGCAGCCAGAGCTGTTCCACTACATTGTTCTAATGTTTCAGTGCTCTCATTGTAGAAGACTTCTTTCATCTATCTTGTCTAAATCAACCCTCTTTTAGTTTAAAACCAATTCCAATTGTCCTATCACTACAGGCCCTGCTAAATGTTTGTCCCCATCTTTCTTATAAGCTCCCTCTAAGTACTGAGAGGTGCCAACGGGGTCTCCTTGGAGTCTTCTCTTCTCCAGGCTGAACAACCCCAGCTCCCACAGCCTTTCTTCACAGGAGAGGGGCTCCAGTCCTCTGACCATTTTCGTGACCCTCCTCTGGACTTGTTCCAACAGGTCCATGTCCTTCTTACGCTGGGGTCCCCAGAGCAGGATGGATGCACTGGAGCACTCCAGGTGGGCTCTCATGAGTCTGGAGTAGATGGGCAGAATCACCTCCCTTGACCTGCTGGCCATACTGCTGTTGGTGCAGCCCAGGATATGATTGGCTTTCTGGGCTGTGAATGCCCAGAGATTATTTTTAATCTCAATTAAAAAGAGCTTCTTTGTTTATCTCTGAGTTAACCATGAGGTGCTGCTAACTGTATCATTACTATTCTGAAGATATTTCAAATACAGTATAAGAAACAATAATTTTTTCTTACCATAATTTTACTAAAATTAGTAAACCCCCTACAAACTAATTTTCAAGGTCCTGCTGTGGTAGTCTCCCCTGTATCACAGCCTTGCCTGAGCTGCAGAACTTAAAGAAAAGAAAAACTGTTTTGATTTGGTAGGATACATCTGTTCTTTCCACGGCTGTATTTAAGCAACCTAGAACATCTCTTTGGAAAATGCTGTTCTGTGTATTGTTTTGTGTGGTCACTCTATGGTGTGGATTCTCTTTAAGTAAATACACTTCAGGTCCCATTGTTCCCCAGAGGAAGAGAGGGCTTAGCAGAGCCCAGAGTTGTTCTCCAGAGCATTCAGCCTGCACAGGCAGACACAGAAGCAGAGAGTTCATGCTCCCTATCCCCTGCTGGATTCCAGCTCCCATCCCATTCTCCTAATTTGGCAAGTTCAAGGTACAAAATAATTTTTAAAAAATGGAATTTATTGTCCCCATCCACTTGTTAGTCTATTTCAGAGTACTTTGGCTTACCTATCCTCAGGTGCCTTCCACAAAATGCAGTTTTGGAGGTTTCTTTGCAGATATTTTCCTGAAAATCACTGTCTGTTTAAGGTCTGATTCTGATCTGATATACTGAGGTGCAAATTAGTAGCACCCTTGAAATTCATGCACATTTTGCTGTAATACCAACATCAAATCAGAACCATAACTTTGTACCCATATGTACAGTCATGTGAACAAAGCCTTTAAATCAGAATCATAATTAACTGAAAAAAAAATTAGAATTAGGCTTAATTGTCTTCAGAATTTTGCTGACTGTGGATTTTTCTTGCAAATCTGAAACCAGCAAAAAATGTGGGTATTTTACCCACAGCCAAGTTTTCAGAGAGAGATCTAATTCATAACCATAATTACTGGTTCTCATTTTCCAACTAAACCTGCTTATGGTAAATAGGATGGAGAGCATGGATTTCACTTGTTTTGTGCATGAAAAACAATACTGACAACATAAATATGTAAGTTATGTGGACAGGGGGCAGTAAAAACCCTGTTTCTTTTAAATGATTTTCTATTTTTATTTGTATTGAGAAAAATTCTTTTCATCTCCTGCCTGAGAGCAAAACAAATCATATTGTCTGAGCAGTAAAAATACTGACTTGAAATGTTGACCTACACTGCTGTTCTCAGTTTTTAGTGCTATATGCATGCCCAAAGAGATGCCCAATATATGATGAATATAACTGCTTATTTCTTGAATTTTGCATTAACATTATTCACACAGTGCCCTCTTAAATACTTTGTTTTACTACACAAGAGTGAGTACAGTTTCTGTTATGTATTCAGAAGTAAAATTAAGGAGGAAACAGAAGTGAAGAGCCGTTCTGCAAAACAGATGACAGAGTTTACCTCCAGGAGATAGTGAGAGATGATTGATGGTGTCCATTCACCTTCAGCTGGATACAACAATAAATGTTTCCTACAGCATTTTGACCATGTAAGGCATTTCAGACGTGTGGATGACATTTTTACAGATACTAGAATTTCAGGAGACAAGACTTTGGGATCCTGTTTATTGTGCACTGTGGGATACAGTCCTATGCAGTGCATGAAGCGAATGGTTCCCTATAAAATATCAGCAGTGTATTCAAGAAAAGCAGATTTTTAATCTCCCTTTTTCAAAATCACTCCTTTCAGAACTGTGAGTTTCCTTCTGGACTAAAAGTAGGTTCCACTGTCTCTTATGTGAATTGCTCACATACTTTAGATTCCTTTTTTCTTTAATTAAAAAAAAAAACCCAATATATATGTAATTTATATAGTGTCTGTCCCCTGTTAAGTGCTTGCTAAGTCCTGTACAAAACATTCAGATTTGAGAACTTCATTTTAAGTAGCCTATGAGTGTGAACTCGCAGGAGCAGCATCTGCAAGTGAGTATAGTGTAGAACTGGGAGCATTGGAGTTCACTGCAACTACTACCAGAAGCTCTGGGAAAAGCTGTATTTCTTTTCCTGCTCAGTTTCATGAGACAGTGAAGCTGGTGTATCCAAAGGGGATGTTTCAGACTGAGGGTCTAAGCAGATTTTCTATGTGAATTCCTTATTTTTAAAAGTATCTTTTTCTAAGTACCTCTTAGATGGATCCCAGTTGTTTTTTTTTTTTAGAACATGATTGTTGACTGCACCCTGGACATAATTTTCTTTAATAATAGACTACATTCCCATTTGTAACATATGCACTTCTAAAAATGAGGAAAGTGTGTTTACTGGAATTTCTTTCACACTTCCAGAAAATCATTCTTACTGAAAGGCCATAGGTTGCATATAAGTTATGAAACCTAGGACAGGTTCAAAGCTCCTAAGGATGGGTGCAAGCTTTGCTCATGTCTTGATATTTTATATCTTGACTTGCTTTCCATGCTTTTCTTCCCCCATCTCCTCCAGCTGCAGAGAAGCCACAGCACTAGGCAATGGTGTCCCAGTTTGGATAAGCATGGGAACCAGGCTCACATGGTGACATGAGCCTGTGTGCCAGTTCAGACACAGCCATAATAAATTGGGAGCCTCCTTGCCTGGCATGCACTTTACCGAGGTAGTGAGGATATGCATACTGTTCCAATTATTTTGAAAAAGAAATTAAAAGAGGGAAAGAAGGAGCAACTGAAACACTTCGTATTTTTCACTTATAATGAGGAGAGCAGAAAAACTTTTAAAGGTAAATTTATCAGGCTTGGACATAAAGGAGAAAAATAATCAAAAATTGATTTTTTCCTATAGGACAACATAAATATTATTGTGCAGGGGGAATATCAGGTAATGAGAAAGTACATCATTAGAGCTGAGGTGTTGGGACAAGAATAGGAAAGTGGTCCCAAAGCTGTTGTGGATTTCACTGATCTGTGCTGGTTTTAGGAATCACTGGTGTCTGACTACAGAATTTTTGGTTATTTTAAAAAAAGGATACTTAAATTATTTTTGCTAGAGAGCTCACAGCTTTTCACCTCTTAGAAGCTCCCTGACACCATCCACAGATGCACTAAGTTTGGTTTTCATCTGAATGAATATAATTACCTTCCCTCTCATGCTGTTGGTGTGCTTTCCAAATTTTTTTTGCCAGTTGTGTTCATGACATTTTACTTCTACTTGGGGGTGGGGAGGGAGAGCCGAGCAGCAGGGAGAAAGAACCTTTTTTAAATAGCAGAGCTTTTAGTCCCTGATTAAAACATTTGGAAAAAATCTGCAGAGGGAATAGCACAGGAGGAGTTCCTTTCCACTTCTCAATTCCCTCAGCAACTCATTTTCGTCGCACTCCCATGTGTTTTTTCCATGAGACAGAACAATTGCCAGCCATTGTGTGCAAGGTACTGTGGGATCAGAGGTACTTAGTTATGGTATGCAGGGGTATTAATGGGCATTAAAATACCTGGAATTTGCTGAATGCTCTCAGATTTGATATCTGTCCTTATCTACGTGAACAGTTGGTTTATGCAATTTTCTGGATGTCATATCCCAGTAGCTACAGCACATTATATCTTGAATTACAGCACATTCCTTTACTGTTCTCTGTTTCCTTGCTATCCACCTCCACATGACTCCCAGGTTATTTTATGTGGTTGTTACACAGTAAGCATGTACCATAGCCTTCATCTGACCAAGAGAAATGATAATTATCTACAGTACTGCAGCCCACTCAGCAATAACATTTTGGAAGAGTTAACATCTTGATCCAGTATTTTAAAAGACCCAAATCTTGCAACGAAAACCTCAGAGAAAAACTGTACAAGTTATTTCAGCCTTTGCCTGCACTTGGTCATTTGCAAGTGAGAGAAGAGGTGAGATGAGGAAAACTTCTAAAAAGGCTTTGGAAGAACAAAAAATGGAGGAGAAATCGGAGGCAACATGCTGAGCCACCATGTACAAGTGAAGGCCGATGAACTGAAGTAAAAAGATCATAGTAGTGATTTTTAAAGAACAAATGAGAGAGAGATTTTCTATTCTAAGAAATCTTGACCTGCTAATGGAAAGCCATCTCCTTCTTCATACGATTCCCAAGAGTAGGAAGATTGGTGCATTTGATAAAAACCCTCACAAAACTCCATCTGTTCCAGCACCCTGCTCTGTAAACTATCAAAAGGTTCCGACTAGATTCATTTTATGTCTCCTGCTTCCTGCAACTGGAAGAAACAGTGAATAACTTATCTCTATCTATTAAGTCCATGTGACTCAAAGTTTATAGACATCTCTTAGAGCCTAAATTGTTTCTACTGGAGACCAAAGAGTTCTAGTTTACTTGGTTATTTCAGGAACTTAAACCATTCCCATGTATTTGGGTATCCTTGTTGCTCCGGTGTGAACTTCTGGTAATTGCCTCTAGAAAAATCCTCTTGAATATTCCACACCTACTCTGTCCAATCCCTGATATGTGTGTTTGTCCCCCACTTATCCACTTCCCCTGGAACCTTTGGACAGAACATACAAATGCAGGAAGGAAAAAAATATGTGTGAGTGTAGTTTTGAATTTGCTGTTGGGCGGCTGATTAGCAGTGACTTCTACAGAGCTCCTCTTGAGTTCCTTCAGGCTGAACTCCTGCTTAATGTGTGAGGCAGAAGGCAAATAAAACTGTCCCTCAATATTTCCAAGAGCTCTGAGTGCTTCTTCCTCTTTGCTGAGACTCCCCAAACATTTGCTGACTTCCCAAAGGTATCTGGAGCACATTTACTTAAAGATGTGCCTATATGGCATACCTGGTCTGCTTGACATAGTTTGGAGAAACAAGCACACTTCCAGTTAGTCACTGTCTTGGGTCTGAGCCCTCAACTAAAGAGTTACAATTATGTGTGCCTCCAAGTGCTGACCTAAGTTTATGAGCAACATTTCCATTGCTTTTTTTTTTCCCTCTCATTCTTTTGCCCTAATTATACTAATGCCTTTTCCCTTTATGGTACAGCTTCAGACACAATAGAAATTACTAGGATTCAAAGATGTTTCTTGGCACAGAAAGAAGTCAGTTTGTTGGGATACCCCTTTTCATGGTAAACATTAGCAAATTTTTCACCTCCTAATTGGCATTCCCAAAAAACCCTACCAAATTTTTTTCCCCTTGAGTGAAAGTCAGGTTCAGTAGTAATGGCAATACTTGCTCAACTGATTCTAATCAATGGCACACAGAGAAGAATTTAAATTATCCTGCTGAGGACACTGTGATGATGACAGATGGACAAGATAAATTTGTAATTCTGTAGAAACCTCCGTGCCATTTCAAATTACCTTCCGTCATCTTTTATTTACACAAATAATGCCAGGATAGTAGAAATGGAAAATATTAGTAGAGGGGGGAAAATATTAGTCGAGTAGGAAAAATATTAGCTTGTTTTTCCAGTTTGTGTTACACATGTGGTACACATTCTGGTTTCTGTTTCAAATATTGACCACATTTTCAGCAAGGCTTGTAAATGTATCTACTACAATTGCCTATTGACTAAGAGTTCTTATAATTAACTCTAGCTTTTTTTTTTTGCCTTTTTTTTTTTTTTCTGGGCAGTGATTTTCTTGTCCAACTTTTGGAAACTGATGAGAAGTCTCATTTTTTTGGACTAGAGTCTGTGCAAAATCTTCTAAAACAGAGATGCACAAAGGAGAATTTGGACAGGTCTTTTACATGTCACCTTGTGAATATGAAATTCTGAAACAAGAAAAGTTTTATTTTTAAAACTTTGAACACAAGCGTTGAGTTACAATAATGAGCAGAGATACAATATTTGAATTTTTATGCATGTTATTCTATTTGAACCAACTTGATTATAGTTGATGATGTCACTTAAACCCAGAGGATAGTAAAATGAGTGTTTTGACATTTAGAAAAAGGTAGTAGATAACTTATGTGATTAATATTCAGAAAAATTTAAGCACCAGCCCTGACAATGTGTTATTCATCTCTATGTCATCTGGAAACAAACTGAATGCTATCTTGAATTTAAATTCAAGACCATGGAGACCATGCCTGTGCTATGGGCTCCAGACAGAGAGAACAGAGCTGTTGCACAAAACTTCCAGCGGGACCCTGGCTTTAAAGAACAGTTTAGTTTTCTGTCCTGCTGCTTTTTGGCACTGTCAGGAGCATTCCTGACTGTGGTGGCCTGTTTGATTTCCCAGCGCAGACAGATACTGGAACGTGAGGGACTGAACAGAGATGGCAAAACAGCTGTCAAGTATTTAACTATTTTCTATCACTAATAGTGACTCAGGGGTGAATGGCTTCATATCACATTACCAAATCCTTGAAGCTTAGGGAATGCTTTTTAAACTTCAATTTTAGAAGGGGAATTCCTATGCTTGGCTTGGCTAATCCGATAAAATAAAACGAATAATACAGCTCTTACTTCCACAGAGAGGTGTGCTTTTCCTGATGAATTTGCTGGTCACTTTGAAAGAATTTTATATGGTACATTGACACATGCCACTGGCTTCTAATGCTCCTATATTTAACTGCCTTTTCAATTGCATCACAAACTTACTATGTTAAATACTTACTAAAAAGAAAGTCTTTTAACTGGCAAAGAACATACACTTTGAAGGCAAGTTCACTTTTTACTACTACTTAGTTCAATCTTTCCCTTTCTAACACAAATTTGAACTGCCCTTGGAACAAAAAGGAAAAGTCTAGTTTGAAATGCACGTGAAAGTTTTAGTCCCCACTTGCTTACAGTGCTTACAGTAAAGTTGAGTCCCCTTATTGCTTGAGCTTCTTATGCATTCTCTGAGAGCACACTGCTCAACTTTTTAGAAACAATTTTAGGCTCCCGTATTATTGTATCCTAAAGGAAATACAGATCTTCATTCATTTCAGAGCACGGTGGAACCTCAAAACCTTGTATTTCCCCCCTGTATAATCGCCAATTCCCTTTCCCACAAGGACACTTAAACTTTTTTTCTTTTCCCCCAGCGTAGCATCCTTCCTTTGGCTAGCAGAGACTCGCAGCACCTTTATCAAGAACTACACGCTACAACCGCCAGCAAACAAGCTCACGACCAGGTCGGCGGCGGGAGGGGCGTCCGGACACGCCGACCCCAGCCGGCTCTGGCCGGAGGAGCGGAGCGGAGGGAGCGCGCCCGCGGTTCCGTGCCCCGGGCGGGGCGGACTTACCCGGCGTAGCGGCCGCGGTGGCCGCGGAGCGGTAGCGCAGCCTGGAGGCAGAGCAGACAAAGGGGCAGGAGCCCGCGGAGCGGCATCGTGCGGGGCCGCGCCGTCGTCGCCGGCACCGTCACCGCCGGCACCGCCACCGCCGGCACCGCCACCCCCGACACCGGCACCGGCACCGCCGCCGCGCCCGCCCCAGGTGGCGGCTGGTGCCGCGCACACAAAGCCGGGCCCGGAGCCGGGAGGAGCGGGGCGCTCGGACGTGTCGCTGGTCGCCAGCGGCGAGGGCAGAAAGCCGCGGGAGGACGCCCGTCGGCCGCGCCCGGGCACGGGGATGGGGATGGGGACGGGACTGGGACGGGACTGGGCGGGGAGGCGCCCGCCCGCCCGCCGGGGAGGGCCGGGGGTGCGGGGGGTGCTCGGCCCTGCCCGGGGGGAGCCCGGGGGCCGGCAAGGGCCGGGAGGTGGCGAGCAGCCCCCGCGGGCGCGGCGGCTCCGTCGGGGCCGCGGGACGAGGGATGCGGCGGGGAGGGTTCGGCTGCAGGTGCGGCGGGGCGGGCAAGGGCCGCTCAACGCGCGGTCAGGGCATCGGGGGATTATCGATGGTTTCCCCGGCCGGGCAAGAGCTGAGGCTGATGAGAAGGCAGGAACACACTTCCATGAAACAAAGAGTGGTAGAGAGACCGTTAGGAGCCGTAAAGGCAGGGAAAGGTGGGATTTCAGTTTACTGGTGTGGTCAAAATCTTGTGTCTGAGTAGTGAGAATGGAAGAGACGCTGATACAGGAGAATGAATTAAAAACCCAGCATGTTCTTAAAACTGGATTTTTGCTATCTCTTCCACAGTGGTGAGGATGAAAGATCCTTGTAAAGATAAGCCATTGGAGCACTGAGAATAACAAGGATTATGGGGAGAATTTTGCTGCAAATAACTGTAGTTTGTAGAAAACACATGGAGTTGCTATAAAAGAAAATATGGGTGAAAATATAATGCCAATATGGAATAAATGGATAGCCCCTTTGATATCTTTATGTTGAATTTACTAAAAAGGAGCAAAAGTGTTTCGAACCCAACTGATTCTCAGCCTCTCTGAGAACAAAATGAACATGTGGGCTGTAGACAAATAAAACCAGCTGACATTTGAACGTGTGAGAACTACTCTAAATCCCTGTTAATGTTTCAGAAACACAGGGAGCCTTTTGAAAAAGGACTGTATTAAACCACACACACTTTGTATTCTCTGGCTGAAAGGCAAACAAGCGTTTTCCTTTGTCTCTTTTTCATACTGGCAGCAAATCTGACAGTAGTTGTGTGATAGAGTCTGGAGGTGGAAAAGACTTTGTCCAAGGCAGGATTACTCTCTTTGGTCTGGGTATTGGTGTTGTCGTTCTTGAGCTTTCCATTCCCCCCATTACATGCCCCACTTAAAATCCCAAATTTATTTCTGGTGAGAATATGCAGAGGTGAATGTGTGTGTGCTTACATGCTGTACATGTCTTGTTGAAAACACTTTCCATTAACTATAGGCAAGCCCCCAGATCTGCTCTGTGAATCTTCAGTCTTATAATAAATGCAATTTCAACTTTACAAACATCTATTTCATAAAAGCTCTGCTCTCTGTTCAGTACTGACTTCAAAGGTAGAGTTGAGCGACTGACTTTTGGAGGGCATGAGTATGATATTAAAGCAAAACCCACTGCTTTATTACATATTTACTTTTCTTACTGTGTGACCTTGCTACACCTGAAGTGCACAGTGATTTATTTAAATGTTTAAAAAATGTAGTTTGGCTATGATTCTAAAGTATTTGCTTTCCAGATGAAAACCTGACTCTATTGGAGTTAGTAAGAATTTTATTTTTGGCATCTGATTGTAGAATACTTTGGCTATTATTCTAAAAGCTTTGCTTTCAAGAAGAAAACTTGGCTCTATTTTTATTAGGGAGAATGTAATTATGGCTTCTGTGGCTCTAGATTTCAGTCTTAAATCCTGCCTTTCTGCAACATTCTCTGAAAGTAAAATGCAAGCAGGTATGAGATGGAAAGGGAATTTCGACACCAAAACCAAACAGTGAAGGAAAGTAAGAAAATGGGAAAGAAAGACTCAAAAAAGTTGCAGCTACCTTTGCTAATATGTACTACTTCTGGCAGTTTAAAATACATTTAAAATATAATTTTAAAGCACACTTTTAGAGCTGTGGAGAAGCTGGAGATAAAAACAGCTGAAAAGGGCTTTAAGGGAGGTAGGGATAGTGAGGTGGATACAGGTACATTGCTGTCTCTTTGATCCATCAGTTAAAATTGTACTATGTCACAGGGCACACTGGAGGGAGGGCTGGAATTCTGTCATGCTGGCACCTAGGGAAGGACTGAAACACTGCAGTCGAGCCTGGAAGTTACACATGTGGTAAGTCTGCTTTCCTGACAAAATGGGGCTATCAAACTTGCACCCAGCTAAGCAAAGGATTTGAGACAAAGAAATCAGAGTTTCTTTCCCTTCTCTTGGAACAGAAAAGAGAAATTGCTAACACCAAGGGCAGCTTGGTAGGGATGACAGCTTTGGATGGAACAGAAGAGAGCAAACTGAGATATGGTTTCCCTCTTAATGAATCAAGTGGTGGGATTTATCACAGCGTCCTACACTTTACAAGGAACACAGGCTGCTGAAACAGGCAATTCTACACAGTGTGGAAACAAGAAAGGCTTCATTTAAAGTTAGTGGGCGGGCAGCCTACATTTGGTACCTAGACTTTAGAACATGCCACTTATTGGGAAGAACAGAAAAAGGGCATTAGCTTCTTATAAGCATGTTTTAGCTTCTTATAAGCATGTTTTATACCTTTGAGTTGTCCCAACTCTCACCTTCATGAGAAGGTTGCATTGGCTTGAATAAACAAACCTTGCTGCACATTTGTTAGAGACATAACAGTTCAGAAACAGGAGTTTTAAAAGAGGAATACATGTTCTACTGTAAATCACTCATTAATGATCAACTAGACTAAGCGCATTCATGCTGGCATTTTCTCTGTTATAACTCATTAAAAAATATTGAAGTGGATTGAGTGCAATGTCCTTTTCAAGATCTGCTCTCCATTTCTTTTAACTCCCACAGAGAACTTGTCAGATGAAGGACAGTGAAAGTGGCCCTCTTGGTTATGTTCTAGATTAGGTTTGTGGTCTGAAAGAATGAACGTGATAGAATCCATGCATGAATGCCATGGCTGGTTAGCCTTAACTAACCACTCTGTGTAGTCAGGAGTGTTACAGTAGCAACAGAGAGCTGATAACCTGAGAATTTCCCACAGCTAGGAGTTGGTTATATAGGTTGTGCTGGGCTTTGCACTATGAGACAGGCTTGTGTTGGTACCTGAGACAGTTTTGTTGCAATGAACTGGTGCTTCACATTACCTTGGAGGGTATTCAGATGTAATTTTCTTACTAAAATGAAGTACAAGTATCTTTAGAAGGGATGGACTTGCAATTAAGAATCTTGACATTCTGTCTTCAGCTTACTTGGGGATGCTGCATTACCATAACTGAAAAATTTTATTTGAATTTGTGTCAATGGCACTGAACTTTTATAAAGCGGTTAACTTAAGTGAAAGAATGGAACAATTGCACTTAGCGAATTTCTGTCTTCTGCTATTATTCTGTTATTCTGCAGGAGGACAGGAATGCAGGTTAAATATTCCTTTTTTGTTTTGTAGAATTGAGGGACATTTTAATATGGCTTTGCTTTAGAAGCAGCTAAAGGAATATAAGTGTATAACAGACAATTCATCAACAGATCAACCCTCCATAGGAACCATACTGATAAATAACATCAGAGCACAGTATTACAAACCTGATAAGTCCATTCCTTAGTACAGTTTTAGTCTTGGAAAGACTGCTATACTTTTGTTCATTTGCTTCTTTATATGTATGGAATTTTTAGAGCTAACCATAGGAGAAAAAAAAATCTTTAAAGGCTCTGCAGCAGGCACCCATGTGAGGAAAAGCTTGTTCTGTCTTGAGACTCTGCCTTAAGACACATGTGGCAACATGGTTTCAATCTTTTTGGCCAAGCATTCTGAAAAAAAAAAAACATTGCTCATGACAAATAAGAAATGTATATAACTGGATAAACAAATTCCAGTGTCTAGACTTTTTCTCAGATGTCTCTACCCCTGCTAACACACTTAAAGAAGCAATATAAGAATACGCCCTATATTGAACTTACAGGATTTTTATTTGAGTGAAAATCCAGCCTTTTTATTAGGCAAGAGACTCCTCTGTCTTTTCTGTTCTGCTGAAAATTTCATGCTTGGGAAATATGAGAATGGCAATTTTAAAATTTCTTGTCCCTCCTACACAAATCAAGTGTATTTACTTTCTGTACAAATGATTTGTGTGTAGTAACACATTGCACATTTCTCTATCCTTCTCTGAACTTCTGTACTTTACAGTAGTTGAAGACCTGAGTTTTCCTCTAACTTTATGTAACCAGTATTCTGGAGTGGTTTTGCAGGTGGGCATGCTAAGATATAGGGAGGCTGGATAATTTGTCCCAAGAGTAAGGGCAAGTCTTTAGCTACTCTAAGTCTAGCATATGGATTTCATGACTATAACCACTAAAACATATGGAATTTGTGAATTTGTATTTGATTGTACTTCTAATTTAAAAGGCAAACATTTTAGTTCCCAGAGTCTCAAGCTCGTCTTAGTGTACTTGGGCTTAAATACAATCTCACTTCTTTTGCTCCAAGGATAGGTGACATATTGCCAATGAAAGACTTTATGTCATAAAATCATAAAATCATAGAATCATTGAGGTTGGAAAAGACCATTGAGGTTGGAAAAGATCAACAAGTCCAACCATTAGCTGAGCACTTCCAACTCCATTGTAGGTTTAATATCTAGTTTAAAATACACATTATTTGCAATAATTGGAGACCCAGTAATTAGTTTTTACAATGCTGAGAAGAAAGAAAAATGATAACAATATTTATTTTGAAACACTGCTAGAAATCTTCCCAATCAGCACTTCTCTATAGCAGCTGCTGCCCACAAAAGATGGCAGGTGCCCAATATTTATTTCTAACAATTAGCATTTGCCATATATATATGAGTGAAAATATTGAGAAGGAAAGGGTACTTCTGAAAGAGTACATTCAGTCCAATGGTGATTTGTGTGACTCCCCAGACAAGTCCTGGCTGCAGACATTCTGCACTGAACTATTATTATATCTTCTGGGAGGAAAGGCAACGTTACGTGGAGTATTGTACTGGAGGTAGGTGAAGCAGAAACTACGGAGTTGTTGATTTATCTGTCAGCTGCACTGGCATGAAAAGTGTCTTTCCTCCTCCTCTCTTTCTCACCCTTAACGTTGCCTCATAATTATCAGGTCATTTTACCATCTGTGCCTGGAATGATATTTTGATTGTCCTCCTTCAAATTTGGATGCTTCAATAGCTTGAAATGATATAATTAGGTAGTATGTACTTCAGAGCTTTATGCAACTTGAATGCTGAAAAATGCTGAAAAGACTGGAAAATATGAATGGTGAAAAGTACTGGCATGACAGAATTCTGTCAGTCCTGAAACATTAAAAAGCCAAGGAATAAAATCTAGGTCTGGTGAAATATGCCAGAAGAGGAAAACAAGGGGAGTCCCAAAAGGATATTTAATGAAAACATTTTTGTGATTAACCCCTCACTTGAGTTTTATACCCACTGAGTTGTTTTGACCAATATTATACCAAATTAACATTAGTTGACTTTACAGAATTTTGATTCAGGAAAGAATTTCATAATGAGAATTTCATCATTTTGTAATTTCATCATCTGATGGAAGTTGTGGGATACATATATTTTCACTGAAAGGTCATCTCTTGTAATGTTTTGGGGGGGTTCTTTCTTTAAATGTGATCCTTTAGACACACTTATTTAATTTAGCCATTTTAAAGAGCAACCCATGAAACTCTTAATGAAGAAGAAGTATGGAAAATTTCTTTAAAGAAAGAAAAAATTGCTGAAGATGGCCATTAATGTTTTCATCCAAGGCACACCAAGCATTGTTTTCACCTGATATCCATGTTGGTAATGCTGTTTCACAGAGCATGACAGAGCAGGAAGGACACATGATGCAGTTAAAGAACATTTTAGGCTACAGTTTAACTCTTTCTCTTTGTCATTGGTAGGCAGAATTATCTGAATGTGACGTCCAAGCTAGTCCTTAAAGAACATGATCTGAATGCAGTACCTCTTTTTCCTTTTAGAACAGGTACCAAGTGTTTTATAACTCAGGTAGCACATAGTCTTCACTCATTGCTCTCTTAAATCTGGTGATTTCAGGCATGACAGCAGTGGCTGAGACAAAGATATGCAATTTTCTTTTGCTTTATTTTTCTTTGGACTGATTAGAATTCCCTTCATAAGCTAATGACACACCCCACTCACCCCCTGCCAGTGTAAAAATGTCCTTATCTCTTGATAGGCTGTTCCACTCTTGGAGAAACAAAAAACCCCAATATGGAAGCAATATATTGGGAAGAAAAAAGGTGTTTCAGCTGCTGTGTTACTGTCCTAAGAGGTTAGCACATGAAAACAGAGCAGGAGCAGACAAGCAGAAAATACCTTTACCCCCTAGGAGCCTGTTACTGTATTTCTTCCCTGAGTAGTCAGTCATCAGATGTCAACTTGTTAACCAAGAGATGACTTTCTCTGTTGTTTCTTAACACTATTAAAAATGTTTTACACATCATCCTCCAATCTCTGACTGTAGAAAGGGGATAATCATTTGTGGTAGCATTTAGCTCAGGTATATGTGCAGCTAAAGTATAGTAGGTAAGTTCTGAATTGAAAAAAATAAATTCAGATTCATTATCAGTTCAATTATTCTATTATAAATTATTAATTATCTTGCTAAAGTCTAAATGTTTGTGTGTTTGTTTTTCCAGCCCAGATAGTGTCCTGCTTTCCTGCCCACAACTTGTGCCTGACATACCAGACAAGCAATTAACATTTTTGAATCTGGGATGCATAGAGCAAAAACTTTCCTTATTCTAAGACCAAATGGAGCTTTGGGATCTTTTCCCTGGAAATGAATTACAATTTTCTGCCCTCTATTAATGCAAAACTTAGTAGTGAAGATCCATATGAACTGCCAAGTATACTTTTTCAAAGTAACATCTTCATTAACATGCAAGTATTTTGGTGTTATACCATTTTGTATTCTGGCATGCAGCTATCACTGGATAGAAACAGTGACTGCATCTGAGAGTATTGTTGTTTCAAAGAAAATATAAAATTGATCTGCATATACTTTGGTCAAATTTTGTCAAATTGGTTGACATATCTGATAGAATTAGACTCCCCATGCACCATGGAAACTGTTTCCATAGCAAAAAATCTCTTGCCTCAGAGACTGTTCTCCTGGATTAAATCCAAGGATTTAAACTGATAATCTAGAGCTTTCTCTAGCAGCTAGAAAGGTCAATACTTATGAGGAAATTGCCACCCTGCTCTCTGAAGGTGGTACCATCCCACTGCTGGATTCTTCCCCTCAAGAGGGAGAGAAGTGCCACAATGCTTCCTTGCATTTCACACATCTTTGACGTCCCAAATGCCAACAGGTGTTTAAAGGCAGTGGCACATTCTGCCAGTATCTTCAGCAACCTGCCAGAAATGCAGATAATTGATGTCATAATAGAGTCTTCCTCTGTAATGCCTCAAAAAACCTGTTACTCTTCTGTAGAAAAACTACTTTTGACTCATCTAGTGAGGGTAGAGTGAGTAAAAAGCATAAATCAACAAGGCCTTTCACAATAGACACACCATTACCTGTCTGAAAGCTGATTAAAAAAGAATCACAGAGTCTTGAATATTTGTGGAATAGTATATCAATAAAGCACAGGAAGGACACTGATTAGGATTTATTAAGGATCAAATGAAAAATAAATGTTATTTCCTAAATTAATCTCTAATAAAAGAAAATAAAAACTGTATTGAATTGAATAATTTGAGAATAATTTATTTTATGGCCTGAAGACATCATTCATTGATTTCTATTTCCCAGGAAATAGGACTGTACTGCCTAAAACTTCATCCTGGTTCAGTAGTGAAATAGGTGCAGTGATTAAAAAGGAAAAAGCAATATGTAACAAGAAAAAAAGACAAATATATACTCTGGATACATATATATTTCATAAATTCTTAGTTGTAAGAGGATTTAAAACCATCAGGAAGAAATTAATGACGACTGGCAAGCCTAAGAACAAAAGGATTTAAATACATTGAGTACAGTGTAAATCCTAGCTGTGGCAAAGAGGTGCTGCTTGATGGTTAAATCATTAATAATAATGCAGAATTAGCAGAAGTGTTCAATAGCAAAATCTGTTCTGTATTTGTAAGAAGCAACATTATAACCTAATACCTCAAGAGAACTGGGAATAATTTGAGCAGTGATCAAGGAGGACCGTGAACAATCTAATGAGGGAGAAAGAAAATATTAATCATCCTTGCCAGAGAAGATGTATCCTGAACTTTCATGATTTTAGGTAAACAATGGGTCTCTGCAAAGTTTATGGAAAAGTCAAACACTGTTCCATATTATGTATTACAAAGGCAGAGTAGCTGATCCAGGTAAGGTTGTTGGTCTGACAGGTCCTAGGGAAGACAGAGGAGTAGTTTACATGGGGTGCAATTAGAAAAAATCTGAGGATTGGAGTGGAAGTAAAAAGAAAGGATCTCGGTATGGATGGTGGAAAACAGTACATCAAAAGATTTAAATCAAGTATATTTGACACTTGTTCACAAACATAAGCTACCCTTCTGGGAGCTGGGTTGATTGCCACGTAGGTGCAATATATTCCAGCTTTTTAGAAGTACAATACACCATTTCATATTGCTCACATTTTCTGAATAGCACAGATCAAGAATAGTTGTATGCAATATCACTAAAGGGCAAACTCACAGGTTAAGAGACTACTTAACAGGTGAACAAAGGAAATTGGGGTTATCAGAAAATTGAAATTAATGGGAACCATCTTAGCAAGGCTCCACAGATATATGTATTAAGTCTGATCACTAAACTGAACCAGTGCAGAAAGCACAGGAATAATGAATTAAAGAGAATCATTTGGGTGGATACAGCTCAATGTGATACCTGTAAATGGATAATTTATAACATCTAGGACAAGTGTCCTCTGTTTGCTAGGATCCATAATAAATATGGAAGGAACCATCAGCTGGTTTAGTAGGAGATTGGGTTTAGTCCTGTTCCCATTACCAGAGGCTGCTTGAATTCCCAATCATTGAATCAGGAGCTGAAGAGGATCTTAGAGATGACCTAGTCCCAACCCCTCTGGCCATAAGCAGGGACTCCCACTAGACCAAGTTGCTCAAGGCCTTATCCAGCCTGACTTTGAAGACCACCAGGGTTTGGTTATCCAACACCTTCCTGTGCAATCTGTCCCAGTGTAACCACCCTCACAGTGAAAAGTTCCTTCCCAATGTCCAACCGAAATTCCCTGTCTTTCAATTTGCACTCATTGTTCCTTGACCTATCACTACAATGCCTGATGAAGAATCCCTCTCTGGCTTCCCTGCAGGTTCCCTTCAGATACTGGAAGCTTGTGATGATCACCCCTTGCATATAAAATATCGATATGAAAGAAAAATTACTAGGTGACGAAAGACGCCAGAATATTTTTTCCAACCATGCTGTTGGAAGGCAGGGGTTAGAACCAGAGGCCAAGAATCTGAGGGGTTTTGACTGGACCTTGCAGCTAGCCCTATGGTGATCCTACACAAATTGCATCATCTTCCTCAGCCTAAGTTTCTCGGTCTAGAAAAGAGGTATAGACATACTCACCATTTTTAAAGGGCACTTAACGAACAGTGCCAGCTCGCCTTACTGGCTCTGTATTATCCTAACCACATCCCTGTGCGATGGATGCAGCTGGAACTGCTCTGAAATGTAATTCTGATAAAGAAAGAGACCAACAGAGCACTTGATGAATGTAAAAGTGAGACTCAAATAGCTTCTAAGCGCACCTGGAAGAAATTCACTGGGGTTAGACATTTGTAGAATCAGTTCCACCATTTTTTTTAACCCTTTGTGAACTCCATTTAATGACTGAGTCATTCTCTGAGAAATATTTTAGCTTTAAAAAATTAAAAAATCTGTTCTGCTTTATTTCCAAATCCTCTCTATATATCTCAATTTGATTTGATCACCTGATAAACAAAATGTCAGGAGTTTGTTTTTTTAAATGATTTTTTGAGGCTGCTCTTACCCACAGAAACGATTTACTTCAATCTCCTGCCATCTAGTGTCAGAAATAAACATTTGCACTTCCAACAGCTTTAAATTGTACATTGCAAAAATTAGAAAATATCCTGAGTAAATTTCTGTCTGTGTTTAGCATGTTAGCATGATAAAAATCCATGTATGTTTATATATATATATATTTGCATATATGAGAAAATATCTTTTCTCTATTTATTGATTCCAAATCATGCACTAAACCCATGCTTCAGTCTTTGGGATCTGTTTGGCATTGAAACTGGGTGCAGGTTTGTGTCTGAGCAAGGCATAGTTTAAGAAAACCTCTATGGTCAATAAAGAAAGCATGCATATTTTTGTGTATGTTTTGGGGGTTAATCTGAAATATATTAACCAGTGCTCAGTAAAATGTACTTTGCTAGCTTCTTAACTGTCTTGGTGGTGTCTTGAGACACTTGGCTGTAGCAGCAGCCTGGATGAAGGTTTTGGAAGGTTTCTACATCATCTCCTAGCAGACTGGCTTCCTCAGTGAAGGACTGGCACTCCAGAAAGGGAGAGAGGCAGGCAGGAAACTCCTGAGCCCTTCAGTGTGGCCAGTGCTTCCTTTAGTGCAAAGTGCATCCTGCTAGAATTTCCCCCCCCTCAGTGTATTCCTTCCCTCTAACTGTCCATTAGTTCTCAGGTCCTCTAGTTATCTGTCACTACATCTCTTCTTCCTCACTCTTTGCAGTGAGTGAATCCTTTGCAGATTCCTTTCAAGCTTCTCTCTCTTTTATCCTAGCTGGCTTTTCCAATTGCCTCCTGAACTCTCAACCTCAGGTGATTACATTCCATTCAACACAGCAATTTCCAATGTCTCAGTGATAAATGGCAATTCAACTGTCTTACTCCTTTTCTTGGAGAGGAGGGGTTTGTTGTTCAGTTTAAGGCTCCATCCAAACCCATTAATGTCTGTGCAAGGAAGTTATTAACTGGGAGTGTGTGGGGGAGTGTTCAACATAAGATTGTAATGGAAAACCATGGGGAGATAATAATACGGGAATGATAATGTTTTCCACTCTTTTCCTTCCCTAGACTTCTTTATTTTAACATTTGTTGATACAGTTGTTAGTGTGATGGGTATTCCTCATGTCTGGGCCCATTTGTGCAAGTAATGCATTAAAGTAAAGAGAGTAAGATTGAACACAGATGAATTGTATAAGGATTTATAATTTTAATTGTGTAAAAATTTACGGGTTATATTAAGAAAGTTGTTGGGGAAAAAATCATCCATGGAACCATCTGAATTATCCCCACTATATTTGTATGTACAGTTACTGTCTTGCCATCATCTTTTCAAACTGAGTGTTTTCCAAGCTCCTTATTCCCACTGCCAGCCCTGGCAGGAGCAGGTTTGAGCCAGAGTGTGACTATTACCTGCAACAGTTGAATTAAATTACTGCTAGTATGTCTGTGCAGCACTAAAACTCTACAGTATGGTCATGGCAGTTGTACGTGTGATAACATGTCCATATCCCTCAGTAAGGAAACTGATTAATGACATGAAGTTTAGCAGCAAAAAATTGATGTCCTGATAAGAGCACACAGAGAATACTCCCTTCTCTTAAGAGTGTTGGATTTCAGGAGGTTCCTAATCTAACCTTCTGCTAAAAAGGGGCATATACATGAGGTGACACCAGGGCTTTTTCCAGTCACATCTTGAAAATCTTTAAGAACAGATACTGTGCTTCCTCTCTGGGCAACCTCTTTCACTGTCACTGTCCTGATAGTGAGGAAGATTTAATTTCTATGTTTGAACTTCTCTTGTGCCCATCTATCTGTTGTTTCTTGTGTTCCCACCATGCACTGCTGTATTAGCCTGTCTCTGTCTTTTCAGTAATCTCATAGTTACTGGCAGGGGATTATTCCCTCTCCTTCAAATCTTTCCTTCTCAAGGCAGAAGGTCCAGATTTCTCAGTCTCTTCTCACAGGAATGTTCCAGCCCTTCAGCATTGTGCTGGCCCTTCCCTGGATGTGCACTGGTTTAATTATTGCATTTTCTGTGTCAGGGCCCTAAAACTGGACACAGTATTCAAGATAGCAAGTGCCAAGGGGAATAATGACTGTCCTCAATCTACTACTACATGCCTGTTAACATAGTCCAGGATGCTCCTTCCTTGTGTACTTACTAAACTTTGGATTGACAGTCCTTTCAAGTTTGTTGCCGCTGTTTCACTCTTATTTCAGGTCAGAGAGTCCGAGGTCAAAACACAAAATAATATTGAAGAATATATTTTAATTCTGGGGCAAGGTGATCTGACAGACTCCCACTGACACAGAATTATTGCACTGACGAGCTCCTCCAACCCTAGATATTTGGAAAATAACATATAGTTTACTTCCCTTAAAAATTTACCTGCCTTTGAACTTCGCAGGTTTATATGCACAAAGAGATAAATATCTATATTAAGAGTAGGTTGTAACACTTATGCCAGTCAGTAAGACTCCTGTGATGAGTAAGCACATGTCAATGTGCTTTTGTGTCAAGGAGGCTTTGTGGGAAGGAAATTAGAGAATTAATAGAGTCACGAATCTTCCCAACACTTGTGATGGAAGGAACATGTAACAGGCAAAGATCACCCACAAATTATTCTTCTCCTCCAGCAAGAGGAAATTGGAAGAAGTTTGTGTCTAGACTGAGCCACAGAGTCTTTTCCAGACTGCAGTTGGACAATGTATTTCACGTTCATCTCATTTCTCAAGCCTGTCTAAAGACTGATGAGGAGCAGCACTGAAGAAAAACCCAAGATCACTGCTGAGTGACACTTCTAGTCTGTGACTTTTTAAACTGCTCTTTGTTTTCCACTTGTCGCATGGATTTTTTTAAACTGAGATGCAAAATGGATAAATGTTTGTGTTAAAACTAAACTTCAAAATCACAAAGTCCATTGAAAATGGACGTAGGATGAGCTCTCCATTAGTCCATTCCCTCAGCCTAGCAGCAGGCAGACTGATACTTTTTTGGCCAACTTGTTTACTTGAAGTAAAACTCACAGTGCCCTATTAGTTATGTAAATAACGCTTGGCATTCAGAAACAGGATATGCCTCTTGGATTCCATGGAAAAGGCATAGTGAGCTTCTGACAAGGCACCACGGAACCTTTGGTTAATTTCCAAGCACATACACATAAATATTTCCCTTAAATTAAAATGATGGCAAATGAGCAGCTCATTTAGCCTGGGTGTAAATAGGTCCTTGATTAATTTTAAGAAGACTGGTTTCAGTTCTATGTATGCATTCATGCAATTTATTTGTGAAATTCACATTTTAGCACAGGAGAAATAAGTTGGTAAAAAGTTTTTCTGGAACTGCAATAATTGTCACTGGCAACCATTTTGAAGGAAAATCCTCAAAACCAAAAGAAAGAAAATATCAAAATTGCTTTGGAGACCACATTGTCAGCTGCTCTAGGAACCTAAGATAATGTACTGAGGAGGGAGCAACATCATGCTGCTTTTATACCTCACTGGTATCTGTGAAATTAATTTTTTATCTTAAAAAGCTTTGCCAAAGAATGGTTGCATTAATCCCAAAGCTTTTTATGGGAAATATAATTTATTATAACTAAACAGGCTATTTGGGTTACTTCAGTAAGACTTCTACAGGAATTGTGGACCTTGAAATTCTAACTTAAGAAATATCAGTGATATTTGAACAGGACCACCAGATGCTTTTGAAATGGCATAGTGTTTCTTAGAATCACTTTAGTCTGTATAATTGGTTGCTTTTTCCCAGAAGAAATGGCACTAGCACTGAAGTTAAGGGGTTGGTAGAGAAATGTAATAGCAGAGAAAGTAGAAATGATAGAGATTTTTCAGGGGTCACTAATGTGTTGACTCCTTTGTAATCTTATCTTCTTTGATGGAAAGTGATGGAGCAGGTTTCAGCTTTGAACATGATGAAGAGTCAGTTTGCTAAGCTGTTTAATCTGTTTGAGGGATCTTAAAAGGAGAACAAGGTAACAAGCAGGCAGATGTTATCACATGCTGAGAGCCTGTCAGAAAGAAAAAAATTAGCAATCAATGTATTAAGAGATCTTAGGAATCCACTTATTGCCTGACTAGTAGAAGTAGGAACTCAAAAGAGAAAATATTGTCAAAGGTGTGCCATTTGCTTTGCATTCTGGTATGGCTGTGGAGAACACTGCAATGGTATTAGAGATTCTAAGCATCATGGAAATATTTTAAGGCAATCCCATGAATGTAGGTATTCTTGCAAGTACCTCTGCTATTATCATAAAATCACTCAGACCATGTCTAAAAATTCTTACATTCCACAGAGAACTAACACAAGAGGTATAAAAATGTGCATTGCTTACTTTGCAATAAGGGCTATTTTGATTCTCTGTCACATCAAATTCCTTCATGGGAAGTGTTGAAGGTACCTTAGGATGTGAGTGCATGGTTTGGAGCATATGGATTTGCTAGCATGCCATTTAGGCTTGCATGGGTCAGCTCCTGTGGGTGATATATGTGGGATCAGGACCTGGTCTGCTATATTTCATCCAATGATTAACCAGATTACTGTAAATGTTTCCATCCAGTTTTGTCACTTATCCATCAGAAGTGCCTGTGTTTCAAAATCAGTATATTCATTTTGCGTTCTTTAAGCTGCTTAATTTCCTTACCTATAGGCACTTGCAGTAGAAAAATACAGTTTCATAATATTAAAAAAATACTTTAAGGTTTGGGGAATGTATCTTGGGTACTTACCATAATAAAAACATTATGAATAATATATACACCCACTCATGAAATGGCCACTAAGAGGTTTAATGAGCACATTTCACTCTAGCAGAGTAAAGCATTTTATTAAAAGGTTTTTATAGACCATACAGCTTCTTTACCATCATGATATCAAACTGAAAACTTCTAAATTATTTTCCTCCTCAAAACATATGGGAATTCCCATGCTATGACCGTGAATAAGTCCCAGAATATTAATTTTACTGGTGTTATTTTGTTATGCTACTTGAGTCAAAATATGGTAATGACTAAGCCATTGCAGTTTAATAGGAGGTTCATTGTAGCAGTGGCAGAGTGGAACAGTGTAAACCAATAAGTAAACCAGTAGTAAGCTGCTACAAAGCAAAGGAAGCTGGGAATGAGTTCTGCAACAGGGGATCCCACCACTGTCTGCAGTATAACTGTGGGATTAGTGGATGCAAATAGGGGGTGCTTTTCCTTCCTCCTTTCCTTTGTTCCCCACACTAGACTTAAATTTATCTAGTTATACACCTCATATACCCAGAACCTTTTTTTTTTAGATATGTTAATCACATCAAAATAGGTGTTACCTGTTTCTCCAGGTCTTGTTGTTATATTTCTCTGCAGGTGTGTTGAGCTATCAGGCTGAAAAGGCAGCTGTTGTCAGCTAGGCCTGGGAAACTAAAAAAATCACAGAGGAGGTCACAGAGACATCATACCCTGAGGTACAGCCAATAAAAAATAACAACTTTCCTTACAAGTCTCTGCTCTAAGCAATTTGATGCTGCTTTTCATTGAGAATTAAATGCATAGCTAAAGAATATTTTGATCAGTCAAAAATAAAGTAAAAAACAAATAAAAATATTCCACAAGTTCCTGTTATTCTTCTTACTGTACATAGTGCCACATATAGGGTCTTTTACATCCTGTTAACTTCAGCCTCACAAAACACATAACCCTGGGCTTCCTGTGGGACTTTTCTAGAGGAGGATGTAGGGTGACTCAAGTTGGTTTAAGTTTCTGTGCCCCAGAAAACTTTCTTTCACTCTGAGAAGTGAGGGAGCTTGGAAAGCATAGTCTTTGCAGGATAATTTTTGGGTTTAGGCAATCCCTTTGGATTTATTACTGCAGTTTGCAAAGTTTTGATTACATTATGAATTTACCTACCGATAATCTTGCTAGCAATAGGCTCCCAAGCTGTCTTTAAAAAGATGCTAATACATATGCAAATAACCATCATTATGGACATAAAAATCAGTTAATAACACATTCCAGGCTGGATAGTGACCAACAATTGCCATCTATGTGCTCTTTGGACAACTATGTGAAATGTGGTGGTGATCTTGGTTCAGTCAGCCTGAGCCAAGGTCTGAAGAGGGCTGCCAGCATTGTGAACCTTTTCCACCAGGGAAACTTCTGTCTAAACTGGGTTTGAGTGAAGCTCACTGCTGGAAGAGGTCACTGGAGGCCAGGGCTGATGGCCTGATAAGATATTGCTGGGAGGTTGGTGTCAGTTCTGCTCAGGCTGAACACTTTTGTGGTTTTACAAAAGAATACGGTCACACCAGGGCTGTCATTCACACACTTTTGTGTAGCTCTAACTTGACTAAAGATGAAGAGAGAGGAAAAAAAATTCCAACAGATCTCTGACAGAGTGTCAATGCTCTTGTTTCATAACCACATGGCAACAAGGTGACTTGTCACAAGGGAGGCTTCTGGCAATGTAGCTGAATCATTGACCTTGTAGACCTAAGTGCCTGGAGCTGTACAGTAAAAGATGGGGTATGTACTGAAGCACAGTGATCTTTGTAACAAATATTTATTTGTTTTGGGTAAAGTCCTATTTTTAATTCACACTGTGTGCTGAGTCACTGGTATCTCTGGGTTGTGTAGAATCTAAATCCCCACAGAATATGTGCAAATTGTACATCACGCTGTTTTTTAATTTGAATTTCCATATCTCACTAGGTTTTACTTGTGCACCCTGCTCAAAATGTTAAAAAAATATAAATATTTGTAATCACAATTTTTTCTTTTCTCAACTGAAGCTGAGTTACAAAGCCAAATTTTTACATAGTTTTTTTGCTCGTTCTCTCCCTCTAATTTTGCCAAGATTTATAAATGAATTATCAACATTAGGAAGAAACTTAAAGTGTTAGCTGTCTTACACTCAGCTACCTCAATCATTCTGTGATTTTGTGATACACATCTGTGGCAGCTGTCTTTAGCAGAAATCCTTGTGGGGTGCAGACTGAATTAGGTTTGGATGAATAACATGCAGCATGGCTGGGCAAATCTGGGGATGAAGGCTGCTTCACAGCTAAGCTGTAGCAGCAGGCAGGGAGACATGGGGCTCTCTTGGGCCAAGAGACAATGGAGGTGCTGGCTTAGGACTGGGAAGGCTTGGTTCCAGTTCTGGGCTCCAAAGAAACAGAGAGAGACATGGATGTACTGGAGAGAGTACAGTGAAGGGCCACAAAGAGGATGAAGGGACTGCAGCATCTCTCCTGTGAGGACAGGCTTGGAGAGCTGGGACTGTTCAGCTTGGAGAAGAGAAGGCTCAGGGAAAAACTGTTCAAATATTAAAATACCTGAAGGGAAGGTGCAATGAGGACAGAACCCAGAAGCCAGCGGTGCCCAGTGCCACAACCAGAGGCAATGGGCACAAACCAAACCACAAGGAACATTTTCTGAACACCAAGAAACACTTTTTCACTGTGATAGGGACCAAGGGCTGGCAAGACTGCCCAGGGAGGTTGTGGGTCTCCATCCTTGGACATGTTCAAAAGCTTCCTGGACATGGTCCTGGGCACTATGTGATGCTGCCTGAGCAGGGAGGTTGGACATGATGCCCTCCATGGGTCCTTCCAAACTCAACCGTCCTGTGATTCTGAGAACCTGTCAGCAGATGACTTGCATGGTTTACCTGCCTTTCAAAAGCCATCAGTATGATATAATAATTTAACAATGCTGCTAAATTACCTTCCATTTAACACTGCAGAGCAAACAGAACTGCCTATAAAATGAAACAGGATCAGCAATGCAGAGAGCCTCAGTGAATCTGTTCATCTCATTTCTCTTTTACATTTCTTTTTCCTTTCACATTAAATAACTCAGTGACTGTTTTCCATATTTTGGTTGTCACTTTGCAAATTGCTTGGAGCTCTCATCTGTACAAAGCACTCAAGATTTTTGTCACAGCCTGCTTTCCCCAAAACTCCTGGGAACACCACATGCTATTCTGATTAGTATTCCAGCACTTTTGTGAAATATCCCCTTTGAATACCTTTCACTTCCCAGATTATCTTTTATAGGTACTGATTTACTCATGAAGTTATTCTTGCCCTGCCATATTTTCACCCCAGTGGGACTTACAGTTTCAAAAGGATGAAAAAGCCATATTCTTGATACGGTGCTTGGTTGGCACTCCCCCCTTCCCATCCTTGGCCACCTGAAATTCAAGTCCCTACTTCAAAAATCAAATTGCTAGAATTTCAGCAAAGTAAAATTACATTCTTCTTAATATAGGAAAAAAAAAATCAACCAATTCTGACTGCACAGCTGAAGTATTTTTTTTAAAATATGTTCTTCTCTTTCTCTTGTCCCTCATTGCCAGATCTCAAGCTGACATGATACTTAGCCTGGAAACAAAATCTAAGGGCAAACTACTGGTACTTGGAAAAAATATAAATAATTAAACTCAACATTTTAGGTGAAAAGTGGTAAACTTGATAATAACTACCGTTAGTGCCATCTACCATAGGAACAAAGCAATGCACCACTAAAGGAAATTGAATGAGGCCAATCTTGTTTTCTGCTACTGCCATGGAAATCGCTGGAATCCACAAGTCTCCAAGGCTCTTTACGGACCCTTTCTTCTCCTGAATCCTGCTTTTGCTCTGATTTTACTACTGCAAGAGAGATCAAACAAAACCACCAGTATTCTTGAGCCTGGGTCCTCTTGTATTAATGGAATAGTAGAGAACAGGCACAAACCAGAATATCACATCAATGCATGAATAAGAGTCTCAAAGGGAAATAGAAGAACACTTCCCTTTCTAAAGCTGACCTACTCAGTTTGATTGGATGACCAGAGAGGGAAAACTTTCCTGTGCTCATTCTGTAGCATTCCCAGTTGGCTCTAAAAGGTGCCCAGATAAAAGAACTGAACACTCAAATAGACTTCTATTGAATTTAAAATTCCCTGAAGTGCATTCCTTTTCTATCCATTCTAAAATCTATAGCTATTTACTTCTAGCTGCTTCAGAAAGTGAGCTGCAGTGTCTGATGCTGATAAAAGGTATAAAAAGTTCTTGTAAATTGGAAATACTAAAATCTGGCAGCTTGTTCCATAAGGAATTGCATTGCATAGACATGCAAAATTTGTCATCCTATCCATCTGTTTCCCAACATGAATTTTAAAATGGGTGATACCACAAAAGCTAAATCCTGACTGAAGCAAGGGAAAAGCAGTGCATATTCTGGTTCCTGGGAGTCAGAAGAAAGGAGCACAGACTCAGCTGGGTAGCAGAAGGGCTGTGGTGGAGACTTTTCCCTGCTGTTGGCATGGAGAAATCCATATCCTTGATTTGCCCCTACGTGCCAGCAATGAATTCAGATTGTGAGCTGAATGTTCAGTTTCACTACAGAATTGAATTCAGAACTGTGTTTTCCTCATTATGTCAGGAGGTGGTCATGCATTGTAACAGTTCATCTCCAATACTTTTATTTCCTGTCAAAGTTATGGTCCAAGACACCTTGATTTGAGTGACAACAGAGTTGACAACATGATTAAAATCCTAGACTATCAGGATTTGATTTTCCCATCAAATGTCCATCTGCTTTTTGTGAAAGAACTCTGAAATGCACATTTTTTTGGATACAGAGGAAATAAAGTATAATTTACCCTGTTCTGAAGTCTTAATTTAAAATAGGATGGAAACAACGGATGTATTATGTTCCTTGATCAGTAGCAGAGCTTGTTTCATCAAGCTGTAGTAAACCATGCTAATTGAAGGCTTCTGATCTTTTTCCTCTCAAAATTAGTTGAAATCAATTAATTGGGGAAGGAGGTGGAAGGGAATGTGGGTTTTTGGACTGGGTTGAATGAGGTTATTGACACACACTTTTAGTTATACACTGTAGAGACCAAAGCACCCTTCCTGTGGCATGCCTTTGAATCAATCCAGTTTTGCCATTAAAAAAATGCAGCAGACTATCTCACATTCAGAGATAAATTATATACCCAGCTTTGAAGACTAAAAAAAAACCCAGGAATTTGTGAATTTTGGGAGCAGACTGAATTGCAGAGAAACTCATATTTTCACACAGAACAAACAACAGTGTTGATGCTCAAAGGATTTTTTTGAGAATACTTGCAAATCTCTCTTGCTCAATGTGCCAGCTGTATTGAAGTCTCTCTTTTCTGTAGCTTGCATAAAATGTTCCTTCTGGTAGTCAAAATCTGGGTGTTTTACCAGTCTTGACCTGAAAATATGTGTAACATAAATTTGCATGAGTTCTAAACTATTTACATTACTTGTAAATGCCTATTAAAAGTGCTGCAGACTTTGGCTTCATTTAAAAACACTTGGCTTGATTCTAAAGCAGCTTAAGACTTTCATTAATTAAAGTGTTTTTCAATTATATTTGATATAAAAAGAACATTTTGTAGCTAAAACGATCAAATTCCAATCTATAAGTTATTTTCATGTAAAAACCATAAATAGGTTTTTTGAATACACGAAGAGCTGTAATTTGAAAGCAAAGTGTTGTTAATATATTTATTCCCTGATTAGACATCAGTTCTGTAAATGCTTATGCAAATTTCTGGGTGTGAATTCCTGTGGACCCACTTCTGTGACCAAAGTCAGGCATGTGCAGAGGCTTTACAGGGCTTGGGAAAGCAATCCCCTGGGTGTCTGTATATTCTCAGTCTGATTTCTTTTTCTGGGTTTCTTCTTTGATAAATCCACGAGAGGGCAGTACACAGCAAGAGGAATGCAGACGCATTTCACTGCAGCTTTCTGAAAAACAGCACCCAAAACGTCAGATTAAGTATGTTGGTCCCCAGCATCATTCGCTTTTGGTATTTAAAAAAATAATTTGGAGTCAAGTCGGAAAAATTATTTTATTTACTGTAATTTTAGGTGAACTTTGTCTTCTGATGTTGAAATCTGTTTTTTATATTTGTTTCCTATTTTCACATCTACAAGTTCTGTATAATTATTGAAATTTGAAGCAAACTGGATTTAGAAAGTAATCATGATACTAAAGGTGCTGTGGCCATAATGATATAAACCTCAAATAAATACAGTGAATTAAACCCTGTGAAAATTAGTGAAAAGAAATTATCAAAACAAACCCAACAGCTGCTTCAAGACTTAAGATAGAATTAGTCAACTGATAAGTGCCTACAGTACATGCAGTTTTGTTCTTGGGTAACAGCATTTTTGACACGGATTGTCTCATAATATTAAAAAAAACCATGAATACAAAGACCATTGGAGTAACTGGAACAAATGATTTAAATCTCATTATAATTTCTCATTTAGACCCAAAGGCTTGCTGTGCTATATTTCTGATTACAGCAGTTCATTAATTAGTGATAAAATCACCTGTGCTGGTGACAATAGTACACTGGCTGTGCAATGAGGTGGTGATGAAAAAGATGCACCTGATGTGAGGATAAAAATTCAGTATATCTTTCTGATTGAATTATTTAAATTCTGCATATTAATTGAAATTTTTCTTTCCTAATAAAAGTTGATGTTCTGGATATTATGTAGCTAGTGAACAAATGAAACTACAGATTTAAGCCAAAGTGGCAAGTGGTCTTTTAAGCATTTCACAGATGTAGTAGGTATTTTTGTGTGATCCTGTCACTCTTCTTTCCCATGGCAGAAGTCACACCTCATTTGTCACACATTAGGCTTGAAGTCTACCTTCAGTTAGAACAAGAGTGGAAACATTTCTATAGATGCCCACCAGAGGTTCCTAACCTTAGCCTTTGCAACAACATCAGTGTGTGCACTGACCAGGAGCTGCCCTGTGCAGTGGCCAGTTTAACCTGTGTGGATGCCACAGCAGCCCATGCAGAGCAAGCAGCAGAGTGGCCCCATTGTTTATATGTGCAGTTTAGAGGGGAGCAGTGTTTATTGTCTATGGCTGCTTCTGGTGCACCACAATTTGAACATTAGTACAGAAAGCAGCGACTCGTACAGGCAGGATATCAAATTCACGCTCTCCAGGAATCAGGTACAGGGAGTTCTGGGTGCAGGGCCTTAGCCTTATTTTCAGAGTTTGATTATGCTGTTTGAAGGTATAATTGATCCTTGAGTTTGAGCTCTGCTCAGTCCTGAGAGCTGCAGTGATAGAGATTCCACATGTCACTGCTTGCAGACAAATAACTCTGTTTCTTTCACTTCCTGCAGGGATGTAGGTTTGTGTCCCATTGAGCTTGCTTGCATCCTCTTCTACTCCAGGAGCCGGCCAAGTGCATGTAAATAAACACCAAATAAATAAACAAATAAACACCAAAGCACACAGACACACCCACTCACACTCACTCATATTCCCTTGCTCTGCTTTGTCTTGCACAGAGAAGGGAAGAAGGATGGGTGTTCACACAGGGGGCATGTGAAGTGTGCATGCATGCAAGCCACTGCTTCTTCATGGCTGGGATGAGCAGAGGTGAATGCAAGTAGATCTGAGTGGTAGAAATAAGGAGCACGTTCTCCTTGAGAAAGGAGCAAATGAAGAGATTAAAAATTAGCAAAAAGTCACAGGAACTGCAAGCATTGAGTGCAACTGAACAAGTATGTGGGGGGAAAATTAGCTGTGCTTGTGCAATTGGATTAACTTAATGCTAATTTCTGCATGAGGTATTTAATGGCACACAGTTATGGGAAAGAAGAAGGGATGGTGGAAGTAGAATTTTTTTTGGTAGATGTATGTGAGCTTCATAAGGAGACCTGTGCTCTCTCTGCAATAGGACAGCAGTTGTGAGAGTGGGAGCTTTCAGGATGGCTATGTATATCTTCTGGGGAGAAATGTAAACACCTTTCAGTGTCCCTCTGTGAAAAATACAGCATTAGCTCTAGGGGAAACTGGCTGAAGGATGCGTGCAGTGATCCTGACCAGAAGACCACATTATATCATTATATATCATTATAATGTTATATTATATATATCATTACATCACAGAAGCCAGCCTGAGCTGGGCTGCATGTGCAGCTTTGCCTTCAGCCTGGTGCTGTGCTGCCTTTGTCCCTTGGCTCCAGGACAGACTCAGCCCAGTCCCTGTGAAAAAAGAGCCTGCAGGCAACTCCCACCACGTACCAGAGATTACACCACCTGTGTGGCCTTGCCTTTATCTAAAGGCACACTGAGTTCTCATGTGAACATCCTCTCTGTTTGAAATGATGAATGGAGTTGTTTTCTTGCAATAAAATCCTATAATAGCCCAAGTTACCAAAATTCTGTGGATGTTGTCTTCAGGATGTGTTACATGTGCATCAGGGAATAATTCAATGCTGAACATTCAGAGTTGCCAGCAGCAAACAGGACATAAAATTATCTTTACTTTTTCTCTCCTTATAGTGTTATCTCTAATAAGTAGAATTTTAAATGATACCTTACAGAGTCCAAGTGCTTTCTTACTGGGATCATAACAGACCGGCAACTTTTTGCTCAAAACAAGGTATGAGACAGGCAGTACATCACCTGGGTTTTCTGAATGATATCCTTGACCTTCCCAAAATGAGTGCCAAAATTTATTGGGAAAGGCATGATTGGACTCTTTGACAACTCTCTGGAACTCTTATTACAGAATGATATTGCTCCACAATGCTAAGTTCATTTTTTTCCTTTTTTCTCCCCAAACAGGTGATAAATCTGAAGGCATTAATGTTACAGCTTGTAGACATCATGAGCAGGGAAGGAAGTGTTCAGCTCCAGCTTGTCCTTTTAGTTGTAAGAGGACTGCATTGAGGTCACCATAAAATCATATAAATTCTGTGAAGTACTCCTGTAATTTAGCCTTAGAAATGATCTTTAGTAACAACAAAAGTCTCTGAAATCTTTAACACAATTAATTGAAACTGTGAAAAAAATAATGACCATATTAAAAAAAAAAGCCAAGAAAAGAAGTTTTCCTTTGATTTTTGGACCGAAAAGATAACAGTAGTTTGTAGCTGAGAATTTGACTTCTATAACTTCTTTGAAGGTTTCTATATTAGTAATTCTTGGTAATTTAATATTTTCCTGATGTTCCAAGACTACACTTTTAATTCATTTTAATCTGTGTATGAATAATTGAGCAGTAGCTTTTATATAGTGTTAGTCCAGTAGAACTATTGAATGTTCCCAAGCCATTTACATGAAAGATGAACAGTTCTGCCAACAGAAGATGATTAATCAAAAGAAACTGTAAATTATGTATGACACTTACTTCTTTTCCTTTTTCCTCAATAACTGTTCAAGTGATATTTAGTAAGTGGAATTAAATAAGGAGAAATAAGTCAATATAAGGAGTCCTTATGAAAATCAGATAGAAATAGAAGCAATAGGATATTGTATTGTTTGAGACATGTACTTTAATCTACAGACTGTTGATAGAAATCATTCTCCTAATCACTATTGACAATATAAGTAGAATGGATGAACCATGTTCCAAAAAACCAAAAACTTTTCTAAGTAGTTCCTATTTGAAGTGAGTAAAGAAATTAGTATCTGGGGGTGAATGTGTTGAGGTGACAGTTTTATTTTTCTCATGGTTTCTGTATATGGAAAAGATACATTGAGCAAGAGAAAAGAACAGAAAAATAACCAAAAGAAGCCAAGACCAATCCTGTGTTTGTTCAGTTGGAAACAAGAACAGCAAAGGAGTAAGACCAAAGCCTCATGATGCCATACTCTTAATAACTGTTGCATTCATGATTGCCAAGCCTATTATGAAGCAATGATTGAAGAGAAAGATAATATATTTGATTAGACTCAGTGAAATGACTGGAAAAAGGAAAAACCTCTACAGTAGTTATGTGGGAAAGGATGGTTTTGCTTTCTGAGGAGAGCCTTTTCAACTATAGAGATATGTGTGTGTGCCTTTCTGAGCATGAGGATTTTTTCTGTTGCTGTGTCTGAAAGTGAATAGTGTTTTAAAGCTGCATCACAAATCAATCTCTGCCTGTTCGATTGTGATTTGTGGTGTAAATTTGAACTCCTTTCAGTTGAGCTAAGAGAAGTTGTACTCAGAGTACTCAGAAGGCACCAAACTATGTAAGGGGCTCATGTCACACAGTATTTATTATATGCTTACAGGTGCATGTAATGGCTATAAAGTTGCTGAGTCTGGCAGTGCTGCTAGGTGCCCAGTCTGGAGTTTTATGACTTGGTGGATAATGTCTAATTATTTTGTTGGTGTAATGGGTAAATGATAAGTATGGGATGAATGAATCCTTGCCTCAATCATGGAATCATAGAATGGCATGTGCTGGCAACAAAAAACCTTTGAGATCATGTAGTTCCAACTCCCTACCCTTCCAATGCCACATCCAGCCTGTCCTCAAACACTTCCAGGAATGGGCATCCATGGCTTCTCTGGGCAACCTGTTCCAGCGCCTCACCACCCTCACAGTGAACAAATTCTTTCTAATATCTAATCTAAATTTGCCATCTTTTAGCTTAAGACCATTCGCCCTTGTTCCCCATGCCCTTGTAAAAAGTTCCTCTTCAGATCTCTTGTAGGCTTCCTTTAGGAACAGATGTGAAGGTAAAAGAGTCCTTGATTTGGCTACCAAAGAAATTTTTCATATACATTGTGTTCCCTGCATTCTCCTTTTACTGTTAATGGCTAGCAATCCAGCACATGGGGTAAAAACACTGCTTTTCCTGATACAAATCTTCATTGTTTCTTAATTTTCCAGGGGATAATTTCAGAATACTAAGGAAGCAGTTCAAAGGAAAAAAAAAAACAACTTGGGATCCAACACCCACTAGAATGCCAGCCTTTTCCAAGAAATGTTGATTTTATTATTCTTGTAAACAATCTTAGGAGAGAGTAGATTAAATTTAAAGTATACAACAATGAACTGCTCTTTGTGTTCTTTCTCTTTTCACAGAATCAGAATCACAGAATTTTTAGGTTGGAAGAGACCTTTAAGATCATCGAGTCCAATCCATGTTCTAACACCTCAACTAGATCATGGCACCAAGTGCCACATCCAGTCTTTTTTTAAACACATCCAGAGATGGTGAATCCACCACCCCCCTGGGCAGTTGATTCCAGTATTTGACCACTCTTTCTGTGAAAAACTTCCTCCTTAATTCTAGCCTGATGCTTTTCTTGGTGACTTTGAAATAATTAAAGGTACATGTTGAAAAGGATGATTAAAACTTATTAAATATAGTGAGCACCTACAATTAAAACCCAGTTTTTTAATAGGTTGTTTGGCTTCCTCTGTTTTTAGTGGTTTGTTTCCCTTGGAGTCTTCTCTTTCTTTTTCCTGATGCATTTTTCTACCAAAAGATTACTGTTAGAAATCATACATTTATAAGACTTACATTACTAGTTTTTCTCGTTTGAAATTTTAATCAGGAAAACCCAAACCCGACTAATGAAATGCTTATAAGATGTAGGGTAATCAAAAGTACTGGGGAATTATACAATTTTCTCCTTTATTAATGATGGAAAATTGAATACTTGCCAGCCCTCTAACCCCAATTTTTTTCAGACTTTTCACATGAGAAATATTATCTTGACTTTTTCCTAGGACTACCCTCCAGTTTTGTTGCTGCTCATGTCATTAGATGGCAAGGAACGTCCCTTTGCCCAGATTGTGTCCTCTCCCAGCATCTTGCCCACCCCCAGCCTGCTTGCTTGTGGTCCAGAGAGGAACAGAGAAAGCCTTGACCCTGTGCAAGCACTGCTCAGCAATAGCTAAAACGTTGGCTTGTTAATTAGCTCCATGGCCAGCCTGGTCCTGCACACCCTGTAGAATCTGAAAGCAGCCACTGCAGCTCCCGTGCATTTTCACTCTTAATAAGGGCTCTCTGGCCTAGTTATTTAAAAAGAAAATAAATTAGAGGAAAGGATGTGATCTCAGATTTAATTTTGCAGTGATGTTGAAAACATGACTGCTATATGTAAGGAAGAGTGTGGACTTAAAAGCTTAATTCAATATCACAGATAAAAATCCATATTCTCTGGTGAATATGCAAATGAGATTTGTGCAGTTTTATTTTCTTATCTGCATGTCTGTCCTTATTTGCTTTTCAACTCTTGCTGTTATTAATTTGCATCTGTACACAACTCAGAGACTGCTTTTTTTGGTGAGAAAAAAATTTTTAAAAAAGCTTATTGTTATTTAGTTATTTAAAATGTTTTAGTCATTATTTTGGAAATATGACCAAAACAAACACATTTTTAAAATAGATGGTTCATTTCCCAGTCTAGACATCACTGGAAGACCTAAAAATACTGCATGTGTCTGCTCCTCTACTGGGAAATCAAATGGTGTTAAAATACATTTTGAAGAGCTGTGATGATTGATATCTAAAATGTGGGTTAATTTCCTACACATGTAAATCAGTCTGGAAGCCATGAAAAATGTAATCAAACAGCATCTGATACATAACTAATGACCAGAGAGGGGCACCATCACCACTTCACTTGTTTTAATACTTTAGATGCTCTTAAATGTTATTCTGTCCTAATTACAGTTGCTACAACAGTATTACAAGATTGGCAGTGGATTGACTGCATTTAAGACATATTTTCCAGTGGCATATCAATGATCTCTTGTTCCTCCAGTCATGTCCTACAATATGACTCAACTTCTTCTGTGATTTACTCAAATGTTCCTCATGAACATTTTTGATAGTTCTCATGTATTTTTAGGTTTGCAAACCATAGTGGTGATCATTATAATTTCTGCTTCAAAGCTACTTTTTTATCACTCTCTAGTGCCATTAGAAGCAATCAGCTTCTGCCTTTTTTTTTCAAGGAGTTTTTTTTTTTTGTATACAAGGGAGTCATATTCAAATCTTTCAATAAGCCTAAAAGTAATTGAACTATCAGAAGGGCTGTTTGCCCGTTAGCTGATAAATCACAGGGCAAAGAAAGGATGTTTAGTACCAGAACTGTACCCAGTTAGAGAGATAATTCTTCTGCTACTCATCATAGGAAAATCACTGTGAGAATGACTGAACACTGGCACAGGTTGTGTCCAACGGGTTTGTGGAATCACCCTCTTTGGAGATATTCTAAAGCCATCTGGGTGTGGTCTTGGGCAACCAGCTTTTAGGGGGCCCTGTGTGAGTGGGCATGTTGGATCAGATGACCTCTGGAGTTCTTTTCCTACCTCAGCCATTCTGTGATTCTGTGAAAGAAAATATATTTGCCTCCACACACAACCCAAATCCAAACCAAACAAAAAGCTCCATCAAATTAAAAATGAACATATTCAGAATAACTCTGTGAAAATATAGACCACACTTTTATAATGCTACTGTATAGACCAATTTATTTAGTTTTAAATTATCCAACATAATTTAATGCTGGAGTTGAATTTAACTTCTCTCCTAGAAATATCCTCAGGATATGTATTTGTGAGCTACATAGGCAAAAATCATGGCCAAATCTCTGGAACCCTAAGATGTCTGCAAAAAAGTATTTTACTAATGCCTAAAACCTCCCTAATTATTAGTTTTAATAAATACTCTTAAGTTATTCTCACACAGGTTATATATTGTCATGTTTTGTCCTGAAGGCGATGACTGTAAACACTTAGATGAACGCTGAAATTTTAACTCTGGTGATGATAATTATGCATTCAAGGATAAATTTAATCCTTAATGTATTTAGGAAAGTACTTGCACATATGGTGATGGGTGGATGGATGCTATGTGAAGGGTCAGACGTGGCTGGGCAGTGCCATGGTAATGGGACCGTGCAAAGGCCAGGCTGGGTCATCAATTCATGGCTGTGCCTGGCTCTGGGAAGCCCATGGCCAGGCAGAGCAGGGCTGGGGGAAGCTGGAGACCTGTCCTGTTGAGTGGGAACTCAGCACATTGCTCCTGATGTCCAGAGCTACCAAGAGAGCCCTTGGGGGGCTCGGGAGCTTTGGAATGTTGCCGAAAGTACCTGCTGGCTTGATTTTGACCCTTCGAGAGATGTACCACCTGTATATGGGGATATGAGAATCACTGGGGTTTAAAGGATATAGAAATAGTATAATTACTGGGCAAAACACAGATTTTAAGATTTTGGTACAGGAGGGTTGTGGAGACAAGATGGAGGGAGTTGGGGCCCACCTCGTGGCTCTTATTCCTTCTTCTTGTCTTCCATTTTCTGTGTGACGCAGATATTTTTGATAGGTTCTTAGTGAAGGTACACTTGCTAATAAACATGATAAGTATTGGGGACAAAAGATACACATGATTTACGTAGTGTTTGTTATAAAAGGATGGGACTGCCCTCTGGGCAGGCAGAGCAAAAAGAAAACTTTGTAGATAAGAAATAATAAACAACCTTGAAGACCGAACCTGAGAGTCCAGCCTCGTCCTTTGAAGCCCGACAGGAGCAAACCCATCTCACCCTTGTCTGGGCAGAGACAGACAACAGCTGGCCCGGACACGGCTGCACATCTGGAGCAGGGTGAGGGGAGCCCTGGGGGATGACATGGGTTCCTGGCCCAATGGGCAGCATGGAGTGAGCCCTGGGAGTCACAGCACGGTTGCTAAGGCTGGTAAGGGACCTGAGAACATATATGTCTCTGTACTCTTGACATGCCATGTTTTCATACTCCTAGCCAGAGGTTTCTATCTGCGAGTTTTTAAAGACTGAAAAGGCAAAGCAGGGTTGGTCATCATGATGAGTTGCTGCAATGGCAATTCCATAGAATCACAGAACAGCTGGGCTTGGAAGGGACTTCTGCATGGCCTTGGGTCCAGAGTGTCCTCCTGGACAGGAAAACCCAGAGCCAGATGTCCAGGATCCTGTCCAGGCATCTGATCTCTGGCAGAAGATTCTAAGAAGATTCTAGAAAAAAAATGGGATGGATTTTTATCTTGCCTCAGGTGTCCTAAGCTCACTAAAGGAACCAACTGGGGTGTTTTCAAGCAGTTAGACAGCACTTTGTCTTTCAGACATTTCCTTGTTTCAGTCACTCCTATGTAGTCTCTGATTGATTTCTATCAGATTACTGACTCCCTGCTGTATACATAATGGATTTTTTTTTTTTTTTGCTGTGAAATAAGTTAGATCTCACATATATTTTTGTTCTTTGGATCCTCAACAATTGCATGTTCTTCTGCACATGCAATTCCAGGGGAAAACACCAGACATTGCACTTTATTCTGAAGGCTGATTTTTCTCATGGTAAAGTTGCTTCACAAAATTCTCTTTCTCTAGCTGCTTTAGATTGGGGAATTGTTCAGTTAGGTGACATACTGTTTAATCACACAGCAGATGTCCTGTTTTTGTTTGTCAGGTACCGTGCCAATACCTGAGCAGAACCTGTAGGTTTTGGCTTGCATAAGTGCAGCTGTTTTCATGGCTAAATTCTGGGTTAAAATCAGAGCAGATGTATTTGGCATTTGGTAGTTTGCAGATGTCTTATTGATTCTGCTTTCTTTTGTGGGAGAGAGAGAAAACAGGGAGGATCACAACAGTGAAGGAGCTATAATCTGTAGGAATAGCCCTGCCCCAGCTCTTTGGAGCTAAATTCAGGACAGGCCACACCAGCTAAAAGGCAGCACTGGGGTGAAACAAGACAGAGATAAGACAGCCACTTTTACCACTTTGAACAACAATCTGAGACTAAATTGCAGATGTGACTAGAGAGATTGGGATAGTGTTTGATATTGGGGGCACTGCTGATGCCATAGATTTGTGGTGGATTCATCACTGTTGGGATGCTGGTGCAGTCTGGGTGCAGATGAAGGGAAGTTTTGAGGATCTGTAAGAAAAAACGTGGTGAGACTCCTATGCCTCTGGGGGCAGCTGCTGTGTGTATGCATGCAGGGAGAAATGTCAAGGGCAGGCTTGTGGAGTGATATGCCCACTACCTATGCATGTGCTGAGACTGAGGGCTATTATGAGCAGACTCCAGTGGGAGAATTAATTGCCAAAAACATTTAATGACTGATTTGAGTATTGAGAAAGAAGACAAGTATTGAAAGACTTGGGCAAAACACCTTTATTTCACTTTTCTGAGGTTAAAGTTCACTCCAGATACCATTTCTTCCATCTTCCCAGTCTTCACTCCCCTCATTGTCACTGAGGGTTGCTCCCAGTCCCTTTTGTGAGGTAGTGGGTGGCAGAGGTAGTTTGGATCAGTGTATAGCAGTTTCCTTCTGCTGCTCCTTACTTTTCTTTTGCCGTCTCTTACATTTTTCCATTGCTCTATGCTGGTCTTATCCATGGGACTATGGCATATTGTTGGCTCATGTTAACGTTGTCCTTCAGAACCCCCAGGGCCTTCTCTGCAAAACTACATTCTATCTTGCTGGCTGCCAGTGCTTGCTGATGCTTCCATGGTGCAGGACTTCACATTCTCTCTGCAGGACTTCACATTCTCTCTTGTGGGAACTTCACGGGTTCTTTTTTTGTTGAGGTGCCTCTGAATAGCAGCACAATAATCTTACATATCCACTACTCCTCCTGGTTTTATATCTTATGAAAATCTGCTGAGGATGCAGTCTATCCCATAATCCAGATTATTAATGAAGTATTAGATCCAGTACCAGCTCCATATACATCCCTATAAGCTCACCTCTACCCCAGACTTTGTGCCAGTGATCAGAACCCTGTGAGCCTGGCAGTCCAAAGAGAACCACAGAACAGGACTGATATGGGAAGGATCTCTGGAAGTCATGTGTTCCACCCCCGTCCAGGGGGCTCAAGAGCTGGTTGCCCAGGATGACTCTTCAGATGACTCTTGAATATCTCTAAGGACAGCCATCTCTCTGGGTGAGGTGTGCCAGTGCTAGGTCAAGCTCAAAGTGAAAAAGTGTTTCCTGATGTTCAGGAGCAGCCTCCTCTGTTTCAGTTCGTGCCCATTGCCTCTGGTCCTGGCACTGGGTGCCACCAAAAAGAGCCAGTTCTCTCTGCTTTCAAATAGAATTATCTAGGTTGAAAGAGACCTTTAAGGTCATGAAGTCCAACCATCAACCCAGCACCACCACTGTAACCCCTGCACCACTAAACCATCACCCAGATTCACACAGCTCTTGGACATCTCCAGGAATGGTGGCTCCATCACCTCTGTGGGCAACCTATTCTAATGCCTGACCACCTGAACAATGGGAAAAAAAAGTTCTTATACTCATCTGAATCTCTGCTGTCCCAGCTTAAGGCTGTTTCCACTGCTCCTCTCACTGCAGGCACAGTAGAAGGGATCAGCCCCTACCTCACCAAAACCCCAGAGAGCTGTCAAGAGTGATGAACCTGAACCTCCTCAAGACTGTACAAACTCAGCTCCCTCAGATGTTCCTCACAAGACACATTCTCTAGTCCTTTCACAAGCCCTTCTGCCCTTTGCTGGACATGCTGTAGCACCTTTACTGCCTCTCTTCTAGTGTATGTGTGCATGGATGAAATCCAACCCTTTCCCTATCCAGAGCCTCCTCTTCTCCAGGCTATAGAGCCCCATCCTCAGCTAAACTGACCCAGATATATATAGTAATGATACCAGATCAAGTTCCTGTATTATGAAATGTGTCAAGTTTTATCAAAGAATGACACAATAAAAAGGATTTTTTTTCCTACCAAAAGGAATGCGGGCCTTGGGATTTGGAGTTGTGCTTCGGAAGTGGCTCGATTTCTTCATTCAGGCAATATGATCATCCAAGGCTTAGTACTCTAAATCTTACTGCAATAATTCCTTTCATTTGCTTGATAAGCCTCAGTTCACCAGTCCTTGCTGGAAGTCCAAATCCTGCATCTGGCATTATTTATGGAATTTATTCCATCAATTTCATTTATTTCACCAGGCATTTATTTATGGAATGAAGTACCAGGGCTGTAACATCACTGTCTCACAGGGAAGCCAAACTGCACTAGCAAGTGGTGTGCAAATCTGTGATAACTCACTGGGACAGCAGGTCTTACAGCTGTGTTATGCATTACCTCCTTTGTAATGTGAAAATAAAATCTTTTTTATTGAAGTAATTTGAAAACCAATGGAAAAGATAATCATTGACGCAACATTATTACTGTAACAGAATAAATTCTGTTGTCTGAGAAGGGAAAGCCTATCAGAGATTACAAATTACAGAGATTATTATAGGTGTTACTGTTTAGTCTCCTATGGTGAAATTCCTGCCAGTGTAGGATTGCTGCCCTTTACTGATAATTCTGATTTTTGTCTCTTTTCACTAGGAGGTACTTTGTGGAAACACTGCCAGGTATTTTTGACATTATGTGAGCAAGGAAGTGTGAGTTATGAAGGCCCATGAAAACATAAAAGCTGCCAGAAAAAAAAGAAAAAAAAAGCAAAAAAAAAAGCAAAAAAAAAGCAAAAAAAAGCCTCTTGATTTAAGGCTTAGTGGTAGTCCAGTGTGCAAATGGAGCTAATAGGTGTTAGGTACCCAGAGGTGCATGTAGTGAAATAGCCTAATGGGGCTTGCACAACAAATTAGTGGGAAACTCGAGATTCAGTTATTAGGTTACTGTTTTCTGGCCATGTGTCTTCATCATGTGTAGTGAGATATTTTTTAAATTGTGATTTCATATGGTTGACAGAGCATGTTTGTGTGCTTTTTAGCTGCACAAACATTTTTGCAGTTCCTTCCAGTGGTCATGGAGCACCTGTGCAGGAAACTCTCTAGAGTCCAAACAATGTCATAGCAGCTAAGTGGGAATTCTTACTGTGGAAAATAAAAATGCTACTTCCACAGGAAATTCCTAATCACCTATTCCCATGGCTGCCATAATGCACTTATTGCTACATGGCCTTTATAGATGGCCATAAATGGTTGCTGATCCATGCCTAACTTGTACTCAAATTACTGATTTTTCAGCACTCATAAATCAGTGTGCTGTCACTGGCAGACACATTTATGTCCTGCACCTAGCAAGCTTTTGTCTTAGAGCAGCATTATAGTGCTGCTGAACATAAACTGTTCTATTAGGCATAGAGTGATGCTTAACTTAGGTAATAAAGAAGAAGAGACGAATATTGAGACACTTCTTGGCTTCTTCTCAGGTTTCATTGTTTCTTGGCAGAACAAAAGCGTTTCAAAATCAGCATAGTTGGCAAGTTGTGCATTCCATTCATAAGGAGAAGTTACCCAGTGATGGATGCTGTACCAGGCTGAGTCTAAGAAGGACAGTGCAGCAGGTTGAGGGAAGTAATTCTTCCCCTGTGTCCAGCACTTCAGAGACTGCTGCTGGAGCACAACACCTACTTTTGGGCTCCTAAGTACCAGACAGATGTTGAAATATTGGAATGAGTCCAGCAGGAAGCCAGTAGGAAGCTTATAGGGTACAAGAAGTGGCTGAGAGAACCAGATGGGTTTGTTCAACCTGTAGAAGAACAGGCAGAGGTGGTGCTGCTCTCTGTGACTCTCTAAATTACAGAAAGATTAAGCCAAAATCTTCTCAGAGTTATACAGTGGAAGGATGATGGACAACAGACACATAAAAATATGGAAAATGTTGATGGTACATAGGGAAAAAACCCCATAGGAGTGGTAAAACACTGGAATAGGTTTCCCAGAGTAGTAGATACTACAAACTCAGCTGTGTAGCTTTCTCTCATTATACTTGCTTTCAGCAGGATGTTTAATGTAGGAGTGCTAGAGGTCCTTGTCACCTATATGATTTTTTAATATATGTTACTGTAATAATTCTTTGCTTCCTTACAGACTACACTATAGAGGTCAGGAAAAAGTATTTTACAACTACAGATAAACCCACAGCAACTGGACAAATCCTGTCTGATTGATTTGTCTGCACTCAGGATTATTGTTTGGTCCCACAGTGGAGGGAAAGCAGACAGAGCCTCCAAATCTGTAATCTACCTAGGCAAAGTATTTTTGAAACACTTGCATCAGTAGTTGTACGTGTAAAATAAAGGAACTTCCTCTTAGTCTCAAAGGGCTGCAGTCAGCTTGCCCCAAAATTGGGGAATGATTTTGTCTTGAACAGTTTCTACCTGAAGTGCAAGGACTGTTGCTTTGACAGTCTTTCTTCCACTATAAACAGCATTAGCCAATAACAAAAATACCAGAATGTTATTTTTTTAATTCCAACCTTAGCAAACTTAACATCACAGGCCTTTTGCCTATTAAGAAAGGTAGGATGATGAACATGTACCAGATCCCAGTTGTGTTGCTTAATGCCTGAATGGATCATACCACAAAGATAAGGCTATTTTTAAAATTGATATATCCAAGGGGTTGTGTTATGGAAACTAAGTCCTGGAAGTTAGAGAAGCTGAATGAATAAGTTTGTCTTTTTAAAAAAAAACAAACCCTTCCACATCCTTGTTCAATCAGTGTTGCCTGAAAGAAATTTGTACTGCTAGAGTTGACATTTCATAGTTCATTGGGGAGAAACTATGTGAAAATATTAATAAAGTCATATATGTTATCATGATTGGTAGAAGTGAAAGGGAAGGTAAACAAGAGACTCAGAGCAAATTATCATGGTTTATTATTAATATTATTCCACAAACACTTAGTATTAATGCGTAATTATTGTACGGTTGATGAACTAAGTATATTTATGAAGGAATCTGTGTGGTTTTGTTTAGTTCACAGATTTTTTAGCAGTGATTTTTTATTTTCTTTTTAATATTTTCTTTTATATTCCTACCTTTCTAGGGAAGAAAAATACATTAAAACATGCAGTAGAATGACTTTTTCTCATACAGAGCTAAAATAGATGTGTAATAGGTCAAGTAGGGTCAGCTTTTAGTCCATATTTCATCTGAGTCTTTAATGGTCAGTGAAGCTAATGGAGTTATGGTGATTTATGTCAGCTGATGATCTAACCCTGCATCGTGTTGTTTTGTGGTTGAAGCACATGGTTGGTCTGCAGAGCCTTGTCTTGTTCCTTGTTTGGACAAATGAACAAAGAACATCCAAACACAGATATCATAGTTTGTCTTGAACTATCTTACTATAAAATAATAAGTTGCCACTGTGGCAAACCCACCATTCAGATTTTTTTTTTTTTTGTTAATTTCTGCTTTTAAAAACAGAAGGTTTTGGTTCTTCATATAAAAATCTAGTAAATGAATACTGGAACACTCTGCTGTACTTGGCCTTCATCTCTGGGAATGTCCACTCTGCTTTTCTGCTGATAAGCTCTAAGTTTTTAAAGCCTTCATTTTGGCAAAGGCTTCATCTTCTGACAGCAGCAATCCTACCTAGGGAAGAAAAAAAACAGATTTCTCTGTAGTAGTTATAATTCTTTCAGCTTTTTAATAATGAAAATGCATCAACCATAATAAAATCCAAATTAATTTTTCAGCTTAAAGTTGTCTTTTCTTGATTGATAGGTTCTTGCTAGAGCCTTTAGTCTGGAATAGTTTCAAACTATTTCTTTCTCTGGTCTTGTACTCTGAAGGGTTTGAGATGCAAAATATCTGCTTTGGGTATCATCAGCATTAAATCTCTGGAGTGCAATAGCAGTTTGTTCTGTACTTTCAACTTTAACCATTGAACTCTGGATCTCAGCTGTTTTTTATTATCTGTGGAAGTTGCTGCATGGCAAAAGGAACTTGGGGAAAAGAGGAGCTCAGCTGTCACGTACCTTATAGCACATCATAACGTGAACACTCTGTATTGACTCTTGGTTTGCCAGAGACAGAGAGATGGTGCAAGTAGTGGTTACCTAAAAGAAAACGGAAATCTTGAGACCAATCAAATGCTCTTTGTTTTGTGCTGGTATCACCAGTGTGACTTGTTTTCTGCCTACGTGCATGTCTGGACATCTGCTTTATGTTACCTCTCCTTGCCTGCTCCCCACCCCTCTCTCAAACATATTTGGGAGCATAAAAATAATTTCTGACAACCTATGAATTGAGGTGAGCTGGTTTTTTTGGGCTTAAGCCTTAAGTTAAGTTGATATTTTGAGGAGGCTGTATCACTCAATCCAGCAATTACAGCAAAATACAAATTTTTAAAACCAATTAGAAGCCTTTTTAAGATTAACTTAAGATTTTCAGCAAATATTGACAGCATCTTACACTGGCGTGACTAGAGAGACTACTGATCAATTTTACACTTCAAAAAAAAAGATGAAAAAAACCCTCTCATTGTCCAAGAGTAAGAACATTAAAATACTTGAGAAAAAAAACCCTACCTTTTTGAAAATCAGAACAAAGATTTTTGTTAAATAAAATATTTTATGTATTAACCTCTGAATAACAATAGTAAGTCTTTGCACTCTAAGGAACAAAAGTTCCTTACTAAGATGTGATAAAAATACCTCCTGTATCAAAGGTATTTCAAGCTGAAAAGAGCCTTCAAGTGGGTCTAGACATAATGTACTTGCTAAAATATAACGGGTGCCTCTGAAAGTCAGATACAGATCTGTCTTATAGTTTGTACTAGCTGATGAATCTAATGTTCCTTCCACCTTCTAAGTCCTTCAAAATAGTTGCACAAATTTCTATAACAGTTCAACAGCTAGTGCTGGAATCTTACTGATGATTTACTGCCCTGTGATTAAATATAAGCAAACAAATGTGCTACACTCTTTAGAGAACTTTCTGAACATCAGCTAACATTATTCCTGAAAGCCAATTTCTTCTTATTATGAGATTGCTTTTATTTTTACCCTAAAGTAAACCAAATGGGAATTCATGACACTTTTCTTTGTATCATACTTTGTTTATTTGTCTCTTAGCTGAAAGCCAAAGAAGGGTTACTGACTTATTTTTCTGTCATTGTTTCCACATAAATCCCTGTTGCTCAATCTCTCTTTGGTTGCTCTGCAGAGATCCCATGTGCAGATCAAAAAAGGTGTTTTAATTGATCAGCTGAGGCTTCTTTCCCATGTAGAATCCAGTGATATAAAGATAGCTAACAGCATAAAAGACCTGTATTTCTTACTAAGATAGGTTTTTTGACATTATTTGTATAAATGGTATTCTTCTTATTTCAGCTTGCATGGTTTATAATAAATTTCATTTCAACTTCCTGCCAGCTTTAAAAAGGTTGTTAAAAAGCTAATGTGAAGAAGCTGTTATCAGATGTCTTCAAATTGAGGTGAAGTAATTGTCTGCAGCTGTTCTTTCTGTTCTTCTGCTTGGACATTATACAAGGTGAGGTTTTAGTTTAAATAGCTTTCATCAGGCTACCTAAGTTTGGGTTGAACCTTGTGGAGACTGTTTTTATTTTGTAATGGTGGTTTCGGGTAAGGGCAATTTCTTCCTGAACTAATTAGAGTTTCTTGAGGAAATCTTGCCATGCATTTGTACACAGTCTTTTAATATCAATTTAGAGTCAAAAGATATTTGAACTGTTCTGTTCCTGTCTTGGGATTCTGTGTGCATGCTGGCTCATGCTAGGTAACCTTCTGAAGAAAAAACATCTGTAGTGATCCCTTGTCATTCTAGGACTTGGGTGGCTTTTACTGCAGGATTTCTCAAGGGTAAAATTTATACCCACAGGGAAAATCAAATACATTCATTTAAGGGATTTAGCAAAATCACCCTTAAGCAAATCACCCTTTTTAGTAAGAGCTATAATCTCTCTATATAATTTTAGCTTTATTTTTTGGTAAATCAGGTTTGGATCACACATCAGTTGTTCTTTCCATGCTAAGTAAAGCTCAATGTTAAGATTTTGTTCGCTACAGATGTTTGCTGTGTCCCTCGTGCCGGTGGGAATAAAATTATTAAAAGCCTTGTGGATAGAGGCACACTATCATTAGAAGCTCCTGGAAAAGCTTTGTGGTGAAGTCCTGTGCAATCATACTTGGGAGAGCAATGTTGTAGCAGCTTGGGGTAAAAGAGTCTGGTTTTGGGAAGGAGAGCAGCTTGTATTCAGAATACTTGCAGAAAGCTTTTGAATATATGGGCTCACTCATTACGTTGCTGATTATTTTACATTGAAGATTATAACTTACTATGCTTGGGACCATTTAAATGTCTTTGTGGTTAAAGTACCTCCATCTTTCTTCCAAAATGCCTTAAAGGAAGATTATAGAACTGATTATTTTGGTTCATTCTGTACATATGATCACTTCTCCTTAAAACCTGTGGTTGACAAGTTGGTTTGCTGTAAATTCTGTGGTGAATGAGCAGTTATGTGTCAAAAGTGAACTTTGCAGTTTATTTACTCTCCAACACTTACTTCATAACACTTTACAGCTAGTCCCATACATAGCAACCTTTTAATGGCACAGTATGGTACTAGACCCACCTGTAAAAAAACTTTTTTTATCCTGGTGAACTTTTTTAGTCTTTGTTATCACATTTTTTGCATAGGCCTCTTAGTAATTCTTAAGGAGGTTTTGTTTGTCTTTTTTCTTTTTTTTAATATAAAAATTTGTTTCAGCTCTCTCTGAAAAGAAGACAATTTTAAATTCCCAATTGGATTGAGGAATCCTTTACAGCGCTGTAATACAAGATAATGTGTCCTGCAGAACACTTGACTTTGTTCTTGTGTGATACTGGAGCTGTCTTGCATTGATATCCATCATTCAGTGGCAAAGAAAAACAAGTCCATGGAGTTTTCCCATGGAGACCCTAAGTGTCATGACAGATCATTGGAGTTTAATCACCTTCATCTGTCATGCATAAGATATTTAATATGGAATCTTGGTCCAGATCATCAGATAGGACCACAAAGATGAGTACGGAAATAGAGGATCTCACATACATGGAGAGGCTGAGAGAGATGGGACTATTCAGCCTGGAAGGGAGAAGGTTCAAGAGCATTCTTATCCTAGTTTCTAAATGCCTGATGGGAGGGAATAATAGAGAGAGTCAGATTTTTCTCAGTAGTGCCAGCTGGCTGCGTGAGAAGCAATGGGTACATGTTAAAAACCATGAAATTCTGGTGGGTTTTTTTGGTGGTTTTTTGTTTTTGTGGTTTTTTTTTTTTTTTTTTTGTACTGTAGAACACTGGTCAAACACTAGCACGTTTCCCATTGAGACTGTGGAGTTACTCAAAACCTGGCTGGACAACCTGTGCCGTTGCCCTGGGCACTCTGCTGCAGGAGGGCTGGACTAGATCTGAGGAGGTCACATCCATCCCCAGCTATGTGTATAGGCCATTTGTGTTGCCATGTTTTTTTCAATGGGGATTCTAAGTAGAAATCCAACTTGAGCCTCAAATACCCTTGGACCAAAATAGTTCTTTTGCATTCCAGAGTTATAACATTCCATGGGAACAGTATGATTTTTTTCAGTTTCTCCAAATCAGTGTCTTTCCACATAGGGAGCAAGGATTGCTGTCCTCACATGCTAGCATAATCAAGTCCCTGTTTTACATAGCACCTGTCTAAAATACAGAAACAAGTTATCTACTAGTTAAGTTTCCTGGTACGTCACAGTGTAAAATCAACCATTTAGTTGCTTAAAATGTCTTGTTCAGGCTAATTTTTTTAATCCTTTGTCTCTATATTCTACCTTTCTTCTATTTCATCCTCTCTTTACTCAGTTTTGGTGTAGTGAAAACTACAATTGGAGCAATTTAGCTTTTTCCTGAAACTAGGGGAAAAGGGCAATTTGCCCCTTTATTACTTCAAGCAGGTTGTCAGGAAAATTGGATGAGCCTATAGGCATGTATGTTTTCCATAGATTGTGTCTGGTACTTATAGTGACTTTTCCTATCATTGCACATCTGCTGTGGGTTCTGCTGGGTTCAGTGGCTTTAGATGAGTCACAAAAGTTTCTTGTGTGGTGTCCCTAATGCTTTTGCTGGCCCAGATAGCTGGAGCTGCTTGCTTCAATGAAGGAGCATTGTGTGAGGGCAGCAGGAGTGTAAACTAGGACAAGAATCACTTTGGCTCTAAGGTCTCCTGGCAGTGAGATACAAACATGTAGAAGGAAGGGGTTCTTTATTTTCACTTCTATAGATGATAGGAAAGAAAGACTAAGTTGCTGCTCCTGCCTCTTTTAGCTGTCAGTTTGGTGTGTGCATGGGGATTGTGACAACCAATGGCACACGGCTGAAGCCGAGAGCACAGGGGAATGTCTGAAACCAAAAAAGGTGGAAATGTCATCTCTGCTTTCCTAAAATCAAGGGAGGGTGCTTTTTGATGGGAAATGTAACAAGTTTGAGGCATTAGGCTATGACTGAGGGTAGGGTGTCCCTGAAGAAGGGCACCCCCATGCATTTAGGAGTATGAAACAATGCGCGTTCTGCTCCAGTGGCTTTGGATCTTTTTTCCTGGTTATCACTTGAGAACTTCATTGTGGGGTTCCATGAGTGGTTAGAAGAAGCCTTCTTGATGCTAATGCAAGCAATCGTGAAACACCTAATCTCCTCCATAGGATCAGGGCAGATACCACAGAACTTTGGGACAGTGTCTCACTGATGAAGCCCAGCAAGAGGGTGAAAAAGTTTTGAACTAATCATCAGACAGGTTGTCTATTTTAAACAGGCTTTCTAAAGAAAGAGGCTTCAGTGAGCTGTGTTTGGCTTTTCAACCCATCAGTCCATTTAAACCAAATTTAGCAGTGCCCTGAGGTACTAAAAAAGTGATGCTTTGATTTTCATGAAAATCAGTATCTTTTTTGAAATGGACTAGCCCCATATTGAGGAAGGAGCTATGTTGAGGTCAGCAGGCAAGTTCCAGGCTTATCTGCACATGCATAAATGGCTGAGCAGGATACATATGGAAGAATTTGCCTAAGCAACTGCAGCTCCTTGCCTTGGCTTTATGCACAGGAGCTGTTTGTGCTTGGGAAGGGGAGGATGCAAGGAAGTAGGTCACATTCAAAGAAATAGGCTTTTTTTTTTTCCTCTGCTCTTTGGGAAGCGTCTTGTGGGACGTTTCTCTGTTTTACAAGAAATGTCTGAGGCAGACAGCCTGATGATGGCTAGTTATCAGAACACAAATGTCTTTGCTTATTCTCTCCTACTAAAGGACTCTTCTCACTGCCTCAACTTGTTCTGCAGCTGTAGAAGAGTTTTACTGGGGTTTTCATTTTATTCTGTCCCTTTAGGATGTTGCAGGCTTAGAAAGATAGTTGATATGGAATATGAACGTTTCAAGAGCTGTATTTTCTTTCCATTCACAAAGCGAAGAGCTAGCCAGAGAAAACTTCAGGTTTCATCAGCAGTCTTAAAATACACATGGTAGTGTCCTGACATATGTCAGTCTTCAAGAAATCAGTTCCCCTCACCAAAAGTAGCTGTATACTTTTTGCTAGCTGTTTGAAATACTGAATTATTTTTTATCCTTTTAATGTATCATGCAAATCTGATAGGCAGATAGGAAAACTGTATAATCTGGAGAGTTTACAGTACTCTGTTTCAGTAAACAAACCAACCAGCCAACCTAACCCCCTTCACTAGCTTCAAAGAACTTCTCTGTACCTGCTCAGCACACGCTTAGCTCTGTATGTTTGTTCGGGAGAATATCACAGCTCGTATTTATAATACACACTCGAATATACATCTCGTGGGAAGGTGTGGAAGAGGAAGTTGAAATGGTTTTTTGCTGATGATAAAATCAAAACAAACACAACTGCCGATTCCCTGGCCAGCCAGCTTGCTGGAACATTTTTATAATTCTTTTACTCTGTTGTTGGAGGACTCCAATTAGCCTCAAACTGGAGATCGCAGCTTGTGTGTGAAACAGGCAGCTGCTGGCACGCAATCCTCCCTGAAGTTGTTTCCTTTCCTTTTTCCTGAGATTTAGCGAAGGGGGGGAAGGGGTTGGAGTCACATGGATACAAAGCTTTTGATTAATGTCCAAGTCTCTGCTGCTGCGGAGGCTTTCCAACCTCTCAGCTAGCAGGGCGAGCTGGGAACCAGTGACCGCTCGTTTCCTCCGGGCTGTGTCCCCTTCCTGACGGGAAAGGAGCGCGCTCTGGGGTGGCTCGTCGCCTCCGGAGCTCGGGCGGTCGCGGAGCGGGGTGAGCGGGGGCTGCGGCTGCAGGAGGGCCGGGGAGCGGCCGGAGCGCGGCCCCGCCGTGTAACTTGGCGGGGTCTTTTGTTGTCCTTGTCCGCAGCGCAGCGCCGGGGCGCTCGGGGGAAGGCGCCGGGCTGGGAGCACCGATCCTCCTCGCCGCACCATGACAGAAGAAAGCAAAGGGGAAGGCAAGGGGGAGAGCGGGAAGGACTTGGAGAAGCAGCTTCGCTTACGCGTGTGCGTCCTCAACGAGCTGCTGAAGACGGAGCGGGACTACGTGGGCACGCTGGAGTTCCTGGTGTCGGTGAGCGGCGGCGCCGGGGGCCCGCGGCCGCTCCGCAGCTGCGCGGGCAGGCGGGAGCGCCCCAGCCGGGACTGCCGGCCGGGGAAGGGTTTTACCCCCAGTTCTTGCCTAAAAGGGAGGGAGGGTAACAGGTTTTGAGATAGCCGAAGAGGGGTCGTGCGTTCCTCCCTCCCCGCCTCGACTCCCCCATACCCCGGCTGCACTTTGGCGCTGATGGTCCTTCCATCTCCGCGCGTGGAAGGGGATGGGGGTGATGGGTTTGGGCTCCCCCAAACCTATCGGGTTAGGGGGTTTGTGTTCATTTTAGGGTGCCGTAGGGTATTCCACTACTTGCGACAGTCTTGGAAAGCCAGCGGTGCAGGGGGGAGGGAGCAGGACAGAGGGGGTGCTGGTGTGCAGCAGCTGCTTGGCATTAAAGCCACATGTGGCATTCACTCCCGTCTTGTGATATAGGGTCAGCTGGGAACCTAGTGCCTTCTGCTGAGCTGCCTTGGGACAGTTTGAGCTTCCTTCTACATTTGACTGTCACTGTTGATAGGACTGTTGGTGCCGGGTAATACCCTAGTCAGAAAGGCAGAAGTTCTCACTCAAAAAGCCAAAGAGACAAATTATTGCAGAACAGATGTGGCCAGTGTTTCATTTGTGCCTGATCTTGGTGGCATCACTTTAGGGCTCTGATGTGATAAATATGTTCAAATCAGCTGCTTCGGATTGCAAAAGTATTCACAGTACCCTCATCATATATTTCTCTCCTCCTGTCCCATTGAAGAGGGGAAATCCTTCCAACTGCAAACTTCCTGCTTTGCTGCCTTGAGAATTGTGGACTTTCTTCTTATTACCATGAAAGAGGAAATTCTTAAGTTGGCTGTGACAGGGAGAATAAAAGCACAGACATTGGAGTGAAATAAGATCTACAGAGTAGCTTATTTTCTCCATATGTTTATCCTCAGCAGCACCATGAAAAATGGTAAATGGTCCAATGTGTTGTGTTGTTTTTTTTTTTTTTAAGTTTAGGATGTATGTTTGAAAAAGAGGCTGTGCAATTATTTTACTTGCTTCCATTCAATGGTCAGGTTTTACCTACTTTTAAAAAAAAGTATTCAAGGGCAATGTTCTTCCATATTTTACCTTAACCCACAAATTTGGTGTATGCCAGAGTCTTGGATTTCAGCAAATTTGAAGAGATTGTAATATCTTTAATTTTGAATTCTAAGGTTTTAGACATACGATATTTTAGTTCAAGCAGTAAGTGCTCAAATTCTCCCAAGGATCAGAATCTGTAAGTGTTTCAAGTTTGACCCAGACACTGAATTCAGTAATAAGTCTTTTTGCAGTTTGGATCAAAATGATCTAAATAATTCATGGAGAGAAAGGGAGAAGGGTTGGTGTTAAATACTTGGTTCTACATCAGCTTTTCAGATTTATTAACAATTGTGGACAGGGATCAAGTGATTGTTCAGAGATGTAAATCCTTCACAGAGAAATGTCACGTGTTCTAATTGTATCTCAGTTTTGAGGAAGCAACTTCTGAGGTTTCCTTTGGTCTACCTGCTAGGACTGCTGTTGAGATCAGCTGTGGTGGTGGATTTGCGAGGGCCACTGGACTAGGGCCAGTATGGAGACCATCACACTGATTTGCGTAAGCCATCAAACCCATCACTGAGTGAGGGGTTTGTGTTCCAGCCAAAGCTAACAGCTGGGCTTCCAGGTCATCTCAGTGTCGTCAGTGGAGCTCATTCTGGTGGAAACCACGTTTCCTTTACGACTGAGGTGCTGAAGCCAGTTATAGCCTCCCTGAGAGTTTGCTCAGAGTACCTGCAGTTTTCACTGTAGTTAATTGGAAATAGGGTATTCGCTTAGATAAATGAAAAAAACCCTTTACGTGGCTAGGGAATGAAGAGGTTATAAAGAGGAAGTGACTTGATGGTCTGTGTCAACATGGGAAATGCTTTGCTGGTTTCCTTACACTGGAAACATACCTACTATGTGCTAGATTTATTTAGGTTTTTTGTTTATTTTGTAATTAAAGAGAATTGCTAAGAACTGATTTCTGATTGGTTATTTAAAGTCTTCCCCCCCCCCCCCACCATGATTGCTCATCCTCCACTCATCAGTATAGTGAGAAGTAGCTTGGCTTGTATGTTCTCTCAAAAGTCTGTAACACTGTAAGGTGCAAAGCAGAAGATTTGATATACTTGTAACTTTATTAGATAGAAGTAGCTGAGTAGTCGTTCCCATGTGAATTCCTTCACCTCTTCTTTTTTTGGCTTTATGCTGTGTAAATACAGTATATTGTTTTACATCTGCACTCATCACAAAACAAACCTAAGTGAAAAGGTCTGGTTGTATTAATATTATTCTTTTGTATCTCCTGAATCTTCCAGTAATAAGCTGTAGTAGTGTTGAGATTTCAGTGAGCAATAACAGAGCAATAACAATTTTGGGCCAGTTGCAGTGGGATATGTAAACATATATGAGGTGGATAAACTTAAGTCACCCAGTAGTTGCAGCAGTGTTGGAGGGAGGAGGCATGCACAGGAAATTATGAATAAATGCTTATACTTTTTCTTCAGACATTTCATAATAACATTTAGAGTGTCGTTGCAATACCAGAGTTTTTGTTCTTTCTAGCATTTCTTAAAAGTAACAAGTGATGGAAGAATTTACTTAAGACACTAAAAGGCCTTTTAACACTATATCTGTAGACAGAAGTTTTTATTTTTACTAAACTACAATATTAAGTTTCTTTTATGAACAATTGATACTTTATTGGCTAAATTGGCAATTGGACTTTTTCTGCTTCTGGATGTTCTTGCTGGTGATCACACCACTTTCCTGTGGCAACATCTTTGCTTTCCAATGAAAGAGAAGCTTTACTTGCAAGAATAGAGAAAAAGCTTTCTATCAAAATGCACTTTCTAGAAGGGACAGAAAGCAACACTTGGTGAATATTTGCACTGTCTAAAATAATTCCATGTCATCCAATTGTGTGACTGAATAATTAATAATTACCTTGGGTACTTATGGTAAAGATGCTTTAAGAAAAGTTGTGACATTATCAATATCTCCTCAATTCTTTATAGCAACTGACCAAATGTCTATATTTACTGTGATCTGTGTAAACATAAGGACAATTTCCTATGTTGCCCTTTAAGCACAAGGAAAGGAAGCTGTAGTGAGGTAAGAATCAGTCTTTTTTCCCCAGCTGACAAGTGCCAGGACAAGAGGAAATGGCCCTAGGCTATGCTATGGAAGGTGTGGATTGGATATTAGGAAGAATTGGTTCGCTGAATGGGTGTTCAGGCATTGGAATAGGCTGCCCAGGGAAGTGGTGGAATCACCATCCCTGGAGGCGCTCAAAAAACATGCAGATGTGGCACCTGGGGACATGGTTTAGTGGAGAACATGGCAGTGCTGAGTTACTGGTTGAACCTGATGATCTTGGAGGTCTTTTCCAACATTAATGATTCTATTCTACAACTAGCTAACTAGGGCAAAACTGCATAAACTTTTCTAAGATTGATTGGTCTGTGATTTTATGCTGGGGAACATAAGATTTTTTAATGAGAGTTTTAAAAAAATAGTTTGGGTTTTTTGCAATTTGCTGAGTGTTTTCATGTGAAGTTTCATTTAGTGTGTAATCAGGGTACTTACTTGAATCCTCAACATAGCATTAGTAAAGAGACCAGTAAAACTGTGGGCAGAAGTTGATGAGACATTAAAAGGTATTTAATAGTAAAGAGTTGCTAAAAAGTGGCTAGTTTAATTTGTCACCTTATTACCTGATATAAGGCTTATTTTTTATGTTTGTGATTTACACTAATTGACTGGCCACTAAGGTAATCCAGGCAATAAAGAATTTTGGGATGCCTGAACGTATTTGCATATACACATATAAAATGTACAAGCATATTTTTTGGAAAGAAACTTTATTTTGGAATAGAAATTGGAAATGTAATTGATCTGCTACACTTGGTACTTCAGGGGATATCCATGGAAGTAGAGTTTAATTTCCTATGGCAGAGATTGTTTCTCTGGCACAGTTTTGTGTTCTGACAAATTTGACGTTGATGGGAATAGAAGCAGATGTTGGCACTCCTGAAAGCCTTCCCCACGGCCTCAGCTGGGGTGGCTAGTTAGATCTTGAAGCAGCTGGGGGAAAAAAACAAAGCCAGTTTATTCTGTAGACTACAGTATGGTTTACAGAGTCTCTCAGTGAATATATATGTTTCTGCCAGTTAACTCTCAAGTATCAGTTTGATTTTATTACAACGTACTGTACTATCTTCTGCTTGCACTAAGTGAAAAAATGGTTAGTTTTCCTTAAATGTGCCCTGTTAAGGGAAGCTGAATCCTTGCTTTTCAATTGGTATAAAGAGATATTGTTTATAAGGTTTGTTGTGCAGCCTTTTCAGTGTCTGTGTGACTTCTCAGCTTCTGTGTTCCCCTGCTGAACATTCCCTGTCTCTTGGCTCAATAAATATTTCTCTGATTTTTGAGCAGACTAATTATTTGGAGAAGTGATTACAGTAATCAAGACTTCAGGTAACCTTTATAGTCAAATTCAGTGCTACTAACCCTGGCTAGCAATAAAGGATTTATGTTCCAGATGAAAACTCCTCAAGTGGTTATGCTATACAATAAAGTTAGATGTTGGGCTTTCCACAAAAAAGAACAACTTATAAATGATGATCATGATGGCTGTGGTTTGATACAAAAACAGTGTGTCTGTCTGTGTTGTTTTTGTGTGCATGTGTGTATATATCACAGAAGACCTTAAATTGGAAGGGTCCCATAAGGATCATCTAGTCCCACTCACTGAATATGTTATATGTATATCTCAATTACAGTGATGATTAGTGGCTTTATAGTGCTTTTCATAATTGCATTTATATTTTATAAAAGGGATTTAAATGAATGGAAGGGAAGCTGTCTGCATTTTTTGATAAGGTTATGTGATTTCCTTTCTCTTCAGGAAAAGAAAAACAGCATTCTATGGCTACTTCATCATAAAAAGTCAAAAGGAAGTGCAAACACAATTACCATAGAAAGTCAATATCTTTTCCATTCACTTCCAATTTCTGTTTTTAACTTGCTGAAGTGTTAACAAAAAATGTGAGTGTGGCATTCTATTTTTATTTGACTTTGCTTGTCTGTATCCATGGTACCGCCTGTGGTCCCTATCAGAGTAAGGGTAACTGCTTAAAAGCTGTTTATTTCTTTGTAACACCTGCCCCAAGGTTGAACACTCTGCTTGGTGGAATGGATTAGCAAGAAAGATTTTTTTTTTCATTTGAGTGTCTTTACTAGATGAGTGCAGAATTCATGCAATGTAGGACAATGGCAAAAAGCAGAATTTTTTCTGGAGAATTTTCAAGTACATATCTTATCTTGTTTGGATTTGGAGGGCTTTATGCTAGACAATGACAAATGTTTCATACTTTTCAATGTATTTCCTCTTACTGCTCTCAGATGCACTTAGATTGTATTGTGAAAAACTCTTCTTTGGGAAGAAAGGTGGCTTGTTGAGCTGTTCAGTGAGAAGTTTAGAATACTGAAAGGAGAAATCTTCCATAGCATTTAAGAAACTTATCGGTTCTTAAGACTTATTATAGACTAAGACTTAATCTTTTGAAGACTATAATATGCTTAGAAGTGTTGTACAACTTCATGATTTATCTGTATTTATAAATAATATTTTCAGTGTTCAGTTATTTCTTAGCTCTGCCTTACAGCTCAGTTCTAACTCTCCTGACACATGTATTTCACAAATTTGTAGTGTGAGTTGCTACTTTAGAAGAGGCCACTTGGAGGGCACCATCCATCAAAATGTCCAGGTTTAAGTTATTCTGTGCAGCCTAATGCTGTGGAATGGTATGCTGTTTGCAGTGATTTCAAATATTTATGGACACATATTTGTAAGCCCCCTTTTGTAGTAATTTTTGTCACAATTTTATGAACACCAAGCTTTAAAACCAGGTATCCCAAGGTTGGTTTGTATTTGGTAAGGTTAGCATGAAGAGCAGTTTTGTCCATTAGACAAAGTTGAAATCATTGTTACAGTATTACAACATGTGAGAAATTGAAAAGTTCTTCACATTGGAAACAAAAAGGAGCTGTCCTTTGGCCAAAATAAATCCAAATGGGCTGTAGTTTATCTAAGATACTGGTTGGAATGATTTGCTGATCTGTAGAAGGCTATAACCATGTATCTTTAAGTAAAGTAAATGTCCCTGTTTGGAAAGGAATTGGATTACCCATGAATGAAATACAGGCTTGAGCAAGGTAATGAATTTCATTTAAGACTTTACCTTTTTATACAAGTGTCTTGAAGAACTTCTTGTACTCACATACTCACGCATAATCTTTTTCAGAAATTTTATCTAACTCTTTTTGCTTTAGGACTCAACTATGTGTAAATTGATTCAGTTTTCTGTTGGGATTGAGCAGGATTATCGCTGGTTTTGGTGAACGTGTGGGTTGGTGTGGGACTGGCTACTGAGGAGGAATGCAAGAATGAAGATAGCAAAGTGGAGTCACCACTCCTGGAGGTGTTCAAGAGGTGTCTGAATCTGGTGCTGGGTGATGTTTTTTAGTGGCAGAGTCCTGTTCTTGGGATGGAGTGACCCTGTTCACCTGTACAGGCTGGGGGCTAGAAGGCAGCTTTACAGAGGTCACTCTGGGAGTACTTCTGGGCAAGAACTGGAATATGAGTCAGCCTTGCACCTTGAAGTGCAGAAAAGAATCAGCATCCTGGAGCTAGGATGTTGCCAGTAGGTCTTTGCCCTCTGCTCTACATCTGTGAGTCTTCTGAGAGGCAAATTTTTGGCTCCCTAATTGAGGAAATAGTTTTACCTACTGACACAAGTCTGGTTCTGACCAGCAAGGTGAGGAGGGGCCAGGAGCATATTGCTGCAAAGAGGCTGAGAGAGCAAGGGGTCTTTGGCCTTGAGAAGGTTAGGTAGAATTTTTATTGTTGTTTACAACTCTCTGATCAATAGTTGTGGGCAAGATGCAGCCAAATTCCTCTCAGAAGTGCATGGTGGAAGAAGGAGAGGCCATGGAGGATGGGAACTCCAAAGTGGTGTGAAGGGAAAAAATATAGCTTACAATAAAACAGGTCAAAAACTGGTATAAGTTGCCCAGAGGCTTTTTAAAAATTTCCTTAAAGGTCATCTAGGCAAGACTGGATTACCTGTTCTAGTTGACACTGCTCTGTTCTAGCAATTGGGCTGGATGACCTCCTTTCCAACCTCCATGACTCATCAGTTTGCAACTTATTGCTATGACAGGAAAAAAAGCTGACTGCCTTGAAGTTTCAGCCAGTTTCAGGAGAACATAATTTTCAGGGCTGCATCTCTACTTTATTTTCTTTATGCTCTGAAATTGCAGTGAAAATTGCCAGGCTGTACTGTTCAGCAAGCAATTATTCAAAATTTAAGCAAAAACTCAGGTACATAGTTTTGGGGTTTTTTAAAAAAATTGAACTGTATTATTTTTGCTCAGGAAACAGATAACCGGGCACTTTTGTACTATTTTCTGTTCAGAGATGTCTCAGTGCATTGCTTTCATTAATAAATCAAACCTGTGTAGTTCTACAAATGGGAAGCTTAGATCTTGATTTTTTGGCTCCCTGTGGAAGTTTGTGCCAGAACCAGAAATATAATCTGATGTTTTGATTCCCAGTTCACCACTCTGACAGCGAAGCAAACCTTCCCTTAATATATAATTGATGCTAAAAGAATGGTTGTCTACTTAAAAATGTCTGAGAAGCTGCAAGGATGACTGTTCAATGCCAGCTTCATTTTGTGCAAGCTTGATTGCTCCTGGGATTGTCTCATAGGCTGCTCACAGTTGAGTTTATCCTGTTGTAGGGACAGGACTGGGAAATTAGGGGTTGGTTGACACCTGTTTTAGACCCCATGAGACCTCCAGATCGTCCATTTGTGCTTTTGGCAGTCTGGCTGCCGAGTCATCTGGCATCCCTGATCAGCTTTCAAGTTCAAGGCTGAAGAACATGAAGGGAATGTGTAGGAGAAACAGGTAGAACTGAAGTGAGTATTGGAAAAAACAGTAATACATTGTAGTAAGATGGCTTTCTTTATTTCAGTGTCATTTGTATGATGCAGGCCTCTTGACAAATTGATAATCTCTTGATGAGTGAAGCAGAATAAATAATCTAGTCCTTTACCTTCCTAGGGAAGTTTTATATGAATTTTTACTTCAAAATGACATTTTTCTGTGGCAGCTGATTTGTGCCTGAATTTTAAATGCATTATATGTATTGGTATGTTTACTTTCTAAATATATTTTTGCCTATTATAATAACTGGAGCAAGTGACCAGTATCAATTAATATGATGGTGAATTTACATTAAAACCGTATTTCATAATTTGACCTCTGAAATAAATTTCTAATTTTCTAAGGCTGTTTAAAAGGAGTCATTCCTAGACTGAGAGATGAATGTGTTCTTATGTGTTGACTTAACCATCCCAGTCTCTTTATGTCTAAATCCAATATGTTGTGACAGCGTGATTGATGTCTGGGATGCTATGAATTTGTGCAGCAAGGCTGGAACACCTCTTCATTTTATTTCTCTAGTATGTGCTAAGTTACACCATATCCTTAAATTCTTTGGGTAAGGTATCTGGATTCCTAGAAGAAACAGCATGCAGTTGCATGCTTGGAGACAACATCCTGGAGACAACATCCTCTGACTCTGTAGTGTGAGTGTGGGTCTTTGCTCTAAGAGTCACAGAGGCATTTGAGACTTAAACAGATGTGGCAGCACCTGAAGCTCTGCAGTTTGTAAGCACCACTTTCCTTAAAAAAATACTACAGCCTGACAAGGCAGAGGGAAGAAGAAGTGGCACACACCTGTAGAGTTAGTGCTGTGTCACTTGTAAAATGTTTGTGGCTGAATAGTTTGTATTTATCTTTTTGTTGTCTGGGAGGGAGAGCTATTTTGCAGAAGCCATAGGAAGCAGGAAGGCAATAAATAAGTCCCAATTCATAGAGCGCCTTTGTAAGAATGACCACCCTACATTTATAATGAGAGCTGCTTCCTTCCTTCTAGTGTCTGCTCTGTTGCTTTTTGTTCATGAAAGGTATGATAAAATGCTACTTAAAAATGAACTTGCAGAATATGATAAAGACCTAAAATGAGACTGGCTGGGAGGAACTTGTGAATTGATGTGACAGATTTAAGAAAAGGACTAGCCCACTGCCCTGATTCTGGCCAGGAGAGGAGGGGGCATGGCTAGGACATGGAGGTTATTCTGTACCATCTCAAATCATCAGTGGGAGAGGGGAAAAGGGAATCTCTTGGGGATAAAGGGGTCTGTTCTGGTCAGGGTAGCCTGGTGGAGGCAGTGGTCGGGTACTACTGTTTCCATCTGAATCATTCACCTCTTTCTTGTGCCCTCTGCCATTAGTAATGTTGCTGTTACTGTTAATTTTCTTATCTCATTGCTGTTTCCAGTAAATTGTTCTTATCTCAACCTGTAATCTTTACCTTTTGTGCCTCAGATTTTCCTCTCCAGCCGGTCAGTGATGTGTGGTTTCAGTGGGAGCACTAAACTGAGGAATACCATTGCTAAACTACAACACACAGTAGGTTTTTTTAGTAAGTAGTAGCATTACTTAGGGAGTCTGTGCTTCATGGCTGGGGACTGTCTCTCCTGAAGTGTAGGTGTAGTACCTCGTTGCAAACGAAGTGATTTCTAAGTTTGATTACTTTAGTTTTGTATTTGTGTATTTTTTTGGCAGCTGTAACTTCTGAATTCGTGTCCCATAAAAGAACTCATTTTGGACATTTTAAATATCCTGTCTAAAAAAATGTGCTGAGTACTTACATCACTATTTTTCTCATTGGAACTCTAATTATTCTTTTTATGGAACCCCTTTCACACTTTCAATCATCTTTCAAATTCCTTTGTGATGACTTCTTCTAGTGTCAGTATCCTTGATATTCTGCCTAGTTTTGTTCTAAGTCTTTTTGCAGTTTTCAGTGGGGAAGAAATAACATCCCCAAATGTTGTAATAGATGTTTGAGGTACTGAATTATGACTTTTCTTGTCATAATTCAGTACCTCATACTTGTCATGATAACATCTTTCTTGACTGAAAGGTGTTAGAATTCTGTTTATCCTTCTGTAATGTGTAGTTAGCACCTTACTTAGGCCCTTTTTTTACCTCTTACTTACCTTTAAGTATCAAAAGTGGTATTTTTAGAGATTAGGCAAGATTCTTGAAGTATGACTTGCAGCTGCTATTTGCTTTTTCTTGCAATTCTATTTTGCTGTGTGAATGGGGAAAAGATCTAGAAAGAAGTCTCACTGAAGGATTAAGTAGCCAACCAGAAATAAATAGGAACAGTAAGAGTTATGAGATTATTTTTTCTCTTCCCTATTTCCAGAGCACAGAAATGTAAAGGAAAAATACGCTAGCAAGGTTGAAAAGGAAGAGGAAAGGGTTACTAAAATTAGTTCTAAAAATGAAGACAAAAATGCCCTTTGAAACATGGCAAGTATGTGATGAGGTTTCCTCGTACTGCAGTATGTGTGTCAGTAAGGCAGGCATCACTGGCTTTTGCAGTGGCAAATTAGATGCTGCTCATGGTCCCAGATGTTAACTCTGTTATTGGATGTTTGCTCTGAGTGTGGAGCAGTACAAGTGAGGTATTTCTTAGACTTCTTCAAATACAGTCAGCTTGAGGTGTGAAAATACCATTATCTTTGAATTTGGTTAGTGTGTGCTAATCTGCTTTTATGATAAAATATGAAATGTCAATAATTATCAAGAGAGAATTGAGAATTTTTTTATTGGCAAGGGCAGGGTGTGAGCTGTCTTTAGTTAATCTTTTATCAATAAAAGAGACCTCCAGGGTTTCAGAAGGGTGTGACTTATTGAACATTTCAAAAGTGTAAGTTGTGGATTGCTTCCATAATGTTGGAAATATTTTTGGCAGAGATGAGATGGAGACACATTAAGTAGAAGGATTGTATCTGTTGTTTTCTCTAAGTGGAAAGGTTCGTTTTCTATTAAGATGTTGGTTCTGTAGTTCAGTTACACAGAACAACACATAAACACCATTAATAATAATACTGAAAATAATGAAATGGAAATTACAAAATTAATTGGTTGTAGACCACATTTAAATATCTTGTAATATACCTGGAATGATTCTTTATGTGGGGAGGGGCAGAAGAGTGAAGAGCTGATAGCAATAACTTTTCATTTACTTAAGGATTCATTTATCTCTTTGACACTGCATGAGATCCTGTTTATTAAGAATAATGCCTGGAAGTTGGCAGTTATATTCTGTATGAGTGTGTTAATTTCTTCCCATATGCTGCAAGGTTGTCCTCAAAGGAAATAAAGGGACTTTTTCCCATGTTTAGTTGTACTGAACTGTTAGAACAGAAACAATGGCAAGGAAAGTTTCCTGTTTTCTATAGATATTGAAGTGGTCTTCGACCCTTACCAAGGAAGATCTTAATTCCCACTGTGGCTGCACAGGGAACTGATTGTCATTACTGTAGGAAGATGCTGTCATCTCTCTTGAAACACAGTGCTTCACTCCTAAATGTTTTAAGGCAATTTGCTATCTGTTCTATCCATCTCAATTACGTCTCAGTATTTGCACTTGGAAATAGCAAATTGGCAGCAGGGAATGCTTTGAGTTGCCTCTTTATAAACACTCAGATATATTATGCTGTGTTTAGAATAGTTTTAGATAGGTGATGAAATAAAGCTTGGCCTGACTGATATCCTCAAAAGGAAAGCAGAGCAGAATACAAATTTAGTAGACTTGGAAGCTTTTCATAATAGTAAGGATTTGAACTGCAAAAAGGAAACATGCTTTGTTTTCAGTCTGCTGTGCCAGGACAAAATTGGGGAAGGCTGGTAAATCAGTGTCTTGGCAAACACTCTGATGACATTTTCATGTGAAGCTGAGGGTAAATTATGCTGATACTGCTACAATATAAGCTGGGGTTTTCCATAGGTAGGGAAGGACAAAGACTCTACTGGCTCTCCAAAAATACTGTGAAAATCTTTTTAGTCAATATTCAGCCTGTAGGTTCCAAAGAGGTTGCCTGTCTTTAAATTTCACATACTTGTGTTATAGAATGTTCCCATGAGGTGTGGGAGATGACCTTCAGCCCTGATTAAAGATTATTTTAATTGGAATACATGAAGATAAATTTGAACAAGAGCTGTACTACTGGTAGAATTACTTCATAATTTCATTCAGTAGACGAACTTCTTCTAAGTTAAATTTTTTTTTATGAAGTAAAATTGGACTTTATAGTTACAGTAGTTTATAATCTGTTATACTATCAATTTTTAAATAATTAAGTTGACTAGTTACAACTCAATCTCATTAAGTTCTTAAGTTTGATTTAGCAATGCGCTTTTCAACATATACAATCCAGTAAAACATAGATTTTCCAAATTAATTTGCAGGGTACTACTTCACTGAAAAATATTTTTGATTCCTTCACACACTTTTTTGAGTCTGAGTCAAAATTTTCAGGTGAATTGGGTAACAAAGATTCTCTTGTTTTCTCTGTCAAATTTGTTTGGCATAAAAATGCCACTTTAAAATGGTTATCAATGTCATATTACATGAAATACTCAGTTGTCTTGATATTTAAACAGATTTTATGTAGATTACTGTACAGTATTTGTGAGCAAGTGATGCTGGCAGTTGCTGTATCATGAAGGATAAAAAATAGAAGGACCAACTGAAGTTTATTTGGGCATCCTGTGACAAATGCATACTGGAAATAGACTGGATTAATTAGTTTTCATCTCTATTACAGCATCATCCAGCACAGAAAGTAACAATTTTTGCACTTGTAGATTTTGCTAATAAAAAAGCTTGGTGTTTGGACCAAATGAGGTATCCTTATTACATTAAGAAATCATAAAATATTAAAATATGACCACCATGACAACCATTATGCATTTGCATATTGCCTATCTTTGTAATGAAAAATTCCCTGTGTTTACTTGCCAAGTGCAATTTGGCTTTTGACTGCGAGAACTGTTAGATGTAAAACAGGGCTTTGGCAAAATGTTATTTTGTGTCTAAAATGTTTGTTCTTTGTATGCTGTTGTCTTTCTTAATGTACCATGGCAGTAAAGGCTGTAATGGCTATTCCAGTCCTTTTCCTTTTGTTTTCCAGCCACCAAACAGCTCTGGGATAATGCAATGCTCTGACTTTCCTATTTGTTTCTAAAACTTTTAATTTCACTCCTTATTAAAAAATTAAAATTAAAAAACCTTTAAATTAATTTTTAATAAGAGTAAATGTTTCTTGTATTCTGACTGGTGGTAACAAATAAACCATTTACTACAGTTATGCCACAGACTTCCAAAAGGAATTTACCAGTATTTCACAGCAATTCTTCTTGCTGACCCTTTACTCTTCCATTTCTGCAAATTTATTTACTTGGTTTTATCTTGCAGGAGATGGTGAATGGTTATTGATAGATGGCTGGACTTGAGATAGGTGCAACATTCATTGTCAATAGGGCAGTGCACTACTGAGCCTATAGATGGGAAACAAATATTAGCATATTAAATATCCTTATTGTAGTATGAAGTCTTGTACAGTGAAAGATTTGAGATTTTTTTTCTGGTTAATGAAGAATGTACATGAACTGCAGATTTTCCACATGCAAACAAATTCCACTTTTAGGGTTTTAAGAGAAAATGAAGCATCTTAAAATAATATTTTTTTGCCTTTTGAAAGCTTCTGCTGCTACAATAAACCCCCAATATATTAAGAGACTACTGTTTTCACAAATTTTCCCATTTAGGAAAAGTGGCTACATCAGCTGTTATCAAATACTGTCTTTCTATGTAAATACTTGTCCCATCTCTTTATAAATTAGTTTCTACTTCAGCATATTGTCATATACAGATACATTAGGAACAGAGGGCTAGGTATGGCTTTAATTCTGATTTACATGCATGCACTAAATATTACATGGATTTCAAGCCATGATGAGTCATGAACAGGCCTAAGATGTGGATATGGTTTACATAAGTTATGACACAGCCTGATTTTGTGCCCAGGCTAAGAAAAAGACCTGAGGAACCAGACTGCTGGTTACATTTCAGATTCTCCTCAGATCTCCAGTGCTTCTGGTGCAGAGTGAAAACTGGTCAGTAAAAACTGCCAGCACTCTGCTACCCCCCCAATCACATGGGGACAGGACTTGGGCAAGGCACTCTGTTGCATGCACTTTGACTTCATACCTTTTTTAATGGTCTTTTAATAACTAGAACTCAGGACTTTGCCACCTGGCCTTGGGGAATTAGATACTGCTGCTACTGCCCCACAGAGGCTTCGATTTTTTAAATTAAAAAGTCTTTGTCTGGTTTTTCTTTATTGAGAGAGAATGTCTTCAGTGATAAGTACCTTGATAAATGAAGAATGAAAATGCATTTAGATTGTTCCGAATTTTCTGTAAGCAAACTTTTACACAACAGAAAAATTTGTATGCTCATACTTATATATGTCCCCTTAAATGGAAATTTTGGGAAAAGAAACTTTCCTTAGATTTTAGGGTGAGGTAAGGAATGGGCTGCTGATGACATTCTAATACCAATTTTCTTTTCAGGTTTGTTTTAGAGGCAGATAAAGCTGTACTGAATATGAATATTAATATAATTATGGCTGTGATATATATATATATATATATATATATATATATATATATGCGTGTGTATATATATATATATATATATATGCGTGTGTATATATATATATATATATATATATGCGCGTGTGTGTATATATATATATATATGCGTGTGTATATATATATGCGTGTATATATATATATATGTATATATATAAAAAGAAAGTGGTTGGGGGTGTCAGTCCTAACCGGAGGCACTTGCTGGAGATGCCTCTGTCAGGAGTTGCTTATCTAGCTAGTAAATGGATGAAGACAAACTTGGGTAGGAGGCTTTGTGTCTTTCCTTTTTTTGCTCAGTTACTGAATTAAGTATCCTTCCTAAAAGCTGAAGAATAGATTTGTCCCTTGTTTCTTTATTGATGTTATCATACAATAGTTAGGATTAGGAGGAATATTAAAAATCATACCTGCCCCCTGCCATGGGCAGGGAACCTTCTATTTGATCAGGTTGCTCGAAGCCTCATTTAGTCTGCCCTCAAGGGGTGGAGTGCACAGCCTCTCTGGGCTTGGAGACACCTGTCCCAATGTGTTTGTTAGATCTTCTCAAACCCAGTCCCCTGCAGTGCATAGTGCTTCACTCTCCCAGTTCCTCTTCCGCCTTTTGCAGCTTGGTAATGTGGCTGGGATGCCTGCTGGTGAAGGCAGAGGTGAACAATGGCATTGGGTGCCTCAGCCTTCTCCATGTCCTGGGAGGGAACCAGGTTACCACTATCCTTCCTGAGTGGACCCACATTTTCCCTAGTCTTCTGTTGCTGTTGTACCTAAGGAAGCTCGTTTTGTTTCCCTTGATGTCCTTGGCCAGATTTACTTCTGCTCCTCCTTTAACTTTACTAACCATCTCCCTGGCTGTTTGGATAATATCTCTGTAGTCTTCTTGGGCTACCTTTCCCTGCTTCCATCCTTTTTAGGCTACCTGTTTATGTTTAAGTTTGTCCAATGGCTACTTGTTCATCCCTGCAGGCCACCTGGCATTCTTTCCTGATTTCCTCTTACTTCAGAGGATTTCCATTGGATTTATCTATACATTTTCTGCTTTAGATTTCCATTGAAAACTGTTCCTTATGCTGTGAAGAATTCCTTTATTCATATTATTTTTTTTTTTACTTTCAGTCTTTTCTGCCTGCTTCTAGTATGAATAAAAGAAGGCAGCTTTTGTCACCTCTCTTTGGTAACCAAAAAATGAATTCATTAAGTGACCATGAATAAAATATTTGTTTCCAGAAGCGTACTTAATGTTTGTGTTTGTAAAGGTTTTTACTGGAGCTACTGTGTATGCTCAAAAAAGCAAAAAGAAGTTAACATTATCCTGGAACTCTAGTGTCATAATGGAAGTGCTTTGTCTTAGTTTAAATAAATATTTACTTTGAATGTCCAAATTTACATTAGCTAAGAAGACTCCTAATGTGTATTGTAGATTGTGTATTCTGATAATAGTGCTGGATAACACATAATGGATAAGCATTCTCAAAATGCCGGAGTTATTCTGAGATTTGCCTGTTGTTTTTGGTGCATTCAGACTTCCATTATTTGGAACAACTGGAACTCAATCCATGCTGTTCCTGTCGGAGGTGCCACTTGCTGTGAGGTGGGTATTCTGACAACTGGCATCTGGAGTCATTGCTGAATCAAAGATGGGAGGGAGCAGAGACAGACACTGAGGAATGCTACAAAAACTCCTAGCCCAGCCAATAAAAAATTGCAAAATAGGACAATTGAGTGTCTAGAATTTTATTTTCTTGGCTCAAGCATTGAAAAAGTTCTGGGTAATAAAGTTTGAGTGTGTACTTATGAATGCTGGAGGCTTTCTATGGGTGTCCTGGACTTGGTTAGGGAAATAGCACGAGGGGTAAATTTAATTTCTTTTAGTGACATGTTTGAACCTCTAGCTAGTTCTTTCTAACGGAGATTGGCCTGCCATAGTGCAAGAAAACATGATGTAAAAGGCTGCTCCTCCATTCAGTTGGGCAGGATCAGCGGTATGAGAAAGTAGGCAGCAGCATTGGTGGGGGGAAAGAGGAGCAGGCTCTGAGGACCTGGAGGAGGTAATTGATTTTTGAAACAGGTGAAGGAGAGGTCTGGTTAATTTTAAGATATTGCAGGGAAAACGCAACAATGTGATAGGAGAAAGGACAGAAGTGCTTCAGGTTTTAACAATATTTAAAATATAAACTGGTGCCTTTCAGAGAGATGAATGTGCTCTCTTTTAGTGAGGGGTACCTAGATAGTGCTTTATGGATTTATTTTATAAAAATCCCGCTCATTGGATCTCATAGTGTAGCATTTAAAGTTTTTAAGGCTAAAAGTGATTTTTAAAGTTCCACTTTTTAATAACTTTATAATATTGAGAAAACAGGATAATGCTGGATTTGTGCAGCACACGAGGTGTTAACATTGTTCTGCATGAATTTAAGCACTTAGCCCAAATGAAATGCTTATCTTTACTATTTTATGGCTAAGTCAGTAAAGCACAGTTCATTTGCTTTTACAGATGCGATGCAAGAACAGAGTTTTCTGTGTGTTTGGTCAGGAAACTGACCCTTTCATATTTCATAGAATTTCATTAAACGTGAGAGAGTGACAAAGTGGAAGATGCAGTGGGGTTATTTTCCTGATGAGAGAGAGCAGGCTTTTACTCTTGCGTGTGAATCCAGTCAGCTCAACCACGTGAAACGCTCGGCAGTGCTCAGCGGAGGCTAATTAGAAGCCACCACCATCACTGCCCACAGAATCTGTTTGCACTCAGTATTCTTGGCACCCTGCACACCACTGCACTGATTTCACTCTTCATCTGCCACCTTGCTGCAGCCGCTGTGCCTGTTCCAGTCCAGAGCCACCGGCTTGAGCAGGATTTTCCAAGCAGTTGCATCTCGGATTGCCTGCACTCTTTCAGTACCAAACCTTAAAGTTGGATTGGAAAAGAACTTGACTCTTTTCCCACACGATGAAGTATGTTCATAAATGCAGGATCAGGGGAAAAGGGTATAATAGCATAAATCAACGGAGTTATGAGCTGGGAGTGGATGATAGCAGTGGAAATGGCAAGCAAGCAAGAACGGGCAAAAAAAAAAAGAAACAATGAATTGTAAGCAGAAATCAAAAGGTAAAAACACTTGAGTGCACTCTGCACAAAAAGCTTGCGCTGAAATTCTGGGTTTCTAGGTCTTCTTGTTTGTTCCTGGTTATTTAGAAATAGTCATGAAATACTAGGAAAGTGAAATTCCTTGCTTTGGTAAACTCCAAGGCTTACTTAATCTATTACTATTACCAGCTGGTCTGAAGCAGTAGAGACTTGTGCTTTGAATGTAAAGGCTAATGACTTATGCAGAGGTGAGTATCAATTTACATGTCAGAATGTATGTTTTTCAGCTTAAACACAATTACTGGAGTTGTACGTCGCTGCTCATGTTACTGCAGGTCTGTTGGACGGAGAAGAGCAGGGAAAGATTTGTCCTCGCAGTGCCAGGGACTGGTATCTCTTGAATTTCTGCCTGCTCTGTAACTCCTCTTGGGTGATTTCATTTTCATCATATGTGCAGCTTTTTTTTTTTTTTACTGTAGAGTATCTCCCAGTGTTGTAGAGAAAGACATAATTTGTACAAGAGTGTTATGAGATCAGGGGCAACACAGCCAGTCCCTGTTCTTTCAATTAACCGATATACTAATCCTCACTCTGCTTCCCTCCACAGTTGTCTGTGCCTGACCAACTCCATTTTTTTGCAACAGCCAGGGAATATGATTTACTGATGATCTGTCACATGATGTGGAATGGGAGTGGTCACACTAGAAGTCCATTGCTTTTCCAGTGTATCCTCTCTCTCAGCTTTTGGCAAAGCACTTCACACTTCATCTGTAGTTTTGCTGTCTAATGCATCTTTGACTATGGGACAAAGGGATGCCGTGTGTGTTGGATGGAGAGAGATGATGAGGGAAGCTGCTTCTGGAGTCCTGCTGGTCCCCTGCTTGGGAAAGGTTCCTTGTATGAAGTAGAGATCGGTTACCTTCCTCTTGCTCAAAGTCAGAAGCTTCCTTCACAGTTTGGGAGTGATCTGTTCAGGTCCTCATTTAGCTGTAGGTTACTTGAGATGCACTACTGTATATTTTGTTTAATAAAATGGGATGAGTTTAAAAGTAATTTAGCAAAAGAGAAATGTGCATTAATGAAACATGTAAAAGCCCAGGGGTTTAATTATATTTACACTTTTAATGGAAATGTATCTGGATAAATTCTTTGGGTAGACCTACACAAAGTACAGTTCTGGAATGGGAAAACATGGATATTATATAGAGAAGTTTCTGAAAACTGAAGTGATAAGCTTGAATAATGTTCTAGGCTCCTTAGTATATTAATATTTAAAATGGAAGAAAACCATTAATATAGTATTCCACAGAAAAAGATGGCATTTTGCAATTCCACTGTTTTAAATACATATTTAAAACTGTTTTGAGAGGTGCATTATTGAAGTCAGTCTAAGCACTATTTGAAAATAAAGACAGTAGAAGAGAACTAAACAAATATACATCTGAAACAGACATTGTGATTGTTCTTTGAAATTTTTAATAGCATGTATTCCAAGTCTGACTCAGCTCTGAAGGTAATTAAATTAATTACTTAATAGCAGTAATAGTTAATATGTAAAATTTAGTGTGTTATGAACTTTTTTTGTTAAGTAGGACATCTATTACTAATTTTGAAGAAAATGTGAATTTTTATTTACCTAATAGATTTTTTATTGTTTTGTATGTCCTGAAAACTCACTGGATGTAGTGCTGTAATCAAAAGCATATGGTAGTCCTTATGAGTGAATAGAAGAATAGGGATTTTGCTCCCAGAGGGCTAGAGTAATTGTATGGGATTTTGCTGTTAGAGTAATTGTACGGTAATAAAGTCATGGGTTTGTTTTTTCTTCTTGATCAGTATGTCCTGACACAAACCCAAAGTCAAACCTTTAGGGACAGTGGGCTGCAGAGCCTCTGGGGTCAGCAGTACCGTAGGAGAAGTATGCAGGGAGGTCAGAGATCAGTTTAGGGGCCCATTTATCAAGGGAACGAGCACGGGGGGCTCCCTCGCCGTCGGCTCATGAGTTGATTTAGAAACCAGGAGTGAAAGCGGCAGGATGGAGAGCGCAGCTGAGATGTCTCAAGCCGTGCATTGATGGCACTGGACGCCTTTCTTGGGTCAGGGTGGTTTCACCAGTGAAGGGCTGGTTCCCCAGTTCCCCAGCAAAGGGAAGGGCGAAGGCCCCAGCTGGGGGGGAGGAGGAGCAGGGCATGTGGCTCACGCCGCTTCATTCACAAGCACAAGGATGGCAGAGGGCCCAGACTTTTCATAGAAGTCCTGCACAGCAGCTTTCAGTCTAAATTCATGCCACTGATTAGATGCAAAGTTTCTTTTCATTCATAGCAGCCAATTCGTTCCAGCGAGCAGAGAAACATAACATAAAGTATAGAAAACACAGCCAGCGGTTGCCAATTTCTAGGCAGACTAAAGCCTTTCTGCTGTAGCTGAAGTATGCTTATCATGTAGATTTCCCTCATCACGACTTGTTTTCAAAGCTAAACACAATGGCAGAGTGGGCTCTAGTAAGCATTTGGTATGCTTTGAAACTTTGCTGCCTAGCTAATTAATGTGATTTCAGTTTGAAGTATGGGCTGTGTGGCGGTTGTTTCTGTAAAGGGAAAACCGTGCAAGGTTTAGAATAAAGCTGTAATGATCGGCGTGACTGTAATCAGCTTTTTGTCAAGGTTTTTTTAACCTTGAAAACTATCCATACCTGTTTTCACATGTAACATTTTTGTGTCCATCTCTAATTAGAACTGTGAAATTTTTAATTTGTGGGCTGGCTGTTTTCCCCCACTCCAAATTATGTTAATTACTGGAAACTTAATTGGAAGACAACTGTTTCCAGTAAGGAAAGAGTTCTGTGGGTAGTTGAAAATATTACAAAAGGCCTTCCCACTTACTAGCTATTAATGCTCTAAAGATGAAAGTAGTCTGTATGACTTAGAAAATGAATTTTGCTTACTAGCTCTTTATGTATCATCTCATGTACCGTCATTGCCTTGCTGGTTTGAACAGGTTTTGTAGAGGTAGGAAAGTGAGCAGATTTTTTTCTATACTTTACTTAGAGTATAAGTGACAGTCTTGAAATGCTGCTTTTCTCTATTATTGTGGCTTGTTCTGCATGATCACTGTGATGTATACAGTCCAATGCTGGGTTAATTTAGGTCTCAGTAATTTTGTAAAATGAAATTACCGCCACAAAAGGTTCATTTTTGTCTTCTGAGCTTGACATCCCACTGGCTGGTAGGAAAAGGGTCCCAAAACTTCTTCCAAGCTGCAGTTGGAAACATTCAAGGGGTGACACAGTTATGGGTTCAGTGCATGAGAAAAAATGAAATATTTCAAGGAATTTGAGATGATGATGAATTAGAAGAAAAGATCTTAGTGATCTAAATTCATAGGATGAGCTAAGTACTGTCGTGCCCAATCGTTACTAGGTCTGACCAGAATAAAAGGGTGTTTGTTTATTATTGCTGTCTGAGGACATTCTTCTTCCCCTCTGTTGCACTAAGCTGTCTGCAGTTCCGTATGATGCTTAAAAATGGAAACAAGCCTTCATAATTAAAATATTTGTGTAGCTGTTTTGTTTAGTCCTTGAATATACTCAACTGTACTAAAGCACAGTTGAGAGGTGGTATTTAAATTATTTCCACCCAACAGAAAAGATACTTAGGAAAAAGGACCCCAAAAAGTGTATGAAAACAAAGCAGTGCTTACGACAGTGCCCTGAGCAATGATGATTAGAGTATTATTTTTTGTGGTTTTTCAAGTGGTAAGAAGTGTTCTCATTGTTAATGGAACCTAATTAAAAATAATTATGCTCTGGCATTTTCCTTTCTGATACAGTTTGGGCTGTAGTGGTTCACTGTTCACTCCCCTAAAGTTTAGGAGGGTTTTTTTGGAGCTTAGGAGAGATATTTTTTTTTTAGGTTTGTTGTTGTTTTTTTGTTTTTGTTTTCCCTGTATTAAAGTTGTCTCAAACATGTTAATATATTTGAAACGCAGTGTGTTGCACTTCATGGGCCATAGTCATGAATTGCACGTCAGAGATTTTTGGAACCGTATACATTAATTTATGAAGCTCAGTGTGATGGTAAAATTATCTGAATTTTTATTTCCACAAAATCCAGTGGCAGTAACAAAATTTCACCTTTTTTTTTCATTTTCAAAAAATTAGGCTCTGTATATCCAGAATTGTTTGGGGATCTTTTTTTCCATTTCTTCATGGCACTTGAAAAATTATTTTTTTTTTTGTTTCATTGCTATATGATTTGATAGTTATAAATGTGAAGTAAAAGACAAATTCTGATGCAACATTTTTTTTTCCTCTTGATGCTCCTTGCAGTAATACATGGATTGCCTAGTATTGTACCTATAGGTTTGGGAACAAAATTTTCTAGTTTCATATTTTTGAAATTTTTCTACCTCTTAAACTCTTTTTCACTGTACCACCCAAGAATTTGAGAGAAAGAATGTATTGCTTATTCTTGATGATGACACAATTTCATTAAGGGAATGCTTTAATTCCCCAGACTTCGTTTCATTGCTTTTGAATGAAGGATTTTTTAAGATGGTCCAGAAATACTGAAGACTATATCTTTAAAATTCAGTGTGATTTAGAGATAAGACCCATATGTGTCAGATGTTGCCTACAGACAGACTTTCAGGTGTATGTGTCTTATCCAAAGAAAGCTGCTATCAAATGTGTCCAGCATAGAATTCCTGTACTCTACAGGTAGTGAGGAATGCTGTCAGTTCCTGATCATCATGGTCTTCAGAAGCACCAGCCTTAGAGGGCTGGGATACTGTTCTTGCTACAGAAATGAAGGAAGTCCAAATTTATGCTTAAACTTAATGTCTTTGAAATTTGGTCCACAGGCAGATGATTAGCATTTGTGAGTATGTATTTCCTCTCCTAATCTTTCTCTTAGTCTTTTTGACTAAAAGCACTCCTAAATATATTTCTCAGTGGGTAAATTCCTCCACATAGTTAATTAAACTGAGTGATTTGCTTACTGATAGAACCTGTTTCTGGGAGCACAATATATTTCTAACTCTGAACTATCTGGTTTGTGCTTACTAATTAACAATTACCTGTTGGTATTGAAGATAATGGTGACCTTAGGATTTAAGATATTTACATAATAGATATTGATAAAAATGCTCTTTGAACAAATCTGCTACAAATTCTCTTGGTTCTGAGGTGGTAATAATTGATAATAGATTTTCTTCTTTCGCTTGCAAGGGAGCATAATTTTTTTTTATAAGGAAAGTAATGGCAACTTACTGATATTATAAGCAAGGAACAGTAATATGCCTTCAGCTCCCTCATTTGCTATACCAATCCCCCTTCACAAAAAAAAAAAAAACCCACATACCCATATATATATATATATATGTATGTATCTCTTGCCAGCACTATCCTCTTGTGTCAACCTGTGAGTTCTCCTGCAAAGGAGTCTTTGTGAGATAATATCATCTAGCAAGAGATCCTATATTATCAGAAGGAAGTAAGAACTCTTAGTACTTGAGAATATGTTAATAAATGGTATAAAAGGTCAAAGATAGGCACTGGCTGTGCTGGTCTTGATAAAAGAAACACACAGCTTCAGACTTGAGAGATCATCTGTAATAAGGAATGATCTCTTGACGGGATTGGTATCAGAAATCTTCTGTAAACAGATTGAGAGAATTCTCAAAGGCTAGCCCTTTTTAGGACAAATGAGGATTGTACTCATCCTTTGACATGGCTCTTAGAAATACAGCTCTGTATTGGTTAAGAAGGTCATAGAAAGCAAGTTCTTACTTTTGAAGAAATCTCATTTGAGATTTTAAAAGTGAAATTAAAAGAAAATACAAGCAGTAATATTCCACTATAGACTTCCCCCGATTTTTATATAAATTGTGTGTCTGAACTGCTGCCTGGCTCCTTGAATGTGATCATAGAGCTGCTGTGAGTGGTGATTTCAAGCCTAAACTGAATTTTTTCTCATTCCTCTACTGTGTGGAGAAGGTAAATAGTGAATCTTCCCATTGCAAAGGCAGCTCTTTCCTGTGTGTTCGTACCTGGGGTGTTGTTTGTAGGATGAATAGATGTACTCTGTTTTGGATTTTTATCTGTCTTCAAGAAAACCTTCATATCTCAATTCCATTTGCTTTTGCAATAGATGATATTTCTCCTGGGGACTTTGAGTGAATTGTTCTTAGAAAGACAATAAGATTCAGCAGTAGTCTCAAAATGGCTTCTCAGTTATCATCATCCAAAAGTTGTATTTCACAGCCTTATTGATCCTGAATTCTTGAGACTGAGAATGCATGGAGAAAAACGGAAGGGCATTACATATCTTCTTAGATCAATACGCTTTTTTGGGAAGAATTTCTTCACTAAAGGGGTGCCTAAGCATTGAAATGGGTTGCCCAGATAAGTGCTGGAGTCGCTATTCCTGGAAGGGTTCAAGAGACAACTGGATGTGGCAGTTAGTGGTGTGGCTAATTGACATGGTGGTGCTTGGTCAAAGGTTGGACTTGATGACCTTGGAGTTCTTTTCCAAACTATGGATGATTCTATGAGCCTGTGTTGTAACTGGGAGAAAATTATTACCATGGTTATACTTTTTTTTTAGACTGACAGAGCATTTCTTTCTGCTTTATCATATGCTAAATGTAACCCACAGTGGTCTGGTGTCTATATAGGGGTCTATATAGGATTGTGATCTGTGAACTCAGGAATAGCCCACCATTCTAGCCAGTGCTCCCACTGTTCCATGGAAGCAGTTAATTGGTGCTATAATACAGGTTCATGACTCTGACCTATTTTTTATTGTAAATTCTTAGTAGTTGTAAAGAAAAAAAGGAAACCCTTGATATTTCCACGTTAATGACATAAAAATTGCCATATCCCAAAACTTTGCTTAATGATATCTTAATTCCTAAAGCAAAAAACTTCATATAAAAGTCACTCCATAACCTCACAGAAGAGTCTATGAGAAATGTGTGATACTTTATCTTTTGTGTATTTCATGCAATTTAAAGGGAAAAAAATTAAATTTGGTAAGAAGTAGACTGGCAAGTTCTGCAGTTCCTGCTACAAATTTTGTAAAAGAAAATACATACAAGTGATTTAATCCTGATGCATGAATTAACTTATTTCCAAAATGGGCTGTTTCCTGCACAGAATGGAGGACACAGAAACTTAAGTGTGAAAAGAAGGTTTCCAAGTTATATGCTCCTGAAAACTTGGACACTAATGGAAATTCAATTCTGCATGGGTTTTAAAACACTTTGCTAAAAGTTATTCATCTAGGATAGTAAGAGTGCTTTCAAGTTTCTAACCCCAGGTAAACTCTTGTATTGTGGACATTATGATGATTTTCTTCCATTTATTTTCCAAGTGATAATACTAACAGTTTTCATATTGCTTTTTCATCTTTCTGCAGGAGGGGAAAACCATGTCTAGTTGATGTTTTTATCAGGAAGGCTATGTTTTTGGGTATTTTTTTCTCTTTTTTGAGTGTATATTTTGTTGTGTTGTTTTGTTTAAATCCTCTTTTTGCTTTGTTTTTTTTAGGCTTTACAAAATGAAAGAATGGGTTCCGCACTTGAGGCGGAAGGTAGCCGAGACAGCAATGTGCCCTATTTCCTGCAAGAACATCAGGAAATCTTCTTGTACAACCACTGACTAGGCACTAAGATTTTTTTGCTTGTTTGTTATGTTTTGGCTTTAAAAAAAAAAAAAAAGAATTTTTAAGATCATTACTTGCAGAGAGCTGTGTGGAGCCTAGGGAGCAGAAATGTCCCATGTAGCCATTTTGCTGGTTTAGCAATCTGTTACATCATCAAGGCTATGTCTGTGTGATTTTGTGAAGCCATACTGAAATTCTGTAGAGAAGGTGAACACATATGATGTTTCTAGTTTATTTTCCTGCAGATCTGTCTGTGTTCTGCTGAATCTGGAATTATTAGGCACCAAGGGCTTCATACCAGTGTATATTTACATTTACGGGGGTCTGTTACAGGAATATGGGCCTTAATAAGTATTCCAGATGAACATAAGTCCACATAAGTGGATTTGATGATTTTGTGGCTTTAGTCCTCCCAGTTTTGGTTCTCCTTCATGGAAAATTAAGACTTTTAATTGCATCTTTGCAGAACTCACTTTTCTTTGCAAAGGAAGCCAGTTGATTTTGCATATACAGTTGTGCCTTTTTCACAAATGTGTCCTAGCACCTCTTTTCACTTCTAGCTTCTACAGATACAATATGTAGAGAAAGGTACTGAATGTTGTAAATAAGTTGTGGAAGCTCATTTTGTTGTTACGTGCTTCCATAGGTCTGGATGAGGGGCATAATTATTGGTCTCCGGTTATTCTGAAGTTGATGGTTTTTCTACTTGTATTGCCAATAAACCTAAAAAAAGCAAACCCCAAACCAAACAAAAAACACTGTCGTGCTCCCCCACTCACTTCCTCCAACAACCAGAAAAAAGGAGGTGCAAGCAGAAACCAGGAAAAGCAACATCTAAGGTTTATCCCTCATGGGCTTTGCACATGCTTTAAAAGCATGGCTTGGAAGCCTTCAATGATTTAAGGATTGGTTTTGATTTTTTTTTTTTTTCCTATTACTTGGTATTTTACTTTTAAGATGTAACCTGGATAAAGTTTAATCTGGAACTCTACATTGTTTTCAGACTTATTTGAAACGTAATTCAAACTTATTTCAAACATAATTGACTAATGCTTAAAAGGGGATAGAAATACTGATTCCCTGACACTGAATCACAAACATCGAGTGTGCTCTAGTGTGTCCTTGACATTGTTTCAGCCAGGAGTGTTAGCTCCCAGCCTCCTGCTTTTGAGGTCTCTGACCTAAAACCTCTTTGAGAGGAGTGTTCTTGTTCTTCTAACATGGAAAAAAGGGGTTGAGTTCCTGCTTGCATCAGCACATCCTTATTGTTCTGGCTGCTTTCTCCAGGTCTTTCCTTTTTTTTTTTTTTTTTCTTTTTTTTTTTTTAACCCTGTGAGTGAAATTGAGTGAAAAGTTTGTCAGGGTTGTGTTTTTATAGAGTGTAGAAGAAAATGTTGGACCTTGAAAGCTTATACAGTCCAATGTGTTTTGATGGGGGAAAAAAAGGTAAGAACATGCTAGTTAGATTAATGTACTCTATGGAGGGTTATTCTGTTTCCAGAATACTGCATTAAATTATGTGGGAAAAGCAGTGCTTTGTGCATCCCAAAAATCTAATTAACCAGCAGTTTTATGGGCGTTGGAGACTGGAATCTGATATCTTTAGCATACAGATTCCTTATCCTATGGATAAGGAAACATAAATTCCTTATCCTATGGATAAGGAAAAAGAGTAAAATATTGATGCTGGATTTTGCCTTGCAAACTTGGCTGGCAGTTCACATTTGAAGAGTATATTTCAGTAAGAGATCTGTCCTTTCTAGAGGTGAATGACCAGTATACCAAATTAGCAAAGCAGCTTGATCATGAAGTTCAAACCCAGTAAGAACCCAGTCAGGTCCTTGGAATCATGTAAAGAAATGTTAAAATATGTTCTAAAATTATCATAGCCATCTAAACCAAATTCCAAAAAAGCATTACTGTTCAGTTAATTTCTGTCAGTGTCAGTATTCTAACAAAATCTAGCACTGACACTTTACTTTTTGTTTACTGTAGTCTGGTGTAACATCATACAGATAACATACTTTAAACGGCTGACATAGCATTTGTTGAAAATATGTGGCTGAATTCAGTTGTTTTCACCTGAGGTTCATCTGATAGCATGAGACCTACAGGAATAGGACTGAACCATGCAGATGGAATATGTAATTTGTTAGGAAGGCCAAACAAGGACACAAACCTGTTATGTACAATAGTGACAGTACTAGAAAATCGAAAACCTTGAACCAAATACCCTCCAAATTATGCATCAGGTAAATCATAGGCTGACTAGTTTTACCTGTAGGACCTCCTCATTTCAAACAGTGCATTGGTAATCTATATAATCTGACAATCTAGCTTCCATGTAGGTTAGATTTAGCTAGCGAGAAAATATTCCACTTGCATATTTTGGGTTTTGTAATAGAGGTATTATACTAATGTCCCATCCATAGCCATTTTTTCTGCCTCCTTGTACCATTTACTTCTTTGGAAGGCTTATTCAAGCTGATTGATGAAGAATTCTTTCTGTTATATAAGGGAATTCTAAAGAAAGTGCCTAATGATTCTTACTTCTTAGACTTAAATATCTGACTAGGTAGAAAGTCTGCTCTGGGCTTCTGAAGTCTTTGTTGTTGTTACCCAGGTGCTTGTCTTTCTTGGAAGTTCCAGGTCGCTTTTAAATTGCTATAAGTTCTGTTGTTATTTTGTACTTAAAGAGTGTTGGTTTTATTTAGCATGGTAGTGGATCTGATAACAGTCGATGTATTTGATGTATTGATCAGCTCCTGTGAGTGTGCAGACTGCTGACAGAGCCCTTTACAGTGGTAATCCTCTGTGCATACACACAGTGAAAAGTCAGCTTTAGCAACGTCTGATTTGATTTATTCATAAAGTGGTCAATAAACAGAATTTGTTGCAGGATAAACATTGAAAAGACTGTTATCAGTTTGCAAAGTCTGATTTTTGCCAAAAATCAGTGACTAGGCAGTTCCTTGCTGAGAGCAGGACTTGCTTCATGGAAGCAAGGCAAAAGCAGACATGTAGGTCCTCCTGCCCATCAGAGTTGTTGCAGCGCTCGCTCCAAACAGACACAAACAGTAAAGCTGCGGATGTTTTCCTGTGGTCAGAAATTAATCCACTGGCGTTCATGGGGATTGAAAAGCACATACATAGTCTAAACATAGGAGCTGGAAGGGTTGTGTCTACTTGACTTGTCTCTAGTGCTCAGGAATCTCAAAAACTAGACACATCAGACCTTTGGGCAGATTTTACTGCACTGGAAATTTTGAGACTGAATAACCTGAAGGAGCTGCTGATAAGTTTTCTTCTGGAGATGGCAGGACCTTTCACATGGACATTGAACCCACTGGTTCAGTACTGCAGGTCAAGCTCATTCAGACTTCATTAATTTATCAGAATTACAAAATTCTGCTGCCTAATCTAAAGAAGTTTTAAATAGCCCATAGCTCAGCAAGCTCACAGACTATGAATTACCATGATCAGCCTTATGTAATGGCTTCCCACTGAATACAGAAGAGGTTTTGGACCTTAGGAGGCCAGATCTGCCTGTCCTGTACTGTATTGTATCATCCCATGGAAAAACAGTTGTCTGGTTTGTTCCTAAGAAAAGGCTGTGGGACACAAGATGTGACCTTTAAGAGTTAGATCTAAACCATGGAATTCTCACTCTTTCAGACATAAGAACAAAACTTTGCGTCAGTTCCTACATTAACAAGGAAATTAACAGAACAGGGCAAATGCAATAAGCAATCAGGTCTTTTATTTTTCTCCTTTACTGTGAGAGGAAGGAAAGCACACATTTAGTTCCAATGAATGATGAACACTTCAGGAAGAAGAGAGATTTGTTTTATTATTTGTTCTCATATAACCTGATATGATAGTCTGGGGTGACCATGTAAGAATCTGATTGTGAAGGAGCAGGAGTCATGTCTTTGCTTGTTCCTTAGTTTGAGAAATTTCCAGATCTTTGCATGCTGCTTCAGTGAAGAATGTCGAGTAGCTTTGGAATAGCTGCCAGACTGACAACACTGCATTGAGACTTGTGCAAGGTACATTCAGAAACCTTTCTGATTTCACAGTATGCTGTAATCCAGAATTTTGCTGTGGGAATTTTTCATGTCCAGAAGAAATTTCACAAAAGACCCACTGTGCAGATATAGTATATGTATCCGTTTGCTGAAAGGGAGCACGTTATGAAATCTTTTGAAATTCATGTTTGGTTTGGGAAGTGAAAATAAAAATACAGATTATTGTGGGGTATTTAGAGAATGACTTAGTCCAACTTCCTTGAACACAGTTTGTTGCACAGGCAGGTATTTGTATAAAGCCATGCCATTCACTTTTACCCATTTTACATACAGGCTATGTGACAGACAGGGTGTGTATTTCTAGTTGACTTCTCAGTCTGATCTTGCTGCTGATCTGATCTTTTTCATGCTTTAGCTCATGAAAAAGGCCCATGGCTAAGACCCCTTTCTGTTTGAAAGTACACCAAAACTTGATAATACAACATGACCAGGAAATGGCTTTGGCCATTAAATCCTCCAAGTACTCCTGGCACTGGCCTCAAAAAGTGTGTTGATGTATTGAGCTCCTAAGAGCGGCAGAGCTCAGCCAAGAGCAGCTCTGTTTTCACTGGGGATTTGGCTTCAGTTTGGCCTACCTTTTCTGCACATGGAGACTTTTTTTTTTTAATTTTTTTAAAAAATTAATTTTCTGTCTGGCTTATTTATTTGAGCATGATCTGATTGCTCTAAATCTTGCCTACTTCCGTGCACTTACTCTTGTCTAGAAGGACACAGGAGTGCTGGGGCCTCCACCCACCTTTGTTCCTTAGGTGAACTCTGATTTTTATAAATAGACAGGAAATTGTGCTCTTTTCCTTTGGTTTATTTCTTTGAATGACAGTGAAAAAGAAGTGTCCTTGCTGTCTGAAAGGATAGTTGAAAAACAATATCTGGATGTCAGCCATCCTTTTGGAAAATGAGACGAGCTTTACGGTGCTTCCAGAAGGGATCCTGTGACCTGTGTTCCTCCTTGGAACTTTTTTCATCTGGAAGTTTCCACCCTCAGGTGGGAACAGCTCTGTGCTCTGAGGCCTTGTCATAATGTCGTTTACATGACTGAAGGCATCTCTAGAAGGCTTTTCTGTTGCGATGGTTGTATTTCTGTTTTATATGGATACCTGTCCACTCAGTCTTGGCATGTTATCAAACTTCTGTTCACTCATATTAGTCCTGGATGCTGAGTTTCATTGCACAGAGAGTAAAATGTGATGTGTGCTTACTGTGCTTTGTAGATAATGACAGAGACTGCAAAGGAGAAAAGGAAATGTTCCCTAATACAAAATTAGTTTTTAGCTCATGCTAATGTTTGAACTCATGTTGTTCAGCAGATTTATCAAATACAAAAGCTAGCACAGTTTTCTTTGATGACTGTTGTATTTCAAAAGTTGTTACTTTGAAGTGATCATCGAGAGAGGGATTATAAAATCATGGGTAAGATTTAAGTTTTTCTGTTGTTTTTTGTGTTAGGTATGACCCCGCTATTCCAGACTTAGAACAGATTTTTAAAAACAACACTTAAGTTACGGGAAAATATCAGTTATGTAGTGAGCTGTATACCATGTTGGTCATCAATGAGTTATTCTTGTCACAGAAATGATAGTGACAATGTTAGTGCTGACACTGTATTTTGGCTTTGTGCTCTTCTGCACATTTGCTGCTGGCAATTCTGATGGAGTATTAATGGAAAGGAAATTCCATAAAAATGATGCTAAAAATAGGATTAAAATATATCATAACATCCGACAAATGGGGGTCTTCTTGTAAACATTAAATCTTCTTGTTTGTTGGACCCACAGTGATTTTCTCTTTAAATGAAAATGTACCAAACTAACATCCTGTTACCTAAATGTTTGCACTGGCTTGGGTCAGTAAATGCCCAGTATGTTTAGGATACTTTTTGACATGTTTTTGTTACCCCTCTCTAGCCAAATGAGCCACGGTTTTGCTCTTTCCCTCAGATTTGAAGGAAGGTAGGGAACTCTTTCTGCCCTATAACACAAAATATATGGGCTGGGTAAGTGTTTGGAGTATAGACAGTGAGATTCCAGTGCTTTTGCCTGATTTGGAGGACATGAGTGGAAGGAACAGGAAGATGGTATCCAAACAAAACAAGCCAAATTATAGTCAGCAAACAGGATGATAAACTTCCTGGAAGCTTTTAGTTTATTGCTTAAGTTGATGTAATGATAAGTTCAGTTTGTGCATTTTTTCGAGCTCTTCTTTTTAACAAGAGCAATGAATTCAAGAGTACATACTTCTGTTCACCATTTAGTTGCTGGAATTTATTTTCTGACAAACAAAGCTGTTTGTTTTAGTTATATATTTTATTCTTTTAGTTAGTTGCAGTCTGTAGCAAACTTGAGAAGTCAAGACAGAACTTAGTTCCATAATTCAGTCAAAGATATTTTAAGGATGTGGGCTGCTGCTGCTATGTAATTGGCCATACTATTTTAGGACAGAGGGTTAAGGTCAAATCTCTTGTGAATGATGGTTTTGTTTATCTATAGAGATAGCATCCATTCTGTAAATTATTGCACTGCAATCTTCACAGTAGAAGAGGCTAGAAAAATATTTTGAAATGAAACTCTGTTTTTTTCTTAAAAAAAAAAAAAAAAGCCCGTGGAAAGTTTCTAACTGTGGATTTGGCAACCTCCCTCTGTTCTTATCCCGGTTTCTTTCACATGCTGCTGGAAAAAATCAAAGTTTAGCAATTAGTAATTTTTAACAGGCAGCTTGGAGAAAATGAGATAAAGCCTGAAAGACCAAGCAAGCGGCTTTTCTTTCGTCTTCCTTCTGACAGAATTAGTTAGTGTAATGTCTGCTTCATTTGTATGTGTGAAGTATTAGTTACTTGTCTGGGCTTGTGCTTCATAATTTAAAGTGAACCCATCTTCCTGCAATTTTTTCTTCTTTAATTTTTGATATAATTGTGAGAACCAAACATCTGGAATAGTATTAGTAGAGAGAGAGCATCTTGCCCTGACCTCACTACTTGCTTGCCTCCCTCTCATTCCTATGTGTAGGATCTAAGGGAAGAAGGAAGGTGAAGGTGTTTCTGTCAGGATGATGTAGGGACTAAAGACTTTGAAACTTGATCTTGATGTTGGGTCTCTTCTTAAAGCTACTCCATAGCTGTGGATCTGCTCCTGAGGCTATTTTACCTTCGCTCCCAAGCCATCTCTACCAATATGTTCTGGTGGTCCCATGGCTTGGAGGAGTTGTGCCATCCATAACCTGTGCCACCCATAAGCTGCTCCTTAAAAGGGATAAGTTAGGCTCCCTAGTGGAGAAGCAACACCTTGTAGTCCAGAAATGAGACTGTGATCACAGCAGCTTTTGTTATTGCCCAGCAGATGAGCCTCTGCATGGCTCATTGTCTGCAAGTGCAATGCCTTTGGCTAGCCCCTGTATAGCAAATTATAGTAGTCTGTTATGGAAACAAGGAAAACCTGCAGAGGCGTCATCTCCTCATCCAGAGGAAGCATGGACTGCAGGATCCAGAACTATTGAAGATGCTGGAAAACAAGATTTTCTATTTATTTATGGTTTCTTGATTTCCTGGTCCCACTAACACCATTGTTCCCATGTGTTGTTCTTAGAAATCTGGTTTCTGGAGCTTTGAATGGTTTAGACAATTCTTTTTATTTACTTTGGAGAATAGGGATTGGAAGAATGTTGCTTACAACAAATTAATGCATGAAGTAAAAAATTCAAATTAAAACATGTTCCATTTCCTTATGTAACCTTATGTAGAAAGACTTAGTGAGACTTCAGTCTGTGGAATCAACGTGGGTGTTTTGGTAAGCAGCAGTGTGTCCTGGTATGAGTAGTATTTTGTGCTGTCAAACTCTGGTTGAGTATTTACAGATGACATCTGCCACCAGTGTGCTCTGTTTGTGCTTGTCTGCAGTTATGGTGCAAGTGGTCTGGTGAGGAGGGTGGTTTGCAGGATGCTGTGACTGCTGAATATTCTCCTTTTAATTTAAATAGTGGCTCTTCTCACTGTTCCCATGGACCGACTGGGACTGACAGTCTCCTAGTACTATTTTCACAGGTTTCATATCTAAAAAAAAAAATCCCTACTTCTCTCTGCTTCAACCAGAGGATGGTTTAAAGCTTTTGATTACAGCCTAAAAGAATGATGCTCTTATTGCAGGAAAAGTTAATAATAAACTGTGTCATCTTAGGGTCCCAACATTGGAACAAAAATTTCATTAAGAAGGCAAAGCAAATGATATTGCAATCAGGTTTTGTCTTCAGTTTCTCTATAAAAATGAATGAAAAGGGCAAGAACAGCCATGAGTCTGTGTTCCTGAGGAACACATGCTTCACAGACAGGGCAGTGTGTTGTGCAATGATGCTGGGAACTCATCAAAGCCAAAGACAGGCCATAAACCTACATAAGACAAAAAAAAAAGTCTGTGCTTGAATAGCAAAAGGAGAAAAGAAAAGTGAGAGAAGTATAGCCTGTGAATGAGTGAGGGGTTATTTCTCCCTAGCATGCATGTAGAATCCTGGTCTATATTTCTTGAAATTAGGAGTTTATTTGACAGGAAGGCAAAATTCAAATGGTATTCACCATATATTCTGGATGTTAAGATATTCCATTAAGTTTTCTTAAATCATGTACTCAGTGATCATTGTATCCTTCAAGGTGAGGAACCTCTTTGATGGATGTAAATGGTGATCAGCATGTAAATATCCTGTGGTATAATTAATGTGCAGCAGATGTACAAATGTGTAGATATTTGCTTTATATATAGCATAAAGGAAAAAGAGAGCTTTTTTTTTATCATCTACTCTTTTTAATATTTATCAAACCAATAAAGAAAGAAAATATTTACTATTCTTTGAATTTGCACAGTTGAAGTATCCCGTGAATCAAATACAGTCTAAAAAATATTATTAATTATTGTTTTTTTTTTATGGAAATTGGTTCAAAAGCATATGGACAGCTGGAAATTTATGAGACCAGCTCAGGGTAGAGAATAGAGACATGTAACAATCCTTGTAAGAAGCTGTGTGTAAAATAATTTAAATTTTTATATTATTGTATTCTTTTTGGAATGGAGTTGAGACAACTAACATTGACATCTAATTTCATAAACCAGTAGTTTTCTCCTTTATTTGTTTTATTATTTGTATAATATATGAAAGTTCTGGTTCAAATTGAAAAACATTAAATACTTATACTGCAGTGTTAATAAGAGGGTGGTTGCATGAACTGAGGCATCTTTGCATATGAGTCTATGCAAATGTGGACCTGTTTAAATGGCAAGCAATAGGAATTATCCAAGACATGTTTCCTTCTGTAGGGAGGTGTTCTGATACTGTTTGGGAAAGAACTAAAACGGGATGGTTCAGCTCTTTTTCTATGATGAGGAGCAAGCGCTTTCTAGAAGTTCTATACTCACTACAGCTTCCCTGCAGGCTTTGCAAAGAACTGAAACTGGGGAAGAAAACTGCTGTTTCATATTCTTCCTTTGTGTTTGTCTTGGCACCTGTGTGCAAATGCAAATGGCAGCCAGAACTGGCAGTGAACAGTGTTTGGGAGTACATTTTATTTATACAACTCTGAAAATGAAAATTTTAACTCTCTCAAGCATTCTAACTCCTAATTAGCATCTGGCCATATTAAACATTAAATAACTTCATAATTAAGGACTTTGCATTCCAATATTAGAAAAAAAAAGTGTTGTGTTGAAAATTGAGCATGTAAAAAGGGGTTGGTGGGCTTCCATTATGATTGCCTCTCAGTATTTTCAAGTTTCCCCAATTTTTATGTAAAAACATTTGTTTGTTTTTTAATAAGCTGCATTAATCATGGAGGACCAAATAATTTGTTTTCATTGGTGCAACTTTCCTCCCTTATTTAGATACAATAGGAATTAATACTTAAATTTAAATTCTGAAAGTGGAGATGTAATAGGTTTTTCCAGGTTTCCTCCTCATAATAAGTAATAAAGATCATGGCTTTCTTAATTCTGGTGGATATTTTTGAGCCATAAAGACTCACACTGGTCTTCAAACATGTTAGTGGACTTTAGAAGGATATAGGAGATATCCAAAGGATGACTCTCTTGTAATATTTTTGAAATTTCAAACTATTATTTCTTAAATTGAACCAGAAAATCTAAATAATTCTTTTGGAGGGGTCATTTTTGACAAATGTGTTTCTCATCTTGTCCTCTCACGTGTTTCTCATCTTTTGCACCTCCTGAAATTACTGATTTGTTTAAAGAAATAAAATTTGCTACATAAAATTGAAGAGTTATCTCAAAAATATTCTAGGAATGTTGAATTCTTCCTAATTGGTCTTATTCTCTTAAAAAAAGTATTTAGGAATATCCTAATTTTGTGAGTGAATTCAAATAAAACTTTAAGATTTTTTTCCCCCAAATTGATCAGAGGAAGATATTCTTGCATAAAAGAAGCAGAAAACTGTAGTATGAGGTCAAATTCTTTTCTAATTATGATTGCAATATAACGGGAACATGCTGTTACTTCCAGATGTACACTTGTTCTGAGGTTTCCTAGGTTCTTGTTTTGGTTTGTTAGTAGGGGACACAGCTGAATTCACTGGGATTTCCTAACAAGAATCTAGTGTTGTATAAATTCAGGAAACAGCTGACTTTTATGAGAAGTAAGCTGTAATGGTAGATGTAATTTCTTTTCCATTTCAACTCGAGTGATACAAGATCACAAGTTATGTGATTAGCAGTACATTATTCACTTCATGACATACACCAGCAGAACCATAGGATGCATTGCCACAGGGAATTCCACATACGTGTGAATGTTTTTTAATACAGAGTATCTTTTTTGTCAAAAAAATCTTCAAAATGTAATTCAGAGGAATCTTGGCATGCTGGAAGCATTGTGTTTATCGATATGGACGCCTCTTGTTTGGTCAGTTTGTTGCAATCCCAACAGACTGTTCAGAAATTCACAGGCCAGTCTCTTTTTTTTTTTTTGCCTTCCAGAACCCCTCTTGGTGATTGGAATGTAACCTGTTTGTGTTTTTTAATGGAATAAAGCCTTGGTCAGCAGCAACCCAATTTACATAGAACTGCCTTCTGCTTATCTTGCAGCTGGGGGTGCGTCACTTCTGCCAGTATATGGCCTTTTACTAAAGCTGGTTAAGCTATATTTTAATTAAGCAAAAATTTAGGTGATCTTCTAGAAGTTTGCTGTATGTGGTATCAGATCACAGGAGCATGTGTGATCCAGCCAGACCTCAGCCTCTGATTTGGTGAGATTTGGAATGATCTCAACTGCAGGCATGTGAGTGCCTCCATCGTTACTCATCAACCAAACTTCTGCTGACCAGCAAGAGACCAGCTAGTCCTCAGAAGAGCAGGTTCCCAAACGGAAGATACTAGATATCCTTATTTTAGTGGCAGGATTCTTGACATCTGGGAAGAAAAGGAATAGATGTCTTCTGAACTGGGCCAGGAAAAGGTTGTACTAAATCTTTTTGAGAATGGCTTCAGTGCAAGGAAGAGGGTGGAGACATCAGACATCCTGCCTGGCTGTGTGGAACGGGACTTAAACTATAAATCTCTTACTTTCATCTGCAGTGGAGCTGAGAGGAAGGAAGGGATCAAAAGTGAAAGCTCAGGTGATTTCAGAGGTGGGGAACGTGAGTTTAGAGGATGCTTCCTTGTGAGAGAAGGCAACTGACTTCTCTCTCAAAGTCTCACAGTGCATGAAAGAAAGAATAATATGTCCAGTAAAAAGTTGAAAAATATTGTCAGTGACCACAAAATGCAGAAAAGGTGATTGAGGGTTGAAGAAGGATGAGGAAAGGCTTTTTTGCTTTACTCTTAGAAATTTTCAGATATGGTAGAGAAAAAAAAAAAAGATGCATGATGAAGAATAGGTTGATTATCCCAAAATGTGTCATCATATTAATAATGTATGAAAATATTATGAAGATACATATTTTTTCAAAGGATTAATTTCTTTATTTGCATGTGTACTTATGAATTCATATTTACTTTGACTCAGGGATGCTCTTTCAGGCAGACTGTTGTCCCTTAGGATCAGATGAATGGGGAAGTGGGTTGTTTGGTAGGTTGTGAAAAGAAATTATCACTAGAACAGAAAACATTGCAGATGTTGCCCATCTATTCCCTCTGCACTTACAAGCGCTGGAATATGATGCCGGCTTTGAAAGTTGCTCTAGGCTTTGAAAGTTGCTCTAGGTACAGCAGGGAGAAAGAATGTATCTGACCTTGGCTGATGCTCGCTGCTGGTTGTGATTCATCCAGTCCTGCAGGCAAGATGGGAGAAACAGGTGGTGCCTCAGCTGGTGAATCACTGGAGAGAGAAGAAGAGTCTTTTGTTCAGTAGCAGAAGCCAGCCTGAGCAGCTACTGCCACTGCTGCTGGCACAGGTTAATGGGAAGAGGAGGGTAGGAACACAGTGTTTGCCACAGCTGCTACTGCTGCTGGAGTCTTCTCTATTGATTTTTGTGTTTTTCTTCCTTGTGGCGAAATCAAACAAAAGTGCTTCAACAAAACTGGCTTGGTGTTCTTCTGGGACTTGGAATCTGATGTGCATTAATTATAGTGTGCAAAACTGCTGTGCTAAATACCACCTTGATGCCTGTGAACTGAATTAGGCTAGTCAGCTATGACAGAGAGCAGTTTTCTTACCAAGTATAGATCTTCATGTTCTCTCTAGGATCATTCGAAATATTGTGAAAAGACCAAAACATTTTCCACCATCCGGATGCTTACAGTTACATTAAGAATGTAAAGAGAGAACATAGAAACTACAAGTATTTCATATTTGTATTTCTAAATTTGTGAAGATGAGGTTATTATCATAGACACAGAAAGGTTTTCCTTATAGTGCGTCCCTTTACAGGATTTTGTCTTTGACACTGTGCAAAATAAAATTCTATTCAATTTTAATGTCCAAAACAGCTTTATTCAGAAGGCTTTATGATAGGTTGGGCACTTCACTTGAACTGTTTTTCCTAAAGTGAAAATGTACAGGAAATTACCTTATTAAAAATATAAATGTTTTTTGCAGTTCACCTTGGTTTTGTGTGTGGCAGTGTAGATTTAAGGGTAGAAATGCTGTTAAAAGAATTCTGAGGGGAAAAAAATAAGTAATCATTTAATATTTTTTCCAGGTAAAACCCAGTATTTATTTATAAGCTTAATCCCAATAGGATTTTTACTTTCAGAAAGATAGTTACATATGTTTTGTGATCCAGTAGCTCTGACATAATATCTGGATTTTATCTGTAAAGAAGGCGAAAACTCTTTGTGCCCTGGGAGTCTTCTGCAGGCAGACTTCTTTGTTTTCCCTGATTTCATTCCAGATGTCAGAGAAGTCATTTGTGCTGTTGGCAGCTCCTTGTGCTATCTGTAGCAGTGGTAGGTTTTTTGTTTTGTTTTTTTTTTCCAACAAAACACAGAGCAACCATCAAGAAAAAAACCCCACCAAACAGCAAACAATGCAACTCTTATTTTGATAAGACCAGAAGTCAAAATCCCCATAACAGGAACCCAGCGTGTGTTCTCTGTAAAAAAATGCTGCCTCACAAAATGGCAGCTGATCAGCAGACAGGCAAAACCATTAGTGTTTATTTGTCATAATGAATAAATTCTTTTATAATTCTCTGAATGTGGACTTTCAGTGTTTTATGGTTTAATTTGCATGCCCAGTGCTTCCTGTATTGTGTTACTGCAATGCCAGGCAAAGAGTAAAAGAATTAGACCAGGGAATAGTACAGAAAGTATGTAACAGTTCACAGGTAAGATGAACAAAGTGTAATTAGCTTCATTGCTATTATTAGCAGGGAATTATCTCCAAATTATTCTTTATCACATTTCTCAAAGGTAGAGGGGAATTACTCTTCTCTACATCCCCATGGTACAGGGACCCTGAGTCACAGACAAAAAGAGAGGCATTTTTAAGTTCCCAATAGGACCTGAATGGAGTCAGGGAGCTTTAGCACTAAGCTGTTGTCTCATATATTTCCTATGTAGTTGCTCCCCTATTCCAAAGGATTTAGTTGGACCCCCATGTTTTTGTCTGCAAGTTTGTCTGACTTGTAAAGATCATAAAATTTCTTACCATGTGACTCTTCATATTTAGAATTTTATCAATATTTTAGGACATTTATTCTCCAAAGCAGATATGCACTGCTCATGCAGATGCTATTTCGTGTTAATGAAGTTTCTGGGAGGATGCTTTAGAAAGTTTTGGTCTGTAATTTGAATGCCAAGCTTTGTGGAGGTAGGAGTTGTGGCACTCTGAGTGACTCAACAATATTCGTAGAGTGACACAGTTTTCCATAAACAGTTCTAAAAACTGACAAACAAAACTGGGTGTTGTTTTCTTAATGTGGGCAACAAACATCCTTTTTTATATTTGCTTTTCATCTGGTCTTTGAAATTTAGACTGCTCTTTATGGTAGCCAGCCAAGTTGCTGCTCTGAAATGTTGCATGGAGATCTCTTAAAAGAAAAATCACCAGTAGTCTGGCTGGCAGAGTGTGCCAGGAATTGCTGCTTGCTGTGCTGGAGGATTGAATCCCTATACTATAGCAAGTTAGATAGAATGCTGGTGGCAAAAGGTAAAAATCTAGAGGATTACATATGTCTTTGCTGTTATATTAGAAAATTAAGAACGGAAAGGAAGCTAAGGGAAAGTCTGGAATCCACTTGAAAAGCTTTGAGAAAGTTGAGGATCCGTCTAGGTGACATTGCTCTGGGATTCTGGAGTGCACAGAGATGTTTGTTATTTATTTTTTACTCTCTGTGTTTGTTGTAGTGCTATGAAACTTCTACACCAACGTAGATGAACACTGAAGTGAACTCAGCAAGATGTAATGTGATCCAGTAAACACAGCTGAGTCATGATTTACTGACATGTATGTTTGATGTAATTGTATTAGGTTTGAATTGATTTTTCACTTTGGTGATTTTTGTTAGTTTTTTGCTTTTTTGTAAGCATGGAAATCATGTACAACCATTGATTCCTACAGCTGTTTGGTCAGTCCAGGAACAGGATCTGTTCTGTTGTTTCCTTGAAATCCGTAATTGCTTTCCTCCTTCATTCACCTTCATGTGGTGCTCAGTATCAAGTGTGGACTTGGAGTCTCATACTTGAAATAGTGGTAAAAGTTTTAGGAGGCATTCAGTGCTATTTCAGAGGAGTTCCTGACTTTTTTGGGTTTTTTTATTTTTTGTTTTTGTGTCCATTTCTTTAGTGAACTGTAAATTGGCTGAGATGTCCATTCTACTTTTATATTTTGAGAGATGTGTTTTTCAGTGGTTAATTAGAGCTTATGCAGTATGTTTTCAAAAGCTTATATAATTATTTCTTTCCATTAACTGAAGAACTGACAGCTCCTGAGTAGTTTCTGTCCATCCTTACATATTTTCCTTTTAAAGTCTGTCATTTCTGTGCTGGGGTCCTCCTTACAGTTGTGTCTGCAAATTACCTCCTTTTTCTCTGTCTACTAATTTTTGCAGAAATGCTTATGGTTGTCCTCAGTTGGAGCTTAAATAATTATGGAGATTTTTTTAAGTAGTCAGCCCTCTCTGAGACCTGTGTGTTTATATGAGTTCAGAGACATTAGTCTTTTCATTGTTGCAGTGCTGGATTGAGGTTATTTTACAGTGCGAAAAAAATCAATTACTTCTCCATCCTCCTGCCTGATGATGGCTGTCCATTCTCCCTGGCCAAGTACTACTACAGAGGTGTTATGTGTGTGGCATCTGTGGTGTCTCTGTGCTCCAAGAAGGGAGTGATAAGGGGATTTATGTCCTGCAAACCTGGGTTTCCTCAATGCTTTGCCTTGTTCACTCCACAACGGGTGAAGTCTGCTAGGGATCGGCCTTGGAGGTAAACACATCCATCCCTACCTGTGCCCTCCTCAATTCTCTTAACACTACTCTTCTAGGAGATGTGAATTATTCCAATTATTTTGCAATATGTGCAGTTTGTAGAACTTCATATAAGAGCTTGAAAAATTCAAATTGTCACGTGCATTGATTTTTGAGACACAGCACAATGATTTTTTTCAGGAAGCAAATTTGCATTGATAGGGAGAACAATGGAGCACTGAGCAACCTGGTCTAGTGGAAGGTGTCCCTGCCCATGGCAGGGGAATTGGGACAGGATGGTTTTTGAGGTCCCTTCCAACACATAGGCCATTCTATGCTTCTATGATACTGTGAACACGTGGCAGTCTAAGGGAAAAATCTGGCCTCATGACTACACTACCCCTGCAGAATGAGTACAGCAAAATATTACAGGGGCTTCCAAGAAGTTGCAGGAAGGGACTGAAGTTGTCCCAGGCCTCCCTACTTTAATTAGTGATTTGTGTCTGAGCTCTGCAAAAGTTTGGATTTTCCTGGATTTATTTTCTGATAACCTCTGCAGATGTGATGTCTGGGACAGTGCTGCTTGGACAACTGTTTATTGCAGCTGATATATTCTCTTCTTGACCTCCTGACTCCCATATAGCATCTTGAATCTCTTGGGAATAACTAATGCCTCAGCTTTCAGTTCCTTCTTAGTTTCACTATCAGCCAGTTTAATGTTCACCTTCCTTCAGAGTTACGGGAAATGAAGATCTTCTTAGATAACATAAGTGCAGATGAGCAGTATGTTTGGTCTATGGGGAAACAATGTGAACAGAGAGATGTTACAGATAGTAAAAATAGATGTGAGTTTCAGAAGTAGTTCTTATAATTATTATTTTTTTCTCTTCAGTTCTAAGGCATATTTAATGGTGTTGCATGGTTTAGTGAAAACTTCAAAAATTTAACTAAGAGTCACGCAGGCTTTCACTCTTTGTGGGATTGGTTGTGCAGATAATATATGCAGCAAATTTGCCATAACCCCTGGGGATATTCTTAGCAAGGAATGATGTGAAGAGCTGTCGTCCACCATCAGTTAACCGCTGCGGATGAGTTAATGGCATTTTTTTAGCACCAGTAAAACATTAAAAAGAAAGCACAAATAGTCAGGAAAAAGACGGGTTTAATGAACTAGAAAATCTACATCGTTGTAGAGAGCGATAGGAAACATACAGTGTGCTGGCAGTATTCCAAACTTAATTCAGTTTATGTCCTGGATAACTAGATTTGACTCTTCAGTAATAAAAATGTGTAATGCCAGTTACATAGTCCTCTTCAGCAGAGAAAGGAGCATTGCTTGGGAATGAAAATGTTTCAGTCCCAGCAGAGGGCAAAAAGGGCTGCTGTGACTGCTATCTTTCCACACAGGGGTTATTTATTGCCTCTTTTATGGAATTTGCACCACGCCAGAATTTAGATGAGCTCATGTACAGTGTACAATGCACAGTGACTCGGAGCTAAATGGTTATGAAAGACATGACATTTGTGCACTCATGGTGCCAGGTTTTAATGACTGAAGAATATGCATGTCTGTGTGAAGAATTACCAATGTAATATTTTAGTCTACAGTTTGTAGATACTTTTTAGGACATACCAATATCTTTGTAATGAAATGAATTATTAAAAATTAATTCTGCTCTTTGTACTTGAGATATTTATTTCTTTAGGAATTTCTTACTGTACACATCTTCTTTTTGTGTCCAGTTCTTGAATGTAAAATAAAAGAAAGCTTACAATTTTGGTATTTCATTGGTGGTGTTATTAACTTCCAATTTGATCACCAGGGATTAGGTTCTTTCAGAGGGAAGACGGAAGAGTTTTCATTAAGCAAAACCAGGTGCAGCTGACTGTTGTTTAAGCCAATTTACTTTACAATAAGTTTGATTATTAATATGTCTGAAATCTGACTTTTGGTTGCTATGGTAAAAGTTACATGACATAATAGTATCTCCTGATTAGTTTAATTTGGAAATTAGCATCTTATTTTGGCTTGTCTTGTGCTCAATTTGTAAAGTAATAGAGTGAGATTTTGAAAATTAATACATTTTTCTCTTGCTTGATTGTAATACAAGCGCAGTGCGGAAGTGGTACTTCAGAGAATGTTCAGTTTCTCAGCTTCATTAATATTTTACTCTTTTTAACACTGTGTAGATAGGTCTTTCTATCACGTTAGAATAACAGGACTACTAAATGATTTATAAATAAAGAGCTTGTTTTAGATTCTGAATAATATTCTGATATGGCTCTATATCCAGTTTGGGAACAAATTAAAGCATAACATGCCAGAAGTTGTTCAAGTCTTCCTGAAATAACTTTTTCCTTATTTGTCTTGTTTCATGCAGGCTTTTCTTCACCGAATGATCCAATGTGCTGCAGCCAAAGTGGATAAAAATGTCACAGAAGAAACAGTTAAGGTTAGTCTCCTAATTGCATTTTTTTCTTCTGTCTTGTATCTGATGTTTCACTTATGTATGTTTTATTCTTTTGCAGATGTTGTTTTCAAATATTGAAGATATTCTTGCAGTTCACAAAAACTTCCTGTCCCTTGTGGAGGACTGTTTACAGCCAGAACCTAATGCACAGCATGAAGTTGGAACCTGCTTTCTGAATTATGTATGCTATCTTGTATTTCAGCCTTTCTTTTGTTTTTTGCTTTTATTAATTTCTATCATGATGATAAGCGTACGTAGTCATGAAGCCTAACTATGACTTGATTGCATAATGAAGTTCATCTCTTGGTTACTGTCATGTCCAAAAAAAAAAAAAGAGATGGGAGGACAGTGAAGAAAACATATTAAATTATGCTTCTGGTGTTTCATCATTTTTATATCCACCAGATCAGCTCAGGCTGACAACCTGCAACTTGGGCAAAGCTGTTCCTATGTGTTAGATGAGGTACAAGGTTGCATGCAGCAAGAGTAGTACTATCTTTTTATTCCCCTTTAGTGCTGTGCAAAAATGTGAATATTTAATAAAGAATTGTATATACCATATCAAATGCCTCCATGGTTCTGGATTGGGAAGATATTTTATTTCCAACAACTGCAGTACCTCTACAAACAAGTGTGTTTGTATGTCCTGTAGTAATTGGTTTCTAGGAGTATTTTTTTTCCAGTTGGAGCAAAACAAGGATGTTACTGTTACAGAGCTTTGCAAAATGAAGACAAATTGGTTTGCTTTCAGTTGTAGACCTAACAAAAAGTCCAGGTTTCATTGTTATCTCTGGTTAGAGTCCCATTTGTTTGTTAAGTCTTTAATTATTTATTGTGGCAGGAGAAATCTATTAATGGTTAGTGGAAACAATTTACAGAAGTTGAGAAACGTCGGTTTTTAACTTTGCAGAAAAATGGATCATGTCTGAAAACAAGTGTTAGCAGCAAATTGGGTAATCATGTTAACAAATTAGCCATTCATTTTGCATTTTCTTGATGTATGTTTTTATCCTGTGTGTTTGTGGGATCTATCCAGCTGGGGCTCAGCTCTGTGGAAAGAGACCTCAGTGTCCTGGTGGACCACCATCTCAATAGGATTGAACAGTGTGCTGCTGTCACAAAAAAAATAAAGCCAAGAGCATGCTGGGTTGCAGCAGTTAGAGCATCACCAGCAGAGATAAAGAGATCATTATCACTGTCCACTCAGTGTTTGTTAGGCCACAGCTGGAATTCTGTGTTCAGTTGTGGTCTCTGCTGTACAAAAGAGATGTGGACAATCTGGACAGGTTTAAGGGGAGAGCCCCAAGGATGATCATGGCAAGTGTTCCATGTGGCTGCCTGAGAACTGACTTGAGAAAAGAAGGATTAAATGAGACTTTATCACTATGTTGCAGTGTTTAAAAGGTGGCTACAAGGATGGAGACTCCCATTTTACAGAATCACATGGATAATAGGAGGGGTAATGGTTACAAGTTTCTCCTGGTGAAATTCCAGTTGGACACCAGAGCAAAAACTTTCACAGTGAGAACAATCAGCCATTGGAATAATCTCCCTAGGGAAGTGGTGGATTCGTCAACATTAGACACATTTAAGATTCCATGGACAGGATGCTGGGCCATCTTGTCTAGACTATGCTCTTGCCAAGAAAGGTTGGACCAGATGGTCCTTGAGGTCCCTTTCAACCTTGTTTTCTATGAATTTGTGTTTGAAATTCCCAAGTGGGTGCTTACAGACTGTTCATAATTTGAGGCTAGACCTCAAATAATAAGTGTATGAAGAAGAGCTGACTTTCTAGAATGAAGGCCATATTAGCTTTGCAAAAGGTTCATTCCATGTTTTATTAATTAAGAAAAAATCAAAATGACAAGTGGAAAACAATGTCTCTTTTTGTTTCTGCAGAAAGAGAAATTCCGTATCTATGATGAGTACTGTAGTAACCATGAGAAGGCACAGAAAGTTCTTCTTGACCTGAACAAAATAAGAACAGTGCGGACGTTTCTTTTGGTAAATGAACTTTGAACTGGTGTTTTAACTTCCTATTTTTCAAATTTTTTTTTTTCACTTCCACCATGTAACAAGTACAAGCACACCTGCAGGTGGTTAGCTGACAATTTTAGGTGGGGGTGGTGTTTCCAGAGGAAGGGGGTGGTTAAATCATATTTTCACTGCTGTGCTTGGATCTGTGGATAATACAGAATTAGGCAGTGTACCTTGAATGTACTGGCCAGGATGCAAGGGTGTGGCTCTCTAGAAAGGACAAAGAATAGGATAAAATAGATGAAGAGGGATGGGGAAAGGAATTGTATAAAGGAGCTGGAGAACTCAGCATAACTTCTGAAGGGAGGTCCACATTATGTTACTGTAGCCAGTGCTGTTGCAGACAGAAAAATCATTTGTTATGGATCATAGAGTAGCCATTCAAATCTTAGATGCTGACTTAATCCAAGGTGAAAGAAACAGCTCCACAAGTAGTCTTTCACTTTATAAGTCAAGTAAGGAGGGGTTTGAAAATGTTAGGTGTGATATAGTCCTCATGGTTTTTCAACAGCAAAACAAATTTTCATGTAAATACTGAGTTTGCTAATAGTTGACTTTACTTGTTAAAGGTAGGATTCAGTGTGGAATGATTTTTCTGTTTCCACCATGGTGAAATGAGTAGTCTACTATATTGGAACTTAAATACCTGAGCAAGTGTCCATGGATATGCTATCAAATTTTGGAGTGATCAGATTTGATCATTGTGTTTTGGGACTGGAGAACAAATGACCCTTTCAGCAAAGCATCACAGATGTGTTTGAGAAAAAAAGATTCTGCCAACGCTGAGAGTATCACAAGTCTTCAGTTCATTTTATTAATTATACTTAGCATGCAGTAGGGTTCCACTACTGCTGTTGACAGAGTTCTTGGTGAAGTCCTATTTCATCACACTGATGCTTTGAAAGATACCAGATCTGACTCCCCAGCTGCACTTACTTACAGCCAAGTTAGTGAGCAGTGTGGGAATTTCCTTATTGTAGGAGGTACTGTGTGACATGAGGACCATCTGCCTTTTTGCTGAGTGTCTCTTACACTCAGCAAAATGGTTATTTACAGTTAAAAACTGCTTCAAAATTGTCCTATTTTTCCTCAGTGGTTGACACAGTATCTTTCATTTTGTCCCAGACTGGGGAGCTTCATACATGTGGTTCTTGTATTGGGAGCAGCATGGCCAGACTCAAGAAGACAGGGTGAATGCTGACTACAGAGGCCAAAAGCAAAATACTCTGGAGAAAGATGGCAAAGAGCTTGTTTTGTGACAAAGGAAGCCAAGTGTGTCATTGTGGCAGTTCAAGTGTGTCTGTTTTAGGTGCTCTGGGGCACATGCAGAGGGCTTTCTCATCTGGTTTGGGTTCCTCATGGATTTAGGGCATGATTTGAAAGCACAGTCAAAGCCTTCTGGACACACCAAAGGGTTCAGGTCATCAGAGTCATTAGAGTTGTAGTTATCTATAAATTACTGGGAGCTGAAACCAGAACTTTGGAGGCTTTGAGTTTAGAGGCAGTTGTTATAACAACTATAGTCTGCATTGCCATTATCTTACTTGGTCTTTATCAGTAAAGCTTGTGTGTTTGGAAGTGAAATCCTTTAGGCTAAGCCATCCTTGAGGATAAGACAGAAGCTGGTTAAGCATGAGTACAAAGCAGAGACCTAAGAGTGGGTGTGGAGATCCCTAGCAGCACTGGTTGTAGGATAGGTGTGTTGGGTGGGCAGCCAGTTGTGCAGCCTCTGTTCCATCAACAATGTGTCTGCATCCAGATCTGTGTCAACATCTCATCTGGCTGTCTCAAACTGCCTTTGTTTAGTGCCCTCAGTTTAGACAACTTGTTCTTTGAAGCTGAGATTATCTCATGCCATTGCATCACACTTCCTTCTGATCTCCCCATAAAATAATTGTCATCATTACTTTAGGTCTTTTCGTACTTAGACTTTAATTCCAGCAATTCCAAATATTTGCTGTGATGTGCTTTATGTGTTTTCTTATCCCCAAAAGCCCTTATTCTTTTCTATCTCTCAGCTAGTTTTGTTGGGTACTTCCACCCGATGTTTAATGCTTCCATAATCAGATGTTGTGTTGAAACTTTTTAATAGCCTTTTGCCCATGACTTCGGGGTATTTTATTGATTGCACATCAAATTTAAATACAGAAGCATGAAAATAGAATATGGTTTTTTTGAGGTGTGTATTAGGATGGCCGTATTCAAACCATCTTTGATACCACTGCAAACACATTTTAGAAACAGCAGCAGCTATAGTGGTCACCCTGAAATATTTTATTTTTGTTTGCTGAAGTCTGAAAGCATATTTTGAGCAATTTTTTTACTGTCTTTTGGTTTCAAACTTTAAGAAATAAAGTCCTCTTCATCAGACTGGATGAAGAAGGTACTAATTGAGAGGCCTGCATTCTGCCTTTTTGGCTTCCTTGTCATGAGTGATAGCCTGTGAACATGTTCAAGCCTGTACTTTTGACAGTCTTGCAACCCCCCCTCCTTATATATATATATATTTACACAGTTTGTGTCTACTTTAGCCAAACACTGCTGTATACCTATGCCCTTGTCCTTATTTCTGATAATTTTCTTGGGATTTTTCAATAATTTGTGTGCCTGTTCCCACTCCAGAACTGCATGCTCCTTGGAGGACGCAAGAACACAGACGTGCCCCTGGAGGGATATCTAGTGACACCAATACAGAGAATATGCAAGTATCCCCTTCTTTTGAAGGTACTCACAAGATTTTTATTGAGGACTTTATACTTCCTGTATAAAACTGGTTGCTAAGCATGTTTCTGAACCCCAGGAACAATCTTTCTCTGCAGTGAATTATCTCTTTATTAAGATATTGGACCCAGCCTTGCTCCCATTAAACTGGTGGCAAGTCTTCTGACCATTAGCATTAAAAGAACTGAGGAGCTTGGCTGGATTGAGATGATTAGCTCTGTTCTGCTTGTAGTTGTAAGGTTGCCTCCTCATTGTTGGGCAGAAGTGAGGCATTTGGGAGAGTTTAATGAGACTAATTTCAGCTGGGTTCAATCGTGCCCTTGCTTAAAATGCTTGGGATAGCAGAGTTTGCTGGTGGTGTACTTTGATGATGCGAATTTATCATCAGCAAACTGAAAATTAAAAATATTAATGGATTTTTTTTACAGAAAAACTGTGGAGTAACAGTATGGTGCTGTAAATGGTTTTATGTACAATTATGTTTATTGTTATCATATTGTGATAGCTTAAATGAATTAAAAATGTTAACGTGGTGATAAACATTAGATATTCAAACATCTGGATTTGTAATTTGCCCTCTTAGGAAATAAAATACAAGAAAGTAAGTAAATATTTTAAGCAAATTGTTGCTTAACAAATTAAGATCTCATATTGCTAATTGTTCCAAACTCTGAGAGGAAAACCAGAGCAAGTTCTACTCTAAAAGCTACCTGAAAAATTACTATTGGACAGTATTTTTCACAATGCCTGTGTGAGTGTTGATCTGCAAAGTTGCCGGTTGTGAGGCATATGACATGAAAAATCTAGTAAGAAACAGGTTAGAATAAAAAATTTTTTAAAACAGATTAAAAAATAATCATTACAATGAGGTGTGAGTCATATGAGATAGCTGTGGCTTTACAGTTCCCTTGGTCTATTTTGAAATTATTTTTCTATTCTATTTTTGAAAGGCATACAGATAAAACAGGGAAAAATGACTAATGAATTACTCTAGAGCAATGAAATGAATATATTAAGAAAATTTAAATACAGGGTGTGGTGGCAGCAGGGTTAGGGCTTTGCTGAAGGCTGTTCTCAGTCAGCCCAGCTGTAAATGGGGAGTTGGTAGCTTGAGATGGGAAATCTCAAACAAATGCTGGTGGCTCCACTTTTGTTTATCAGCATGGCTGCCAGTACATCTGAAATCAGTGAGTCACCTAAGCTATTGTTCACTGCTCTGCTGCATTGCCTGAGGTTTAACAATAGTGTGGAGCTAAAGGAATGTGTTTTCTGCCCTGAGTTGCAGGAGAGGCAGGTGTTAATTTTGACATGAGCGATCTCCTGGTTTTTTTTAGCAGAATTGTTATCCTTGCTCTTGAACAGTTGTATCCTGCAGAATGTAAAAAACAAACAAAAAAACCCAAACCCCACAGCTCAAAATGAAGAAACATTGTTGGAGGAGAAAGCAGCTGAAATGCAAACTTCTTCCAAAGTCATGATGATTATTGTTAATAATTAGTTACTCTTGAGTTTTAGTGTCCTACTAGGGCCATTTTAGAAGGGTTACTACATTTCTGCTTAGTAAAAGAGAGGACTGGCTATTTTCTTTTTGTATGCTGGTTTGGTTTATGTCTCCTGTAATGGACCTTTAGAGATCAAAGACTGGTTTCTTTTTTTCTTTTCTTTTTTTCCTATTTTTCTCCCCTTTTTCTATGCCTAAATAGGAATTACTGAAGCGGACTCCAAGGAAGCACAGTGACTATGCAGCCCTAATGGAAGCTCTCCAGGCCATGAAAGCTGTCTGTTCCAACATAAATGAGGCCAAGAGACAAATGGAAAAATTAGAATTTTTGGAAGAATGGCAGTCTCACGTTGAAGGATGGGAGGTACTGTCATTGCTGTCGTAGGATTTGCTGGTTTCTGTGTTGAGGCAGGAGTAACAGTTTTCCACAAGTATGTGTCACACTGTTTTTGTGACCCTGAGGTTCTGTCAAGTCCACAGTTCTGTGAAGTCACAGCTTTTGAGATCTACTCTGTAAATTAAGTTGTCCATGATGGAGCAATGCTGTATGAAATTGCAGACTTCAAGGGAGGATAGTTATTTAGCATTTGTATTAACATGTATCTGTGAACACAGACACATTTACAAATCTTAATTTAAATGCTGATTTTTTTTTTTTTACTGCTGTCAATGCTGGCCTAGCAGCACTTTGTCTGGTCGAAAAATATTTTGTTTGTTGTATATTATTGGTTAAGCATTGAGCTTATAAGCTTGTTGGTAGTCTCTTGATATTGGGTGAGCTAAACTAATTTAAACATATTCAATGGAATCCCTGTGAGATTTGTGGGGCTTCTTAATGGCTTGCAAATGGAAGAACTTTAGTGTTGCAACCAAGCTTTATGAAGTAACCATAGATGTGGTTCTGAGTTAGAATTCTAAGTAGTAACCAGAAGAGCCACACTTTCCCCAAGAAAACAAAAAGATCAAGTAGTTGTAGCACCAAAATCTTCCTTTTGAACTATTCTGAGCTCTGTAATTAGTTCATATGGAAAGGGAGGTGCAGATAAGAGTGTTATTTTTAAATTCCTTTGGTCGTTTTGTATCAATGGGTCTGTACTTACTGCACTGGGATGGAAGGCAACACAAATGAAGTTTCAATGAAAGAAACATAAAGCAAACAGTGTAACATATTCAAAACTGGCTCAAAAAGCCAAAAAGACACAGGCTTTTTAAGAGGCATATTTCAGCATGGAAGCAATACTTTGCTTTTTTTGAATGCTTTGCTCAAATATGCTATTTTCTTCCTGAGAAAGCTGCTTAAGAACTAGAGAAAGAGGTTTTTATCTCTTTAAGCTTTGTGGAAGGCTTGCAGGCTGGGAGATGTAGCAAGAAAAATGTGTTTGTTGCATGTTAGTCTGGTGCTCAAAGACCTCAGTCTATATAGTGGGAAATTTCCTTTGTATGGCCTAGGAAAGGAAGGGTTAGGGATGTGGATGGGACACAGATGGGACACTGAGGCAAAGAAAGGGTCAAGACAGATCTGTCTGAACTTTAACTGAGAGAGTTCCCCATGAAGTCTGACAAGTAACAATTGATTAGAATAGACAACTTATAAATAGGTATTTATAGTAGTAGGTAAATAAGCAGAAATAAGAAATAGTTTGTTCATGGGTCTGTTCCCTCCCTATCCCTCCTGGTTTTACTGTACTGTGCCTGAGGATGTGCTCTGGTTCTGCAGTACTGGATTTAGCTTTCCCCTGTGATCTACAAGGATTCAGCAGAACAAGCCACTGCCTGAAAGGAGCACAGATCTGAACAAAGGCCCCCCTAAATACTACCCATGACACCACATAATTATTTCCTGTATGCTCCATGTGAAATCTCCTGCTCAGTGGACTTAGCAAACCTTTGGTTTGTTGTTAATTGAGTAGTGTAGGAAGATTTGGTTCATTCTAAATGTGGATTAAGTGACTAATTTTACTTTAATCAAAATTCTTCATGCTTCTTCAGTGCATTGTGTGATTTGAAATGTTTCACTTCAGCTATTTTTTTCCTTGTGTAGAGGCATTTTCAAGAACTGCTTTTCCATTCCTGGCAAGTCATCTCATGCTAGAGCTCAGTGCACTGTAATATTTTGGTATAGGATGGTCACTATGAAATACCAATAAAATTCACTGTGCATCCTGAGAAGGAATTTTAGCAAGTAGAAAAGTGATATAATTGCCAGTCCATATTCAGACACAACTTTCTACACTTATTTGTAACCTTCTATCTGAAATTAAAGAGAATAAGTCAAAGATAAAGTAAAATTCTAAATGTTTGAATTGAGAGGAGGTCTAGTTAACATCACTTAACAGCTGCTACTTTAGACTAGGAGAAAATGTGTTTCTTCTTGTCATTAGCTTGAAGTTGCTGTCATCAGCAGTAACGTAGGAAGGTTAGTGTATCTGAACATTTAAATGCATTGGAAATGCTTGTGTGATAACCTTATAATAGAAGCAATTGCAAGATAAGTGCTCAATACTTTATGGCAAGAAAATTTGCTAAATAATCCTTATTGTCCATCACCACTTTATTCCTTCTATTATTTTTAACTTTTCAATTAAATTTTCTACTGCACTACAGTGATTAAAATTCTTCTTCTTGCTTCCAATGTCTGAGTCATAGATATTTTTCAAATCCTTCTTAATGAACACACTCAAGTATAAAGTTGCAGTATTATTAACTCAATGCATTATTAGTCATATAAGTTGGTTAAGAACTTACTGTTCTCAAACCTCTATCCCTGAACATGGAATGCATTTTCCTGCATTAAGTTTCTTCTGAATTCTAGATAAAACATCTGGTAGGAAATATGGAAATATTTTGGAAATGTGTTAATGAGCAAAGGTAACAATAAAGAAGGAATGGTAACAGTATGGGCATGAGCATTTGAAACAGACTTATTCTCCCTGTGCTCAGAATGTATTCTCTACTCTGTAACAAAGTAATTTCCTACCATCCTTGGTGGGTTGTTTTCTTGGTTTTTTGTTTTATTTTTTCCACCTCCCCTCTTCCTAGATTTCATGTTAGGGTTTCACTTGTGCTTGAACTCTGAAAGAGTGCCATTGTCTTAAAATAGGATACTCTCAGTAGAGTTATGTGGTGTTTATTGTATTTTAGCTGATCAGGTTCGATATCATATGGCAACCACAGGGTGCACAAAATTGCAAAAAAATTTGCAAAAAAATGGCACAATTGCCTTGATTTTAAGATGTGCATCTTTTTCAGACATAGTATAAGGTTAGTCCTTGAAATGGTAAGAATTCCAGAGCATGTACATGAGCTAACAGTATTTTGAAGGATTCCCAACAGCAACTACAAAAAAAGAAGTTCATGAATGCAATGTTTGAGAGTGGATTCAATTAAATAAACATCTGGTTTTCTGCAATGCTGAAAATAAAGAGGCAAACTTGTTGGAGATTTCCTTCCAGAAGGAAATGCTTAGCACATTGCTTGGCCCCAACTGGAAGGAAAGGGAAAAAAATAAAGACTATTTTTAGTATCTGATCAAAGCATGACTTGAATTCCTATACTTAAGTGTCATAAAATGAAGCTCGTGTTTATTATGATAAAAATACAGATTCATGGAAAAAAATGGAACATCTGTTTCAAGAAAGATGATTTTGAATATAATGACTTTCTCACTTAATTTCCTAAGTGGTTTAATTTATTGGCCTGAATTCAGAACTTGTGTAGGTGGCTGTCTCAGTTGGAGAATGGCTCAGCAGCTCAAGGAGTCTGTCAGTAAAATTTGCGTGGATGTTTCAGTGAGAGAAGAAAAAATAAAATTGTTGCATTTTTTGTAAACTTGAAGCTGAACAACCCAATGTGAGTCATAGGCCAACTTAGAGACAGTAGCATGGGGTATTCTGTTCCTTTCCATTCCAAATATTACTCCTTGATGTGATTCCATATCATCAAGTAATATCTTACCTGAGATGGAATCTCTGAACTTCCAGTGGTTTTATTTTTTGATATGGTCATGGTAGCCCACACTTCAGACCTCTCACCTGAGCTGTTTCCTTAGTTAGAATCATAGGTGTCTGACTGACACACATGGTTATCAGAAAGGTTATCAGAAGCCATTATACCTAAATAGCTAGCAGGCTCCAAGATTTGATGGGCTTTTAATTTCCATACCAGCTATCCTCAAAGGGCACAGAGTATTTGGTTGGGGTGCTACCCACAGAAGAGGATTGCTGTACAGTCTTTAGTGACCCAGTAGGACAGATGGAGACAAAATTAGTCTAGATTGACCATTCAAAATTAGTCTAGATGAGCCTGCTCTGCAGGTTGGTTTTTTTCCCCCAACTGAATTATTTATGTGATTTGTTGGAAGATGATTAAAATAGGTTGTTTCTACAATACACGGCATTTTCAAATTGACAGATAACAAAAACACTGGTTTCACTGAAAATAGCCCATGATTGCTACTTGCAGGTACTTTAAATATACAGAAGCATGAATAGCATAGTAGTAGTGATTTTACATTTAGGTTGAGCAACTCTATCATCTCCTCTTAGAATCACTGAGTTTAAATGTCCGTGAAAACTTTGAAATAGCAAATTCCTTTTCAAGTTCAAGTTGCTCATATTGGAAATTCCTATGGTAGCTTCAAGTGTGAATGCTTAATGAAAGCACATTTGTATCAGAAGGTTTTGTTGTTCCAGGATATTGTAGGTAGCGTAGTTCAGTTTTAGCTGTGCAGCAAAAATCTCACCTGCTTTTGGGATGAGGATGACCCCTCACTTCTTACTGCAGCCTTGACATTCCCCCATGAGAGGGACAGCTTGGAGCTGGATAAGTGAATTGTCCTGCTGGGCTGGATATCAGCTGTAGCTTGGTGTTCCTGGTGAGAACCCCTGGGAGGGTTAAGGTGTAGCTCCATCCTTCATGAAAGCTTGTTATGGTTGTCAGCCCTTTGAATTGCATGGCAGATATGGCAGTGCTTGTGTGTGCTCTCTGCTTCATCCTTCCTCAGGCACCTTTTTCATCTCTAAGGGGTGTGGCAGAGAGCCATGCTCACCCCAGGTGTAGAAACAGCAGTGCTTTCAGGTAATACACCCTTCCATTTTTCTCCAGTTCAGTTCCATGCCCACCTAAAGTCTAGAAACAGGCAAGTCCCAAGTATTGCATAGGCAGGGGAGGGACAGGGGATTTTTCTGCACTTGCACTGTTATGTAGGACAGCAAGATGTGACTTCTGGTCCTGTTTTCTTACTCCCTTGGACTTTAGCAAATAAAACAGCCCTAACAAAATTCACTGACCTGCAATCACACCAGCATGGGTTTTGATCTTGTCAGAAGGTATCTGAGAAGTGACATTGACACTGTTCAGTCTTTGGACGAAAAGTCTCCAAGGGAATAAAGTATCTCTAGAACCTTATTTTCATCCCCTAGCAGTATATTTTACAAAGGGAACAAAATTAGGAGGATAACAAAGGGTAGTAATATGGGACAGACAACCCTCACTGCCATACTGTCATGCTAAACTTGAATAATGAATGAAGTGATTGTAAAATAAGTCAGGTAGCCTGAATTATATAAACTTCAAATATGTATTAAATGTGGTTTTTTTATGACAAGATGCTGTCACAGTAGCAGATCTTGTTAGGACTGTTGGGAAAAGGTTGTGTTTTTCTATAGTGAAAATGAAATTCTTTAATAAGAAAAGACAAGCTTTTTAATAAAATCCTTTCTATGAAAAGAATTCCATCCTTTTTTAGAAAGCTGAAACTTCTTGTACAGTTCTGAAGCCTTAAGCTGATATTTTTTGGCTTCCTTACAAAAAACTACTATTTTTCTGCCAAGTTGAAGTTTTGTGTAAAAAACAAACCGAGACCCTTTAGAAAGTATCCAACCCTTTAAAATGCAAATTGTTAGTAAGTACTATCCCAGCAAATTTGAAACCCAGAATAAGATACTGTTTACTGTTTAATACACAAAAGCAATGAAATGGAATGGAAAAAAGTGACCTGTTTTTCTGTAATTATAGTCAACAAGCATTACACACAGCCCTAATTTATGCCTAATTTATATCACTGAGTGTGCTTTTAAAATGTTTCAGTGTTTGATTTTGAATAAAACTGTAAAATTAGCATGCTGGTACTGATGCTGTCTTAGGAAGGGAAATGTGCTGTGGTGGCTGTAGGTGACATTCATCTTTGGCTTGTTTGATCACTTGATCCTGACTGGAAGCAGTAGTGGTTAGTTAGTACAGATCCTGAAGTGGCTTTGCTTAGAGACCTGGATTGTGTTCCAGTGTGATGGTTGTGCAATCTCACTTATCTCTGTAAACAGACTGCATTCTCCTCAGGACAGACTGAGCTGTTGCTCAACATTCACAGCTGTGACATACAAAGGATGGACAGAAGGATGAAGAACTGTGAGAGCAGAATGCGTGATCGCTTCTTGGCTCTTAATTGAATCCATTTTTCTTTGGACTACTGTGGTTAGATCAAGAAGAGGAAGTAACTGCAGCTATCACATGCCTGAACCATTCAGAACATGTGTAGGTGACAAGAGAGTCTTGACTTTTTGCAGGTTTTCCAAGCTGGCTTTGACTCCCTCAAGTCAGGAAACTCTTCAAACCCTGGATGTGCTTGATGCAGCCAGCACAGTAGATAATGAAATTATCAATAGGATTGCATGTCTGGATGGACATGCACTTGGGCAGCAGCTCTGTCCCACAGGAACATGATTTTTCAGGCTAGCAAAATGCACCTCAGAAATCAAGGCAGGGCTTCCTTGAGAGGTAAATTTCTCTTTACAAGACATAGAAGGGCCATGAATTTTTCATATAATTTTTCTTGAAAATATTTTCCTTCATTGAAGTTGCTTCTCTTTCATTAAATTTTATGAAAATGCCTGACACCTTTTCACATGAATGATATGTCTTGAAGCAAAAATGAGGCAGGGGAAGTTTAATCCCAAACATCTAAACCCTACCAAAATTGTGATGCCTTTGGAGTAGGTTAGGAGGAATTATACTAGATAGTCCTAGCTGCAATTGCCACTCTTAGCTTTGCCCAAGTTTTATATCTTGCTGGTTTTTAATTTTTGTTTCTGTGCTTAGCCTAATCTAGTGCAGAAGTATCTACCCTTAGTGATGCTCAAGTCCCAGGTTGCTTCAGCTTCCAATTTCATCATGGCATAGATTATGTCTTGTAAAGCCCCATTTTCAGACATTTCTGAATCAAGTTACTGAGGATAGGAGTTATTGGATAAAGGTGGCCTGATTTTCAGGAGAGGTCTTTGCACAAAAGTAATAAAATTTGGAAACTTTTTGTGATTAAACCGTGTCTATTCACAAAGCTAGTATTAAACATCATTACAGATGATTGCATAATTATAATGCAATAAATTACCATGACTTGTTCTTTAGAGATAATTGTTATACTTGTGAGTTTGTGTAAGAAATTTTTCCTCAGTTAATGCAAAGTACTTCAGTTCTTACTAAAAGAGTAATCTCTTTCCACTCAATTTTAGGGGTCCAACATCACAGACACGTGTACAGAAATGCTGCGAAGTGGACTACTACTGAAAATTTCAGCAGGAAATATCCAAGAGAGGATATTTTTTCTTTTTGATAATCTTCTGGTCTACTGCAAAAAAAAGCACAGGTAAATGATTACTTTAAAAAATAATGTGTTTTTCCCACAGTAGAGGTATTCATGAGTATTGTGTTCCATAAGAACCACAGCATAAAAGTTAATGTTTTTAGAAAAAACTTATCAACCAAAGAGAATTATTTAATTCAAGCAATTGGAAAAAATTATAGGGATGCAGGATCCTAGTACTGAAGTGTGGGGAAAAAGAATCTGTTTTATCAGCCTTCCACAGCAGGTTATATGTGATGGCCTCACTCTATTCTAGGAGGTGTAAACAGTCTGAATTTTTAGTTCAAAGAAATTAGTATTGTAGCTTGTGCAATAAAATAAGTCGAGAGTTTCATGCCTTATATTTGCAATCAGGGAAAACAACCAGAAAGCTGCTGCTTGCTGCATTCCAAAGAGCAATTCCTTAGTTCATCAACAAATTTCTGTAGATAATGTTGTGAGAAATAAGGATTCTCCTATGTACAAATATCCCTCTTGATGCTGAAATTTGTTTCTTTAATCCAGAAGTTGCTTTAGAGTAGCCACTAAATACATATTATTGGGTAGATATTTGATGGATTCTGGGATACATGATACATCTTCTTTTAAAAATTTCTGGTATTTGTTATTGTCCAGAAATTAAAAATAAGTTAAGTTGCTGGTTACATAGTATCTTCTCAGTTGTCCTCCACTAAGTTGCATATTTTTATAGCCATTTTCTCACTAAAATGCACTATTGGATGAAAGTCTCAAACTGCATGAAACATTGTCTGTTTCTTTAGTTTTGAACAGTCATGTCCTTGGCTGGTACCATGGTGGCATCTCTGCAGATGTAGGAGTAATGCAATGTAGAATATAATTTTAAAGTTCAAGATGAGAAATTAATTGATTATTTCCAGCAAGAGACTTTAAATATTGATTGGCAAGTATGTAGAGAGAGAATTTGTACTTCCTTAATTTTACAGAAATTGCCTTGCCTTCATGGTGTGAGATATTTTATGTAATTTTTGACCCTCCTTTTGTGGCAGAGTTGTTGGTGTAAGCATGGAATGCTATATTTGGGATTCTAGTTTGAAAATTCAATAGAGCTATTGGATTTAATCACTTTGGAAAGAAAAAACATGTAATATTGAAACTTTATGCTTTATGCTGGTTTGCCTTTTTGCTTTCTTTGTATTTTTAATGTATTACTCAATTTGTATTTTTAATGTATTACTCAATTTTTGAATGATATATTTATGGTGTAGTAGAGTTACTACTATAAATTTATGGTGTAGTAGAGTTACTACTATAAGACAGTAATTAAGTAATGATTGAGAAGCAGGTGATTTTCTGAAAATTAGTACCTCTTTGGAGTGGATGAAGGTCAAGTTTCAGGAGATCTTTATTCCTAGAAGCCAAGCTTTGTTTGATATACAGTATTAATTATTGTCATAGGCAGAAATAGACAATAATCCCTGGTTTATCTGAGGTGTGAAAAGCTGTCTAGAACTGGGGCTCTGCAAAGGCATTGGCTTCACTGTGAGCAGTTACTGCAACTCAAGGTGCTATGGAACATATTGCAGTGAAACTGCTTCAAACTTCAGCAGTCCTTAATTACAATTCTCTGTTAACCCTTACATTAGGAAGGAAAGATGTTGTCTTCATTCTTCCCTACATAAATCCCACTCATGATGCTAACATATGTAGGTCAAGATTTCTACCCAAAGATGTTCTCGTTTAATTTTTTTCACTCACACTACCCTCATGCTGAATTTCTAGACTAACAGGGAGACCACATCAGCTAGGAGGAAAGGCTCTCCTTTTTTTGTTCTTGAATGGCAGACAACAGCACACAGGTACCAAAGTGTTGGAGCAGAGCTTTTACAGAGCGAGACTTTCCCAATGAGCTCCCATCCAGGCAGGAATTTGCAGCTGACTCTGACCAGCTGGAGCATCTTTGCATTTCCATCAGCAGCATCCCATTCAGCAGCAGTTTCCAACTGCAGGGTATTAAGGTGTTGTGATCCTTACAGTGGTCTCCAAATGCTGCAGTACACGAGGCAGTGTGGAAACATAGAAGAAAGGAATGGATGACATGCTCTTGCGCTCTTTCTCTTCTCAGGAGGTTGAAGAACAGCAAAGCATCTACAGATGGCCACCGTTACCTTTTCCGGGGCAGAATAAACACAGAAGTGATGGAAGTGGAGAACGTAGATGATGGAACAGGTGAGTAAACTTGTGTGGCTCATTTCCAGAGCTGTCTTTTGTGGTGATGAAATCAAATGCAGCTCCATAATTTCTTTCAGAATGGAGAATGCTCCTTATATTTAGAAAGAAAGAGGAAAGTGCTGCTTTAAAAGCACGATCTATTAACGTCAAAATTCTGCTTCTGTGACACATCATTGCTTTCATCCAGTATTAGCTGGGCAGCCATAGATGGCTATTTTATGCTTACATGAACAGAGCAATAAAATAAGGTGACATTTATTGCTCAACTGAAATTACATATTTAACCTCACTTTACAGCATTCCAGCACTCTTAAAAAAACTTATCCTTAGGTACATGGTATGTTTATAACAGCAAGTGGGAAACCTACCTCTATTGGGATGAAGCACTATAAATGCTTAAACTGTAATATAAGGAAGGTTTTTAAAAAAATGTCTTTATGGATATAAGCATAAGATTACTTCACATTTTTATGAAATACATCAGTAAAGTGAAAACCCAAAGTATTCTTAGACATGTCAATTTTTGTTTTAGAAACTTGAGTTCAACCTTTGAGCTTAACAATAATTACATTTTTTTTCAATTAAAATATTTTGATCTTTTTTAATGTAAAGCCAAAAAAAAAAAAAAAGTGGTATGTGAAACTTGTAGTGGTATTGCAAATATGTAAGTCTGGAGCAAATTTCTGTGAGTTATATATTGCTTTTCCTGATATTTTAAAATAGTGTTAGGTTTGTCCTCTACAATAGATTCCAAGCATTTCTCAATGTAATTTTGTTCTAAAATTGAGCATTAATAACAATGAATTTACTTCTAAGTAAGTTTCATAGGAATTGAATATTTCTTTAAAAATATTTTTTTTTTCTGTTCTTGAGTTCCTTGTGTTCAAAATAGTTTGCTCTCATCTTGTTTTACAGAGTAGATGGTAGAACTGACCTGGAGAAAAAATTGACTATTGTTCTTATTGCAACAAAATCTTTTATTGGAAGACTGTTGTCTCTTTTCCTCCATCTCGTATTTTAAAGTCTTTCAACCTTTTTTCATGTGTAGTGTTTTTATTTTATAATTTTATTTTTGTCCTTTGGATTTTATGCTTTGATCAGTTTGCTTCTGTCTTTTGTCATTCTCATTAAATTTTATAAAGAAATTACATTATTAAATGCTTGGAATTCATGACTGAAGTATCTAGAGCTGAAATTTTACCAGTGCCAGAACAATTAACTGTAGTGCTGCAATTTGGGATGTCTGCTACTAATCCCAGGATTGTTTGGCTTTTCTGAGAGCATTATTTTTCATTGTTCAAGAAGACCAGAGCAGAGCATTTTGTGCAGTGCTGGTGCCTATCCCATTATATTTTATACTGTATTAATGTCTGAGAGTAGAACTGATAATTACTTTCTTTTCTGTACTGAAATTTTATCTTACCATTAGTACAATTTGTAAAGTATTCAGAATTCACATCTTGTTCCCCAAAGCCCTTGAAATGCTTCTTGACTTGGTTCCATGAACAATGTTACCACTGAACCACTTAAGCTATTCATGAAAATGTTGAAAAATGCTGAACATAAGGTAAAGCACTGTGGTGTCACACTTGATTCATTGTCTTTGCTTACCAGACATTTTTTGTAAGAACTCCTTGACATCTGTTTTGGGTTATGTCCTCCCAGGCCCACTGATTTAGTTAGTGATTCCAAGCTATCTATGGGTACGCTGCAGTGAATTTCTTCAAGCCTCTTTGAGCTGAATATATTTTATTCAATATTCTTTACCCTGCTATTCCCCTTTTCCAGCCTATATTGCTGCCCAAAGTTTAGCTTTATTTGTATAAAACCTCAGTGGTTTGTTTATGCAAAAAAGAGAGTTGATTATTTCAGTCTTTCCTGTCATGTACTGTTTGACTTCCTTTCATTTATTTTCTTTCATCTTCCGAAATGTGCCTTAGAAATAAAAGGCAGTTTCCCAGTTTGTATCGTCACTTTCTAAGACTGCATCTCTTTGCTTCTGTTAACATTACTGTGTCCAGAGGATTATACCCACCATCTTCTTCCTGATGAATATTCCAAGAATTCTGTAGCTATTCATCTTTAACTTACTCCTCTCTACATATTGTTATGCATTTAGTGTTGGCTTTAGGAAATGTTTCTTTGATCCTCTATCTGTCCTACCTTTCTTCATTTACTTGTGCTAGCTATTCAGTCCTGTTCATTTTCCTTCCTGCCTGTTGGTTTTCTTCCTCAATGAATCTTAAATTACAATGTGGCTAAGTGTAAATAGTCTTCCTCTATGCAGACATCAGTTGTCTAATTTCCTTCAGCCCCAGGAAATTTGGCTACTGTCCCCATTTCCTATAGCCTTGTACCCAGTCCTGAAGGATTCATGCTTCCTTCCCCCTTGCTCTCCTGAGCCATACCAGTTCTTGTCATTTTTATATATACATTATTCCAGAATCCATACTCCTTTCCACACTTCTGTGACATCATTAATAGTTTGGTTAGTCTGATTTCTAACTTACAAGAGTTGGTGGATGCTCAGTCCCTGCAAGCATTTGAAGTCAGGTTGAATGGAGCTCTGAGCAACCTGATCTAGCTGAAAATGTCCCTGCTCATTGCAGGTTATTTCCAAGGGCCCTTCCAACCCAAACCATGCTATAATTCATTTTACCTGCATTTTTTCCCTATCACCACATTTTCTGCCTTTTCCATTTCAGTTTATTCAATATCCTCAAATTTATTCTTCCTTTTAAGATCTGCTATTTCATGCCTTCTTTCTGTGGTTCTCTTTGAAATGTGGAAATTTCTGTGTTAATTCCCTGGCCTGTGACACCTTTCTGCCTTTTTCTTGTCACCCTCCCCCTTTTTTTATTCAACTCTACCTGCTCTTTTCCTTCCTTGTGAGACTACTGTCTTCTCTCTCCTCAGACAGATATTTTTGCCTTTCAGTAAGATCATGATGTCCTTCTTTAACCTTTGTCTGTCCTGCTTTCTTTACTGCTCTCATTTGTTACACCCAGATGTCTTGTTTCTCATCCCCTGTCTTCATCCATGTTTGAGCTGTAGCCCAGTACTATTCTGCTGTTTTCTTTTTGTCTCATTGCATTCCCAAGAGAAGTAATATGGTTGTCCTAGTGTCACTCACAATAGCTTTGCATGTGCTTTTTTTGGTGTTGTATTATTTTATTCTCTTTAATCATCGATTACCTGTCAATTTCTGTAATTCCTATTTTGGAGTGGAAGCTCTGGATACAGAGTGCTTGTATTTTCATATCTGTGCAGGACTCTTTGTCATGCACTCCAGATGGATCTCTTTAAAGACATTAAAGACTATTGAGTCTAGATGATCCTTCCACAGTTCTTTACTGCAGATTTTGGGCTCCCCTGTTCACTTTATATAAGGAACCATGGAGCTCCAGGGAACAGGGCAACTGAGAGTGTTTGCTTCCAGCATTGATAGATGTAGGAATGTAATTTTCATTGTTTGTGAGTAGAAGCATAGAAATAGCAAAACAGATTCCCAGTGTGGTTTATTATCATGCTAATGACATGCCTACAGAAATTAACAAAGCTTTTTCAGAAAAGCAATTTTTCTTTGATGAAATTAGGCCTTGGCTGAGCGGTACAGTTGGTGTCAGCTTTCTTTTTTTGTTTCAGCACCATGAAGCACTCTGTTTTTTCTTGATTGCACTGATTAAAGTGGAATGCATATTACTTATCAGGCCCAACTATTTATGATCTTAAAATAATGTGGCTACACAATCACTTGCAAGTATTAGAAAGGTGGTTTTATGGTAATCATATTCTTTTTTCTGTACCAGTTTCGAAAATTCACTTTTGAGAGAAAAATGCATTTCTAAACGCATTAATCAGCCATTAAATGAATGGTACTGAGTTTATGAAGAAGAGCACTTGAGACTTAGGAAATACCAGATTTATGTTTGCTTCTAGTATAGTAGTTCTGTCCTCTCTAGTTTTGAACTGAGGCATGATATAGAAAAAATGTAACATGATAAAAGTAGCTGGAAAATGCATCAAAAGGTACACATGGAGAGTGGCAGTTGATATTGTGAAGAAATTATTTCCTTGGTATTTCTGAGCATTGATGCTCCTAAGAACCTCTTAGAAATGTAAAAGTACTTCAGTACAGAGACTTCTGTTTACTTTTTTTAAGGGAAGAAGAAAAATTCTTTTGTGTACAGCTGCAACAAATTGCTTCTTATTCATCACTCAAAGAGATGAGTCTTGAATTTTGAACAATATATTTCAGTTCAAATTACAAGCTTTAACGTATTACCAAGTCACATTAAAAGATGATGTCATCTTTCATCACCTTTCCTAGGAAAGTTGTAGGTTTAATGATTTGTTGATCCTGCTCGTTCAGACTTTGCATGGAGCAAACAGCAGTCTGTGCTCCTCTTCCTTCTGTAACCATTATGTCAGATTTTGAAATTCTTTGTTTAGCCTGGCTGCCAGCTGTGATTGCATTGATGTGAAGAGTGTGCAGATGTGCAGAGCAGCTGGGCAGGCATGATATGCACACCTCCTGGCTGGCCAGCAGCTCTTGACCAGATTTTGTCCAATAGCCAGGTCAAAGAAGGTAGGGGTTTGTATGGGATGACAGTGTAATGCTGAGCTGCTCTTGACTATGAACATGAGTGTATTGGGGAGAGCAAATTGCTCATGGGAGCCTTGGGGGATTGTAGGAATTGCTCCCCTTCATGGGGAGTGTGAAGAGCAAGGGAGAAAGCAGACATGTTGCAGGTGGAGACAGAGGCTGAATTCCAAGTGGGCATCACTGCAGTGTGTTGCTATAGCAAAGCTGGACAACAGCTACATGTTTTTGTCCACCTGAGCTGAGTCCCCTCTTGTGTGCATTAGGCAGTCATAATCCCTAGCTTGGTGATTGGGCCTTTCCCAGGATTCTGTGAGTTTGTGGTGGAATGAGATGAGTGTGGTCAAACAGCTGGGGTGCTCCTGGCCCTGCAGTTATAAATCCTCAGAGGCCAAGGAAGCTGCATGTTTTAAAAGCCATTTCTGCATTGAGAGATTCAAGTGTCTGGACACATCATTTTCTTTTCTGAATTAAGCTACTAAGTTGACACCAAATTTTTGTCCAAAGTGGGGCAATCTGAATCCATTTCAGATTGAGTCTGAGCCCTCATTTTTGATTTTTTTTGGCCACAATTTTCACTGCTATGGTTTAATGAACAAGTAATCATTTCCCTACACAACGTGTCTTGTGATGATAGACACAGAGTAACAAAGACCACAGGGAAATTATGACCCTGCATTTTTATATGCATTCACTTCTAACTTAATAAATAAACACGGGAACCTTAACTTTGCTTCCTCCAGTAGTGCTTCTGCCTCTGATCCCCAAGGGTCTGCAGTCTGTTAGTTGAGAGTTTCTGTCTGAGACTTATTTCTTGTCCTTGACTTTTGAGTCTGATTTTCGAAGACTCCATGAATAGTATGATGGGTAATTTTCAAGAAACAATGTTTTTAAAGAAACAAAGGATACTATGTGTAGTCTATGCAAATAAAAATACGATAAATACCTGAGTGGCATAAACATGATGTTGGAAAAATGACTTCAGTTTTTCCCCTGTCATGGACTTGCTTGCACTTTTTTACGTGCTTTGAGTACTAGAAAGTTTTGTTGGTATAGAAATTAGCCATCAGTCTCATGATTTTCTAGTAGTTCCTGACATTTCCCAGCGCAGTACACAAAGCTTGGCTGCTTTCCATCTAATTAAAATGCAAAGTTATTGAAAGGATACTAGCATGTCTGCTGAGATTTATGATAAATCTTAGCAAGCATTTCAGCAAGGGTTTCAGTTTCAGAAAATCTCATCTCATCATAAAAATAGGGCTGAAAAAGTATTTACTAGATTAAAAGCTGTGTAGTTATTGCACTAGTTCAGGGTTGGCCTTAGGACTTTTTTGCCACTTAATGAAAGTTTGTGGTGAGAAAATATTGACCTTTGATTTTTCTTAATGTTTTGTATTGTAGTTGCTAGCTCTAGTTTTTTAGTCTGTGTTTTATGAAAAAAGACTATTTCTTATCATAATGCATTTATCCCTCACAATTTTTTCCCCAGGAAATTAATGTAATCCTAGTGAAGGATAGTTAGGGGATTCGTTTTGGAATTTCTGAATGAGATTTATGAACTAGCATGGTAAAACCAATTGCTATAGAGGTAAATATAAATAAATATAGAGAATAAATAGTAAATAATTTGATTTCTATAGCATAGATATTTTTACATGTTGCATGTCAGGAGTTCTAGTTATCTAAGAACATCAGCAGCCCTTACCTCTCATAATGTGCCCATCAAACATGAGGCTGTTAGGAACATATTTCAGGAATTATGCATTTGGTTTTTAGATCAGAACATCTTTATTATATTCCAGTTTGTTTAAACTAGTAAGGGTAGATACTTGCTATTTCAGGTAACCAGTAAAGGTACACCAAATATCTGTGCTTTGATTACTTGTGAAATTGAAATTGTATTTCCCCCCATGAATATTTAGTCCTTTTTTTTACACCTAATAGTAAATCAAGTCAGCCAGCATAGCAACTCAGTAATTTAAGGGGGAAAAGGACAATTCTGCTTGTTTAAGGAATCATTTATTACAGTTTAACACAAAAGTACTCCAAAGCACCGTTATCTTTTCTTTTAATAGGACTCTGCCTGTTTTAGTGTTGACTTTATACCTTCTTCCATATGCTAGGCAAATCTCTGTTGTGCTTTACAAAGGACAATGTTTACTAAAATTAAAATGACAGTTTATTAAGTTATAACATAGTTCACAGTGGCACAGACATCTTTAAATTAATTTTTATTCTTCTGTATTTTCTGGGCTTTTATGTGTGGTGATAAGTTTTTAGTAATTATGGCAACTCTTGCTATTGCTTTTTTTATGAGTTGGTGCTCTTTAAGCAATTTTATCTATTCCCAGCTGACTACCACAGCAGTGGCCACACTGTTATTAATGGCTGGAAGATCCACAACACGGCAAAGAATAAATGGTTTGTATGCATGGCAAAAACCCCTGAAGAGAAGCAAGAATGGCTGGAAGCTATTTTGAAAGAGCGAGAGAGGAGAAAAGGTAGGTCAATAAACTTCCTTGTGCTGCTCTGCCAGAAAGCCATACTGTATTTTTATGTTGAGGTATAAAGCAAAACCAGCTGGTAGGCAAACTTGTCCTGTCAGGTTCAGCTGAAGATTTATGAACACCAGTCTGGGAAAAATGAATCAAACTTGTACTGGGAAGGGCATAATGTCTTGAATCATATATGCTGGTAGTAAATGCTGTTTGAGAAGTGGGGAGATGATTTAATCTCTGATTTCACAGCTTTTCCTCAGCCAGTATCAATTGTCATAAATTCATTGAGACTAGTGTATTATGATTTGTGGTATCTGAGGGTCTATCCTAAATGCCTTGTGGGATTTGTATGCACTGATTTCCTTAGTGACTGGCCATTGGAATCACCAAAATGAGCCGGCTTTTTCTGTTGGATCTTAATGCAGATGATCCAAACTGAAATGGTACACAACACATTCACAACTCCATCTTGGATGTATTGCCTCCTAGCCAAGAAAGTAATCACCATTTTCAATCACCTTTGGAAAACTACTATCTTTCTGAGTAACTGAATTAAGGTGGAAGAATACTTGGATGAAATATAATCCTGATCTCAGATGTGACCACAAATAACTTCACATGTTCAAGGTGAACCCAGCACCAAGTAGAAGCAGGGAAAAGATGATGCATCATTATTTTCTGGAACTAATTTCATTTGAAAGCCCAAATATCCTAATTAGTAATGCTATTTGGAGCCTTGATGTTGAAAGAAAGTATGACCTTGTATTTAGATCTGTGATTCTTTTCCTGATTTTTGTAGATTTTCCATTGCCTGTTGCAGTAATGTTGGTTTGTGCCTCTGTTGTAGATGAACACTAACAATATTTTCTTTGATCTTTTAAAGTTGAATACTGGATGTTCCAGAATCTCTTGTAGGATCAGGGTTTCAAGTAGGGTGTCTCAGCACTGGCTTATCAGTAGTGTCCTCAGGAATTTGTAGCAGAAAAGCTAAAAAGATGCTTTAGAGGTCTAAACAGTCAGCAATTTTAAAGTATGAAAAATGTTTAAAAAATGAAAAAGCAGTGTGGTAGGCATAGTGCCAAATGCAAAAACCCCAGGTTTGTCTGCTTCTCTGTAGGATCTTGTATGGAACTGACTAAAACGTTTTCAGTAAGTCTTACTTCTTCATTAAGTTTCATGTCTCCCTTAGGCTCTTTCTGCTTTAGGCAAGGAATACAAAGAGTAAATAGTAATATTTTATGTTGAATAATTCTTACTGTTTCACACTAATCAACTGAGCAGCTGGTAATAGAAATGAGTTGGAGGTAGACTTTGGCAAGCTGGAGATCTGAGGTAGCCGTCCCAAAGCCAATGCATGTCTTAGGATTTTAGCATCCTATGATTTGTGGAAGCTTTCAGGTCCTGATGCTCTCAGTGGGTTTGCCACCAAGGAGAAAACCATGAAACCAGGAGGAGACGAGATACACATATAGATTCAGATTGCAAAGCAGAATTGTCAAAAACCAAATGAGTTGGAAGACTCAGAGATTCAGTGGACTGAGAGAAATGAAACCTCTGCTTTTACTTGGAATCCATCTAGCAGAAGCTGAACAAAAAGGAGCTGAACAAATGCTATGAATTAGGTGATTTTCAGTTTTTGAAATAAAATTATAAACTAGGACCACTTTGTAGACTGTATTTGCTTGCTAGAGGAAATCAAGGTGTATTGGAAACTTACTGCAGAAATTTTCTGTCAGTTTGGTGGCTTTCCTGTAAACCCCTGAGGCATTTAACAAATTAGGAATTTATTTCAAAGGTGGTCATCTTTAAGATTGGTGATGCTGTGATGACCTTACTTGAAATGTCAATACAAATAACAGCATCAACATCCTATAAGCTCCAGAAGTAGTATATTAATTAAGTTTTCTTTTCCCTGGGGTACTCCAAGTTTTATTTGTTTGTGTGACATCACTGCTATCTGGTTCATGGATGATGAGGGACAATCCTTGTTCTGTTCCCAGTACCACTGTTAGCTTCTCATGACAGACACATTTCTTCAGGCTGTATTTCAGAACTAAAGAAGTACCAGACCCTTACTCAGATGAAATATCATAGGATCTATTGGGTTGAAGGAGGCCATAAAGATCTACTTCCAACTCCCCTGCCAAGCCTGAATGCTTTTGTGGAAAAGGGGTGAATTATCTATGTGAAACTAGCATGTGTATACCTGATAACTTGTTAATGCTATTAACTGGAATTTTGAAAAATATTTCTTTCAGTGAAGATCTTTTTATTATCACATGGTAAGTGCAAAACGAAGGCCCCTTATTTTACACTTATGAAGACATGACTACTCCCTTGCTAATGTTCATATACTGGTGTCTGTTATTACTACAAAATAATGATGATATAGGTAGATAGACTATATTTTTCTCTGTGAGAAAAATATATTTTGGTTAGGCTTTATGAAGATCAGATGTTCATGGTTTAACTTGATCATGACAAAATAATGAAAACCAGTTCTTCAATTTTTTTTTTGTATGCAAAATATCAGTATTGCTTTTCCATTTCAGGGAAGATACTGAGATATAATGGCAATATCACTTCATAAAATGTTAATGCATTTTTGGCAGGTTTAAAATTGGGCATGGAACAGGACACTTGGGTGATGATCTCTGAGCAAGGAGAAAGATTGTACAAAATGATGTGCAAACAAGGGAATCTCATCAAAGACAGGAAGAGGAAATTAACCACTTTCCCCAAATGCTTTCTTGGAAGGTATTATATGCATTTGTTAGCATGAATTCTTGCCATCCAAACCCACATTTTAAATCTTCTTTGGGATTCTGTAGAAACTGCACTTCATTTGTAATGTCTCTTAGGCCTATTTGCCTCACAGAATTTAGCCAGAATGTAAAATGGTCAGTCTGAAATTTATGAATGTGTTCTCATTTTGCAAAGTAGTTCTATCAAAGAGACAAGGTTGCAGAGGGTATTATGGAAATATGGAAATGCATCAAGTGAATTAGTTTCTCTCAAAAAATAATTCCCAACTTTTAAAATTCATTTTGTCTCTGGAATGACTAGTTTGGAGTGTAAAATTTTATTTATTCCACCTAAGTAATCTTTATCTCTCAAAACAGCTTCTGTCCTCCTCTTGCTTGAAGGTCAGGAACAGAGTTAGTAAATAAGGTTCACATGTTTAAATGATCAGGAGAACCTTTATAATGCCTTATTATGCCTATGGCTTGAGAAGACTGAAAAAGAAATAGATACCCTTAAAATGTGTATATGAAAAAAAAAATTTGAGAGACAGAAGGGTTATCACTTATTTTATTTGGCCATAAGATAAGTATGAAAATTTACGGCTAAAAGTGTGAAAGGCGTTTTTATAAAATGGAGTGTTTTTGCACAAAAAAGTTGTTGAGAAGATACCACTGGGTTCAAAAGGGGAAATAAAACTTGGGAGATTCTTATGCGCTGTCAGAAGTGACACAGTTGAAGAGAAGTGAAATCAAGATTAAGATTAATCATTTGGTTATGGTAGATTCATATTTCCACAGTGAAGTTGTTGGATGCAAGTGAAGAACACACTCATGGAGAGGAGCCATTTAATTCTACCATCAAATGGCTTCTTTTCAGTGTTATTTTTGGAGTGAACTGTTTTGAAGAATGCTTCTGCTAGTCCCAGGGTCACCAGTTAAAACCCTTGTATATGAAGGTTGCACTACCTCACTGCACTTTTAATTTGTAACATGCATATCTTATGTGCTGTAGAGCCAACGTCTCTGAACTGCATCACCTTTGCTTTGGTAGAAGCCAAACATTTTCTGCACATGAATATATATACTTGGTATATATGCTCTGGATGTCAATATGTTTGAGACACCTTGGAATTAACAAGCCTACTGGTCTGTCATGCTGTGGTTATATTCTGCCATCATGGCATACCTGCCCTGGACAGGTGCAGTAGGAATGCCTGGGATCTGATCAGACAGACCCTATATTTGTCTGTCTGATCAAATGCAGCTATGCCAGTTGAGGATATCCCAGAAAACACAGAAAATCTTACTATGTGCCAGGTTAACTTCATGCATGGAAAACTTCTGAGCAGATAAGACTATTTGTGGTTATATCAAAATAAAAGAAAAGCTGTAAAGCATGAGGTTTTTTAAAGGTGCTCCAGCATTTTGAGGATCATAAGGCTAAAGAATCATTTACAAGACTAGTAAGAAACACTAGTAATGGAGAGGGACATGCAGTAGATGGTGGTATGAGATGTAAACTTGGTTTTCTGTATCTGTTTTTTCAGTGAATTTGTGTCCTGGCTGTTGGAAATTGGAGAGATACACAAGTCTGAAGAAGGTGTTCATCTTGGCCAAGCTTTACTGGAGAATGGCATTATTCACCACGGTAAATAGAGTTAGTTTTAACTTACTTGTTTTCAAGATAATTGTTGTAACTGGAATGGACTTAATTTTGTTTGACTAAAAGATGGTCTTGTTAACACAAGACAGCTTGTGGAATCTGCATGATATCCTTCCAGAGGCCTCATGGGGCCATTGTCCATGTCCATAGCAGATTTACTGGGAAAGGCTCCACTGATTTAATCAGATTTTCTCTATGCTGTTGGGATCACAACATCAGGAAAAAGGACCTAGAGAAACATTGCTGTTCTTTTCTAAGCAGAAAGAAATTCTGGGGATACACAGAACAGTACACTGCTTGTAAGGATTCTAACCTTTATTAAGGCCAGGCATTTTATGGAAGGTGTTCAACTAAGAATTTTACATGACAGTGAGTCACAGCTTGCTGTTTTGGTAAACATGCCTGCTCATCTGTTAGATGTTACAAGTAGAGCTGATGAATCTGTAACCCAACAGTTTAATATTTTGAATTTTAAGGCCTTCTCTTCACTACATTGTATAGTTACTTAAATTGATACTTTGATGCTGAAATTTGCAATCAGCTCTCTGCATTTAGCTTATTGTGGAGAGAAGTATCACTGAAAGGGTTCATTTTTTTTTAGCCAGTAAGAAGGTTTGATTTCTGCACGTATTTGCATTGACAACATTTTTCTACTACTAGAACAAGTCCTTATCTCTGTTGTTATTACAAGGTAGAGTCTAACAGGATTATATAAGTAAACTGGAGAAACTTCTTCATGGTTTTGAAGCCATGTTTTACAGAATCACATAACATAGGTACAGTCACTCAAAACAAAGCTGTCAAGTTAGTTACTATGCCATCATACATCCAGGGTGTAAATTTAGATGGAATCTTTGTTAATATACATTTTAATACTTCTGTACTCCAGCCAGCAACTAATTTAATACTTAATTTAAATTCTTTGCAATGATTTTAGTGTCCTTGACTGGAAAGAAAGTGGGAGAAACAGTGCCACTGAGCTGTGTGTGTTTTAAACATACGCAGAGTAGGAGGAAAAATATTAAGCTTATTAATCAGTAGTCATGTAGTCGTCATTTCTTTAATGTCAGTCTACATTATTTTCTTCCACCATCATTCAAATGTCAGATGCTATTATGTTTACTACACACACTGAACTGTTTTCAATGGAATGATTCCGTTGCCAGAGATTCTTCTCCTGATCTTGTAATTTATATCCTAAATACACCCATAGACTTTCTCAATGCAAAGTTAAATGAATATTGTGTAACTTCATGAGATAAAAGGGTAATTATATTAGAGCATAGAAATGTGAGCCAGACATGCTACTTTGAATAGTGAATCCAGCTGTAGTTCACTGAAAATAGCATTCCTAAAATAAAGTTGAATGAACCATCTGTTTTCACAGAGGGAGCAAGGGAGGAAGAACGTTTGGCTGTTATTTACATTGCAAATATTGTAGAGGCCTTTGTTGAGTGCTTGCATATTCAGCAGGCTGGCCATTATTGTCACTGTGCTGGAGTTCATTCTAGCAATGACAGAATCATGTTGTGATGGACATTGTTGTACTTCCTGATGTGTGAACTCTAGCAAGCAGAAAAGTTACAGTTTTTCCTTTTTTCCCCCCTCCACTTTTATATGAGTAGAAATATCTGTTTGTATGCTGCTATTTTAAATCTACCTTGTGGAATTTTCTGATATCTGAAATGACTGATACCATTCAATGGAGTGAGGTACTTTGTCCACTCGCTGCAGCTGATTAGAGATGGAAACCTTGTCTCAATGGATTAAGGAGCTTTGTAGTTACAAAAATAAACTGAATATCAGATAGTTTTTAAATGAATGGTATTTATGTGCCTGTGCAGTTCCTTGGACTGATGTAATGATCTGATTTTAAATTACCTTGGCAAAAAAAATAAAAGAAAAGACCAGTTTAAACCTTGATCAGTTCCCTTTTTGTAGCGTATGCCATATAAGTACCTATCCCAGCATAAATGTGGGTACAGTGTTGGAAATGACACACAAAACAACTTGGCCTTCCTTATTTTAGTGGTAATGCAGAATTTTGTGAGTTTAAGTTTTTGAAACCCAGTATGTCCCAGCTCTGTGGAGCTACACAGACAGAAGGCGCCTCACTATGCAAACTTTATGATGCCTAACTAAATTTTTGGAATAGAATTATGCAGGATGGCTTAATCATTTGCTATAGGAATGCATGCACAGAATTACCTAACTCTCTTAGGTGTAAGGAAGACATTACAGCACCCTCCTTTATCAGTTGATGACATGTAAATTGACTTTCAAAATTTAAGCTTAGAATTGCAAGTAAATCTGTAATTAATAAAGCAGTTATCTTAGGATGGTGATAATGCCTAAGCCTGTCCTCAACCATCAAATGGATCAGCTGTTTCTCAGAAAGGTTTTCAGCTGTGGAGTTTCCAGGAGAACTTTTGTATCCTGTGATATGACTTGTTTTGACAAAACGCTTGAAGTTGTGAGGTCTGTTGCTGGAATCTTGTGAAATTCTGGAATTCCACCTGTTAACATCCTTTTTCCCAGGACCTTGGGGAAATAGATTATCAACATCTTCACAATAATTGCCAATCTCTTGCACTTAAAACATTTAGGTGGTAGTATGTAGATGGAGATGTTCCTCTCTCCTCTGTTCCCACTGCAAGACTGGTCAAACGTGTTTGTATATATACTGAATCATCTGAGATTGGCCTCATCAAGAATGAGGACAGAAAATAATGTGGAAGAATAATATGAATAGTTGCAAAATAAGTCTTATTTGGCTATTTGCTTGATAAGCTCTGCAAAAGTGCTGAAGACTGAAAGGATTTGAGTGCCTAATTTTTCATGCTGTCCCCTGACTGTTCTCCTTATTCTTTGCCCTGTGACTTGAAACTGTTTATTTTCTTCTTACTACTTAAATGTTTTAAGAAATATTGTCACCAGTGGCTTAAAGGAGCTTAGGGCAGATGATCTAACTGGGCTTCCTGGTCTCCCTGTTTGAAATATACCTATTGCTGTGTTTAGGGCTCTTATTAGAAGAAATGATGCTGACCTCCTTCTCTCTCCTTGGTTTCTTCAGAAAGTCATCTAACAATGCCTTTTTTTTTCCTTTAAATTTAGTTACAGATAAGCACCAATTCAAACCTGAACACATGCTGTACAGATTCCGATATGATGATGGAACATACTATCCCAGAAATGAGATGCAGGATGTGATCTCCAAGGTACAGAACAAAACAGTTGCTATTATTAGAAAGAACTAGGAAACTGAGATTCTGCTTGAAAAGTAATGTAAGATTTGCTGGGATAAACAACATCCCTTCGCAGTTACCAATCTATATTTATGTGAATCAAATTCAGTTTTCCATTTCTAAGCTTTTGGTTAATTTTTACACATTTTAAATACAAAATTATGGCTTACTATTATGTAGTCATAGTTGTTATTCAGTGGTTTCATATGCAGGATGCATTGCTTCTGTTTCTGGGTAATCCTGAAGCTGAGGTTGAGTCTATTGTATTTTTCAGTCCCTTCTCATAGATAAGAAGATATATGTAGGAAACTGCTTTCAGATTTCTCTAAAATCTAAGTGTCCTTTATTAGTCTCCAAACTAGGCAGTAAATCTATAGTCACATAGATGTTTAGACATAATAGGTTATACTACCCATCTATGTTACTGACAACAATGAAAAGATGGATCAAAGTTTCCTTTAAACTCATTAATATTCAAATTTGTCTTGATTTGGAGTCAGTAGAAAATGTCTGCATTTGGGTATTACACTGCAGTATAATTTAATTTTTGCTGCAGTATAATTTAATTTTTGCATCACTTGGTAATATAAAGTGCATCTAGAGGAATCTACAATACTGAACTCCCAGGCAGAGCAAAGTAGGATGGAATCTAATTTGACACATCTTTTAGTCATTATACATGCATATTGTAAACATAAATGCTTTTTGATAGTTTCCTAAGTAATACTAATGTATTTTTTTTTTAAATGCAATTTTCTGATGGTAGTTTCTTAAACTACTGCAGAGGAATAATTTATTTGCTTTTAATAGAAAGCATTTCTAATCTTTACACCTTTTTGCATTTTTAATATTTATTAGTTATAATTCTAATTTGTAAGCAAAGTATTGATGCATATAATGAAATGCAGTAGTTTTTACTTTAATTACACAGTTGTGTGTAGAATAATCACCACTGTTTGGGACAACCTTAATGCATGGAAATGTTGATTTGTTTTTGGTGTGCTTTTCTTTCTAAGTATTTCAAACCTTCAGAATTTTTTAATCCTACCTTAAAGCTAATCTGTTTTGCACGTGTCCCAGTAAGCTTAGGTTAGATAGGAAATGTTTTTGTTCTCATAATTTATTCATCAGTATTGTTGTTGGGAAACATCATTTTAGCACATGAAAATACATAGAAATTTGAACAGATCTTTTTACTATGTAAATGAAATCCATTGACAGCATTCAGGCTTCCTTACTACATCCCTGCCTCTTGTCTGTGGTGTGAGTGTGTGGTTAACTCACCACCTGTTTCTCTTTAACAGGGTGTACGACTGTACTGTCGCCTTCACAGTCTCTTTACCCCAGTAATTAGGTGAGTCCAGTTGGGAAATCCTGAGGGAGTCATTTGGAAGAAGTACATGACCTAAAGATACTGTGTTTGAGTGTAGGAGCCTAACCCATCCTTTCAAGATTGGTCTTTTGAGAGTAATCAGATAAGATTGAAATGCTGTCAAGACAAAAAGCATGACTGAACCACTCAATGGCTGCCAACTCTGCTCAATATAACTTTTTTAATGGACTTCTAGAGCTTCCTAGGTCCTGATGGATATGCTTATATGCTTATATATTACTGCACTCTTTTACAAATACACCATTTGTATAGTCCCAGAACAACTCACCTGCCTTCATAGTCCAGTGACAATATCACCCAAATAAGTTGTGATCAGCCTCCTCCTTTCTGTCTACAAGAAAGACTTAATTTGCTATTTTTTTCCTCCAGAGAAAACTTCTCAACCATTATTAAGTGCTCAATTCATGCTTGCACTAACTTGCTTATAAATGACAAGTATTTTTCTTCTGAGCTTTTGTTTGATTTTGAAAAAATTGTTTTGTGTTATTTTGAACAGGGATAAAGACTATCACTTGAGAACCTACAAATCTGTGGTTATGGCTAACAAATTCATAGATTGGTTGATTGCCCAGGCAAGTAGACACCTTTGGATTTATGTATGTTTTAATTTAAATTCAGACTTGAAAGCTAGTGATATATCAAGAGCAACATACAAACACTTTGTGTAGTGTAATCCTCTTAAACCAGTAAACTAACAGAAAATCAACTGTCATCAGCTGTGCTTTTTGTCCCTATAGTGCTTATCTTCCTAATCTGAAATTGAATTGAAATGTTTTGATGACACTTAGCTTTGTGATTCAGCATATAACACTATCCATGGCTTAAAATGAAATGAAATGAGAAACTCTAATTTACTAACTAGATGAGCAAAAGTCAGTACCAATTTGTTGCCGTCAATTCTGTTTCATTTTAAATGAACAAGAAAAAACATGATAACCTGTTCACTCTGTCAACATGTACTAGTTCCATAAAATAAAAGTTTAAAACTTTGATGGTGAATGCAGCCTTACTGAAGTTTTTCCCTATTTATTTGTAATTATAGAGTGTTACAGCATATAAAGGTCCCTTGCAACCCAAACTGCTCTCTGGTTCAATGGTAAACATGTATATCCTGGTTTTTATATGTGTGTGTTTTATATGTATATATTTCTAGCATAATCTACAGTAATTGCCATCCCTGTGGGATGATGCAATTTTGCACAGTTTCCATTTTGCTGATATTTTAAAAGACATTTTAAAAATGTACCGTGTTTTAACAGGGGGACTGCCGGACAAGGGAGGAAGCTATGATATTTGGTGTAGCTCTTTGTGATAATGGGTTTATGCACCATGGTAAGTCAATACACTCTGTACAAGCTCTGCTTACTTTCTGTTTAATGTTATCTGCACAGTTGGAAGGAAGTGCAGGGGCTGATAAAGATATTACAGAACAGATGGAAAGTTCTTCTATTGTATCACCAAAGAGATTGATGCTACAGTCTTCAAGGAAAAAAATAGCTATTTTATACTCTGAAAATTATATCCAATTTTATAGCACGTGCTGAAGAATTAATCCGCTAAAGGATTTAGTGGGGGCAGTTTTATTAGTCACTTTGCAAAAAATGTCTTAAAGTAATGCATGTTGGCACTGATGAGACAATAAAAAATAGCATAGGAAAGAAATGTGAGATTTTTGGGGGGAATTAATAAGGTATGAAGGAGCATGACTTGAAAAAAGTGGTGACAGTGGGAGAAAGTGGCTTGGAGAAAAATGAGAAGATATAAGGATAGCAAAGAACAAAGAAGGGAGAGGAGACCAGAGATATGTGCAGCACCAAAATTTAAGGTGAACAAGGATCCATTTAATACCACCAGAGGGAAGATTTCAGTGAAAGGATTGAAGTAGTAGGTCATTTACTGAAATGAAAAGAGGAAGAAATACTTTTTATCAGTTTGTTTAGACAAGGGTTTGAGAACATACTCTCCGGTATTGTTCATTCTTCTTCCTTTGACTTTTGAACACACAAACTGCATCCATTGGTCGTTCTGCTTGCTTCCACATCCCCAGCAAACCTGTTTCTAATTCTAAACCCAGCATGTTTCACTGTCTGGAGAATGCCAGAACTTGGTGCTGAGCATCTTCAGCAGCTGTCCAGCAGAACTTTTCAAAATTGTATTTTAAAATCCCTTTTAGGAAGAAACCTTGTGCTTAGTATTTTCACTAAAACTATTTCAGGCTAATACATCTTTCTCAGCTTGGTGGAATCCAGATGTTGTAGTTGAAAAATTGAGCTTAGTGATGCCTATCTCTGTCCAATGAATCCAAGTAACAATTGTTGTCTATGTTAAAAGATTTCCCTAGATTCACACACACAAACATTAGTTTGCTAGCATTCAATATGTGTATGCATGTTCAGTATTTATTGGTTCAGAAAGACATGAAATTCAAAAGTTCAAAAGAAAATAATGATTAATATGTCTGAGTTTCTGTCATACAGTGTTAGAGAAAAGTGAATTTAAAGATGAACCACTGCTGTTCCGTTTTTATGCGGATGAAGAAATGGAAGGATCAAATATGAAGCACAGACTCATGAAACATGATCTGAAAGTAGTGGAAAATGTCATAGCCAAGTCATTACTGGTGAGTGAAACACCACCACTGTGTGCTTTAATGAATAAAAAAACTGGCCATAATGACAATATATTAGGACAGTTTATTGTTATTTAATGAAGACATACTTCAGTTTTTATTAATGCCTTTCTAAACAATATTTTTTAAAATTATTTTACAGATTAAATCTAATGAAGGGACCTATGGTTTTGGTTTAGAAGATAAAAATAAGGTGCCAATTATTAAAGTGGTGGAGAAAGGATCAAATGCTGAGGTATGGAATATTATAAATTATCTCCCCTGTTTTATTTACTTGATCACAGATCTATGTTTTGTACATCATGTAGGAAAGTCTACAGTAGTAAAAGGTGATCATGAGCACTTACCAAAAAGCTGTGCCTATTAATCTTTTTCCCCCTTTTTCCCCCTTTTTCCCCCTTTTTCCCCCTTTTTCCCCCTTTTTCCCATTTTTTTCCCATTTTTTTCCCATTTTTTTCCCATTTTTTTCCCATTTTTTTCCCATTTTTTTCCCATTTTTTTCCCATTTTTTTCCCATTTTTTTCCCATTTTTTCCCATTTTTTTCCCATTTTTTTCCCATTTTTTTCCCATTTTTTCCCATTTTTCCAATTTTTTTCCCACTTTTTCCCATTTTTTCCCATTTTTCCCATTTTTTCCATTTTCCCCTTTTTCCCCTTTTTCCCCTTTTTCCCCTTTTTCCCCTTTTTCCCCCTTTTTCCCCCTTTTTCCCCCTTTTTTCCCCTTTTTCCCCCTTTTTTCCCCTTTTTTTCCCCCTTTTTTCCCCCTTTTTTCCCCCTTTTTTTCCCCCTTTTTTCCCCCTTTTTTTCCCCTTTTTTTCCCCTTTTTTTCCCCCTTTTTTCCCCTTTTTTTCCCCTTTTTTCCCCTTTTTTTCCCCTTTTTTCCCCCTTTTTTCCCCCTTTTTTCCCCCTTTTTTCCCCCTTTTTTTCCCCTTTTTTTCCCCTTTTTTTCCCCTTTTTTCCCTTTTTTTCCCTTTTTTCCCCTTTTTTTCCCCTTTTTTTCCCCTTTTTTTCCCCTTTTCCCCCCTTTTTTTCCCTTTTTCCCCCCTTTTTTTCCCCTTTTTTTCCCCTTTTTTTCCCCTTTTTTTCCCCTTTTTTTCCCCTTTTTTTCCCCTTTTTTCCCCTTTTTTCCCCTTTTTTTCCCCTTTTTTTCCCCTTTTTTTCCCCTTTTTTTCCCCTTTTTTTCCCCTTTTTTTCCCCTTTTTTTCCCCTTTTTTTCCCCTTTTTTTCCCCTTTTTTCCTTTTTTTTTTTGCTTTGTTGTTTTTGGTTGGTTGGTTTGTTTGTTTTCTTTTTAAAATATTGTTTTGACCATTTTTTGACACTTATTTTCTGCTCAGCTAAATTGTCATATTGAGTGATGATATAAAAGTTGTCATTTTATTTTTATGCATTTTATAATATTCCAGTGATGACATTAATCGTAATTGAAATAAACATTATTGACAGGATATGAAATGGGTATAGACCTAGTCTGTGAGTTGCAGTTGATATATTTTGTAGTAAAGGATGTACCAAGCTTTAGATAAAATCTGGAATTTGAGACTGAATGAATAAATTACAGCCTTCCTGTTTGGGAGCACTGCTTTAGATTCTCTTTGGGTTAATTAAGATTCTACTGAGCAGCATGGGAGTCTCTGTATATGTAAAGATAAAATATGATGCTCTTTCATGAGAAAAAAACTTGGACTTAGATTTCAAGGCTTTCTAAATCTCATGGTGGAGAAGAAATTTAAATTATAAATAGACACAGCAGATGAATAATATAATTCAGCCACAGAGCAAAATGAGGTAATTTCTGTCAGTCAGGTTCTGCCATATTCTCAGATGTCACTAGGGCTTTGCCCATACCCTGAGCCACTCTTTGTACTCCTGTAGTTCTACTGTGATGGTGCTTTTCTTGTTAGACCAAAGTTTAAAAACATTTTGTTTTGGAACTTCGCAAATATTCACTTAATGAAATATTAGTTGGGTCTTTCTTTATGAGAAGAAGCTTTAGTTCCTTTGGAAAATGGTGGATGAAAAATTAAGTACTGCTATAAAATAAATGGCTCAATCAAAGCTGTTGTGTTAATTACTAAAAAATGAACTGATGTTGTAATACTGTCACAAAATCTTGATTAATACTAGGTCTTTTATTTAGCTCTCTTCAGCATGAGTGCTTACCCTTCACACAAATTTAACCAGTTTTAGAAACATTTTGTTGTGTAAGTCCCCTGTGCATGATATGTGAAGGAGTCATAAAGAATGTAAAGAAAATGTGAATGTCACTTTTTTCTGTTGGGGTTGCATGCCAGCAAAAGCAAACGTATTGTTAGTGGTTATAAAAAGCAAACATGTACACAACTGTTGTTATTTTCTAGATGGCAGGCTTGGAAGTTGGGAAGAAAATCTTTGCCATTAATGGTGACCTGGTTTTTCTGCGACCCTTCAGTGAAGTGGATTGCTTCCTGAAAGCCTGTTTGAACAGCAGAAAGCCCCTGAGGGTTCTTGTGAGCACCAAACCTCGAGAGTAAGTTATCATTCCTAAGGGAAATTTTACAAACAACAATTGAAGGGAATTTTTAGACCAGTGGAACTTCAGAGAGCGCTACTCTAAAGGGTTTTTAGATGCTGTATCTGATCTGACTTTGCAAAGTCAAGCACTTTGATTTGCCTTGATTTTGTTTTATCCTATTTGTGAGTCAGCAAAAGAATCACATGAGTACTTTAGGTCTTCAGCTCTGCCGCTGTAAATTCATGCAGGTACTGCAAGTTTAAATGAAGTTTCATTGACTGTATGGTCAGTTTTGATCACTTATCTCTCCCTGTGTGTATTAAACAAATTCCTGTGTCTGGGGATTAGTTGCTGGTTTGTCATTGTCAGACTCTGTGGTCTCATGGGCCCCTTCAGCTTGTATGTTGGTTTTGTAAACAGCAGGAGGAAATAAACAGCTCCTCATCTTTATCAAACAGATGCATTTCTGTACAGTCTTGCCCATTCCTACCTAAACACAAGTTTTGTTATGTAAAAGAAATACAAAGTGAGGCCTAATAGGTGGGTTCAGTAAATATGTAAATGAGCATGGGTGTATTAGTAAAGTTAATGCAGTTTTTGCTAGGTTATACATAACAAAGAAGAAGGAGACTAAGAAAAACTTGTCAGAAGTAATTTTTTATTCAAAATTTACAGAATAAAGAGGTACCATTCTCTGTTACCATACAGCATAAAGAGTGCCTCACTCAGGATTGAAGATCTATTTCTCCTCTTGATAAGCAAAGGTGTCTTAAGAAGTAAAATGGCACCCAGAACAGGAAAAAGAGCTAAGAAAAATAAATAAGGCATTAAGATGCTTATCTGGACTGATACTACAACACCTGTTCCCACCCCCAAACAAACAAAACTAGCAATTAAAAAATCCCCAGACCACAGGATTGTAGAAAGCATAAAAGCATCTTGGCCTTTCTTTAGTGCAAATCTTGGTTTAATTTCTGACTGAACTTGTGGGTGAATTTCAAGGTTGAGAGATGGTCTAGTGAATGTAGAGTTCACAGAAACAAACAAATTTGTTTCCTATGTTCCCTGCTTTCTGTCAGCAGCTGCTGCTAGCACAGCTGAGTGCACAGAAGACAATTGTCTCCTGAATTCTTAGCCTAAACTGCCAGTGTTAGTCTTTCATAGTTATTTGCATGTTCTCAAAGCAGTTTCAGAATGCAATCAAATAGATGGTATCAATAGTTAATACATGAGTACATTTAAAAAAAATATGTAGACTTCAGTGAAGTTTGGATCTCACCTCTGATGATAATCATCTCCAAATGCTTAACATTATGTATACTAGAAAAAAAAAGTGCAAGAAATGATGCAATTCTCTTTTTCAAAACTGCCTGTAAATCAAGTTTGCTACAGTCCAAATGTATTTTAAAATCACTTTTCAGCATCAATTTGAATTAGTTTGATTTTGCAATGGGAAATGGAGCTTGGGGCAAAGATCTCTGAAATAATAACAGAGCTGGCTCTGGATGGAAAGGCTGCAAAGTTAAATCAGTGCACTGTTATGCATGACCTAACTAGCTCTGATAAGGGCTAATGCAGCTGTGTTGTTTTTTGTAGACCCTGAGCTGTTATCATGAGGGTATGCTGGCTTGCTTTGGGTGAGCTCAGGGCTTAATTTGAAGGAGGAGATGTGAATTTTGATTGTCAGAATTGGGTTTTTGTTGGATAGGTTTGTTGGTAAGTTTGTTACTCTTGTTCTTAGACCAGGCAGGAGCGCAGTGCGATGTGCTTAGGAGTCATACAAACAGCAGTGGGTGATTCTTACTTTACTCAGCAGCTACTTTCTGTGGCTGCTCAGAAAAACTGCAATGAAACATTATTTCAAGAAAACTCAGCCAGGAGGGGCCCAGGCTGCTGGCACTGCCTGATGCCTCTTTGCGAGGTTGGGGACTGCAAAGAGTTATTTTGCAGAAAGCATGCTGTGTTTGAGGAGCTGTGGTGCAGGTGGAGCTACAGGAAGCAGTGAACGGGCTGTGCAGTGTCTGAGTGACTGAACAAGAGATAGACTGGTTATTTCAGCAATGCTACAGTCTCAGACTCCAGGAGTCTTGAACCTCCGTTGTGGTGAAGGAGCAGACAGACTGAGAGCCCTGCAGGGTAATTAGCCAAAGGACTAATTAGCCAGGGTGTGATAAAGATGAAGGCTGGAGGCACATCACAGCATGTGAAGGTCCCTCTTTCTCTCAATTTGGCAAGTAGGACTGGTGCCTTTTACAACAGGTGTGGGGCTCTGGACCTAGAAGGCCAAACAACTGATGAGGGATGCACAGATCCTTCTGGGATGGTGGGGCTTCCTGAAATGACACCACCTGCAGCCTGCACCAAGACCTCCTCTGTTAAGAGGAAAAGAAGGGCAGTTGTGATAGGAGACACTTCCAAGGGGAGTGGAGGCACCAATATGCAGACCTGACCCAACTCACAGGGAAGTCTGCTGTCTCCCAGGGGCTCAGATAAGGGATATTCCTGAAAAACAATCCAGTCCAGTAAGGCTCTCTGATTGCTCTCTGCTAATGATTGTACAAACTGGCAGCAATGAAATAAAACAGGGAAGTCTGAAGGCAATCAAAAAATTCTATAGGGCCCTGGAACAATTGGTAGAGGGATCAGGAGCATGGTAATTGATTTTGTTGATTTCTCCAGTAACAAGGAATAATATCAATAGGATTAGGCAGATCCATTATGTCAATACATGGCTCCAAAGTTGGTGTCAGCAGAAATATTTTGGGTTTGTCGGCCACAGGATGATCTACTCGACACCTTGTTTACTAAGACCTGATGGGATTCATTATTTCAGAGTGAAAATGTCTTAGCTGTTGTTGGGGTCCATCAATGCTGGTCACTTTTTAAACATCACCTCCTAAGGGCACAGGAGCAGGCAATTCCCAAACTGAGATGTCAAGCAGATGAGGTAGAAGGCTGGCTTGGTTGAGCAGGAATATTCTCTGAAAATAAAGCTAAAAAGGAAAGTGTATTCCCAATGGAAGCAAGGCCAAGTGACATGGAAGGAATGCAGAGATGCTGCTCACTACTGCTGGGAGAAAATTCATGTGGCCAAAGGTCAACTGGAGTTGGAGCTAGCCAGAAATGTGGGGGACAATAAGGAGTTTTTCAAGTATATTAATGGCAATAGGTAATGTGAAAATAACATTGACCTCTTACAGGATGGTCACCTCAGAGATGGGGACAGGGACGATGCAGAGAGGTTTTATTTATTCTTCACCTCCATCTTTGACATGGGTAGTGGTCCAAAGGGGGTCTCAGTGCCCTGAGCTGGAGGTCTGTGACTATGAGAGGGTTCAGCTCTCAGCCAACCCTGAAATAGTGTGAGATCTGCTGCTTCAGCTGGAACTGTACACACCTGTGGGGCCTGATGAGGGTTGTCCAAGAATCCTCCAAGAGCTAGCTGATGTCATTGTACAGCCTCTCTGGATGATTTTTGAGTTGTCTTGGGAACATGAAGTGGTGCCAGCTGACTGGAAGCTGGCAAACATTCCAGTTTTCGGGAAGGACAAGAAAGAGGACCTGAGAAACTACAGGCCTGTCAGTCTCACTTCTGTGCCTGGCAAAGTTATGGAGAAGATTATTCTGGGAGGTATTGAAAAGCAGCTGAGAGACAGCACGGGCATTGGTCACAGCCAGCACGGCTTCATGAGAGGATAGTCCTGCTTATTAGACAAGATTTCTTTTTTTGACAGGATACCTCACTGCATTCTGCAAATTCCTTGGGAGCTTTCTCTGTGGTGACCAGTGACAGGACTCGAGGGAAGGGCCTGTAATTCTGTCAGGGGAGCTTTAGGTTGGATATTATAAAAAAGCTCTTCACACAGAGGGTGGTTGGGCACTGGAGCAGGCTCCCCGGAGAACTGGTCACAGCATCAGGCTGACAGAGCTCAAGAAGTGTTGGGACAGTGCTCTCGCTGTGCACATGCTGTGACTCTTGGGGTGTCTGTGCAAGGCCAGGAACTGGACTTGGATGATCCTTGTGTGTCCCTTCCAACACTGCACATGGTGTGATTCTGTTAAAATGTAATGTGGATCTGAGTTCTGCAGTCTTCTGCAGCTTCTCTGACCAGACCTGCTGTGATCTCTGGTCCCCAGGCTCTGCCTCTTGCCTGGGAGAGGCTGCCTGCCTTCCTGGGGCTTTCAGTGTTGCTGTGCTATGGCAACTTACCTAAAGATCAGTCTGTTTGGGAGGAATTTTAAAGCTATGGTGCTGTTTTGGTTATAATGAGCATATTGAATTTCCCTGTGAAATAGATTGTTTGTGCTGTCTCAGCTTGCTCTTATTTCTGATGTTGGTGGTGCACAGTCTTTGGAATATGAATGCTGCAAAATCTGAAAACTGATTTGAATAAAAGTGTGGAGTTTTACACCCTTGTAACCTACATGCTGCTGAATAACAAAATGCTACCTTTTGCTACATCCTTGTTAAATCTTTGTTTGTATCAGGACAGTGAAGATTCCTGACTCTGCAGATGGACTTGGATTCCAAATCCGGGGTTTTGGCCCATCTGTTGTCCATGCTGTTGGGAGAGGTAAGCCATAAGAGCTGTCCATGATACTGCTAAATATCCATTTAGTATCTAAATGACTTGGTTGAGATAAGTCAAAATTAGGTCCAGTAATCCATCTTAGATTTTTATTTTTCCCAAAGTAGCAAACAATATTAAATAAACTCAAATGTAATTGTTTTGTGTACTTATACTCTGTAAACTTGGATACATCTTCCAACTCTTTTTTAAAAATGTAGTTATACCAATGTAGGAAAGTTAAAGCTGTGCAGTCTTTGCAGATTAAGGAGTAGCTGAAGGATGCAATGCAACTGCATGCTGGGAACCTGTGTGTTAATTTGTTAGGTGGCTGTGGGGTTCTTCAGTGTTCTGGAAACATTTTACTAAGAAATGTGCTTTTTACAAATCTTTTCAAGAGTGTTAGTGGCTTTGTCTTAGTAATTGCAGATGCTTCACGTAAATACTATTTTTGGATGTGATTTTAAGACGCTTGCTATCCTAACTCAATGTTTTTGCACAGTGCACTTGTGCTAAAAGAAGTTGAAGCATTATTTCTTGCTCTCTCATGTTGCTTATGGTAGAGCAAACTAACTGCATTTTCAGGTATTGTGGGACTGTTGTGTCTCCTTCCCCACTCCTGCTTTCGTAACTGAGGCATGAAAAGTGAACTGGTCTGCAAAACAGCCAGATTTGAACAGAGTTTGATGACATTTTTTCTAGGCTGTGGTGCCAGAAATTAGATTTTCAAAAGAAAGACTAATAAACTACAGACTTAGTAGGTGATGTGTTAATTATTTCTGCACCTGGATCTCAATTCAACTGCCTATCATTATTCATTAAGCACATAGTTTATTCCAATTAGCCTCAACAATATGCAAGCTTGTTTGTGTGATTTGCTAAACCTGGAAGATTTTAAGCATGTGCTTAAATACTTTGCTGAATTTGGACCTTGGGGTTTTCTGAAGAGAGATTTGGGTTTTTTTGTTTTTTTGAGAGAGATATTAAATAAGATCTATTTATATGTTTATTTTAAAGTCTTTTTGGGGGGAGAGGAGATTGCAATAGTTGGTAATAGTGTAATTTCCAATGACTTTCTTTTATATTAGTTTTAAAATGCAGCTTTAATCTATTAGCGATAATTCCAAAAATGAGGGGAGCTCATGTCTGCAAGTTATTTCCTTGTCAGATATGCTCAACTGGCAAGTCATGAAGTCGTGACAAGCTTTCTATTTGTCAGCCCTGCAAATTCAGTCCAGCCTTTTCTTTCACAGCCCCTAGCTTCTGCAGCCCAGCCTGGCAGTCTCTAGGCAGTAGATTTTTACTTCCTTGGCACCTCTGTGGCAGTATCAAGAGACTTTTGGAGGCAGTGTTCAGGTAGCTGGAACTAAGGTCATACTCCAGCAGGCTGTCTTTCAGGAGTGAGTTGGAATTGCACTGAAAAGACCTGGAGACAGCTGCTCTTTATGTAGTGCCTATTCAGTCACTAGATTTTCCCAGCGTGGTTATTCAATTGTGAAAATAAGTCACCAAATATTTTTTGTAGCTTAAAGAGAATGTTTTGTTTTGGTGTCATGTTGTGTGTGCCCCCTGTCTCACCCTCTCATAATTTAATTTGAGATACACTACTTAATTATCTTTGAGATTTTGTTTTAAAGCTCTAAGGCCCTCTGCTATAATTGTGTTGGTAGGGAAGATGAAAAAAGAACAATATCTTTGGAAATGTCTTTGGAATTTAGATATTTCACTTAATGATTAGCATGATAATCTAGTGTGCTCTTATAGTTTATGTATTGCCAGAAAACGTCTGTTTTGTATGTAAAACTGAAATACCTAAATTAAACAAGAAGCTCATAAGCTTGGGTCATATAAAAGTAGGCTAAGTTGTAATTAGTGACTTTCAAGCTAAAGCCATTTTATCCTTTTAAAATTCTTTTTTTTTGAGGTGAATTTTCCACATTTTCATATTGCTAGTCAATGTTTGTTGTTTAATAAAGCAGCCTTTTGGAAATTGTCTGGTCTCTCTTATGGAAACATCTGCTGGCAAACTCCATTTTCTTGCATCCATCTGGTCTACAGAAGTACTCTGTGGTCAAGGGAAGTATGTAAGGATCAGTCAGACCAGGTTCTCATTTATAAAAAAAAGAGGTTTTTTGGACTGTAGGCTTGAAAGGAGATGTTTAGAAAAAGAAGTTTGCTAACTATGTGGGTTTTTATTAATAGGAACAGTGGCAGCTGCAGCAGGTCTCCACCCTGGCCAGTGCATAATCAAAGTGAATGGAATTAATGTCAGCAAAGAGACTCATGCAAGTGTTATTGCTCATGTCACAGCCTGCAGGAAGTACAGGCGGCCAATGCAGGTACGTCTCATTTGGTGCCCTTGCACTTTTTCTTCTAGATTTCTATTTTTGGTAAAGTAAGCAGTGTGGTGTTAATCTCTATGCACATATCTGCTGTGTTTGAGTGGGGTGAGAGGAAAGAAGGGGTGAACAAAACTGAAGGAAAGCCCGTTGAAGTATAAAACCTGAAGATTGCTCAGTGATGATGTTCAAAATCTGCTTAGTTTCTGCACTGAAATAAATATCAGAGATAATTTTTATATGGTGTTTTTCAAGGGCTGTTTCAAGTATTTCTGCAGCCCTATGCAGAAAGAGTTTTGAGGTATATTCTCATCTTGATAGAGAGGGAATCACACAGCTTTCTGCCTGCTCAGCAGCAGGAGAATGAAATACATAAAACTGATCTTCTTTCAGAATTTTGTTATACTTCAGTACACAGAGAGCAGAGGACTCAAAATTTCCTTTTTAAAATGCATGCAAATTTTTTTTATCTTTGTTGTGTTAGTTAAGGAGAAAATCTCAGGCATCTAAGACACAAATTTAGGAAGAAAACCAAACAAGCAGGATTCTATAATGTAATTTTCCAATTCTCTGCAAGTTTTTCATAAACTGTGAACCAATATTACTAATTAACTTCACAAACTCTTCAAGTATGTGTTTACTGAGGAGTAAAATCCAATTAAAATTAAGAGTTGAATCCTTCTCCCACACCTACTGCAGAATTATAAGAATTATATAGTTAGAATTGGGTCATATAAATACAGTGTTCATGAAAATGTTCTTGGGATGTTTGTGTTTAAGTGATAGTACAGAACTGAAATTGTTACATGGCATATAGAGGTAAAGCTCACCTATTCTTTAAAGGAAGATGCATTCTATTAAAGAAAAAAATGTCCAGTTCACTAGTACCAAAACTGGCTAGAATAAAAGATAAATTAAATTCATTATAGCAGTTTTGTTCTCTCTGTGTACAAGTGTAGACTTCCTATGGATATTAGTGACATCCAAAGATGGTTGATTAATGTTGGCTGGTGTGAATGCCTTGACATTAAAAAATTACTTTGGGTTTTTTAATCAACTTGTATAATAACTTGAAGTTTTTTTCCTATACATAGTATTTATTTTAGTTTTAAAAAGTTGCTGATCATAATTCAGCAAATCACAGAAAACTGAAGTTTCTTAGGCAAGAAAAACTTCACTTAGGATGCAATATTATCAAAAACTATGGGAGAATTGTCTAGACTGAAGTAAATGGTGGTATTCCCACTGGTGAAAAGACAGTTAAAGTTTAATTTCCTATTCAGAAATTTGGTGGGGTATTTTTATTATTATTTGGAAAATGACAATGAATTTCTCCTATTTTATAAGTACAGTGCACACAGCCTATCATTTAATTACCCAGAATATTTCAGTCTCTCCTGTGGTTCCCAATTGCATAATTTAAAGGGAATCTTTTTCTGTTTCTTACATCTTTTACTTCTCAGGGTAAAAAGTCTTCCTAATTGCCTGGAGCATGAAGTTTCATTTCAGATTCTTTTGGTCAATAACTGCATAATTTCTGTTGGATGGTGTTTATCTTCTGTCTTGTCTGAATAAAGAAAATTGAGACCAGATTTTACTTCTTGGAATGACAATTTCTTTGCAGTGATACTAATCATGATGTGGCAGATTTATGCTTAGCTGGTTCTCCTTTAATGACTTTGAAGAACATTTCTCCAAGTTATATTGCATTAGTTGGTTGTTACCTTTTGGAAAAGGGACTTCCAGGTTGAGTAGTGAGTATTTCCTATTAGAGATTGGCACGGCAGTCTCAGTGCTGCCAAGCAAGTCTGTAAGAATCCATAACTAAGCACCAAGTTTTGAGGTGAACCTGAGAAGTGTGGGTTTCAGAAGCATTGCTGTTGATCAGCTTCTGCACAGATGTGTTCCAGCAATCAACACAGAGCTCTGAAAGTTTAGCTCTTTTATTCAAATATTTCATGGAGTTGAGTGAAAAGCAAGGCATAGATCAATGTAGGAAACCTAGAGAGACCATACCAATGGGGTAAAGATAGAATCTGATTGTTATATTTTTTAGCAAAGAATAACTGCAGGTATTTGGCACTTTGCATGAACATTTTAACATTCAGCCTAAATTTTTGCTGTCCTTGCTTAACCTTGAATTCTTCCTGGAACTTCTTTTTGAATTATGGTTTGTCACAATCATGTCATTTGTTCTGCTGTAGCTGTTGCAGAAGGAGTGATTAACTAACTGTTAAGCTTGTTTTGAAGTGTAAGGGACAAAGAGTAATCTGGGGATGCTGTGCTTGATAGGACCCTTCACGAGGGTATGATGGACGTGTGGCTGAGTTACAGACTGGGTAGAAGATGTAAGAAATACACGTGGCTTCTTCAAAGGTTGTGTGGCACCTGTGAGCCACCAGTGCTGTGCTCATGTGTCACTCAGCCACAGAAGATGGTGGACTTATGGAGCCTGTGATTCTTTTCTTTTGTGGGGCTGCAGGGGGGTGCTAATCTGTGGGAAAAAATAAAAAAACATTTATTAGTACACTAGTAAAATATTTGTAGTCAAGGCAAATATAAATAATGAAGGCTGTAGTAAAGGTTCTTTGTGCAGGTGACACATGGTGATGGATTAACTGGACATTCTTTGTCTTTGGTTGATATTCCATAAGTTTTGCTACCAGATTTGTGGATGCACAGCAGATTTAGAAAAGCAAGTATTGTTTTTTCTCCCATGACTTCTTGGAGAAAAATATTTTTCAATCTGCAATTTGATTTGCAATAGCTTAAATTATTTTTGGCAGAGACATAAAAATTATGGATGTCATGCTGTCACAGACTTCATACTGTCTCATGACAATATATGCTGTAATAAAAAATAACTTGCCAAAATTCTCTGGATTTTTTTTTTAACTTATACCTTAAAAATAGTGAAATAGTTGCTATCAGTTGCACTTGCAAAGCTTTTTCTACCTGTCTATTTTTTGTTGTTTTTCTAGCAAGATTCTATACAGTGGGTTTACAACAGCATTGAAAGTGCACAGGAAGATCTTCAGAAAGCAAACACAAAACCCTCTGGAGATGATGGAGGTGATGCCTTTGACTGTAAAGTGGAAGGTATATGTGATGCTTGTTTGATCTTGTTGCTGCTGAGAATGCTGTTATAATACAAGGAAAATGTAGGCAGTGGGTTTGTTTGCAGAGAAGAAATTTTGAGCAGATCATAAGATGTGATTTACATAAGAATTTGTTTTCTTATATATTCTAAACATATAAATTTAACATGCTATTCTTTAAAAACTACTATCTTTCCCATTTAGAGAAAATACTTCCATTAACACTTTGGGAAAAAACTGTTTATTTTCATTTGTAAGAAACATAAACCTAGGCATTACCTGATTTATTTTCACCTCTAGTAATCATTTATGGCAAACTAAATGCATTAATCATTACTGCATGGAAAATAAAAACACAACTATCCTTCAGATTATTTTCAGGCAATTAATGTTTAGATGAAACTGCATTCATCTGCAACTTGTAATTAAAGAGACAGTTAATACTTGAACTGTGCATTCATAAATGCGGTTATTGTGGTTTCATTTCTGAATGTTGACAGTTTTCATAGTGATTTTCTTCTACTTTATTTAGAAGTACTCAATTTTCCCTTTTTTTTGTTCCTTCTTAATGGATTACAAATGAAATGGAATTAGCCCCCTTAAATAACTTTGTAAAGAAAGAGTACTGCCTGTTTTGCAGTCCAGTTTTTTAACATCTACAGATCTACTGGTGTTCTGATTTTTATATTGTTCATCCAGGTTCTTTAATGGATGTGTTTAAATAGAATGATCAGAACATAGCTCTTTCTAGAATGTTTGCCTGTGTCCTTTATAGTTCATTTAATGGCTAAGACTTGTGAACTATTTGTGTTGCTTTATTTATTCTAGAGGTAATTGACAAATTTAACACTATGGCAATAATTGATGGGAAGAAAGATCATGTGAGTCTGACTGTTGACAATGTTCATCTGGAGTATGGAGTGGTTTATGAGTATGACAGCACAGCTGGAATAAAGTGCCATGTCTTGGAAAAAATGATTGAACCAAAGGGATTTTTCAGTTTGACTGCAAAGGTATGAAGCATTTTTTGTATGTTAATCCTTACTGTGTTTAATAGCAGTGGAGAAACTTGTGGATTTTTTTTTACTCTTATGATCATATGTCTTTCATTTGATAACTTATAATTGGTCACCCTTATCTCTCTGTTTTGGAGGATGATTGTGTGCTCAGGAGGCTGAAGGAGTTATGTTGTCATTATAAATTGAGCCTTTAAATAAAAAAAAGTATTAAAAGATCTTCAAAGTCTTCCATTCCTCCTGCCCCTCTCCCTTATTTCTTATTTATCAAATAAAACTTGAAAGAAAGTCCAAGATCTACTGAATTATCTATAAAGGCTATATACTACCCTCATCTCTTCAACATGCTTTTTAATTAGTTTTCTCTCACCATTACAGCAAGGCTTTATTCTTTGCTGGGCAGTACAGCTTATCCTGTGCCCTATTTCCTAGCCTTTTTATGCAGAATATACAAGAGGATAGCACTCAGTTTGCTTTTATGCTTTTTTCAATGTGTTAGTATTCTGCCAAACTGAAGGCTTTCTAGAAGTAATGAATGAATTCAGCAGCTCTGCATAATATGTGCTGATCAAGTAAATACAGCAGATAATGTATTTCAGAGGAGCCATAGTGGTTACATTAGTAGGAAATTAGTAGTAAATCCATTATCAGACAATGTCATGAGAAGCCAAGCAAAAACACTTATGGGTATAGCTTAGCAGAGAATAGATTTAAGAAAACCTCTTTGCATCCCAAGCTTCATTTATTGTTGCTGTGCACGATTTTCTGTAATGTTATAAGCTTTTCAGCTTTAGTTATAAGAGATGATTAGTAAGGGGAAATTTTAGTCAACTTAATTTCATAACATACTTTTCTTGTTTTTATTATCTTAGATTCTTGAAGCACTGGCAAAGAGCGATGAACATTTTGTGCAGAATTGCAACAGCCTCAATTCCTTAAATGACGTGATCCCCACTGAACTTCAAAGTAAATTCAGTGTCATTTGCAGTGAGAAAATTGAGCATATCTACAGAAGAATCTCTAGCTATAAAAAGGTATGACCTGCATGTCCTAAGCTTGATTATATTTGTCTTTTAAGGAAGAAACAGGGAGATGTGGTACAGTTTGAATAACTCTTTGGAGTCTCTATGGCAGTGACAAAAATGTGTCTGAAAAGTTTGCTATTTTGAAGCATGAATGCCTTAATTGAGTAATTGTATCAATTGTTTTCAAGCCATTCTCTTTCTTACCCCTTTTTTAGACTTTGGGTAGTTTGTATTCTTCCTTGTTTGCTGTGTTGAGTGGTAGAGACAATCAACTGCATATTTCCGTAAAAGGGCCGTCATTCTTGTAAATGCCTTAAACCAATACTCTAGTGAATTTGCAGATGTTAACCAAAAATGTAGCAATAACAACAGAATGGGTTTTTTTTTTCTTTCTAGTGCAACTCAAATACCAAATTTTAACCCTTTTGTTCGACTTCTAGACCCTAGCATATCTGTTAATAATAGCATCTCTGTACTTTATTAGCTTCACTTGGTTTAATAAAACATAATAGCATGGAAAAATGGAGAAGGTGATGATTTTCATATGCTTGAGATCTTAATTAATGAAAGGTAAATGAATAGGTAGCCCAGACTATGACCTCTGGTTGCTGTCAGTGAGTGCATTTCTCTATAGTTGTTTAACCAAGCAGGGTGTAAATGAATCAACCATTTGCCATTTTGTTAATGCAAACTCATTTTCTCATCCAGACCTAGTTCCTCTCTCATGGAACCTAATTGTGGGCACGTGAATTACTTTGAAGTAGGCTCAAAATGGCTGCAAAAAAGTGGGTCTGCCCTGTCTTACCTCATTTGGGGATCTGAGTTGTGACATTTAGAAACTGGTCTGTTCTGAGAGTTTATACATAAAAATTTGAAAAGAGGGAGAAAAAAAAAGCAAAGGAAAAGGAAAGTGAATACAGAAGCTTCACACATTTGCAGAAGCTGCATTTAAAAGACTAGATGATGATTTTTCCATTTTCAAAGGAAAGTCAGGAGAACTGTTAGGAATACCTGTGCTCAGCAGTCAGTAGGACGAAGGCCAAAAAGCAGCTTGTCAGACGTCTCAAGGTGCTCTCTAAAAAGAAATGGAATAAACTGAGTTGTGTCAATGGAGACATCAAAAGAATCCTGATACTGTTAGCAAAAATCTGACCTCTCCATTGTTTGCCTGAATTACAAACCTCCATGTTTCCAATTTGGTTAAAATTCAAAATACCATTTAAAAAAATAATAATTAGTTTTCATATTAACAGTTACAGTTCAGGTAACGTGCAGGTGATTTATATGTTTTCTGTAGCTGAAAAATTTGACTGTGATAGATAGCCTCTACAGAGGAGGCCAAGACATTAAATCAAATTTTGTTGTGCTTGCTGGATTTGAAACAAACAGCCTCAGGGAAGTTTTCATAGTTCTTACACTGTCTAGAAACAGATATTCCTGATACAGACTGCACTTCAGATCTCATCTGCTCAAAAATCAGTAGTTTCACAGTTACAGCTCTTAATGACAATTAGTAATGCAGTGGATTTCAGGAATAGACATGTCATTTTCTTGGCAAGGTAAAGGTAACCATAGTTACAGGAGACTTTCGAAGTGCCTGAGCCCAGCTTGGCTCCTGGTTTTACTGTGAAAGTTCTAATTCTATAAATAAAAATCTTGTGGATTTCTGCAGTTCCTACTATTATTATTATCAGAACATTTTGCTCCTAATAGACCTCAATTCCAGTGCCATGAGTCCCAGATGTTTCTCAACACATATATGAGAAGAATCTTGGTCCTGACTTATGACCTGATTAAATCATAGCCAGTATTTGGTCTCTCTGGAGCAGGATGTGTGGGAGATTGAGATGTGAAATATGTACTGCTTGCAGAAATATTTTCATCCTTGAGTGTCCTTAGTAGCCTTCTTAACAATTTGTGCATTCTTCAGCCTTTGAACAACTCCATAATTGGATTTCTTGTAACCCTCCAGATCTTGTTGTGATCTAAAGATTTAAATGTAATTATCCCAACAAGTGTTCATCAGGCTGAAGTAATATGACACCAAAATAAACAGAAATATAAGTCCCAGTACAGAAGCATCTTACTTTGCAGAAGGGATATGTCTTAATTCAACTGAAGCGTTCGTAAAAAGTTGATTAATTTGAATTTTTAATGACATTTATTAGTGAAGAAACTTTGCAAGTTAACTTGGAAAATATTCTTATGCATGAGCTGTGGTTCATAGCTAAAGTAGGTCTGTGTAATATTTTGTCTGGAGAGATATTGTGATTAGAACACTGATTACATCTTTCCAGAAAAAAAATCTTCCCCGGCAACAAACTGCGCTGAAAATGACACATATTGACAGAAATCCTACTTGTGACTGACAAATAAATCTCTTTTCCAATTGAAGAGCTTGATCAGATGACTTGATTCTGACATAGATGTCGTTGCTGAGTGTCCAGTTCCGTCCTCACCATTTTGGGTTGACATCTTCTCATCTTAAAAACCAAATAACTCTAAGCCTATTCAAGACACTGCACAAAATTTAAGATGTTACAGTCAAGAAGAGGAGGCTAGGCACTGTATTAGAATTAGACCATAAAAAGCATTCCTCATTGCTGAGCTGATATATAGGGGGGAGAAGAGGTACTGGGCTAACAACGTCTGCAAAATGGGGTTTTTGCAGTTTTTATGTACTAGTGCTTGTCAGCTTCCTGATGTCATTCAAAATGGAAGAATGCTTGAGGTTGGAATGTGCCTCTGCAGGTCTTGTCCAGCCAACCCTGCTTAAGTGGGGCCACCCTGAGATGGTTGCCCAGGACCATCTTTGAGGAGGAGATCTGACCTCTCTTCCCTGAACCTCTCTGAGCACCTTGTGCCCGTGCTCAATCACCCTCACAGTGCAGAAGTGTTTCCTGACATTCAGAGGAAACTCCTGTGTTTGAGTTTGGCCCACTGCCTCTGGTCCTGGCACTGGTCAGCACTGGAAGGAGCCTGGCTTTATCCTCTTCACCCCCATTCCTTCAGGGATTCATGTACATTGATGTGTTTCCCCTGAGCCTTCTCTTCTCCAGGCTGGAGGGTCCCAGCTCTCTCAGCCTTTACTCCCAAGAGATGCTCCAGTCCCTGAATCATCTCAGAGGGTTCACCTCTGTGGCTGCATTTCTCTTCACAGAGAAAAGCAAGGCACAACTTCCTAAGGATTTTCTGGGATTCACATTCTCTGAACTTTAGAGAAAGAAAAAAAAACTATTCTTATCTCATTTACTGCTCCTTGTTTTGGAACAAGTGGAATGCACTGTGGAAGATTGTTTACCTGACAGGAATTGGTAATTGGATTCTGGTGTGAGTGTTTTGATTCACTGACCAATTGAATCCATGTGTGTGTTGCCTGACAGTCACGAGATTCTGTGCAGTTTGGGTTGGGTGCTTGTGCAGATTCAGTGTAAAATAGTGGAACATAGTATGGAATAATGTAGGTCAATAAAGTAATTAATTAGCCTTCTGATATCAGTGGAGTCCTCCTCGTCATTTCCCCCCTTGGGTGGGGTTGCCTGCTTTCCCATACACCTCCACTGGACTCTCCAATGTGCCCATGTCTATTTCTGTGAAGCCTGACTTGGACCCAGGACTCGAGGGGAGACCTCACTGGTGCTGAGGAGAAGAACAGGATCGCCTCCCTCCAACCTGGCAATGTTTCTCCTAATGCAGGAGGATGAGATGTAATTAAAGGGGACTTCCTCCTTCCCAAATAGGAAATCTAGAATTCATACTTTCTGATTTTGTCTTTATTATAGCTTCAGACAAAAATTTCATGGGTTTTTGGAAAATACTGGCTTGAAAATGTCAGCAGGTGTTTATAAATGTCATGAGCAGTGCAGCAGTTTCAGACTTGCTCCCCAGAAAGACTAATAATTTTTAATTATATTCCATGGGAAATAAATTCTATCTGTCTGTTACAAAGGTATTTATACATCTTAAACCATAATTTGCTTCAAAAAAAACCCCTTGAAAATATAAAATGATAAATATTTTTATTTCCCTCTTAGATTAAGATGAAATTTACGGAGTCTAGACACCTGAAGTCAAGGATGACTGAAATATTTTAAGCTTATATTTTCTACTTAGGTACACAAGAATTGTTAGCTACGTGTGGACACAAGAAGAGCTGATAATCAAAATTTGGTTTTCTTTCTTCTAGTTTTCAAGAGTATTAAAAAACAGAGCTTGGCCCACCTTCAAACAAGCTAAGTCAAAGATTTCACCACTTCACAGCAGTGATTTCTGTCCAACCAATTGCCATATCAATGTGATGGAAGTGTCTTACCCTAAGACCTCAACTTCCCTTGGTAGTGCCTTTGGTGTACAGCTGGACAGCAGAAAACATTCTTCCCATGAGAAGGAAAATAAAAACACTGATCAAGGTAAGTCAATTGAGCTTGAAAGACCTACTTCCAGTGCTTCTGATATAGAGTCTTAAAAGGTCATCAGTTTAGTTTTATAGCCCAAATATTAAAATTGAGGACGAGTCTTTCTGAAATCACCCTTCTTTTGATTTTCAGTTTTATTTTACAGCATAATAATGGGTAGTCATAATTTCATAATAACTTTTTCCTAAATAGCTTGATTTTGAAATGCAAGTAAAATGCAAAATTAAATAAGTACATGAATTTTAAACAGGAAAATATTTCAGTGTCTGTTAGGTATTTTATTAACTTCAAAATGTATGTTGAAAAAAAGATAATGATGAAATACCTTTGAATTATTCCCAGGTAAACTGAATCCCATGATTTATGTCCAACATACCATTACTACTATGGCTGCCCCTTCAGGACAGTCTCTTGGCCAGCAAGAGGGCCATGGTCTGAGGTACCTCTTAAAAGAAGAAGACTTAGAAACACAAGATGTCTATCAAAAATTGCTGTTCAAATTACAAGCAGCACTGAAAGAGGTGGAAACATGTGTCTGCCAAATAGATGAGTAAGTAAATGTTACCATCTGGACTTGCCTTTAATTTTTCCATAGAAGATAATGATAAATCTGGGCAATGCTTTTGTGTAGCATAGGATTCAATCCTGACTTCGGACAGAATCAAAGTAAAGTAAAAAAATTAAGTGCAGGTAATCTTGTATTTTGATCTTTTTCACAGCATGCCTAACTTTTTCCCCCACAGTTTGTAGATTTTCTTTAGGATGTGGCAAAGTTAATTAATTTGAAGGAAAATATGAGGCACACAATGTCACTTAAAATTTCACTAAGAATGGAAACAAAGGGCCGAGGTATAAAAACGGCCTTTATTGAACTCTTCAGGTATTGCTGAATAGTCCCACAGATTAATTCTTGGATAAGAAATTACTGACCTACTGGGAGAGCATTAATTTATTAGAAATTTTTCAAAACCAAATTGACCTTAAGGAAGACCTATGGATTTAGGGAGAGCCACCCTGGAGTGATTAGGTCATTTGGCTTGGATGTGGGAGACTCAGAGTCTCATCACAGCTAGTCCTAATTCAGGACGAGGATTTGTAACTTGCTTTTTCTTTAGCAAAGTGAGTGAGTTGACTCCTGGGATCTTTACTTGGGATAATGATGAAGAAGGATAAGAAATATTTAAGTTTTGAAAGATCCCATATGTAATGCAAATGTCAGAAATTAATTTTGAAAACAAAACCAGCAAATTTTTTTGAGCTTAAAAGACAATCTGTTATGATCTCCAGTTTAGATAAGTGGTGTACCATTGTTTCTCATGTTATCTTGAAGACTGTAGTGTGATACATCCTTTCTTGTGTACTTAGGGTGGGGTTTCTTTTTTTTTACTGTTCTCATAGTAGTTGTAATAGTTATGTAAGTAATTGTAATTATTATAAGTAATTGTAATGTATCACATACTGCAGTGGCAATGAAAGCAGGAGTTGACTCAGTATTTTTAAGAAAATGTTGTTTCCTGTGCTTTACATGGTTCTGCTAATTATCATGCTGAAGATGAAGTAAATTAATTAAATTCATGATAATTTCAGTGCTTGGGTGCACTTAGAAATGACTATCTGTAAAGCCTATGTTTTCTCTCTTCTCCATGGAAGTCAGAATATTATATATGGAATTTTAGTCAATACTTCAGGAAGTTCCAGTTGCCAGTATGCCACACCTTTCCTTTCCACTCCCTTGAGCTTGTGATGCAATAGCACAGGAAATGCTGAGCCTTTCTTTTGTATAAATGTATATATAAATACACACACTCACAGAAAAATTGTGTACAAACACAAGGGTTCACTTTTTTCATTCCTAAATTTTTTGTACACTGACCTTGTAGCTGATCATTGTATAAGGTACACAGATGAATTTAGCAGATTTTACCTTTGGCTGATGGGAAGACTGAGTCTTGGACTTATCATGCTTTATTCCTCATGGACATTGGGTGGACTGCCAGTGAGTACTTACTGTAGAGGAAAGCAGTTCTAAAGAGGAAACAGGATAGCCAAGAGACCTACTTAAAAGTGCTGAACAGAGAAGAGTGAGCAGTTCAGAGGTACATGATATATTAGAACATAGTTACAGCTGCTAATTACCTCTTGAGATTTAGGACTGAAGAAACAAAAGATAGAGTGGCACAAAAGATAATCCAACTGACATGCTTTCATTAGAAATTTTCATACTTAAACAGCTGGGAGGAAATGCTTGATTTTGTGCTTCTTATAAAGGCGGTATAATATAATTTTTCTGTTGTGACATAGTAACAGTAAAATTGCTATCTTTATTAATGGAATTGATTATTAACCTAAACAATCCTCATTATTTTAATATTCTCAGGATGGATAATATGTGCATGGTATCTGTCACAGTTTTTAATTTATGTTGATACTGTGTGACAGAAAAATTGGACTCCTGAATGACTGTTTGGTACCCTTTATACTTACTGTCGGAAAACTTGCTCATGCATGTTACTAGAGGTCTCTGCTCGGTGTTGATGTCACTACTGGTCTGTGTTTCAGCTCACAAAATCTTGGGGCAGTGTTATCTGCTCAGCCTCTGCCATCTATTAGTGAATTGAAAAATGAGTGTTTCACCTGAAGAGCAGGTCTGTGAGAGCCTATGGATTATGGCAAGGGAACATTTAAGAGAAGATTTTGTACTCCTAATATTTGTACTCCTAATACCCACAGAATATGTATCCCCTTTCCACAGCCTCCCCAGGCTCCACTGTGCTCACATTCAAAGAGTTTAATGGTATCCCAGTAGTTCTTTAGTGATGCTGCAGATACCCCACGTTGCTGCTAGGTGTTACACAGAAATAAGTCCTTTTCAAATTGTTTTCTATATGGTGACCCTGCTGGCTTCTTGGTTCTCATGCACTCAGTGCTCTCCCACCATCCCAGCTCTTTTTTGTAAAGATCTCTTTTGGGAGCATACAAGAGGCTTGTACATTTTTCAAACCTCTGTGGACTGAGGAAAAGGCAGAGGTTTTTTGTTACTGACATTTTTAATTCTTTGACTAACCATAGCAGGTTTTGTTTGTCAGGTTGTGTTGACTTGGGTTGCACATAGGAGTAATTCCACTGGTGAGGATATTTTTTTTTTTTTAAGATTTAAATTTCTCTGTTTCATTGAAATACTCTTCATAGAGACTCTCTAGCTGTTAGTTACTATTCACTCATGTGTTTCTCATTTGAGAGCTAGATATCTAAGGTAATTTTTTGGGGGGTAGGCTCATTTCTGGAGAAATTGTGTTGTGAATATGTTGTGTTCAAGAAGAAAAACAAAAGTATATTTAAGCAAGATTATTGGGGAGGGCATGTATCCCGGTTTTTATTTTAAACTCCATGGACTGAGTTTTTAAGAGCACATCAGTGACTTCAGTAACTACTTTCTCCAGAACTTGGTAATCCAAAGCTCCATCTTTCGTTCGTGGTAGTTCAGCAAAAAAATTTTCCTTAGAAGAAGAGCCTGCCTGCTGAGAGAAATGGAAAAGCCCCCTTAGGAAAAGATCCAGCTACCTTAATCAGTCTTTTACTGAGCTCTTGGCAGCAGTGACTAAACAGTCGCATAAAAGAAGGGGATATAATAGTCTGTCTGTGTCCTGACAAATAATTACTCAGGGGAAGATATTTTCAGGAGCCGAAATTGCAGTTCATTATACTTGTTTCTTAATCTTGATTATTTTCTTGCAACAACAAAATCCCCAAGAAGTTACTAGAATGAACTTTTATTTTTAAGTGGATGAGAGTGGGAACACAAGAACGAGCGAAAGTATAGATTTATCTTTGTCCTGGTCTTTGAGCAGGCAGAACTAGATGGTCTTTTTGGAATGGACCTTTTGGTTTGAGAGCAGTGTTAGAATGATCTACCATGAATTTGCCTAACCTTTTTTTGAGCCCTTTGATATTTCTTACTAAGAAAATAAGTTTTACAGCTATGAACAACTGATTTCCTAGGGTTTCTGCTTCCATAACATATTTATTTTAGGACAAATTCAAAATGACATATGCTCTAGCATGAGATCGACACTGAACACTATGTAAAATATGGGTCCCATCTCTCTTCCTGTACTCCTGGAATTATGCTTGCCAGTGGCTGGAAAGAACTGAGTTGTGATTTCCTACTGATATGAAGAGTTAAGGCATAATGTAGCCCAAAAGATATCAGTGTAGTGGAGGGATGAGTTTAAATTCTAGTGAAATTATACCGTTAGTATCATTTTTCTGTATTCTAGTTGCAGTTCAGATCAGTATCTTTAACTATATGTGGGATAAAATCTGTCTGTTCCCATCAGTAGCAAGAATGTCATGTAAGAAGATGTAACCTATTTTTGAAGACTACCATGTACTTGGTAGAAAGTTTGCCAGTTGACCATTCTGACAGCTCCTTCAATAAAACCCTGCTACTATTTCTAAATAATTCAAGGGGGGAAAAAAGTTAGTTCACTGTCCTCTGATTTCAGGAAGGTAGCAAGTAGCTTTTGCAAGAAAAATGCTGCTTTAGAAATCCAAATAATAATTTGAAAATGTGATTTTAATGGAGTGTTTGAGCAATAGGAATTAAAGGACAATTGCCCATTATTGCTCTTCTGATCTTGAAAATAAATTAGAACATCTCAGTATGAATTAATCATCCAAGAATATGAATTTTTCACTGCTAGTATTTCTGCATGTTCTAAAAGTAGCAATCTGCACTGTTCTCTCTTCTTGGCTGGATGTCACTTTTGAGCTCGTCACAGACGCTTGTATATTAATCATCAGTTTTACCAGTGGTAATGGCTCAGACACTTTGAATGTCACGAAGTACACAGAGATGTTAATAAAGATCATTAAAATGCCCTAGTAGAATAGTTTGTGGTGCACACTGGCATGTCTTATGCAGTATTAATTGGGAAAATACTTGCTTTGCACAGACATACAGATACTTCCATTTGTTTTCTTGATTTGTGCTAAGCGCAGGATTCATATTTATAAATAGTTATGTTAATATGCAGTTTGACCCCAAGTGTCCAAGAATGTGCTGTATGTCTTCTCCAGCTGGAATCATTGCTTTCATACATGATTAAGTATTTGGTAAGGTTAGTGGGTTTTACTGTTAGACTTTCTCACAACAGAATGTGTCACTTCCTTCCCTTGTTTCAAATAGATATTGACTGAATTAAGATATTCCCTTCACATATTATAGAATAATAATTAGAGGATGGTGGTGAGAGATGCTATCCTGTTCCTAGCTCACTTTTGAAAAATATGAATGTCCCTTTATTTTTGTGTGTTTCACAGCCTTCTTTCTTCAATAACATATTCTCCCAAATCTGAACGTAAAACGCCTGAGCCTTTAATACCAGCAGACAGTGATAATGAAAAGGGTGAAAGGAATGGGAAGAAAGTCTGTTTCAGTGTAACAGGTGATGAACAAGAAGATTCTGGTCATGATACCATCAGTAACAGAGATTCTTACAGGTAACTTAATTAATAATATTTTTATTTTTTAACTGAATCAAATATGGAAATCAAGTGCTTATGAAGACCACTAGAATATGATTCTGACATTACTAATGGAGGACTAACTAGCCTCAGGATGTGTGAAATAAAGTCCTATGAGTACAGGTTAGTTATTATATCTTTATTGCCCAAATCTGATAGGTTTTACATCTTTGGTTGTGATAGCCTTTCTTTAGATTACCTGTCTTACAAAAACTAGGAATAACTGGGTAATATGTCTCCAACAACAAACCAAAGATCTGCCATGGAAAGCAAGGGGATAGAGCCACCATTCTCTTTCTGATCTAAAGAAAAATATAATGTTTATCAACATATATTGCTTACCTTCTTTCATTCTAACTACTGTAGCATCAACTCACCTCTAGACTTTGAAATGCATACTGTGAATGAGAATACAAATAATTTTGAAAAGGAAGGAGTAATTATAGCAAGTATAGTTCTTATATAGATTATACTCTCTTGCTTAGAGAAAATTGGCTAATGATATAAAAATGAAATTCAAATTTTAGCTGCAAGTAAAATGAGGGCTCATTATTTGTTCAGTATCATTATCATACTCTGAATCTCAGTAGGTTTATCATTACTTTGCAGAAATCTGTGTTGCTGAGATCTCTTTCCTAAGCTATATTTGATTACTGCAGCCTGGTAGATATGAACTCTTCATCAGATTAGACAGAGAAGCACACAGATGTAAACAGAGAGATAGTCTGCACAGGTTAAGTTCATTTTGTTCTTACCATGGTGAACACACAGGCAAAGTTCTTGGTCCAGCAGAAATGCATTTAGAGTTTCCTGCATGTTCATGATGTGTCAAACGGACTGTTCATGAGCTGCTCCAGTGATGTGTCCTTGCTCCTGTCCAGAGGTTTCCCAGCTGGCATAGAATTTGTGCGTGGAGAAAGAAGGTGTGACCCCGGACATGAGTGTCTCTTTGTTCAAAACATTTTCTTTATTCTGATTCCTGTCCTTTATCGTCCATTCTGGCTTTGTAGGAATAATAAAACCTAGGGTTCCTTATACAGAATAATCATAAAATTTGTGCATTAAAGACAAGTGTTGGGGTGAGATTAGAATGTTTTTTTTTCTTTGCTTAAATAATTGTATTAGTCAATACTTAAAGTCTCCAGCTCCCATAATGCCACAGAAGTTATTATTGGAACTGTTTGGCTAATTTCAGCTCTCATTTTGTGTAGGGTCTCCTTCTAAACCTTACAATACAACATAAAAATTGTGCAGAATGATACAGCAAATGCATCTAATCTGTTCCTCATTTTCCTGTGTTTTATTTTCTCATGCTTTGCACAACCCAGTTTTAATTAACCTTCATCTCCCCTTTGGAGACTTTAATAAGTGAATAGAGTTAGTTAGAAAACATTTCTTAATATCCAGCCAGAAATTTTTAATACTCCTTGGGACTGTTCACCCACTATTAGGAACATGTTGTTACTGATGTCTTTTCATCTACTTAATGGTTATGATTGTAATTACATCATATTGCTTCATTTAAAAGTTTAACTCATTCACTTACCTCGTTGACTACAGGTCCAAAACACGTATATTAGCCAGGAAATGTAAGTCACTCTCCCTGAATTAGTGAAAAGTCACTTCTGTATCTACACAAATAAAGAAAACAAATAGGGAGCACGTGTATAACTGCAGTGTTATTTTAAGAATGGATTTGTTAATCTTGGTGAATGGGTACACCCAAATCATAAAACAAGACCCATATCATTATGTATAAACCTCCCTTAGGTACTCATACATTATCTTACATTCACTTGGGTTTTTAAGACTCCCTCTGCTGGATAATTACTTAAGCATTGCCTGCATTGAAACTAAATGATTTTCATATGCCTAAACAACTCTGAAGACTTTGAATTAAAATATATCTTCATATGATTTTTAGTACAAAATCTATATTTTACTCTGGTTTTGCTGCAGGAGTAGGTATATCTCCATGTATTTTCTGTACAGAACAAATTGTTTTTGAGAGAAAAGAGCAGAAAAAAATTGCAAATTTAAATCCCAAAATCTCTCTATTAGGCCAATGTGGGTAAGATTTTGTCTGCATAGAAGTTTTGACTGAAGCCACAGATGTAAATGTCTATACATCTCTAAAAAAAGGAACAGCTGGAAGAGATGGGATCATGAAATGTTTTGGCTGACAAGGAAAATAGTTTGTAATTTCAGTTTTGGTGCTACTCAAATGAATCAAATCTCTTGTAAACCCACAGTGAGACTCTGTTATGCAAGTTTTAAAGACTCAATGTTTGTGTTAGCTATGGACCAGGAGATAATGTGAAGTAACTAAAACATTTGAGGTCACAGATTCAAAAACTACCACTCATGCAAGAAAAGTTGGTTGTTTTGCATTCAAAGTCTGTATTACTATTCTGCAAGTACTTGTTCACAGGTAAGGGCAAGGGAGATTATTGTAGCATCTATTTTGGGAATCCTGTCTCCTGAGTCTTACCAAGACTGCAAATCAAATGAAAGTCTAAGAACAGGGATCTTCATTGTGTATAAAGAATTACACAGACCATCTCATCATTAAATTTAGGATGGGAAAAGGGAAAGAATTTCCATAACTTTTTTTTTACAGAGCCTGTGTTAAAGGACATAGCTTTATTTTTTTTTTTTTGTTCTGTGTTTTATTTTCAAGCGACTGCAACAGCAATAGGAACTCCATTGCCTCTTTCACCAGCATTTGTAGCAGTCAGTGCAGTTCTTATTTTCACAGTGATGAAATGGATTCAGGTATGTTTAGAAAAGTAATCTATGAATCTGTCTTCTTTTCCTTTTATTAAGTTTTATTATTTTCATTTGCCTGGCAGTTTTATTGTTTTTATTTTAAAAATTGCATCCTCCTTAGTAATAGAAGTTAATAATTTTGCTTCTGCCTAGCTAGTGCTGCACTCAGGAATCCTTCTGTAAAAGAGAGCCAACATTCCATTATCTCTGTGAATAGACTGTATTAGAGCTCCTGGAGTCACTGCTTTTCATGTCTTTCATGTCTTGACGGTGCACTGTGTTGCACAGAGTGAGGAGCATTTTAGGTGAGTGTGGAACACTCTCCTAGCCAGTGTCAGCACCTAGGCAGCAGGATATGGCTCTGTGTGTTTACAGGAAGGAATGTGAGACCACATAGGAGCACATTCTTGTTTATGCCACGACAAATTGGATTTAAGTAATTGCAGCTGCTAATAGGAATGGGATGGAATTTAACTGCATGGAGAAGGAGGTCATATACTCAGGGACTAATAATAAAAAAAATATTTGCTCTAAGCTGGGAGTTTATCATTTGGGAATGATGTTGGAAAAGAAAAAACTGAGCATATTATGAATATGACCCACCAGTGAGGCCTGGCCATAACTTTTATTGTTCATTGTACCAGGAGAGATATTTTCAGTTGGAACAGAAAGTATTTAGACATTATGCAAGGTATCTGAGATACCTTGTGAATTATGCAGAGTAATGTAAGACAGAATTTAATTTCCAGAAATGATACATGCTTACACAGCAAAGCTAATACAGAGTAAAGGATGAAGGACATAATGAATTGTTAATAAAAGAGACCCAGGGTCCATATCTTCAGCTTAAGATAAGAATGAGCAGATATACTCTTGCGTAGCATCAGCTGAAGTACCACCTGAGGTGCCTTAAAGAACATGTCTTTGACAGCCAAGCACAGATGCAGTGCTTTAGATGACAAACACTGTTGCTCAGGGAAACTCACACTCTCTGCTGGCTTAGTTTTCAGCTGGTTCCAAAGCTAACCCGGTTAACTCCAGATCAGGGGTTTTGGGCACTGTGCTCTCTTGCAATTAAAACCCTTTGAAGAGGAATAATGGTTGTGAGGACTAAAGGAGCTAAAAAAATTCAAGGACAGAAAATTGCTGGTAAAGTGTTTCACTGACATAAGAAGAATGAGTCTAGATTTACCTTGAATAAATTTGGGTCATAAATTATCAAGTGGCCACTTCTTGTCTGTAACCAACATCAAGGAGGAAAACCAGTTTTAAGCTCAATTTTTCAACGTATTTTTGAAAGAGTTCAAGGTATGTTGCCTGTTGTCTGAAAGATCAAGTGACAGGACAGTGACCTACAAGAGTCCTTCTCCTTTGCATTTTGTTAGGAAATGGTGTGCTTTGTGCTGCTAAAAGCTTCATGTCATATAATTTGGGTGCTGTATTTTTGCTGAATTACTAAAATCTCAGAACCATTCAGTTAGCAAGAACATTAGGACTGTGAATTATCTGTAGAGTCCTTATATAAACTTCACACTGAATGCATTTCAGTGACTTCGTGGTCTGCCATGTTGGGTTCACACTACTTGGCTATTTAGTCTGGAGTTCTAGTTGTAGTATGTTCTCTAGAAGAGAAGAATTGCGAGTTCTGGTCACAGAGCTGTTGAGGGTTCAAGGGGCCTTTTAGGATGATCTGGTCTAGTCTCCCCCTCAAGCAGGCTCATCTAGAGCAGGTCTTCCAGAACCGTGACCAGTTGGGTTTTGAATATGGTCCTTTCTTTAAGAGCTATTTCTGTATTATCGAGTAACTAATAAATGCAAAATACGTAGGGAGAACAGTTACTATGGTCCTCACAGTGTTAGCATCAGTGTGTGTGCAAAGCAGATTATCTAAGCTGCAAAGGTTTTGGAAAACATGCTGAAGCTTCTAAACAGTTTCTCATTTTAAAATATTTTTCAGGTGATGAGCTTCCCATAAGTGTTCGAATCTCCCATGATAAACAGGACAAGCTCCATAGCTGCTTGGAGCATCTTTTTGGTCAAGTATGAGATTATTTTTCTTGGCCTTGATACTGATGTCTGTGCTTGAGCTAAGATGTCTTTAGAAAATACTACTTCTTTTTAATTTTGCTTCCCACTGTTTACTGAGATGGTATGTATTTACTCATTTTCCCTCAGTTTTCTGTAAATAGTCCAAAACTGCAAATTAAACAGGCCCTTAAATTTAGTCTAACGTTCTTCAGTTTGTTACTTTAACTAGAGCCATTAGGTAAGAAAAAATCCAAAGTTGCTCGTCGGTAGTGCACATTTCTTAGAGAAAGAATTTCTAATTGTTGCTGTAAAAACGTCTTTCTCACAGAACCTTGATCCCAACAGGTCGATTCAATCGTCAGCCTTTTGAAAGGACCAGCTGTGATGAGGGCCTTTGAGCAGACAAAGTACTTTACACCGGGTCGAGGCCTCCAAGGTAACATTTAATTCTAGCTATGAGAATGAAAAGGCATCTGGAAGGGTCCATGGCAATGGCTGTCCACTCCTTGAGCTGGTGTTGAAGGACTGATTTTGCTTAATCTTGGTATATTCTGCAATAACTGAATGTTGAAGTTCATTTTAAATAGATCATAACTCTTAGTTGAAAACTGACTCCTTATATTTTATTGCACAATGTAGGAAAAAATTTCAAATTCAACTGAATTTTAGACTCTGAACTGACTGTTGTATTGCTGAGTTTTTGAAGCAAGAAGCAGAGTCGTTATATATATTGCAGGTGTTTTTAATAAATTTTTGTCACAACTACTGAAGCCATTCCTGATCTATTTTATTACTAATGCCATATTTTTATTATTTTTTGCAGCTATATTACGTTTGAAGTTGATTTATAAATAAGTTGCGATTTATAGTCACAACAATATTTATGCCAAATATGTACTTATATAAATAAGTACATATTTGATTGCTTAAAAAGAAATACCCTGTGTGTAAATTCAGACACTCTACTACCACTTGTATAGTTGCTTCAATCTAGGTATGGTTGCCTAAGTCTAAGGTATAAATAAGGATCTGGTGGTGGTCATAAGTGATGAAAGATAGAAAGGACTTCTTTCAGTAGACTGAGTTTAGAAAAAAAGAAGTAAGATCAATGGGAAAATGAATGTTTCATTAATATCAGCAGTGAGGTGTATTGACGTGTCTTTTAGCAAAGAATACTGGTTTTACATGGCCAGAGGGTGTTTTTTACCCCAGTTACGAGGTTTTGCAAAGCCTGAATTACTAGCTGCTTAATGAATTTGCATGAAAGAGCACATAAGCACATAACTTCCTTTTTTTTCTTTTTTCTTTTCCTTTCTATTTTTTTGGTGTTTCTTTTTGTTTGGTTGGGGGTTTTGGGGGGGGTGGGGTTGGTGGGGGTTTTTTGGGGTTTTTTTGTTTTTTGGGTTTTTTTGTTTGGTTGGTTTTTTGTTGTTGTTGTTGATTATTTTTTTTTAATAAATAATTTTGGTTCCAATTTACTTTTCTGATTGAAACAGTTTTGCCTCTAAAAGTTTCAGGGTCATCCCACTTACCACGCACCTTCTGTGTTATGTACCTGCTTCAGAAAGAATCACATTTGGGGATGCTGCTCACTCTCTCCTTAGACTTCAGCAGGGAGCTCAGATGACTCTTAGATCTGTCACCATACCTTTAACTAGAGTTAAATAAGTTGCCAGCTCCTTGAGCAGTGAAAACATTTGGGAAGAAAAAATGTCTTACTGTGACTTTCTCAGGAGGCTTAAGCAGAAAAATACTATTTTTGTCCCTGCTTAGAGTTTCAGCAAGAAATGGAACCAAAGCTCAGCTGTCCGAAGAGGCTGCGACTCCACATCAAGCAAGACCCTTGGAACCTCCCCAGCAGTGTCCAGGGCCTGGCCCAGAATATCAGAAAATTTGTTGAAGGTTGGTAAGGGCAACCTGGTCATAAATAAGCACTTCATTAATGACACAGAGGGAAGGGAAGGCGAGAGGTACAACTGCTTCCTGCTGCTTCTAGGCAAGATTTGTGGAACACAGTGTAGTCTATAGGCAGGCTGTACTCTTAATAACAAGGTTAGTGGAGTTGATCTCAGCTGTCTTGTACTTACCCTGTTGACTTTAGGTACTGAAGAGAAAATAGTCTTCTGAAGAGAAAACAGTCTTCTGACAAATGAAAACAAAGGAACCATGTGTTGGGTCTGCTAGGTTTTTCAGTGTGCTAGGTTTTTCAGTCCAGTGGGCTTGCCTGATTTGTCACAGAACTTCATGGGATACACCAAAATAAGGCTTTTATTGAAATAAAACTATTTTTTCCCCCACTGTCTTAACTGTAGAGATAAAATCTCTGCATCTTTTGTCCTGTATGTAGGTCTTCTCTGTGCTTTTCTGGAGTCATTATCTCTGCTCCTGCTATAAAGCCATGGTTTTCATTTAATCCATCCCAGCTGATGGATGGACTCCTCCTCTGCCTCCCTTCCACCACTGTGTAGAAGTTACCAAGTACTCTGATTCTCTTCACCACCGAGTAACAGTGTGAGCTGAGGTTTAGTCTCTCTCCCCTGTCTTCATAAGAAAGTAACTGGCCTTTTCTCTTCAGAATATCTTGCCTTTAATTCCTGCTTTATTTCCTGTGCTGCTTGATAATGAAACAGAAATAAAGAGTTAAGATTATTTTTATAAAAATGCCTAGGGTAAGGTTCTGTGTGGGAGCAAAAACTTAGGACTGGCTTTAAATTATTTGTGTGTGTGTGTGTGTGTGTGTGTGTGTGTGTGTGTGTGTTTAGCTTCTTCTGTTTGTGGGCTAGTTGCTACAGTGTCTCTTAAAAAAACTGTTAAATATTAGACCAATGGGAAAGAACTTTGTGATAAGTTTTATTATTGTAAACTTTCAAAAACCAACCAGCCAAACAAAACAGTCTTCCCTCTCTGACTTGGCATTCCTGATTGGAGATACATCATATTTTCAGATCCTGGGTTATAAAATTATAAAAGCAACCACATAAATGTCTCTTTTTTTGAAGTCAATCACAGTGGATTGACTGTCCAATACTAAGAATACTCCTTTTAGCTTAATGGTGCCTGTCACTGAATGAAAAATTAGTAAATAGTTTTGAATCCTTTTTGTCTTTCTAGAGGTCCTTCTTCAGCTTAAACCAAATTATTTTCAAGTATTAATCAGGGTTTCTTTCAAAGTTGAGGAGGAATGGAAATGTGTTGTGAACGGTCCTTCCTTGGCCCCTTTCAGAAGCTTATCCAGACCATTTTCACAGAGCTTGTTTGCCCATGAATAGAATTATTAGACCTAACCCATTTTAGCAATGGTCATATACCCTCAATATTGAGCTTATTCAAAATTTTGTAGGAGAGTTCATCAAAGTCCAAATTACTTGCTGCCCCTTTGTAATATAAAAAATATTTTTTACTGTACTCAGCTCAGTACTGAGAAACAACCAGCAGCTGGATTTAACTGAAATCAGATGAACAAGAAGCAGTGTTAATAATATTTTAACAGCTCCATTTTCCCTTTGTATCTTCATTTCCTGATTTCTTCCTTCCTGTCTTGCCATCATACATTGTGTTCACAGCTGGTCTGGATACCAAGGAGAACCAGCAGTACTGCCCTGAGCTATTTATGGCTGAAAACCATAGCACAGAGAGTCATCTCCCCATTTCCTCTCTTATCACTTCATTTAGAAAAAAACCCAAAAGTTGCCACCTAATATGACTTTTTAGCTGGTCTTATTAGAACAAGTTGAACATTGTCTTGGGATTTTAGAAGAATCTTCCAGTTTGTTTCTGAGTAAAAGACAATATTTTAGTAATTGAGAAAAGCAGATACATTTTTCTCTTCTAAGAGGAAGTAGTCAAAGGAGACCACAGATACAAGTTCACTCACTCTGGGCAAAAAAATGTAATTAAAACTTCCATTTGTTATAAACATACTTAGCCATTATTGCTCAATGCTAAAGTAAGGATGAATACAATAAATTCATCTTATTGAAAACTGACTCATTTTTCTTTTTATAAAAGTCTCACAGGATGTTTTAGGGTTTTTTTTCATTGTTCGGTTGCATTGCAGAATCTATTAGGTTAGATTGATTAGTGCATTAAAGCAGGAGACATGGGAGCCTCACAAAGATGAAATGTTTTAAGTCCTAGATACTAAGATTCCTTTTATTTACTTTGTTTAATAAATATGATGAAATGGGAAAACTCCAAATGCCTTGAGGATGATTGCTCTGGTCTGTCGGTTTTCTGTTTATTAGTGTTCGAATTCAGAGAACTGCAAAAAAAATTCAAGAAGGTTTGTACAGATTGAATAAAAAAAATAAAAAGAAACCAGAAAAAAACACAACCAAACCTTTCTTGACCGTAAAATTAAAATATAGCTGGACATTGCTTTGTCTCATTTCATTTGCCTTATCGTATCATTACAGAAAGAAAAAATTTCAATGGCTACAGTAAAAGACCAGCCTAGAAAGTTAATCTGGTTGCTGGCATTGAACAGTTCTCTGAAGTAATATGCAGGTTCTAGGAGGATTTATCTGGAGCTAAGTAACTAAAGAAAAGAATTAAGTTATTTCTTGGATTGACTGGGCCTAATAAATTGTTAAACCAATAAAGCTAAAGAGAAATTGTTGGCACAGGCAAATCTTTGAAGGTGAAGTACTTGATTTTGGTGGAGGGGGGCAGTAGTCAGGGCAGGAATTGGATGGCCACCAAAGAAAGGAAGAATAATGTAGGTACTTGATTGTGAATCTGTGTGAGATATGTAACACAGGAAGTGGAAAGCACAGGAGGAAAAGACTGGAGTAGGAACCAGGAAAATGAACAAGATGGATGGAAAGAAAGGGACTCTGCACAGAAGGTTGTAAACAAAATAAAGAGAAGGAAACATTTCTGTAGTTGCTTTTTCCCGCAGAAAAAATGGGAAAGATTTTTGATCAAAGGAAGAGGTGTTCTGGAGCAAGCCGGATTTCTAGCCAGCTAGTCTTGTAACTACATGAGGAAGTGCAGTTATTTTTCTAGCACTGTAATTTTAAGTTTAAACAGGAAATATGATGCCATTGAGAAGGTCCTCAATGGCTATTTTAAATTAGGAGTGAGGTGTGACAGAGCCTTTTGGTTATTGAAGGTATAAAAAAGGTATTTTAATTTAAATAATAAATCATGCAGTGCAAAATCTGTCTTCTTGAAATATTTTCAGGTGTGAAAAACAAAACTAAAATGTAGCCTTTCCTGATCAGAATAGCAGAATAACGTGGGTTTTTAAAATAAAATACAGAAGAATATTTAAAACTAAAACAAAATTGAAGGCATCTTGCATTACAAATCAGGATCTAAGAGGAACTGCTAGGGAGTTATTCCTTTCCATACACCGTATAGCAAGAAGGAGTGAGAGCTTTCATAGCATTTAGTATTTGTTGAAAAGGAAATGATTGACATCCAAGGTTCACTTCTAACCCCAGGTAAGTAGACAAATCATCTAAAAATACTTTTTTGCCTGTGGGAATATTTTGAAACACAGAAGACTTAAAGCAGTGATAAAAGAGAGTTGCAGTGTCCTGTGATTCCCCCATAAGCAGGAAATCATTATTTATAGATACTTCAAATTCTTTTGAATTCAGAGATCCAACATATCTTATGTAAAACAAGCTGCAAGTAATAGCCTGGATGTATCTAAGTTATTTAGCTAAAAGCTGCATTTCCCCACACTCTTTGCAGTTACTAAGTTATGGTCGGACTCCAAGACGCCAGGTTATCAATCTCTGTAAGGGGCTGTGTTTTCTTTCTCAAAAGACAGAAGGCTAAGGCAATGATCTAGAACCAGGAATTTTAAGGAATAACCAGTAATTTTTAACGTTTGGGCGTTTGTATTTGAGATATTGTGGCAGTAACAGTGTAGGGGGAAATACATTACCAAATATTATTGTACATAAAGCCAGTTTCAGCCCTGCTTGTGCACTGAACAGGGCTTTAAATAGGACTGCAGAGAAACTTGGGTGTGGGAAAGGAGGCTTGGAAAGATGTGGAAGCTTGTGAACTAGTGTTGTGTTCCTCCAAGTAGTACCTGTAGGACAACGGATGTTTGTCAGGACAAACTGAAAGTTTGTCCCTCTCTAAGGTCATGGCAGATTTTAACCTTCCTGTATCTTGCTGCACTGGTTAAAATATTTAAATTTGTGCTCTGGTACATAAAGTGCACTTCCTTCAGCCTGCCTCCAGCCTTTGACAAGCAGCCCCCTCCAAGGAAAACATAAAAAGTGGTGGTGGGGGGGAAATGTAGAGAGAGATAAACCCACATTTTTGCCAGTGTAAATTAAGATTTTTTTAAATTTGTACTTTTTTTACTTCATAGATTGTTAAGTGAAAAGACATTTTTGAAGCGAAATAAAATCCTGAAGGCTGGAAGTAAAGTGAAAATGCTGTTGTATTTTTCCTGAAGGTTTTGGTATACATTAAAATAGGGACCATTTCAAATTTTTGGGTGTGAACAAAAGAGTACAAGAGAAGGAGAAGAAATAATTAGGATGATGTGAGACTCAGTGAAAAGTAGTCTTGTTTTTCAAAGTTTTGGGACTGGAATTCTTTATGTATGGAGTTGGTCTGGCCAGCTGCTACACATGTGCTCTGAGACAGAGCCTTTTTCACGGGTCTTTCTCAGTGATGGTGCCTTTGATTGTTATCAGTTTTTATCAAGCCATATGTACAATCAAGTGAAGTTGAGACTCATTACTGCTTTTTAGGCATGAATCAGCATTGCCTAGAAAGAAGCTGGAGTTAAGCTGGTATGAAATGAGAAATTGCAAATGCAATATTATGTTGTTGAAAACACTTTTAACCATTACCTCAAAGTATTTTCTTCTTTTTCTTTAAGAGGTGAAGGCACGAATACTCTTGGCACTTCTAGAATATACAGGTAATTTTGCTTGTTTTGGGAGGGAGGGAAGTGAATGTGGATGGTTTGAGATAATTTTTGCTTTTGAACAGAAATACTGTGTTTACATCAAGGGGGGAGATCTCAGATATGATAAAACCTGATAATCAGCAACTTCATCCCACTGTTTAGAGTAAGGATTCCTGAAGAACACAGTTTCAGATATTTTTAACAAACACTGCACATTCTTTTTTTTTTTTTTTTCTTTCAATGCAAAATACCTTATCTGGTCATTTGCTCTAGATTTTGGCAGATAAAGTGAGTACTAAACACTCAGCTTTTGCACAGTGTCTCAGCTGTCTTTCTTCTTTGGGCGTTTCCTTATTTGCTGTTTTTCTTTTCATTCCCATCTGTTTCCAGATTTATATTGCTATTTTAACCCATGCCTTTCCTTTTATCTATTTTTAGAGAATATTTTAAAGTTCCTCCTTTCTGGAAGGACTCTGATTATTCTCTGTATTAATTCTACTATCATGCCATACAGCATACAGCTTAAAATACACAAAATAGGGATGTGTGTCTGCAAAATTAATGTCACTGAATCAGTATTTAAAAAATAATATCTATGGCACAAGTTTCCCTACAGTTTGTAGGTGCCTAAATGTTCAAGTAGGCAGTCCAATTTAACTGTAAAAGCTCATTCTTTTGACCATCCTACAGCACTACATGAATGCATGATTTAATTTTTTTTGTTATGACACGTAAGAACAATTTTATAAAGGGAATTATAACCTTTCTTTGTTGTCAGATTTCTTCAAAAAGTTTTTATTAATTCCTCATTTATTCTAAAATAAGAAGTGAGTTGAGAAAATGTTCTAGACTTGATTTTTTAAAAGTAGTTTTCCTTATTCATGTTGTTTTTTAAGTTGGTAAACTGTCTAGTTTATTTTGTATAAAAACATTTTTATAAAAGGACCCCAAAGTGCTCTTGTATTCCGTATCTGATGTTCAAGCAGTATTGAATGAGATTCACAAATATGTTTGAGGCACAGGACGGTTGCTTCAGAAGCAGGAAATAGAGAGGAAGCCAGCTGCTGTTAGAAAGAAAGAGATAAAATTCAGCAAAGTGAGGAAACAATGTGTGCTGGGCTCAAATCCTGAGCACTGTTGGAACATTGGAAAGTTTTTTGACCGTGGAGAAGCCAGTGGGATTTTTGAAGCTGGAGATGTGTGTAGTTTTTAAAGATGTAAATCTCTATTCTGGATTGAGAGAGACAGAGAGGTTGATTTGAGCAACCAAAAAAAACCCCTAAACAACAAAAAACCAAAACAACAACAACAACAACAAAAAAAAAAAACCAAAAAAACCCCACAAACCCAAAAAACCTCAAAAACCAAAAAATCCAACAACAAAACACATTGAGTAATAATGCATAAACAGAAGTGATTTGGCCATTTATGGAAAATATTCCCAAGGTTCTGAGAAACTATCAAGTAGAATAGAAATGATAGCAAAAGAGTCTTCATTATTATCAATAGCTGAGAAAAAAGACTGAAGAAGATCTCGGAGGAAAATAGACAGAATGAGGTTACTTTGAGAAATATTTGGAGTCCAAAAAGCTCATTTTTAAATTTGGTAGTAACTTTGTGACTACTGAATAATTTCTGCTGACTTACCCAGTCATCAGAATTCTTGTCAGCTCCATAGAAAAGGTGGAAAAGGACCTAAGCCTCTTAGAGGCAGAGCAATCTAATAGCAGAGATGAATATTTTAGGCTCTGGAAAGACCTCTGTATCACCTGATCTGCTTCTCTTGCTCTGAGAAAGATTAAGTCTACCTGTACCATTGTGATTGATGTTTGCCTAACAGCTTATAATGATAAAATTACTTGAAGACCTTCAGAAAAGAGGATGAGAAAGAAGCGCTGAATATTTATCATCACAGTTTTGTTCTTTACTTGGAATATGTTTCCCTTTCTAATTCTTTTGACCTTTAGCTAATCTAATACCCATGCCCTTCAGGTTGGTAGGTTAGCTAGTCCCTAATTTAAATCACCTGCTAATGTTCCATAGCTCTCTACCAACAGACCTTTTCTGGACTTTCTTGGCACCATAAATCTCTGCTGTCTCCTGGATATGTGATGCTGCTCTGTACTTATTTTATAGATTCACATTCATATAAATTTTATTTGGATAGATCGTGTTCTGGTAGCAATGCTGTGCCTTCCAGCAGACAGAATAGGCCAGATGATGCAGTCATGTTAAGAGCTTCTGTCTGTCCTTGGTTTCTGGTGGAAAGTAAATGTTTGTGAGCCCAGCTTGCTCTCACGTTGCAGCAAAGAGATCTGACTTGCCTGCGTTGTCCTGTGGCATTAAAAGTACATAGAATTTATGGCATGTACATTAAAATCTCGGAGAGAAACATATATTGTTTATAAAGAAATACTTTAAATCCCAGATTTTAAATACACCCATATGCAATTTTAGAATTATAACATAGTATTTTAATGAGGAAAGTGGCAAGTTGGGTCATGGAGTACTATTAACTGGAGATAACATTAGGCTGTAAACTTGTAAATTGCTTGACATAAAAATGATGTGTTTTTTAGATCAGGAGTTCCAGCCTAGTTTCTTTGCTGTTAACTAATCTTCTGTTTAATTTTGCTTTAATTTTCTGTTTAATTTTGCAGATAGCGAGATACAGCTGAGGCGAGACATGGTCTTCTGTCAGAGCCTGGTGGCCACAGTCTGCGCCTTTTCGGAGCAGCTGATGGTGGCCTTAAATCAGATGTTTGACAACAACAAAGAGTATGAAATAGAGACCCTGGAGGCCAGCAGGAGGTGGTTGGAACAGATTGCCAGTGCGGGTCTTCTCCTTCATTTCCAGTCCCTGCTCTCTCCAAACCTGGTAGGACTCCTCGTGTCTCGTGCTTGGTCAGAGCCCCTTGTCATTCCCTGAACCAGGGGTATGGTTAAATAGTCTCAGATGTAAATCTGATTTTCTCTGTCCCTTTTGCTAATCTTGGTACTGAGCTGCTATTTGGAAAAGTTACAATTCCAATACTTACAGATTTGGGATCTGTTACAGATAATTACAGCTTGGCTGTAATTATCTGTAAACTTCATTTTGCAATTAGCTAGAATACAAGATAAACAAAATACCTGGTTTAGGTAATTTTATCACCCTTTTCCCTAAAAAACTCTAGGTGTGTAGTAGTTGAAGGAGCAAACTGGTCTGTTTTGCTCCTGTCATATGGAAAATCCTTGTAGCCTGTCAGAGTAATTGGAAATAGACTGTTTCTTCACAAGGCTTGGCAAAGAGCCATGGCTTAAGAAACAATTAAAAATGGGACATGGCTTTGTAGTCCCTTAATCCTCAGTTATCCAAAGTGCTTCTTTAGCTATTTAAGATGCTTCTCACACTAGACTGGTTCCTGCTACCCAGAGGAACTGTGAAACAGTCTGCATAGCCTTTTCCATGACAATCTTGTCTACCTCTGGAGTTGCTCCTCAAAAATAAATGTAAATAACAGAGGATGTGCTTAGTATCAAAGATGTTCTTTCCTCTCCTTGTCTGTCTCGGCAGCAAATTGCTGACAAATTGTCATAAGAAACCTTAGAAGCAGAAAAAACCAATGCAAATAAAGGTATTTCTAAATCAGGGTCATGAAGTCCTAATCTATGCTCTTGTTGGAGAGCCAGTGTGACCAACTACCTCACAGGCAGCTGTGGTCCATGGGTTTGCATGGGTGTGTGCAGCTTAGAAACAGCTATATCAGGGCCTCAGAGAAATGGGGGAACTCTCTGTCCTCATGGGGAGCATGTGTAGAAGTCACTGGGAAGCTTGGACTCATGTCTTGAGTCCTGAATGCTTTTTGACAACGTGTAGTGGCAACAGGTGGTGCAATACCTAGAGCTCAAAAGTAAATTCCATTGGTGCCTGTCTAATGTTTTCCTTATGCTTTGTTGTTATGTTACCACAAAACAATTGTTGTCTTTACAGCTCTGAATAATGATATTTTTTTCACTGCAGATTGCAGTGATTTCCTTTGTAGTGAAAATGTGTGCTACTCAACTATTTTCACATAATCAGATCTCTACAGTATGCATTGTCCAATTGAAAATAAAGTTCAGTCTTTTCTGCCTAACAGTTCTTAACCAAGGGAATTGTATTTAAAGGCAGCTTTTTCAATACCTTCTCAGCACTATTTGGCTTACAAATGATCTGTGTTATTTTAAACAAGGGTATTTGAAGGAAATTACCCTCATTATGGCCAGAGCTCAGCAAAGAATGAGCAGTTGTGCAAGAGTTTCCCACGCTGCTCTGTGGTATTCAGGCTATTCTGCTGACAAAATCACTCTGTCCATAGACTTCATAAATTGAACCAGAAGACAAGATATTTCTAGCAGATTTGCTTTTTCATAAGTACAAGGGGGAATGCTATTTCACTATATAGATCAGGGAAAATAATGGGTTTTTTTCTTCTGTTCTATCATTCTGTAAACTATAATTTATTGTCAATTTATGGACAGCTGTTTATTATTCTTTGCCATCCTACTGTTTCAGTTCTTAGAGGGGGAAAAATGCATGATTCTGATTTTATTTTGGCTCTTGCCAATTTGAAGAGCCAGGGGAGGGCTGTATAAGGCATAGAATTACTTTAAGTGATTATTGATTTAAGCTATAATTGGTCTGCACAGTTAACTCAAGATAAACATAATTGTAGATTACTATTTTCCTTTTTAAAGGTTCAGTTAAGTGTCTTGAGAAATCCTGGATCTCTTTAACTATCTCTTTAGCTCAGGGGTACACAGAGTGAACTATAGGTGCAAATCAGAATATTGGCACATCTATGTACTTGATTTGTGCCTAGAGTTTTGCAGGTGAGGTGCAAGTTATCCTGAGCTGTAAATTCTCTGAGCTTCTGGTTCAATTGTTGGCGCTTAGAGTGGACACAATAAACTCCTATATGTTGTCCAAAAGTGAAATCCTAAAGCTATGGAAATTTTAGAAGAAAATTGCTAAAAAAATATAGTTTTCACATTTCCCTTCTATTGCTTTACAAGATAGACCTGGTGGCAAGACAAGGTGGTAAAATCTGGTGTCTTACAGAATAATGACAGAATTATTTGATTAAAAAATCATGAGAAATAATGGTAGCTATAAATTCCCTATTAATTTACTGTATGATGTGATAAAATTAATTTTAATAATCCTGAATGAGTACAAAATGGAAAATGCCAATAGAAACAAAGATATTTACCTCATCTAGGAGTTAAATAGGTTATATGCTGCAGCATTGAAATGTTGTGCAACGCTCTGTAGTTAATTTTATGTTCTGCTCTCTTATATTATTTCTGGTAGGGAAAACATCTGGCTGAGATGACCTTTCCAATTTTTTTTTTTGTCTTTTTTAGGCTGATGAACAAGCTATGCTAGAAGATACATTGGTTGCATTGTTTGACTTGGAAAAAGTTACTTTCTACTTCAGACAGTCAGAGCCAGAACCACTAGTTGCAAGTGAGTAATTAATGTCTGGGTTTTACTGGTTTTGTAATATTTTTTGTTCCTAGAACATCACCTCCCACAGGGAATCTTATACAACTTGGAATTTTGGAGAATAAGTATATGTATAGCTCTCCTGATGCTCCTAGATGTACTGAAATACTGCTCTCATTGGTGACACTGCAGAATCATTATCTGGCAATGTCAGTAACCCTGGGGGCAAAATTGTTTGCTTAGCTGAATTTTGGGAGTATGAACATTGGGATTATGTGACTGCATCAGGAAAGTCCCTGGAAGACCCAGCTGTTCTTGAAGAAGTGTGTAAAAATAGCTTGAAAGTCTTGGTGGGGAAATGCAGCTGATAAGAGACGAAGAAGCATAAACCACATTTCATTTTGTTCTGTCAAAAATAAATGACTCTCAAGAGTTTCTTGAGAGGACAGGACAGGCACTATTAGGATCACTTAAATTGGGCAAGAAGCTTTCTCTGAGACTTGCTGCTGCAGATGATCAGGGTCTCACCCTTCCTCACAAAACTTGCCCAACTCAGCAGGAAAGGACTGTGTTTGCAGTCTGCTGTTCATGCACTTTGCTCATTTTCAGCCATTCCTTTATTAATATAAGTTCAGCCAGTAGATATTGTCCTGCAGTGAACTTTGTTTGGTGAGCAAAAAGGCCTCATTTTTTTCCCTGTCTCATAAGTCCCCTGGGAAGGGAGGAAAGCATGTCTGCTTCACATCAAGCCCTTCTGAAACAATTCCTTTGCTGGATTAAGACCACACTGGAGAGAACTTCTGCAATAACCAAAACCAGAAGACACAAAGCTACTCCACAAAGCTGCCTCTGCTTGGGAGAATTCGGTAGCACAGGGCTGATAGACAGGTAGGATTTAGCCATAGTTATTTTGGTTTGATTCAAGTACAGCCCCTGCTCAGAGGGTTTTCTGGAAGAAGCCCTGCTAAATCCAGTACCAATATGGAAATGCAGTTCCAGGAGGGCCTCCTAATGTGGAGTTAATGCTGCACCTGTGTCGTGAACTGTTCATCTTGCAGGATCTTTCAACTGAGGTATCCATGCTAATAAACATGAACGCCACGTGTTCAAGGATTGTAATGAATTCTGTATTTTTTTGGGGTTTAAATGCTTCCACCACAGTCCCTCTGACTATGTTTACAGTAGCCCAAGAGCTGGAAAAATTTTATTTTTTTCAGTAACGATTCTGCATAATCAATAAGAGAAAATAAGTATTTTCTTATTACCATAATGAAAATGTTCCTTTGGAATCTTTAGCATTTAGGTACAATTTGGTTTACGCTCACAGTAAAAAAACCTCTTCGTAATAATAATAATACTAATGCAAGTCCTATGTTTGTTACTGTTTTCAGCTTGGAGATTTATCTGTGGAAACAATGTATAATGAAAAATACTGAACGTTGTGTCTGCAGTGATTTATTTTCTGTAACCGCATGAATTTTGTGTGCAGCAGTTTCTGTAAAGGAATGTGTCACTGCTTACAATCGAATTGTAACCCTGACTGCATTTTTAGATGTACCAATCACATACCAAGCAGAAGGAAGCCGGCAAACACTGAAAGTTTACTTCTACCTTGATGGTTACCACTTTGAACAGCTTCCACAAAGGCTGAAGAATGGAGGAGGATTTAAAATCCACCCAGTACTTTTTTCACAAGGTAACTTGAGGTTAAATTCACCCTGCCCTGCTTTTTTCACATAATAGCTAACTCTCTTTAAACTCCCGCTTATTTACTCTGATTTGAATCCTCTGTAGTCATACAATGCTTATATTTAGATTTTGTTTAATGTGGACATTTATTGAGGGCTTTGAATTAAAATGTAAATTGAAGAAATTCTGATGTCTGTAATAAAAAATAGAGGCATGGTTATAAATTTCTGAGTTTATGCCAGTTACATGATTCCAACCACAAAGAGCGAATCTTCATTTATCAACATTGTTTTTGTTCTTTTTAGCCATTAATGGACAATAGTCAGATCATGAAACTTGCCCTTAAAAGTGTTTTGCTTTTCAGATGCTGTCGTACTCTTTTCCCATTACTTCATATTTGAGGACTAAATTGTTACCCCCTGAGAATTCTGTTTCCTGAAAATGTTATGAAGAGTTAAATAGCATTTTCAGGCTTAGGTAGTTATTGCTCTGCAAACGTTACAAAGTGAGGAATGGTGGCGCTGGTGCTCAGGCTGTTGATAAATGCCAGGCAGCCTGCATTAGCTGCAGTGTCATTGCAGGCATCAGGAGCGTGAAGTTTGCTCCACTGAAATGGTGAATGTGAGCTGCTGATTGCCCTGAGCCGCCTTTGATTTCACAGGGAGCTGAAAATACTTCACACCTTGTGAAAAGCTTCCAGGGTCTGTGGGGAATAGGCAGAAGTCAGGCATACAAATGAAGTTTTAGAGGGGAGCTTGGTCTCTGATAGACAAGGAGGATGTGAAAGAAAATAGTGCACAGAAATATAAATAAATAGCTGAACTTAGTATAAAGTTAAAACACACAATTTAAAAAAATAAGATCTCTGGAGTTATATTTTTAAATAAACTAATGAAGACTTCAGTGGTTTTCTTTTGAATAGATTGATTTCAGTCATTGGGAGAAATGAGAACACTGAGCAGGAGGCAAGTTTCAGTAGAACAGACCAAAAAAGCTCTTGAGAGAGAACAGAAAATACCTTGGTTCAGCTGAATTCCTGGAAATACTGGGTTTTTTTAGATTGGGGAGGGGATTTGGTGTGCTACAGGATTTATTAAGCAATTTTTTTTCCACTTCTGTTTCCAATAGCCAAAAAAAAATGATTCTTATGATAAACATATCTGTAGTCAGCTAAAAGAAAAGGATGAGGATCCATTCAAGTGTTTACATCTGCTTAATATTTTTCAGTAGAATGGAAAGTTTCTTCTTTCTTTATCATATCAAATGTCTTTAATTTTCAATGATCATCCTCTAAAATAGTCCATTTGACTCCAAGAATAAGAAGTCCTGGATAAGTCTTTAAATCCTAGTGTAAAAACTATTATTTGGAGGGTTTTTTACCTCACTAATGAGTGGGTTGGGATTCTATTTTTCACTTTTTTCCTATGAGGTTTGGCTGACCTGCCATCAAACTAACTCAGTAGGTTCCCATCTGTAACTGAACTTTATTAGCTACTAATGTAGAAATCTTATTTAAGTTTCTTTGTGAAGTGAATTTTTTTCTCCTCCAATATAAACATAGGTAAGTTGTTTCCTGCCTAAAATAGAATGGTTGATGTTATTTTCAAATGGAACATTTAGAAAATATGTTTTTGGGATACTTTCAAAAGCACAGGTCAGTGCACATCAGACTGTTTATCTCTGTGTTCCTCTATTCTGAGTGTCACAGCTCCATGCCTAAAATTACAAGTCAACGTGTTTACATGATTGGCACTATAATATTTTTGGAAGTTTTTTGTTGTTTACCCAGGCTGTATTATCTATCTCTCCATTTGTAAAAAACCAGTTTTGTTCAACCACATACCCAAGTGTGTACTCATTCAAAAGGATCCTGGTTTGCAGGACTGGGGCTGGGGCTGTTGAAATATTGCTATTGGCATTGAGATTTCTCTATTTCCGACATTAGACTTAAGATCGCGACAATAAATTTCAAGACACTATTTAAAATGAAAATTCTGCTTATTTAAATTGTTCCATAGTGTCTTAATTATGCATAGCGGTAAAATTTTTTTTAGTTCTTCATAGAGTGTTAGAATAATTCAGATTGGGAGGGACCTCAGGAGACCTCTGTTCCAACCTCCCACTCTTAAGAGCAACAGCTGTGGCATGAAAGCAGGTGGCTTGGGTGTCTAGCAAGTAGGATCTTGCAGCACTCAGGGACAGAAACTGTGCAGCCTCCTGGGCAGCCTGTTACTCTACCTGACTGCCCTAGCAGTGAAAAAGCTTTTTCTTTCTGTTGAATTGAAATATCTCTTACTTCAATTGGTGTGGATTTCAGCTTGTACCATTGTAGAGCCTGGCTCTTTATGTGGCCCTGCACTTGGGTGCAATCCACTGCTTGTCCTGGTTTTGCATCAGCTGCAAACTTGTCTTACCTCCTCCTCAGTGTCAGTGATAAAGACACTGAGCAGCAGAGACACCTGTGATGCTCTGCTCAGGCTGCACAGTAGTGGGCCCCTGGGCAGACCATACCCCAGCAGCCACTACCCATTGATTCCACCCATTCTTCCAGGCTGCTTTCCCAGTTCTGTGCCTTCAGACCATAATATCCTATCTTGGATTGAAGAATGCCATAGAAAATGTTCTTGTAAGCAAAGCTTCCTTACAAAAGAACTTTCTCATGTACTGGGTAAAAAAATGTTGAACCCTTCAGAGAGGGAGGGACGGAGCCCAGAGCATGGGAGTCCCTGCCTGCACCTGTGAGGTGCAGAGGCAGAGCTCAGAACTCTGTGCTCCTGCCAGTCCTCACAGATGGCTGAGTTTCCCGGTTGGATAATCTTATTGAATAAAACCAACTTCATGCCAGTAAAATAAGCAGTAGGGATTATCAGTTCTGTTTGTGTTAACATGCTGTTATAAATTGAGTTCAGTGGATATTTTTGTTTGAGCTTTCTGGTGTGACTTAGAACTAAAGAAGAACCAAGTCTGACTGTTGAAACAATATTTTTTGCACAGAAGTAGAATTACAAACTGTGAAAGCACAGAAGGGGAGTGCAATTTGCATGTTCTTTCACAATGAATGAATTATTTATTAACTGGTCATATTAAGCAATACAAACAGAATTAATATTCTGTGTGCAGCTGAAGCTGTAAGGCAGCAGCATGTTTCCATGAAAACTCTGCTTATGGTTTGCATTTTCTGATGGGGTGATGAGTTCTTAGAATGTGTTTGGATTTCTAAAGTGGCAGTGTTTCTAATTGTAAAGCTTTTAACGCTTCTCCACAAATAAAAAAAAAAAAATTCACCAAGATTTGAGGTCTTTGTTTTAATGCGGTTGACCTCTTATATGAAGATCTTAATATTTTCAGTCCAAATTTTCATGAGAATCCTTTCATTGAAGTTTCTGTGTAGTTCCTGAGTTCTTGTAGCAATATTCATTCTTGGTTTGGTGAAATGAATGCAGCAAAGGTGGACACAGACAAGTGTTTGACTTCAATTACCTTGGAAAGGAACTTCTAGGCCATTTTCAGAGATACAACAAAATTATCTTTAGTTGATCTAGAAGAAAGTATTCACATTATCATTGGGTGTAACTAGAGGAACCTCTGGGTAATGAGCTCCACATCTCTGAGGTGCTCCCCATCTGTCAAAATCGGGCTTCATGAGATGTTATTAGGTCTCCCTCTGTGAAAGTCACATTGATCCTTTATTTCCTCTACCCC